>NC_081828.1:92412657-93612657 GCF_030867095.1 Alligator mississippiensis | reverse complement strand
GAGTCCCTTAAAGTTTGCAACAACCCCTGGGGTCGCCTGGCCTCCTTGGACTTTCGGGCTCTAAAGGCCTGCCGATGACTTTCCGGTGAAATCTCAAGCCTGTAGAGGATTGCTGTTTTCACTGTCTCATAATCACGAGCTTCGTCCCTTGATAGCGCTCGGTAGGCCGCTTGGGCCTGATCTATCACCAGCGCCCCCAGGTGGTGGCCCCACTGACCACGGTCCAACCCTGTCTGGATGGCTGTCCTCTCGAATGCCTCGATATAAGCTTCTGGGTCATCCTCCCTAGTCATCCAGGGCATTTTAAATAAAGCGGCATTTTGCTGTATCCACTCCTGCTGGTGTGCGCCCTGTTGTTGCTGCACTGCCAGCACCTGTCCTATGGCCTGGATTGCCTGCGTAAGCAGCTCCGTGGGCGCGAGGGTTGGCTGCTGCATCGCTATCGGGTCCCGGGTCGGGACACTGTCCTGTTAACACCGTACGAGAATGACGCCGCCTTCCCGGCCAATGCACCACTGTGGAGCCTGTGTCTAGCTCCGCCTGGCCTATCGGGGTGTTGCCCCTCCCCTCAACTCACCTGCCACGACTTGGATGTAATCAATTACCTTTATTGGGGTCTACAGTGGAGATCTTTATCCTGGGTGGGGCCTCCCGATAGACGGTGTTACTCACAGTTGAGTGACGCGGTGGTCCACGGGGCTCTGCCTCCCCTACACCCCGCCCACACGCCAACTGCTGGGTGATGCGTTCCAGATTTTTCCAGGCCCTGTATGATGGCCTCAGACCGGGTCCCCGGTTCCCGGTCGTTCTCCCTCCTGCTGGGAGTGATTCCTCCTTCCTCCCTTCTTACAGAAAATACTCCTCCAAATCAGGAGGAGCTGGTGGGTGCTCCCCCTGGTTCCAGCTCCCTTCTGGAGCCTCCGCTGTCTCCCCTCTCCTACCAGCAGCAGAGCGCTCCCCTGCCTCCTGAGCGTCAGCCGCTTCAGGATACTGAGAGAGTGCCTCGGCTTGCACTCTCTGACTGCCTTTCACTCTGCTGTTCGCGAAAGGCGTACAGCTCTTAGATAAGCTGCCTGCTTGAGGCCCGCAGGCTGGGTCCTCTCCGCTCTGTGCGAGAGCCCACAGCACGGGCTGCCCGCCCGTACTCTCTCTCCCTGGCTCCCCCTCTCTCTCTGTCCTGCTGGCGTTTTTAAACCTTCCCGCCGCGGCCGCTACGGCCGCTGGGATTGGCTCAGCTGTTCGCCGCGCTGGGAACAGCTGTTCCCAGAACCGGCGTAATGGCGGTTCGCGCGGCTGCAGCCGCGGATGCGGCTCCTCTTCCCGCTGCTCTTCAGCCGGTACGTATGCCACTCTGGGGGCTTGCTCTTGGGGTCTGGGGTCTGTGGGTCCTCCCTTCTCTCCCTCACTAGCCTGTGGGGGCACTTCGCCGCCACACTTTGCCACTGTCTTATTCCCACTGCCTTTTCCTTTTCCCCTGAGCAACCAGGTTTCTGCCTCAGTTTCTTTCCTGGCTGTCTCCTCCTTGCCTCCACTTATCTGCCCCCCTCCCCAATATCTCAGCTGTCTGCTTTAGTTTCCAGCCCCAGTGTACCTTAAGTAAACCCAAGCCTCAGTTCCTCAGCCAGCTTCTCTGTAGTCCACGGTTCTAATCCCAGTTCTGGCAACTTTCACTCCCTACACTTTAACTCTCTCTCTCTCTCTCACCTGAACCTTCCCCCAAGCATCCCAGGTACCCCAAGCACACACATACACACTGTAACATCCAAGTTAGGAACTTACTTGTGTGTATGAGTAGGTGGGTTGTATGTGTGTGAACTGGTGTGTGTGTGTGTGTATATATATATATATATGGCATTGTGTGCATAATATAGAAATTAGTAATCCGTGTCTAACTTTTGGGGTGTATAGTGTATGTGCTTGAATTGGTGATAGTTATGCATGTGCCTAGGCTGGTTTGGATGTGTATGTGCCTGAGCTGGTAGTGTGTGTGTGTGTGTGTGTGTGTGTGTGTGTGTGTGTGTGTGTGTATGCACCTAATTGATTTGTGTGTTTGTATATGTGCAATTGTGTCACACCCTCCTAACAGCGCAATATTGAGATCCTGAGAGTTGGCTTGACCCCACAGGGCAACAAAACCACTATGGGACACAGGGGAAGTAGGTTTGGTATATTTAGCAGTTGTTCAGACTGAGGATATGCTATGAGACATCTCCAAAGTAGCTTTAAAATAATTAACTTGAGAGCAGGAGAGATGTAGACACAACACCACAGAGCTTGTCATAGGCTAATTGGCAAAACATTTACCTAGTTCCTTGTGTGGATTTTGCAGCCTTCACTGAGCTCTGTGCTGTCACAACTGAATGGCCAGCAATACTCAGGCTGGGTAGTTGAAAGTTAGCGCAGGTACATCTATGCAAATTGTAGTTACAGCAGTGACTGCGGTGTAGATATACCCTGTATTAGACAAAGTTGATCAGAACAGACTGCAAGAGTTCGCTAGTCTGTAATTTAAAGCAACACGTCAGACTCAAGCTAGTATTCTGCCATTACATAAATCAATGGTATGCCCTCAGGTAGAATACTGCACTCTGTGATAGTCACTCTATTTAAAAAAAGATGTGATGGAAATAAAAGGGGCTCAGACAGGCAAAGGAAATGATGTGAAGCATGGGAAAACATCCCATACAAAGAGAGATTGAAAAGATCAGGTCTGTTCAGTTGAGAGAGACAAACAAGAGCTTACACAGCAGGTGGTACACAGAATAATGAATGATGTAGGGAAGGAAAATCAGATGTTCCTATTAATTCTTTTTCATGATGTTGGTTTAAGATATTGTCACCTCTAAAATAGCCAACGACCTGTTGGTTTCCAAGGACTAAAAATAAGGGGGTGTTATATTAGCAGTGTGATACATACTTTCCCCTATGAGTAGGTTTCAATTATTTTTGTTTTATTTTTATCCCTGTCTAGGAAGACTGCCTGCTTCAATTCCGTAGTAATACACAGTGGCACCTAAATATCTGCGTGAATTCAGATACAGCAAAGCCTGGACAATTTAAATCTTTTTTTATCCATACTCCTGTTATCCAGAGTTTATATCTCCCAACCTTACTTTAGGTTACGGGGTGCTTTGATACCTAATGAAGGTGGCCATCTACTTTATCAGATCAGCACCTTTATGTTCTGAGGATTTTCAGCATGCAAAACTTTACAGCCCTGAGAGCACAATGTTCACATTTTGATGGAAACACTTTTGGAAGAGAAATTCCTAAGGATGTAAAGGGCTTAGCAAGCTGGACTCCCTTCCACATCCAACATCTCTTCCCTAGTGCCTATAATTTCCACTGCAAAAAAACATTTTGGGAAATGGGCTGTTTCCCTGGCTATGGTGAGGCTGACAGCCCTACTGAGTCAGATTTGGCTTACCTGAAGGTACTGTGCATAGCTCAAAACATCTAGTACATTGTGAACTCTGATGACAGTGCAGAACCAAGCTTTTAATAAATTAGGGATAAAATTCACCCCTGTGCAAAAGACTAGATGGTCTAGGTAATACCCACACTCCATACTTAGCTTTCAAAATGGGAGCTGAGTGTGACTGACGACAATATCTCTCATCTAATGGCCACAGCCAAGTGCAGCACAAATGTGTTAGTGTTGTACAAACACACAATAAAATAACAGCCCATGTCCCAGAGAGCCCGACGATCCTTGGAACCAAAGTGAATATCACCTTCAATGTCTCAGAATTTGCAATGGCAACTTTGTTACTATGATTAAATTAATCATTAACTAACCATTAATTAAAGGAATGATCTGATTGAATGACTACTGAAGGCTGTGAGAACCTTTCTAATAAGAGTACCCTTGCACATATGTAGAGCACATGACTACATCTGCTGAATATTATCATGATAAAATGTACTTGCAAAATCACAGGGCCAAATTTTGCTGTAAGTTACCCAAATGCAAATCTGAAATGATTCTGGGGATGACTATTTTATTACTCTGTAGTCATACAGTGACAGTGGAATCAGGCCTATACAACCTGTCTGCTCTGTATTTTTTCACTTTGGTCATTTGATGTCTCAGCTGAGTTATATTTTTGCTTAGTGTTTTTCTCCATTTGTACAACTTCTCAGTCTTCAGAAAGAAAGGATTTAACCTCCCATATGACTGCTATTGCTGAATAGGTACTTACCTTGAGTATACACCTTTATGTATTAAGCTTTGTGAGCACTGTGTTGTTTTACTTTTAAACATTATAAATATCAGTGCTGATTTTTTCTTTTCTAAATATATACATGGTACATTCCAGACTGCTTTGTTGGAAGAATGCAAGGAATCCAGATACAGGTATAAAAATTCACAACAATCATAGATTCATAGATGTTAGGGTCGGAAGGGACCTCAATAGATCATCGAGTCTGACCCCCTGCATAGGCAGGAAAGAGTGCTGGGTTCAGATGACCCCAGCCAGATGCCTAGCTAACCTCTTCTTGAAGACCCCCAGGGTAGGGGAGAGCACCACCTCCCTTGGTAGCCCATTCCAGATTTTGGCCACTCTAACTGTGAAGAAGTTCCTCCTAATGTCCAGTCTAAATCTGCTGTCTGCTAGCTTATGGCCATTATTTCTTGTGACCCCCCAGGGGTGCCTTGGTGAGTAGAGCCTCACCAATTCCCTTCTGCATCCCCATGATGAATTTATTAACAGCCACAAGGTCGCCTCTCAACCTTCTCTTGCGGAGGTTGAAGAGGTCCAGGTGCCCCAGTCTCTCCTCATAGGGCTTGGCCTGCAAGACCGCAACCATAAGTGTGGCCCTTCTCTGGACCCTCTCCAGGTTATCCACATCCCTCTTGAAGTGTGGTGCCCAAAACTGCACGCAGTATTCCATCTGTGGTCTGACCAGTGCCTGATAGAGGGGCAGTATCACCTCCTTGGTTCCATTTGTCATGCACCTGCTGATGCATGATAAAGTGCAGTTAGCTTTTCTGATGACTTCATCACACTGACGACTCATATTCATCTTGGAGTCCACGAGGACTCCAAGATCCCTTTCTGCTTCCATGCTACCAAGCAGGTCATTTCCTAGGCAGTAGGTGTGCTGGACATTTTTCCTCCCTAGGTGCAGCACTTTGCATTTCTCCTTGTTAAATTGCATTCTATTTGTTTCTGCCCATTTGTCCAACCTGTCCAGGTTTGCCTGTAGTTGTTCCCTGCCCTCCGGTGTGTCCACTTCTCCCCACGGTTTTGTATCAATCAGGACCGAGCATTTATTTAGACCAGCTGAGGAGATGGCCAGAAAATTGTTAGAAAGATCCACTTCGTAAATAATTCATTTATCTTTGGCTGGGAAGTGTTATGGGAGGGAAAGCATCATTAATTTTTCATGTACGTGTGTTTAAAACAATGTTTGTTACTTCTGCGTTCATATGTCTTTGTTCATATTTTTTGTCATGTAGAGCCATATTATCATTAGCCCTTTATGAATAGACATGGGCTAGAGCTGTACTGACCTATTCAGACTATTCACGTGAGTCATTTTCCAACACTGAGAGTCAGGGTTGTATGACCATACCTGCTGGGGTTGCATAAGTACATGCAACCTGTTGTTTTAGGGCCTGATGTAGTACCAGCTTCAGTGAAAGGAAAGTCACCAGTTTGGTGAATTCATCATGAGTAATGGGAGCAGACTTGAACTTTGAATAACTACTCAGCTCACACAATCCTGTTCTGATGCCTTGAGACATCTCGCCCACCACTATAACCTCTTGCATAGGTGTCAGCAGATGGTAATAAATGCTAAGTTTGGACCTGTTGATAGCAGTTCAGTGAATGATACTCTGACTTGTATTGATGAGTACAGCAGTAGTTGATGAGTTAGTTTATTTATGATGAGATGAATTTATTAAAAAAGGCCAAGGCATTATTACTGATAGTTGTGGCATGTTCCTGGGGATAGTTTAAATATGCATTGTGCTTCTGTTCTCATAAGATCTTTAGCCCTTGTTCAGGACACTTGTAAGGCATAGTCTACTATATAGTAGTTGTGGGGTTGAGAGAGAACAACTCCTTTCCCTTATGTGAGAAAACTGATTGAAGAGCAGTTCACATCCTGAAGCAAGTATATCATCTTTGGTTTACTCAGATTGCCTCATTAGTTCAGAGTCCTCTTCTAGCAATCAAAAATGCTGAAAACTGCCAAAAAAGTGAACTTTTAAAGCTCAACAAAATTGACTGACTTCCAAAGACCCTCACTGAGCAGGCTTCAGGGCATTCATCACAGGAACAAGTTTTACCCTCTATCAAAGTTCTTTTATTTCTCCCATCTTAAAATTGTGATAGCACTTGTTAGCTCAGTGAAGATTTATCAAAATGCACCATTTAATGATAATTCTATTCTCATATTTTTTCAGTGAGACTGCTGTTTTTTGATGTTCTGCAAGATATCTTCAGTGAATGAGGAAGTGCAAAGAATTTACAGCAGAAAACAGGCATCAGAAAAAAGGTGAGTTAAAGGATATGTACCATGGCAAATGTTGCTATAGTCCAGGTGATGGAATTATTTAGCATGTAACTATCATTACTGAAATTTTCAGGTTAGAGTTGAAGATCCCATTTAAAACAGGCCTGGGGAATTGCATTTATAAGTGAAGTACATTCTTAGTAAAATGTCTAAAATGTCAGGACTGTTGCTGCCAATGGATCCACCACATAGTGTAATATAAGGGTTGGAGGAGGGAATTGGATGGCAGCTGCAGCTGTGTTTCTTCCATCCACCTTTGGGTTAGGGACAGGCATTACATAGAAACTGGTTTAAGTGATCAGAAACTGATTTAAACCTGTAGCAGAACAGATATTCAATGTACATAAACCAGTTTGAAAATGGCTGAAACTGGTTTGCGATAAACCTGGTTGAACGTAGTATTCGATTTAACTGATTCGGCTCAAACCGGTTTATTCAATATCTGTCCCAGACTCCTTGCTGACTTAAGATAAGCCAGACTCCCCCAGCATCCTGGCATGGTCTTTGGGCTGGGCGGAGCTCTGCTCCACAGCAGGGCTGGCCCCTCCCCTCTGCTCCCTGGCTGCAGCTCCTGCAAGGCTGCGGAATGCTTCCTTCCTCCCCCTCACCACTCTCTGCTGGAATTTCCTCCTCCCCTCTGCCTTGTGGAGAGGTGTCTGTGTATTAGCTAGCAGACCACATGCGAACTAGTCTGTGATGAATCAACAGGTAGAATCAACAGGCAGAATCAATGGGTAGCTGGTAATATCCCTCTGTTGTTTCCTTAATTGGGTGATAAACACGGAGTTAGGGGTGATAAACATTTCCTGCTGGGCTGTTCAGGGTGGGGGGACCCTCCCTAATCACAGTGCCCTGCTGGGGCCTGGTCATGCACCCCCTCAGCTCAGCTCTGTGCAAGGAAGGGAGGGCTGCTTTAATGTCCTTCTCCCTCCCTCCCCAACTTCTAGCCTGAGCCATTGCAGGCATGTGCCTGCATTTCTGAGATGTCTCTCCAGTTACAAAACTGATTTAGCCTAGTCAGGTTAGACTAATCTGCAAAGATTGAATCAATTCAGGCTCAGGCTTTTTGAATCCCTGTCCCTAGCCTTGGTGTGGAAAAATGCCTGTACTGAAAGTGGGCCTAACAGAGAGTGCCTATATGTTGTCTGAGTCTCAGGGCAGGATTGAGATGAAAATATAGCACTGTTTAGCCCAAAGCAGTGAAGATGTTCCTGACAATGGCAGCACAGGAAGTGCTGAGGCAAATAATGCTGGGTGCCTCCAAGTTTTATTGTGAGAGGGGAGACAGGAGCCACCCCAGCGTGACCCAGACCCCTGACTGAAGCATTGCGGTACTTACTTTAGGAGCCGGGACAGACGGCAGCAGGGAGGAGGCTGGAGCATGGACGCCAACACAAATGCAGGCTCGGCAGTTTCACAGCTGCCTGAGCCTGCAGATTGGGGAGAGCTGGGGGCGTGGCCTCCGAGCAGTGCGGGCTACGCAAAAGGCGGCCAGAGAAACAGCTGGAGCAGACCGGGGGAGAGAGGAGTGGACCACCAGCTGGGAGATGCTGTCTGAGGAGCTGGGAGGCTCTGGCTCTAGCCCCAGCTCCCTGGAGGAGGAGGCAGCTGGCCACTAGGAGACCAGTGAGGCAGGAGGTGGGTTCACGGGCTGGCAGGAGCCGAGGAGTCTTTCTGGAGAGAAGCAATCAGGTGGGACGCTGCAGGGGAATGGCAAGGCACTGACGAGGAGCCCTGGAATCAGGATTCAGGGCAGACCCTCAGGTCCGCAATCATCCTTGGATGGCTCTGGAGGGGGCAGAGCCAGGGGAACCACGAGTCCTGAGAAAGGGGAGCAGAGGGACTCTGGCAAGAGTGACCAAGACAACTGGACCCCAGATCACCCGGACTCCAGGGTGGGGACGCCAGAGGAACTGGTAGAGACAGATCACAGGGAAGGTCCCAGTACCCCTACCCATTTGTGGAGCCTGTGCCTAGCTCTGCCTGGCCTATCGGGGTGTTGCTCCTCCCCTCAACTCACCTGCCACGACTTGGATGTAATCAATTACCTTCAGAGGGGTCTACAGTGGAGATCTTTATCCTGGGTGGGGCCTCCCGATAGACGGTGTTACTCACGGTTGTCTGACGCGGTGGTCCACGGGGCTCCGCCTCCCCTACACCCCGTCCACACGCCAACCGCTGGGTGATGCATTCCAGATGTTTCCAGGCCCTGTATGACGGCCTCAGACCGGGTCCCCGGTTCCCGGTCGTCCTCCCTCCTTCTGGGAGTGATTCCTCCTTTCTCCTCTCTTACAGAAAATACTCCTCCGAATCAGGAGGAGCTGTTGGGTGCTCCCCCTGGTTCCAGCTCCCTCCTGGAGCCTCCACTGTCTCCCCTCTCCTACCGGCAGCAGAGCGCTCCCCTGCCTCCTGAGCGTCAGCCGCTTCAGGATACTGAGAGAGTGCCTCGGCTTGCACTCTCTGACTGCCTTCTACTCTGCTGCTCGCGAAAGGCTTACAGCTCTCTGCTAAGCTGCCTGCTTGAGACCTGCAGGCTGGGTCCTCTCCGCTCCGTGCGTGAGCCTGCAGCACGGGCAGCCCACCCGTACTTTCTCTCCCTGGGTCTCTCGCTCTCCCTGTCCTGCCGGCGTTTTTAAACCTTCCCGCAGCGGCCGCTATGGTCGCTGGGATTGGCTCAGCTGTTTGCCGCACCGGGAACAGCTGTTGCCAGAACCGGTGTAATGGCGGTTTGCGCGGCTGCAGCCGCAGATGCGGCTCCTCCTCCCGCTGGTCTTCAGCCGGTACGTGTGCCACTCTGGGGGCTTGCTCTCGGGGTCTGGGGTCTGTAGGTCCTCCCTTCTCTCCCTCACGAGCCTGTGGGGGCACTTCGCCGCCACACCACTAAAGGGGTAGGAGATGGACAAGCCCCTAGGAGGGGGAGAGAAAGGAGCCTGAGAGAGAGAGAGAAAGGCGAGCTTGGGAGCTCTACTGGCAGATGGCGACATCTTTTCTGTTGAGATGTGAATGACCCTAGATGGGGCAAATTTATTTTTCCTAAGAGGGGGAGACCAACCCGAGACCCAGAGGTGGCCCCCCCCCTTAGGGTTCACAGCCCTGAAGACCTGGCCCTGGCAAGGCGGGCAGTGTGGGGAAGATCTGTGGGCAGCAGCTTCATCCCAGGCCGAAGGCATGGTAAGGGTGGGGTAAAGGTGAGCTTTTGGAGCCCTACAAAGACAACCCCCAGGGTTGAGACTTCTCTGGGCACCAACCGGGAACTGCCTCCCCAATTTATAACAGAAAAGACATGGCAGGAGAGAAAGAGGGCAGCGCCCAGACCATCTAGGGGGCACTGGAACAGGGTTTCACCCTGACATCACTGGGAGGCAGGGCACCCACGAAGAGGTCCCCGAGGCCTTACAATACCTATAGGCGACATTTATGCAGACGGTTCCAGATCAACTTAAGGTTTTGTAGATGCCAAGAAAAGCCACAGGTCTAGCTTCTGAGGACTAGCTCAGGTTATCTCTGATTTGACTCTTGGAGGTGCTTATGCTCCAGGTCTAACATTTGGGAATGGAGGTGAGGAGTGGGTGGCAATAAAGATTATCTCCTTATTTTTGGACACTACCATGTTTCTTCAATTTAATATCAGGCATTACCTTTCCCTCAGGGGGTGATTCTGAATGACTTAAGACAGTCCAGAGGAAAGAATACCTAACTTTTTCTTCTAAGCCACCTTCTTCTTAAGCCTCAGTCTGGCAATTCTAAAATCCTATTACAGTAAAAGCTCTGCTATCTGGCATCCATGAGGAATGAGGGGTGCCAGTTAATCAAATATGCCAGTTATCTGAGAGTTATACTTATCTCCAGCCCGGCGGGTTGGAGGTGTCTTTGCCTGTTCGGGCCAGCCACCCCTTCTGCCACATCTAGTGTACCAGGGCTTTCAATCCCTGGCGTCAATGTGCTGTGGGATGGGGGGGGACCCCACGCAGGCTTTTTTGCCCTGGGCTATGGTCCATGAGGAAGAAGTGGGACTCAGCTTGTGGTGGCGAAACCGGAAGTGCCACGGTGGGAGAGATGCCAGTTAATAGAGCATTTCGGATGGTAAAGTGCTGGATAACACAGCTTTTACTGTATTTGGCTTTCTGGGAGGGTAAAACTCTAATATCATCCACAAGGTGTTGGGTAGCAGACCTTGTCTAACTAGTTTATAGTTTGATTCTGCTCCTACAGTTACATTGTGGTAATCCTTAATGCTATTCAGAAGAGGCCAGGGTGCCCACTTTCATTAAGGAAGCTATAATGTAGAACACTGGTAATATTCTGATTATTGGCCAATTCCACATTCCCCAAAGAAAATTTCAGAGGATGCATCAGCTCAGTTCTGACAGTTTCTAAAATCCTACATTCTGGGGGTGCTGAATGTGAAGAGTTAGTCCTAGCAATAGACAGACAAGGTTTCATAGTTTCATAGATGTTAGGGTCAGAAGAGACCTTTTAGATCATCGAGTCCGACCCCCTGCCATGGGCAGGAATGAGTGCTGGGGTCAGATGAATCCAGCCAGGTGTCTGTCCAATCTCCTTTTAAATACCTCCAAGGAAAGGGACAGCACCACCTCTCTTGGAAGCATATTCTGTATTTTGGCAACCCTCACTGTAAAGCATTTTCTCCTGATGTCCAATCTGAATTTGCTCTCTTCCAGTTTGTGGCCATTATTTCTAGTTACACCGACAGGTGCCCTGGTAAACATTGTATCCCCTATTTCTTGCTGGCCCCCCCCGATGAGTTTGTAGGTGGCGGAGGCTGAAGAGGTTCAGGTCTCCCAAACAGTCCACATAGAGTTTTTTTCTGTAGGCCTTTAACCAGATGAGTGGCTGTCCTCTGAACCCTCTCCAGGCCATCCACATCCCTCCCAAAGTGTGGTGCTCAAAACTGGACGCAGTTCTCCAGCTGCAGCCTGACCAGTGCCACATAGAAGGGAAGTATCACCTCCCCAGACCTGTTCGTGATGCACCTATGTATGCAAGAAAGGGTGTGGTTAGCTTTACTTATTACCTCATCACACTGGTGACTCATGTTCATTTTGGAGTTGACTACTACTCCAAGATCCATTTCCGCAGTTGTGCTACTTAAATGGTACCTCCCAAGCTATAGGAGTGTTGATGATTCTTCCTCCCCAGGTTCTTTCGGTAAATGTGATATCTTTTATTAGACCAACTAAATAGTTGGAAAAACTGTTCTTTGCAAGTATTCAGGTACAAACACCCTTCTTCAGGCATAGGGAGAGTCTGCTGGTGTTATGTATTTGCGCAACTCTTTGCATTCAGCACCCCCAGAACATAGGATTTTAGAAATGGTCAGAGTGGAATAGAAGCTAATATGCAAAATGCAGGTCTGTAAAAATGCAAATGCATGGCAGCGAGGATCAGAAGGAATGGGAGACGATCGGTGTGAGACAGGTGGGTAGGGGCAGGGAAAAAGGAGGAATGTTGAACTGGTGAAAGAATGTAGCTGGTAAAATGCAGACAGGTTACCTGGGGTTATCAGATGTCAGGCAGGTTATAATATGCCATAAATCCAATGTCTATATTTAGTCCTAGCAATAGATACACTTGAGATGCATCTTCTGTTTATGTTAGACCTGTTTTTCATGGTTGAACCTGTGTTTGTGCCTCCCATGTTTAGATCTCATTCAGAGGCTTCTTTTGTATAGCCAAGGCTCTAATTACCTCAAACACAAGGTGTTTTGCAAACTAGGAGGGGACACAGATGTTTCAACAAGCTACACATGGGAGGATCATTCACAAAGGAAGTGAGAGGAGCAGCTATGTTTGGAGATGAGGATCAGGGCCTGTACTATCTGTTGTTAAATCTTAGATTCTAATCATACAAAAATACACGTGTGTGTGTGTGTGTGTGTGTGTATATATATATATATATATATATATATATATATATATATATATTCAAATTCTCTGCACTGCCTCCTGACAGGGGCAGCACACGTGGGTTGTTGTAGCTTTGAGACATTTTAGCATTCCAGGCTGTAGTGTGAGGACCAGGTTGAACCATGGTATGGTTGCAGGCAGGCATTTTCTCTTATTTCCTCCAACCAATGGCCTGAGCAGCATTGCAGCCTCTGTCAGTCAGCAAAATGGGCATGTCACCAGCCATCCCCAGTCTGCTCTTCCTAACCCTAGAGTGTCTTATATGAGGGGACCAACCTAATACTCTCATGTCACTGAAGCAATGTATCAGCATCTTTAAATCATTTAAATAGAGTAAACCCAGCATTTTCCACAGCTGAACATACCTGACCTCTAGCAATTTAAAGTTGGCAATATTTGTAGATTTTAATTACTTAAGTTTTCTGTTATAGAACGTAAGAATGTGGAAGAAAGTAATTAAATACTCTAACTTCCCAATTAAGGGAGACATTCTTTTTATTGCAAATATTCTTAGGTCCCTGTTTATGACACTGTAGACAGATATATTGGGAGCAGGTGATGGGCCCAAAATTAATGTGGATCAGGTGAGGGAACACCTTGACATTCACAAGTCTGTGGGCCCAGATGGAATGCACCCGAGAGCCTTGAAGGAGCTGGCAGACATCACTGCATCCCCCTCAGCAGAGCTATTTGAAAATTCGTGGCACTTGGGTGGGGTCCTGGAAGACTGGAAAAGAGCCAATGTGGTCCCTATCTTCAAGAGAGGGAGGAGAGATGACCTGGGGAATTGTAGACCAATTAGTCTGACATCTGTCCCTGGAAAAATCCTGGAAAAAATTGTCAAGGAATCCATTAACACCAGTCTAACAGAAGGCAAGCATCTGAATGCCAGCCGACATGGCTTTGTGGTTGGCATGTCTTACCTGACCAACCTCATCTCCTTCTATGACCAGGTAACACATGTCTTGGACAAGGGAGATGACGTGGATGTCATGTATCTGGATTTCAAGAAAGCCTTTGACCTAGTTCCCTATGATGTGCTCATGGTTAAGCTGGGGAACTGTGGCCTTCATCATCTTATGGTCCGATGGCTAGGTAACTGGCTACAGGATCAGACCCAAAGAGTACTAGTTGAACGTAGCAAATCAACATGGCACAGGGTGACCAGTGGAGTCCCTCAGGGCTCAGTACTTGGGCCGGTACTCTTTAACATCTTCATTAACAATCTGGATTCAGGAATCAGATGTAAACTGGCCAAGTTCATGGATGATACCAAATTATGGGGGAGGGCGGTCACACTGCAGGACAGGCTGGGGATACAGGTCAACTTGGACACGCTTTCAAGGTGGGCTGACCAAAACCTGATGGCCTTCAATGTGGAGGTGTAAGGTGCTGCACCTTGGTAGGGAGAACCTTCAACATGATTACAGGCTTGACAGCACTACGTTCACTAGCACCATGACTGAAAGGGACTTGGGGGTCTTGATTAACCACAAGATGAATATGAGCCACGAATGCGATGCCGTGGCTGGTAAAGCAAACCAAACGCTGGCGTGTATCCACTGATGTATCTCAAGCAAAACCAGGGAAGTCATCCTCCCGCTTTACTCGGCCCTAATGAGACCACAGCTAGAGTACTGCATTCAGTATTGGACCCCCCCACCTCAGGAAGGATGTGGAGAAGCTTGAGAGAGTCCAGAGGAGAACCACTCATATGATCCAAGGCCTGGAGGGCAGGCCGTATGAGGAGAGGCTGAGGGACTTTGGACTCTTCAGTCTGGAAAAGAGAAGGCTCAGGGGGGACTTGGTGGCAGCCTACAATTATATAAGAGGGGTACAACAGGACCTGGGAGAACAGCTGTTCACCAGAGCTCCCCAAGGGATAACAAGGTCTAACAGCCATAAACTCCAGGAAGGCTGATTTAGACTACACATAAGAAAAAAGTTCTTTATGGTACGAGTGTCTGGAACAAACTTCCCCCGCAGGTGGTGCAAGCACCTTCTCTGGACTCTTTCAGAAAACATGTGGATGTATTTCTTGCTGGGATCACTTGATCCCAGCTGACTTCCTGCCTATGGTGGAGGGGGCTAAACTTAATGATTTCACGAGGTCCCTTCCAGCCCCTAATGTCTTTGAAATCTATGAAATATTCAGTAAACTCTTCTCCCACTCCTAAAGTGATAGTTTTAGTGATGGCACCTTCCAAATAGATTTGAAAAATTTTCATAAGCTATTAATTATTGCACTTCTTGCCCTTCTGACAGTGTCACCAAATTTCTTAGAGCAGCCTCCAGTTTCCTGCAACATGTCTGCTCATGGTATCTTTAAGACAGAGTTTGGAATTTACCAGCATATTTTAAGAGTAATATAATTTACTACTGGATAAGCTATTACCAGTGGAAGTGGTCACCCTGTGACTTCTGTAAGGATGACAGAGTTGGAATAGTACTGGATTATGGCTAGGTGGTTTGAGGTCATGTTGAGGGGACAGTGCATTGTCTCACCAGAGAAGGCATTGAGAGCTTATCCACTGCATCAGTTATTGGTGTTCACCATGCTCCTATGCCTCTACTACCAGTTTTGATTGCTAATAGGAACACTATTTCTCCTTTTCTTCCCCGCTCCATTTTGGGCGGATGGAGCTATGAGAATATTACTTGAGTGCTGTTAGAGATGTGCTGGACCTGTCACTGTGTCTGGCTTCTGTGTGGCATCAATGACAGTATAGGCCATTAACAATGTAAATCTCACTGGTGGGCATGCACACATCATCCATATTGGGTTAGCCAAATGCTTCTGGGTACTTATTGCAAAATTTTCTCTGGCACACACAGCTTATCAGCTATGTACCCCAGAGAGAAGCATTTGACGATGTTTTACTAGCTCAGCTTCTACAATCATGGGCCAACCTGAGGCAAAGAGCCACTGGCTACATGTTCCCGATTCTGCCTGTCCATTCATGCATTCAAAGAGGCAACGGAGTGAGGTGAAGATCTTTGTGCCAGTGCTCTCCAAAATCCAAACAGGACAGGAGAAAAAAGAGCTCCAAGAAGCAGAAGGTCTTTCCTTGGCACCAATTTCAATCACTCCTGCAAGGGGTCTACATGGGTGCAATGCCTACTCACTAAGCTCTTTTTCTCAGCACTTTGAGGATGTGAGCAAAGAACTCAATGTTCTTTGCAGTACAGCCAGACCCATAAAAGGACTGATGCTTTTAATTCAGAATTATGCATATTTCGGCATATGGATTTCATCCAAATACTAGGATCACTTGAATATGAATCACACTGTCATACCATTTGCTCATCTCTAGTCAATAAGAGCAGAAGATTCATTAGACTGAAAATTACAGTAACTGAAGCAACACAAAAGCAAAAAGAATTGGTTAAAACACTGAAAATGAAACTTTTGTGTAGAAAAACAAACACATTCATGTCTGTAATGTGAGACATAATAAAGTCATCTGGAATGAAAGCGTGTTTGGCAAGAGGAAGTTATGAGGCTCATTGCCTACAAATCATTAAGGGTCCAGCATGGAGGATGGAAACACAGCTCATGGAGTATTTCAGAAAGACAGAAGAGAGGAGGGGAGTGCTAGTGATATCCATTAGAAGGATATAATTAAAAATGTAAAGTCAATGAATCTATTATGGCTTGAATTACAGGGTAGAAAGACTAATGGCCAAATCCAGAGATCAGTCTAAGGGTGTTTCTAAACTAGTATAATTTATATCTCCTTCCCATCTTCCCCCAAGCCTGACTCACTCTCCTAAAATCCATTTGTGCTGATAAAACTTGCCAGACTCAGAACTGGCTTTTTTAATCTGGTTCCATTACATAGAGGCTTGTAATAGAGAGGCAAAAAGGTATGTGTATACCACATGTGCTTTTCCTCCCCAAATCTTCCCCCCCCCCCCCCCCCACACACACACAAAATTAGGGTGCATGTTGTAAGCAGGGAGGCTAAATTTCTACATGGGATAGAAGCACCTTGCTTTGTTTTCTGCTCCACTGTGCCACAGCAGTGGCATTACTATTCATGCATCTGAGGGAATCAGTTATCTTAATGGCTCATTGTTTTTAACTCCAGAGGAGTTAACAATAATCTCTCCTTCTTAATCATCTCTTGGTGTTCCACTAATCCAGCTAACCTTTCCTCTGGTAATTTTGTTGTCTGCTAGTTGCTCCTGGTCTCTCTTCCCCTATTTCACAGCCCTGGAGACTTTGTTAGCTCTTTTCAAAATCATAGATCTACCCAAGACCACCAGTCTTTAGCAGCAGCTAGTGTTTCTCCTTTAGTTAAGTAGGAATGAGAGGATGAGTCAGCTGAAGATTAGGCTCTGTCCCTGTTTTATATTGCCACTACTCTAAAGCAATCTTCTTTTCTTCCTTCTGTCTTCCCAGAAACAAGGTCTTATTTGGGGGCACGTACTATGCAGGAAAATATTAGTATTCTGAGGAATCTCAGTTGGTTCTTCCTGCTACAGCCTGTGACACCAAAGGGAAAGGAAGGAATTGGAGAAAAGGTTAATTCAGCAGCTGAAGTGAATGGTAGCACAAATCACTGACTGTGAAACTGAGTCTCAAAAAAATGCTAAGCTGGGACCTGGGGAAAACCAATTATTACTATTATTTTACTTTAAACTTCAAATGTAAATATCTGCTCTATCTACAAATATCTTCCCAGAAATAAGTTTCTGTGAAATTCCAGTGGACTGAAATGAACTTGAGCGAAATGTAAAGGCCTATGTGGTAAATACTACCGGCAATACAAATATCTACTCTTTATAAATACCAGTCCTGTCTAAAAAGAGAATAAAATCACTAGATCAGTTTAGGAGGAAATGAAAATCAACAACTGTTGAAAGCATGTAAGCATAAACAAGAAGAAAGGCATAAATAATTAAAAGGATATAAGAAAAACCGTGAATATAAGAAAGGAAAAGTGCATTAGATATGCCAACAGGAACTAACATTAGAGCTGTAGAAATACAGACATAAGATGTTTTTCTTAAGCTATAGAAATGAGGGGTCAGTGAATAAAGAACATATAAATAAAGAACATATGTAGAAATGGGAGAAAAATGACACAGAGAATGGCAACAGAGCTAAAGAATTGCATCTTTTTTTCTCCAGTGTATTTACATGAGACAGCAGGGAAAATATGCCATCTGACATTGTTTGTGTATGCAGTACCTGAATGATTTCACGATCTGTGAGCCAGAAGCATTTAGTAATTTAACACAAATGAAACCTATCAAATCTCCAAGACTAGATGGAATTTGCTGTGAGGTTTTATCAAAGAAATACGCCAGACTGTGGCAACCAGCATAGAACACTTGTTAGGCTAGAGTGAATTTGAGAAAACAAGTTGATTGCAAATATAACAACACATTTTCTGAAGTCCTGACACTGGTGTTATTTAGTCTTTATGGAGGCAGATCTCCTAATTAAATATATTATTGGAGTTTTGCTTGAGTTAGGACTGCTGTAATGGGTTTGATTCCTTACAGAGATATGTAACCCAGGTCTGCCATGCTAGGCATGGGCCTACTGCCAATTTTTGATTCCTGGGGTGCCAATGGCTTCAGTCTCTCTCTCAGTCCACTAAAGAATTGGTAGCAGCCGAGCAGCAGAGTACCCGGAGTTCCCTTCATCCAGTGCTAGATATGATATAAACACGCACATGCACACGCACACAAATAAATTATAGGAACTTTAATTTATAAATGACACTTAAAAGAAAAATGCATAACTAGGCTAATAATACCAGTTAATAATTGATAGTAAACAACCCAACATTCACAAATTTGACTACAACATATTATAATTCACATTGGTAACACAGCACTTCAAATAATACATGGCTACTCTGACTTAATACCACTATGCATCAGGGTGACAATAAATTGTCTTTTGCTGTCTCTCCAGTGGTCAGCAGGGGGTGCAGCTTGAGGTCTGCTGGGCTCAGCACACACAACCTAGTCATCAGCTGAGTTTGTAGGCAGCAGCTGGTAGGGGAAGCTGTGTCCTCTGGCTCACCTGGTCTGTTTCCTGATACCCTCAGACAGTGTTGTCCCACTCCAAGACAAATTTTAACTCAAAGGCAAATACAGAACAAAGCAATACGAAGGCTACCACGCTTTCCAAACCATCCTGGTCTCTCTCTAGCCCTCTGTTCACCCCTCCTAGGGTTTTCTCCATCACACAGCTTTCCTGCAATACCCCTTCTCCCTCAGGTCAACCTGACCTCTCAAAAATGGCCAAAGGTGACCCAGGATTAACTCCCTCCAGTCTTGCCTTCCCTCTCACCCTGCACAGGGCTCACAGGTGCCTTGTGGGTGGTGTGCCTGTGGGACTCAGCCTGTCGCGTCCTGCAGCCCCGGCTGGGTGGTTCTGGGCTGAGACCTCTCTGGTTCTCTGGAGGTTCCCTCGTGAGCTTCAGGTGGCCTGAGGGAGTGGATCTGCCACTGCATGGCTTCCCTCTTCCAAGATATTTTTATAAAAGAGATCTGTGCAGGCCTGTGATCTGCAGAACCTGGCAGCTATGACCGGGTTTGAAAAATGCACTTACACACGAGCTGAAACTGGGAACATTGCTCTAATATGAGGACAGGTAGCAGCTATGTTTCCCAGGTTTGTTCACTGCTGCCTGGAATTGTGGCTGGCTGTAAAACTGATCCAGTTTTCACTGAGTAACTGAGCTAAGAAGCCCACAGTACTGGAGAGAGCTGGCTGGGAATTTTCCAAAAGAACCTCTTGTATTCATTCCTGCAAAGCTATAACTCTGTGGGAACACACAGATTGGTTTAATGTAGGATGGAGTTCCTGGTCAAAACCACAGAGCCCAAGAAGACCTGCTTACAGCCTTGGTCTCTCTCAGACATGGGAGACCAAGGCTCATGTCTCCACTCCCCTGAGATTTGAACCTTGGTCATTTGCATGCCAGGTGAATGCCCCAACCTGTGGGCTATAAAGTGTGCCATGAGTATGGTGGCCTCAGTATCCCTAGCTGAACCTGTTCTATTTGGCATAATTAAATAAGGCAGTTTTGTCTTATAAATACTGTACTTAATGTTGTCCAATCAAAAGTTTTAATGTCCATATTTATGTTTGTATTTTTTAACAGAGTAGGAGAGCTTAACCGGAGCAGTATGGTAACACCTTAGTCAGTCATTCAGATAATTGAGCCATAACCTTCACTTTTAATGACTAATCCTCTTTTTTCTCCCTACCTTTTATGTCTCTTGTTAAACCTGTAGAGAAAATAGTTTGGAGACTGGTGCATTTAGAAACTTTTCTAACTCATGCATCATCTACAGAACTGTTGATTGGGGATTATTAATTGGGTGGTGATGCCTGAGTAAGAACAAACCCAGCTTGATTTACAAATCCCAGGTTGAGTTTACAGGCTAAATAGTTAGTTAAAACCATCCTTTTACTTGGAGCAGAGAACTTGTAGTTCCTTAATGAGTCTGGAAAAATCTGCTCCTCATAAAGAAACAACATGCAACCTCAATGCCCTTTCTGTGGTCTCTTTTTCAAATTAAAACTGCATTGTACTATGTGACATAGTAAAAATGGTAAGGGGGAAGGATGGATTAAATCCTATGCGATTGGGATGTCATCTTTGTGTTTCTCACCTGTAATACAGGATCCGTTGCTTTTTGTCTGACATATCTATTAAAACTGTAAGGCTTGTGGGAAGTAGGGGTAATTTCTTAACATGTATTTGAATGATGCCCAGCACAAGAATTTGATCTTGTTTTGGGCTTGTCCAGACTATGGTGGTGGTATTTTTGGTGAGGAGGGCCCTGAGGAGGACCCAGCCACCTTTACCTACAGGCATGCCCCAAACCCAGTAGTGTGCTGGTATGGTTGCTCTGGGTTTTTCCCAGAGACTGCTAGAGACTGAGGGTGCAAGAGAGATTATGTTAAGAGATGCCTCCAAGCACCCATACCAGTGAATTTCAGGGTTTGAAACATTCTCAGTATGGATGAGCACTAAGCATGATATGGGCAGGATGTACTTAGGTCTCTCCTGACTGGGACATGCTACCATGGTGGTGTAAACATACTCTGTATGTCATTTTGGTACTACACTAGTAACTGATGATGATGATGATGACGACCATGGGACCGAAACTGAAATGCATGTATTATCATTAAGATACATACAATATAGCAAACATGCCTAACAAGGCACATGAGGAATTGTCAGGACCATGTGAATTGTTTGTTTGAGGCAAGTGGAAGATGGCACTGTCAGACTGTGGATGAGTTTTGGAAAGCTCCAAACCTATAGACACAATAATTGCATACTTTAGCCTTAGGCAAGACAGCACTATTACAAATGTGGGTGTCCTGTATTTTATAAAACTCTCTGATTTATGAATTTTAATATTAAACAAAACAATGCTGTCAAGTGAATTGGTCCCAAAATAAGTAAATATGTTGTCATTTAACCATATGCTTAATGGTATGCTACTTATAATTGTAATGATTGTTTGCCAAGCATAGTTGCATATAGAGAAAAAAATGCACAGATGGTTTTCTTATTTAAGTGCATTAAAATGCATACAAAATGTTTAGAAATGCAAATCCTTTAAATCAACTACTTGACAAAATCAGGCTTTGTTCCAAGTTGTTGTAATAGAGTCTCTCACATATAAATAAAAGATTGTGTTTCTGAGAGGGGGAATAACTCATCTGTAGAAAAGCAATTGAGTAAGCTGGAGTTTGAAGAAGGCCAAAACACTGGGCTTAACTGGTATTGAGGAGTTAGCAAGGTAGAAAAAGTAAATTGTCTACAGTTATTACTGTGGTTGATTGTACAGTAGCAGCAAGATTATACTGATGCATTTGCCCCATTATAGCAACATAAAGGGAATTTACTTCTCTTAATACCTTTGTGTCAGATGCAAGCATTGCATTATCTTGATTTATGGCTTTATTAACATATTTATACTTCGGTGCCCTCTCTTAATCTTCACATTTATAGTTTTATACCACTTTCTATTGGACTTCAATAGAGTCTTGAGAAAGATTGTAGTTTTCATTGGAGCAGATGTTAAAACAACACTGAGCTGTGATTTGTGATAATCAAAACAAATAAATTTGGGGGCATACACATATGCAATTCTGTGATGGAATGGCTGATATTTATTGTGCTATATATTCACTCTGTTGGGGAACTCAAGTGTAATCTGGAACTTGATCCAGATTAGGGCTCTGATAGAAAATCCTTTGTAGTCAGAGGAAAGGTTCTTATTGGTTTTAAAGAGCAGAAAATAGATTAATAAAATATTTCACCTAAAATAAACTGCCTTTCCCTACCTGCCCCAAGTCAAAAACCATTCTTACATCTACTTGAAATGGTATCTTTTTTGTAGTTTTCAGACAATGGATATATTTACTATTTTTCAGATGGGACCAGACTCAGAAATGCCAACAATTGTCATTTGTCAGCAGTGTGTACATTTATATTATCTCCATGTTTGCAGTATTCAAATTTTTTCTACAGTATTTTTTCTTATATCTTACACTTCCTTGCATATATTTTACCTCTGAAAACCTCAGATTAAGTGCCGATCCTGACATATGCTGATCTATTGATACTACAAGGGTTAGTCAGAAACTAAATGCTTCCTCATTTTTAACTCCTAAGGAAACCATGGTTGTGCAGGGTGCTCTTTTTGTTGACTTCTCCTGAGGGAACCACAGGAAACTCAGAGGCCTATGAAAAAGACTGAAAAAACTGAAATATTGTATGCAAAGAGCCTGTTCTGAGAGAGAGAGAGACAGACAGGCAGCGCTGTTTGAGGTCTTTTGCACAACACCTGCCTATGCAGTTTGCACACTACAAAGACAACGAGGGTAAAGTTGCACATTACGCTTGGACCATACCAAATCTGTGGAATGCTAAGATATATTAAAGTTAGAATGGGCCACAAGTAGCCTCATGTTAAGGGCTATTGTTTCATGCCTGTACTGCTCTGGCTTGCCACTAGAGAGCTAGTGAGCAGGAGTGTGGCTAAAAGCCAGGACACCTGAGCTCTATCCCTGCTCAGAGGGAGAAGGGCTGGAAGCAGTGTATCATGGGATGCTGGAGAACTTCAAATTACTTTTATTATCTGCAGGGAGCAGAGTGAAATTACCATAATGTGAGCTATGTAGCATATCTTGTAGCCCAAGATTAACCCTCACCTGAAGTGGCATAATTTTGAGATGTTCCGAGGGCACCAAGCATGAGTTAAAAGCAGGTGCTCATTTTAAAATGCCCTTGGTATGGTCTAAGTGTAAGGTGTATCTTTATCCTAAATGTTTGGGTGGGCTGTTCTGCCCCATTCTCATTACAGCCTGTTGTACTGGGTACAACATTTTTGGTATGACAGAGAGGTGATGGAGGGTGTGCAACAGTGCAACATAAAGACAAGGAGAGCTTTGAAACATGCAGCAGGCAGGCAATGCACATGATGAGCAATACCTTTCTCTTTCACTAGGGGGCATTCCCCAGTCAGGGGATTCTTTGCTTGCTCCTCTGGTTTACAGGGTATTTGGCTTTGGGAAGCGTTCATTAGAAATGTTTTCTTTGTATATATTTTGAGTTATGTAGCTGAAATAGTGGAGGAGAGAGTTCAAGAGAAACTAATATCTCCATTTCTAGGAATACAGAGGACTTATTGCCAATACAGCAGTTGTGAAAAACAGAACAGAACCAGAGTGTATCCCTTACTGGTCAAGATAAATACTATATCAGGTCCTGTCTTGTGAAACCCAGCACATGAACACAGTTACCTAAATGCAATGTCTATTAAAACAGATTTATAGAAACACAGGGTTGGAAGGGACCTCAAAGGTGCATCCAGACACATGCAGCCATGCGGTATGTGGTGCCACAAACATGTCTGCAGTGCCACATACCACACAGTCAGGTTTTTCTCCACGCTGCAAGGGTGTGCTGCCTATGCATGCGCTGCTCTGGTTTTTTTTCCATGGGTTTTTTTGACCCCTGGATATCCTAGCTGGTCATTCTATTTGTGTATGTGATTATGTTATCCTAAGTGCAGAATCTGTATGTCTTTACTGAATTTCATTCAAATAACTTTGGACCACTAAAGTCATTTTGAATCTCAGTCCTATCCTTCATATCCTCCCCAGTTCGACCCAGTTTAGTATCTCTTCAAAATTTGTTAAATTCAATTCCATCCTCAAAATCATTAGTGAAGATATTAAACAATACCTATCTTTGAGTATGATGATCCAACCAGCTGTATCTACATGCACACAGATGTACTCCCTGTACCCTTGGACATTGAAAAAAGTGATATAAAAAGACAAATCATAGCATGGCCTGCTATGATAAAAATAGATTGCCATAGATGATAGCATGGCCATAGATGATAAAAATCACCTGCTCCATCAGCTATTAACTGAAGACCCAAACAGCTCCTAGAAAAGATTGGGGATACTGAACCAAACCTATAGGCAGCAATGGAGTGGGCAGACTGCTAGGAAAGGTCAGATCTATTCCTACAGGATTTTACACCAACACCAAATGAATCTGTTACTGGGCATGACCTTGACAGAGAAACATGAGTCAAGCTAAACAGCCTGAGATCTGGATACAGATGTTTCAAAACAAGACTTCACCAGATGAACATCTTTGACAGCCTCCTGTGTGGATGAGGTGTCCAACAAATCAGGGCTCACGGTAGAGGTAATATCTTCTATTAGACCAACAAGACTTTTTGCAAAAAAAATTCTTTAATTGCAAGCTGTGTCCAACAAATAGCACAGCACTTAAACAAAAGCTGAAAACTTTACAAATGTCCGGATAGAGTAGGTAGAATTTGCACATTGACCGATAATACCAGACAATGGCTCATAGTTTTGGAAGTTGATATCTGATGCCAAATGGGAGAGAAAGTAATTTCATCTAGATAGTATTTCCTCACCTTAATATTGAGAATATCTTGGGAAGCAATGTGAAAAGCCTTGCTAAAGTCAAGGTATATTACATCCACAGAGCCTGTCACTATGTCACAGGAGGAAATCAAGTTGATCAGGTATCACTTGCTTTTAATGAATCCATGTTGGCTATTTATGATGACCTTGTTCTCCTCCTTCTAAAGCAAGATGCTTTAGAATAGATTCCTTGATGACTTTTTCCATGATATTTTGAGATATCAAGGCCAGATCAGGGTTTGTAATTCTCTCCATCTTCCCTTTGTCAAAGATGGGCACTGTATTTGCCCTTTTCCAGTCATCTAGAACCTTACCTGACCTCCATGAATTCTCAGAGAGAATATCCAGGGGATCTGCAATTACCTCTGCCAATTCCTTGAATGCTGTAGGATGCATCTTGTCCAGCCCTGCTGACTTGAAAACATTTACCATCTCTATAATGCTGTATTTAACCCTAAATGGCTACTCTTCACATTTGATCAGACAGACCTCACTAGTCCAGGGGCAGTTCTAATGTTCCTAGGCATCAGCAGCAAGTGATGTTGCAAATGTTCTGGTTAATTCTGCCTCCCTGAATGTATGGAAGATGAATCTTGAAAAATGGAGCTTTTAGGTTTCAGGCACTTCATTTTATATCTTTATAATATCACCAGTAAAGCTCATACTTTTTGTATCTATTTCTCTTTCTCATTCTGAATTTTTGCTGCCTGCAGGTTATATCCAAGCAAGCAAATAAACTACTTCATGGAGCCAAAACATTGCAATGTGGGTGGCAAAAATGTATTGAGAACTTTCTAATACAATATTGCTACTATATGTAAATCTTGAAAGACTCAGTTTGGTATCTGCACCTTCAAACAGAAAAGTAACCATGCAATAGTCATCTGAGTGAATTGCCCACCTTGCTTGATGAGATGTGGCTTTCAACTGGGCTAGGGACTAGAGCTGTGCAAATAACTGATCATTTCAGTTTCTCTAGCTAGTCCTTGAATCTAGTATTATCTATAGCTTAAGCTGGTGACTTTTTTGGCAACATTTTTCAGTGGAGATTACCTTTGTCCCAAAAGTTTTTTTGATATATTAGTGTGTGTTTGTTGAAACATCGTGATGATCTAATAACAATAGGAAAAATTCAACAAAAAAAGTTTGTCTGATTCCAGTTAAAGTCATGGTTTTGCTCATGTTGGATAAGGGCTGGGCTGTCATTTACTTCAGCTAATTTTAAACTGGGGTAATCCGACTGTATGCCATCAACGTCATGGGCAGCCTCTGTGTGTGGCACACAGCAAATTGGGGAGGGGACAGGCAGCCCAGTAGGGTTGTGCAAAATTTTGCTGGCAGATTCGTTTCGATGCTGTTTTGACTTGTTTCGAGCTCAAAACAGCAAAATTGAAATGACATAGAGAGCTTTGAAACAGTCTCGAAACGAAACAAGGCAAGATGAAATGTTTTGAATTTTTTTTAACGTTTGGGGTTTTGAAGCTCAAGCTGGGCTTGCCTGAAGGGAAACAAAAACTAAAGTAAGGAGAGGGAGGGGGAAGAGAGGGCAAGGACTGCTCTTATTATTGACTGTGTAGTTGGCTAGTGACTGTCACCCTTCCCTGAGGTCCCTTCCAATCCCAGCGCGCCTTAACACACACAGTGTCACCCATGTCACGAGTTTTGCTTGTTCTCAGCTTGAGGTGCAGTTTCCCCCCAAACCCTAAACCTATCTCCTTGAAAATAGGCAGGCTTCATTGCCCCAGCAGGGGCTAGCAAGCCTGAAGTTTTGACCCTATTGTACCTTAACACATGCACGTGACATGAGTTTTTTGCTTTCAAGATTTTGAGGTGCAATTTCCCTGAAACCCCTGCACTTAACTCCTAGAAATTTGGCAAACTTCATGCCCACAGAAGAGGCTACCATTCTTGCAAGTTTTATCCAAATCAGGCCAGAAATGACAAAATTAGAGGCTGTTTCAAGCTTCCCCATTATAGCCTATGGGCGAAATGTCGAAACAGCATTGGAACAGTGAAACTATTTCAACAAAACAAAATGGAACAGCAGTTTCGAATCTAAATGAAATTTGAAATGAAATACTGTTCAATTGAAATGTCAAAACGCAAGTCAAAACGGAACGGTGCCATTTCGCACAGCCCTACAGCCCAGTGGTAGATAGGGTAGAGAGCAGACAGCAGATCAGGCAGGGAGCACAGGGCAGGAAGCTGAAAGCCCAAAAACAGGTAGGGCTGGGGGAAAGGATAAGAGTAGCACTTCAGGAGGGTACAAGGTTAATTTGTGGCACACCTGCTAATAAGGGTGAGTTGGTTCCCACTGTTTTAAGGCATGGCCATTGTGGCAACCATGGATCTCTAATCAGCTGCCCAGCTACAGTGAAATCATGGAAAGGTTTGTAGACTACAGGGCTTCTCTTAGATTTCATAGACATTAGGGCTGGAAGGGACCTCGGAAGATCATTGAGTCCAGCCCCCTGCCCCAGGGGCAGGAAGTCAGCTGGGGTCACAGGATCTCAGCAAGATAAACATCCAATTTTCTCTTGAAGGCGTTCAATGTAGGTGCTTGAACCACCTCCAATGGCAAGCTATTCCAGACCTTGGGGGCTCGGACAGTAAAGAAATTCTTCCTTATGTCCAGCCTGAAACAATCTTGCAGGAGTTTATAACCGTTCGGCTTTGTCATCCCTTGGGGGGCTCTGGTGAACAATCATTTCCCCAGATCCTGGTAAACACCCCAATAAACTTATAGGTGGCCATCAGATCGCCCCTGAGCCTGCGCTTTTCCAGGCTGAAGAGTTCCATAGCTCTCAGCCTGTCATTGTAAGGTCTGTTTTCCTGACCGCTGATCATGTGTGTGGCTCTTCTCTGGACTCTCAAACTTATCCACATCCTTTTTGAAATGTGGAGCCCCAAACTGGACACAGTACTCCAGCTGCAGCCTCACCAAGGCCGAGTACAATGGGAGAATGACATCCTGGGATTTGCTTGTGAAGCATCTATGGATGCAAGCCACCATTTTGCTCACTTTATTAGCCGCAGCATCACATTGAAGGCTCATGTTCATCTTGTGGTCAATCATGACCCCCAAGTCCTTTTTATCCATAGTGCTAGCCAGGGTAGCACTACCAAGCTTATAAAGATGCTGCAGGTTTTTCTTCCCAAGGTGGAGAACCTTGCATTTTGCAGTGTTAAACACCATCAGGTTCTCATCCACCCATTTCCTGAGCCTGTCAAGGTCAGCCTGGATCACCCCCCTTTTCTCAGGTGTGGATGCTTTACCCAAAGTTTGGTATTATCGGCAAATTTGTCCATTCTGCTTCTGACTCCAATGTCCACATCATTAATGAAGATGTTGAACAACATAGGCCCAATGACAGAGCCTTGAGGGACCCCACTGGTCACAGGGCACCATGATGATTGACTTCCATCAACCACCACTCTCTGGGTCCGACCACGGAGCCAGTTCCCCAGCCAGTGGATCATGGTGGACCCGAGGCCACAGTTGGCCAGTTTTACCAAAGCTGAATCATCAAGATTCATTTTGTTCTGAACTTGAGGCCTGATTCCTCACTGACACTTCCAGTTCTAACTGGTAGAATTTTATGCCCATTTTTCCCAGTAACGTGCAAGGCTTCAGGTATTCAGGCACACCCAGTAAAACTCTTGGCTACTGGGTGTGTTTATAATATGGCAAAGCTGGAAGATTACTGAGAAGAATATTAAAAAGAAAAGTTAATTTCAGTCTATATATTAATTCCAATGCTACTTGCAAGTCCTTTGATTTTTTTTTTGTAGAGATTTTTATTGTGTTCGTAATAATGTACAGCAAGAGCAAAGGCACTAGAAAATAAATGTGCAAATACATTGGTGCAATTGTCTTGGCCACTCTAAATCATTAGCAATCCTGGCAAGTTTTTCTTTAGCGGTTGGGATTTATCCTGTCAAGAATAAGAAAGGGATTCCGTGATGCAGAACTCTAGAATACAAGGTGGTATCATGTCCTAGCCAGGATACGTTGAACACTCCCTACTCACACATGCTCACAGTCATACTTCAAACCCAGTGAGGCTACTCTGGGTTCCTCCTTGGTGGCTGCCCTGAGGGATGCTGGAGACTTGAAATATTAGGTATGGGCTCAGAGGAATGCTCCTAGCATACTCATCAGCAAACATCTAGAGTATGTATGAGGACATAGGGGCCAGATTGTGGGTAAAACATACTCAGGCCTGTCTTAGCTGAGAAGCACTGCTGCTAGTGTCAATCTGCCCTGAGTACATGGCATGGGAGGCTAACTATGAAAACATATATATGAAGCAGGAACAGTCCTGCTTTGAGCAGAGGGTTGGGCTAGACCTCCTGAGGTCCCTTCCAACCCTAATTTTCTATGATTCTAGTAACATATTTTTGAAACCATGGGAAACGGATTGTGAATTAACCTCTAAGCTGAAAAACATTCATAAAAATCAATTCCTGAACAAAACTGAATTAAGAACTAGAAAGAGCAACTAACATTTTTTAATTATAGTGGAAGAATTCTGGGATTTTATTTTTAAAGTATTTTAAAATTAGCATCTCATTTTGTTGTTTTGACCATCCTATATGCTGGTGAACATTAAAAAAAAAAAATTCGAGCAAATACTGAACTCCTAGATCTGTGTTTTTCACCCAGTGAGTGTCATATAATTTCCTATTAAGAAAAATGAATGACTTTCCTGGCTATTTTAATTGGCAAGAAATTTGTAAGAGTGCCAAGGTAGAAAGATTCATATTGTAATATCTAAGATAAAGAGCTAGTTTCATGGTCAATATGATAGTGTCACAACCTAAATACTAAATTTGCTCATGAGAATAAATCACATGGTATAATAGATGAAAATCACCCTTTTCAGGATATATGTGTGTGTATTTTTTATTTTTCAAAGCATTTCCATGACTCTTGATCCTTCCCAATATTAATGTGCAGTTGCATTCTGAAAACTGCTTATGTACTAGTGGCAGCTTCCTAATGATCAGCTCTGTTCCACATGGGTGGATTTTACCATTGCATTGAAGGATGGAGCAAAGATGGATTAAAGAATCCATCAACAGCAGGCTAACAGAAGGCAATATTCTGAGAGATAGCCAACATGGTTTTGTTGCAGGTAGGTCTTGCCTGACCAACCTCATTTCCTTCTACGACCAGGTGATGCATCACCTGGACAAAGGAGAAGAGGTTGATGTCACATATTTGGATTTCAAAAAAATCTTTGACTTGGTCTCCCATGATGTCCTTGTGCTAAAAATGGGAAACTGTGGCCTCGACAGCTTGACAGTCTGGTGATTGGGTAACTGGCTCTGTGGTTGGACCTAGTTAATGGAACTGAGTCAACATGGTGCATGGTGACCAGTGGCATCCCCCAGGGTTCAGTACTTGGACCAGTACTCTTTAATATATTCGTAAATGACCTGCATTTGGGTGTCAGAAGTGGACTGGTTAAGTTCACAGATGACAGCAAATTATGGTGAAGTACAGTCATGCTAGAAAATAGGCTGGGGATTCAGGCCAACCTGGACAGACTTGCAAGGTGGGCAGATCAAAACCTGATGATATTTGATACAGAGAAATGCAAGGTGATCCACCTCAGGAGAAAGAACCCACATCATACTTATAGGCTCAGCAATACTACACTCACTAGCGCCACAACTGAAAGAGACTTGGGGGTCATGACTGACCACAAGATGAACGTGAGAGACCAATGCGATGCTGCAGCCAACAAAGCAAGTAAAACTCTGGCTTGCATCTATCGCTGCATCTCAAGCAAAACTCAAGAAGTCATCCTCCCGCTTTACTCAGGCTTGGTTAAGCCGTAGCTGGAATACTGCATCCAATTCTGGGCACCACACTTTAGAAAGGATGTGGAGAAGCTTGAGAGAGTCCAGAGGAGAGCTATGCTCATGATTAGAGGTCAAGAGAGCAGGCCTTATGAGGAGAGGCTGAGAGCCATGAAACTTCAGCCTGGAGAAGAGAAGGCTCAGGGGTGACTTGGTGGCAGCCTTATAAGTATGTAAGGGGTGTGCATCAGGAACTGGGAGACCGTCTGTTCACTAGGACACCCTGAGGGAAGACAAGGTCTAACAGACACAAACTGCTGGAAGACTGTTTTAGACTGGACATAAGGAAAAACTTCTTTACCACCCAAGTCTCCAGAGTCTGGAATAGACTCCCCCTGGAAGTGGTGCAAGCACCTACTCTGGATGCATTCAAGTAACTCCTGGATATTCACCTCGCTGGGGTCATCTGACCTCAGCTGACTTCCTGCCCTTTGGGTAGGGGACAGGAACCAATGATCTTATGAGGTCCCTTCCAGCCTTAATGCTTATGAATCTATGAATCTATTGGAAGCTGATGTTTTTAGATCCATCCATATCCTATTTTGACAAGTAAAGTAGGCCGTAAGTGCTGCATAAGCACAGCACTGGCCTTCTACATCGAGGCAAGTTTTATTTGGTATGTATTTACAGTCATATCGCTGCATTTGGAGCTAAAAACAAATGACTAGTTGTTCCTTTTGCTAGCTTGGAATGGTCGTCAGAGCTGAGAGTGAGTTAGATTCTATTACTTCTTTTGCATCATCAGCAGAATTGTTTACTAAGTTCCAGTCTGTTACCATTGTCCACACCACTGAATTTAATGGGATTTTTCAGGTGGTGCACTTTGTAATTGCAGGTTGGTATGCAGAATTTTATTAATGGTTGTAACGCTTGGGAAAATAATGGTAGGCAGATTTTGCAGCTAAGAACAAGCTATCTTCTGGCTTACAAATTGAGTGCCTCTGATATGGAAATCACAAAGAGCCAGTAAACAAATACCAATAATGAATTTTTACAAGTATTTTTCAAAGTAGAATTATAATCAGAACTAATCATTTTAACTTCTTTTATAGAATTACAATTAAAATGAATCATCTCAACTTCAATTATACTGGATTTATTATTTCAGTATCTTAGTTCATCCTAATTCCTCTGTAACTTGTCTGCAGCCCTTTGTCTGAAAATCTTTGCCCCTCATTCAATACACTTTAGTGAGCTCAGTCATCCATAGCTTGCAAGGACAAGCTGTGTGCATTGTCTTCGTTAGAGTTAAGGTTGATTCTTGAGACACAGGAATGAATGCTGCATTTTCATGTCTTTCTGTGACTCTTGGGTATTATGCCAGGCAAGCTTCTGATATTCCCAGTCTGTGTAAATGAACAAATATGAAATCCCTAGGGCTGCGTGAAATTTTGCCGGCTGTTTCATTTCGATGATGTTTCAACTCATTTCAAGCTTGAAACAGCGACATTGAAATGAAACGGAGGGCATCAAAACAGCCTCAAAACAAAACAAAACAAGGGCAGTTGAAACATTTCAAAAGTTTTGAAACACTTTGAGTTTTGAAGCTCAAGCTGGGCTTGCCTGCAGGGAAACGGAAAGTAAGGAGAGGGAGGGGGAAGCGGGGGGAAAGACTGCTGTGATGTTGACTGTGTAGCTGGCCAGTGACTGTGATCCTTCCCTGAGGTCCCTTCCAGTCCCAGTGCTCTTGGGGAGGGATGGAAACATTGCATAAAAGGTAGCATTGTTTCAACTGGCCTGCTTTCTGCCTTGGGGTCTGACAGTTACTGAGCTGTATCTTCCAGCAGTCAAGAGTGTTGGACAATGAAGGCTACTACTAGCATTGATTTGAATGATTTTCTACTTGCTAGCCTAGCCTAGCCTAGCCTAGCAAGTGGCATTCCGGAATACCTTTTACTTTCTTCAAAACCCTTTTATTTTATTATTATATTCATTGATTTATTCTTTTCAATTTTATAATTATATTGAATATTACACTATAGAATTTAATTTATATAGGAAGGGAGATACACTTATACCTTGTGGCATAGACTACACACCTTAAAGAACTTATATAGATACATTTATATATTTGTATAAAAGCAAGACACTATGAAACACACCATGAAGCATGGTGGAAAGGCAGCTGTCAAGCATTCAGGGAGGGGCGGAAGAGGGGGTAGAGGGAGAGGTGTAAATCCCGCCCCCTCCAAATTGAGCACAGCCTCTCAGAGGGAACTGGTGAGACCAGTCAGGCCATCTGTGGGTTCTCCTTCAAGTTGAGGTGATGGATGAGTCCCACACAGCAACAGAGATCATGGGGGCCATGAGTCGCTTGGTGCAGGGGTGGCTTATTGGGCAAGGCGAGTTCATCCGTGGGTTCATGGTCACCGACAATGGGGCCAATGTGGTCAAGGCAGATTGGAATCAGTGGGAGATTGGGATCAGCGGCCCCCTTAACAGAGCTGGGTGGCATACCATCTCCCAGATCTTGGTGATCCTCAAGCCCTTCCTCGAGGCCACCGAGACCCTCCGTGCTGGCAATGCCCTCCTTATCCAGGTGATCCCTATAGTGAGGGAACTTCAGAACCAAATGGAGAGCTTTCAGAGGATCAATGTTCCTGGCTGGGGCAAGGTGCTATCACCAGATGTCCAAGCATTGGTGAGGCAGCTGAAGGAGGGCATCAGGAAATTACTTGATCCTTTGTGGTCAAGAAAAGTCCATGTGCTGGCCGCCATGTGTGATCCAAGGGTGAAGGGCAGCATATGCAGCAGCCCAACTCTGAATCAGTGGACGGAGGTGCTGGTGAAGACTCAGGGAGGCAGAATGGCATAGGCGGGGGAACATAGAAGAGGGGGATCCACTGTTCCATGCTAGCACACCACCCACCAGCCAGTCTCCTCCACCACAGGTGCTGCCAGTGTGGCCCAAGGGAATGGCTTCCATGGTGAGGTCCAAAGGCACCAGACACCACCATCAGGCAGGTAGCACTTAGGCCTTGGTGGTTGCCTATCTCGCTGAGGATGTGGGGCCACTGTTGTAAGACCCCTTGGCCTACTGGGCAAGCCGCAGCCAGATGTGGCTGGATCTGGCCATGGTTGCCCAAAAACACCTGTCCTATCCACTGACCGTTGTTCCAAGTGAGAGGATGTTCAGCATTGCTGGGGATGTAGTGACACCCCGCCGCACCTCCTCGGATCCTGGTTTGGTGGAGCAGCTGGTGTTCCTGAAGGTGAACCTCCCACTGCTGGGGTTCCCTAAGCTCCCGGTACAGACAGAGTGAATGCCACCCTCCTCACTCCATCCACACCTATTTCTTATTTTCATTTTTTAAAAGCCCCACTTTTTAATGCCCCACTCTCAGAGCTTGAGGGGACACTCACTGCATGACCAGCCAGCAGGGGAAGAACATGTCCCTGCTGTATTCCCCTGCCAAGATGAACTTGGAGGGGCTGGGGCTATGGGGAAGGAGGAGACCTCAGGTCCTGAGCATGACCATTAAAACTGCACTCTGCCAGGGTCAGGGAGGCCTGGTGGGACTGCTGGAGGTGCAGCAGGCCAAGGAAATGCCAGGACCAAGGATCCCCCTGGAGAAAGGTGGGTAGGAGGCACCATAACCTCCTGCTACCACACACACGTACAGAATCCTGGCTGGGGAAAGCCCAGATCCATCACATCTTTGACAGGCCTGAGGCTTGCTGGTTGCAGTGGAGTTGTGAGGCTCCAGGTGAGCTCAGCTTAGCTGCCTGGGATGCCAGCTTTTGGTTTTAAAAACTCTTCGTCAGGCTGAGGAAGCACCTGCAGTTGGTGTGCTGTTCCTTCCTGATGGAAGGGATAGTAAAGAAGTCAGAGGCTGGCATGCAGTGCGGCAAGAAAGCCAGTCAGTGAAAATGGAAATAGAGGCATCAGGAGGAGAGGGACAGGCTGGGCTGGGGAGGGGAAGGGAGATGTAGCAGTGCAAGTAAAAGTAGAGAAGTACCTGGGGAGTCAGATGTCCAGAAGGTTGTAGTGTGTCATAAATCCAATGTCTATATAGAGTCCATGAGTTTCTGTACCTAGAAGGCTGATGGTGTGAAGTCCATGGGCCCAACTGTGAAAAGTGCTGTGCACAATGGTGTTCCAATTTGGATATGGATTCAGCTGTTTCAGAAGGACAGTCATTCAATTCAGTGTTTCAGATCACTGTTCCAATTCGATTTGGCTGAAACTATTTTGGTATTTCGATGCTGTTTCAGAGATTTGGCAATATATTATAATGGGGAATCACTAACATGCCTATAACTTTGTCATTTTTTGGATAATTCAGAAGAACTGTGCAGGGATGGTAACCTCTTCTAAGTGCATGAAGCCTGCCAAGTTTCAAGGAAATAGATGCAGGGGTTTCTGGGAAACTGAACCTCAAGCTGCTGACAAGCAAAACTCATGTCACACGTGTGTGTGTTAAGGCACAGCAGGGTGAAAACTGCAAGCTTGGTAGCCCTTGCTGGGGCCATGAAGTCTGCCAGGTTTCAAGAAGATAGGTGCAGGGTTTTTTGTGAAATTGAACCTCAAACTGTTCAAAGCAGAAAGCATATCAGTTGCTGGCAGCAGCAGCATGCTGTCATCCCACATGCAGATCCGGGGGACTGTGCCCCCGGGGAGGACTGCAGGGCTATGAAAGACTTCTCTGTGGGGCATGAGTCCCCAGATCTGTGCACGGGATGACAGCAGGCTGCCATCCCTCCCCCAGAGCCCTGGGATTGGAAGGGACCTCAGGGACAGATCGCAGATACTGGCCAGCTATAGATGTCAATATCAGAGCAGTCCTTCCCCACTTCTTCCCCCTCCATCTTCTTAGTTTCTGTTTCCCTGCAAGCCCGGCTCTGAAACTTTGAAATTTTCCAAAACGTTTTGGATACTTTTGTTTCATTTTGGAGCTTTTTCTCAGTCTCCTGTTCTGATTCGGATTCAGTGTTTTAGGTGCTGAAACAGGCCAAAACACCTCTGAAATGAAACAGCTGCCAAAGTTTTGCACAGCCCTAACCACTGCAGGTAGAGATGAAGGGTGCATGTAGATGGAACAGCGGCCCTAAATTGAATTGGTAGGTTTCTAAAAACACTGCTTCAATTTAGGTCCAATTAAACCCCTATATCATGCACACCTGTGCGCTCACCTACCTCTCTGGTGGCAGGGAGGGGAGGGAGAGATGCCGGCAGGCAGAGCGGTCCCTGGGCTGCGGTGGGGGGCAGTGGGGTTGGTGCTTCCCTCTGCCGCAGTGGTGGCCCCTCCCAGGTGGCACCCACCAACAGGCATCCAGCTCGGACAGTTCTGGGGGGGCATTGCAGCCATGGAGGAAAGCACTGGGCCCCCATGCAGCTCAGGCAGGCAGGCAAGCTGGCTCTGGGTGGGGGAAAAAAAAAAAAAAAGATGATCAGGCTCACTTTTGGGTTTTTTTCCTTTCTTGGGCAGAGCCTAAATGACTTGGGGCACAGCAAAACTCTCTTATGTGACTCCTGTCATATCAGGCAAAATCATCAACTCACTCCAACAGTCTGTCTGAAAACAGCTTGGGATATGGAGCAGGTATATATAGTTCAACTTTACTTTGATCAACAGGATTGAAGAGTAAATTAATCATCTAGCTGCTAATATGAGACATTGCCTTTAGTGACATTATTTCCTTCCTCCTTGTTCTAATTCTCCTTCTCTTTGATGTTGGGAGTTCTTTGACAGAATTAAGATGTATTTTGCAATTTGTTAGAGGCAGACATCACATAGAATAGAATCATCAGAAAAGCTGTGGGTTTAATATGATAAGTGTTTATAAGAGTTGCTTCTTATAAGATTCTTCAATGAATGACTGGTGGTCAAGAATAGAACATAATTTGATCATATAGGCTACAGCCATGGGAAGATCTAGTATTTTGAAAGGGGGGGAGGAGGGAAAAGGTGGTCTAGTGCAACACTATTGTTTAGTTTGAGATTGAAGCAAAGACAAATATAACTTTATTGGACTGTGCATTTTATTATATATTAATATAAATCTGTGCACACACAGCTAGTCCAATAAACTTATAACAAAAATCCCTGCCTCAAGAACAGTAAGTAACAACATGACTGAGCAAGATCTATAAGGTGTGGGGCTGCAACAAGCATGGAAAGGAACATTGTGAAGAAAGCTGCAAAGAGATGGCCTGGGAATCCTTAAAGTGAGCCTATAAGACTAGGGACAGAAGTTACACATAAACCGGTATAAGTGCTCAGAAAACAGTTCAAATCTGTAATACAACATAAATTCAGTGCATATAAACTGCTTATAACATGGCCAAAACCAGTTAAAGATAAACCTGGGTAGATGTAGTGTCACACTTAACTGATTTAGTTTGATATTAAATTGGTATACTAAATTGGTATTAAATTGGTTTATTGAACTCTTATTCCAGATCCCATTCAGATTCAAGTTAACTCACAGTCCCCCAGGATGCTCTGCACCTCCCACACAACCTCCCTCCCCACCTTGCAGGGTGGGTGGATTAGTTTTCACCCAATCTGTCTGCTCCAGCTGAGTAGGGAGACATGCTCTAGCACCCCCTGGCTTCTGACCTGCGCCACTGCAGGAATGTGGCTTCATTTCCCGAATCAGAAGTGAATGTCAGTTCACTTGCTTATAGGTTCAATCTACACGTAGCCCAGGTAATTTGGGTATATACTACCCTTCTACAATTGAAGGGGATTGTTAGCTGGCAGATGTGCTGCGGCAGGGAAAACTTCAGACTGCTCAGTTTCCCTCCATCCGTATGAAACCAGGCCAGGACAGTCAGGGGACTTAACTATATACAAATTTATTTACATTGATTTATCACAAGGGAAAGGAACATGGATATAAACATATGTACTATATATATCTATAGATATATCTATATATTTAGAAGATATCTATACAAGTAACCTAAACAATACCCTCTGGGTAAATGACATAAAACCTTATACCAGTGCTCCAGATACAGGTAAGTCACAGGTAAGTATCTGATCTGAAACAAATAAACTCCAAAGAAACTTAATCCCAAGGGGAAACCACAATGCCCTTGGGCTTTTCCCAAGCCCTACAAGGAAGCTTTAGGAGGGCCCTCTCAGTGGGACCTCCCCTTTCAGGAGGAGGTAATTAACCAGGGGTGGACTCCCCTCCCCTGTGGGAATCCTCTTTTCCCTGCAACTCAAGGCTCCCAGGCCTGGAGGGTGGCCCTCATCCTCTGCGCCAAGCTGCTCTCTCAACTGCAGTGGGCTTTGGAGGAGTCTCTTTCCCCTGGAACAGGGCTCCTCTATGCAGGGCTTCTGAGGCCTCTGGCTTGGCCCTGTCTGCTGGCTCAGTAGCCCAAGAACCATCTGGCTCTCTGGACTCTACCTTTTGCTATGGGTTGGAGGCCTGGGATGCCTCACACAGCACCAGGCTCAGTCTGCTCCTGGACCCTCCATTCAGCACCTCCTGCACCAAGCTCCCAGCCTCATTTCAGCGGTTGAGGACCTGAGCCGCTTAAGCGCTCCAAAGGTCCTACTGCGTGCACCGTCCTGTGCACCACGTCTCTGGCCGCATGCCAGAGGTTGCAGACCCGAGCCGCCTCATGCAGCTACAAGGGTCTGGGCGCCGTGTGCCAGGCTGCACACCGAGAGCCTAGCTGCTAGAACCATCTGCTGTTCCCTGCTGATGGAAGTCTTCAGGGGCACTTCTGGGCTACTGCTTTGCCCTGCTGAGCAGCTCTCCTCAGCTCTTCTAAGCCCTGCTCTTCTCTCTTTGCCATCCTGGATGTGTCCCCTCATACCGGGCACGCAGCTCCTTTTATATTCTCTGGGGGTCCACCCGGGAAGTCTTCTGGACCTGAGTGTTGCAAACTGCAATCAGGTTTGGGGTAAGGGGGGGGAACTCCTCTTCTCCTCCCCTCAGGAAAGGGGCGTGACTTAACTGCTCTTGTTGCCTCCTGATTGGTGGATGGGCTCCACCAATCAAAACAGCAAGATTTCCAGCCTGGGACTCAACCCAAGCTCCAAAAGGCAAGCCTGCTACATACAGTTTAGACTAACCTGCAAAGATTGAATTGATTCAGCCTCGGGCTCTTTGACTGCCTGTACTTAGCCAAAGTAAGCCTTTAAAGGCAAGCCAGGACTTTCACTTCCAGTGTTCTTTGTGCTGCTGCAGTGGGTGCGGGCGCGGAGGCCAGCTGGTCATGGTTGTAGGAGAGCTGTATTTGCTTGGCTCAGGACAAGGTGCTGCTTAACTCGTTCTCTGCTGGTCAGTTTGCTCCCTTATTGTAGATGCCTTATTAGTTGCACGGAGGGGAGGAGGGCTGGGATTTTCCCCACCTGCCCTAACTCCTGGAACCTGGGTTTAGGGCTCCAACACTTATCCCATTCCCTGCTGGCTCTAGTGCCAAAAATTCACTTCTTCGTTGAAGGAGCTGTGCTGGGCAGGTTGAGGGAAGGTGGGGATAGGACTTTCCCCAGAGCAGCCTGTGCCCTTGACCCTGGGATCCCTGGCTTTAGCGCAAGCTGCAGCTGTGCTAGTTGGCCATGTGGAGGGAAGTGGGGAAGAGAGAATGGGATTTTCCCTTGGTGCAGTGCAGTGCCCTGGCTCTCAGGAACTTGTCTTAGGGATCACCCTGCTTATCTCATTCCCTGCTGGCTTGGGTGCAGGAGGTTTGCTGTGTAAGGCACCATCTGCACTGGCTGGGCCACATACAGGGGATGGGGCTTTCCCTTGAGAAGCAAGCAGCAGTGCCTTGGCTCTGGGGAGTCTGGTTTATGGCTGTGCTCTGTTTACCCTGACACCACTACCTTTTAATTTTGCCACCTGCCCTTTCCCTTGGGTATTTGCTTCACTGTTTTGCTCCTCCACCCTCCTTCTGCAAAGGGAAATCCTAGCTGAGCCCAGTGGAGCACTGGCAGGTCAGGCTCCCTCAGCACAGCTGCTGTGTAAGTGAAGCAGGAATCAAAGCAGGGTGTGTCTGCTGCAGTGTGCCCCCTCTGGATCTGTCCCTCGCTACAGCTCTCTCCTGAAAGAGCTGAGTTATAGGTAGGCCTTTTCTTAAAATACACAGCACAATTCATCATTTCTCAGTGATTTTTATTTTGACTTTGATATTCAGTAAGTGCACACCGGAAGATAAGAGAGATTGTGAAGAACAGTGTTATAGGTAATCAGTTCCCATTGCTATCATTTCTCTGATTGTATTTTGGGATAAAGGTTCCCAAAATAAATTTAAAAACCTCTTCAAATTAGACACCATCGTTTACTCCCAATTTGTATATCACATAGGTCTCTGATCCCCACTGGAGTTTACCTGAAACCAAATTATGTCTTCCATGTCGTGCTATTCCACCACCTGAAATTTTATGTAAAATAGTTGTTTCAGTAGTGCCAAGCACGAGGGATTTTATAGGTCCCCAGAAATTATGTTATTGGTTTTAAACAATCACAAGTTTTTTAAGACAGCAAATGTTGCCTTCTGTTTTTGTATCTTAAATGTTTATTGTTTGAGGTTCTTCTCCCCAAAGCCATGAGGACTAAAAAGCTTACTTTTTGCTTAGAAGAAAGCAAAGATTCTCCTGTAATCATCTAATACTAGGGGCTGGCCTTTAGAAAAGCTATTGTATATTGTGATAAAATTGTAGGGTTAGTAAGTAAATGCAGATTCCTTGAGTCAGAGAACTTCACATCCTAAAAGCAAGGCTATCTTTTCTTCACACATGAAATGCCTAGGAGCATACTTAGAAAATTTACGTGCTTATGCAGAGTGAATATTTCAGTCAAACTACATGCAAACCTACCAGGGACATTAAAGGATGATCCAGACAAATAATGATGCTCAGGCAAAGCATAAATTGTTTTAATATATGCTGGTTCTTATTGACAGAGCAAAGTGAGGCCAACACTCCATTTGTGGCATTTCATTCTCTGAGGATTTGGCAAATCTAGAACTACCCTGTTTGTCAGAACAGCACCTGCCATAAATCGGACTGATGCTGGTCTTGCCTCCTTAAAGCATCATAGTTCCAAGAGGAGCAGGGAGATTTTATCAGCTGAGAACTATCTCCTTATTTTTAGACCATCCAGTGTACATGATGATTCTGGATACCATCCGCATCTCAGATTGTCTGTATTGTGTGTGAATGTGTTTAAATATGACTTTGGTGTAGTGAGCAAGACTTCTATCTGTAAGAAATGCACATGACTCCATTACTGACAGTTCTAAAGGAACCTGTGTAGATAGATATGACAGAGAGTTTCACTGAAACTATTTTTAACAATAGCTCTTTGTGACATACACTGGTGTCATGGATACTCCACCAGTGCCTAAGGCATGATGGATCTGGCAGCAATCATAGCACTGAGTTGATTTCACAGTGTCCTTGTTGACAAGGCTGTTGGATGTGTTATCCTGGTTGCTGCATGAGTTGAGATTGCCAACCTACCTACACATACAGGGTGGGGGCAACAGAAAGTTAGGGGATTTTTAATTAAAACTGGTCTGTCCAGCTGGTAACCTCCAGGCAGCATCTGGCCCATGATGGGTTAATGTGCAGGTTTGTAGGCTCTTACCTGGTTGCTACTCTCCCATTGCTCCAGTTACTGTGGCAGGGCAGGACAGGGCAGCATGGCAGGAAGGGCCCTGGTAAACCCACTGGCCATTCAGCAGGGAAGGGAGGGGGAAGGGCCAGGGCCCTTCCAATCTGAACAGATCTTTAGCACATTGTGGAAGACATGTAGGCATATGTGATTGGTTTGTGGTGAACTTCAGAATTGGATCCCAGATCTCTGGGTTGCTACAGCTGTTTAAAAGAGCACAGCAAGCCATATCTTATCCTGGCAGAAATATACTTGTTTTACTCTCTTCTTAGCTGAATGGGTACAAAGCATATTTTCTTACCGTTTCACTGCAAAGCAAAGACTGGAACTGGAACATTTCAATTTGAAAGGTGCACATTTGAAAAAGTGACAAATGAGTGAAAAAGGCCATGATGAAAGTAACTTCTTTTTGCAGTCTGAACTAGAGGCCTCTCTGCCTTTGGCTCACCCCCAACATGCTTGTATCAGCCTAACCTATCTCATTAGAAACAGATTTTAAACCTCTCCTACCTGGTGCTTGGAGCTGGCACCTTCCCCACTGAAAGCACATCAATCAATATTTCTGGTAAAGAAATGATGCTGCAGCCCTGCCTAAGCATTGGGTGTGTTCTGTAAGTAAATGAAAGGGAAAAGGGAATATAAAATAAAATTTAAAAACCCACCACCACCATGCACAGAGGACAACCTACTGGGAAATAATTCAAGCCATTTGGTTAATTAAACAGGTTTTTACTTTTAAAAAAACCGCAAAAACCTTTGGTTTACTTTGTTGTGCTGCCTAAGGTTTCTCATTGGGGGCATAATGTTTTCTAACGGGTAAATGACAGAGAACAGCCAAAGCTGAACTCATTCTTTCTACATCATTGCTTCTTATAGTAATAGCCAAACCTGTTAGGCGTAAACTTAGGGGGGAAATGCACTGGGAGAGAAAGAGAGATGATTCCATTGGGTCTCATGTTTCACCTTATTATTTCCTTCCACTCACCAAGGTATCTATCATTGTTACTGCTGATGGCTACATGGAATACAAATGGGCTGGGGAGGTGGATGCAGTCAGCTTGCATACTCTGACTAGGAGACTGGTTTCTGCCCTCCCAATTTTCTTCTCTTTTTATAATTATTTTTGTCCACAAGAACGTGTCACTCAAAATAACTATTGATTTGCAATTCTACCTCCAAGCAGTTGTCTTCATCCTATTAGTGACTGACAACAGTGCACAGGAGATCATAGATATAAAATGTTATTTTCTTCTACTAAAAATGATTTATGGTGCACTTGTGCAGAGGGGTATAATGGGAAAGAACTCAGTTATCACTGGGTCACAAAGCTGTTAACATTATATTCCTCTGCCATTTTCTTGCAGTAGTAATAGCACCTATCCTCAAATGCCTAATTAATATTAATTAAATGGTTATTGTGGTATATTCATATTTTCTAAAACACTTTATCTCAAGAAATAATTCTCCATGTTGTCCCAGGGCAGTGGAGGTGCTGTCACACTGAGCAGAAAAGCAGCATTAATAGATGATGGAAATTCAGCAAAGAAATTATTCACATCTTTCATTTCTCATTAAATTAAAAAAAGTCTTACAGAAAAATTTGAATGTAGCTGTAACTGCCACATTTGATAACTGTCAAAATATGATAATCTGACAGTTTTTCCCTATCCTGTCTGGGCTACACTATTAAAAGAGGACTAATTTTCCTGTTGAAATAGCTCCCCATTCTCTTGATAGGGAATGTGCTTTCAGTATGGCTTTCCTTTAATGATGCAGTTGTACTGATTGGTATTATGTGAGTCCCATCAAGAAGTTGGTCTTCATTATCATCTAGCATGCAGCTATCTGTGATGTTCACTCTACTTTCCTATTCCTATTTTATTGCGTATTTAAACAGCACAGCTCTGAAGTCTTAATCAAAATTGTGGCCAGAATGTGTTCAGCAAACATGCTAAGAAATACCCCCTATCCCAATGGCTTTACAATCCAATAGGGAAGACCAATGCGGGGTGTAAGAAATGGGTTCAACATACTAGCAGAATTTTGGGCACAAAAAGATTCATCACTCAACAAATCAGTTGAATTGCTGGAGACAGCTCAGATCTCACCATCCTGAAATAAAACATATCCATGCAGCCTTCTCACCTCCCCTGGTAATTAAAAAAAAATGAATAAGGTGTCTGTTGGCAAATCTGTCTTTTATAATGGCATAAGCATAAGTAAGTGCGTGTTTGCAGAGCAGCAGATTTTAGCTGAACTAATAAATAAGCAGCTAATTCTTAGCACAGTAACCATGTGGTTTAACCAGGCAGCATGGTTGAGGTTCATATATGGGCTTTGTCTAAACTATGGTTTGAGGGTGTGATTTCATATCATCTCATATATTTTCACTAGCATGAATATGTTTGAATAGTCTGATATAGGCAAATCAGCACATACTCTAACATACACTAACCTGCTTCCAGGCTTTAAAACCTCACTGATGAACCCATGCTCAAGAGTCATGGGATCATAGGCTGAAAGGGACCTTATGGGATCATCTAGTCCAGCCATCTGCTTAAGTTAAGATTAACCTGACTAAACCATCCCAGCCAAGGGTCTGGCCAACCTTCTCTTGAAAAGATTGAATGCATTTTGCACATTACATTTATTTAAATGGGTTGGAGAAAGCTATCTATATCTTTATTCTGCTCTAGGAAGCAGGTGATCAGATCCTATTTTTGTGTACAGGTGCTGTTTTAGTGTGTTGAGGGATTTGACATTTGAGTGCCACAAGTGTCTGTGTAGCCCCTATGTACCACAGAGAGTATTTTCAGCCTTCTCTCTTCTTTTCTTCCCCAAAGGAACTGGGTTGATGCTGAGAAGGTCATTTACTAGGGTTAAAACAACTAGACAATAACAGCAGAAAATTACATCACGAGACCATAAGAACAGCCACAATGAACAGTGTCCACTCCTGATGCTTCAGAGGAACGTGCAGGAGGACTCCCTTTGATAGACAATATGCCATGACATACCCACAAGGAAATGTATTCTTTTCCTCAGCAGACAGCCATCAGTTCATGTGTTGAAGCATACTGAGAAGTCTCCCCCTTTTAATTTAACCTATTTGTTGTAGGCAACACCTTTCATAGGGCAATGCCCCAAACCAACTGCCAGATGTGTCTGGGTCATCCAAAAGTAATTACACCTTACTGAAATACAGCCACAATTGTTGTTGAGCATGACACATTTCTGAAAGTTTAAAATAGCACTAAGCTTGGTATATTGCCACAACCCTACCAGTTTTTCAGGTCTCTCACCAGGATGCAGTAGTAAGCATAGTGTATTCCCTATAGCTTTTTTTCTCCCATATTCATGTCTTAAAATATTTTCTAAATTGCAGAAAGTTGCACATTTGGTTAATAACTAAGCGCTTTCTGGCAGAGTGAAGGGAGCCCAGCATCCCCAACGGGTGCTCACTCATTTAAAAAAAAGATATGCGACTTGCCCATTTCTTTCTCTCAAATATTGGTTGAAATAATTTAGGGCAGGAAATGAAGATAAATATTACAGACATTTGAAACTGCATGGGGATTTGCAGGTAGAAGGAATGAAACTTACAGATTACATACTTGATTGAGATGCTGGAGGGGTTTTTTAAATCTCTTTTTTAAGTCATTATGCTGGATCATTCTTCCATTTAGTGTAATTTATATTCTATCTCTTGGATCTGTGCAGTTAGATTTATTAGCATACACATATCTGTTCAGAAATAGGTACGCATTTATCTGCAATAAAAATGCATTTGCAACATACTAGCCCAGATACTTAAGATAAATTACTTAGTCCTTCTGTTTTTGATTGCGTGGAACTTGCATGATTTGTGGTACCCCTGTGCTAATTGAAAACCTGGATATTTTTTCAGATTTTTTCTTTTTATGCCATTGCTTATGTCTATCCTAAACAGTGCCCTCAACAGTTAGGAAGTAGAGATGAGCCATTAACTACTTACAGTTTACCTGGGACTCGATTGTGGAAGACTCTCAGGTACTGTGTTAGTGATGATCAGCACTCATAAAACAGACAGAACAGTAATAAACAAAGTTTGGTTCTAACTTTTTATCATAGCCCAGCAGTGACCTGGTAAGCCAAAACCTATTTTACTCTGAAATACTTTGAATAACTTTGAATAATAGAGCCTCATTTGCAGCTGTCCAGACTTTACATAGATCACAACCATGTGTGTAGATAAAACGGGGGCCCTAAATTGAAGCACCGGGTTTTAAAAAACACTGCCTTAATTTAGAGCTGATTAAACCCCTGTGTCATGCACAAACCTTACTTGCCTGTCCGGTGCAGAGCGGAGGGCGAGCTGCTGGTGGGCAGAGTGGTGCCTGGGCTGCGGGGGGCGGGGGTTGGTGCTTCCCTCTGTGGCAGTGCCCACCCCCATGTGGCAACTGCCCTCAGGCACCCGGCTTGGGCAGTCTTGGGGGCACTGCAGCCACGGAGGGAAGCACTGGCCTCCCGCGTAGCTCAGGAAGGCAGGCAGGCTCCGGGGTGGGGGAGATCAGACTCTCTGCTTTTCTTAGGTGGGGCCTGCTTTCCCGGGCTGCTGCCAGGTTTCCTGAAGAGCCGTGGAGTTGCATGGAACCCAGTGCTTCGCTCTGTGGCTGTCGGGGCAACAATTTGCTGTGCCCCAAGTCATTTAAGGCTCAGTACACTGACAAATTTCCTACAGCAGCTGAAATTAATGTTTAATATGCCGCCAAGGCGTGCAAACACCGACACCATTAAAGCGGTGCAAAAGCATTTAGCCTGCTTCAAAGTGTCGTGTGCACACACCTCTCATTTCATCTACACACAGCCTTAAAGTCTTAAAATGGGTAGAAGATGGGCTCCTCTCCAATTCCACCCGTATTACAGAGCTGTGTTGACAACCAGAAAGTTATTGAATGTTTGTGTTGAAATCATTAGCAGTAGAGTTGTTAGTAATGTTGACATTTAATGTCATCCTCATGGAAATTTGATTACAATGTATCCTGGAGAACTGAGTTCAATAATTCAAAAGAGAAGGTACTTAAGGCCACAAGGGACCCATAAAAAATGGTGGGTCATCACAGGTTCGGTGCAGACAGAGATAGAACTTTACTACTGTTGAATTATCCACACCCTTTCCCTCAGTGCCTTGGGTTCCTGGGTGGCCATTCATTCAAATGTTCCTTTTTCCCTTCAACTGTGAGATTTAACAGTATTCTGGCACAGCTAGCACCCAGTGCTTTTCTTTAACATTAACATTAATGGAAGGGCTCAACAAGGACAATGTGTGCTTGACGTTCACAGGAGTTACATTAGGGCATCAAAGCGAGAACATGTCCATATTTTAAAATACACTTCTTTAATAATTTTCACACACTTCCTCAGGAGCAGGAATACTAAATCTGCCTGAGACAAAAATCTCCCTTTGCTGCATACAAATAGATTATAGCACTAACAGCCTGTCTCCATCTTTAGAACATTTATGGTCACCAGTAACTCTTGTTCCTCAGTCGGAAACAGAACAAAGACACTTGACTAGTAACATTTGTCACTGAAATACTCTTCAAGGAACCAAGGTAATCTACATTACAAATAGGTTGTATTATTATTATTATTATTATTATTATTATTGTGGTATAATTTCCCATTTAACAAGTCTATTTCAACCTGTTTCATAAATAGAAAGTTGGTAAGAATAAATCTCAATGTGCAATTCTGTCACAGCTTTTGGAAATTATAATTATATAACATTACTTATCAGCATCTTATCTCAAAGACAACAACAGATGCATGGTCCTTTCTGAAAAGCAATGCATTCAATTAGCAGCCTGTACTTTTACGTTCAAGGATTTCCTCTAGGACTATAAGAATACTTAGTATGAAGATAAAGGGATAGGCGTCCATTTCCCAAAGGTCTTTACACCATTTCTGATATAACTATTTCTAACCAAAAAAAATATTCTTCAATCTTAAGACTACTGTCTTAGCTTGACTAAGAATAGTGTTCAAATCTGGCCTGTATGTTTCTTACTTCTTCCATGCACATGTTGTCCCATCTAGAGCTGTATTTAACGAAAACTTGGGGGAGAATTATCCCTTTGCTTTTTAAAACCTGCAAAGCTTACCAGGCTTGTGGGGGTAAGTGAGCATAATTAAATTTCCAAGTAAGAAATTATTTTGGCAGCAATAAAAAGAGAAAGGGGGAGGGGTGGGAAGCCCAAAAACTCCCAACTGGTTTTCTTTTTAAAGTTAATTTAAAGCCAGAACCTCATCCAGTCTAAATTGGCTCCATAGGGATCTGTTATAGCTCATGAAAGCTATGACTCTGACAGCCTTGGGAACAGAGGTTGTTTCTGCCCACAGAAAACAAACCATATGAGCAGTAGCAGGGCAAATTTTTTCTGTGCTGCTCTACCAGCCACCATATTTCAAAGTTAGGGGAATAAGAGCAAAGAAGTGGTGCTGTCTAGGTGTTTTGGCCAATATCTTTTGTTGGACCAACTAAATAGTTGGGGTGGGGAGGTGGGGGGAAAGAATGTACCCATAGACAAGCATGTACCCTTCCTTAGAGACTCAGAGGTCCTTACAGTTGGTCCAATAAAAATATCACCCAAAAAGCCCTTGTTGATCACATTTTTTTCTGGATCATCACAGAGCTACATCACCCTCAACACTACCACAATGTAAAATTACCCAATTAGGGTAATTTTTTAAAAGGTGTGTTCAACCACCTAATTTTCTGGTTGTGTTTTTGGTGAAGACAGCATGCAGTTAAGGTAGTCTGATTTAGATCTAGAGGCATGAGCTCAGGTTTTGCTATGGACTCATGCCAAAGGTGTCCTTAAGCTACTGAACCAAAGATGGCCAGATGTGATGTTGTCTCCATTAACTCTCTGGCATGCCCTTGGCTGCAGGCACTGATATGCCCTTACTGCTGTAGTTCAATGAGCTGTCTAAGCCTGGCCTGGACTCTGGACTTTGGTTTTGGTTAATTGTCCCATGCACTGGGCTCAGGACAGGTGTGGAAGTTTGTTTCAGGTAATCACCCAAACTTTCAGGTGCTTTGTATATCCATCTCCACTTTGGAAGCAGGGTCTAGATCTGGTATTCTTCAGCTGAAAGAGGCATACACTTGGGTGCTGGTGTAATATTGTTTTATTAGGAAAGATCCAGCAGCATACACCAGAGGGCTTTGTCCTAAATGATCCCAAATGTCAGTAGAACGGGACACCTCAAGTTAGTGTATAGTGTCCTAAAGATGCATGTAATTACAGAAGGCTCTTTTTACTGTACTTCGGTGCAAACAGAAGGGATACCTGAGATTCTCTTTCTCAGGTGTGCCAGGGAATAAAGACCCATTCCCTTCCCCCTTTTCAAATGCCTTGAACCAGAAATCTACCCATGTCACCTCCCATAGGTGCCATGCCAGTACATCTCTGGACTTGGCCCTGCTAGTAAATTGGCTGCATGCGTCCCACAGTAGGTAGACAAGGTTCCTTGGGTGAATTTGATATCTTTTATTAGACCAACCTAAATGGTTGGAGAATAGTTATTAAGCAAGCTTTCGGGTTCAAAAACCCTTCGTCAGGCTAAGGAAGCTTCAACAGTTGGTGTGTGCTCTTCCTGGATGGAATGAAAAGTAAAGAAGCCAGGGGCTGGGCTGGGCTGGGCTGGGCTGGGCTGGGCTGGGGAGTCAGTTGCCAGGCAGATTGTAATGTATCAAAAATCCAATGTCTATGTTTAGTCCATGATCTCTAGTATCCAGCAGGTTGATGAAATGGAGCTCATAGGCTCGTCTCTGGGATGTGTTGTGTAAATTTCCCTTGAGGATCAGGACTGAGAGATTGGAGAGAGAGTGGCCCTCCTGTGAGAAATGTGCCCCCACCGGTAATTGAGTGTTTCTGTCTTTGATGGATTTCCGGTGTGCATTCATTCTGGTGCGCAGTTGTTGTCTAGTCTCTCCTACATATCTTCCATCAGGGCATTTGGTGCATTGGATGAGGTATACTACATTCCTGGAGGTGCAGCTGTAAGATCCTGGGATGCTGATGGCTCTGTTGTGGGGTGTAGTAATAGTGGGGGTGGTGGAGATGTGGGAGCAGGTTTTGCATCTCTTGTCATGGCACGGTCTGGATCCTTTTGGTGTGTTCTGGGGTTGAGGAAGTTTGCTTCTGGTGATGAGGTTGGCGAGGTTCAGTGCTTGTCTGAAGTCTAGGATGGGTGGCTCTGGGAAGATCTTATTAAGAATAGGGTCTTTTTCTAATATGGGTTGCAATTTTTTGAGGATTTTCCGTACAGGTTCAAGGGATGGGTGATAGGTCATAACCAGCGGTGTGCGATTTGTGGGGGTTTTTCTTCTGTACTGCAGCAGTTCTTCACGTGGTATCCAGGTGGCTCTTTCAAACGTGTGATCTACCTCTCTGGAGGAGTGTCCTTGCTGGGTGAAAGCCTTTTTAAGATTGGTGAGGTGGCAATCCCGGGTGTTCTCTTCAGTACAGATGCGGTGGTATCTGAGGGCTTGGCTGTATATCACAGCTTTTTTGGTGTGTTTCGGGTGGTTGCTGGTTCTGTGCAGATATGTATGTTGGTCTGTGGGTTTCTTGTATACTGTGGTCTGTATTTTAACCTTCTGGATACTGATCCTTGTGTCTAAAAAGGGGATGTTGGTGTTGGAGTATTCTAAAGAAAGTCGGATGGAGGGATGGTGACTATTGAATTTCTGGTAGAACTCAATTAGAGATTCCTGGTTCTCACTCCAAATGATGAAGATGTCATCGATATATCGTAAGTACAGCAAGGGTTTGATGGTGCAGTTCTTGAGGAAGTCTTCTTCCAGGTGGCTCATAAAAAGGTTGGCATACTGTGGGGCCATTTTAGTGCCCATAGCTGTTCCCATCATCTAGAGGAAGTGTTGATTATTAAAAGTGAAATTGTTGTGTGTGAGGATGAAGTGTATAAGCTCAGTGATATCTTTGGGTCTGTATTCTGGGTTGTAATCTTGTTCCTGTAGATACGTAAGGCAGGCATGGATGCCATCCTGGTGTGGGATGTTGGTGTATAGGCTGGTAATGTCCATGGTGGCTAGGAGTGTGTTGCTGGGAAGGTGGTCTATGTTTTTAAGTTTCCGTAGCAAGTCTGTGGTGTCTTGGACAAAACTTGCTCTGTGGGTGACAAGCGGTTTTAGGATGGATTCAACAAAACCTGATATTTCCTCAGTTAGGGTCCCCTGGTTGGATACGATAGGTCTGCCAGGGTTCCCTTGTTTGTGGATTTTAGGGAGCATGTAAAAAGTCCCTGGGTTAGGTAGTGGGGGGATCAAGGTCTGTAGTTTTTCTTGTAATCTCGGTGGAAATGATTTGATGGTATTGTTGAGTTTTTTGGTGAAAAGGGGAGTAGGATCTTCTTGTAGTTCTTTGTAGTAGGTGGTGTCAGAGAGCTGTCTTTTGGCTTCCTTTATGTAATCCTCACGGTTTAGGATGACTATGGCTCCTCCTTTATCTGCTGGTTTTATTACTATTTGGTGGTTAGATCTTAGAGATTCTATGGCCTTTTTCTCTGGTAGAGTGAGGTTGTTGTGGTGGCGTGTGTTGCTGATTATTTCATTGTTCATTCTTTCCCTGAAGTAGTCAATGCAGCGGTCAAGGTTAGAGTTTCGTCCACTGCGAGGTGTCCAATCTGATGTTTTTTTGGGTTTTTTGGCATTGATCTTTTCTTGAATTATGTCAGAGGATGAGTTGTTGTTGGGAGTGGGTTCAGTTTGGTCGTGGAAATATTCTTTGAGGCGCAGGCGTCGGAAGAATTCTTCTAGTTCTCCACATTGAAGTATTTTATTAGGGTATTTTTCTGGACAGAAATTTAGGCCTTTAGAAAGGACCCACAGTAGGTGCCAATGGTATTTTTTAGACAGTGCTACCATGGAGGCCTGGAAAGCAGTGGCAGCTTTCTTTTTTTTTTTTTTCTGTTGAACCTATTTGTTTTTCACATAATAGAAAAAAGACCAGATAAACAAGTAAAAGATGGTGTAAAAAGGATTTTAGGAATGATAGACAGGAATCTGCACTGAGAAAAAGCTCCCTCTTATTAAGTAAAAATATATGCATGTATTATTTATACTTGTATCAATTTTGTTCTAGCTTTCAAAATAACACTATTCAGTGCATTTGCTGAGATACTTGAGGTACTTTTAGTAAAAGAGCTATAAAGGAGAAAAGAACAATTTCATTCTAAGTATTCTTTTCTGTTATATAAGATAGTATGTTCTTATTTTTTCTTTATAATCTAAAAGTGAGTCAAAAGTAAGACAGATGTATATGCCATGTTTTACTGATGCCATTTACCTTTTGTAATTAAATCTAATATTTGGATATTTTTAAAAGATGCCAATGAACGTGCTTCAAATTACAAAATAACAAAAATCCCTGTCCCTTAAATAAGACTGAAAGCAGCATATGGTTTTTGTTTAGTTTATAATTTGGTCCCATGGAAATTCAAGGCATATGAAACCTGAGAGTCAATGTAGTAAAGATTTGCATGTGAAAACCTCCAAACAGCCACGAGTCAACAGTTGTTTTTTCCTTTTTTCTTCCCTGCCCCCACAAACGCTCCAAAAAACACTCCCAGGAGAGAACTGAAATAAATTTGTGGGAATGCTCTGCCACTAGCTATGTTAGGAAACTCTGGACACCAGGTAGGATTTGTGGAGGAGTTAGCTGAGGAGGGAAAACGCAAAGGTACCTGTCCTTCCATTAAAAGTTTTATCATATGGTAAATAAGAGGGTGGTTGGACCCTTTCAGCTTATAAAGAGGCTCGCACACTTTTTCTCACTGAAAGGTACATGGCAAACAGTGATTGGTATTTCTACAATTCACTTTTGGAAGGACCAGTGCTTTACATTTTTACCTGCTAGCATTAAGGCTAAATCATAACCTGAGTGCATCCCAAAAGCTTTAACCAGAAAGGAAGCAGGAGAACTAAAAATGTGCATATGGAATATATCTATTCCTTTTTTTTAAAGGTGGTGAGTTACAATTTATCAAAAGTTAGGGATGGAAATACTTGAGAAATGCACTCTTCCCTGCCTTCATAAAACAAAGATGTCTACCAAAAAAACTTTCCACAAAAATGCATATTAGCTTTTCTGTATATCCCTAATTCTCCAATCTCTGTTTGTTCCCCTTTAGTAGAGAGTAGGTTATAAGGCATGTTTACACTACAGATTTCCCTTTTTAGGCAGTGGCACTCAAACACATTGTCCTACTCCACCCATAGCTACATTGGCATGGCTCATTGGCCTGCTCATTTATAATAGCTGAATGACTGCTAATTTTTCACACCTGCTAGCACCATGTTAATTCAACAATATTGTTTCTCATAAGGATAAGCTGCACAGAATAGCATCACATGTTTGAGTGTGCTATTTCCTGGTACAGTTTGTCTATGATATAGATACTTATAGTGACTTTTAGCCAGACTCCTGTATCTTCTTCTCCCTTTTGTCCATGAGCAAGGTGGCATCATTACTTCACGCACAAATTTTTCTGCCATCCATCATGCTATAATTGTAGCCTATATAGCCTATGTGGATCTTTGCCTCTGGTGATTTTAACTAACATAAGATTTATAATGGCATAACTTTTAACAACCTTAAGGCCAAATCTGTTTCTATTTCTGTTATTTGTCCATAGTGTTCACTATCCACTCCTGGGTATTATATTTCCATTTTTTGCTTCTAAGTCTTCTAACTTTGTACAGAGAGAGAGAGAGAACTATATTTTACACAGTGGAACTTTCTTTCATTATGTTTCCTTTGTACTTCATTTCCTCATCAATCTCTTCCTCTTATGCTATTTGTTGCTTTAATCTTCCCTACAAATTTTCACTTGTCATCTTTAATTTCAAGTTTGGTTTCAAGTTGCAAAATCAAACACACAGCATAATCAACCAAAATACTCTTGACTGTTTAGGAAAGTTTTAGTTAGAAGATTAATGACTGATGCTTGTGTTGTTTTCTAGATCCAGCAAGTTATTTCAACATGTGCCTACCTTTAAGCAGATGAGCTGTACCATTGCACTGAGTCTCTACTGCATTTGAGAAACAGGGAGTTTGCAAACCGCTGTAGTAAGACCATTCCTGTCCTGAAATCAACGAGACTGTTAGGAACAGACATTGCATTTTTTCCAAAGCAAGTTGTGCCAGTTTGTCCCGGAACAGAAAAGTCCTGGGACTGGCATATAGATCCATCATCCTTCCTGTCAGGGTTTAGCGAGCAGCTGAATGTGCTGCTGCTTTCTGCCATTGATTCAATAATGCAATTCCAGGACAACTGTTCAGATGCACTTTGCAATATCCTGAGACAAATTGTTAGCACTTCTTATTCCATGATCGTTTTTAGGATTTGTCTCAAGGCAATGGACTTAGGCATCTGAACAATTGCACTTTGTCTTGGAATAAAATGGTTTCTCCCAGGGCCAAATGCAGTGTCTGTTTGTAGCATTTATATTCTTAAGTACCTTGGAGAACCAGAATTTATAATCTTGTGTGAAACATCCTTAATAACATTTTAGTGAAAAACAAGTTGCGCATCTACTGTGACAGACTATTCCTGTTTGCAGTATTTTGGAGTTGAATGTGGTCGTGATCTAACAATGTTGCATGCCTCAGTTTCCACAACTAGCTTGCACACAAGGAAAGATTGGGTTATCTGTCCTTTGAAGCAGACTCCTGAGAAACTCCCTATTAACTGAAAGTTGCCCATTACACAGGCCCAATGAGCCAATTTTTATACGTTGGCACACCCACATTGAGAATTCAACTGACTCCAGCCCCTGCATCTCCCTGGTGTTTCTGGCAGGGGGAGACCTCAAACCCTCTGTGCAAAGAGATGTTCCCAGAGACTAAAAGTAAGTAAGAAAGAAAGGCAGGACAAGGGGAGCCTGAGAGGCTTGAGCAAGAATAGCTGAGGCTGTTACTTGACAGAGACTGCATGGGAGTTAGCCTAGGCATGGTGCCTTAAGGACTATGCCTGCTGTGTTACGGTGGACTAGGAGGTATGTCTCTTTGGGCACCATAGATAATCAAGGCACAATAGGCAATCAAGGGGTCAGGGTGAAATGGCCATGTCTCAGCGCTCCAGGAGCCATGGACTCACCCTCTGTAGAAGTTATACCTGGGTTGGCTTCAAGGGGTACACGATATGAGTAGGGACCTACCAAATTTGCAATTTTGTGGATTCTGCAAAATCTTGCACTGCCAGTAAAATCCAGGCAATGCCCACAAAATCTGCAGGAAAAAAAAACTTAGAGAAAAAAAAATGCTGGCTCCTCAGAGGGAGTGCAGTCCTCAGTGCAGCACAGCAACCTGGCAGGTTTGGGAAGGTGTCAGGAGGAAGTTGCCTACTCAAAGGGTGCAGCCACCCCCACCCCTCACTGCTGATTGACTGCAAGGGCTGCCTGTCATATAACTGATTGGTGGTGGGGGTGAGGCTGCATGACAGACAGCACTTGGAGCTAATCTGCTGTGAGGGTTGGCACCACATGCCAGGAAACCCCTGCAGCCAATAAGTAGTGAGGGGTGGGGCCACGGGTTCCTTGGCCAATCAGCGGCATGGGGAGGGGCTGCTGTGCTCCATCCATAAAATGACTGCCCAGGCCCACATTCTGCCCATGATATTGGGGGGCGGGGGGGCATCTCCCATGTTTTCATAGATTTCACAGACATTAGGGCTGGAAGGGACCTCGGAAGATCATCGAGTCCAGCCCCCTGCCCCAAGGACAGGAAGTCAGCCGGGGTCATAGGATCCCAGCAAGATAAACATCCAAATTTCTCTTGAAGGTGTTCAATGTAGGTGCTTGAACCACCTCCGGTGGCAGGCTATTCCAGACCTTGGGGGCTCGGACAGTAAAGAAGTTCTTCCTTGTGTCCAGTCTGAAACAGTCTTGGAGGCGTTTGTGACTTGTTCAACCTTGTCATCCCTTGGGGTGCTCTGGTGAACAAATATTCCCCCAGAATCTGGTGAGCACCCCTAATAAACTTATAAGCAGCCATCAGATCACCCCTGTGTGTCTCTTCTCTGGACTCTCTCAAGCTTCTCCACATCCTTTTTGAATTGCAGAACCCAAAACTGGACGCAGTACTCTAGCTGCGTCCTCACCAAGGCCGAGTACAATGGAAGAATGACATCCTAGGATTTGCTTGAGAAGCATCTATGGATGCAAGCCAGCATTTGGCTCGCTTTACTAGCTGCAGCATCACATTGATGGCTCATGTTCATCTTGTGGTCAATCATGACCCCTGAGTCCCTTTCATCTGTAGTGCTAGCCAGTGTAGCACTGCTGAGCCTATAAGCATGCTGTGGGTTTTTCTTCCCAAGGTGGAGAACCTTGCATTTTTCAGTGTTAAACACCATCAGGTTCTCATCCACCCATTTCCTGAGTCTGTCAAGGTCAATCTGAATCACCCTTCTGTCCTCAGGTGTGGATGCTTTACCCCAAAGTTTGGTGTCATTGGCGAACTTGGCCAGTCCGCTTCTGACTCCAGTGGCCACATCATTAATGAAGATGTCGAATAATATAGGTCCAAGGACAGAGCCTTGAGGGACCCCACTGGTCACAGTGCACCACGAAAATTAACTTCCGTCAACCACCACCCTCTGGGTCCGACCACAGAGCCAATTCCCCAGCCAATGGATCATGGTGGACCCAAGGCTGCAGTTGGCCAGATTTGCTAAGAGGTGATAATGGGATACCAGATCGAAGGCTTTTTTAAAGTCAAGATATGTGATATTGATCTCCTCTCCCTTGTCCAGGTGATAGGTCACCTGGTCATAAAAGGAAATAAGATTGGTCAAGCAAGACCTACACGCAACAAACCCATGCTGGCTATCCCTCAGGATGTTGCCATCGGCCAGTCTGTTAAGAATGGTCTCTTTGTTAATCTTTTCTAAGACCTTCCCCGGAATAGAGGTCAGGCTGATGGGCCTGTAGTTTGTTGGATCCACTTTCCTCCCTTTCTTGAAGATAGGCACCACATTGGCCTTCTTCCAATCTTCAGGCACTTCACCAGAGCACCAGGAATTCTCAAAGGTCCATGCCAGAGGTTGAGCTATGATGCTAGCCAGCTCCTTGAGTACCCTGGGGTGTAGACTGTCTGGGCCAGCTGACTTGAAGGTATCCAGCCTCTCAAGGTGTTCCTTCACGAGGTCAACGTTGATGGAGGGTAAGGAATCTCCCTGACCTGGGCCTCCCTGTCCCGTAATGGGCAGGGGTGTCCCATGGGACTGGTGAAAGACCAACGCAAAGTACCCATTTAGCAAGTTGACTTTTTCCTGGGCGTCGGTTGTCAGTTGTCCCATCTAGTTTAGCAGGGGTCCAATGTTGCCCTTGCTTTTCCTCCAGCTCCCCACCTATCTATGTTTTAGGTAGGTCCATAACAATGAGGCTAGGCTGGATGTCCTAACAAGTACTCTAAGGAATCTGTGAAATGCAATAATCAATACTTCCAATCATGAAGTAACCTAGTCATTTTATTCCTTTTGTATGCAGTCTTACTTTGGCAAACTGCCTTCTTCCTTCAGGACTGGGTGTGAAATGCACAGTTTACACTAGGAATACCCTCAATTATATATTGGGATTGGAAGGAAGGCACTGAATAGACATTAGATTTATAATTAAGAAAATAATTTCCAAACCTTTCATCAAAAATTTAAAACTGAAATTCTTGGATTGAGTCCCCAGATATCCCAGGGAAGATCCATTCTTTCCTAAAGAAGTGGTGTTGGGGGGATAACTAATTTTTCATTTGAAAAAAAAAATATTGTCCAACCCCATCTTTGAATTAATGATATAATGAAATAAATTATCTACCAATATTTTAAAATGCTGATTACCATGGATAGGATAAACCCCTATTAATTCAATTCTTAGTTGCAAAGCTGGCAGTCCTTCTGAAGTAGTCTTATGTTGGTATTGTAACCCTGATGATCCAGGAAATATGCAAGAAACAAGGGTCAGTATGCTTCCTGCATTGAACTAACTATGAAGTTGGGAGAGATATTAGACAATTTTTGGGAAAAAAAATGCCCTCAGCTGCAGAAAAGAAGTAGATACCACCTATGCTAAAATACCAGTAAACAGTGACTCTTGTTTAACCCTGATATACAAGTGAAACAGAATGCTTAAAATGAGAAATTTCATTCCATCTCTCTGGACTGTTACCAAAAGTCATGCAGTCTTGGTAGTCCTGTAGGGCTGCAACTTCTCTCCTGAAAGGAAGGAGTTTTACCTCAATAGAAATGTGAGTCCTCCCATTACCTAAATGTTTTGCATGACCTCTGAGGCCTTCTAAGAACTGAGCATCATCTGGATGGAAAGTGGCCTGGAATTTCCTAATGATACATTGTTCACCTGTAGCTCTCACTCAAAGGCAACTTTCAGTTGCCAGTAGAAAGAAGTTTTGACAGTGCTAACAATGTCTTTGCTTCAGGATGAAATTTCTGGTCAGAACATGAGACCCTCATTTCCCACCTTCCCACCAAATAGTAAATAGCTTATAGTTAGGGCACTTAACTGTGCTTGCTAAAGTTTCCAGCTGCTCCTACTAAGATTATGTACAGTATATTAAGTGTTCTGTACAGCAGAGGGGAAGGCAATAGGTAATACATTGTTTTAATGAATGAAAACTAAGGTAGAGAAAGAAAAAATAATTTATAAATTAAAGCTGGCAATGTTTAATGCTGTTTGCATGCAGTATCTCATTCTCAGCTGGCTAATCTATATAACAAAACAATTAAGCTGATAATGGGAAAGGAATGATTGTATTTATACCCATCCACCAACACAAATTAGAGAGCCTGAATCAGGCACCTGCTTCTGTCACATTTAAATTGCACTTTTGCTATTTTCATCTGTTCTTCCTGGATCGTTTATACTCTCTTGTAATTATTGCTTAGCAGCATCAGACTGTGGATACCTGTTGGAACTGAAACAACTCTTACAATCTTTCTCTTCAAGCAGGATCCCCTGACAACTCATTTCAAAATGGAAACTCATGTTTCATCTATTTGCATCTCATAATCTAATTCTCTTTCTTTTTCATAGGCTGTTGGCACCCTGGGTGCTGATCATGTGAAATTGGGTTTCATCATAGTTTGGATCTCTGCTGCCTAATGACAGGGATAGCAAAGGGATAGATGAAATTGAAGGGGCTCAATTCTGCCCTTACACGAGTGCAAAGTCAGTCTTATTTATGACAAATGGAACACCGTGGAAGCCACACAACTGTAAATTAGGGAAAAAAACAGGAGTCTGCCTGCTTGCAATGGAGGTTGCTTAGATTTCTAGATGTCAATGAAAGGAATGATAGTTTGTATACTAATTTGTGAAGATTAGTTTTGCAAAAGGTAATGAATCTGCCAATGTTCTCTAAGGCATTTTTCCTCCTGGGGCCTTTTGTTTGTTGCCCTGAATCTTATGTAGTCACCAGTGCAAAATGGGTGTAGCCCCACATATTCCAATTTGGTAAGATTTTATTCATAGTGTGGGACTCTATATAATTTCTAAATTGTAATTGTAAATTTATATATAAAAATTTGTATCATGCCATCCCTTCCCCCCTTTTTTGTTCAGTTTTTGAAAACAAAGGGCATTGTGCACAATATGGAAAAACAGAAAAGATTTCCTAAAATATGATCCCTACTAGTGGTATAACTAGGGTGGAGTAACAGGGGTAGCTCCCTTGGCAGCAATTTGGGGGCCTGGGGAAGAAGGTGAAAAATATGGCTGCTGCTACACTTGTTTAATCACTCCAGTTATATCGTGGCAACCAGAAGTAGCTGCTGACCATGTGTGTGGCAGCTGCCAAGAGTGCCTGGCAGCATCCTAATGCCTCTGACCCCTGCCATCCCTAAATGATCTTGTTATCTCATGTTCTCCATGAGTTTCATTGTTGCATTCCTCTTGCATTCATTGTTGCATTCCTCTTCACTGTTGTCTTCCCTGGATGTTATTGGAACTGGGTATGTAAGTATTGCAACAACACTGGAAAACTTGTACAGTGAATTTTGTGAGATTTCAACCCTAATTTTGTAGAACAAAATGTTCAGTTAACATCAGGACTCAGTCAAACAAACTGAATATAGAAGCTTAAGAAAAAGGAGGAGGAGACAGAAAGGGTAATGAAAATATTTACATTTTCTCACCAGCACTAAACAAAACATCTCTTAATCAGATCAGACATGGATCGTGAACCCAGGAGATCTCAGTAACCTATTAAATTAGAAGTGATGGTAATAATGTGGTGAAGTGCAAGACAGCACAACTGGAGACAGGGCACAATGAGTGACTGAGCTCACTGTTAGACCATGGGAGTTAGAGAGAGTGAGGGAACTGTCATAGCAACAAAAAATATCTTGCACTTCTGCAGTACCATCCCTCTGAGGATTCAAAATGGGCTGTGGATATGAACTATGCCTCAGCATTCCTGGGAGGCAAAGGAGTGTTGTTATCCCCATTTTACCGGCACAAAGACATGAAGAACCAGATAGTGGGGTGTTGAGCGTGGTAACCAACACCAACAGTGAAGATTTACTTTCATAAGGTGATCTCAGGGAAGGATTATATTCACTCCTTAGTACATGGAAGGGGTGGGCAGGTAACACCTTTCCTTGAAATGGCTCCTGCTAACATTTGACTTTGTACAAGGAGAAGGGCATGGTATAATGGAGTAAGACTGCAATTCTGCAGTTTCCCCACATTTTATGTTGTTGCACCTCCTTCTCTCACCATGTCACAAAGGCTCAGGAAAACATCAGGGATTGTAACTCTACCTGACCTTTGTGCAAACTATGGAGATAAGTTCTCAAGGGAATTAATGATAACCAGGGCAGGTGTGAAGGCTTGACCTTTTTTAATATCTTTATGATCTGTAGGAATGGGTAAATCACATCTCAATGACTCTGATGTTAAAGATTCCTTTTGAGGATTAATTAACCTTAATGGCAGAAGAATTGTTTACTGGATTCTGCTCCAGGGAAAGTTATCTTTTTTGTTTTGGCTTCACTGGGAGAAGAATTAGGTCACATGTATTTTTAGTTGTGCCTTACTGAACTTTACCACTTAAACAGCTAAAATGTTTATTATGTTTCTTAGTATTTTTTTATTATGCTGGCTGCCACCAAGTTAATAACAAATCAAAGCTGCATTCACATATGCTGTTCTAAAGAATGTCAAGGTGGGTCCCACCCATGCTTATGCTGGCATATTTTCCTGCAGAACTGCTGTGGCTGGGCTCCCCAAGGGGTTTCCGACCTATGTGGTAACCCTTAAAGCACTGTGCTTCCTTAAGAGGCTGTTAGAGTTTTCTCAAAGGGAGGTGCTGGAAGTGAGACCATGTCCTAATTGAGCATGTCCTCCAATATTTCTCCACTATCAAGATTCCTATGGGACCCATGATAAATTTTAAACCTACTTCCTATTGATCCCAACATGCCTAGGGAAAGTAGCAGCTGACAACATCACTTGCTCCTCATTAGGCTAAATCCCAGTGGTCTGGAGTTGTTGATCGTATCCTTCTGCAAGAGGAAGAGCAAACTGATCCTGTTCTGTATAGCCTGAAGACATTTAAAAAAAAATTCAAAAGTCAGCAGAACCTTGGTCTTTCACCTTTCACACTGGGATGGAAGAATTCACATACCTGGGGAGGGTTTTCAACTCCATAGATGAAAAAAATAGAGGCCAGGTATGGGAGCATAATTACATGTATGATTATACTTAATAGAATAATTAGTGTAATTTCCTTTCTCAGAAGCTTTTTTATCATGAGAATGCCTCCCACTTAACCATTTTCATGTATGCTTTGATCTCCGGTTAGCAGCAAGGATGATCCTATTGTTAGGCCCCAACTCAAGTCTGGGTTCGTGCCCGGTATGCAAAGGCCAATAAAGATACCAGGGGTGAAAGTATAAAAAAGATTTATTGCTAGCAATAAAAGGTGCAAGCGGAATAATTTCACAAGACAAGCACACACATATTCAATACTGAGCCCCTTATATACAAGAGGTTAAATCTTCATAAGCATCTTTGTTTGCTAATTGGTTATAAAAGAGTGACACAAGGAGTTCTTTACTGAGCATGTCTCTATACCTGTGTTTTAGCTATGTATCTTATTAACATACATATATGTTTCATTAGCATATATCTTCCCCGCCTCGGGGTGTGATTTTTAGTATTATAATGAGCTCTTTGTTCCAGTACCTCTGATTCTGTTTTTTGTTTTCAAGCTTCCTCTATCTAAGACTGTCTGCTCCTTATCATTGCAGATGGGCATTCGCCACATAACATTCACTTTTGCTTAGGCTTTACATAGTAGTTTCTAGGTCGAATCTTACACTATCTGCAAGCAAGAGAGCTCCCTCAAGCTAATCAAAACTTCTGAATACCCAGGAGAAAGGGCTGCTGAGTCTCAGGGAGCGTGAAGTCCCATCTGATGAGAGATTCTACTTGATAATTTTATTTTGCACAGTTTTTCTGATCATTTTCCAAAGTTTTTTCATGTAAGAACAGTGTTTCCAGCTCTGCATATGGTCCCCTGCACCTCTACAAAATTTTATTTCAAGCCTGTTATTCATTTTGTGTAATTTATATGGAGTGTTGTAGGATGCGAAGTACATCTGATGCTGCTCTGGCTCCTCATATGCAGGGACACTATTAAGGACTACTTTTTCTGTCTTTAATCTGCTGTGTTCTTTTATGGTAAAATATGAGAATCTCTTTTCTATATAGGAGAGAAATAGAAGATTGAGGTGAACCTCAGGGTTCTTAGATTAATTTCTGAGCCTCAGAAAAAACCTTGTCTGTTACAATGTGAAAAGAATGATATAATAGTCAGATACCCTAATAATGAGGCTGTAGAAATACCTTGCTACATTAGAGGAGCTAGTTTAGACAAGACTAGAATTTATAAGAGTGGTGTAAGTACAGGATGTGGTAGTTAGTCCTAAATTTCATCCTCACTGGATGCTGTGTCCATTCTATAAACTTGGATGAGTCCCAAGCTCTCTGCCTTGATCTACAGTATGTTGTAAGGATATGGTCATGCTTATTTAAATTATTTTATAAGATACTATATTAACAATAATATTTAAAACAAAGTAGGTTGAAAGACTCTTTGCAAATGGTGGTAGAGAGTAAGACTAGAGATGCCAGAGAATGCTTATCCATTCTCAAGGAGAATAATTTCTCTACTGTTAAATAATTCCTAAGGTTAGACCTGAGGGATTTGTAGCATATGTAGATTGATTGTTCTGTACATAGGGAATGGTCCTTACCATCTTCCCTTTCAATGCTCATGATGATTTGAATTTTATATTTAAAATGAAGTTATGAGTAGATCCAAGGTTTCCTAGTTAACCATAAAGACCAAAACATATTTATTGTGCAGCATGAATAAAACTGTGTCAAGCTCAGTTCAGACAATACATAAAATGTAGGATGTATAAAGATGTATTTTAATAGAGTTTTCTTATAATTTAGAATTTGCACCTTTATTGGTTTAAATGCTCATTTTCTAAGCAGCTTCTTGGTGCCAGTGAAGTGTTTCTGATCATCTATATTCATACTTTTAATTATTCTAAGTAATGCGAATGATATAACATGAAGGAACTGGTTCTTACTGATGTAATCTCTGTCTCTGCAAAGAAATTGGATAACATTTCAATGGAGGGGAAAAAAAAACCTCTACAAAAGTAGCAGAAAAATCTTTTATAAATAATGCAGGCTGTATCTCTCTTTGGTTTCCATAAAGTTTTCTATACATCTTTTATTAAACCTTTGTAACCAACCTCACAGGATTTTTATTGAGACTATCTATTCTGCATTTAAGAAGAAAATTACACGTGTTTAATTTGTTACAGGTATTAAACAAATGTACTTTAATCACAGTACTTCGTAGGCCCTTATCAGACTTCAGAGACACAGTGCAGATAGGAGATGAAATTTGAAGGTTTGAAAAAGTGTAAGTAGTACTGTTCTATCCCAAATTATTCCTTAGAAGAGAGCAATCCCTGCCCCTTACTGTAATTCCTTTGGGTCATGCTGTAGTGAATACTGAATAACAAAGGCAATAGAAACATCAGTGCATTGTTTATTAACTCTACAATAGCTTCAAAATATGGTGGGAGGGTCCAGTGTTTTGAGCATGGAATTTGACACTAAGGAAACATGAGTTCCAGCTCAAACACCATCACTTTATATGTGCCCAAATTTCCTCAGCTGTAACACGAGAACTTCCGGTTCTGCCTTGGTAGAATGCTTTGAGATTTTTAGATGAGACGTACTACTTATGTACAAACACATGTAAGTTTTTGTTTGTTGTTTTGAGCCATTGGAAAATTTTAAAAGAAGGGTACACTGCCCCTTGCAAAATGACTCAAGTGGCTTGCTTTGGCTAAATAACGTTCTATGCTTATTCTGTTCCCCACTGTAGATTAGGGAGGCACTTGTACCACTGAACCTTTCAGTCAGTAGTCCCCAGCGTCTTGGCTGACAGGCAGCATCATGTCCGTGAGGCCCTCCAATGTTGCCCATGGCAATAAGAAAAGTTTCTTTTAAAAAACTATGCTTCAGGATGACAGGGAAAACAAAGCAGGCTATTGCCCACAACCGGTTATTCTGTTACTTACAGGCCAGAAAAAGAGACCACTGCTTTCTTTGTGGGTTGTATGGACCAGTGTAGAAGCTGATACACTTTGAGTGGAAGCACTATGGTGACTACTTGATTTTACTGGGTAATCATAACGTCTCCCTATTTATCCAATTATTGGCTGGGGCAAAGCAGGATATGTCACATCTGTTCTTATTAATTTAATGTATCAAGGTCATGCCTGAGGGCCAAGACGTATTGTCTAAGACACTCCACCAACCAGCATAGGAGGAACCTTCCCTATGGAGACTATTATAAAAATAGGCAAAACAGACAGAAGGTCAGAGAAGCACTCTAACATGCATTTAACCTCCTCTGACTCTTATTACCACTTCTGAACATGTTTGTGGATGCTTCCATCCCAGTGGGACACCCCCTCCAACTGCCATGAGGTGAGTAGCTATGCCTATTCTATGAGAAGGAGACGGAAACCAAGAGGATTAGGCAGAGGCCACAAAAAGGAGAAGCAGAAGAGCTAAAGCTGAGACTTGGACCTGAGGAATTCCCTGGTCCTGTGGCCTTGTTTTGGATAATTAAAATAATAAAAAATCAACTTTTGTGCTTGAGAACCAGATAAAGGAAGTGCTGCTTTGATTCATAGTATTGTTACTTACTGTATTGATACTTGTGTTATAAATTGAATTACCTGAAAGGGCTAGCTTTCTTTATATTGCCAAAAGACCAGAGGATCCTGCACCGGATCCTCTTTATTTTTATCTACTTTGAATGCTGTCACTGCTGACTGGAATGTGTGGTTCAGTTCCAATTTTTCAGGTTTTCAATCTGAATTCAATTCACCCTTACTACATCCTGGGAACATTGCAGGCAGATAAACATATGTAGCATCAAAGGGAGTAATATTTTCTGTTAAATAGGCTTCTAAAGATGAACTACCATGGAGACTGATATTAAACTATTTCCCACTATTTGACAAAGTGGGCCTCCTAAAAAATGGCTCAGAGGAAAATGTGTGGTTTTATTGCCAGCACTCTTCTTGATGTATGGATAGAAGAAAAGGGGCTTGGCGGTTTTGCAGTGCTTGCTCCTTAAAAAATAAAAAAAAATAAATAAAAAAAGCTTTTTGAGAAACTAAAATAAATACATCCCAAAAGCAGCAAGCCATTTTCATTAACATTGAAGCAGAACACTACATAGGGAAAAAGTTGTTTAACAAACAATGGGATTGTGTATGTGTGTATGCATGTGCAACACACATGCATGCACAGAGATTCATACCTGTGTCCACAATTCTGTTGGAAGAGTAATCCCTCCTTTTATACAACTTTCAAGGTGAAATCTGGGCTCCATGACATTCAGTGTCAATTCTTCCATTAATTTCAGTAGGGCTAGGACTTCGCTATTATTTTGCTTGTTTATAGACTGTTCTGTCTTCCATGGTCTGTTCTTAGGTGGTCTCCATATACCTTTGCTCTGCTTTCAAGAAAGATACTTCCCTTTTACAATTCACATTCATAGTGGTTCATTGCTCCAGCTAATATTATTCACAAGGTCTGTCTTTACTACATGTCTATCTTTCTCATATTTATTTTTCTTGTTTATTTTTCTCCATTTCAGTAGGTTCTCTCTATGTACTGGCTTTTGAATTTCCCCAAGCCCTTTAAGCTGCTTTGTTTAAAGAGGAAAATAAACAGTGTATTCAGCAGATGGCCCAGATGGGAAAACGAATATTAAAGCTCCCTCAGATCTCTGAGATGAGGTCCAGTTCATTTCTTGATTCCTTTAGCACTCACTGTAAATACGTTCCTCAGACACCATCTCTCAGACTACATCTCCTGGGAAGTTCTCTAACCAGCCATAAGCTCCTTTCAATTTATCCTTACCCAAGGACCTGCCATAATTTAAATACAACAAATCAAACAGGCATAGAAATCAGGCTGGTTCAGTATACATTCCAGAAAATGAAAGGAAATGCAAGTTGACCTCTTAGAATGTTTTCAATGTTCCTTGAAGGTGCCTTTTATTAACTTGGGGATTCTGGGTTCAAATAGTATTCCATTAATTCTTTATCATTTAAATGTCCCTTAATTCCAGACATCTAAGTTATCTGCAGTCCCATCTATTCCCCAACAAACTTCATAGATTATATTTTGCCTGTTTTTCAGGCTGCCCCCAAAACAAGTGCACTTTAATTATGCAACAACTGGTGTGCAGCACTCATCCCCATTAAGAGCAGAATGATCTGTATAAGAGGGGTGATTCAGCTGAAACATACAGACCATTATTCCTCAGGCTGTTCCCTGCCGGGAAAGCCAAAGTGAGAGCAGAATAATTCCTTATCTAGTTACAGCTTTTGTGGCATGCTTCAGGAAAGCACACTATTGTTTAAAAGGATGAGAGAGGTCACCACATTTTGTAGTAAAGAATAACACTGTCTCTTGACATGAACATATTTGCTGTTCATTAGAAGCTAAATAAAAGAAGGGAATGCTGTCTGTGCTGCAATCTGGAAGTGCCTAAGGAATGAAGAAAGCTAAACATGAAACAACCTCTGGGCTGCTAAGTGGCTTGGGAAAGCAGGTACCCAGCCATTCACTCCTTGTGTCTGTTCACCTCTTACATTTAATAAGGTTTATGTGCCAGCAGTTAAACACCGAGGAAGAAAAACTGAAGTAAATAGGTTGATGATTCATAATGAGGAATAAAGAAGTCTCATCCTTTAGCACGGGAAGTTTTGTTAGAGGTGGTTGCTAAGGGTGTGTGTGGACAAAATGGGAGCCCTAAATTGCAGCAGTGGGTTTTTAAAAACACTGCTTCAATTTAGGGCCAAGTAAACCCCCGTGTTGTGCACACACCCGTTCACTTAGCTGCCTCTCTGGTGGCAGGGAGGGGAGGACAAGCTGCCAGTGGGTAGAGCGGCAGCCCTTGAGCTGCGGGGAGGACTGGTGCTTCCCTCTGCAGCAGCAGCCTCCTCCTCAGGCAGCACCCACCCGCAGGCACCTGGCTCGGGCAGTCCTAGGGGGCACTGCAGCCGTGGAGGAAAGCACCAGGCCCCCGTGCAGCTCAGGCAGGCAGGCGGGCTCCAGGAAAAAAAAATATATATATATTGCCACTTCCTTCTTTCTTGGGCAGAGCCTGCTTTCCTGGGCTGCTGCCAGGCTGCTTGCATGGGCTTCCTGCAGAGCCCCTGAGCTGCACAGAGCCTGGTGCTTCACTCCATCGCTGTAGGTTAGCAAACTAAAACTCTTCCTCTTCAGAGTTTTATTTTGCTGTGCCCCAAGTCATTCAAGGTGCATTATGCCACTGGATTTGCTACAGCGGCTGGAATTACTGCTTAATACACCACAGACAAGTGCAAACACTAACACCATTAAAGTGGTGCAAAAGCATCTAACCCGCTTTAAAGTGTTGTGTGCACATGCTCCTTGTTTCGTCTACACATGGCATAAGACATTCAAAATGAGCATTCTACCCTCCTGACTCAAAGCAGAACAAAAAGGAGGGCCAAAAGTCTGACAGAAGGCTCCAGCATGCTTTCTGGTGATTATTTCAATAACCAGACAAATCACTTCTTTTATCTGGAGTGGTAGTTAAGAATTGTTTAATGCTGCTAGAAGAAGAGCTGTTTTAATCTGTCTTTTGATTAGAACAATCTAATTGAAGGTGAAAGTGAAGTTGGTAAAAATTTCAGTAGAAATGGCTGGGGGAATCATGAAACATTTAATAAGGTCAAAAAGGCTCAGAAAACATCTTGCTAGCTCAGGCATACCATTTAAATGGTTGTTCGTGGTTTCTTTTCTAATGGAATTTAATGTTCAAACAGGGTAATTATTATTATTTATATTGAGGTACCTCACAGTTGGGTTCAAGATTTCATCATGTTCATAGGTGCAGATACAGATTGTCTGTGACCCAAATTCCTCAAATTCAAATCTGTCAGTTACTGCTACCTATGAAGCTTCTCCAAGTTACTCTTTTTTTTTTAAATCCGTATTTGAAATTCTCAGAAAGCGTGGATAGCAGTGGCATACAGAGCTCTAACCAGTCTCATTGCATTCAGTTTAATAATGAGTTTTTGTTTAAATTGGCACTTATTATGACCAGATCCTTGGCCCCTAGTATCAGTGAAGTTAGGTAACTGGCTTCCCCAAACCAGACCACTGTTGAAGTAATAAAATTCACATTGCACCTGTGATAATATAGGCCTTTCTAGTTTTTGAGTAACAGGTCATTACACATGCTTACCCATGGGTCATGTGTCCAACCCCCTCTTCACTCCTTTAATCTAGGCAGCATTTTCAGCAATCTGATATGCATAGCTAGTTGTCCCCCTCCTGATATGCATATAGCTAGTTGTCTCCTTTCCCCTGCTGCCTGGTGAAACTACCTGAAGAGGAATGGTATGGATGTTTGAGCCCTTCTACCACCAGCCACCTAAAATTGGCTGTGGCTGCAAGAGCATGTAGATTCCTTCCTTCTCAGATCACCTCAGACCTAGCATCGCACTGCATGCTAAAGTGAACCCAGAGTGCCTTTCGTGGATTCAATAGTGCCTCATGTAATGCAAACTGCCACTAGCTACAGGCAGTTTCTTTTTTGCCACTGTCTGGCTACCTTTGATGTCATTGGCACCATTCTGTGATATCCTGTGAGCTGGTGTTATGATTAGTACATAGTCTGCTCTGAGAAAATTGGATGGCTTTAAGGGAGCTCTGATGGAAACTCCCAGAGGTCAAACATTTTAGTTTTGCATACTTAGCAATTCAAAATGAGTGAATGGACCCTATTCCAAAATTTGTATTCAGTAGTACCTTGCAAATTAATTTTGTCAGTCAGTCACCTTCTTAAAGTTATCACCACTGTGTTGTATGATTAGCTGTATGAATTTAAAATGAAATAGTCATGATTTTATCAAGAAGCCTTACTTAATAATGCATAATAAATTCAATTCACGCTAATCAGCTCTAATTCTCTGTTCTGGCACTATGGTTTTTTATCGCATAGAACCTATGGATCCTTTAACACAGCTTGCTGTTAAATATCAATCAAACTTCATATGTTCAATTCCATGACAGTTTAATCAAACATTAACTCTCAAACCAGAAATGTAAAATAATTTAGACAATTTAGTTTAATTGCTTACATGGTAATTAATCAAATTCCTTTCTCAAGGTAATGATTATTTTAGTCAATATTCCTTTCTCTCTCTCTCTCTCTCTCTCATACCCACAATTTAATAATGTAACATTTCTCTCGGATATTATCAGTTAGATATAAAAAAAAAAAAAGTTAAGTACTTTCTTTTTAACTTTTTCCTTGATGTTTACTATTTTAGCCAAATACTAGATTAATTTCCTGTTTCCACAGAATTATTTAATTCCATGGTTCAAGTGGACAGGCTGACATATATGATATCATAGATCATGCATTGTTTAAAGAATGTAGGGTATAAATTGCTGTTAGGCTATCCACACTATGTATTTTATGTAGGATAATTATTTATTGAAAAAAAATAGTTATGCTCATTAGTTTCAGTAACCACTAAGTATTTCAGATTTGTTCTTTTGTACATTGTTATCATGATGCTGCATGCCAGAGTCATAAGCACTATTAGAAGATCATAAACAAACAAGCAGAAAGATGTGATTTAAACATAATTATATATGGTATTGTTGAGTGACTAATACTTAGTCACTTACATTGTTGCTTTACTAATGTGACATATACCTTTTTAGATGTGATTAATTCTGTTACCACACCATCATCCAGGTGGAAGAAAAATGTTCTAGTTTTTTGTATGTCTTTTTGTCTCAGATGAACACGGCTACTAAGTACACCCATAATTTGAAGAGCCCTTATTACTCATCAAGGTGAAAAAAGGTATTTATATGTAAATTTCTCATCTCTATTGACAGTTCATTCTTGGCTAAGATCTATATATGAGGTAAAAACGCTCCCATCAGTTCACTATCATATATCATAGTTGGCTGTCAAGGCTGGCTCAGATGGTGCTGCCAAATCTGCAGCTGCTTAGAGGGCCCCATTTCACAACAGACCAGTTGAAATGACAGGGGAATGGTTATCATTTCTGCTCTAAAGCCAGCACCATGGGGGACATAGGCTTTTTCTAGACTGATTGAGAGCTCTGTGGAGATAATTTAAGACTCCCAGGAAGATGGATCAGTGTGATTTGGATATATTTTTAATTGCAGCCTTACTATGTACCTAGAAATCTTCCCCATTTGATTTAATGAAGGCTAACTGATGTAGAATGTGGTCAGAAACTGAGTCTTGAGTCTTGCCAGCCTTTAGAGCAGGCTCCAGATTTGTATGATCTGGTCCTGATATTTATGGGCGTTTGTAGACAACACACAGTTTCCCATTGTGTTTGTGTTTGCACAATCGGAATTTCCCAGGGCTTTAAAAGTCTCCTTGGTGCTTTTAGCTAACCTTGCTTGGAGAGGTTTTATTTCCCTGAGCCCTGGCTTAGCATACCCCATCCTGTTGTGCACACACTGAGCATCTCAAAGACTTGTAATTGCTTTCCTTCGCCAATAGGTGGTGCTATACTTTTTCTTTAGCCAGTAGGTGGTGCTGTGAATTTATTTTATGTGTTATCCTTAACCCCTCCCTCCCACTGCTCAGCTGACCAGATGTGGGTTTGAGTGAGGCATGGCTTTCAAAATACTTTCAAACTGCAATACTTTTATTATTTTAAATATACATGAGTAGGAAAATGGTGGAGCAAGAGCAAACCCTCAGTGGTGTGGAACAAGTGGTAGCTTATTACCCCTTGGTAATTTTTTTGCTGCTGCCTGTAATGTATGTGGTCCCCATGTACCCACTGCCCACACCCTACACCTGCTACACGCGCACAGGGTTCATAGCTGCTCAGCACTGCTACCCTTACCATAAGACTCCCTTGAACATTTCTCTTTTCAAACCTTCCTGTTTCAAACATCCCTATTCCAGAACCACGGAGGATAATCTAGGTGGATGCTGCCTGTCAGATGTGCCATTTAACATATCCTCCTGCCCCCCAATTTCATGTCTCCTTTCTTCCCCCTCTCTCTCTGAACAATGCAGCATGCCCTCCAATCAATGAAGGGGAGAAAAAGGAAGAACAAAGAGCAAAGTGTACAGATAATGTTTAGGTTTTGTATAGATATGTAACAGCTGCTGCTGGATTTGCAGCAAGGCTCAGAATCCCTGCAAAGGCAGATCAGAAAAGGTTACAGAAAGTTGTTGTTTGCAAGAGCATATGCATGTTTTTGATTGGCTCCTGAGGCAGGAGAGGAGAGGGAACTCAGCCCAGGGGACTCAGCCAGGCTCAGAGAAGGGAAGGGACCTGGGACCCGGGACCATAGAGCTTGGGAAGGAACCACCCTGCAGACTGCCTGAGAAGTGAACCTGCCCTTAGTGATGGGGAGAAGACAACCTGGTATCCTTTTTCCCTCTGAGGCAGAGGGACCCTGGTAGAGGAAAAAGGGTGGTAAAGTAGACTTGCCTAGGAGGGCAGGGTGTTGATTTGAGAAGGCTCTGGGGAGAGTTAACTGAGAACCAGCCTGGGGCCGGGTGGGTGATAAACCCAGGGTTGTTTCAGTTATCAGTGCAAGGGAATTGGAGAAAGGTCCTTTTGGGGAGCGGGGGCAGTATGTGTGTCTTTGCAGATACCACAGACAGCTGGAGCAGAGAATTTCTCTTCCCCATGAGGCTCTAGCAGAGAGCAGGACTTTCTGAAATGGCAACACCAGCCATGGTGGTTGTGCTGCCAGTGTGAAGGAGAGCTGATGTTTGTGTTAACCTCATGTGCTGCTGCTCACTGGCGTCTCAAGGTTTAAGCTGGGGAGTTACACTGAGGGTGTCCTGGATTCTATTTATACAGAGTGTTTTAGTTCATTGATACCTGCCTTTGACAATTAGATTATAATTTCATAGTTGGTAGAGTTGGAAGGGACCTGAGCAGATCATCAAGTCCGACCCCCTGCTATGGGCAAGAAAGAGTACTGGGGTCAAACAACTGCGACTAGGTGATTATCTAGCCTCCTTTTGAAGACCCCCTGGGTAGGAGTGAGCACCACTTGCCTCGGAAGTTGGTTCCAGATCCTAGCCGCCCTGACTGTGAAGTAGTGTTTCCTGATGTTTAGCCTGAACCTACTCTCAGTTAACTTGTGGCCGTTATTCCTAGTTATTCCTGGTAGTGCTTGGGGAACAGGAACTCTCCCGTTCCCCACTGGTCCCCCCTGGTAAGTTTGTAGATGGCCACGAGATCCCCCTCTCAGCCTTCTCTTGTGGAGGCTGAACAGATTCAGGTCCCATAGCCTCCCCTCATAGGACCTGCCATGCTGCCCCCTGACCATGTGAGGGGCCCTCCTCTGGACCCTTTCAATGTTGTCCACATCCCTCCTGAAATGCAGGACCCAGAACTGGACACAGTACTCCAGCTGTGGCCTGACCAATTTCACATAGAGGGGAAGGATCACCTCCTTGGACCTGCTCATGATGCATCTGTGGATGCATGATTAGGTGCAGTTAGCCTTACTGACTGCATCCTCACATTGGTGGCCCATGTTCATCTTGGAATCAATAATGACTCCAAGATCCCTTTCTGCCTCTCTGCTGACAAGAAAGGAGTTCCCCAGCCTATATGTATGCTGCTGGTTCTTTCTCCCTAGGTGCAGTACCCTGCACTTGTCAGTATTGAATCCCATCCTATTCTCATCTGCCCATCCCTGTAACCTGTCCATATCTAGTTGTAGCCTGTCCCTCCCTTCTAGCATGCCCACCTCTCCCACATCTTAGTGTCATCCGCGAATTTGAACAAGGTGCTTTTCACCCCCTTTTCCAAGTCACTGATAAAGATGTTGAACAGTACAGGCCTGAGGACTGAGCCCTGGGGGACCCCACTGCCCACATTCCTCCAGGTTGAAAATGACCTGTCCACCACCACTCTCTGGTTGCAGCCCTCTAGCCAATTTGTGACCCATCTGACTGTGCAGGTATCAATGCCACAGTCGCCTAATTTTTTAATGAGAATGGGGTGAGAGACAGTGTCGAAGGCATAATCTCCCCTGCTGGTCCCTTGCAGATGTGCTCCTGGATAATTTTCTCAAAGAGCTTCCCCAGGACAAAGGTAAGACTAACGGGCCTATAGTTTTCCGGGTCCTCCTTCCTTCCCTTCTTGAAAATGGGGACCACATTGGCCCTTTTCCAGTCCTCTGGCACCTGGCCAGAGCACCATGAGCATTCATAAAGCCGTGCCAGGGGTCCCGCAATGACCTCTGCCAATTCCCTCAGCACCCTGGGGTGGAGATCATCTGGACCTGCTGATTTGAACATGTCCAGCCTCTACATAATTTCCCTAACTAGGTCCTCTCTGACCCTAGGCCTGAGTGTGCGTCTCCTGAGTCCATCCAGAATCCTGGTGGGGGGGATGTCCCATCCCTGCTCAGAAAAATGGAGGCAAAGAAATTGTTAAAGAGGTCAGCTTTACCATCTGGTGCAACCACCAGATTGCCAAGCCTGTCCTGCAGGGGCCCCCCATTACCCGGTACCTTCTTTTTACTCCCTTAGTATTTAAAAAAGACTTCTTGTTATCTTTGATCCTGGTCACTAGTCTTAGTTGTGTCTCCACCTTAGCCTTCCTAACAACCCCCCTACAGTCTTGAGCAATGGAGGTTTAATCCTCTAGTGAGGAGCTGCTGCCTTGCTGCAGGACTTTGACACCCTGTGCTAGATGGTGAATTCCAGTTGGTGATGATCGCTATCACCCAGGTGGTTGAGAACCCGAAGTCCCCTCACCAGGTTGTCACCTATGGCGAGGACCAGGTCCAGCAAGGCATTTCCCCTGGTGGGACTGTGCACCTCCTGGCTTAGGTGGAGGTCCTGTATCTCAGCTTGGAACCTACATGAGCGGTCAGACCTTGCTGACTTCTCCTTCCAGCAGATGTCTGGATAGTTTAGGTCACCCATGATGACCACGTCCCTTGACTTAACTGCCTTCGCAAGCTGACCTGAGAATTCCTGGTCCAGCTCTTCCCCCTGGGTCAATAGTAGACATCTACCATTAAGTCCCTTCCCCCTGACCCCCTTGTATTCTAACCCAGATCACTTCACTCTTCCCCTCCTCTGACCCAGTGCTGTTTGTTGAGGACATGTATTGCTCTTTGATGTAGAGCGCCACACCCCCACCTTTCCTCCCTGTTCTATCCCACTTGAACAGTCTGTAGCCCCTGATGTTTACCACCCAATCATGGGTTGAATCACAACACGTTTCAGTGAGCCACACTATGTCGGGCTTTGTCTTAGCTAGCAGGAAGGCAAGTTCTTCCTGCTTGTTCCCCATACTACAAGCATTTGTGTAGAGGCATTTAAGGCCTCCTATGGGTGCATGCACCCCCCCCCCCGCCCCCCGATCCCAGGACTATCCTGACCCCTGTCACTTACCTGGGTATTTCTTGTGCTCATCACCTGTCTTGGCTGGGAAGTGTCCTTGTATCCCCTTGTGGCCCCATCCCCTGGCAAAGATAGTTTAAAGCATGTTGTATGAGATCAGCCAACCTGAAAGAGAAGACACGCTTGTCTTTAGGGGAGAGGTGAAGCCCATCCCACCTGAGCATGCCCCCTGCATGAAAATGCAGGACATTGTCAAGGAACCCAAGGCCTGCCTGGTAGCGCCAACTCCGAAGCTGCTGGTTTACCACTCCAATGCAGGCCTCATGGTGTCGTCCACATCTATTTACTGGGAGACTAGAGGAGAATACCACCTGTGCCCCCATCTCCTTGACCTTGGCTCCCAGGGCCTCATAGTCCTTCATGATGTGGTCTGGATTGCTCCCCACCACATCATTGGTTCCCACGTGGATTAGGACCATGGGGTACTGGTCCAAGGGTTGAATGAGGTCTGGGATCATGCCTGTAACATCCTGAATCTGAGCCCCAGGCTGGCAGCAGACCTCACGTGCCATGGGGTCAGGTCAGCAGATGGGACCCTCTGTTCCCCCCAGGATGGAGTCTCCGATGACAAGGACTCAGCATTTCTTCCTCGTGGTGTTCCATCTTTGCTCAGACCATGCCATGCATAGAGTGGCACCGTACCCTGCAGAGGCATCCACTTTGACCTTCTCCTCCAAGGCTACCAAGGCCTTGAATTTGTTTCCCAGTTGTACCTGGGAAGCTGCCACCATGCTAGCTCAAGCAGCCCTGGTTCTGGTGGTCACCTTCTGCCATTTCTCTACTGTGCATCCTTCCCGGGAGGTCTGTCTGCTGGAAGACTGATCCTGCAGAGAATGGAAATACGTGTCAGTTTCGTCCTCCACAGCCCTGATCCCCCGTAGCCTGCTCACCTCAGCCTGAAGTTCCCTCACCTGCTCCTCCAGGGCCTGAAGTTGGACAGAAGAGGGACTGGCAAGGGAGTCTCCAGACCCCTCCCTCACCCGCAGCCTCCAGGTCCCCACCAGGCAGCCCCCACAGACAGGGAGGCAGGGGGCCACCAACTCCACCATGGGCTCCATCTGGGTGGAGGCCTCAGAGGAGCCCAGGGTAGGTGGCAGCAGCGGGGCAGGGCCTCCAGCGGCCACCCTCCATGTCCTTACCACTGGGGCATGGTCCCTAGCAGCTGCTCCCCATGTTCTTACCAAGTCCATGGAGCTGTGAGTCTTTCTCTGTCTCTTGCTGGAGACTCCTTCCTGGCTCCTGCTGCATGTCCGCCTTGTTCGAATGCCGGCGCACCCTTACAGAGCATGCCTGGTTGCTCACTCTGTTCACATGTGGCTCAGGAGCATGGCTCCCTGCTGGCTTAGTTAAGAGGAATCCAGGGGGTTGCCCCTCTGGATCCTCTGTGCTGGCTTCCCTGCCCCACTTACTTTTAAAAGATTCACCTCCGCTGCCTCTGCCCCTGCTGCCGCTGGTAAGTACAGGGGGCACACATGTACTAGAGGCACATGTGCACCCACTCCAGACTCAAGCCCCAACTGCCAGAGGCTTGATCAAACCATGGCTTTTAATGGCTGTGGTTTGAATTACCCATGCCAGCCCAGCAGCCAATCAGGCTGCTCTGATATCCTGTTCTGCTATTAACCTCATTCACATGTTGACTGTTTTGTAAACAATAAACTGTGTAAATAGTTATACTTTATGTACTCCAGTGTGTGGGGAAACCGCAAGAAAGCACTCCATGGAGAGGTGGCCCCAGCCTTAGGGGGAGGTTGACCAAGGCTATTTTGTATAGATAGATAGCTTTAATATTTAATATTATTATTTATATATAATTTTCCTTACTTTAATTATTATCTATTATTTAATTTAAGTACTTTTACTTAAAGTACCATAAAGGGGCTGTTTACAGAGTCATGGCATTACTGGAAAGAGTTGCAGGGTTGGCTGTTATTGGACGTCAAATGCTTGTTTCTCTCCCTGCCCCCCCCCCCCATCCCAGTATACGGTGATCCTGGCAAGCCTGCGGGTGAAGCAAGCATCCTCCCTCCCCCACCCCCCCCCCACCACAGCAGCAAGCAGGCAAGAAGGCATGCGTGGACCCTTAACATGTGATCAAAGGCTATTAGCAAATCTTTCTTGTATTTTAATGCATGGTCCCCGGGGGGTGCCCCCCCAGAACCAGGAATATCTTCAAACAGAGTTTTTTCTGCCCATCCCTTCCTCCCTCCCTACATCCCTCCCCCTGCTTCCACACCACAGCTGACCACAGGGAGCCAGGTATTGAAGGTAATGGCGGAGCAACCTATTATGGGACATTCAGTTGTTTTGGTCCTACCACCACCAGTGGTAGTGTATGTGCTGTCCCCCATTGTACTTATGTTCCATCCAGCCCCAGCACCCCCTGCCTGCTGGCACTGTGACCAGCATGTTTTTCAGCGCAGAGCACAGTGGCATCTCCAGGATGGTAAATTTGCAACAGCATGTGGCAGCCCTTAACCCTTCAGTATTTCTTATAATTCCCATTTCCATTCCAGTATCCGCTCCCCACACCCACTGCACCCACTGTCATGGTGTTCAGCACTGCTCAGCACAGTGGCATCAGCAGAATGGTAATTTTCCAACTTTCTAGAGTTTGGTACCTACCTAACCCTTAACTCTTCAATATTTCAAACCTTCCTATTTCTTATAATTCCCATTCCAGAAACATGACAATTAGTCAAGGTGGATGCTGCCTGCCAGACCATTCCCCAAAATACGAAGCATCCCTGGTGATGTATCGGTAATAAATGTCCCAATAACCTTGGATGACAGGGGTTCTGCGGGTGGGTGGCTGGTATTTCGACTTTTCTTAGTTCAAACCCCTCTTCTTTTTTCTTCCTCTCCCTGCAGAACACTATGGACATCAGAGATAGAATATTTTCAATATTGATACTATCAAGAAGCCACCTTTTTTTGTTAGGGTTATAAAGTTCAGAAATTTGAAATTGTGTCAGTTGTTTTTTCTTTTATACATACATACATAGGCAGACTGCGTTTTGGGAGTGGGTGGGGTTGATTGGTTGGGAACAGTGCTGGCTGCGACTGCCCTTCTCAGCCTGGGAATCCTTTGCATGTGCGCAAGATAGTTTCACAAAAGACAGGAGGTCACATGAACCATTTGCTGTTAACAATTATTTATAAGGTGGGGCATTTATAGAGTCATGGCATTACTGAAAAGATGGGAGGTCCTCCAATGCTTTCTTTACCTGCAATCTCAAATCCAGGATCACCTTGTTTGTAAGCAATAGTCATCTCATTGTCCACCACTCCCTCTGCACATCCACCCCAGAACCAGACAGACAAGAAAAAGCAACAAGCAGCAATACTTGGCCAGGCATGCATTCAGGGAGCTTGAATGAGGGCAACTCTTCTGTGTAATGCTTGGCTTTTATTTTTTCCATCACCCACCTCCAAAACACCCTCCCCAATTAATCAACCAAAACACCATCACCTGCCCAATCAATCAAGCAGGAGCAAATACAAATCAGCATTTTTTTTCTGCTCCTTATTTTTTCACAATGAATTGAAATGCTATCTATTTTGAGTGGGAAATCATAATACAGCTGAAACAGCATAGACATTTTTGCTTAATTAATATTGATCAATATTGATCACTATTACTACTATCAAGCATGTAGTAGTGTAAGTGTGTGTGTGTGCGCGTGTGTGTGCACATGCCTACATGCATGCATGCATGTATGTGTGTATGTGTGCATAGACAGGCTGGGAATTTTCCCCTGCCAGAAGCAGGGTCATATTTTGGCCCCAGCCCTGGGGCAACAGGAAGGGAGGGAGAAGCTACAGCCTAGGGTGCAACAGGGATGCTTGGGCCAAAGCCTGTTCAGCGTGTGTATGCATGGCTTGTGAGGGGTGAGACACAACTTACACTTTATGGGAACATGATAACATGATTTTTTATTTTGATGAACACAGTATTGTAAGCGTTTGGTTACTTGGTCTGTGACAGCCATAACCAGAGGGATTAATAAGCAATAAATATGTGCTTCTTGGAAGTGTTTGGTATTTTGCCTAAACAGGTAATATTAGTTAATATAAGCTTTTAAGTTTGTAAACTGCAAATGTAACTTGTCTGTCATAAGTTTAACCAAAATGATAAATTAACTCTTCATGGAACTGACTGGGCCCCATGGGCAAAGCTGTGGCTGTGAGATTAGCTGGCCTAATGGTTTTTTGCTCAGGGTTCAGCCTTGGTGGTAAAAACTGGATCTAACTGCCTGGCACACCCAACATATTCCAAGAAAACATATCCCAAAAAAGCATATTCAAATGAAGCCTAGAAAGGGTTGGAATTTAGGCGGAGCAATGTCAATTTCAAACCTAAAGGTGCTGCATCATAATTTGCTTATTGGATAAACCTGAGTCTGGGCAGTAACCTTTTATGATAATTTTAACACCTTTCAATCCCATAGGGTAACAGCTATAGGGCAACATTGTGGGTGGCCCTGAGGCCAACAGATTAACATAAGATTAGGTATAAAAAGCATGTGCATCATGTAACCAGCAGGAAGGAGGGAACAGAATTGTCATTTTTGTTCCACACCAGGACCCCAGACTCCCGGTATGAGTGAGGATTGGATCCTGATCAAGGGACCTTCCCTGGTAATCCCTCTGACAACGTCAAATGGGGATGCCTGACTTCTCTGGAATCACTTGGCGCGCACCTGGCATTGAGGGACTATTGATAAGTTGCCAACACATGTCTGTCTATCTGTTGTTTTGAACAGCCCAGTGGCTAATACCCTCATAGTGCCCAGTTGGCCTGCAACAGAATTGATCTATCTATCTATCTATCTATCTATCTATCTATCTATCTATCTATCTATCTATCTATCTATCTATCTATCTATCTATCTGTTGTTATTATTTACTATTAGCTCTTTAATACTGCATTATCTGCTTATCGAATTTATCTTTCTGTTAACTGTTGTGTGTGTGTAAGTGTAGCAGGACACTAAGGTGCCTGCTACTCTCAGAGTAGAGGCAAGAACCCAGGTGCCGGTTGCTGGGACAACCAGTTAAGGAGGGAATTGGGCGCACCCCTGCCTGGTCAGCTGACCAGAAGGGGCAGGGCCTGGCTCCCACATAAAATCTCAGGCCTGAGGCCAGGAGGGCAGTTCCCTGCCGGCAGCCAAGGGGAAAGGGAGCTCTGCCGGACAAGCAAAGGGGAGAGGACAGACTGCTTGACCAGCTCATGAGGCTGTTAAGGGGAGGAGTATCCCCCGGAGGAATTGAAGGATGTTTTAGCCAAATGAAGTTTTGGATTTTGTTATAGCCCAGGGGTTTGTGTTTTGTGATTGCTGTTGGACCAGCAGTTTGGGTGCTGCTAATAGGGGATGGAGGGGGCCTCACAGGGGACCCGCAGCAGTGTGGGAACCCCAGCCCCAGAGGGGGGGGGCAGCGAGAAGCCCCAGGGGGGGCAGCAAGAAGCCCCAGAGAGGGGGCAAGGGGAGAGCCAAATTATAACGAGGCCCATATCAAACCATGTCAGTATCATCTGTGAGGCTTGGGCTGCGGTGTAGGGGAGGAAAAGAAGCTGCAGATAGCGCCCCCTGGCACCAGGGCAACAAATGGGCAGCTTCCCGGTAATTAACATCCATTAATTAATTGAGATCAAGGCATGGCAGGTGAGAAGGCGGGTGGTTGGGCCATCACAGGAGGGTGCAGTCACTGATAGACGGACTCCAGAAGAGGCACTCCTGTCACAGTAAGCTATAATAAATTTGCATTTATTTCACTCCCAACTTTGCCGCCTCAATCTGAAACTGAATCAAACAGCCCAGTTGGTCTGTGATAAAATTGATACACTCACAATGCCCAGCTGGCCTGTGACAGTTCTTCCTTGCCTTCACCCCACCATCACCCTGAGCCAGCCCTGGCTTCCTGAACCTGAGTGGTGGCTGCCTGGCCTTGGTGGCAGTGTGACAGCCCTCCCCTGGCTCAAGTGCATTTTGGGGAACAGGCTCAGCTGTATTGGCTACCTCCTGGACAGAGGCAAAACAAGAGGAGCTACTTTTGCCTTTCTGTATCCATTTTTTAAAGTGGAAATTCAGCTGGAATCTGTTTTGACACTTGGATTTCACCATTTTGTCCAGGACATCATGTATCAAGCCCCATATGACCTCTGGGACTCTGCAGCCATGTCTACCAATTTCTTCATGTTTTTTTACATGTCCTTCAAGATGGCATCATCTGAACTACCCAAAGTGGGGCGGAGGGACCCGGCACAGCTGAGCCGGATCCGGAGGGGAAGCCCCCCGGGTCCCATATAGCTGAGCCGGTAGGGAGCCGCGCTCCCGAGCTGCGCGGCACGAACAGAGCGCGCAAACAGGGAGGGCTAGGAAGGGGACTGTCCCCCCAGGCCAGGGGGCAACCCCGGGGCTAACCCTTGGGGGAGCAGGCTCCTGCGGCAGCGGATCCCCCCAGCGGAGGAGTGGAACTGCCGGCAGGCACTTCCGGGTAGACCGGGGCGCCTGACTGGCCGTTGGAGCGGGGCGGGTAATTCAAACCGCGGGCTTTAAAGCTGCGGGGTGACGTAGTTCCCAGCACTCGGGAACCAGCAGCGGGAAGGAGAGGAGTCAGCACACGTGTGTCCCGCATGCACGTGTGCCCCTTTTTACCAACTGACTGACTGGAGGCGGCGGCGGCAGCAGCAGCAGAGGAATCGGCAGCGGGGGCAGCAGCAGCTGATCCCCCGAAGGTAAGTGGGGCGGAGGGACCTGGCACAGCTGAGCCGGATCCGGAGGGGAAGCCCCCCGGGTCCCATATAGCTGAGCCGGTAGGGAGCCGCGCTCCTGAGCCGCGCGGCGTGAACAGAACGTGCAAACAGGCGCGCTCTGTAACAGCACGCCGGCGTTTGCACAGGCGTTCGCGCCAGCGGGCGGACCGGGAGGGCCAGGAGTGAGACTCCTGTAGGGGTAGGGCGTAGACACCGCACAGGTCTACAAACAGCAGCTTATAGAATGGTGTCTACGAGGAGTGCTGCTAGGGCCTCTGCCCAGGGGGACAAGGCTACCCGGGGCAGGTCTGAGGCCTCCACCCAGACTGAGCCCATGGGGGAGCTGATGTCCCCCTACCTCCTGGCCTGTGGGGGATCCCCAGCAGGGCTGGGGGGGGCAGAGATTGGGGGCCCCCACACCTGTCCGGCAGGTGCCCGTCTTAGGGCTCTGGAGGCGCAGGTGAGGGAGCTCCGGGAGGAGGTTAGCAGGCTGAGGGGGATCAGGGAGGCGGAGGATGAAATTGACAGATATTTCCTTTCCCTGCAGGCCCAGGCACCCAAGGAAGAAGCAGCCCGGGGAATGCCCTCCACAGCAGAGTGGCAGACGGTCACAGCCAGGACCGGAGCAGCTCGCAGCGAACCGGTACCAGCTTCTCCAGTCCGACTGGTGAACAGGTACGAGGCCCTGGCGACCCTGCAGGAGATGGAAGGGGAGAAGAAAACCCTTGGGCAAGAAGAAACACCACGTTCTTCACACTCCAAACAGATCGAGAGATTCACGAGGACCCAGAGGAGGAGGCGACGAGTGCTCGTCATAGGCGACTCCATCCTGAGAGGTACGGAAGGACCCATCTGTCGCCAGGACCCCTCGGCACGAGAGGTATGCTGCTTCCCTGGAGCAAAGATTCGGGATGTGACGGAGGTAATCCAGGCCAGGATCAAGCCCACCGATTACTACCCCATGGTCCTAGTCCATGTGGGTACTAATGATGTGGCCAGGAGAACCCCCGATCACCCGATGGCAGACTACAGTGCTCTGGGTGGCGTGCTGAAGGAGTTCGGTGCACAGGTGGTTTTCTCTTCCATCCTACCAGTGACTGGATGAGGAAGACGGCAGGAGAACTGCATCAGAGAGACCAACTGGAGGCTTCGGCAGTGGTGTCTCGAGGCAGGCTTCAGATTCCTGGACAATGACCCGCACATCACGACGAGGGACATGCTCAGCTGGGATGGGCTTCACCTGTCCCCCAAAGGTAAGCGTGTGTTTTCTACTAGGTTGGCGGATCTCCTCCAGCGGGCTTTAAACTAGGCTTGTCGGGGGGAGGGGAGTACGAGGGCAGGGGAAGCTGTGGACCACCAAACCATGTGGCACCCACAAGGACAGCCCACCCTGAAGAAGGAGAACATTGGAAACCTGAAAGCCATGGGGAGACCAGCACTACAGAACAGGTAAGAAACAAGAAGGTAAGAAACAATGGGCCCCTTGGGACTCGGAGCGGGGGGGCAGCAAAGGCACCAGTCGCAGGGCTCAAGTGCCTATATATTAATGCTAGGAGCATGGGGAACAAACAGGATGAATTAGCGCTCCTGCTTGCACTAAACACCTATGACTTAGTGGGGCTAACAGAAACCTGGTGGGATTCATCCCATGACTGGGCAGTACATATTGAGGGCTATAGATTGTACAGAAAGGACAGGTCGGGGAAGAAAGGGGGGGGATTGCGCTGTATGTCAGTAAGCATTATACATCAACCCTCATCAAGACAGAATCCAAGGTTGAGGAAGTAGAAGGATTGTGGGTTAGGCTACATGGGGGGCAAGGAGAAAGGGATTTGGTGGTAGGGGTCTGCTACAGACCCCCACACCAAGGGGAAGAAATAGATGCGGGGCTCCTGAGGCAACTCTCGGAGACCATAAAAGCTAAAGAGGCGGTAGTCATGGGGGACCTAAACTACCCGGACATCTGCTGGGAGACGCAGACAGCAAGGTCCCATTGCTCACGCAGGTTTCTAACCTGTATACAGGACCTCCACCTGACACAGGAGGTGCATGGTCCCACTAGGGGGAATGCCATACTGGATCTGGTATTGGCAACAGGAGATGACATGATAGGGGACCTCCAGATCGGTAGCCATTTGGGAGACAGTGATCACCTAATAATAGAATTCAACATAAGACGGCGAGTGGGTAAGGTAACTAGTAGGGTGAAAGTGCTACACTTTAGGAAAGCTGATCTCAATGCACTCAGGCGATTAGTCAAGGAAGCACTGCAGAGTAGGAGTTTTGAAGGGATGGGAGCCCAAGGAGGGTGGCTGTGCCTAAAGGAAACGATCCTTTGGGCACAAAGCGAGACGATCCCCAAGCGAGGCAAAAGAGGGAAAGGGGCCAGGAGGCTTCCATGGCTGACCACAGAAATCCAGGGCAGCCTAAGGGCCAAAAGGAGAGCACATACAAAGTGGAAACAAGGTGAGATCACTAAAGATGAATATACCTCCTCTACTCGTGCTTGTAGGGAGGCAGTTAGGCGGGCCAAAGCTACCATGGAGCTGAGGATGGCAACCCAAGTAAAAGACAACAAGAAATTGTTTTTTAGATATATTGGGAGTAAAAGGAAGGCCCAGGGAGGAATAGGACCACTGCTAAATGGGCAGAAACAATTGGTGACAGATAGGGGGGACAAGGCTGAACTCCTCAATGAGTTCTTTGCCTCAGTGTTCCTAAGTGAGGGGCACGACAAGTCTCTCACTGGGGTTGTAGAGAGGCAGCAGCAAGGCGCCAGACTTCCATACGTAGATCCTGAGGTGGTGCAGAGTCATTTGGAAGAACTGGATGCCATTAAATCGGCAGGCCCGGATGGGCTCCATCCGAGGGTGCTGAAGGCACTGGCCAACATCATTGCAGAGCCACTGGCGGGAATATTCGAACACTCATGGTGCACGGGCCAAGTCCCGGAGGACTGGAAAAGGGCTAATGTGGTCCCCATTTTCAAAAAGGCGAGGAAGGAGGACCCGGGCAACTATAGGCCAGTCAGTCTCACCTCCATCCTTGGTAAAGTCTTTGAAAATATTATCAAGGCTCATATTTGTGAGAGCCCAGCAGGGCAAATTATGCTGAGGGGAAACCAGCACGGGTTTGTGGCGGGCAGATCGTGCCTGACCAATCTAGTCTCTTTCTATGACCAGGTTACGAAATGCCTGGACACAGGAGGAGGGGTGGATGTCGTATACTTAGACTTCAGGAAGGCCTTCGATACGGTATCCCACCCCATACTGGTGAACAAGCTAAGAGGCTGTGATGTGGATGACTTTACAGTCTGGTGGGTGGCAAATTGGCTAGAGGGTCGCACCCAAAGAGTCGTGGTGGATGGGTCGGTCTCGACCTGGAAGGGTGTGGGCAGTGGGGTCCCGCAGGGCTCGGTCCTTGGACCGATACTCTTTAATGTCTTCATCAGCGACTTGGACGAGGGAGTGAAATGTACTCTGTCCAAGTTTGCAGATGACACAAAGCTATGGGGAGAAGTGGACACGCCGGAGGGCAGGGAACAGTTGCAGGCAGACCTGGATAGGTTGGACAAGTGGGCAGAAAACAACAGGATGCAGTTCAACAAGGAGAAATGCAAAGTGCTGCACCTAGGGAGGAAAAATGTCCAGCACACCTACAGGCTAGGGAATTACCTGCTGGGTGGCACAGAGGTGGAAAGGGATCTTGGAGTCCTAGTGGACTCCAAGATGAACATGAGCCGGCAGTGTGATGAAGCCATCAGAAAAGCCAATGGCACTTTATTGTGCATCAGCAGATGCATGACGAATAGGTCCAGGGAGGTGATACTTCCCCTCTTTAGGGTGCTGGTCAGACCGCAGTTGGAGTACTGCGTGCAATTCTGGGCGCCACACTTCAAGAAGGATGTGGATAACCTGGAGAGGGTCCAGAGAAGGGCAACTCGTATGGTCAAGGGCCTGCAGACCAAGCCCTACGAGGAGAGACTAGAGAAACTGGACCTTTTCAGCCTCCGCAAGAGAAGGTTGAGAGGTGACCTTGTGGCTGCCTTTAAGTTCATCACGGGGGCACAGAAGGGAATTGGTGAGTATTTATTCACCAAGGAGCCCCCGGGGGTTACAAGAAACAATGGCCACAAGCTAGCAGAGAGCACATTTAGATTGGACATTAGGAAGAACTTCTTCACAGTTCGAGTGGCCAAGGTCTGGAACGGGCTCCCAAGGGAGGTGGTGCTCTCCCCTACCCTGGCGGTCTTCAAGAGGTTAGATGAGTATCTAGCTGGGGTCATCTAGACCCAGCACTCTTTCCTGCTTATGCAGGGGGTCGGACTCGATGATCTATTGAGGTCCCTTCTGACCCTAACATCTATGAATCTATGAACACATGGACACACGGAGTTCATCCTGACAGGCCTCCTCGCATGACACTGGCTTGTGCTGGCTCTGCCAAAGCCTCCATCCATGTTTCTCAGGAGCATTGCTGCTTCCAGTGCATATCCCTGCAGTGAAAGCTGGGGTCTGCAGTTGGGCGGAACAACCCTGGCCACCATTGGGCATCGGTGCAGTAGCTGTTAAACAAATGAAGAAAGCCTTCTTTTTTTTTTCCTCCCAAGAGGAGGAAACTACATACCAGCACCCCAAAACGCATCCCACCCTGCAGTGGAGAGAATGCATGCAGGCATAGAAAGAGAACCCACCATTCACAATACCCAAAACAATGGCATGTATCCCTCATCCACTACCCCAAAAGAGCATGGCGGTCCACCACCAGCCACACATTAATATAATCCCTCCCCCTCCTCAGCCCCCAAAGCACAACCTGCATGAATCCAGGCACTACAGTGCCTGGAAGTAACAAGAGGCACATTACAAGATACTTACAAGTCATCATTCATGCATCTTCTTGCATCTTGGGAACACAAAATGATGATTGAGTTCTGGGAAGAGTATCTGCATTGACCTCATTGGTTTCTCGCTGTTCCTTCTCCTCCTCCAGCTGATCTGTGCTACTCCTCAGAGTTGAGGGGGACACTGGCACTGGGATCAAATGTAGGGTGACTTGCTCTTCTTCTTGGCAGTGCCCATCCACAAGGAGCATGGAACAGTCTCTGTACTCATCTGACATGCTCATAATACAACTCTCAGGAGGAGCTGCCTCTGGCATGCTCTCCTCCTCCTCCTCAACCCTGGTCCCAAAATGCTGCATACCCAGAGTGTCACCCACATCCTTGGAGAAAATGACAGACAGCTGGTCATAGAAAGGAGCAATTGTGTGTCCTGCTCCAGAAAGTGAGTCACATCTTTGGCATAGTAAAACGCAGATCTCAGGGCCTTGATCTTGCACCGGACCTGGGTCCAGTTACAATTGTGCGCTCGAGCCTGCATTGCTTTTGCAATGGCAACATAAACAGGCTTATTCCTCCTATTTTCCAGCCTGTTTATGATGCTTTGCTCTGACCAAATGTTGATTAAGTCCTGCAGTTCTTCCTGGGTCCAGTTGGGTCCATGCATGTTGGAGGTATTAGCCTCCTGCTCCATGACCACCATACTGCTGGCCTTCACTTTCTGAGACATGAGGAAGCAGCTCATGGTCAACAGTAAGTGATTCACAAAAGGTCCCTGGCAAAATTTTGGGGTCTGCTTTATACAAATGCTGCCAAAATTCCAATGATTGTGAAGCCATCACCTATGCCGAAAGGTGAAGAAGCAAACCTTTGCCAAAAAAAGACTTGTTAATGGGCTTGAGCATGGCACACAGAAAGCCATTGTCCATTGGGATGGCTGCTCAGTGCCCAGGAATGTTACCAAAATTCATTAACACCTGCCCTGCCTGCTTGTGTTTTGGCCTGTCGTCCCCTAGTTAGTTCCATAATGAAGGCCTTTTTGTTATTGCTGAATAAAATAATTTTATTGCAGAAACAAAGTCTTTTTTTGCAGACCTCAGAAATGTATTCAGCTGGCTGGTCCAACATTAACAGGAGGGGACTATTGCAAAATCTTCTGTTTGCAACCTTTTGATTACAACTTGTCTTGAGCAAAGACTTGATGCGTCGGAGCATGGCTGCACAAATGCCCAGTCCCCCGGGGCTACTTGTTGAAAAACCAGTGGTTACCTATGGAACGCAACTAGGTAGACAGAGATCAACCCCCCTCCCACCCCCCGCTGGTGTGGGGGGATGGTGGTGATATACTAAAAGTGTGAGATCTCTCAAGTGGCTGATGACAAAGACAGGCAAAATGGAGAATCAGGCAGAAACACGTGAGGAATGGGGGGTGGAGAATGGAGAACAATGCAGTGAAGGCTTCTTTGACATGGAGAATCTCTAGGACATGGATGAGCAGGAGGAGGAGAGGATGGTGGTGCTGAGAAGGCGACGTGATATACTGCTGACCTGGATGAGAGTAATGATGGGCCACCAGATAAGCACGCTAGCATTTGCAGCGTTAACGTGTATGCAAGCTGTCGGAATAGTGCAAAAAAGAAAACAGGTGATGTACAAAGGGGTGGTGGGAAAACACAGTGTAATGTGAAGATGCACTGGAATATGACCGGGCTGTGATGAGAAAGCTCAGGAGCAGCACCTGCACCATCTGGGCCTGCAAGAACAGTTCAGAATGGTGAGAGTAAATTGTGCTGACCACTTGGAACAACCAGAAGTGGCTGGATATGTTCTGAATGACCAGGGAGATGTTTTATCATATTGTCTCAATGCTGGGGCCCTACATTGTGAAGCAGGACACCAACATGCATCAGGCTATCTCACCAGACAAGAGAGTGGCAATGGCCATCATGAAACTGGTCACCCCATGCAGCCTCTGCTATGTCACAAATCAGTTCAGTGTGGCTCCCCGCATGGCCGGGGTGGCAACTTGGGAGGCATGCCAGCTGATAAAGAACATCATTGTAAATTTATCTGCCTCAGGAATCCACAGCAGGTCATAGATGGCTTCAGTGACAAGCAGTTTCCTAACTGCTTGGAGCCTTTAGACAGCACTCACATCCCAGTGCTATGCCCTTTGGAAAGGAGAGGTCTTTCACAGAAAACAGAAGGGAGGTCTTTCACAAAAGATAGATTTGTTTCTGTGATACTACAAGCCGTGGTGGACCACTGGGGCTGGTTCGCAAACATTTTTACCAGGTGGGCTGGCAGCACACATGATGCACGTGTGTTCAGAAACTCTCCTCTCCTTGGCTTCAAGGAGAAAGGACACTATGCACCCAGAGCCCACGAGACAGTGATCCTCGGTATTGCTGTTCCCCTGGTTATATTATCAGACGCTGCCTACCCCCTAAAGCCCTGACTCATGAAGCCTTATGGAGGGACTGTTTCAGACAGAAGCTGCTTTTCAGCTACCATCTGAGAAGCTGCAGGATGGCTGTTGAATGCACCTTTGGCCAACTGAAAGGACACTGGCAGGCGCTTGTGTGCTAGCTCGAGTCGAAGCCACAAAATATCACGGCATTTGTAGTGGCAGCCTACATGCTGCACAACTTCTGTGAGACCCATGGAGAGGTTTGGGCTGAAGAAGCATGACAGGCAGCAGCCAGACAGAGACATGGCTGAGCAGCAGCACAGGTACCAAGGAGATATCAACAAGGAATGGCTGGTCGAGCAAGGCTTGTGCAGGACTCCCTAACAGCACATATTGCTGCTGAAAGCAACTAGAAGTGCTCTTTCTTTTCAATACTATAAATGCTTTTAACATTTACAACTAAACATCTGTGTCTGTCTGCAGGGGTGTGCAGTGTAGTGGATGGGGAGTGGAGGGGAGGATGAGCAGGGCAGGGGTCAAGGTGGATTTGGGTAGGGGGTTGCTACTTGGAGGCTGGCAGTGGCTGGGGGGAGGTCATTACACACTGGCACCTACTGTCCCATGGGTGGAAGGGTTAAGTACGTTGGCCGGGGGTGGGGTTGCCTGGCAGCGGGCATGGGAGACAGGTGGGGGGGTGAATGAAAAGTCTGAAGTCCACCTGAGGAGTGTGACCAAGTGTGTGGGGGGAGGAGGGGGCATATTCCATCCAAAGCCCAACAGCAACCCACCATTTCAAAACTAAATTCACAACACCCACCCCTCCAAAAGACATTTACAACACCATTGGTGTGTCCCCATGGAAACTGTTCCAAACCCTGGCAGCTTGGGAAGGCTGGGAAATGTAGCCCTAAAAGGTCAGAAAAGCTCACCACCACCATCAGCCACACAAAATCGCCAACCAACTGGGGTGGCAACAAATGCCCACCCACTTGCTACTTTCAACCCCATATACTTCTGATATCATATCAGTTATTTATATATAAAATTGACAAAAATCATATATATATGCACCAGCCTGAGCCTAGACGGGTGCAAGTGTTAGGTTTTTAGGGGTGGGGACTGTGGAGCTTTACATGCGCCTCCTACCCTAATTCATTAGGAAAGACAAACTGGGGGGGAGAGAGGTATTTAGCTACCCTTGCTGGAATCTGCGTGGGCTGAAACACGAGACCTAACTCACTCAAAGCACCTGTCATGCAAACGCAAATGTGCTGCACCACAATAATCAGGGTTAACATTTTTCAGGAGCTGGAAATTAAGGAACAGTTGCTGTGTCATCTATAAATGCCCTATAGTACTTTTATGATGCTGCTGTGGGATTTCCTTATAGACTCAAAGACAGTGAAGGGTTCATGTTTTTCTTGGACAGCTATCAACAGCTAGGACATTAATGTGACCAACAAGAAAGCTCTTTGGGCAAATAGCTAAATATTTATTGCTTCTTTGGTTCCCTGCTTGGTCTCAATCATCCACAAAAATTGAGTGCCATCAGGAAAATGACAAAGACCCAAAATATACAGTGGAGTGAAGGTTTTGAAAGTGGTATGCAAGATTGACTATTACATTGGCATTCTCCTTAGCAATGTTTGCAATTCTTCAAAGATGGTTTATCATCATCCACTGCAACTATTTTATATTTAAGTATCTCTGGACCACACAATGACATAGATTACACATATAAACTAAGCCTATATCAAAGACCAAAATGCCTGCCAGAGTAATTCCCTCTTTTAGAGAAATGTGTACCCTAACTGTTTGGAGCAGGGTTCAACAATAATCATCCCACTGATAGTCTACCACATTGACCCTTTCCAGCTGTGTGATGCGACAACCTATATAGAGCTGGTCCAACACTATCCATCAAATTTCAAAATCCAAAAAGCATTTTTTTTGTGTTTTGTTTAATAATAAAAAAAAATTTCATACCACCCCGACCACCATATTTTCATTCAAAACTTGAAAACTTGTCTGAAAATAAAGAATTTCATTACAGATGGTACACACATGAATTTGTGTTTGGGTGACTCGTGCCTGGAAATCATTTCCCATGATGTATTATGCTCAGGGAACTCCAAGGATGCACCACAGTGGGTATACCAGGGAAGTGACCATGATACAGCATGGAAGATGTAATTCAGTTGGGAAGTCAGTGTCTTGGAAGAGACAGGGCCCTAAGATGGACCCATTTTACATCTCCTCTGATGTCATTATGATAACAGCTGATTTTAAGGACAAGTGCAGCAGTGAAAAATGTTCTTTGTTTTTAAGAAAAATAACTAGGGCAAATTTATGAGGCCAGGGAATCAGTTGGATTGTTTTAAACTAAACCAAGTAGTTCTGAAAAATTAAAAAATATGTGAAATAACGAACAATTTTCTAGAGAGACAAAAATGCAGTCCTGACCACTATAAATAATTACAATCCTATAGCAGTTTTCCTAAGAGTATGGATGTTTTCCTTTGATTTTTCAGCTTGGGTAAATATATCAGCTACTAAATTTGGCTTACCTGTTCGGTACATCTAGCTTCACATAGTTATGGTGGTGTTCATCTTCTTACAGAAAGTACTTGCCTTACATGGTGATGCTACAAAACAAATGCTAGATTTCACCTCAAAGACAGCTACACTTCCTTGGTAAGTGAATAATTTACCTACCTCTCAGTGATGCTGTAAAGCTTTATTAATTAGTGTTGGTAAAGCACATTGACCTATTTAAATATGAGAAGTGCAAAGTGTATTGTTAACTGTAGTATTGTTTTCAATAGCCAGATCCCTTTTCAACCCAAGCATTGTCACTACTGGCTAAATGTGTTTGCTGCCTTCTCATTCATGGTTACTTCTCAAGTTAGGGGTTCAGTCACGTTAGAATTCAAGGCATATTTTTATATATGTGTTGGGAGACACACAGGCTGAAGCACTACAAAAGAATTGGCTAAACAAGATACTGAATTTCATCTCAAATCCTGTTCACTGTCAGTTTCCTAGCCTCTGCCTACAGTTACATTGTTACATCAGTTTTGCAATATGTAGCTTCTTCAAAGGCGACTGCTGCTAATTAAAAAATGCATGAAAAACAGCATGTATTTGGTTTACTGTTTTCCAGTATCACTGCATCCCTAGGCAGTGAAATACACATCTTCTTCTCTTCTTCTTTTTTTTTTAAACTATTCTCTTAAAGAAAAGACAAATTAATGACCTGGTTCAGAACTGAAACTCCTCTTCATACTTGTGTCAGTGGCTTTATATGTATTCAAGCATGCTCCAGAAACTATTGAAGGTTAGCTCATTCATTATATTGATTGACAGTAAAGCATCAAGAAAAGCATCTATCTGTGACCACTTTGTCAAGAGAAGCACTGTCTGTACCCTGCTATCTGCGTGTATCTTGGCATTTTGGCACAATATCTAAATCAGTAATGAATGAAATGCAGTTCTAACGAGCACAGTAGCATTGGCTCTGACAATGCTTTTAAAAACAAATACAGGATTACAAAGCTTCGAATGAGAAAAGGGGGCAATGCTCTGGGAGCTTTCTCTGGAAAAGTTTTCTTTTTTTTCTCTGACTTGATTGTTTTCATTATAAAACCTCTTGAAAAGCACTGCCAATATTAGTCTCTTTTGAATTTGTTACATATTTATGAGTCTAAAAAACCTCTTTCATTCTTTTACATGTTCTTGTGTTATGATTTTTGTTTTGTTTTGTTGTCCTAGTAGTGTGTAATATGAATAATCCAGTAGCTACCCTGGGGTTTTAGGTGGGGCTTGATAAGGTGGTGTCTTTTAAAAAGGTATACTATTATAGGAAAGCCAATTTGAAAAATGAGCTTGTCAACATGATGGCTTGCAAAATCACTTCTGAAGATAAACAAATAAGGGAGACTGACTGATTTTCATTATTGTGCACAAGAAAGTGACATATGGTGGCTGCCAGAAGATTATTTCTATCGCACTGAAATCTAAAGTTTGACTATTTCCACTGGGTAGATTCTCAATTGAAATAAAAAAGAACAAGTAAAAATAAATAAATTCATGGTCAGATTTTGCAAAAGGCAAGCTCATACTTTGAATAGACTTGCTTTCCTTGAGCAGCAATATGATAATTGGCAATTTTAAGTCAAATTAAAAATGAGTCTCACATGAATTGAATAATCACCAAGATTCATCCAATAACATATTTTCATGTTTTGGGAAAAATGAAACTCAGGCATCTGGCTACTAAATCTATAGGATTTCTTCATCTTAGTGCATATGTTAACAGAAATGAAATGAAAGACCATATTGTAACACCTTTATTCATGCCGAGTCTTACTTAGTACCATTGTAAGTGATCTCACAGGGGTCAGTGGGGTCACTGGGGGTGAGGGAGTTGCAATAAGAATAAGACAAAAGGAACCAAGTATGATTATAAAATTGCTGTAATGTTGACAAAGCAATAGCAACCATTAGTCCAGAGAAATATGGAATGTAAGTGCGTCTCTGTACTTTTCTTCAGCTGAAACACAAATTTTAAAGGCCTTAACCTAGTTTACAAATGTTTTGCAATTTTTTACCCACTTGCATGAATACCTTTACATTTACATGCATCACACAGTTGTTCACACAAATGATGGAATGCCTGTACACCAAACAATCTTGACTTGCACTCACTGACCAGGTACAGAAATTACACTTATTAAACAGTAGGCATGCAGAAAGCACTTTACAGTCATAACCAAACAGGTGGTCAGGGCAAATAGCATGCTGTGAACATAGTGGATCCTGCTCTAAGATAACCCTAGATGGATGTGGTATCAGACTTCAGTGCTGTAGGTTAGGGTGCCATAATGAACGTCTGTACCAGATCCCATCCTGACTCATGGTAGGTTGCATTATGCCAGCAACCTATGAGGCTTTGCAGGCCCCTGCTCATCCTCCCTCCCAGGGTGGCATTCTAGCCTTAGCCAGAGCTCGATTCCTCTGTCTGTATGCCAGGCTGGCTCTGCTCCTGGGCTGGCACTGATAAAATTCAATGAAGCCTCCATCCTCAGGCCCATGTCCTTTGTCTTCATCTGGCCTGCTGACTGACCACGTGGGTGCAGTCTTAGCAATGATGGTTATTGCTCTTGCCCAATGTCTTTGCTTGGTCCATTTTCCACTTTGGGCTACTTCTCCCCCCTCTGACTTCTTCACCTAGTGTAGATCCATGCACACAAATAAAACTGCTCACTGTTGAATATCTCTTATTGCATAGTGCTATGGGTACAGATGAGCAAGTGCCGAATGGACTTCAGCTCCAGTTTCAGACTGAACGAAACTAGGGATACCTCTATTCACAATGATCTTGTCTTAAGACTGAATTCATCTGCACTGATTTCTGGCAATGGGAAAGTTCCCTAATGAAAGTTAAAATGATATTTGAACATGCCCAAAATGTACATCAGCACACCTATGCATACTAATATGCACTACTTGTAGCAGCACTACTTTCCAACTTGTCTGGAGAAACTGTGTAAAATGTAGATTGTGCGAATCACACTGCCTGTGATCAATATGGGCCACAGGACCAGAAACCCATGAATTCAGCTCACAGACCTGAAGTCCCAGAAACCTTGGATGCATGCAATAGCCCATAAAGAAGCAGACAGTGTTTCTCTGTTCTTATGTCTTAAAGCCAATTTCTAATAATTCTGGTCACCTGAGGAATGGTTTAGAATGGCTTGATAGAAGTCTGGTTCAGATGGTCTGTTACAGACTTTGAGGTATGTTGTTGGGAGTCCCAGCTACCTTTCTTTGTCAAGCTCTCATATATTTTGTTTTACTGGTTACCATTTTACAGTTGTCACTTTTCCTGGCTTTATGTATAATAATATCCAATGCTCATGCTAGCCTAAATGAAGTGTTCCTTCCTTAGACGCACTCAACAATAAAAAATAAATAAAATAAAATCCTTCTGGGACACAGTGTCTATGATGATCCCTTTAGGAAACACCTCAGATTCTTCAAAGACAGGCGAGGAAACTCTTTCTTTGCCTTCCCAATCTGTTGCCTGCGAAATATTTTATTTTCCCTTCTGAAACCAGTAGATTGCCTAAAATCTGTACAGCATTTTGGAAGCTGAGAGATGAACAGGGTCACCCTCCTGAAGGCCTAGTGGGTGGAGGTAGTCAAGTTGTCCTGCTTGCCAGCTCGTGCCCCAGAAAAGATGAGTAAGGGTGCTGACAGACGTGCACTCTTTGCTGTAACTCATGCCACTTTGCAGGAAGCACTATGAATTATAGCAATCCCTTGGACCCAGCAGACATTCGCTGTTGGGTCCGGATGGGGGTTGGGCAATCAAGCTGCAGTTTAGAGTGGTTGCAGGTTTGCAGCCACTCTCCCATAGTGCCCTCCCCCCCCCCCCCCCATACACACACAATCCCCCCATTCTGGGGTTTTCTCAGCCTCATCTGAATTTGAGGTGGGTGGATTGGAGCCTCTCCAAGGTGGAGCCCCCCCCATCCCTCCACCCCACCTTCCAGTATAGGCTTCGGAAACCCCAGACAGAACTCCCTCCCCTCCATTCTTCCCTCCCCTTTTGAAGACATAACCGGGGTGGGGCTGGGCTATATCAACCCAGACTTGCTCCCAGCATACAGTGACACAAGTTAATGAAAGCACTCCACTTTTGAGTGCCTTATCTGAACCCTCACGTAATTGTTGCACAATCAGACACTTCTAAAGCTGTCTGCAGCCATTCTGTTCTGTCAGGGGATGACCATAGAGCACTTTAGGGGCCTGATCTTGAAACAAACCATCATTTCTGTCAGTGCCCTTAGAATCACCAGGTACTTGGTATTTTGTCAAAATTCCATCAGTTCTTTTTTAATTAAATAATTGACCAGCGCCCAAACATTAGCAGTTGGTATGAGGCATTATGTGTCTTCAGGACAGACAGTGTGGCCATAACCTACAGTATCAGTACAATACATCGTGTACCAAGAAATTATTTGAAGTTTTTCAAAAGGCATTGAAACCTTGCATTCAAGGTAGTAACACTCCCATTATGTGTTTTCTGAAGTGGTCTAATAGATACTGCAGGGAACTTTGTGGGGGTGGGGGGTTAAATTCTCTCTCTCAGTCCTTCAGTAACATGCAGGTTGTTGAAATGTAGTAATACTTAAATCTAAAACTGGGGTAATTTTCTCTAATTTCAAGTGGAGCAGGATTGGTTCTTTGTACTGTTCTGTTTACATTATATGGTATATCTCTAGCTAGCCTTTGTTTTGTCTTTTAGCAATGAATTGGAGAAATTGCCTGAGTTGGGGAAAATCCCATCCCTGGATATGTAATCACTAGGAGCAGTTACAAATATTCAAATATTCTACAATTTGGGGGAAAGGGGAGGGAAGAAAGCATTTTCACAGGGGAATTAAGCCAACTAAGGGTTTTCAGGTGAAGCTGCTGAGCTCTATACACCTGTAAAGATAATAATAATAATAATAGCCATTTATGTATGTGGGTGTAAATTAGGAAGCAAGATTTTGTCTTATATTTTAATATTTTGACATATTTTAATAACTCTTCACTTCTTTTCTCCATTCAATGGCTTTTTGGGGGAAAAGATAACATAAAAGCAAACTGCATTTCTTTTTCTCAGTACCTACAATCCATAATATCTATTCTCTCCATCTTACATTCTCCAAAGTGATTTCAGATGCATCTGATGCAATAAGAGGCTTCTTATTCTCAGAAGTATTTTGAAATGTGATGCAAACAGTATCTTGTTCAAAACCTAGTTTGTGTTTGCCTGAGATTTAGGTTAGTTCTGAACTCTGAACCAAAAACTCTCTGGACTCACCTATTTCATTAAAAAATCACTTTCACATAGAGAAGGGATAAAGCTTAAAATATGAAATGTCAACTTAGGTGCATAGGGGAGAGTTTGCATTAGAGTATTAGAACTGAACCTGGAATATGGTTTTGGTTCCAACACTAAAATAGGCTTGCTTATGTCTGTTTTTGAAGGGTTACAGCTCTGGATGATAGAAAGTAATAAGAGGAGATGATCACTCCTAATCTCTGTCTCAGACCTCTTCCACAATTTCCTTCCTTTTCAAAATGAATTTGTAATAACACAAAACAACCACTTGACAGTGTGTTGCCTTATGACTTCTCACTCGTTACATCTATATTTATTTTGAAATCTCCTCAAAACAGGGACTTTGTACTGTATCAGTTCAGGGATGGGGAAAGAAAAAGTAAAAGTGAAAAAATGAAATCTAAAAAAAATGTACAAGTACCATTTTGGGTTGAAATTCATAACATACCAGTAATACAATCCACTACATTAGAGTCCTCCATGTTATAAGGATGTAAAGCAAGGGTGGCTGAGTTGGGCACTAAATATCTGCCATCCTTTTTTTTCTAGAGGGATGGTTCCTGCCATGTCCTTCATTCTCATTCAATGCAGATAGTCTCCCCCTCTTCTTCCTCACTGGTCAAATAGCTAGTATATGATCAGTTAGGTAATTCAGTATGTGAGGAAATGTGGTTGTGGGGGAGCAGTGAATCTCCAAGCCAGAGCAAGCACACACATCTCTGGAATTTAAAGGACCACATGGGCTGCGGACCTTTGAATTTTGCAGCAAGGGTGGGGTGCGTGACATAGTCAGAATCATGGGGTATCAGCTCAAAGCTCATGGACAATTTGAGATTCTGGAGGTGACCTAAGCAGCAGAATCCAGGTGAAGTGGGAGCAGGGGCCCCAAGCCTCCGAAGGGAGAGCAAGAACCACATGCTGGGAATTGCATCCTTGTGCATCCACTGCTGCTTCCATCCATCCTTCCACCCTTCCAGCCTTCACCCACCCTTTTGGAGCCAGATCCTTACCCACCCATGGACATTGAAACCCCACAGGCACTGCCACAGACCATTGATGAACCCCATCAGCCAAGTCCAGGAATCAAAGTGATAGTTCAGGTAAATAAAGGATCTCATCACCATCTAAGGTAAGGAGGACATGCAGTGCCAGCTTCAGATAGGGCATCAAATCAGAAAAATCTTCAAGTGTATCACCCAGCAAAAGCAGGTGATGGAGCACAATGGAGACAGGGTGCAGTGCCTTGCCATGGTGATGAGGATGCATTATTACCGAATGCTTGATGCTACCAAGCAGTCTGTGAGCTGGAGGCAAAGCATGCCATTCTACAAAGACCTGTCCCACTCACCAACAAGAGAGCAGATGTCATCCCCATGCCCATGGGACCAAGGGTGTTCCAGAGCAGTTGCACACAGGTACCCTGACAAAGGAAGAGGAAGCACAAGGAGGTTCTATGTCACCGTTATCCATAAAGGTGCTGCAACTGTTCCACAGTGAGTCCTATAAGACATCTCTGCACACCACCCAGAGGTGCAGCACATGTATCAGGTCCCCCAGTACCAGCACAATGTCCAGTGCACTGGCACCACTCGCAGAACCCATGGCCACACCTCCCGACACTTCTCCTGACAAGTCAGACCATGCACAAGGATGCTGTACAACCCATGAAGGTAAGGTTCACCCCAGCTCCATGTGACTGTGACAGGGACTAAGGTCCCAGGGAGATGCAGAGTCTCCAGAGGGGAGGGAAGGAAGGAAGGGGCAGCGGGAGGAGCTGAGGCTGTCACAGGCCACCCCCTGCAGTCATAGCCCTCTCTCAGGTCATTATGGCTGAGAAACCCACAAAGGAATTGGGGCAGAAGGGTGGGGGGTCAGGAATGCTGGGGTGCAGGGGGAGGGTGAATCACCCGCTTTCCGCACATCCCCTCCTTCCCCTGCTGAAGCCCAGAGTCCAGGCAAGGTAGCAAATTTCCCTCCCTGCTACCCTGCCCAGTTCTTGGGTCCTTAAGAGAGCATGTCCTATTCAATGGGGTCATAAATATGTGCAATTGACTCGTCCTTGCCATTTCTCTCAGGGCCCCAATGTGCTTCATAGGAGATTGTAGTCTAAACACAGATACCCCTATTGCTCACAAGTAAACAGCTCCCCTACCCCTCAGAGCACTCACAGAACAGCATCAGTAGTGTTTAATGAGCTCAGCAGGGAAAAGGTAAACAACAGTTTTGGCAGAGAGCACCCCTGGGTCAGAGACATGAGATATGATGCAGCTATGTCTGACAACCACTAAACGAATGAGGAAAAAATCTCTCCTTGCCAAAAAACCCCCAGATTTCCCAACCCTCCCTTCATCCCTCCCTCCCTGCCACTCCAGGAAAGGGACACTATGACGGAAGGATTCCCATGTGGAAACCATTATCTTAGTCGCTTGGCTCTCGCTGTCAGGGTGACTCCCAGATTCTGAACCTGGACAGGTTGGTAAGTGGCCCAACAGTACTTTTCCCCTTCTCCTCTGATCTAATCTGTGGGTGAAGTCCAGTGGACACCACCTGATTCTAATTCTTATGGTGCAGGCACTCACTGCATGGACTCCTTGGGGCAACCCCCAATCCCCATCCCTTGATTGTGGGCTCATCCTGGCCCCAGACTCCCCCCCCCCACCCCCACTTCTGCAAGCTAAGCAACCCCTCCCTCTTGTCTGAAGGCTCTGCATCTTTGCACAGAAGGCCAGATCACAGCAGACAGCATGGTGGGTCCAGGACAGGTGGCCAAACAATTGCAGAGAAAATGAAAGGTGTGCATATGAGGCACCGGCAAAATGAAAAAGAGATATTACAGGCTGTGGTTGCAGCTTCCCAGCTTGGGCTGTCTGTCTGACATGAGCCCCAGGTGTTGGTGAGGGCTGCGGGTTCATGGTTCTTGGGGGAGATATGGCTCTGAGGGTTAAGAGGCCGAGGGTCCCATGTGGGAGAGCCAGGAGTCCTTGGCACCTACTATGGTGATGCTCCCACCCCCAAGCACAGCAGCTGCCTCACAGCCTGCAACTTTCTCAGACACACTTTGGGTCTGGGATCATGCAGAGGGAGAGGGAAAGGGGAATTATGCCCAGGCAGCAGTGTCTATAACACCAGACCAGAGGAGCCTGTGGCAGGAGACCCATGGTAGGATGCTAGGGCATGGCCAATTAAAGCCCTCTGGCCCTACTTATCTGGAGAGGGCTCGCAGTCCATGTGGGTGAGAAACTAGTCAGCCATGGCTTTGCAGATATAGACAGCCTGCCACTGTATGGGGCTGGGGCCACCAACATTGGTGGGGGGATGAGGAATACAGGCATTTGGGACACAGACATGCATGCACACACACATGTACACACAGAACCCAGTGTCTGATACATACGCACACACTTAGCAGGCATGGGGTAAATTGGAGGGGCACACACAGTGTGACCAGCTGGTAGCCTGTGGCCATGAAAGCTCATGCCATGACAAGCTGCTGCCATGTCAGGTCCATGATGTCCCTGCCAGACAATCAGTGGTGGCTTGCCTGTTCAGCTTTGCTAGGGAGTCCTTGGTAGCCTCAGGAGTGTGCGGGACATTATGGGAGGCATGCAAGAGACCCTCTCCCCCACTTGCTGGGCTTGGGCCATGCAAGCAGGCTCCAAGTGCCCCTCCCCCCCCAAAAAAAGGGGGGACTAGGTGTGTTTTGCTTGCTCCCAACCTAACCTTGAGTGATTAAAGTTAGCAAGTTAGAGCATTTTCACTTCAGGTGTCTTGAACCCCAGTATTTAGCCACTGTATGAAGTCACTGTAAAAGGGGGATAGCACATACAAATGCTACCCTTAATGTCCCCAAGTGTTGGACCAAAACTTGTGGGTAAAATTTTGCATGCATAAATAAGGCCTTTTTAAAAAAATTTGCCCATGATTTAAAACTCTTCAGATGGAGATTTAATTAATAATGGGCCAAATTCTAATATCTATATTCATGTCTGAAAGTGTTTAATCTGTGAGTAATAAGCCCATAGAAACACTTGTGAGCTAAGGTACTCTTCCTTGTCTCTCTTCATTATTGTTCACACAAAACCATGTAAAACTCTGCTAGGTTCAGAGACAAAAAGGAACAGGCTGGGAAGAGACAAATATATGTTTCTTGGCCAGCAGACTTACAAAATTGAGGGAGTGTCTACACGTGTATTTACGCTGGCTTAAAGTTACTATGCAGTAAGTTACTGCACAGTAAGCAGAAATAGGCCAGCATCTACACATGCCTTGCCCCCTCCCCCACCCCATAGTATTAAAAAGGTTCTGTTGTTCTAAGATTTTTCTTTTTTTCTTTTTTTTATAGGACGCAAAGGAGCCAAAATAAACCTAATGTTGAGTATAAATTTCTGGGTAATAATCATGAGTAAATTTCATACCTACATGATACAGGTATCATATATATGCCCAAGTCAGTGTAAGCCACCATATTTACTGCACAGTATGGGCCTTTATGTGTAGACACATGCCCATACTGTGCAGTAATTTTGGTTACTGCTCTGTAATGCACATATGTAGACACACCTTGACAGCAGAAAAATTAGAGTGAGGAGACAGTGATGCATCTCCTATTTTCCCTTCTTGTTTTCCTACCTCCCAAAAGATTGTTTATCTGTGACTTAATTCTTTATGCTACCACTTGTTTCCTCTTCCAAAGTAGTATTAAAAAGATTCTGCTTCTTTTTTTTTTTCCATAGGAAGCAAATAAGCCAAAATCAGCTTAATGTTGAGTATAAAATTCTGGGCACTTAGAGCCATTTTGTAACCACTTGAAAGCAGATCTCTCCCAGTCATTCATATCCAAGTCAGTTAAATTTCCAAAGAACCCACTGCTCACAGTCTATACCTTATTTTCAGATTTCTGCACTTTGCTAGTTTTTATTTATTCCTTTTGATATTCATATTGTCTTTGCGGTGTTTGGTGGAAAGATGGCATGGCTGAAAAAACCATAAGTAGAATCTTCTACTCCAAGAATTTGGGGTTCTTATAGATGTTTGGGAAGCCTGCTCCAATGTGCTGGAAATCCAGCACATGGGAGCAGACTCAATCTATTCTGCTGGAGCACAGAAATTGACACACTCTGGCAGCCTTCCATGCCATGTGTATCAGCATCTCCGTGCATCCTTGCACTGAAATAATGTCAGCAGGGCGTTTTGTAATAAAACACATCCAATAAGCTTTAGTTCAAAGTGACCCACTGCCATTTATTTGGTGCAGGGTCATGTGGGGACGCTGATATATATGATGTGTGGGTGCTTTTAATTAGCACTGCTTACTAATTCAAGCACCCAGTGCCACATCCCAAACCACATGTAAAAATGTCCTTTGTGTCTAAATTCAGAAGCAATGTTTATTTTCTTGTCTTTCTAGTAAGTGAAACCAACCTCATTGGCATGGCTCTAGGCCATCAGATGTGAATCTTGGTCTAAACTTGGGGCCTAGTTTTATTTGTGATCCCAAAAAACCTGGGATTTCTGACTCTCTGGCTGGCTTACTCTGTTTGGGGAAAATGGCATATGACAGCAAATTGTTGCACAAAGGAGGAGAAAAGAGAGGAGGGATAATAGGTTGAAATGTGCTATGAAACTTGAAAATAAAATGAAATATGGTTTTTTTCCTACAATCATGTGCATCTGGTCTCTAATAACAAATGTTAGAGGCTGGTGGAAAGTTTGGAGAGAAACCAAAATTAGAAATAAAAGTCTGGGTGTATCTATACCAGATCTATGTTGATCCCAAAACCATTGCTGAGAAACAACCCCCACCTACTGCCTCCTGGTCCACATGTGCCATTTGCCAAAAAAATAATCCCATGTAGCCAATACTTGATGCAGGCCAAGGGACACTGATAGGATCTCAGTGTTGGATGTGCTTTGAGGCATCCACCTGGCTCTGCTCTAGTGGTGGCCATACGATATTCTTTTGGTATGTGGTACATAAACAGGAGTGTGAGTGATCAGGGTTTGTGTGTTGGCAGCAGACTCAAAGTGACCATGGAGGGTGGTATGGCATAACATTCTAGGGCAATGGGAAGAGGGAAACTGGAACAGTAAGACTGAGAGAGGGATAAATTGTGGGAGTCAGGCACTGGTCTGTGTTGGGGATGGACCCCCACAATTCCACATGGAGTTCAGACAGCACAGAGGTAGAGATTAAAAAAATACTTATAAAAGCTCTTTGAAAGGACTAAGGAGGAAGTATGGGGTTGCTGCAACTGGAGGGCAGCTAATCCAATAGATCTGAGTTTTAGCTTCCTTGACACAGTTCATTTTGTGTGCTGCAGTGACTGATGGAAGGAGGTGAACTGTATTATTGGGCTGTAACACAGGATCTTAGCAATGTGATCATGCCTCAAAGATATTTACTGGTGTTGACTGCACATTTACAGGGATCCAACCTCTGTCCTGCATGCAAAAAGCAATTGCTTTTTTATGGTTTTTTTCCCCCTTTTACTGAACTTTAAGGCACAAACCATTTTTAGAAGGGTTTTTTTTGAGTGCGTCATATTTGAAGGAATGTGGTAATTTCCTTAACATACATTTCAGGCAAAGCATTTTTTCAGTGTTATCAGAACCAATCCTATGTGTTAAAGCAGAGTATACCTCAGAATGTCAATTAGTTTGCACTGCTTCTGATTTTTTTTCATTTTAATCTGCATAGGAATGCCTGCAAACATGTAGTCCTCTTGAATTTATTTCTTCATTGTTGTGGTTCAGTTGAGGGGAAATTAATTTAGTCTTATATTTATTTTATTATGCTGAATCTTTCCTTTCAAAGATACTGGGAGCAATTGAGACAGTTATGCAAGAGAAAATGGAAAATTGTTAAATATGCATTGTTTTAGCAGCCTCTGTAGACAGTTAAAATTGTGAAAAGTCTATTAATTTAAACCAGTATCATTAGAATGCTGCTGTTTTAGCAAAATTAATCTCAAAGTATATACATTTAGAGTTGGTTTCAACAGCAAAGAACCAGATCTCTACTTGGTGCAAATTAGCACAGAACCTTTGAGGTCCGTCACTGAGGGGCCCAAGAATAGCCTTGGCCTTGCTCATTTGTTTATGACCACCCTTTTCTCTCTACTTTTTAAATAGAGACCATAGGATTTTTTCTTCAGGTTTAGGGAAATTAAATCTGCATAGTCCCTCATACAACACAGTAACAACCACTGATTTTAGGCTGAAGTGCTGGACCCTTATAGTACAAAAGCGTTCATGGTCATCAGAAGTCTACCAGTAGATGGATGCCTCCATACCCTGCAGGAGGGATTCACCATCCACCACCACCTGTTGTTTCCTCTTGGCATCAGTGGTCTCAATCTTCCCCTTACTAGGAGTGCATGGCTTAGTCTCTTCTGTGACTAGAATGAGCTCTTTCTCATCTGAATCCAGGACTCCACCTGGAGAAAAGGTATGAAGCCCTGGCACTGGGTGAGAAGGAGCCCACTCCAGTAGCAGGAAAGGCCAAGACTTTCACCCCTAGCAGGGGGAGAATCAAGACCACTGCTATCAAGAGAATTGTGTTGGTTGATGGTGGTTGGCATTTCCCTCCTGTGGGGCAAGGAAGTATTCATCTACCCATTGGCTCAGGAGGTCTGCTGCCCATCAAAAACCTGCATCCAAGATGTTGTAGGAAGGCTGAAAAGAACTAGCATTATATAGTCTGGAAAAGAGAAGACTGAGGGGTGATTTGATAATAATCTTCAAATACCTGAAGGGAGATCAGAGAGAAGATGAAGATGGGCCTAGCAAATTTGCAGAAGACACCACATTGGGTGGAGTTGCAGATACTCTGGAGGATAGGACTAGGATCCAGAATGACCTGGATAGACTGCAGAAATAGTCCACAATTAAGTAGATGCAATTCAACAAGGACAAGTGCAAAGTCCTGCACTTTGGACAGAATAATTGTATGCATAAATACAGACTGGGGAATAAGTGGCTAGGCTTGCAATACTACAGAGAAAGACCTGGGGTTTATGGTAGACCCTAAGATGAATATGAGTCAGCAGTGTCCTCTTATTGCAAAAAAAACCCAACAGCATACTGGGTTGTATTAACAGGAGTGTCACTTTTACAGCAAAGGAAGCTATTTTTCTTTTTCTCTGTGGCATTAGTGGGCAGGCATAGGAACAATGGTCTCAAACTGAAGCAAACGAAATTTAGCTTGGGGGTCAGGAGGTACTTTCTAACTATGACTATGGCCATACATTGGAACAGGCTACCTAGAGAAGTTGTGGAATCTTTATCCCTGGAAATTTTAAAAATAGGTTAAACAGACATTTGGTTGGGATAGTTTAGTCAGGGGTGATCCTGCCTTGAGCAAGGAGCTGGACTTGATGGCCTCTTGAGGTCCCTTCCAGACCTACTTTCCTATGGTCCTATGTGCTCCCCTATTTTGGACTATATACTCAGTCGTAACTTATTCTATTCATTTTCTTTTCATTACTATTTAAAACCTGTCTTCAGAGGAAAAGCCAAAGTGGGGAGAGGGGGAGTTGGGTTTTTCACTGTTGTTGTTCCTCCCACCTCTTCCCTATCTAGACCACAGACCACCGATGTCCAACACTCTCAACTTTTTTTTTCTGGTGATGACTTAATAGATTCAGAGAGTCAAAGGATAGGGTTGAAGTTTGTGCTGGACCTTGACTTTTATGATATTTTTAATGACTGTACAATCTCTTGATTTCTTAATTTTTCAGTACTCAGATAAATCCATATCCTCAGCTTGCAATGGCTGCTTTTGTAAGTCTTGCATTTTCTCAACTAATAGGTTGCATTGTTTTATCTTTAACTAGAACCTGTAGCCTGTAGAAAGTTTTTTGTAAAGACTGTCAAGAAGCAAGGGGGGCAAGAGTGCCCGAAAGCCTCCTTGGCTCACCAAGGAAGTCCGGGAATGCCTGGTTGCCAAAAAGGCGGCATACACCCGGTGGAAGGGGGGGGGCTATCTCCAAAGAAGAGTATACCTCCACTGCTCGGGCCTGTAGGGGGGCTGTTAGGAAAGCTAAGGCAGACATAGAGGTAGGACTAACGTCCGAGATCAAAGATAATAAAAAATCCTTTGTCGCAGGGCACCTCGGTGCCCCTGCTCCTAGAAAGGAGAAACTGCCAGGGAGCGAGTGAGTGCGCCCTGGCCTGACATAACGAGCCCAGCTGAGGCTTGCTCAGGTAATGAGTGCAGCTGCGGGTTGCCGGAGCAACCAAGGGGAACCAGCTGCCTGTAGGAGGCAGGGCCTGGCCCTTATAAAGCTCAGGGCTGAGGCCAGGCTGGCAGTTCTCTGCCAGCAGCCGGAGAGGCAGGAGCTCCCTCAGCCAAGATATGGGGAGAAGCCTGACAAGCGAGTACAGCTCATGATAGCCCTGAGAGGATTGGGCACTAAAGGTTTAGCCAGTGGGCTTTATGTTTGTGTTACAGCCAGGAGGCTTGTGTTTGTTTGGCTCTGTTATTACACCCGGAGGCTTGGGCGAGGCTGTAGGGGTTGGAGGAGGCCTCACTTACAGGGACCCCAGAGAGTGTGGGGTGCCCTAGCGCCAAGAGGGCGCATTATTTTCATAGCGCCAGGGAAGGCACAGCTCGCACGCCAGTGCGTGAGCAACTGGCGGCGAGGAGCACGGCCAGTGGGTCGCAGGCGCAACCCGTAGGTTGCGGACGGGGACCTAGACCCCGGATTGCGTGTGGGGGAACATAGACCCCGGCCCCAGGAAAGGGGCGGTATTATTGAGTAGCCCAGAGTGGGCACGGAGAGCCCCAAAGGGGGGGAGCGCCATACTGAGGAGCCCTAGAGAGAGGGGCAATTACTGAGAAGCCCGAGACGGGCATAGCGAGCCCGGCCGCAGGCTAGTGCAGTAACACCCCTCAGACTGAGGCAGGGCGCTGCGGTTGCCCCGAGAAGACAGGGAGTAGCGGCGCGGTGAGCCAGGGTCAGAAAGGGTGCCCGTGCGGTTGGCCCATAGGACCGGAGGCCCGCTAGAGAGTCCCTGAGCGGAACCACACCGGCAGGGGAGGCCCAGAGTCGGCTAGACGAGAGTCCCAGCAAGAGGCTGGGCACGAGAGAGGGAGCCCAGAGTGGGCCACAGTAAAGAGGAGGCCTGAGAAGCGGGCGTATAGACCGGACAACGTCTATTACATCTGCAAGGCTTGGGGCGGGGTATTAGGGGCTGGTAGGAGCCACAAATAGCCCATAAGGCTAGGGTGTCCGAGGAACACCCACCGTATCGGGAGACCCCCAGGGGGTCCGGAAGAACCGCGGGGACAGAGGTCCCAAGTAGCCGTGCCCAGGGAAAACACAAGGCAGCCTCCCATCATTATATTTACCATCAAAGACGTGGCGGGCGAGAATTAGAGGGTGTCTTGGGCCGGCCTGACACGGAGCGAGGGACCTTAAGGAGATCACGGCCCTCCGTGAGGACCCCGCCGTGACATCCTTTTTCAAATATATAGGGAGGATGAAGAAGGCACCGGGAAATGTGGGGCCCCTGCAAGATGCTCTGGGCAATCTGATGGTTGCGCCAGAGGAGAAGGCAGACATCTTTAACAAATTCTTCACCTCCGTTTTCTTGTGCAGGGACCAGGTCTCCCCCACCATGTTTCAACACGGACTCGGGGTGAATGCCTCAAGACCTAAGGTTGAGGAGGACCGGGTTAGAGTGCTTCTGGAGGGGCTGGACGTGTTCAAGTCAGCAGGTCCAGATGCTGTCCACCCCAGGGTGTTGAGGGAGCTAGCAGGGGTTATTGCTGGGCCCTTGGCATGGCTTTATGAGTGCTCGTGGTGCTCGGGCCAGGTGCCAGATGATTGGAAGACAGCCAATGTGGTCCCCATCTTTAAGAAAGAGAGAAGGGAGGACCCGGGCAACTATAGGCCTGTCAGTCTTACTTCAATCCTGGGGAAACTCTTTGAGAAGATCATCAAGGAGCACATCTGTGATGGGCCGGCATCGGGGATGATGCTGAGGGGCAACCAGCACGGTTTCATTAGGGGCAGGTCACGTCAGACCAACCTGATTACCTTTTACGAGCAGGTCACAAAAACATTGGATGCAGGTGTCGCCGTGGATGTAGTCTTTCTGGACTTCAGCAAGGCCTTTGACACTGTCTCCCACCCCATCCTCATTAAAAAACTAGGTGACTGTGGCATCGATGCCTACACGGTCAGATGGATTGCTAATTGGCTGAAGGGTCATACTCAGAGGGTGGTGGTGGACGGGTCATATTTAACCTGGGGGAAAGTGGGCAGCGGAGTCCCCCAGGGCTCGGTCCTTGGGCCCGCACTGTTCAATTTCTTTATCAGCGATTTGGACGATGGGGTAAAAAGCAACCTGTTCAAATTTGCTGATGATACCAAAATTTGGGGTGAGGTGGGCATACTAGTAGGGAGGGAAAGACTGCAGCAAGACCTGGATAGGTTGCAGGGGTGGGCTAACAAAAACAGGATGCGTTTCAATATTGACAAGTGCAGAGTGCTGCACTTGGGCAGTAGTAACCGGCAACACACTTATAAGAAAATGGGAAACTCCCTTCTTGAGAGCACGGAGGTAGAAAGGGATCTTGGAGTCATCATTGACTCCAAGATGAACATGGGCTGACAATGCAAGGTCACAGTCGGCAGGGCTAACCAGACCCTATTGTGCATCCACAGGTGCATCTCAAGTAGGGCCAAGGAGGTGATCCTCCCTCTCTACGTGACACTGGTCAGGCCACAGCTGGAGTACTGTGTCCAGTTCTGGGCACCCCACTTCAAGAGGGATGTGGACAACATTGAGAGGGTCCAGAGGAGGGCCACCCGCATGATCTGGGGACAGCAGGGCAGACCCTACAATGAGAGGCTATGGGACCTGAACCTGTATAGCCTTCACAAGAGAAGGCTGAGGGGGAGACCTTGTGACTGTCTATAAACTCACTAGGGGGGACCAGAAGGGTTTGGGGAAGACCTTGTTTCCCCTAGTGCCCCCCGGGATAACAAGGAATAACAGCCACAAGTTGTTGGAGAGTAGGTTCAGATTAGACATCCATAGGAACTATTTCACAGTTAGGGTGGCTAGGATCTGGAACCAACTTCCAAGGGAAGTGGTGCTGGCTCCTACCCTGGGGGTCTTTAAGAAGCGGCTTGATGCCTACCTGGCTGGGGTCACTTGAGCCCAGTTTCCCTCCTGCCCAGGCAGGCGGTTGGACGTGAAGATCTACAAGGTCCCTCCGACCCTACTTCTATGATTCTTCTATGATTCTTCTATGATTCTATGATTATTGGTAGCCACTGGCCTAAAAACAAAACTCTAGAGCACATGCGGGGGGGGGGGGGGGAGGAGGAAGGGATCCTAGTGCTCAGCACGTCTGAAAATCAGCTTCCACATCTATATAGCAGAAAGAACCAGAATCCAAAATTTTAACGTTTTCAAACTTGGAAGTTAAAAAAATCTGGATCCAGATATGAATTTACCCAAATGTTAATGTTGTCACACCTCTGAAATTGAATTCAATTTTAGATCCAGATTTTTTAATATGAAGTATAATGGACACAGGAAAATATAAGCATATCATGCAATAATTATTCTAAGGTTATTGGCATGTTACACTTAAGACATGATTAATCAGTTAATCACATCTTAAGTAGTTACCTATCCATATGTTAATGCAATTAATGGCATGATAAAGCAAGGAATAAGCCAGAAAGATATAAAACAAAATATGTGTAATAACTTGATGGGTGGTTCTTATCAAGCTATTAATTGAAAGTGTGGCCAGATTGATTAGAGCTCCAATACTGGCAGCCCATCAGAGTCAAGGACCATATGAGAGGAGAGGCAAAATGCATCCCAAACCTTCACCCGATGTCCCCGATAATCACCATAGGAGCTAAGATGAATGGCAGGTGGAAGGAAACGCCGATGCAGGCTCGGAAGTTCTGAAGCTGCCTGAGCCTGCAAATCAGCAAACACTGGGGGTGTGGCTCCCAAGACGTGCGGGCTGCTCAGGTTTAGTTGCCCAGGGGGCTGGACCAAAGACAAGGGATGGACCCAGAAAGACTGGAGGCCAGGAAGACCTGACCCCTTCAAAGTGGGCCATGTGGACGAGGCGAGATCATCCAAGGGAAGATCTGCGGTGAGCAGCATCTGCCCAGGCCATGGACATGGTAAGGGTGGAGTAAAAAGGAGGTTGGAGCTTCATGAAGAAAGCCCAGGGTCGAGACCCCCTTGGACCACCTACAGGGAACTGCTTCCCCAACAACGAACATCAAAGTCGTGACAGGCAAGAAGGAGGATCACCTGAACCATCTAGGTGGCACCAAAATCCTATCTCACCCTGACGTCGCTGGGGGGCAAGGCACCAACCAAAAAGGGGCCAAAGCCCTATAACACCTACAAGCGACAGACCCCAATGTGCCCCTGAAGCTGGGAACCATGATCAGCTGCTGCTCCCAGCCACAGGTGCACATTGTAGTGCTTGACTCTGATTCGTTCCCTTGGCTGGGAAAAGTAGCAGTCAGGGGTCCCAGCCTTCAGAGGACACCTGGAATGAAGGTCTTCATTTGATCTGGGTTCCTAGCTATAGGAGTGTACTATGTGCCCCTTCACCTGGAAGCCATCAGCTGCAGGAAGTGTGATTGTGCGGATCACGCATCAGATTCCACCCTGCCTTTAATTGTACATCTCCCAAGGGCCTCAGTAAAATCCAAAGCCTCAACAGTACTACCAGAACAGTTAAGAGTTTTGCACTGTGAGATTGCTAAAGTTTTGTTTCATTGTTACAGAAATGATTGCTGCACAATAAACAAAATTTACAGCAAGATTGATTTTTTTAAATGATTGCTTTTACTTTGGCTACCTGTCATCAAACTAATATTTGTTTACATCTTCATGAGCTGTATATATTAACTGTACATGAGCTAGCTATCAGATGAACCAAAAAGCAAAAGTAAACCTCTAAGTTCTAGACTTTCCTCTGAATAGCATATAAAATTGACATTGACATCTGTTCCTCTGTGTATTTTTAAGTTTCATTAATTTTGATTATCATGCTCTGTGAACAGTTTACATAAATGCTGAGCAATGAATATAACAAATTATTAATGTCACTCATAATTCAAAGACAGCTGCAAACTTGCATGCATTTATTCTTTGAATTCTCATGCCCTATTGTCATAATTCAGATTATGCTAAGTGTTCCTTTGGGAATTATTAACTAGCTTAAATTCTATCAGCAATAATAAAGTTTCAAGTCTTTGATTGTGGAATAGTCTGTGATAATTACACTACTTTAGAAAACACTGAAACAAAAGAGATAGAAGGGTGAAGGGAGGAAGTATGATCTTCTGGTTAGCACAAGATACTGGGCTTCAAAATACCCAGCCTCTAATTACAGCTCTCGACCTTTAATCACTGTATGATCTTTTGCAAATGATTATTCTGTTTTTTTTTCCACTTCCCCATCTGTCAAATGGGAAAATAATACCTAGCTCAGAGGGGTGTCATGATGCTTTAGTAATTGCTGTTTCACTAAACACAGCCACTGTGCTCATCCCTGTAGAAGACAAAGTTAACAAAATATTCATAAAATACCAGAATGAATAAATTGTATGTAGGAGGCAGGTTTCCAATAAACATTTAATAAATTATCACACATGCCAAGCATACAGAAACAGAAACAGCACTGGCATCAGAATAAGTAATTGGGCCCAAACCATAAAAAATGTATAGAGAAAAAAATCAGTTCTGGGTGTCAAAATTTGAGTTCAAATGTCCCTATTCACATATTTAAATAGAAAGTTCTGTTGTTCAAAGATGTTGAACAACTGCGGTGGTATTTGTGAATGTTCTATCTATCCATCCATTTCTATAGTGGTGTCAAACATAAACTTATATGACTTGATTTTGAGTCCTTAGAATCATTTTGATTTTCTTATCATGCCTAATCACAGTTTGGCTACCACATTGAGTTTAATTTTTGGAATGAACATGTATCTGATTATAAGGTGTAGTATGTATTATGTAGTATGTATTTGTAGGATTGCATTTATATGTTGCATAGTAACAGAAAACAAGGTATTACATATGTTAAATGCATATTATAGTAAATGTGAAGTGTCCCATTTTCCACAGCAAGCAAAATAAACAATGTGTGCAAAAGAAGAGAATTCAATAAGAAAAAAGAAAGAGAATTAATTGAGAATCAGACTTTGTTTTCAGTTCTTTTTGAAAAAATACCCTGCCATATTTACTTGAATCTAAGATGACCCTGAATGTAAGACGACCCTTCAATAATTATATTCTATATGTGGAGAATTTATACATTTATTATATTTTTCCATGTATAGAATCTAATTATTGGAGGGTTGTCTTTAATTGATTTCCCACCCCTCCTGCCCCACTGTAGGCAGTAGGGGCAGCAGGTGGTATGGGGAGATCAAGAAGCTTCCTCCCTATTTGTGCCTATCCCCCTGCCATCTCTTCCCCCTCCCTGCCCCACTCCCACAGCCATCTCCCCCTTCATCCTCTTGTCCCCATCTCCCCCCCACCTATGCAGCGTCTGCTCCCCTGCCTGCCCCTTGCCCTCTTCCCCCATTACCTTTGCTCCAAGCCAGCAGGATCCATTCCCATTCTAGCCCGGGGCGCTAAGCACAGCCCCAACACAGTCCCTGTGGCAGCCCTGCAGGCTGCACACCACTGCTACAGGGCTGGGCTGGGGCTATGTTCAGTGCCCTGGGCTACAGCATCCACAGAGCCTGCTGGCATGGAGCAAGGGTAACGGGGGAAGGGGGAGAGGAGCAGATGGGGGAGCAGAGGCTGCATAGGTGGGAAGAGATGGGGACAGGAGGATGCGGGGGGGGGAGGAGGAGATGGCATGGTGCAAGGTGGCAGAGGCTGGGAGGGGCAGGCAGCAGCTGCAGCTATGGCTCTGACCCTGGATAGGGGCTGTAGCCTGAGCCATAGCAGCTACCTACCTCTAAGATGAGGGGCTTTCCTCCCTATGATAAATGAGGGGAAAAACCTTGTCTTGGAATTGAGTAAATATGGTAAGTAATACTAACAGTTGCACAAGAAAATCTGTTTTATAGTACAACTTTAAATGGGAAGCTTTAGGGGAAAAGAATGAATGAATAGGGAAACATCAAAAATGAATTATGATTCAATTCTATTTGGATTGAAATGAGAATAAAATCATTTTGAATCCATTTATTGAAAAACGTGAAAAAGTATAAATGAAGAATTCCCATTTATTTGATCAACCTTAAAACAAAGTGATATCAAACAAGGCTATTAACATTAAAGCTGTTCTTAAAGGACTTAATTCTCCTGTCATGCTAGTTTTAAAGAGTGAATCAATGGAAGGGAAACAAAAGAAATATCAGGCTAACATTTCTGTTTTGGGGAGTGGGAGGGTTATTAATGAAATGCTATTTCACAAGCAAATTAATGTTAAGCAGATCTTTCATGAACTACTAATGATTTTTGTTTGAATGATTTGAACTTGAATTGACTTAATGGAACAAAAACAATTGTAACTTGCACATGAAGAAAAACAAAAGTATTCATGAATATATTGGCAAAGTCTGGGGTTTAATGCTACACAGGTTATTTAAAAAAAATTTCATACAAATAATTCCATGTAGACATAAATTATTTTTAATGATGTACAAATGTCATTCAACTAGAGGAGCATTGCAGTATGACCATTAGAGAAAGTTGCATATTAGTGGTGGGTCAAGTGATTATGTCCGTGAAGTTTATTAAAGTACTTTGGAATCCTTCAAGCTAAAAGATACTATGGTATGGGTAAGATCATTATTACTGCATTACTTGAAACATGGTAATATTGCACATATTCACACTTGGGCAGAAAAAATGATGGGAAAAGTTATTCCTCCTGAATTTTACAGTTTCTTTCACATGCATCGGCTATAATTAGTAGCTGGTAGAATGTCATGGTGGCTGTGTTGTCTCATACAGGACTGAGTGTAATGGGGCCCTGCCCCATTACTGTGAGAGGTGGAAAGGTCTTCAAGAAAAATGGCTGTTCACCCCACATGCAGAAAACACGATTAGAGCTGTGATCGACAGGCTTGGTGGGGAAGAGGGGGGTCAGAACCTAGGGGATATAGCCACAGGTTTCATAAGGCTAGGACCATCACTAAGGCCTCAGATCAGCCCTGACCTGCCAGGGCAAAGGAGCTCCAGACCACGGGAGTGCTGAAGGAAGCTCAACAGCACCAGGCATTGAAGTTAACTACTTTTTGTTAAATATTTATTTGTTATCCCTGTAGTGTGACACAGACTGAGGCTGGGGGTGAATTTTAGTTTGAGAGCAGCTGGCTTACGCCAATATTTAAGTTTACACTGGGGCTAGGGACAGACATTCAAAAAGCCAGAACCTGAATTGATCCGACCTTTGCAGGTTAGCCTAACCTGGCTAGGCTAAACCAGTTTGTACCTGGACAGACATTCTCTCTGGACTGAGGAACTGCGAGCACATGCCGATAGTTGCTCAGGCCAGGTGCTGGGGGGTGTTAGAGCACATCCTCGGCTGCAGGGAAGCTGTGCTGGGGGGGAGGAGGGGCATAGCCAGTCTGGGCTGAACTGGCCAGGAAGGGGTTTAATTTCCCCTCTCTATCCCACTGGCAGGGACCAGAGCCGGGTCTGCCAGGCGCTCCCCCGTTGCTGCTGCAGGGACACCATGGCCTCTGAGGCAGACGGGGAAAGGGAAGAGAGTTAGTTTCCCCTCTACCCCCACTGGCAGCTGGGTCTGCCCACTGTCACTGCTGTGCTCCCTCCCAGTGGGGGAATAGGACCCCTGCTGTCCCCTCCACCAGACACCAGAGGAAGGAGGAATAACCCCGTCCCTGCCCCCACAAGGGGCCCTGTCTGGCCATGCCCCCACCCCATCACTGCAGGGCTGGAGTCCCCTGACACATCCCCTTTTCAGCCTCTGCATACAATGTGTGGGGCAGGGGCCAGTGCATGATGCACGCAGTGCACAGGTTTGGTCCAAGATGTATGGACTAGATCATATGGCTCAATAGGCTGGATCCAGACTGCAGGCCACATCTTTGACATCCCTGGATTACACCATTTGGGGATCTGGTTTCATAGTTTGTTCCTTATCCATCTTTTAGCATGGTAAGTTCCCTTCACTGGTACCTGCATCACATCCTGGAACGTACCTTGATACATATAAGTAAGTCCCTGGGATTGTTCGAATTCACTGTAGAAAACCTACAGCTACATCTTCAGTGCCGTGGAACAATGTGACTAGGTTCTGTTCCATCTACAGGTTTCCCTCACTTTATGTGGGTTCTGTATGTGCAAATTTGCTTTTATGCAATGACCCTTTTATACCAAAAATTTGTTATATGCAAGATAAATTCACTCATATGAGACTGGTGTGGTGGAAGCCTGCAGTCAGCTGCTTTGTGTGGTGCATTGTGCAAGTGACGTGCACCAAAATATAGTCTCCTGTGATGACTCTGAAACTCATGCTAAGCTTGGGCCTACTTACAAAAGTTAAAATACAGAATAATAATGCTAACTGCATATTGCAAGAGGGTGCGAGTTCATAGCTAGGCCATCTAAGAAAGAATAATGAAGTATCTTTTCCAGCTTATCTTGCTATATTCAGAATGATTTCAAGCAGACTCTTAGTTGTCTGGTGTGGAACCATATGAAATGTCTATCCTTGATAATTAATATGGTAAATATTTCTTTTGAGACTAACTTGTATTTATTTACAAGAAGAGACATTCTCCATATGTAATAGATGTCTCCTCATGATTTAGTATGTTTTTCCTGGCTGCTAATCAGTTTCTTGATATGTTTCAAACTGGATAACCTCTTGTTACCAAAGAAGGTAACTCATTCAAATTAAAAATTTCTGATAACCAGTAATGAGCAGATTTTTCCTATCAATTACTGCTCGGGACCCTCTCTTGATTTACACAACTAAAAGAATGCTTTGAAGATGCTAAACTAAGGGTATAAAAAGGCAGTAAAACAGCAAACAGCGCATGCGCTTCAAGAGTGAGAAATCTCTCTGACACCGGTAGCTGATGTGCCCGACTTACTCGAGAAGTTGAAGAGAAACAGACCACCTCTTCATTGCCTGCTTGGTGAGAAATCATTACCTTATAGCTAATTACTGGACTGATTTGGTTTAGGCTCACTTGACTTGATTTTAAGTACTTGTAGTAAATAAAGTCTTTCAGTCACTCATCGAACAAGGTGTCTTGTCAATCCCTGGGCTAGTCCGGAATCCTAGGTTTTTATTGCTAACACCTGTGTGGATCTGTGCTTCTCACTTGTTGCCTGCAACACGTTTCTGTAGTTGCCATCCCCATTATGATGGTGCCCAGTGCTTGTGTGTACTGTGGTGAGTGCTGTTGGTGAGTACCAAAATTGCCCTGTAAAAGTAGTAGAAATGGGTCTGGGGCCAGTACAGTTGAGGACTTGGAACATATCCCTATTTGTTACGTTGTAAAGTGGGTTCCCTTTATGCAAATTCGGGTTATGCACTATTTTCCAGGAACGCGTGTACAGCATAAAACAAGGGGAACCTGTATCAAGTATGTAAGTAGACTGAAAATTGGAAGTTAGATGCTATTCCACACTGCATGGGTCCCTGAAAAACTGTTCCAACAAAAAGGTGGTTGATTCCTCCTGCTTCTCCCTGCTTTGTTTGATTCAGTCTTACAGGGAAGAGAGGGGTGGATTTGACAGCAGGGGTATTAATGCAGGGGTGGTCAACCTGTGTTACAAGTGCCACAAGTAGCATGGGCAGCATCTGTGTGTGGCATGTGGTAGATCAGGCAGGGAACAAAGGGCAGGAAACAGAAAGCAGAGCAGCAGATTGGGTAGGGGAAAAGGCTACTGGAGTGGTATTCTGGGAGGATGTGGGGCTAATAAAAACAGAAGAACTGCTGTTTATTGTGTCAGACCATAGTTCCATCTTGCCCAGTGTCCTGTGTCACGCAGTGGCAGACAGTGGATGCTGAAAGGGAGAATAAATAGGATATGGCCAGGGCTTTCTCTGTTGTTCCTTTCTTACTTGCTGTCTCCACCATTTAATTTGTGAAACACCTGCAAAAACAAGTAGGTCTCTATTGCATTAATGAATTTTCAGGGACTTGAACAGTGTGGAATAGAATCACATTTTCATGCCTAAATACACTTGTTTAATAGGTGAAAAAGAATGTGGACTCTGTAACCAGTATTTTCACCAGGACTAATATTCCTGAAAAAGGCATTGTTGAGGGGAGGATGGATGGACTAAGAGAAGCAATCAAAATATCATTGCTTGATGCTATTTCATATTAAAACTCTGCTGCTTATATTCTATTTACCATCTTTTCACCTGCTATTACTTTAAAATATTCTCTCTGTCATGTCTGACCATTTTGTCTCTCCACGAGTTTATTTCTTTTTGTTTTAGTTTTGTTTGTTTTCCTTCTCCATTGTTTTTACTCCCTGGATTTCAAACAAAGATTGCCTTTTATCCCCAGAACTGGTCTCCACAGATTAAGCCAAACACTAGAATGTTTTGTGAAGCTTCTGAACAATTGAAATCTTTGAGTTTTTCCAGTGGAGTTTAGATGAATGCACATCTTTGCTGCTGTTGTTGCAGCAACTGTTACAATCTCATAATAAAATGGAAAAAAATTCCATTAGGGTTTCAGGAACTAAGGTTCACAAGCTGTACTTTTAATTGACACTGTAAAGAATGTCTGTTGAGCAATTCAGTGAAATGTGCATTTTCAAAGGATGTTTATGATGTGCACCAAGCTCAGAATTTGAATGACAGATCTACTCTAAAAAATAACTAAAAATAAAGCCATTTTACCAAGACTGCTGCTATAGGTGAGAAGACAAGTACAAATGCATTCATTTTAAATGTATACTTAATGGTAAAGATGGTGAAATAAATGAAGTGAAAAGGTTACTTCAGCAATGAATTTTTCCAGACTATTGGACCTGGGGAACAGACTCTTTTTTTATTCTTTTCCAGTTTTCTGGGTAATTCTGCAATTTGGGATGTTTTCCATTCTGAAATGGAAGAAATGAGCAGACAAAAACATTCCTAAATTTTCTGTGAAATGAAGGCAGGAAAGGTTCCAAGTTGACTGCAACATGCCACCTCCTTTCAAATTTTTAAAATGTTTTTATGTAAAAAGAAAAAACATCTGACCAGCTCTACTTACTATGGTACTGATCCTGATATGTGACCCATGCAAATAGACATTTTCATCTACAGTGTGTGAGGAGGATCCCATTAAGTTCAGAGATGCATTGAACAGTTGTTAACTCTGGCATCCAACACAGGATTTACAGTTGATTTGCTACTTCAGTGTATTGCACAGTGGGCATGTCCACACGAGATGCTACTGAGCAGTGGTTACTGAGCACTTATTTAATACTTGTATAATCCAGTACTAAATAAATGTGCAGTAACTGGAGTTACTACACAGTAGTGCCAACAAACACCTTTTAAATGATGCTGCTGCGCAGTAGCATATTAGCTCTGTTGGTGCTGTGACATACTACTGCATAGTATTATTTGGCTACTGCGTGGTCAGCATCTCGTGTAGATGTGCCCAGTATGTTCATTTTTGAAGTAAGAAATGGGATGAAACCAGAGCCCTTTACAATCTCTGGGGCTGAGAGACCAACAAGGATCCTTCAGATTTAGATGCCCACAGAAAAGTGAGAAAATCTAAAAAATTTTCCCCCTACTATTTGGCATAATTTTGAATTTTGTGTACCTTTCTGGCCTGGCAAATATTTCATTAATACTCCCAATGAGCCATTCTAATTAAGGCACCTGGAGTATCTTGTGTATCAGCATCCCTGTGCTTAAAATGGTGGCAGGGGCTCTTAAGCTTGTCAAAAGAGCTTTAGTTAAAGCACCCTTGCCACCACTTTTAAGGGCGGGGACACAGGTACATGAGTACACAGGTACATGAGCTAGAGTCTGCTGGAGCACGGTAATTACCACATTCCCGCAGACTCGATTAATTGAGTTTGCTCCGACACACTGTAATTACAGCGAGTTGCCTCGCTGCTCATATATAGGTGCCCTAAAATAGCTACCAACCAGCAGTTTTGTTAGGCTAAATAACCTACAATAATCATCAACTGCCATTGCATTGCCTCTACTTTTTTCTTTTATTGTATTTCTATAGGCTTATTTCTGTAAACTTCTACTGCTGCAATATATACAAGACAGATCTGAGGGCCAATTAAGTTAATGGAAGTGTTCCCATTTACTTGACTTGGTTTTATTTCAGGATCCCTGTAGAACCCTCAAATTTACACATCTGTCTTCCTACAACCTCTGTGATGGGGAAGTATCGTTTCATTATTTCTGCCTTACACAGTAGGAATTAGGGCAGAGAGAAGTTAAGAGACTTCCCCGTGGTCACACAGGAATTCTGTGGCTGTCAAGAATGGAAGCTCCACTTCCTCACTGTCAGAAGTGATCGTTTAACCACAGGAGCACCATAGTCAACTTCGTTGAAAATCTTAAGTATTAGCAATAAATTGTTTTTGTTTACAGGGATTTAATGTTGTCTAAATGGTAAATGCTGCCAGCAACTTAAGTGAGTATCCCCAGGGTTCATTTGCTCATTGCCTATGTGACTTTTAGAATTTTAAAACAGAGAATGAGGAGACTTTCTCCTTTAAATCTCATTGCTGGAAGTCTCACATCCACTGGAGTTTCTCTGGGAATGTGTCTTCAGGAAAATGTATGGTGAATGCCAAATGAGAATGTGTTCAGATGCTGTTGGCCATATTTTGAGATATATATTTCTATTTTTAGTCAAGGTTATCAAAATATATGACAAACAGTTCATGTCTACTTTGCCATTTTTTAAATATTAGCATGTTTATTTTGTTGGACACCAAACGAGGTTGGAAACGGATGGACTGGTTGGTTAGAGATGATATATGTTTGTTTGGAAAAGTTCTGCTGATTGGGTTCAGTTAGCAATGGAGTTTATTCTGAAGGCATCTTGCTGGCTTTGTTCTTTGTTGCATTAGTGCTTTATGTAATGTTACAAGTGTCCAGATAGAAACAGGTGGTTGCCTTTCTGTACTGTAATTACCAGGGATCCAGGTTTTCTATTTGCCACAGAAAAACATGGTAAAACCTGGATTTTCTCCTTTAAAGGAGAAAAACATAGGAAACTGTGTTTCCTCTTGCAGCCCAGCGCAGTTCTAGTTGTCAAGGGTCGGGAGGGGGAGGAGCAGGAAGAGGGTGTTCAGCAGGGGGCACCATGTGCATGTGCATACATACACATGCACATGGCAGCCTGGGGAGCAGTTCCTTGCAGATAAGTCTGGTGGCAGGGGAGAGAGGGGGGAAATAAGGACCCCATAGTGAGGGGAGGAGTTGGTTAGGGCTGGGGCTAGGGCTGAGGATGGGGATGCTGCCCAGCTGGGCAGTGTGGGGAGCTGTGGGGGGGGTGGAGATTGAGAGGCACCAGTGGGGGCGGGGCTGTGGGTCAGGAGTGAGGAGCAATGGCATGGGCAGGACAGCAGCCTATCAGGGCTGCTCAACAGCACAAAGCAGTGGGGGGTGGGGGCTAGACCTGCATCTTGGTAAGTGAAGGGGGAAGGGAGAGCTCTGATTTTCCATGATAAAAAATCCAAAATCAAATGCCAAAATGTATAGGTATTTAGAATGTATTTTATTGTAGTGATTGAGGCACTGGTAGGCTTCCAAATTGTTTTAAAATTGTAAATAAATCAATAAAACATTGTGCTTAACTGATACGCGCGCGTGTGTGTGCGCGCGCGCGCAGTGGCATTTCACTTTAATCATGGAAAAACATGGATTGGGGGGGTTTTAAATAGATAATTTGCAAAAAAAAAAAATTATCAGATAATTTGTGATTTTTAAACAGAGAAAACCAGGATCCCTGGTAATTGCCAATTAATTAACAAAATACTTTGTCTGCTCCTGGTCCTGCTGAAGTCAATTAACTTGAATGGAGAAAGATCCAGACTGAGAAAAGGTTAGTAAGTCCAGATCTGTGATGTCTGATGGCTTCATTTTGCTTGGGCCTGTGTGACCTTCTGTATTTATACTTTGTACAGCACATTCCCCTAAATGAGTTTCTACATGTAAAGAACTATCGCTTTTACACAGTGCCCAGTATGAAAGATAAAATGGCCTGTGTTTCCTCAAAACATTTATAAGAGAGTTTTAAGTCAATCTCAGAACTTCAGTTCAACCTGGACCGAATATCAAGTCTCCTAGCAACAGCCCCCCCTCCCACCCCAAAAGAAAAGACAAGAAAAAAGAAAAGGCCTAGGGTTTTGTAACCAAGGGGTTGAGTAGTGTATCTCAAGCAGGCCGTTTTGTTTGATTTTTGTGTTTGACAATAAAATTTGTAATTTCATTGGGTTGTGGAGAAAAGAGATATTCCAAAGCACCTCATATAGTATAGTGACAAATCTTCCTTTAACAAACCTTTAGAGGCTTGCTAAGCACTAACTAGATATTTTTGTGCAGGGAGTATGAAGAGTACCAGTTACAATTTAAAGACATTGAGTTCTTAGTAACTGCTTTAGTAATCCTACTGTAAACATACCTTTGGCATACTCTTCATATGGCTTGGAGGAAAATTAATTAGATTTAACTTTTAGAGTAGACAGCCTAAATTGGTTAAATTGCATTAAATCCCTGTGTAGGCACTCATGTAGCCTTCATGCAGTTCTGTTCAGTTTATTAACTTTGAAAGTGAATTGAGAAAATTGAATTCAGACTACATCAATTCTGAATCATTGGGTGACGTTATGTTACACTTAGACCATACTAAATCTGTGGAATGTGAAGCCACGTTAAAGTTAGAATGTGCAGTTGCACATTAAGAGTTAATACCTTCCCTTGCCTGCACAGCTCTGATTTATCACTAGAGGGCTGGTGAGCATGGATGTGGCTAGCAGCTTGCGCTCAATCCCTGCTCAGGGTGGTGAGGGTGGAGAGTGCTTGAAGCAGTGCATTCTGGGATGTTGGAAAACTGCAAATTTCATGTATGATCTCTCTGGAGCAGATTGAAGTTATGCTAATATAAGCTAGATAGCATGGCCTGAAGTTAAACTTCACCTGAAGTGGCGTAATTTTAAGATGCTCAAAGGGCATTTAGCGTGAGTTAAGAAGCTCTATTGTGTGGACAATCACATTTTAAGTGTAATGTGTAACTTCACCCTAAGCCTATTCAAAGAGTCATATTTTAGTTTTTGTTTGACCAGTTTTAGTGTAACCAATCTACTTTTAATTCACATCTTCAGTTATTTTTGGATTAATTTTCCTGAATGTCCCTATATAGACAGACAAATCCTTCTTCTGTGATTGAGGCAGTTTTCAAGGGCAAAAGCTCTCAGGTAATCAGAAGATCCACATTAACATTACAGCCGCTTATTGCTCTGAGGTTCATTTATTGCTCTAGTGCACTGTGAATTTATTAAGTTCAATATATTGAAAATGATCCTGTGCTCTCCTAATTTTGATTACTCAATAATGATTCCCTTATGAAAAGTTGGGGGGGGGGGGGTTAGAAATTTGTCTTTAAGAACTTCTAAACAGATAGATCACTACTTAAATTCAGAGTTACTGCCACTATGGACAATTTATTGGTGAAAAATTTGGCTACTGTAGAATTAAGTTTACCTAGTTATAGGTTTTGTCCTTCCAGAACACCAAGTTCTGCAAAACTCATACTTTCCAAGTGGTGTCCTATGATAACACAAAAAAAGCAACATAGAACCATTATTGTTTGCCTGTACTACATGGGGTCACTTCTGCAGAGTGCTGTAATATTTTATGACTACAATCTGATGAGATCAAGTTAGATCTGTAACACAGACTATTTCCATATGTACCTACTCCCACTGTATTCCTGTTGGTAATGTTCCTTATCTTTCTTTGCCAGGGGTGGTTTACATGCATTTAAAAGTACAAAAACACAAAAGGGATAAACACTGTGGGGGAAAAAAAAAGAAAATAAAAAAGGAAAAAGAGAAAGATGGTTACATTAAAGAAACTTTGCAATGAGGTGAATCTGGATACATTATTCATTTCCACTCATTATCGATGACCTCACAGCGGTCATTCATATCTGTGCTATGCTCTGTCACTCATGAATTATAAGGTTATCAGTAATGAGTGGAAATAAATAATGTATATACAATCATCCTATTCAACATCCTTTGTGTTGTCTATCTAATTCCTTGAAAGCGTGTCTCCAGAGAAGGTCAGACCTTATGAAAGGAATGCAGCATTCCAAAGATATAATGGCATTAACTAATTGTAGTCATACACTCTGTTTTGCATTATAAATTACCGTAGATTGCTGTTTTTCCTATTCATGCTAGTCCTGCTCCAAGACTTTTTGAGTGAATGGGAAGAAGACTCACACACCATTCACTGGGCTTTAAGGCCCAATTATTTGTTATTGGTTAATTTAGATTCTGCCACAGTATCTGTAAAGTAAGGCCTGGGTGGGGATGGAGGGTAGCAGGATTCAAGAAGGTTAATGAAACCCTCACTCCACCTTCTCCCCAGGCTACAGAGTAAATCATTGTGTCACTCCATAGAGTCTACTTCTATCCAATGGGCAATACATCCCATATGGGACATTTATGTGGACTACCCTGTAGAGGGGGTTGAAAAACATTTCCCCTTGCCATTTTATATCTGTGTCTCCCCAATATGCCTCACTCCAGCATATAACAGAAATGTGCTGGTCCTGCAAATGGGAGACATTTACAGACTAAAAAGAGGGAAGGTTTAACAAGGTCTGCACCCTTGACAAACCCTGGGGAAGAGTAGGGGTGAGGGGACGGGACGGGAGGGTGGGGAAAAATTGGAAGGGTGAGGGTGAGGGTGAGGGTTCTGGAAGTTGCGGGGGGGGGAGGGGGTATGTTGGAGTCTTACCTATGCTGGTGACCCAAAAACTGTTCTCTGCTCCTGCCACTACTGCTGCCACAGCCACAGCATGGTCTGCCTGTCCCAGCTGTTGGTTCTACAGAAGCAATGCAGTATCCATGCACCAGCTGCAGTTGCAAAAGCAACACTGTAGGGCTGCTTTTGCTGTTGGAGAGCTGATTCCACAGGGATTAGGAGGGTGGCAGGGTATTCTGGTGCCCCTCCTAAACTGGTGCTAGATCTGGTGCCCTGCTCACCTACCCCGAGTTATGTGACTGGCCATTTTCACTACACAATGCCACTCCTCCCTGCATGTGAAGCCATGATATATTAAATCTCTAAAACTAAGTGAGGCAAAGATGTTTTGGAAATGTTGTTCCCCTTGATCTCAAAAGAAGTAGGGCTGGGAGCTAGCTGGGCTTCCAGTTTCTCCACTCTTCAGTGACTTTCATTAATGCTTGCAGACTGCAGGATCTCACTTGTTGGATACTGTCTGTAGTCATGAGGTGCAGAAGTAGCCACTTACAAAGTAAGTTTGTTACAGTTGCACTAGTCCTGATGGTTTGCAAAACTCATTCCCATTTGAAAATTTTTCTGCCTCTTCTCTGACCTTATGTTCTCTGTCGCCAAGCACTGCGCTTTAACCATGTTTTCCTGCTTTCTCTTTGCTTTACATTCAGTACGCTGACACAGCACCAATTTTGCTTCTAGTCTGCCTTAGCAATATATGTCAAATTCAGGTGAAAAGCCCAGTACGACTAACAGCCTTTTTGTAGACCTATTGTATGGTACCTCAAAACAGTCTTTCTCTGGTGTAACAACAAGTACAATAAGTGGGCATTAAGGACAAAACACTCATCTGTAACCTTTCCCAAGCTGATAATGACTAATCCTTTTTATAAGCAAGATAAGGCTACATTTTCATCTGCGTTTGAGTGGGATTCTGGAGGAGAAGGAAGGAATGGGAATGAACCTAATGCAGAGCAACACAATCAGTATGAAAAATACTATCTTATTTTCTTTCAGAAGGTTTGTCACTATCTTAAAAAGAATTTGTATAGGCCCCACATGCTTATTAAAATTTATAAGGTCTTAACTTACCTGGCTCTGTCACCAACTGACAGGCTGGGTTTTTTTTTTTATCTGTTGCTGTCTCTCCAATCTCATTTTCACATGAAAATGGGTTACTTTTGAATGTGATAACTATAAAAATGATGTCAATTTGATTTCTCTGTCCTCTATGTATCTCATTCTTTGTCAGTCACATCATCCATGTTTTGTATCTGGAGCTTTGTGATTCTCTTGTTTTGTTCCACTCTTCTTACTCTAGCTTAAAAAAAATAAAAGGCCTGACACACAGCACAATAACCCCCTTAGATTATTACATACTGGGCACATCTACACATGCATTTACTCCAGCCTGTTTACTCTGGTGTAAACTACTTAGGTATAAGCATTTTCAGGCAGACGCCTACGCACGCAGGGATTAGGGGGCAGATTTGCACCCAGTTTCCTTCAGCTGTGCAATGAACTCCTGTGGTCACTGTGGGGAGCTCTAGGCTCTGGCTGAAGCTGCCAGAACCCAGCAGCCATCTTTAAAAACCACACCTTCTCTCTGCTCTTTGGACAGCTGCTTCCTTGCCCAGGAGCAATGTGCCAAGTGCAGGGATAGCACACAGCAGCTTTCTCCTTGGCCACTCTCCTCCCCATGCTAGGGCTGCTCCAGCCCCTTCCCTGGCAGTGATGACTAGCACCATGTGCAAAAGGAGGACAGTGCCCTGTGCTCCTGCTGGTTGCCATGCTGGCCCTGCTGGCTTGCTGCACTGACTGCTGCCTGGCCCATGGCCATCTCACCCCACACCCAGCAACCACCTGCATGGCCACCAACCACCATCCCAGGGCTGCCACCACAGTTGTGCCACAGCCTACAGGAAGGATGCTGATGACAAGATCCTTGATGTTACCTCAAAATAGAGCCCCTCCACTACCCACCCCACCCACCAACAATAAAAAACCCTTTTCCCTGTACAAACTATTTACAAAGTGATTTTTGTGGTGTCCCAGAGTTGGGGGGCCATGGTGTGGGGGTGCCTAGGAGGCAGACCCTGGGGGCAAGTGACCAGCACCCTGGCCTCTGGCTGTTCCCCTGTGTGTAAGGACTCTGGGGCAAGTGCAAAGGGCTGGGGGCTCACCTGGGGCAGTGACAGCAGTGCTCCTCTGGTGTGGCTGGCTCCTCCTCTAGTTGGCAGAGCCCAGGCCCAACAGGGTCAGCATGTGGTTCTGGCACCACTCTAGGCAGCTCCAGCTCCACACCCCCATGGAGCCTGGGGTGAGTGGTGGGGTTGGGCCCAGACAGGGGGGTGGTTGGCAGGGCACCTGGGGTGGGGGCCAGGCCAGGGGCTCCTGGTGGCTAGAGGTGGTAGAAGACCTCCTCCCAGGTCCAGGCAGGGGCCTGCTGCAGGGCCGTGGGTGATTGCCAGGGGTCATCTGGGGCTAGGGCCGGGGGCTGAGCAGTGGGTGACATGAACTTTACCACCAGAGTCAGAACTGTGTCCAGCAACTAACGGTCATCATCTATGGCCTGCACTGCCTGGCCCAGGATGACATTCTGCACCCACAGCACTTGGGGCCACTCATGTTCCAGGGCCAGAAGCTTGGCCCAGAACTCCTGGTCCACACGGTCTCATGTGTCCTTACAAGCTATGTCCTCTCCCTTCCAGGCCCATATGTCCTCCTTTGTGTGCCTTTGGAAGAGCTGGTGCATCTGCAGGACACTGGTGGTGGGTGGTAGCAACCCTGAGCTGGCATTCCTGCTTTGAAGTGTGACCTCTCCTCTGTGTCCAGATACAGAACCTACCAAGCCATGAGACAGAAACTTTTTGTGTGAGTTTGTAACATTCCAGAGATAAGGTGCTCCATACCAGGGACTGTGAGCTGCCTGACCTCAGATCAGGGGTCGGGCATGCACGTGTCCAGGGACCATGGTACATCAGCTGGGCAGGCCTGGGCCCAGCTGACCACCAGCTAAACCCTCTATCACTGCACAATCCCCTGGGGCTGGCAGGCTGCTGGTTGCTGGCTGCAGGCAGTCTGCATCCCCCAGCCAGTTTCCAGGGTGGGACAGGCCAGGCTTCTGGCAGCACCTTCTTGTTGACACTGGATTTATGACCCAGATACCTTGTTCTGGGCAGACCCAAACCATCAGATTGACTACAACCTATTCAATAATAAGATAATTTTATTGATATGCATTGAGAGTAGATAAGAATAATGCAAACAATTCTATACCTACCAATCCCAGGGTTCACAGATTCAGGGAACATCTGGCCAGTACACAAGCTTCACTCTAAGGCTCTCTCTTGAATGTCAGATGTCAGCAGCTTGGAGGTTGAAGGCCAAGGTCCACCCACCCCCACTTGGGTGGGTAAGATTGGCTGGTGATATGTCCAAGGTGGCCTTGGATTCCCTTCTCAGGGACCCTTTGCTACTCTGAAATCCCTACTTTTATATTCTTTTTCTCCCTCTGACTCTTCATCTCTGGGCATTGTTGATTGGTCTTCCTCTGGTTGTCATACTGTCCATGTTCTGTCTTGTCAGCATATTCCTTTGTTTCACAAATCCATCACATTCACGTGTCCTAATTTGGGCTTTTACCAGTCTCTTCCTAATTTGGTCCATCTACCAAAACCGGAAATCTCAAGGGCTCTGTAGCTGGGCACTGGAACTTGGATAATGCAGCAGCATCCATTATCTCATGTTATGGAACAGTGTGGTACATGTCTTCATTTTCCCAGTCTGTGTGTCTGCTTGTTGCTTGCCTGTGTCAGAAACAGCGGGCCTTGAAAAAACATTTAGAAATTAATTAACTTTTGCCATTGCCCTGGACCATTATTCTAATGCAATATCTACTTTTCTACAAGCCAGTTCCCCAAAACAAACCTCTAAATATAATTTTCTAGCCATCACTGCTACTGCAACTCCAGACCTCACTGCCCCTCTCTCCTTCTGCAGGCCCACTGCTCTGCTGTGCTGCCAACTAGCCCACAATGCCTGGACTCAGAAAGGATGCAGGGCTCCCAGACAACTGGGATGAGGAGCTGCCTGTGCACCCACCCTCCCTGCAGGGGTCCTCTCCATGGGAGCACCCTGGGGCCAGCTTCTTGCCATGTTGCTGCTGGTCCCTGAGCATGCCCCTGCTGTGCATGCCCCTGCTGTTTGCATGGGCTGAGGGGGTGCCTGACCCACTAACCCTTCTGCTGCTGATTCTCATGGTGCCCTGGGTGCACCTGCATACCTGGTATGGGACTGTGAGCTATAACAGCAGGGAGACAAGCCCAGACTTCCCCACAACCTCTGCCACCACCTAGAGGGCTACCTGTGGCTGTGCTATGTGTCTCTGCCAAGGAAGACATCACCACCAGTACTACCATGTTTCTAGGCATGTGAGAGACTCATGGCCATTTAGCTGCTGGGGCATGGCTTGCTCAATAAAGTTTAGTGCTGTCTCCTACCTCACTGTGTAATGGGGGGCGGGCAAAACCTGGGGCCAGAAGAATGTGGCCAGGCCAGGTGGAGGGGGGCAGGGGTGGGGGCTGGGGTGGGGAGAGCCATCTTCCCAGTGAGGGGCTTACCATGTGGCTTCCTTTGGTAATGTGTCACTAGAGGTGCCAGGCTGGGGCAGGGGCTCAGGCAGGCTGCCCATGCTGGTATAAATTGCATGGCTGTAGTCTGGGTCCTGGGGCAGCAGCATGGCCTTCAGTTGCAGCATAAAGGGCATGCACTTACAGACATGGCCAGACCAACGATTGTGGTTGATTATGGCAACCCACTATGCCTGCAAGGCTTTGACCTTTATATGGCACTGCTGCCTCAGGTCAACCCCCTAATGGCTGTGGAGACCTGGCAGAAAACTTGCTCCTGGGTCATGTCTGCACATGTGTTACTGTGCATTAACTAATCCCACTTAAATTTTCTACTTGCATTTACAAATTTGTATTTACAATTTTTCTGGGTAAAAAAGTAGAAAATTTTTAAAAAGTAGAAAATAAAGTAGAAAATTTATAATTTTTCTACTTGCATTTACAACTTTGTAACTGCATTTACAAATGCAAGTAGCAAATTTAAGTGGGATCAAGGGTTTTTACTACTCAGTATGTATGTGCACATGTAGATGTGATCAGTTACTGCGTAGTAAACTATGTTAATGCTCAGTACCACCTCTTTTCTAGACACGTCCACTGATGAACATGTGGCATTGTGTATGTCAGAGCTGCTTCTACTCCTAACAGCCCTTTGGCTTCAACAATAAGATAAAATAAGGGTTTTTTTTATTCTTTTCTTTTTTTTTCAGTCTCATTATCCCTGCAAGTCACTTGAAATGTGAAATCTTTTTATTCCTTACTCAGAGCTCTATTTTTTCCATAATGATTTTTGTACGTTTGTTTTGAGGACTCTTTTAAAATAATTTGAAAGGCAGGAAGGTAGAGAATGTTTGGCAGGACAACATGGAATTGATATAATCACTCCTGATGCTGCAGATAGGAGGTATGTTCACCCAGGCCATGAGCCAATATTTTTGGAAGTCAATAGTAGAGCTACCAGGGTTTAGAATCCAGCAATCCAATATGCTAACCTTCCTGAAGTCAAAAGAATTTTGTCATTGACCTTAATGGGAACAGGATCCCCAAAGAGTTTCTAGGACTAGAGCACATTTGTGGTTTTTTTCCCCCTCACTGGGTACATCTGCATGTATGTTTTACTGCAGAGTTGACTACCTAGCTCCACAATAAAGTGTTACCGTATACATGTGCACCAGTATTAGAGTGCAGAAAATTAATTAACTCTGCCATAGGATAGTACTGTCTGCCCCTGTACTACACATTTACAGACTGTAGCTATGTGTGCTGAAACACACATGTAAACGGTGACAGGGTCTGGTTGGGGCACAAGGGTGCTGAAGTGCAGGGTGGGGTGGGGCTGCCTGCCGTCTAGCTTTGCACTTTTGCACTCTCGTCCCCCAGCCCGCCCTTTTGCCCCGTCACTGCCACCCAGAACCTGGGGCTGACTGCCTGCTCCACCCTGGCTTAAAGTGGTACAGTCCCAGGTGCACATGTAAATGCTGCACCCCGAAGCAGCTTACTCCAATGCAAACCGCACCCGAGTTTATTTTGTTGCCTTAATAGCACATGTAGATGAACCCACTGATGCAGATAGGCCTGACATTGACAGTGCAGACCTTATAGCAGAAGGGTACTGGTGGGTATTCAGAATTAAAGGAACTGATGTCCTTATGTACTTCTTCTCAAATATTGATTCACAGCAAAGTTAAGATGAAATATTATTATAAATAGATAAAATGAGACAACATTCACCTACCAGATGCTGTTTGCTGCTTTTTTCAGTATTTCCTTCTACTCTTTCTTGTGTACTGTTGCTTTGTGCTCCTGATGGACACACACCTTCACACCCCATCCCTGTTGGCTGGTTTTCTGTCATTTATCTCTGTGGTAGGTTGTGTTTGGTTCCCTAGGTAACAGTCCACTACCGTCTCACTTTTGTTCCCATATGCCGCATTTTTCCCCCTTCCATGAGTCAGGGCTAATCTACAGTGCCTCCAGGAGGTGCTAGGAGAGTTCCACGATGAAGTACACACACCCATTCTTTGCAGGCTATGCTCCCCCCAAATGCATCTACCCTTTTTGTTTTGGGTGTGTTTTATTGGGGCACTGCCCCTGCTGCTCTAAGAATGGATGCATTGCATCTCTTTATTGTGTCAGGAGGTGAGTATGCTGTGTAGTAAGCCAATCCAGGGTGGAGAAGGTTCACAGAGGGAAAAGAATGGGACACTGATGAACTCCCTAGCACAGTCTGGAGGTAGCATTGACAAGTCCTCACTGTCCCCTTGGCCATTTTGAACATGTGCTTGCTTGTGGGCACCCAAATTCTATGATCCAGGGTTGCCACATGTTATTTGCATGGTTCTTTGAATATTCAAATTTCTATACATTTGAAAAGTTCCTTTTGTAATAGCAACACTATTCATGATTGTCATGGATTCCCCATGCTTGAGACCTCTAGACTTATGTAGCCTCTTTGCATATCCCCTGAACTCAGTCCCAATGTAGCTTCTCAAAAGGTTGAGCCCCTGGTTCCTTGGACTCTGAGACCAAGTCTTTTGGTCCCTGACTTCCCTTGATTGTCTGGGACCCCTTAGAGAGCCACCTTCTGGTATATCTCCTGGAGAGAGACTTGATGTCCTCAGGAGTATGGAGTGCAAAGCTGGATGCTATCCTTAAATGATACCAACTTTTATTAGTCCACAGCAAAACAGCAGGATCCTTGGGCCCTGAAGTCCAGGTAGTCTGGACTATTCTCTCTCATGCCTCTCAGGCTCTTTTTTTCCTTTCTTTATCACTCTTCTCCCTTGTGTTTAGGAGTGTCCCTTGCAAGGCAGTCTTTTCAAACAGCCCCCTGTGACATCCCTCCTTAGCACCAAAAACAGCAGGGAGTTTTTCCAGGTTCCCCAGGCTTGTGCAATGTCAGTGTGCCAACATGCGCATATTAGTTCATTGTTGCCCATTCTCTCTGGCAGATCTTCACTGATATACTTCAAAACACAATTGACTCCTTCTTTTGCAGTGTACAAGCTAATCAAAGGACCTGAGGCATGCATCATTATTAGAACATGGACATATGTCAGACAGAAATATTATAAGCAATGCCAGTCTGTCACATGCTTGGTAGAGAATACTTTTAAATGTTCTGCCTGCTTTTTCACATGTGAGTTGATTGCTGTGGTTTAACACAATCTTTTGTGTTTTGTATCTCCAAATGATGGAAATGAAGGGCTTGAACAGCATGTAGATAAATATTGCCTTTTCTTGATATACAAACACCTGCTTTCACCCTTAGCTACTGCTTACGTTAATTCATCACCCGGATTTAATGGGATTAGTGGGCCCAATTTACATTGCCTCATTTTGGATTAATTTGCGGAACATCTTTATTCATTTGTTGTTGGGTTTTTTTAATGGAAAAAAAGATGTCATTGGGAACCAAAAAAGTACATTTCTTTTTAAAGTGTGTATTAGAAGCTGTTTTGAACTGTTTATATTCGGCATTTTCAGATAGAACTGCAGTTTCCCTGATTGCAGGACATGGCCATATGTTGTCTAAAAGTTCAACATGATGAAAAGTTTGTAGTTGCATGCTTCTTTCTGATCTACTTATCGCCCTGCCCTAGGAAGAGAGAAGAATCAGAGAAATCTTAAATTCCCTTTCTGTTGTCCCCTCAAGGGAAGAGATTTGGCATCTCATTGACTACATCTTGGCAATCACTTTCCCCTATTGCTGTTATCTGTGGAGCATCTCAGTAACCCACTGTACTTTTCTTCCATACTCTGTAATCCAGGGGGAGTACCCACTTTTGTTTTCTTTTGTCATCTTCAGGAAAAAAAGTCCTGCCCTTCATATTTATTTGTAAGGTTCCCTCTCCTCAGTCAACATCTTAATAAAAAATGTTGTGAAAAGTGTGCAAAAATTATCAAAACTTTTACAAGGTGGTTACCACTGAAAGGGCAGATTGGAGGTTGTTAGTGTAGAATTGTACCTTACAGCTTACATATTTTCATAGCATTCAAATAATTATTTGTATATGTGTGGATCTTAGGAAATTCTAATCCTCTTTTAGTAAATGTAAATAGATAATGTCATGAACTCAGCACTCACCTGCAAGCCTATACTAACAAGGTAATATACATGTACAAATAAGAAAAAAAATAATTTAGAGAGTCACATTCTATTGTCAATCTACTACAGACTTACTCTAACTAAGAAAAAAAACAGTTTTAACAATGATGAATGATACTTTGAATATTGTCCTTTAAATAATCCTTTGCTGTTTTATAACAGTATGAATCATGATGAATTAGTTTAATGTTAATTCGAATGTAACATGTGATTTGAAAGGCCTATTCAGTTTATAGTGAAAAGGCTTTAAAATTCTATGTCATAACAGTAAAAAATGAATATTATGTTACAAGGCTATTAAATAACGTGGGATTTATAATACTGTATTTTAAATTTCATTTTCCTCCTCCATTAATGAGCATTCTAATACTGAAATGACCAAGAATGGTTAGAGATGGCCTGCAGGTATTAAGTTCTAATATTATTATAGAACCTGTTTTCAGACAAGACAATATTATTATTTGTCTTGTTTTAAAACTATGCCCCTATGAAATTGCCCTCACAGTGCAATTCTCCTCTTGTTGTGCTGCTCTTCAAGCTCAGTCCAGTACCCCCAAAGCTAATAGGGACCTTTCCTTTGCCTTCACCAGGTGTTGGATCTGATGGATTGCCTTTGGAAGCAGCACTGTGTATTCCCTGTCACCGGAACAGCTGTCTTTGTTTGCATTGTTAGTCTGGAAAATTATATTTGTATAAGACAGGAGTGGGCAAAAAGGGGATCCAGCCTGCCAACTGATTGCATCTGGCCCATGAACAGGTGCCTGCAAACTCATGAGATCCAAAGTGTGGGCAGCCAGAGGCTCTGGCTCTGGCTGCTGTGTGGTGCTGGGAGGGCAGAGCTGTTTCTGCCCAGCACTGATGCAGCTGTGGGCCTGGGTGTATGCCCCAGTCCCCAGTCCCCACCTGGAACCTTCTGGTCATGTCCACAGCTATCACTGGTGTCCATCTGGGGTCACTTCCACTGCACCAGGTAGGTGCTGGTGTAAGCTATGGATGCAACTGGCATGTTCCAGACAGAGTGGGGATTGGCGCAGGCTGCAGCTTGAGGTAGGGTGGGGATAAGGGCATGATGAAGCTCTGGGCAGAGTGGTGATTGGGGAAGCAGGGAGCAGGGTTAGAAAGTGAGAGAGAGGACAGAGAAGTGTGGTACTTGAGAAGACACCAAAACTCACGAAGTGGCCCTCCAGTCAAAATAATTGACCACCCTTAGTATAAGATCACAGCTGTACGGGATGCACAGGACTGAATGACAGTACTTTTCCCTTCCCCTATTTTCATTTTATTATGGGGTTTTTTTTAGAGTGGGTCGGTATCACAGGTTTTTTCAGTGTCATATTGTTTTCTGCTCAATGGCTCCTCTCTCTAAACACAGTGATTATTTATTTTATAGCACTGAGTTGCCAAGAGGCCATGGCAGTTATAAATTCAAGATAATGTTCTGGTGGCACTTGTTAATGTGTATTACCACAGTGGCTGGGCCTCATCATGATTGGGAATAAACTCACCTAGGCTCTGTGTAGAAACCAGGGCTGGCATAACGAGCCAGGCAGCACAGGCAGCCACCTCAAGTGACAAATTGAAGGGTGCAGCAAAAACAGTGCACACACACCTTGCACATGCACACTGGAGGCTGCCTTTGGAGTCTGGGCATGCACAGAAGTGAGTAGGGCATCCCTGGTGCTACTGAGCTGCCACTTTGGGGCTTGGCTGGTGCCTGCCTTTGGTTCCAGGAATGATACATGGTGGGGCAGCAAAAATCCTTGTGCCACTGCTGGTAGACAAAAAATGGAAGCCCTGGTCTTGAAGAACTTTCAGTCTCAGGGGTCACTTCACAAAGTGGGTGTGGGGCAAAGGCTGTCAGGACTCAGTTAAGTTAGGCTTATGCCCTGCAGCCTGATCATATGGACCCAAAGAACTAATCAGGGTTAGCTGACCCAGAAGCTGGAGTAACTGAGCCTAATGAACAAACCAGCGCCAGCTGAGTCCTAGCCCCTTCCTTTGATTGGTTCTGGGTCTACTCTTAAGGAACCTTTCTGGCACCTGAGCCTTGCTACACAACTTACTGATCTTCAGTCTTTGCATAGCTCCAGTCCTGGTAGCTCTGGTTCTTTGACTCCTTGGGCACCTATATACGTGCCCGATGCCTACTCCAATGCATTCTAATTAGAACGTTTTGGAGCAGACTTGATTAATCAAGCCTGCTTGATCAAGTAGACTTAATTAGAACACTCAAGCAGCCTCAGCATCATGCACAGTTAGCGTCCCCACATTTCAAAATGGTAGCGGGAACACTTTAACAAAAGCACATTGAACGACCTTGAGTTAAAGCACTGGCACCACTGTTTTGAAGTGTGGGACACTGAATACACAACACACTGCAGGCATTTTAATTACAGCAGCCCCAAGAGCTGCTCTAATTTAAATGCCCCCCATCCTCTCCTCCCCCCCCACCCCCGAGAGTACATGTAAAAATTAGGGCTGTTTGAAATTTCGCCATCTGTTTCAATTTGACACTGTTTCAACTCATTTCTAGCTTGAAACAGCAAAATGGAATCGAAACAAAGGGCTTTGAAACAGCCTCAAAACAAAACAAGGCTGGTTGAAATGTTTTGAAAGTTTTGAAATGTTTCAGGTTTCGAAGCAAGATGGTGGAAGATGGGAGAACCAGGGCTGCGCATTCAGCAGCTGCTGGGAGTGCATCCCTGGCTCTCCCCATCTCCGCCACTGGGCTGCGGGAAGCCAATCACAGCACAGGGGAAGGGAACTGAGCCCAGGCTCAGTTCCCCTCCCAAGTGCTGTGATCGGGCTGGGGAAAGGAACTGAGCCCCATCACTCAGTTCCCCTCCCCAGCCCTGTGATTGGGCTGGGGAGGGGAACTGAGCCCAGCTGGGCTGACTTCCCATCCCCTGTGCTAGATCGGGCTGGGGATAGGAGCTCAGCTCAATTGGGTTGATGTCCCACCCCCAGCCCAACTGTAGCACTGGGGATGGGAACTCAGCCCACCTGGGCTAACTTCCCAACCCCAGCCCGACCATCGCACTGGAGTTGGGAACTCAGCCCATCTGGGCGGAGTTCCTTTCCCCAGTGTGATGGTTGGGTGAAATGTCAAAACAGTGGTGAAACAGCCTCGCTGTTTCAACAAAGCAAAATGGAACAGCTGTTTCAACTTGAAATGAAATTTGAAACAAAACGCTGTTCCATCCAAACCTTAAAACTCGAGTCGAAATGGAACTGTGCCATTTCACACAGCCCTAGTAAAGATGTCCCCTGGTTCCTGGTAAACCCTCTGGTTCAGTGTTTGGACTTTGGTTTGACTTCAGCCTGCTTCATGGCCTCTAATCCCTGGGTAGTCCTCTGGTTTGGTTGCAGACTTTGGGCTTTGGTCCCAGCCCTTCAGTTTAGAACACAGGTTGCACTCAGTTTCTCCCAACCCGCAGTTCATCCCTGCAACACTTATGGTCCTCACTCCCGGCTCCCCCCATGAGGCCTCACTCACCTGTGAACTGTGACAAGGCCAGTTCCCTTGCATCCTGTGTAGTACCTCATCCACAAGCCTGAGTATCATTGTCAGTAAAAATAAGATATTGTCTTTGAGTGTGCCAATTCATGGACTTAAATTCGATGTCTGCGTGACATCAGGATAAGAGTGCTTACCAATTTGCAGGACTGAACCCTAAAACTGCATTCATAGTGCAGCCTGTATTTCAAGACAGAAAGCTAAGGACCCCCATCACAAAACTGGGGCTCATAACTGGGGTCCCAATGTATAATGGCAACATTTTTAGTGTTTGTCTATTATTAATCTCATTATTACTTATGATGAGAATTCATATTGCAATTAACTTATTGTGTATTAGTGAGGATGTAATATATGAATTAAAAGACATTAATTCTATGCAAGAAGCAATTAGACTTTTATGGCAGAATATCAGGAACATGGACCTGAGGGTATTATGAGAGTGATAAAGCATAGTGGAATGCTATTTTAGCAGAGAACAAAAGGGAACCTTGGCCCATTTAAAAAACTTGTGAGCTAAATACCCATTTGGTGTAATTCAGCTCCAATGACTCTGATGGAATGCTGTCTATGCAATGTCAGTAGTTGCATATATGGTTATGTGGTGTTGTAGCTTTTTAAAAATGGGAAGTTTCTCCTTATAATTTATTTTCTTCTTTCCTTTTTAGTCCTTGTTCTTCCTTCCCTTTTTCAGGAGATATTTAACCTGTGAAAAGGAATAGTCACATTTTCTTGTGTACATACATTTCAAAATATATATACTATTGCAATATGGCAGGAGTTACTCAACACCTCTTATGACTACCTGTACTCTGCTGTTGATACTTTAAGCACAAAACCCCAGTGTTGTGGATAGAGATTCTTGCTCAAAATCTGATTGCTTGACCTCTGTTCTGATGAGGTTTAGAGGTTCACACCTTATATTTATTGCAAACCAGTGTAAGGGAACACTGGTTTTTACTTTTTATTTATTTATTTAATAAGAAACCGCTGCTTTATAACATATATAGCTCTCCATTAACTTGGGAAATGAAGAAAGGCTAGCTGCAGCCAGCATGTCACTTCATTCACCTTAATTCATTTCCAAGAATAATTCACAGCCCAAATTGGCAAAATAAAATTGAAAAGTTTAAAATAAGAAAAGAGAAATATCACTAACAGTCTGTGCCTGGTATAACAATACACTGAGCGAGACTACCCAATAGGAAACAAAAGACCAGGAAACTGAACCACAGAATACAGGGCCCAGGAGTCCATCACTAATGGCCACTTTGGGACTCAAAAGGCCTCCACTGAATAGCTGTTTTTTTATTCTTCTCCCATGATCAATTTTTTGATCCACATCAGTTTCCCTTTTCTGTTATAATTTTCTATCTTAGCAATTGACCACTAATATGAAACTTTGCCAAAAATCTTCTGAAAATGTAAGCATCTAAGTAGAGTGACCATATTTCCAGAGTCTCAAAATGGGACAGTCCATTTTCACTCCCCCACCCTCTGCCCCAGCTCTCTGTGCTCTACCATAATCAGTTGTCTCTGTGCTCCAGTCTCAATGGAGTGCAAAAAGGAGGCATCAGTAGGGGCTAGGGGTGAATCTGACCCCTCTCTCATGCCTCATTTGCTGGAGTGTGACACTGCATTGCCACTGAAAACAGGATAAAAGTGTTTATTTGATTAAACTGACAGGATACTTGGGACAAGCATTTAAAACGTGATTGTCTAGGCACAAATTGGACATATGGTCACCCTAGATATAGTCTCTCTTTATCTCCATTGCCTAGCAAGGTGGGTTTCATCCCCAGAGGCCCAAACAAAAGCAGATATTACTTCCTCTTCCAGAAGGTTTTAATCAAGTGGTCTTTTACCATCTGACCATATCAAACAACCAATTGTTTCACAGCTGGATATAAATCTATAAAGCCTCAAATTCAAGAAAGATATATTTAGAAAGGATATAGGCTACAGAGGTAATTTATTCTCACCAGTTATACAATAATTATAAAATATGCCCTTAACTTTTAGAATATTACTCCAAGCACCTTGTTAAATGAAAGAAATATTTTAAACCCTCAATTTAATGTCTTCTCTAAGTTTAAGCTAGTCTACCTACAGATATTATGGAATTAACATTATAATTGGTCATTTTGCTCTGGTGTTTTTTAAAAGTGTGAGCAGAATTTCATATACTCATGTTGACCATTGGTCCTTTTAATATTGATCAAAGTTTGGAAATTTAATTCAGGATAGCTCGGCCCACTTATTTTGTAAAAGATCACAAGCAATCAGCCACATAAAGTATGTGTTACCAGTTCTTGGTCTGTGGCAGTAACGTAGCAATTCAGATGTTGCAAGTACACTATATAACTTGATAAAACCCTTACTGTAGCTCAGAGGATCAAATGTATGGCCCATGGGCTGGATCTGACCTGTGGAACCATTCCAGCTGACCTGCTGGTAGTTCAGTAGATTACCAGAAACTGAGGGGGATGTGCCCAGTGAGGTGTGGCCTATTGCAGAACTTGGGGGTCCCTGGAACCCAATGGATTTGGTCATCGGTGGCAGGGTGTAACGCGGAGCTGTGCAAATACACTGCTCGTTTGCCCTGCTGCTGCCTTCTACAGACCTGTACTAACACCAGCTTCCACTCCTCACTCTAACACACATAGTCTCTCTTCAGCCCAAGGTCCAGGGTAAGTCTGACACCCTGCTGTACCTAACTTGCTGTACCTCTCCCAGCTTCACACTCTGGGATCAGGCCCTGCACTGTCCCCAAATGCTGGGATCAGGCCCTGGAACACCATACCAGCCCTGTCCACCAGTATTGGGCCCTGAGGCCTAGCACCACCTCCTCCTGGCCCCACATGCCAGGATTTAACCCATGCCTCTCCTGCCCCACCCTTAGTGACAGGATCATGCCTGTACTGCCCTGCCCTGCATATTGTGATTAGGCCCTGCACTCCAGGTCCTGGGTCTGGCATTAGTCTAGGGTTTCCATATGTCTGGGTTTTCCCAGATGCCCTCTTTTTTGGCCCCCTCTGCTGCATCTGGGCAGGTTTTTAAAATAAAAACAAAATGTCCAGGGTTTTTTGCTGTTCCTCTGCCCTCCCAGGCTGGCTGGGAGCAGCTGGGAGCAACGGGCAAGGTGATTGGCTGTCAAGGGGCTCATGTGACCCCTGACAGCTGATCACCTTGCAGTAGAGCACAAGAACAGCAAAAAAAAATACAAAAAATGGGGATGGGGGAGCAATGGAAAGTGAGAGAGCAACGCAGGAGCTACTTGGGCAGCAGGGCTGGGGGGCAGAGTGCTGCAGGTCAGGAGTGAGGGCCACTGGCAGGGCTGGGGGGCAGGGGGCTGTGGGGGGGAGTGAGGGGAAGCAGCAGGGTTTGTGGGGTCAGGATCCACAGGTTGGGGGTGAGAGGCACTGCCTGAGTTGCTGGGGGGCTGCAGGTTGGGGGTGAGGGGTGGGCACGGGGCTGAAGGTTGGGAGTGAGGGGCACCATCAGGGCTGACAGGCAGGGCAGGGGGTTGTAGATTGTGAGTGAGGGGCATTGGCAGAGCTGGGAGGGGCTCAGGGGGGCTGTGGGTCTGGAGTGAGGAGCACTGGCAGGGAGCAGGGGCTGCAGATAGGGAGCAAGAGGCACCACCAGGGTTGGGTGGGGAGCAGGGGGCTGCAGATTGGGAGTGAGGAGCACAGGGGATGGGATGGATAACTGCGGGTTGGGTGTGCAGGATACTGGCAACACCAGGGGCCTGTGGGTTGGGAGTGTAGGGCACCAGCAAGGGGTGGGGGGCAGGGTGCTGCTGCTTGGGAGTGAGGGGTACTGGCAGTGCTGGGGTCATTGGGTCTGGAGTGAGGGGCAGCAGCAGAGCTGGGGAAGTATGTCGTGTCAGTGAGGGGCAACAGAATGGGCAGGGCACCCGCATGTCACTGCCTCCCCTTCCCCCATTATATCCCCCTCCCTGCTCCCTGTGACAGATGTCCTCTTTTTTGCATATGGAAATGGAGCAACGCTACACCAGCCCCACCTTGCCCTGAGTACTGGGATCAAGCACCACATCACCCTGCACACCTGATCTAGCACACAGAGGCTAGTGCTCCCCACAGGTCTAGAAATTTGGAAGCAGTGGAGTACTGGATGATACAACTCTGAGGCTGGACCTGACCCATGGGTTTACAACTTCAAACCATATAGAACTCACTCATTCCCTTGTGCTCATCTCAAAAAGAGCTGTATAATGAAAATATCGCAGCACTAAGCAAATAAATCATCCTTTGAGGGAATCACTTGGCATTCTTAAAAGATGACATGACAAAACACATAGTTCATTCAGTTCATTACTAACCATTCTTAAAAACAGTTGACTAGGCTAAAGGCTGTACAACATTTAGTTAAGCCAGTAGCATAACTAGGTGGGGTAAGCTAGACACTAGCCATTATGGCGCCTCCTGTCCCCACAGTCTTTGCTGTAGCAGAAACAGCCCTGCATCACCCAGCCATAGGAGCTTACTCTGTTAAGCACACAAAATAATATCACATGCCAATGATCACAACTTGACTACACTAAATATGTGACAATGCATGAACAACTTGGCGATTTTCATGCAAGTATACGTGTACAGATCTACAGATTAAGCCTGTTTATCTGCACTGTGTGCATGCAACTTGGACATAAGCAAAAGATCACACACTTTTTGAGACAAAGTATCTAAGTTTTTTTGTGAATCTGAAAAGTTTGTCTAAATAAAAGGGAGACAAGTGGTTAGGCTAGTCCCTGCCTGGAAGATCCTTCACCCTTTCTGTTCAGCCCTTGTGTAAAGAGGTAAATACTATAATATATAAATAATTTTTTTAAATCGGGTATTACTTAATTTACAAAAGTTATAGAGGGGTGCCTCAAGGCCAGTGAGGGTACCCTGAGTCCAAACATATTGAGAGCCACTGATTTAGTTCCACTTTCATCTGTCCATTCCTATATCATTGTTTCAGTTGCATTGGAAAATCTTGCACTGGTAAAAAATGAATGCTGTATAACTGTTACATCAGTTCATTTATTTGGGAATAATCCATATTGGCTTCACAAAAAAACCCTCTTTAAAATGGATTATTTTTATCCAGAAGGCAAGAAGGATTTGGATATAGATCTCAGAAACTTCTAGCTTGATATTACCATATATTACTTTTTTATCTTCCCCAATTCATACAGTGTTTATGTAGGATTGGGAAGGTCTTCATTGAGTTCAGTCCCCTGCAACCACAAGCAACCACCATCAAAAAATTCCATTAATAAATATAGCAAGGTTTCTTTTAAAAGTAAGTAGGTTGCCTGCTACTGGAAGGCTTTTCAATGGTTCTACCAAGAGTGAGCTAGGTCTTCAGCTGAGCATAGCCTGTTGTAGCTCTCAAGGGCTATAGAGAGATTCAGTAGATACAGAGGCTGTCTGATAGTTCTTCCATGCCATTTAGCCCAACAAAAACTGGACACAGCAGAAAATCTAAGTCCCTTTTTCCTTCCTGTGGAACAGAGGTATCAAACTCACCTGCCCTGTAGGCCGAATCCAGGTTGTGGGGCTCCCTGCAAGTGCCAGAGCCAGTGGCTGCAGTGGTAGTGGCATAGGCAGTGGAGGTGGCAGCAGTGACAGTGGCAGTGGGCCAAGCACCCATGAGGTGAGTAGCAGAGGGCCAAGCTGTGGAGTGAAACGCAGTGGGCCAAGCAGCCACAAGGGCAAGCCAAAGCTGTGTGGGCCCAGCCCTTGCTTACCCCCCCTGTCACCACTGGTCATGTCCAATGAGACTCCATAGTCTTGGATTCTGTAGCAGACCCTGCCCCCGACTAGCCTATCCCTAAATTGCCTGGTCTACCAGGAGCTCTATGGGCTAGAGAAGCAACTCTGCATGCTGTAAGTTTGATGCCCTGTGTGTAGAAACATTATTCTTTAAATGTTAAATATGTATGGCATCTCATCTGAGGAATTTTACAGACTAGTTGTGTGTGTGTGTATGTGTGCATGTACTTATGTATGTGGATATATGTATAATTGTACAGCACTAATGGAACAAGTGGTGGATGAAAAGAGCATTCTCTCTCTCTCTCTCTCTCAATCTGCAATGTCCTATATTTTACTATTGTCCTACATAATTTTTTAATATTTAATTTGTGAGTTGAAGTCCACACTCATTGCTGTAGATAGGTGCTACCAAAATTGTTTAAGAATTGTAGCAGGAGGCTTAGTATTTTGTTTCTTAAAGTGGTCCTGCTACTTTAAGAGAAGGCAGGATGCATGAGAAGCAGCCTGCAGATGTGGCTGGGGGCAATTAGAAACCACATGACCTAAAGGGGCTGGGCTACCATAATATACACCCATGGCTTAGGATGAGCAGGAAGTCTAGCCCTGACAGCTGTGGAAGGAACAGCTCCTGAGTGGCAGGGCAGAAGCAAGGCTCCTGACTGATACTGAGCTCTGGCAAGCAAGACTGGTGGTTTAAAGCTTGAGACTGTATGGGTGGTGGAGGTCTCAACTGGCCTGGGAGAGGGGCCAAGGCTGAAGAGGGCCACAGTCAGGTGCAGGGACCCATAGCCCAGGAGAGACAAGAACCAGGGTCAGGGACCTGAAGCACACGGGGCATGAGAGCAAGCAGGGCTAGAGAGCCCATAACCAAGGAGGTTTCAAATAGTCTAGGAGTGGGGCCAGGGCCCAGGAGTAGGGAGCAAAGATTGAGGAGGAGCCACAGCTAGATACTGCTGGGGCCAAGGAGCCCAGAGATCTAAACTGGCCTAGAAGTGGGGCCAGGACCCAGGGAGAGGGGTCAAAGACTGAGGAGGGCCACAGCTAGAGATTGACAGGGGAAGGGACACATGGCTAAGGAGGGGGGTAGAAACAGGGACAGGGGTCCAGTGTCTCTGAGATGTGGAAACAGGATCAGGGACCCAGGGCCATAACTGGGACTAGCCAAGATGGGAAAAGTGCTTGGGCATGGGTGGAAGGAGACAGAGGCCTGAGCCCAGGAGGGGCAGAGGACTAAGGCCTGAACTAGTGAGTGACTGGTAATATCTGCAAGGCTTGAACATGGCTAAAAGGGGAGATGAGGAGGCCATGTAATTATCCCTTAAGGTGATGAGCAGTGGGTCATCTTGCTTAGGGAGCCCTGAGACACTCTCCTTTCTTATAAGGACATAATTACAAGAAGGCATGGCAAGTAGAATGAAAGATTCTCTAAATAAATCAAAGGCTGATTGATAAGGGCTGAGAGACAGGATGGCCACCCCTGGGGCAGGACCCCATTATAAGGATCTAGTCTTTTACTGTTTACCAGTGACAGAGCTCCTATTGTTTCAACAGGAGCAGGACTGAGCTTCTAAAAGGTAGCTCTTGTCTTCTGCATAAGTCAACAAGCCTTATGGAGTCCTGAAATAACCCAAAAAACTTTATTTCTTCCTTGAAGACATGGGCACTGAGCAAAAGTGCAACTTTTTCTGCTATTTTTCAAAATGCAGTCATTATGATTACAGCTTATTCCTTTATATTGGACATATTTAACAAGAAAATAGGTTACAGTGTTCAGAATTTCCTGTATATTTCCCAAGGAATAGTACATTATATGAAGCACTTTGGTGATGACCCAGGAATGCCCCAGATTTATAAAATAAATCCGTTAATTCCTAATATTAAGGGGCTGGATGAGGACTGTGTGTCCATGCAGGGGAATAAAAATGATTTAGAGACACACTTACACTTCTATACATTATACCTCTGCGTAGGACCCCTGGAACTTGGGTCCAGGGCCATAAAGATAATTAGAGCTATGTGTCCACTCATTTCTCTGAGAAGATGAACAGGGAATGAAGGTCTTAGTTCTCTGTATCCACTACCCATAGAAATTCAGCCAGTATATGGGAAGGATAGTTATTATCTGCTAGTTCAAACCAGCAGGAAACTATAATCCCTGTGGTACAGCATGGGACTATCTAAGAGAGATATTTTTGGGGCTAGGTATAGACATTCAAAAAACCCAAGGCGGAATCGATCCAAGTTAAACAGTTTTCTTTAAGTGGCATAGTTAGTTTGGTAGTGAACAGAACACACATTCAGGCAAAACTTAGACCAGGGTCCACCATTTAAAAACCATTCTATGTGTGCTGAACTTCTGTTAGGGGTTCTGTTACGGCTATAGACTAATTATGTTTGCCAAACTTCTGTTCTGTTATGGGTATAGGCTGGTTTCTTATCACTTTTACCAGTAAACGTGCAGTGTCTGTACCTGGCCCAGGTCACAGTGGTTCCTGTGTCCCAGGGCTGGTGCAACTAATAACCACTTGCTACTCTGCAGCTGTACCAGAAGTCAGAATCTCACCCTACAACTCTTTTTTCTCATTACTGGAAGCAATTCTCACTTAAATAATTCCCCAACGCACCTGAAACACAAGCAACCACAACAATTTGAAGATAACAAAAAACAAGTTGAAAACAATCTTAAATAGCAAACAGTTCTCCACGTGCAGAACACTTTAATCATTAGGTAGAATTTGGGTCTTGATGGCAAAATGGTACAATGGTACATGGGAGGATGGGGGGAGGGAGTCCCCTGCATGCTCGGCACTGGACCTGAAAGTGGACCGGAAGTATTTCCAGTCCACTTCTGGTCCACCACTGAGCGTGCGGGAAGCCCCCCTGGGTCAGCGACTGGTGACTCCTGGGTCTGAGGAGGTACCCAGGGTCCCCCTGCAGTCAATTGCTGAGCTAAGGGGTGCAGGGGGGTCCCCCATGTGCTTGGCAGTGGATGCAGAAGTGGACCAGAAATACTTCTGGTCCACTTCTGGGTCTGCAGCTGAGTGTGCAGGGGATGACCCTCCCCCCCTCCCCCCACATGCTCCCATGGGATGCTCCTTCCACCCCACCATCCCAGCGTTCATGAGGTATGTTTGGTGACCTTGAGTACGCTACCTCTTTGAGCTTACTTGTATGATGTTTCTTTTCTTTTCTACCATGGTGAGAAGTTTTTCTAACATAACATAGTAATAGCCTTGTTACCAGCTCAAATTAACTTAACTTGGCACTAACCGGCTAAATCAGAGGGATGAAATGACTGGATATGTTAATGAAAGGTAATAAGAGGAAACCAATGGACAATGCCCAAATCAAGAAACTGATAAAGGACCATATTAGGAGGTGTGCATGTGATTGGTCCATTGAACAAAGGAATATTCAGACAGGATAAAATATGGACAGTATGCTGACTGCAAGGAAACCAGTCCAAAAGCAGTCTCAACAGAGTAGCAAAGTTGAAGAAAAGCATAAAATGGGCAGCAAGAAAGTTAAATGTGTGTCCAGTCTTCAACACCTATCTAGATTTTAATTGTTCCACCCATGGACTTTCCACTGACTTTCCACTGACATACTCTCTGCTTTCAGGAACTGATCAGCCACCTTTTCTTTTGAGCAGAGTTACCATCTGGAAATTGGGTGAGATTATTGTACTAAGTGTTTTTGTCTCTCTGTATATAGAAACTGATAAGATAACATTTGATGTATCAGTAAAGCTAGACTTTTATTAAGTCAGCTGTTTTTTTCATATTTCATGTCCTTTTAAGGGTCAGTTGTGCTTTAACAATCCCTTAGTGCTATCTGGTGGACAGTGGTGCTAACATGAGTTTATATCCATGTAAAATCCAAAGTGAACCATGGTTTACATGCATTAATGATAAACATACCAAGTCAAAAGAAATGCCAAGGAGTTCTAATTATTTTTCTTTTCCTACATCACTTCTATCACTTTAAGGTAAAGTTAGTCAGGTTAAATTCTCTCTAAATCTCCAGAACCCAACATGAAATAACCAAGGTAAGTCCTATATAGTAGTCTTGTGTGAATATTTGATTAACATTTCTGAAGTAAACTGTGTTGCCAGTGGAATTTGTCAGGCTATGCATGAAGACAGAGGTTGATTTAATCATAGTGACTTTCAACTGCCACAAATAATGTTACATCATGATGAAGAAAATAGTCACATCTTGGAAGCAGCCCATGTGGATCTCAAAGAATTTATATGTTGGTTGGTTATAATATTATAATTTCCAGTGGAAGCCATTATATTGATTATAATCAATTAGTAATGCACCTTCTGTTTACACTGATTAGTACTTTTCCTTCTGAAGGATCATAAATGAGAATCAGAGTTTACCACTATCCTTGGAGCTACCATATGCTTAGTAGAATCACTTGACCTCTGTATGCCTACACTTTTTAGTTAATGGAATCACCTACTGGTCAGAGGCATGCAAGAGACATTTCTAATTTGGGTCAAATATAGATGGGTTTCCAATATTAACACCGTTTTCAATGGAGTGGGGAGTATTCACCTCAGGATTCAGTTAGAGTGGTAGACCTGCAGGGTGCTAGCCACATGAAGGTTCAGGACATGAAACTTATTACTGTGGGTTGAACTCAGAGGAGTAAAATATGTGCCTAAAGCACTATTTACTAGGGCTGTGTGAGGCTTCGGATCCGGACCCGCTTCCAGATTGAAGTAGGATCCCAGTAATGGTGTCCGGAGTGGGTTGGGGGCATCCGAAGCACTTCGGACCCACTTTGGATGCTTCAGGGCCACTTTGGCCATTTTGAGGCAATTAGAAGAGGGAGGGGGTGCGGGGGAGGGATTGAGAGCGGGAGGTGGGGAGGGAGGGGGAGCATGGAGGGGAAGACTGATGTCTGTAGGTAGCTAGTGAGAAGGATTTCTCCCTGGCTACCTTTCCAATGGCAGCGTCTGTGGGGTGGGACTAAAAAAATATAAAAGCCTCTGCTTCCAGACCTTCTTTGCCTTTTGCAGCTCATTCCCTGTCAGCAGCTGAGAGAGAGAGGAATGCTGAGACTGAGACCTGCCTGCTGCTTTTTCATGTTATAAAGGAGTGGTTAGGATTTAGTTTAGCTGAGCTTAGTTTATTTTAGCTATTCAATTCAATTATTAGTAGTATTATAATTCAATTTATTTCTTTGAATTATATTTTTGGGAACTTGTTTTGGAAACTTTGCAAAAAGACAGTTGTGTTTTCCCAGCCAGTGCTATCTATCACTGTGCAGGGAGGCACAAATTGCTTGCACGCATGCATGCACACACACACATACACAGAGACCCAGAATATAGAAAAAAAATCACAGCGGAAGAAGACAGACAGATATGTACAGAAGAGTAAAGACACAGATAATATATTGAGACACAGGAAGACACACAACTAATTTAATTCATACCACAAGATAGACAATATAGTGAGAGCCAGAAAGAATACACACAAATCATTTCGTTCACAGCACAAGATAGACACAGATATTCACAGGAGAAGACAGACAGATATACAAAAGGATTCACACACACACACGGAGACCTTTTGCAGCACAGGAAAGATTAATATGAAGCGTGATGGAAAGGCAGGTGCCAGGTCTTCTGGCAGGGGTGTAAGAGGCGGTATGGGGAGAGTTAGAGCTGCAAGCCCCCCCCACAAACACAGACTCATTCTATTCCTGAGCAGCCATGACATCAGTGCTGCCGGTGGAAGCCAGGCAGTGGGAGCAGTGTCTGCACCTAATGTCCCTGCACCTGCACCACCTCTGCTCAGTCCAGAAGTGGGCACCAGCAGTGGAATCACTGCCTCTTCCACCCCAATTTCAGCTCTCAGCGTGAGCCTCCCACTTCCAGATGAGGAGCTGAAGCTGGAACCAGGGATACTGAGTGTGCTGGCACAGGCAATTCTGGGGACTGAGGGTGAATCAGAGTTTGTGCTCCGCACCCCTCAAGTTTCCCCTAGACCCAGGTCTGCTCTGGAAAGCAGCACCTTGGAGGAGGCTGAGGTTGTGGAGGTAAGTGGCTCAGCTAAAGGCAGCTCCGCCTGCTGTTCAGCCTCCACCTCCTGAGAAGGGGGAAAAGGCAGGATCCTTGCCCTCAACCCAGACGTGGGGGAGTAGCGTAGTGTGGGACCATTTTGAGGTGACAGATGACCCCAGGTTTGCCATCTGCCAACACTGCCGAAGGCACATCAGCTGTGGCAAGGACATGAGACACTTCACCACCATGGCCATGCTGCTGCATCTGAGGAGGCACCACCCCCTTGCCTTCTTCATGCTGCTCAGCCTGGCACCAGTGCGAGCGTGCCGAAAGGGAAGTCCTCCACTCGCTCCAACGTCCCCTTACCCCCAAAGCAGAGGCAGGCCACCCTGGACCAGTGGGGGAAAGGTGGACAGAAAGGGGGATGCATTCCCAAGGCACGCAAGATCACCCAGAGCACTGGGGAGATGCTTACTCTGGATAGCCAGCCCTTCTCCCTAGTTGAGCGACCAGGGTTCAGGTGGTTCATAGCACTTCTGGCCCCATTTTACTAAGTGCCCACAAGAACCACCTTTAGCAGAGCGGTGGTGCCCTCCCTGTATCAGGCATGCAGATAGTACTTGAGGGAGGAACTACTCAAGGCAGTGCAGCAGGTAGCCTTGCACTTCACCTCTGACATCTGGAGCAGCAGGGGTGGCGATCATGTATACCTCTCCCTCACGGGGCACTGGTCAGGCCATCAGTGGGTTCTACTGCAAGCCGAGGTACTGGATGAGTCCCACACGGCAAGGGAGATCATGGGGGCCATGAAAAGCATGGTGCAGGGGTGGCTCATTGGGCAGACCGAGCTCACCCGCAGGTTCATGGTCACCGACAACAGGGCCAATATGGTGAAGGCTGTCTGTGATGCCACACAGGCTGCACCTGATAGTGAGGGATGCCTTGGAGGGGGACAGGGCTGCCAGTGACAGCACCGCCACCAGTACTGCTACAAGCCAGCTGATTTCTAAATGCAGGAAGGTGGCAGGCTACTTCCACCACAGTAAGATGCTGTGGGAGAAACAGGCAGAGATCACCATCCTGCAGTACAGAATCATACAGGATGTGGAGACTCGGTGGAACCCCACATACCTGATGCTCAACAGGCTGGTGGAGCAACAGAAAGCCATCCATGAGATGGCCTTGCTTGGGGAGATAGGGATCAGGGCCCCCCTAAACAGAGCTGAGTGGGGTACCATCTCCCAGATGTTGGTGGTCCTCAAGCCCTTCCTCAAGGCCACCAAGACCCTTAGAGCTGACGATGCCCCCCTCAGCCAGGTGATCCCCCTAGTGAGGGGACTGGAGAACCAAATGGAGAAGTTCCAGGGGATCAATGTTCCTGGCTGGGGCAGGCCGCTGTCACCACATGTGTAGGCACTGGTGAGGCAGCTGAAGGAGGGCATCAGGAGACGGCTGGATCCCTTGTGGTCCAGTACGGTCCACGTGATGGCAGGCATGTGCGACCTGAGGGTGAAGGGGAGCATGTGCACTGGCAGCCCAAAAACCCTTGATCACAGGACGCAGGTGCTGGTGAACAAAGTCAGGTAGGCCAAGGTGCAGAGGTGAAGAGATATGAAAGAGGAGGATCCACTTTTCCATGCCAGCACTCCCAGCACCAGCACTGGTGCCAGCACTAGTACCAGCCAGTCTCCTCCATGCCAGCCACTGCCAATGTGGGCCATGGGCATGGTTTCAATGCTGGGGTCCAAATGCACCCGACCCCAGCCTTGGGCAGGTAGTGCCGAGGCTTCGGTGGCTACCTATCTTGCTGAGGATGTGGAGCCACTGGACTGTGACCCCTTGGCCTACTGGGCAAGCCGCAGCCAGATGTGGCAGGATCTGGCCATGGTTGCCCAGCAACACCTGCGATCTGCTGGACATCTGACACCCCAGGCACCTCTTCACTTTTACCTGCGCTGCGCTGCATCCTCCTTTCCTCACTACCCCCGCACCCCAGCCTGTCCTTCCCCCCCTGACCCCTCCATTTCCATTTTCACTGACTGGCTTTCTTGTCTGCATTGCAGGCCAGGCCAGCCTCTGGCTTCTTTACTATTCCTTCCATCCAGGACCAACTGCAGGTACTTCCTCAGCCTGACAAAGGGGTTTTCAACCCTAAAGCTTCCAAAGATGCATTTTTTTAAGTACTCCTTTTTTTTCATAATACACATAGAGACATAAAAACACAAGATAAGCCATCACACACCATGAATAACATCATATGTCCAACACAACACAACATCTTTACTTCTTGCTGTCAATTCCTTTATAAAATGACAAGCTCTGTGACAGTACTATTTGGGTACTTTTGATGGTGCTGCTGATGCTACTGGTGTTGAGCCAGCTAAGTTATTGTACCTGTTGTCATGTAAAGTGGAGGACCGGGCATGAGGTTGTAGGGGAGGAGGAAACCTCAGTGGGGCACACTGCCGTGTTGTGCAGAGGCCCCAGCACCAGGAAGGGTGCACCTAAACACACACACAGTGTCACCCACCCACATCACGAGTTTTGTCTGTCAGCAACTTGAGGTGCAGGGCCCCAAACGACAGACTTCCCCAATGAGACACACACAGCTGGCAGGCTTCGCGGCCTAGCAGGGCCCAGCACTCACTCAGGCCTTCTCTAGGATACACACTCACAGCTGGCAGGGTTTGTGGCCTCAGCAAGAGCTACCACCCCTGCAGTTTTCAGCCCGCTGCGCCTTAACACACACGGGATCATTTGTGTCACAAATTTTGCATGTCAGCAGCTTGGGGTGCAGTTCCCCCCAACCCCTGCACCAATTTTCTTGAAACTTGGCAGGCTTTGTGGCCTCAGTAAGAGCTACCACTCCTGCAGTCTTGACCCCCTTGTGTTGTAACACATAGATGTGATAGGAGTTTTGCTTTCAGAAATTTGGGGTGCAGTTCTTGCACTGATCTTCTTGAAACTTGGCAGGCTTTGTGGCCTCACCAGGGGCCACCATCCCAGCAGTTTTCATCCCCCTGTGGTAACACACAGCCATGACAGGAGCTTTGCTTTCAAGGATTTGGGGTGCAGTTCCCCCCTAACACCTCCACTGATCTTCTTGAAACTTGGCAGACTTCGTGGTCTCAGCAGAGGCTACCACTCCTGCAAGTTTTGTCCAAATCATACCAAAAACAACAAAGTTATAGGTCTTCCATTGATTCCCCATTATACCCTATGGCCAGATCTCCGAGGTGGCTCCGAAGCTTCGGAGCCGCTTTGGCCGGATTGAGGCAGAAACCAGTCCGGAGCTCTGGATCAGCTCACAACCATCTGAAGTGGCCAGATCTGAAGCCAGGTCGGATCGCTGCCGACTCGCACAGCCCTACTACCTACCCTTTAATCCAGACAGCACAGTAGAAGTTGTGATGTTACTTGGATCTAGTACAGCCATTGGATGTTGGTGATGACAAGCAGTAGAAGCCTTACAGGAGGGCAAACTGGGTGACCGCCCAGGGCCCCACACTTTAGAGGGCCCCAAAATTTTGAACCTAGAATGAACCTAGAATATAGCTCAATTTTTAAAAACTCTTTCTTTGTATTATCAGTATTGTATTAAGATACTTTCATTGAAGTTTCATGGATAGGGCAAAGTGAAATTGAAATTGAAAATGTCCAACTCACTTATAGGTCATCAAACTAAGCCTATAAGGGGCCAAAATGACTCTCTTGCCCAGGGCCCCAACAACACTAAGGCCACCGCTGATAACAAGGAACATTTGGAAAAGGGCAACAGCTGTAAGCCAGGGATAGTGGTTTCCAGGTGAAGGTTTCAAAAGTCTAGGTGATTAAGGGGTACAGAACTTGTAACTGAGAATTGTGTATCTGATTCACTTGGAGTAGATTCAAAAAAGGACTTAAGCAGTGCCATGCTGAGCTGTGACAGCTGAAAAGTGCCTGTGTGATAAAGGTGCTTGCTGAAGGCTCTATGAATATTATATCAAATGTTTTTCTGTATTTGTTTAGATATTAAGCTATATGTTGTTGCTAAAGCCTAATTAAAGTTTAAGATGTAGTGAGGCCTTGTATAAAGTAAGGCCAAGTAAATTTAGCAAAGCCTTGAAGTAGTAAAGCCCTGTGGCATAGTTAAAATTACCTTATCAAAGGAATGCAGGGCTTGTACTGCTAATTGGTCAGTCTAAGGACAGTTGAAGTAAAAGGAATCTGAGTGGTTGTACATCATCAGAACCATTCAGAAGCTATAAATGAGCTAGAATATTTGGAAACCATTCAGAAGGAAGATACAGCTCTGTAAAAAGGATTAGTTAGATGTTGCCTGGATCAGTGGGCCCGTGCACTGCATGCCAGGGTCCTTCCTGGTACCCCTTCGGACAGTGTCGTTCAAGGACGCCTGACTTCGCTGAACTTTGTGGAAAGAGAAGCTTGCTGTGTACCAGGCGTCAGAGGGGACTGCGGATAAGTCGCTGACGCAAATTGCTTTTGTCTGTCATTGTTTGTTTTGTTACTACGCGTAGTTGTGTTTTTGTTAAGTCAATAAATCTTTCTTACCTTTCTACCCTCAACCATACTCTTAATCCCGAACCCTCCGCAGGCAGCTGGGACACTGAGCATTGCAAAAATGTAGGCCTTTCGGGCCAGAAGTGGAATCCAGAAGTCTGAGTTTGGTATCAAGACTCCCTGTACCATTCATGGAATGGTATTCCATGCCTCAGCATGGAATCCAAAACAGCCAGCACTGAGTGGGAGCTGCTAAGAGCTCGCTAAGGCTAAGGACAAGGGTATGTCTTCAGCCATACATCTTTTCACAGTACTAGAACTAGGTGGCATACCTTGATGTTATTAGGCAGGAGGTGAAAGCTAATCAAAGGAAGTTCTTTTACATGCAGGTTGTAATTAACTGGTGAAACTAACTGCTGTGGAATATTATAAAGGCTGATAATTTAACCAGGTGCAACAGGATTGGGCAAAGTCATGCAGTATAGGTCCATCAGTGGGCATTATACATGGCAGTGAGAGGTGCCACCTGCAAATTAGGTCTTCCTAGACTTCTGAATGCTGGAAGTTATAGGGACAGAGGGGAGGAAACAGTTCAGTATGGAGAGGGTCAGAATCGGGGATCTTCCCCTCAATATCCACTTTGTGATACAGGATACTAGACTAGGTAGACCAAGTATGGTACTTTTGATTTTCTTATCTGACTAACTTCTTTGAGGATCCATCCACAGCCTATAACCCTCTCCCAAAAGTAGGTCCTTACACTCTTTCTTTAAAAAAATTAGAAGAGGTCACCTTTTTCTTAATAAATAAATAGATAGCCAGAGACGGAGGTACCGTTTAATGCGATGCCTAGTGGTTAGGGCACTCACCCAGACTGGGAGATGAAGATTCAAATCAAGTAGTAGCCATCTCTGCATTTTGTGCAAAGCCCCAACCCAGCGGTTATTCATTGGACACATTTTTAGACTATCTCCCAAGTCAAGCCACTTAGGAGGTTTAGGTGAAATACATTCATGAGACTCCTGTGAAGATTTTAAAGTATGTTGTGTCCAGTCAACAGTGTCAGATAACAGTTACCAAACTGAGCATTCAAATGCAGTCATAAAAATAATTACTAAGCATGATCATTTACATTTAAAATATGATGCTAATAGGAAACTGCAAATTAGGGTTATATCCTGCCATCATTTCATGCTTGAGATTCTCAATAAAGTTAATGGAAATTTTAATGTTATGAGGAGTAGCTTTACTGGATGTACACTCCATACTGGATAAATCTCTAAGCTATGAACGAAAGTATGTTGAAAAAACTGAGGTAAAACTTTCTGAAGAGAAACTTATCAAACAATAAAACTGACAGACCAACACCATAACACCATTATTGGTCACATTTATTATAATAACTATAATAATAAAACTTGCATATATCTGGAAGCTTTCATAGTTAGAGGATCCTCAAGTGTCTTGGATAAGTATAGTGATATCAAGAAAAGGAAGAACAAACTCTAAAACCATCTTGTATAATATTACATTTATGAATATAAAATAGTCAATAAATAATTTATGAAAAAAGTTTTAAAACTCAGTAGAGCAGACTGAAATTTTTCAGACAAAAAGTTTTAAATAAAAAATGGCCCTTTTTGGAGAAAAGGAAAATGTTCATGTAAAACTGTTGATATTGTCAAAATGTATTATATTCATGAAAACTTTGGGGCTTTTTTGGTATCTCCAGTCCCCTCCTCACGCTCCCTCTCTCCCCCATCCCCCAGCCCCACATGTCAGGATCAAGTCACAGGGCCCTGCACTCCCCATGCCCTGTCCCTCATGTTAGTATTGGACTCTGGGATACTGCACTGTCTCTGCATGGCTCACTGCATCAGGGTCACAATCAGGCTCTGGGACCTGACACCAACCTGCTGGGCCCTGCATGTTGGGATCAGGTCCCATGCATAAGACCTAACATGTAGGGCCACATTCCATGGGATCCCTATGGACCCATGGGTAGCTTTATGGGTAGGGTTGCCAGCCATACAGGATTGCCCTGGATTCTCCAGGAGTTAGATATAACTCTCTAGGACACTGCTGAGAGTCACCCAGGAGATAAATGATAGGGCAGTCGTTAAAATAAATATTAAACATTGAATCCAATTTATACAGTCGTCTAGTAGGTTTTTAAAATGTAATAGTAATGTGCATTTGCCTTCCTAAAGTAAAGTCTACACACCGTAATGCATAATTGATATACGCAAGCACACAGGCATGTTTGTGTTATGGCTACTGGACACATTAGTGTTCTGGAAACCTCCCAGAATAGGTTCAAACAGAATTGGTGACCCTACTTGTGGACTGGATGACATGGCACCAGGGCTGTATCTGGCTTTCAGGCTGAGCAGTCCTGAATTAGTTGCATGTTAGTATGATGGGTCTAGGGAACCAAATGCTGGCATAGAAGAGTTATGGGGCCAGTAAAGTAGGTGGGGATCACTTTGGACTGCTGCTTGATTCCATCTCTCTCCTCCATGAGGATATCAAGACTGCAAGGTGCAGAGTTGTTGTGGCCTGGCCCAGAGATAGGCCATTCCTAGTGTATAAGATATTCTTCTAGTCCCAAGCCATAGGGAAGGAATGGAGATAACAGAGAGGCTTCAATGAGAGAAAAAGATGAGACTCTAGGAAGGGTAAAATATAATTAATGCTGGAGGACTGTGGTAGGAAGGGATCCACTGAATGCTGGGATGTAAGTAAGTCCTGCTGGGCTGAACACAGACCTGAGCAGGGACTTAGAGCAGAAAAGGCTTAAGTCCTCTTCTGCCGCTCTCATTGGTAAGACAGCCATCAAAGGCTACACTTGGGGCTCTAGTGACTATGGCAATGGCACGTTTACAGCAAGCAAAGCTACTCTCAAAAGATGAAAAAAGCAGCAGAAAGAGTACAGCAGAGTGTAGTGGACCATGTATGGATCTATAAACCCCATCAGGCATGCTGGTGGGGAAAGACTTTCCAAACTCCCCCATTACAGTTAGAAACTGCATGTCTGGGTAGATGCTGTGAAAGTGTTGTAGGAGGGCTATGAGTGATTTTTCAGATGGCAGTGGTAAATCGGTATACAGTGGAGAGATATCTTAAACTGTTGCTTGGGTGTAGGGTTCCTATTCACTCTTCATGTTGTATTCACATAATCAGCCTTTTTGTCATTTTGATCAGCCTCTTGTGAGTCTGTATACATCTGCTGCAGATCAAGGTCAGCTTCAGATTGTATTGAGGTAAACTGTTTAAAGAGGATGTGTGAATTAGTAACTATCATGATGTCTGGAATTCCAATGACAGGAACAAGTTCCAAATCCAATCTAATTTGAAAAGTAAATACTATATGCTTTGAAAATTTGGGGAAGAGATGGGGTTTTTTTAGATCAACATTTATCTAGATATGTGAAATGCTTGGGATATTGACTTAATTCAAACTATGTTGTAATTATCTTACTATATTTTCAATGAAGTCACTTTCTGAATGAGATAAGAAAATGTATAGTCTTTTAAAATAAATCTCTTTTATTTATTCACAGAACACAAAGGCTGAGGGCAGCAATGACTTTAAGTATATAGATATGATTACAGTGGTATGCTGCCTCCTCTCCTGATTTGTGATAATGGTACCAGTAGAAATGAAAGGTGCTTTATATCACTATAACCAATCTCATAGGGGGAAGGGGAATAAGCTACACTGGTATAAATTATATTTATCTGGGCATAGCAGTGTCTGCATGTGGAGGTGTTCTGGCCTGACTATTTTGGTAAAATATCATGTGCTGAATTGAAATGGTCATTCTTGTTAAAAACAATCTGTGTAGGCAAAACTGGCTTTTCCACTTCTTTGCATTATATCCAGTAATCAACATTAATATGAAGATAAATGTAAAATGGATGCCAAATCCTGCCATACAGATTTGATAATGTTTCATACATTATCATTAGTCTGCATTCACAATAGTGAAAGACTGCACAATAACAAGGCAGCTGAGAATGTAGTCTGTGCAGTATAAACTAAAACAACACTTTCTTCCTCACAGTCACTAGCCAGTGTACCTTATTTTTTGCTCTGTAGAGGTTATTTTTTACGGTAGAACTATAGTTTAATCTCCATAATCTTTTGATTATTGGCCTTTCTGATGAGTCTGCCAATGTGGGGTGCCAATTCCTATCAGTTGGATGTTGGTTGATTGATGTGGACACCTGTCCAGCAGCAGTGGACTGACACCATTAACTCATTCATTTAGTTCACTCTCAGGCAGATGGTGCTGAATTTTGGTTACAGTCATCTTTGGCTGGATTTCATCTAAAAGTAAAAGATTCTGCATTCTGTTACCGCTCTCTTTAGTTATCCAGTTCTACATGGACATTTGTCTCAGAGATAGGGCTGATGAAAATATGGGTAAACAGGTGGTAAGAAGAATTAAGACTGTCTGTTCTGAAAGTAAGATTTGATTAGACAAGCCGCTGTAAAATTATTCTAAATTCTGCCACTGACTATGGCAAAGAGGACAATACGTATTCATTGATGGGCAGAAAGAAATAGAAGTAAGAACAATTTAGCAAGGGGTTACGGAAGTTTCAATCTTTGAAGACTAGGAAGGGAATAACCAAATGCAGCTTGACTTGGGAAAAACTAAGTATCTTAATGTTAAACAAAATCTATTCTGATTACAAGGTTTTAGACCAAAGTTTATCAACTTAAACCTAGTTAAAGCTCCACAGTCATTTTTATATTATTTTTGGAATGGCACAGCTGATAAGAATGAGCTTCGTGCTTCTTACCCCAGGAGAAGTCTGGTAGCTTGTTTAGCAGCATGGGCCCATGCATATCCTGTGTTTTGAATCTTTGGAGAGCACCTCCTCTTTTGATTTTTGCAAGGCAGCTATCATCCATGTAAGACCTTTCATTGTGACAAAGACCTAAACCAGTCTAACTGCAAGAGGATTGAGACAGATTTAATACATACAGTCATATGAACCTTATAATTGGCCCTAGAACTACCAAGATGATCCCATAGGAAGATTCAGTGAAAATTGCTCCCACAAAGATCTAGACTATGAGACCATGTAGAAGAAGAATGTTCTTTCCTGACTCAACAGCAACACCTAAAGCAATGGCCTCTCTCTTCCATGAAAAGGCATCCAAAGAAGGAAGAAGGAAAAGCCTCCATTCTTGGGATATGCCAGCCTGATTGCTCATCTGCTTCCAAGAGACTTCTGCTGATTTCAAGATCTGATCAAGCTGCTCCATTACTTGGTTCCAGAAACAACAATCACGTGAGTCAGGGATACCTAGGGAACAAAGCAAAAGCAACAAACTTGCTTTTTTTTCTTATGGGAGGAATGACTCTTTACTCTTTCAGTATATGAAGAGTAGGGTATATATATGTTTGTTGGGAAATGGTACTATTAATAATTCCCCAAAAGTGAATCCCATCCTTTCTCCCTAGTGTGTTACCTAAATTTGTGAGTTCCATCAAGGTTAAAAGGACTAATTCAGAATCTACTATTGTGAATGATTCATTAGTTACCTCTTTTTTAATTTCCTTCTCAAACTCCGCAGTGTTGTTGTTCTGTGCAAGTGTGCATTGGTAAGAGCAGTATAGTATTCTAGGTGCTTCTTTGTAACTAGCCAAGTTGGTTTCACTGCCTGCTTTGGGTGATGTACTCTGGTAAAGTTTCTAATGCCAGAATATGATGTTAAGTCCTTTGCAAAGGCTCCCATTGTAGATGGCACTGTGCGAGCCGGGAGCGATCCGGGCCCTTTTTTGTGCCGCACGGGCTGTGGCCAGCAGCCCGGGCACGCTGGGTTGGAGAAAACAGGCAACACGCTAGAATTAGGCACGGACGCATAATGGTTGATTTAAAGATTGTTTACTTACACCGAAGATGGTCACGGTGTAGGCTGGAAAACTTGCTTGAGTTGCGGTTACAGACAGAAAAGAAGAGAGGCGGACTAGAGTTCCTTCCCGTGAACATTATTCTAGCCCATCCGGTTGGACGCTCTAAACTGCGAGCCCGTTGCGCCAACTGAAGAAAGTACTCAAAGTAGAGAGCTCTGAATAGACTCACACGAAGTTTGCTAGGCTCCATGGATCCTTTTTGCACGCAGGGAAGAGGTATACGTCAAGGATTGCACTCGGCGACAGGGAGAGGCTAGAGGCTGATCAGACCCCTGTTTCCTCCTTGAAATACGCTGGGTCCAATAGGCTCCGCAGCACTTAGAGATCTTCACACAGTGTGAAGTCTCCTCCTCCTGGTGTTCGTGGAGTCCTCCAATTTGGGCGGAAACCACTCAAACTTTTTATACGGCTAGCAAGCCAATCGCTAGCCGCCACGTAGGAATAATTTAGAACTAGCCAATGGTGGGGCACAAATTTGAATACGAATGGCGGGAACTCTTTGCCAAGTGCATTTCTGTGCTGCAAAGAAGAAATGCACCCTGCAAAGAAAGCTACTGGTGGCAGGAATTCTTTTGCACCGGGGTTCTCCTCTGCAGCAGAAAACTCCACCGTGCAAAGAAGCTGCAATTTAGCGGGAACAATTTAGCAGTGCCGAAGCACTCACAAAACAAAAATCACACCCTTGGGTTGTGACATTCCCCCTTGCTGAAGGCATAGCTAAATTAGACTGCACGCTCGTCACTCGAGTTATTAAGAGCTCTTACTATGGGTTGCTGAACCAAACGAGTAAACACAAAATTTGCTAACATAAGAAGTTCGTCCTCTAGGGATCGAATCAAATAATAACCAGCACAAATACATATACACATGATCAGATTCATAACAAAAAACTGCACGATCAGGGCTTCAGTGGGCGTCATGGCGAAGTTGTGCGTCAGGCCCTCACTTCTCGGTGATGTTATCCTTCTCAGGTCCTCTCTTTACCACGCACTCTGAGTTCCGGATCTGTAAACAAAAAACTCTTAAAAAATAAGTTAACGTATTTCAAAAATATTTACAAAATTTACATGGAACTATACTATCATTTCTAAAACATATAATACAGATGTTTGCTACTTTGAACTACCCTCTCTTGCACACTCAACTAGATGAAATTGTCGAGGAGCCATCGTCTAGCTCTTCTAGATAACGGAAACCTAACTCATAGGCCAGTTGCCATTGACCTGCGTCTCCTAAAATCCAAAGTTGTCGCTTATTGAGTCCAGAACGCTGTAGGAGAAATCCAAACATGTATCGCTCTTCTGGTGTTCTCTGTGGCAATGATGGAAGATAGGATTCACGATGTCTTGTGCCTTGAATCTCAGTCAGGTGTCGACGGTCCCGATCAATAGATAATCTTGGCTCCATCAGGATACGCAGTCGTGACAACTGACGAAGGAGAGGCTAGTTAGTCATGCTTAAACTCCATGGACATGAGTTCCAGCCATGAGACTATAGCCTCGTCAGACTCTATTTCAGATTCTTTGTATAGCTGTTGTAATTTCGTCCAAGCACGAATGCGACTGGTGACAACATCTCGCTCATTTGTTACTTGATTGATCGTGGCTGTAGGACAAGCTGCTTTTTCGGGAGTTGATGTTATTACAGGCTGAACTGCTGCTGCGGGAGTTACTGCTGCTGTTACTGCTTCAGGCAGGAGGGGTGGATGCACTCCTCCGCTCGATTCTCCCTTTCGTCGGCAGGAAGGCGTGGTCGGCAGAGGCGTCGCCGCGTCGCTGGGCGGGGTTGCCGGAGACAATGCTGTGTCGATGGGCGGAGTCACTGACTGAACTCTCGCGGGTTCCTCCGAAGCTCCACCCTTCTCTTCCGGTTCTTCCACGCCGTCTCCCTCTTGCTCAGCGCCATCTTGGGCTGGCGTTTCAGGATCCCTTTTCTCAGCCGCTTCTTTGACCACCTGAACAGCCATACGCAGCTGGGCCTTTAAACTTAAATTCTTGTTCATTAAATCAGTAATTGTACAGAATGTTGCACTTAATTCTCTCCCCTTGTCGTACCACGGGGCTACCCTCTCATCTGCGGTGTGTTCCTCCGTCTCCAGATCTTCGCGGAGCTCGGATGGAAGCTCGTGACTCCTTAATCTAGACGCCATGAGGGGAGGGAACCGGTCAATCGGCACTGGCTCTTCACTCTCCCAAGCATATCGTAGGCATCGGGCACACTCCCGGGTGAGGGTCGGGTTCACTGTGCCCGCCGGGTTGACTCTGGCGAGGGACACGGTATCGAGGGGCATGAACAGGACCCGCTCATCACTCATTATACACCCGAACGCCGCAGGGAGCAAATACACTTCTCTCTCTCTCGGGGCTCTGTCTTCGGAGGCTCCCTCTTCTCCTGTCATATTGAATGAAATAGTTTGAATGTTTGTAAAGGTTGCCCATTAGCCAGTTTCAGGAAGAAGATAAGATTTATCTCCTTATCTAGTTCTTTGTTTTGGGGACTACGTGCAAAAGGTCCTGACTTTGCTTAAAGTCTTAATTTAAATTTCATCTTTTAGAAATCTTTTACAAAGAGAGCAAATATCCTGAATTCCAAGAGATCAAACCCTGAAGCCTTTTGACCAGGTTGGTAAGAAAAGGGCATTTGCAGTGATATGGAAGTTTCCCAAAGGTAATTAAAAATGCTCAACAAAGGTAAAAGAATCTGTTGAGTAAGATCCGAGCCCAAATTTGGGAGCAATGATATATTGAGTAGGAGGAGCCCGCTGACGGCAACTCGCTCAATAAAAACGGTAACTTGCTGTCCCAATTTGGAGGTGACTAAACTTGTAGAACAACGAAGGAAAAATCGCAAGTATAGCCCGGTTCAGACTGATCACCTGAAACTACCCTCTCCGTGAACACGAATCTCTTAGTTCACGCTGAAGCCGCGGAGCACCTGAAAAGGACTGAAGGAAGGGGACTTAGTCCTATCACTGCTGAGGCCAGCCTATTGAATTGTATTGCTGGGCCCATTTCATTGAACCGTACTACTGAGGCCAACCCATTAAATCGTACTACTGAGGAATGAAACCATATTTTGGTATTTGGCTTCTTGGAATTCTAGGATTGTAAGTATAATATGAAAATAATAGTATTGATTCAAATTTAACTTTTAGTTGTAATTGTAGTTGTTTTTGTAACACTAATTCTTATAGTATTGTTTGGGAAGGAAGTGCATTCGGAGATTGTTTCTGATATATGTAATTATTGTGTTTTTAATGTTTGTGGTGTTTCTTAAAGCTAAGCAGTGTTATATACGTAGCAAAGAGTTTTAAAATAAAATTGTATTGTATAAATTAAGTGTGTAATCATTGTGAAATCGTGCAATCAGTTAACTACTCCCCCAGCCAGTGCATCAAAACGAATCAGTAAATTGTGCGGGATTTTCTCTATTCCATAACCCACTAGAGACATCTCCCTTTAGCGAAAGGCGTCCGCTGACAAATCTCTCACCCGTTCCGCCTGCCTGGTGGTAAGCGATATGCGTCTCCAGCTCCTCAAAACTTTTCACTTGGCGTTTGTTATCGCGCCAAGGGCAGTTCTTAACTAATTCCAGCTCTAGCGTGTTTTCTCCTGATCCCATCCTCTTCGCCATGTGCGGGCCCGGAGCGATCCGGGCCCTTTTTTGCGCTGCGCGGGCTGTGGCCAGCAGCCCGGGCACGCTGGTTCGGAGAAAACAGGCGACACGCTAGAATTAGGCACGGACGCGTAATGGTTAATTTAAAGTTTGTTTCCTTACACCGAAGATGGTTGCGGTGCAGGCAGGAAAACTTGCTTGAGTTGCGGTTACAGACAGAAGAGAAGAGAGGCGGACTAGAGTTCCTTCCCGTGAACATTCTTCTAGCCCATCCGGTTGGAGGCTCTAAACCGTGAGCCCGTCGCGCCAACCGAAGAAAGTACTCGAAGTAGAGAGCTCTGAATAGACTCACACGAAGTTTGCTAGGCTCCATGGATCCTTTTTGCGTGCAGGGAAGAGGGATACGTCAAGGATTGCGCTCAGTGACAGGGAGAGGCTAAAGGCTGATCAGACCCCTGTTGCCTGCTTGAAATACGCTGTGTCCGATAGGCTCCGCAGCGCTTAGAGATCTTCACACAGTGTGAAGTCTCCTCCTCCTGGTGTTCGTGGAGTCCTCCAATTTGGGCGGAAACCACTCAAACTTTTTATACGGCTAGTAAGCCAATCGCTAGCCGCCACGTAGGAATAATTTAGAACTAGCCAATGGTGGGGCACAAATTTGAATACGAATGGCGGGAACTCTTTGCCAAGTGCATTTCTGTGCTGCAAAGAAGAAATGCACCCTGCAAAGAAAGCTACTGGTGGCAGGAATTCTTTTGCACCGGGGTTCTCCTCTGCAGCAGAAAACTCCACCGTGCAAAGAAGCTGCAATTTAGCGGGAACAATTTAGCAGTGCCGAAGCGCTCACAAAACAAAAATCACACCCTTGGGTTGTGACAGGCACATTAGTTATTGCTTTTGATTAAATAAAAAGAACCTTTTCTCTAGTCCCATGAGTCTCAGTTCACAAAAAACAATTATATCTTGACTCAACTTGATTACTTGTTGCATTAATTTGATGAGTCAATATGTTGATTATATAAGACACCAGTGTTAAGTCACTGATCATGTTTTAGAGTTATAGTATTTTTTATATTAAATAGTTTAGTGCAGGGGTGTCAAACTCACAGGTCCCATGGACCAGATGAGTGATGCAGGGCCAGTCCATGGGCTGGATGAATTGTGAGTGGGCAGCCCCATGAACCAGATCAAGGCCACAGATTCTAACCTCCCTCTCCCTTATGGCCTGTTGGATCCAGCACCTGTGGTGTTGCCTACAGCAGAGTTGTGCTGCACATGCAGCATGTGTCCCAGAACAGCCAGAGAGGGCTCCGTGTGTTGCACAGTTCTAAACTGTTTGAGTTAGATTGGATGCAGCATGGATCCTGGGCCAGCCCAGGTGAGGCTGGTCTGATGTGTGCTGCCAGGGCCGGACACAGGCACTATTCAATTTCATGAATGGGAATTATGCTTCTCATAGACCCAGAATGAATTTAAGTTATAGTACTTTTTTACATTGAATTAAAGAACAAACAAAAATCCTAAAAGCCTTGCTTTCCAACCTCTTCCTATGTTACAGTCTTATTTCCAGTTATCAGATGATATCTCAAAAAATAAATCGCAGAGTATTTGTGTAGTATTCTGTATGTCTTTTTACTATCTTTTCTCACTTTTTCATTCCAGTCCCTTTCTTTCTAATCATAATTATAATTCAATATTCCACACTTAGCCACTTTCATTCTAAAGTTCTGCACAACTGTTGGTCAATCTTCAAGTGGCAGAATATCTGGAATTCTCCTTAGTTTGTGAGGTTAAGTCTCACAATGCCCTTAAAAATCAGCTAGCAAAAATCAGCTTGCCCTTAAAAATGCAACTAGCTTTGGGTGGGTAGCCAGCAGTCAAGCATATAACCCATTCACTACATAACAATAAAGAAAGAAGAATTTTTAATCAAGAATACAGACACAGATCCAGGCCTTTGTTTTATCCTCCAAGTTCTGAAATGATTCTGCTGGGGCTCAAACTTGTGACTGGGCTACAGTAAATTTTCAGGTCTTAAACAGTCAATTAAGCCATTGCTTTCAGTTCTGGTCAGCATACTACACATTACCTGTACTCATAAATAAATATAGGTAAAAATGCAGTTATAAAAGTATTTTAAAACAAGATGAGGGTCATAGTTTGCCTGAGTGCTAGGATTTTAGAATCACTAACATGATGTTGTACCTTTGCTGTCATTTAGAGCAGAGAGTTATAAAATTGGAAATAATTGTGTACCAAAAAGTACTTTTTTCTCTTGCTGCAAAGTTTACTAATTGTTGTGAGTTGTAGCCAAGCCTGGTTCAAAGTGAAATGTTCTTTACCAAACAGGCAGATGTTGTTTTCATTTTAAATCCAAGAAAAGCAATTAAATATGAATGATATCACTGACTTTGTCATGCTATATGTTCCAAATGCTAATTCCTTGGATAATGAGAGATGCATATTTTCATTAGATCAAATGTCCACACTTTAGCAACAAGTAATGAAAGTACAGGATACTGTTACAACTTTGAACTGGCCCTTGTGGGGTAGTCTAATAAAAGAAAACTAAATTAGGTATCAGTCTTATATAAAGAATATTTTAAAGTGGTAAAATAGATATTACAAATAACATATGGAGTAAGTTTTTGCAGAAAGACTATTATTTTAGGTTTCTGGCTTAACTGATGTACTTAATATTTAACGGGCTTAACTATATTTAATATTTAACTATTACATAGCATTTTTTCAGCAGGTCTATTCATTTAACAGAATGCCATTCAAAGAGCTCAGTAACAGTTATAGTGAAGTATTCACTTAAATCCCTTTCCTGACCTCCTTTTTCCCTCATGAAGGTCCTAGTGATCTTAGCACTTGCATAAGAAAATATGTCTGGTGCTTTTATTGGGGCATCAAAAAACAAAGACTCAATACTGGTCCCATAGAAGTGGGTGGCTAGGTTACTATCAGGCTGTTTCACAGATTATTTTGAAAATGTCCTTTTGTTTTCAGGCACTTGATTTAAAGCATGGAAATCCTGCAATAAGCTTGCATGAATCAGGGCTGCATGAAAGCAGTTTAGATTATATATGTGCATCCTCAATTTGAACTATGTTTCTTAAGTGAGTGCACATAGGTATGCACCTGCATGAAGAAGTAGCCCAAACCAAATGTGTTGAATCAATAATTGAATGGAATGGGATGAGATGGATAGAAATTGTGTTAGTCCCCAAACTGGCCATCAGGAGATTAGAATACCCAACAAGCAGTCTAGTCAGAGGGATTATGCTGAATAACCAGAACAAACTCCCTGGCTGCTCTATCCTGATCATCCTAACCACTTTCTAAATTAGCCAATTCTGAGAGGTCAAATGCACCTTAATTTATATCTGATCTTCTCAGCAAATCTATTGTATTTTGTCTTTTGGTAAGATGGAACTTTGTTGAGCACTAAAGTCCTCTGTTTGGTATCATCATATTCAAGAATCTCTTTGTAGAAGTCTAATTCTACACTGACAGCCTTTCTAAGGTTTCTTTTGGACTTTCACTGTGGATTGAAAATGTGGCCACAGTTCATTGCAAGGACATAACTGTTCTTTCTACAGCTGAGGTCTGGTTTGGAAATCGAACCCTAAATGTTTTTTTATAATAAATGTTTTAAGTGGGTGGTGCATGATTTGTTATACAAGCTAGGTACTACTGAAGGTGACTTTTTAACTTAGATTCCTGTGAAAATTCAAGCCATAATTCTTGTAATATATCTATACCTTTGGCATTTGTTCCTTTAAGCAGGCTTTACTGTTCTGTGCTTGCACATCCTCTGTCTCACACAACTTTCTTTGAGTTTTACTTTGGGAAAATGGTGTCTGTACTTACAGAAAACTAAGCAAGATATGTGGGATTCAAAATCCATGTTAAATTAGCTATAACTTTACAAACTTAGATTTTGCAAAGGTGAAACTGTCTTAGGCTAATTACATCACCTTGCTCTGTAGAAAGCATGTGATTACAATATTTCTGAAGCTTCCAATGTATTAATGAGGAAAACTAATTTTATAAGGCTGTTCATTATACGGAAAACTAATATAAAATTGTGTAAGAGCAGGGGAGACAACCCACAAAACAAGTTCATAGATTTATGGCTAAGTGGTGCCATTTTCTGTATTTTAATTCTAATACTAGTTTCTGCCTTTGTTCACCAGTCAAAACAAGGCAAAGCCAATAGCTATTTTGCACAGTATTAACTCACCTTCACACCCTACATTTCTATTGACAAATCGCATCAAATTATGAAACCTGAACAAGAAGTGGATGATGGATGAGGGAGCATCAAACAAGTTTCTGCAAGCACCTTATGAACTGTCTGAAGTGTTACAGTCAAAGCAAGAAGAATGATTGTCCTGCTTGTGAGGATGCTTTGATGTGTTTTAGTGCCAAAGTAATTTACTTGTATTTCTAGAATGAACAAATGAAGAGATTTACATTTTATTCAAAAGCAGGAGAAAAATATAAGGTAACATAGATTCTTCAATTTATTCAACTGTGACATAATCCAATAGTTCTGGTAGAATGTAATTATAATAATAGCCTAATTGAAAGTAAATTAAACAAGACTATGACCAAGTGCTGTCACACTAAATGAAAATTTAAATTATGCCAGAAACAGACAGCCACATACTGAAATTATGACTTAAGAAGTATGACTTTTTCTTTTCAGGTTAACCAATGAAGGCTTCACAAATATTTTGAAGCTGTTCTTGATATATTGTAGGTAAAAATTAAATTTAAACTCTTGGTGGAAATTTTGCTCAAAAACAAAGCAGTCAAGTCAGTTTACTTTGGAAAGGGGAGGATCATAAAAAGGGAGAAAATATGAAACCATGGGGTAGATACAAATATGAACTTTAGTGGCCTACAAGCTAGCTGCTGTAAATGCCTAAAATTTAGGCACTCAACAAACAAAGTAGAATTCAAAACCAGAAGCACTTCAGCCCAATTCTATTACCCAGCTGCATAACTGTTTTTGGCATTTACATACAGTTTGTGATCCTATTCCACATGCAGTATGGATGCATAATAATTGACATGGCTACTGTTCATGCTCAATAGGCTATGCACTAGCTGGGCAGCTACGTGGCTGTGCACATATATAAATTACAAAATTGTAGCTGAACAAAAATTGATGATAAGGAGGTGGTGGGCAGTACTCTCATGCTTTCACCCCATTTGCTCAGGGGTTCAGGTACTCACCCAGGAAGTGGGCTACCAGTGTTCCAGGGTCTCTCTGACTTCAAAACATAGTGTTCTAACCACTGTGCCACAATTTGCCTGAGCTTTGTCCAGCTCTTTTTCCAGGTCAGACATTGTCCTGACCTTTATCCAGCTCTCTTTTGAAGTTGGCACCCTGAACAGCAAAGAAAAAGAGATATGTGGGGCCAGGAAAAATAGAACAAGTTTGAGGGTGTATAACTTAATGCAAAGTGCTGCACCTAGGGAGGAAAAATGTCCAGCACACCTACAGCCTAGGGAATGACCTGCTGGGTGGCACGGAGGTGGAAAGGGATCTCCAAGTTGAACATGAGCCGGCAGTGTGACGAAGCCATCAGAAAAGCCAATGGCACTTTATCGTGTATCAGCAGATGCATGACAAATAGGTCCAGGGAGGTGATACTTCCCCTCTATCGGGCGCTGGTCAGACCGCAGTTGGAGTACTGCGTGCAATTCTGGGCGCCACACTTCAAGAAGGATGCAGATAACCTGGAGAGGGTACAGCGAAGGGCAACTCGTATGGTCAAGGGCCTGCAGACCAAGCCCTACGAAGAGAGACTAGAGAAACTGGACCTTTTCAGCCTCCGCAAGAGAAGGTTGAGAGGCGACCTTGTGGCTGCCTATAAGTTCATCACGGGGGCACAGAAGGGAATTGGTGAGGATTTATTCACCAAGGAGCCCCCGGGGGTTACAAGAAACAATGGCCACAAGCTAGCAGAGAGCAGATTTAGACTGGACATTAGGAAGAACTTCTTCACAGTTCGAGTGGCCAAGGTCTGGAACGGGCTCCCAAGGGAGGTGGTGCTCTCCCCTACCCTGGGGGTCTTCAAGAGGAGGTTAGATGAGTATCTAGCTGGGGTCATTTAGACCCAGCACTCTTTCCTGCTTATGCAGGGGGTCGGACTTGATGATCTATTGAGGTCCCTTCCGACCCTAACATCTATGAATCTATGAATCTATGAACTTAATGAGATGGCTTCTCCTCCTGAAGGGAGCAGGTCCTTGATTTTAGTCTGCTCCCTGTTCCCAATAGGACAGAAACTTGCCTACTGTTCTTCATCCATTTTATCCAAAGACTGTTAAATGTAATGTGAATTGGCTTAGTTTCAAAAGCAGCATTGGAGAAGGAACAGGACAGATGGCTGCTGAGCAAGTATTTTTTGTATTGCAGTTTCAGACTTAGACTCCTCAAGTCTGCCTAAGTCCTGTTCTAGGTACCTAACTACTTTCTTGAGTTTAGTAACGTATGTTTAGAATATCATTACAAGGCTTCTTTCCAATCTATACACAAACCTTAGGATACATTTTGTTAGGTGACCCTTCCTTCCTACCTACCCACCATGCACTTGTCATACTGAAATAAATGCTTATTTGTGGATGGGCCATAGCTCAGTGCACAGACAGTATAAGACAACTGGAGCTTTCCTATTATACCCAAAGTCAGATATTTTCTCTCTCCTTCCTATCTGGCAGCACTGTTGCCTCCACAGTTACCTTGATGTTATTCTTTCCTGATCATTTCAGATCTCCTTTCTCTGAAAATATCTGTCACCACTTGCACGACAATGTCCATGCAAACCATTGGCTATGGTGACATATCTGCTTATGATGAAATGTTCACCTCACTATCACAGCTTTCTTCTGAGTGATCTCTGTAAATTCTTCGTCTACAGATATACAGCAAGTGCTGCTCCTTCTCACCCAGAAAGAAAAGCAAAACAAACAGTTCTACCAACTCCCCACTCACTTCATGAGCCAATTTTTTGACTTACCTTCCTTCTTTTTAAAAATCTCTATGAACTCTTTTCAGGATAACTCAACTCTGTGGATCTCTTACCACCCCTTTGTTGCCTCACAACTCTAGAATGAGTCTCTGCAGCAAATAAGTAATTTGCAAGTGTAGTTTGTTGGCTGTATACTCTGAGTGCAATCTCCTGCTCTTCAGCAACAGATTTTAATATATCTAACAAAATGCCTGCATGGCTCACAGACTGCACATTTCACCAATCCGTCAATACACAGCTGGTGCCCTTATGTGGTTTTCTATTGAGAATTCAATCTAGTCTTTTCAAATGTTCAGAGCAGTCTGGACTATCAGCTCCACCAGGGAAAATCTGTAGTAGGAACAGAGGTTCCAGATAACTTCATTAGACTGATCCTCCGCGTTCAGCTAGCTAAGTTCATAATAATTTGTCAACCCTGATGATTCCGATAAGGTTAGACCTATTTCATCACTGTAGTGAGGATTGATCCTGGGATGATTAATAATCGGGGATCCTTAATAATCGGGGATCCTGGTTTTCTCTGATTTAACCCCCCCCCCATTTTTAGTTAAAAAAAAGTAACCCCAAGTCCACATTTTTCCATGATTAAAATGAAACATCACTATCTATCTATCTATCTATCTATCTATCTATCTATCTATCTATCTATCTATTTGTGGTGTTTCATTTCAATCATGGGAAAATGTGGATTTAGGGTTACTTTTTTTTAATCGAAAATTGAGGGTTTTTTTTAAATCAAAGAAAACTGGGATCCCTGTTAATAATGCAGCCCAATATGACACTTAACTTTTTCTCCTAGTAGAAATAACCCATCTCTATTGCAGGGCTGCTCTAACGTTTCACTGGTTATTATGAAAAGCAAAGAAGGATACAGAGCTCTATTCAAATATGTTTAAAATTTAAGTAATTGAAACTGAAACATGTTGCCATATCAGTGGTTCCTACCACTTCTGAATGATCTATTCCTAACACACTAGGGGCAATTTCATTCCTTTCTTTTTAAAAAATGAGGTCTTAGATATTCCATATGTGAATGAATGCATGAGTTCCTTTTCATGTTAACAAAACATGGTCGGGGTTCATCAAAGAAATGGTCTTCAATACAGATATTTTTTCAGAGGAAATCATAATCCTTTTTATTATCCAATATAATGGAAAAAATAATGATTGAACAGATTTAAATGCTTCTTCCTCATTTCTCAATAGCTCCCTGTCATGGCCAACTGGAACCAGGATGTACTTTATATGTAAGTGGAGCATTCAAGGCAAATTGTACAGATTGAATGATGTCATTTTGCACAAATTAAAGCGCAGATGCCTATGAAGAAAGCTGTCCTTTTCATTTGTTTTTAAAAAGTTGGATACTTTTTGGGTTTCATTTGGATATTGAGAAGAATTTATGATGTATAAGAAAAGTAGAGGAGCATTTTGTAGCACTCGCACTGGCAGGTAAAAAAATGTATATTTAAAATTCTTTAAATTATTAAATTATTATTAAATAATTCACAGAGCTGGCTCCTTATACTCTCCCAAATACATTACCGTAGTTATCATGAATGATCCATAAGTGTGATTGCTTTTATATTTGCTGATGTAAGAATGTTCAGCTTCTTCTCAAAGAAAACAACATTTCAGGAGCCAGCCTGTACCCAAAGACAGTTTGGCCGCTGCCTTCACATTGAGTAGTGGGACGAGTAGCAGTTGGATTAGTCCTGGGTTACAAGCAAAGGGAATCCAGAGTGTTGAAACTTCAATAGGCATCAGTGTAAAGTACAAAAAAGTACAAAATGCTCGTCCAATGAGAGCTGTAAAAACAAGGTAAATAACAGTACAGGATGTGCACAAAGTGCCACATTTGCATTATTAATGCATGGCTTCACAGTAATAACCTGTGGACCTGAAGTGCACCAAGGTATGTTACTTCCTAGTTCCTACTGCCAAGCCTACATGTGGGTTCATTAATAGGATCTATGCCTATTAGCTATTTGCATGTTTATCAGCCATTTCATACTTTTATGATTCAAAGCAGTGTGGTACCATCTCCACAGGATAATATTTAGCAGAAGAATATAATATGGATAAATACCGGGGATCTGATTTTCTGTGCACCTACGTTTATACTCCTTTACTCTGCTGTAATTCTTAGAGCCATAAAATGGATACTTGCACTTGATAGCTTCAGAATGGGTGATAATGAAAGAGGCGTTAAAACTGGCTACTGTGTTGTTATTTGTTTAGTCAGTAACAAAACTTGTTAGAGCTCACTGAATATGAGCAAGCTGAGTCAATGAATAAATTAGACTATGAAAAGCAGAAACTTTACTTGACTAATGAATTTGGCAAATAGTGTTTTATTGGTTTTAGTGCTTATAAGTATTTATTCTGGGACTGTGCTTGAATAAAAGTTAGGACCTGCAAAAATGTACTGATAGATGGATATGCCTAAGCTGTATTATGACAAATGTGAATGTGCACTTTTAATTGTGCATTTACAAAATTTCAGTCCTGTGATTGTACGTTTGTAAGGACTACTGCAGAGAATTGAGTAGTTAGTATCACTTAGTAGCAATTACTAAAGCACATGAATGGGATAAATAAACCATAAATGATGCCTTTTAGATATTGTCAATTAAGTATGGATGTTTTCCAGTGATCAGGTGTCTCTAGTTTCCCATTAACACATGCTTATTAAAATTAAATTATAAATGCAATAGTGATTGATGTCCTAAAAATGTTTTCTTAGTATGATTTATTCCATTTATCACTCTGCATCATAAGATGGTACTGCACATTTACGTGTGCTAAATGACAATGAAATGCATAATGAAGATTGTGCTTCCTGCTCCTTACTCACTCATTAATGAGTTTATTCTCTTCTGATCCCTTTGGACTGCAGGATGCAGACATGTTTGAGAACATGCTTCCCAAAGCTAAGATTGTACATAAGGGAACTGGGCTTATTTAGTCTGAAAAAGAGAAGACTGAGGAGAGATTTGATAGAAGGCTTTAACTACCTGAAGTGGGGTTCTAAAGAAGATAGAGCTAGACTGTTTTCAGTGTGGAGATAACAGAACAAGGAACAATGGTCTCAAATTGTGGCAAGGCAAGTTTAGGTTGGATATTAGGAAAAATGTTCTCGCTAAAAGGGTGGTGAAGCACTGGAATAGGTTACCTACAGAGGTGGTGGAATCTCCATCCTTGGAGGTTTTTAAGGCCTGGCTTGACAAAGCCCTGGATGGAACGATCTAGTTGGGGATGGTCCTGCTTTGATCAGGGGGTTGGATTAGATGACCTCCTGAGGTCCCTGTAGCAGGACAAAAGGGAAAAGAATGTGCTTGCTTGCACCCTCTACCTTACTGGAGTGAATTCTGGAGCATGCCAGTGTTGCTGCCGGCCTTGCTGGGTCACTGCCATCATTGCCAGCTCTGCCGGAAAGCAAGGAAGGCACCAAGCAGATGTCACAGGGGAAGCCTGTGCAGGACACTGGGGAAGCCCAGGAGTTCTGGCTCTGCTGTGGGCTCTCTTCAACTTGAAGGTCTCTATTAATCTGTAGGAGACTGCAATGCTGCCACACTGCAAATTTCCAACCCTGATCAGCAATAGGTGGACATAAGAGAAGCACAGGAAGGAGAGTGAAGGCCCTTGGATGAGAAGCTGAGGAGGGAGCACCAGAAACTGGTGATTCTGTCCACATTTTTGTTTGTTTATTCAAGATGGACTTTTAGGGATCCTGAGTGGGAAGACTGGAATTTATTCCTTAGAAAGGCACTCCAAACTGAGCCAGGGGTGGGCGGGGAGGGGATTAGGTGCATTTTGAGGTACTCCCAGCCCAAACTGGAGCCCCAGTGACTGATTTAAAGGCTCAGAGGTTTGTGGAGGGAGTGTAGGCATGAAGGAGCTTCCATTAGTTCCCATTGACCTAGCTTAAGATGGTGTCCCTCTGCAGCGAGAAAGGGCCAGCCCTTGCCACAGTCTACAGATGTGTTTGGTCGCACGTAAGTACCCTGCCACAAGATAGTACTGTCCCTGAGAGTACTATCTTATGGCGGAGTTAATTAATCTACTTTGCCCTAATACTGGTGCATATGTAGACTGTGATGCTACACTGTGGAGCTAATAAGTCTCCTGTGAGGTAAAGTGCATGTGTAGATGCATGCACTGTGAACCAAACAGAAGCTAATACCACTTTATCAATCACATGTCTTACAGTAAGGAAATACTGGGTGGTACACTTGGAAAACACAGATAATCTAATGTCTAATTATAGTAGGTATATTTAAACATTTCCTGGAAGCTCTAGGATGCCAGATACCATTAAACTGATTTTCTTTGTTTTGTTGTGTTTAGCAGATTGAATCAACTCTTTGAGGTTTGAACAAGTTTGGTTCTAGATCTAGCTTTTACATGCTAAGCCCATCTCTTGAAGGGGTGTCTAAATGTCTGTTACTGATCAGAAAGTTGTCACCCTCTTTATATCATAACCCAACTGTGATAAACATAGCCCATATTTTTGAGGAACAAAGGCCTGGCAATGGAATTATTTTGGCTCACATCTGAGCTAAAACACAGGTGAAACAAAACCCATTCACGCCTTCATAACAAGTGCCTGAAACCTGATATATTCATTTCAATGACCTGGAAATGAAACTGTGTCCTGTTTATTAAGAGTAGAAACATGTACTCACTGCCATGACTAGTCAAATTTCAGCATGGCCTCTATCTATTCTTCAACTGTTTATATGAAAATACCACATATGCTACCAAAAAATGCCTCAAACCACCACTGAAAAATCCCAAAACCTCTATGATAAAGTTTAAAAATTCTAGCCAGAAAACTGTGTTTTTAGTAGGTACAAGGTCTAAGTATTTTGTATGTATAAATAGTGTATTTGGAGTATACTTACAGGTATGTGCATGTGTACAGAATGGGTGGTGTATGTAAAGGCTTCTCTTCACAGGAGAAACCAGAAGTGCTATTTCAAACAGAAGCACTCAGAGAGCACCAGGGGCATCCACAGTGAGTGAGTGTGAAGTGGCTAGTGTGTTGTTAATTTACAGTCTAGGTTTCTATGCAGTAATGTCCCTGTATAGATGTTTGATATGTGGGTATGAAGGTGTGCTCACAGAACTGGAAACAGGAGGTGAGTAATCTGGCCCTGTCATAGCAACTCCACTGTCATCTTTCTTGATAGTCCATCTATATTCTTGTTATCTTATTTTTAAATCCCATGCAGTATAAAACTGTCTTTCATCTACATTTTTAGATCTTGACTTTTGAAAAAAAATATCAGCCATCTGGCCACATGAAAATGATTGGATTTTTTTTCTTAGAGTAAAACCCTATCAAACTATTTGCTTTTCAATATATTTCCCATTCTCTTCCGCTTTGAATCCTAAACATGAGTTTTCATCTCTGGGGAAAGTCATTAGGCTTGACAGTTTTTAAAAAATGTTGTCTTTGAAATTGTTTGTGGCATTGATGATGTCTTTAAATCTGGCAGCTCAGCCCATGCCCCCTCCTTTCCCTCCTCCCCCCCGGCTGCAGTTACATTTGAAAAAATAACAGATGGGGACAATATCAGAGCAAATTATGTCTATCTGCTTCTGGTAATGTTTCTACAGCTTGCAGTACAGCCACAGCCCTATTATAATGGTAAGAGAAATTATCTAGTGCTACAGACACACTCACAGAATACCACTTGGATTTATTAATGGAGGTAAAGTAAACCCCTGCTAACATGTTGAATTGATCTCTTACTCACCTTCCTTCAAGTCTCTGCTGAGATTAGTTATAGCGCTATTACTTTGGATAAGGAAATCATGTTATTTTACATCAGTACTATCTATAAAAAAATCTCTTTAAAAGGAGCATGGCAAACCCTTTCAGTTTATATGAACCTAAACTAACCTAAAACATGATATGCACATCATTAGTAATCATAGAAGAGGATAAATAGGAATGTTGTGATATTATATTAGTTGCAATGCACAGTATATCAGGAGGTTTACCAACATGAAGCTGGAATCTGCAGGAGAGCAAAACAAAAATTTACATATATCACATAAATATCATATATAGTGTTAAAAAAAGATGCAAAAATATTCTCCAGTTGCCATTAGTCTCTTCCAGTTGATGATCATTTCTTCCCTTATGAACAGTAACTGTTAACTGTGGCACAAATTCGGGGCTGGGCTATTTATTTTCTATTGTCTTGTTTGCAAACATAAATTAAAGTCTTATTTCCCCCTCTTTGGTTCATGTAAACTTTTCACACACACGCCATCACTTATGCTGCTAATATGGGGATGGATTCAGATGACTTCATTTTCCTTCCTACCTGTATGGTCTCAGTGGCTTCAGTTAGACCAACTGGGGACTAAAGTACCATTCATGAGGGGCATCTTCCTGTACAATTACCAAGTAGTAATAAACTATGGTGCAGTTTGCAATGGAGTTTATTGCTCCCAGGCACAGTATTTACACGTGTGCTTGGACAGCAGTGTGTTAAGCCAGGATGAAGCAGCCTGAGTTGGTAGGGAGCCCAGGGAGGGGGGCCAGCCTGCCAGCCCAGGGATACTCCCCCCGGCTCAATGTGCTGTGGAGGGAATGGCTGGAGCATGAAGGTGCTACAGTGTGGGGCTAGTCAGCAGGCATCTCCCACACTGAAGCACCCTCATGCTTCAGCCAGCCCCAGTAGCCATCTACACATATGTTGTGGTGCGTTTAACTACACTACTGTAGGATAGTACTTGTTCGAGATAGTACTATCCTACAGTAGAATTAATTAGTTTACTGTACCCTAATATGGATGCACATGTAAATAGTGATGCTTTACTGAGGAGCTAATTAACTAATTAGCTCCTCAGTAAAGCACACATGTAGGTGCACCCACAATGAGTGAGATTAGCTAAATCTGGCCAAGAAAGTGGAAATGTGATGAAACATTAAAATCTGTCTAGGAAATAACCTAAATATGTTTGGAAAAATCTGAAAAATATTTCATAAAAAAACCTCAAACTGTTGCCTTTGCAGTCAGTGCAGACCCTCACCTGAACTGATGCCAATGAAAAAATATTTGTTCCTTTAATCCTGTTAGCCATGGAACATGCACTTTACTGTTTCTCTTGGTCTCACATGGTGATGTAGTAGTGCACCTCAAGACTCTTACCTTTAGCCAGTTGCACAACCTTTAGGAGGGGGAGATCACTATGTGTAGTTACACAAGGTTTTTTGTTTTTTATCATTTACTATGATGTTCAGAGCCCATTGGGAGGATGTGAAGCAGGGTATTTTGCTGTACCTTTCTGAGTAAGTTCAAAGAAGTATCTTTACCAAAATTTAGGAATGAAATCACAGAAGTTGACTGAGACTATTACCATAGTCCATATCTTCTCTTTTGTTGTTGGTTTACTAGATGGCTTCCAAAAGTTAATGCTGTCTGAAGTGCTGTGAAAAATGAAAGAGAAAAGATAATTTTGGTCCCAGTGAATGTTTATAAACTAAAAAATATTTAGCTATGATTCAGAGCAGCAGCTAAGAGTAACGTAAATACTTTGTATGCTTTTGTCACATTTGAACATGAAAAACATAGCAATGATATGTTTTGGGAATAATGCAACAGTTGATGCACAAGAGGAAGACAGACAAGAAAGAGCTCTCCCCAGTGTGTATACTGATTTGCTAACTGAGGCATGGGAAGGATGGAGGACAATGTTTGATCTCTGCTGGCATCCTACTGCTTTACATTGCAATGACAGCTACTGTACAAAACATGTTCTGATTTTCTATTTGGGAAATGCCCTAACTCTTTAGTTTGCTTGTGGAAAGTTCTGTGATGCCCCCCAGTCTATGAACAGAGGCATGATGGTGATGACAATAATAATTGTTAGACCCCCGACTCCATGCAGCGCCCAACGACTAGGGAGACAATGATCCAATTGCTCATGGATCCTGCTACTCATTAGCCAGAGCAAGCAGGGAGCAAACACCAGCACACATTGCTTGCAACAGCTTTATTCAGAATGGAGACAGTTTCGGACAAAGGTCCCAAAAAACCAACAAACCAGGGACCTGCACTGAACATTAGTTCTTTTCACATTTTATACACCTTGGTTCACGTTCATTAACATTTACTTCACCTTCGTCCCTCCTTCTGTTCCACCCATTAGCATGGAATTACCTATGCATTTCATTCATTTACAAGCGTCTCTGCTAAGAGCACATGCTCAAGACTTTGACCCCAGCTTCCTCCTGTCATTTGCTGGTTCTTTCTAGTTTCTTGCTGACCCTTCTTCATCTCCACTGCTGATACATGAGATGCTGTGAATGGCTCTCAGAGCCACACTAATTAATGTGTCACCTCCCTCCATCCCTGGAGCACATGTAAAAGTGTCAAGGGGCAACTTCAGGAGCTTGCCCAGCAGGGCTGAGGAGGAAGGTGTGAGCCTTCCTGGCTGCCCAGGGCTGGGTGGTCTCTGGGCTAGGGTCCCCACACCCTTCCCTCTGCCCAGGGCAGGGCCATGGAGCTATTCCAGGCCTGGAGCATGGACCACTGGGCCACTCCTCACCCACAGCTGGGCAACAGGTCCTGGGAGCTGGACTTCCGGCAGGGGGAGGGACCGCTTCCCCTCCTGGTGCTGCTGCTGCTAAGGGCAGGTCAGGCCTCCATGCCCCATGAGGTAGGCTGAATGGACCCAGCTGGGCTGGGATGGGGTGGCACATGCCTGTCTCTCCTCCCTATGCCCTGCCCTCCCCACCACCATGGCCAGAGCAGAGCCAAGTGGGGAGAGGGCAGATGCAGGCTGCCCACTCTGGGCTTGGGGCTGTCCACTCTGCTGCCTTTGCCCTGGGAGCTCCACACTGGCTGCATGCCCCTTGCCCACCCAGCAGTGGGGGGCACAACTCACCACCTCCACAGCTGCTGTGTGGGCAGGAGGCACACAACCAGCATGGGGCTCCCAAGGGAAATGCAGCAGAATGGAGAATCCTGAGCCCACAGCAAGCAGCCCATATTTGCCCCCCACACAATTATAGGGGAACACATGTCCACCATGCCTCTCTTGGGGGGGGGGGGAGATGTCCACATTGGTGGGGAGTCACCCCCCCCCCCTTCCTGCACCTCCTGGATGAGCCACCCATAGCTCCATTCTGCTGCCCACCCCAGCCTCAGATCCCCCAATCCCAGCCCTAGCCCCTGCACCACCCCACTCCTTCCCTCACTATGGGAGCCAAGTCAGCAGGGCTGTATGAGCTGCATCTGAGGGTACTGAGGGAATTGGCCAGTGACATAGCAGAACCACTGGCATGGCTGTTTGAGTGCTCATGGTGCTTGGGTTAGATCCCAGAGGACTGGAAGAGGGCCAGTGTGGTCCCTATTTTCAAGAAGGGGAGGAAGGAGGATCCAAGTAATTATAAACCAGTCAGTCTCACCTCCATCCTTGGAAAGGTCTTTGAAAAGATTATGAAGGATCATATCCCTGGGCGTCCAGCAGGAAAAATAATGCAGCAGGGCAATGAGCATGGATTTGTAGCAAGTAGATCATGCCTAACCAATCTAGTTTTATGTTATGACAGGGTCACAAAATGCTTAGATGCAGGAGTAGAGGTGGATGTCATTTTCTTGGACTTTAGCAAGGCCTTTGATACGGTATCTCATCCTATTCTCATAAATAATTTAAGAGGCTGTGACATAGATGTTTACATGGTCCGGTGGGTGGCAAATTGGCTTAGTGGTCACACCCAGAGAGTGGTAGTAGATGGGTCAGTATCAACCTGGAAGGATGTGGGTAATGGGGTCTCACAGGGTTTGGTTCTTGGACCTGTACTCTTCAATATCTTCATCAGTGACTTGGATGTGGGTGTGAAGTGTACTCTGTCTAAATTTGTGGATGATACTAAATTGTGGGGTGAAATGCACACTCCAGAGGGTAGGGAACAATTGCAGGCAGACCTGGACAGGTTAGAAAAGTGGGCAGTACACAATAGGATGCAGTACAACAAGGACAAGTGCAGAGTGCTTTACCTAGGGTGCAAAAATATCCAGCACATCTACTGGCTGGGAAGTGACCCTCTCAGCCGTACAGAATTCGAAAGGGATCTTGGAGTCATAGTGGACTCCAAGATGAACATAAGTCGTCAGTGTGATGAAACCATCAGCAAAGTTAAACGCACTTTATCATGCATCAGCAGATGCATGACAAATAGATCCAAGGAGGTGATACTTCCCCTCTATGCGGCATTGGTCAGACCACAGTTGGAGTACAGCGTCCAGTTTTTGGCACCATACTTCAAGAAGGATGTTGATAGGCTCGAAAGGGTCCAGAGGACAGCCACCCATATGGTTAGGGGCTTACAGGACAACCTCTATGGGGAGAGACTGGGGGACCTGGACCTCTTCAGCCTTCACAAGAGAAAGCTGAGAGTTGATCTTGTGGCCGCCTATAGATTCATTAGGGGGATGCAGCAAGGGATTGGAGATGCTCTGTTCACCAGGGCTTCTCTTGGGGTAATGAGGAACAATGGTCACAAACTGACAGAGAGCAGATTTAGGCTAGATATCAGGACAAACTTCTTCATGGTAAGGGTGGCCAGAATTTGGAATGGGCTTCCAAGGGAGGTGGTGCTCTTCCCTACCTTGGGGGTCTTTAAGAGAAGACTGGAGAGGCACCTGGCTGGGGTCATTTGACCCCAGCACTCTTTCCTGCCTTGGCAGGGGGTTGGACTCGATGATCTGTTAAGGTCCCTTCTGACCCCAGCATCTTTGAAGCTATGAATCTGCCCCCCATACCTTTTCCCTCCCCCATGCCCTTTCCCCCCATTAGACTGACCTTCAGGGAGCTGCTCTCCATGCTGTCTGGCTGTTTTCCTGGCCACATGCATGCATGCTGTGTCCTAACAGCCCCAAGCAGGACCCCTTGCAGGCTAAAATGCTGCCCCATCTGCAAGGGGAAACTTTCTGTTTCCCAAGGGAAGCCAGGCACCCAAGGGGCCCCTAGGCCTGGGTCCCATGGGCCTGTGTGTTAATCCACCTATGCATTCTGCTTACTTGTGGCTGCCTGCACTCACTGTCCCAAGCAGGGAAGGGTTAACCTGGGGACCCTGCCTGGCCCCCACTGCCATGGCTGCTGGGCTGTTGCTCTCCTTCAGGCTAAGCTTGCCCAAAGAGTAATAATGGTAGTAGCCAGTGGTGGCAGTGGTGGCAGCTGGGCTGGAAGGTTAACCTTTCCTTCCTGCTTTCCTGGGACAGACATAACCATGGGGAGAAAGGAGTAAGAGGGGATCTGGAGTGCTGGGAAGGATGGAGTGGGGTGTGGGTAAGATCCAGGCTAGCTGGGGAGCAGGGATGGGTGGGGTGTTTTTTGAGAGGGATAGATTCAGTTGTAAAGAAAGTAACTCAGAAGGGGAAATGCTTGCTGCTTGCCGGGGTAATTGAGATGTTCACCTGACTTACTAAGACTTACTCTTCTTAGTGTAACATGAGCTAGGTAATACAGATCACAGATAATCCTGCCCTGGAGTGGTGTAACTTTGAGCAGCATAATGAGTGCTTAAAACTTATTTCAGGTGTTAATGTGGACAATCCAGTGTTTAAGAGCTCCAGAGATTCCCAAAATTACCGTGTAACAGGGCCCACATCTTCCAATCACCATTCAATTTCCAAACAGGTTCAGGTTCATACTATTCAGTTGTCTCTTCATTGCAAATTTTGTTGCCTGATTGGTCCCCAATTCCATCTACTCCTCTGTGTCCTTATCAACTCTCCTCTCAGTCTCCCTCTCTACCTTCTTTCTTCCACACATCTTTGAATGTTTGTTTGCTCCCACATAATCTGGGGACCAAGCAACTTCAGATTTTGACAAAACTCAACAATCTCAATAAGGAATCATAAAACTTAATAGTAAAATGTAGGCTGAAATTCTACATCCTCTATTGTTGTGGGGTGGAGGGACTTTTGGGTGGCTATACATGTGCAGCAAGGCTGCTCCAACACACTATAATTACAGCATGGTGGAGCAGACGCAATTAATCTAGTCTGCTGGAGTGTAGTAATTACCATGCTCCAACACACTCCAATATCACCTGTATCAGTGTCCCTACACTGAAAAAATGGCAGCAGGGATGTTTTAAATAAGCTTGTTGAACAAGCTTTAGTTATAGTACCCCTGCTGCCATTTTTCATCACAGGGACGCTGATACACATGACGCTCCAGGTGGTGTAATTAGAGTGGTTCTCAGAGCCGCTCTAGTTAAAGCACCCCTTCCCCTCACTCCCAGACCAAGTGTATAAATGCCCCTTGAGTCCAACTTCAATTACACATTTAGCTTATGTACACTCCAGGAAACAAGTAGAGTTTTAGTTGTTCTTAATTTCAAGCGGGTCATTTTGCACATCTGCAAATAATAATTAGGAGTTACATAATCTAGTCTTGGAATCCATATAATTGAACTCTGAAGGAGTTCCAGTATTATGGAGTGAGTGTATTTTAAATACAAAATAGTATCTGGTGCATCCTTATTGTTCTTAGCATTATGATTGGATCATATAAAAAAGAAATATGCCATAATCATTGGGCACCATTATTTTTGGGAGAAGCCACAGAACCCAGCATCTATATTTAGTTCAGTGCATCACTACTCGCCCCCCATTAGATAAGTTATATTTTTATATAATTACAATAAATGTTGCCTCTGGAAAACATTTCACTATATCTGAGAAGAAATGAAAAACAGCTGAAACCCCCATTGTGACACAATGACAGTTTTGTGAGTTCTGCCTGAAGTGCTCTAAGAGGTGATGTGCTGTCTAACTCCTAGAGCAGAGACAATTAAGGCTGAAAGATAGAAAAGTTGAAAATTATCAGGCAAAAGATGGCAAGGTCAAGATGTCAAGGCACATCAAGAAATGTTAATGCAGATATGAGAGGTTCAGTACACAGTCTACTGACTATAGGCGCATTTTGTAGCACTTGAACATGATAAGCCATATAAAATCACATTGAAGTAGAGTATGCCTCTGGAGGTATAATATTAATTTGCTAAGGTTGTTAACTAAACTAAATATCTGAATGACCTATAGAAACTTGCACTGTAGGGAAGAAAGTGATAAATGTCTAGATTCACAATATTAACAGCAGCACAAACACAAAACAGAATGTAATTGATTCTTATAGGAACATTTTGATAGAGATTGCCCTGTACCTAAACATAACTCATATGAGTCACTGGACTGGCACCAGCTGAAAAGCTGCTATTATGTGTTCCCATAATTCATGGTTTCTACATCTGTTTTTGCTCTATATTGAGATGAGACTCTAAATAAACCTGTCAACATTAGTCATAAAAAATACCAGAGAGATGCCCCAGAACAGCTGATTGAAGGTGAGTGAGTCCATAGCTCAGTGATCAGGTCACATAAAGGGGAGATAGGAGGCCTGAGTTCAGTTGCTTACTCCAAATCAGACAACGCAAGGATCTGAGCTTGGGTCTTTCAGTTGGTGCCTTTAAGATTGTTCCAATGAATTGGCATTTTCTGACCAAAACCAAAAATCATTAGAAAATGTTCAACCAGATCTAAGCTGGATACATATTTGGTGAATCATCTGTATCAAAACCTTGCTCACGTTGCTGGTCTTCCTGTGAACATTGGGGTGTCCCAAAGGTTTGCTCATTGGTATCAGCAAGTTTTGAACCTCACTTTTTAATCCCTAGGTCACTCTATCTCTCAGTTTGAATCTACTGTGTCGCCTTTTCAGGTAATTCTTTTGATACAACAATTGAAAATCAAGCCCTTGGGAATGGAAACAGATTCCAAGGCACATGAATTTAATAGAAGGCATAAGACTACAATTAGAGCAGAAGATCACTGGTTTTCTGACTTCCAGCTTCAGCCACTTTCGGGATAAGCTCCCCTGTGATCACCAGCACAACAAAACCAAGTTCCATGGCAACGGTTAAAAAATCTCACAGTAAGCTTCATTTATTATACAGCTTATTCTTCACTTCCACTCTTCCAACAAAAATGAACAGCTCTTGCTATAGGAGAAAATACTTATTCATGTAAAGTTTATTGACCACAATTTTCAAGAATAAGGGTTTTTTTCATAGTGACTCAACTTCCTCATCCTCGGCTGTTGTGGGGTGGTCTACACAGCCTGGCTTGGAACTTCCTCTTCCTCTTTTGGCCTGGAACTTATAGTCAACTCATGTCCCTACCTCAGGGGTGGGTCACTGCTCCACAGAACAGTGCAATTTACCCTTTTTACAAGGAAAGGTGGAGAACATGAAGCAGCTGTAGGACAGTCCCAACAGTGCAGGGAAAAAAACAGATACCTGACTTGTTCAAAATAGTAAATCCTGAAGCTAAAATCCTGATTTTCATGGCATCTTGTAAAAATGCCAAATTGTTCAGCTGCAGAATCAAGGAGTCCATATAGTCTTGCCTGAGTTCAGGCTTTCAGGTTTTCCCCACAGTCAATAGCGAACACTTAAATTCATTTTTTAAATGAAAACTGTGATTCTGAAGTACTATTTTAGGTCTAAGCAAGAATTATACCAAAAAGACAGCAGTCCAACACAACAGCAGCAGCTTAGACATCCTTAATGTGCTTAAGGATACAACACTTTGGGATTTGAATGATGCAGTTTTCAGTGTTATGATGATTAACAAAACTCATATTCCACACATGGATTGGCAAATCCTTTTATGGTACTCTTTGGAACCTGCTGATCATATTCTTTGTCATCTTTTTCTGTTTCCCCCTGATAATTAAATGTAGATGAGTTGGTACTCTACCAGAACTTAGATGGGAGATTTCCAAAGATAACCCACAATTAAACCAGAAGTCAAGTTGGAGATTTTAGTAGGTAGCACTTCTCTTTTTGTCAGTAGTCCAGCTTATTATTATGAGATGCTGCATGAGACTGGTCTTCCTCATTAAGGAGATGTAAAACAAAAATCTTAACCATTTGTCTTTATAAAGATCCCTTTGCTAGTACTACCTGGGAATTTTTGGATCATTTTTGTTTTGGCCATAACATGGTGATTTGTCAAAACCAAACCTTTTCATGGGAGCAAATAGTTTTGATGGGGCAAAACAGAAGTCAGATCCCGGAGGGAATTCTGGTTGAAATTCAAGAGAGAGAATAACTCTAAAATAGGGATATCATTAGTGTTTTTCTTTGGAACAGTATGGGGGGTCAAACTTTTTGGCAGGTATGCCACAAATTAGCCCTGCATCCTCCCCAAGTGTTGTTCCAGTCTGCTTTCCCTGCCTGATCTGCTGCTCTGTTTCTCCTCCCAGCCTTGTGCTGACTGCCTGATATGCTGCTCTGCTTTCTGTTTCTTTCCCTCTGCTTTCTGTCCAATTTGCTGCTTAACTTTCTCCTTCCTGCCATATTTGCTGCTGAAATGCCTGTCCCTTCCCTAGTCTGCCATGTGCCACATGCAGGGGCTGCCTTGGCCACAGGTTGGTCACCCTTGTTCTGCAACATGAGTTATAGGTTCAAGTCCCTCCTCCAAATGGGGGAAGAAGGCATTTGAACCTAGTCTTCCATATCCTAGGTGAGTTCTCTGACCCCATGGACACTGGCTTTTCTGAGTTCTGCCCCTTTCTTGTCTCTTCCCTGGACGTGGTTTCACATTCTAGAAATAATTAAATATCCATTTGAACAGATCACTTGTTATTTTGGGGTATTTCTCCGTTTCTTCACAAAATACTTAGAAAGTTGTTCCATTTAAATTCAGGAACATTTTTGAAAACTGGAATCTTTTTGTGGAATGGGGAAAGTGTTTTTGGCTTTGCTCTAAACTCTCACAGTTTGTGTGGGTTCAAATGTCAACATGTATAATTGTATTCTGCTTACCTATGTTTACCTGCCAGTTGCAATTACATTTGATATTCAGTGGCATTTCCTGTGCTAACCTGTGTTAGCTTTGCCAGGTTCTATTAAGCTGCTCTGGCATTCTATCATACCAACATCTGCATTCCAGTAGTGGTGAAGTGATATTACTCTACATACACTTTGGGAATGATTTTGGAATCCTGTAAGATGAAAGAAGTTCGTCTGAAAAAAAACAACTCTTTATTAAGTGACACAACATGTAAGGATATAATCTATGGCTATGGTGAATAGGAGAAATAAAGGAATGTTAAAAAGAAGCTGTAGTACTGATAATAAGCAAGCAAAAATGAAAGTTAAATGATGCCGAAATTCATATCTAATGCAAAAAGCCTTTTAAATATATGTGTTGTAGAGAAATAGCAAACAAACAAAAATATGAAACCATTAAAATTGTGTAGTGCTAATAGTTAAAAATTAACTAGAAGAGAAATCCAATTTGCTAATCCCTCACTGGTCACGATGTCAAATAGGTCTCTCATGTCCAGTTTCAGTATCAGGAATAAAGATCTGCTTGGGTAAAGAGCAAAAGCTTGGGCTGGCTATAGGAAACTTTTAAAAAAAGTTAATGTTAATATTATGACAGTTTTGAGTCATACTGTCCAGATTGTGGATACAGGTGTTTTTAAATTGATAGACAGCTTTGAATTTGTTTTGGCACACGTTAGAAATAGGGACATGCCATAAAACTCAAGTCTGGCCCTAGGACCAAACTTCTTCTAATGTTGGGGAATGCCACTATTGCCAGGTTGTAAAGGTGCAAAAAACTGCATACCTCACAAATATTATGTTGTCTTTCTCTAACATACACATTATTGCCACCTGACCAATTGCTCTTTAGGTCAGGAAATGAAAAACATAATTGCCCTCACTTTCTGTTATGTGTGCCGGATACTGGTCCTGAAATTAGCAAACAGGGCAAGCTTCAAGGAGGTGCTCTGCATATGGTGCCCAGCTAGATTGATCAGGAACCCCTTCCATGTGGCAAAACAAACATGAACCTGCATTGACTCAGATTAAAATAGTGGTAGAAGCATTGTAGTGCCAGGAAAAAACTTCCTGGAGCCACTCTTCCTGCCCTGGTTTTGACTGCTGTATGTTGCCCTTCATATACTGCTCCCCAGGATTTATTCCCTCTGGTATGCAGATGCGTAGAAACATGATGATATCTCAGTGGTGAGTCCAAGAGAAAGACAGCCCTAAAAAACACAAACTAGTTAATGGGAACAATTTCACCAATTTTCCTTGGGGCTTTGGATTACATTTGCTAAAGATAAAAAAATCAAACGAGTCTAAAATTGAATCTTGCCATCAGATATGCAAAGACCTGTGTTGTATAACGATTCCCCTTCCAGGAGACAACAAAAACGGGGATTTTTCTTGTTCTGGTTTATGAAGAAGGAACATACTTGAATGCGATGACATATCTATTGTACTTAACATTATAAAAAGAGACATAATTTGTTCACTCTACTGGAATTTATCTCGAAAGGCACTCTGCATCCAAGCTTCTGTTTGAACAGGCTTTTACATTATCTCCTAATGTACAGTGAAAACCCATAGGACTACAAATTGGTTCTCATGATGTGATCAGGACTGGAGCCAGTAGTGCAGTATTCACCTGCAAAGTAATGTTCGTATCCCTAGATGAATAATATGCCATGCGATCATCATGGACTATTTCTTCACCTCCTCCTATTGTTTTCAAGTCTCCTGCTTCTGTCAGTTCTTCAAGCTCTAAAGACATTAAAGAATCACTGTCTGCTTTTATCATGGCTGAGTGAAGCATGACAATAATAGGATTGTGCAAATAAAGTGAGATACTTGAACAAATCTGGCACATAGCTAGCAAGATTTGGGCATGCAATACCTTTTGTGCCAATTTGACTAACGCGTTCACAAACCAACATCTAAAGCACATTATGCTTGAGTTCAGAGACTGTTGTCTCTGAAGTTTATTATCATAGGGCAGCAATGTACAGTAAGGGATCCTGAAGGCCTGTCTTATTTTCAGACAAAAAAGCCTTTGGTGAGCACACAGTATTAGCATGAGACTATTAAGGCACACTGTGATCCAGGATATAGCTTACTGCATATGGTATTTTGGAGTTTCAAACAAAAAAATCAGAAATTGTCTATGCTTTTTCTTATTTCTAACACTTAACAGAAACTGAAATATTTTATCAGGTAAAAATATTTAGGGAACATTAACATACTAAGCAAAACTCCAATGCTTAGAAATTAAAAGGATGCTTTCTCTAACAAAGGTTTTCTTTTGTGAAGGAACCAATACTGGTCACTGTTGAACTTAGGATATGGGACTACAGCTTTGGTTCAATATAGCTGCTCCTATATTTCTATTGTTTTTCTCTAACACCCTCATCTCCAGGCTCCCATCCACAATTTTTTTCCAATTTTCACATAGATCGACACCTTTAAGATTAAAGAAATACCAAAATATTTTTCCAAGGAAATAGTCTAAGAAGATTTTCAATTCATGGCTCAAATTTTTGAGTTTTCAAAAAAGTCTGATAGGCATCCAACATTTTCCCCCTGCTGGAATGAGATGAAATTCAGATTTTGCCATTGCTGGGATAAGACAATAGGGTCAGATAAGTCTCCTATCCCACGGCCTTAAAACCTTGACCTTTGAGACAGGGACTGGGTGGACAAGTAAGCAAGGACCATGTGTCCACTATCCCAATGAGCAAGCAAGAGAGATGTAGTTAAATCTTCGGTCCACTCCAGCAAAGTGAAACTCAGGATGAAAGAACAAATGTCCCTTAAATACACATGTAGTGCAGAATACTATTCTCTGGAGAAAGGGAATACCAGAGAAAATAATGCCTATCCCTGGGTGGTTCTAGGACAGCACTGCTCTCTCCTACCATTTCCAACAGGCAGATTGTATCAGCCTAAGCATGTACAAACATTATATTACTTTTATTCCCAAATCTATCATTTTTAATGAGCACAGCATTAAAGTTAGGGGGAGAAAGTTTGAGTAGCTGGGGTGATCAACATTGTTTTCTATTTTCCCTTTTTTTCCCCTTGGTTGAAAAGAATGTAATTGTAGCAGAGCCTTAGGTGATGTCACCCCGCTCTCTCTGTCTATCATGGACGTCCTTCTGAATAGAAAGTTAGCAGCCCAATAAATTTTTTAATTTAATTTGGGCTGTGTTTCTGTTCCATGGCTGAATGCCAACATTTAGTCCAAGGAAAGTATGGTAATGATTTTGATTTCACATAAAGGGCAGCATATTGGAAATATTCTTCATAATGAGACTTTGATTTATGACACTGGCAATGTGATCTCTTCCAGCAGTGAGTTATTAGCAAATATTTAGTGGTTAAAAAGGTCCTGAAACCAGACAGCTAAATCCATTCATTAAATATCTTTATATATTTGTGAGACTGCATTGTCAAGTAAATCATGGATTGGTTCCTAGAATGTTTTGGGTGATATTGTTTTCTCTATGAATAGGCATCTTCTCTTGTTTTTATGGAGTATATTTATCAACTCTGTATACAGAATTTTTTTTTTTGCACTTGATGAACGTGTCTACATGAGCTATTAATGTGATATAGGCTTACTGTGCAGTAAAATACTGTACAGTATGCTTACTGTGCTTACACTATATGCTTAGTATGTTTACACTGCTTACTGTGCAGTAAAATACTGCGCAATGATCCTTCCCTGGGAGCATGTTTACACATGCACTTTGTTGGGAGCAAATCTGCTCCCAATGGAAGTAGCTTGGTACAGGGCTGCCCGGCTCTGCCCCCCTTCAGTAGCTCCCTGAGGTGCTAGACTGGGGGATGACAGAGGGCACTGGAGGTGGTCCTGATGTGCACAGAGCCAGGAGAGCTCTGCCAGCTGCAGCTGCACCTGTCTCTTGGCCCTATGCACATCAGAAGGGGTCAATGTGCATGGGTCTAGGAGACAGGTGCTGCTGCAGCTGGCAGAGCTCCCCTGGCCCTGTGCACATTGGTTCACACAACTACCTGTGAGTCCTGTGACCAGTGGGGCTTTCCTGCCCAGCAGAAAGCTCACTAGGAGCTATCCCACTTGTTGGGGTACCTGTTTTTACAGATAATAGAAAACTGTCCATTAGCCAAATTTACTATGCAGTGATTGCTGTGCACATACATGTTGAAGCCTTACTGTGCAGTGCATTAATCTAATGTACAGTAAAGTGTTTCATGTAGACACACCCAATGAGTGCTTAATTTAAAAAAACAGGAAAAATATATTATGAACCATTTTGGATGTTTAATGTTAACATGTTATTGTAAGTGCTGAACTCCCTACTGTCTCTGTTCATGAGCTTCACAGCTTTCATCTTGTCCCTATAATACACTTCTCTTCCAAATGATGATCTTTATCATCTAACAAGAAGCCACCCAGATGAAAAATGAAGCCTTTCTAAGTAAAATTTTCAACAAGGCTGTATCATCATAAGAAATGGAAATAAGGCTCAATGGAAAAGGAATACTTTATTCCCAGCTGAAACACAAAGAGAAGGAAACATGGCACAAATGCTAAGGAGCTGTCATCAATGGAAGGAGCTGTGGCCTGAGGAGAGAGGTATGCACACTGCAGAAGAAGACAGCTTTTACAGATGGGAAGTAGTTATATAACATGATGAGATGAAGAGAGGCAGAGCTCCAGGGGACAATCATCCTCTACTAGCTGGATGCCCAGTCATGCAAAAAACATTTCCAAACAACAAATTAATCTAACAGGAATTGCAGCTGCATAGGAAAGAATGATAGGCTCAGCAATAAAAGTACCCTAGCAGGGGGGAAAAAACAACCTAACAACCTACGCATTCAACATATGGAAGTAGATGCAAGGGAAGATCCTTGCAAATTGTTTGCTTTAGAATGACCAGTTTCTTCTCTCCATATTTTTCTCTTTTTACTCCACCTTCCACCCCACTCTAAGACCTTGATCCTGCATAAATGCATGCCCAAGTTCATGCATGTGAATAATTCCTTGGAGTGTAGAAATTTTGGCAGGTGTTAGTGTTTGTAGGACTGGGTCTGTAGTAAAGATACATGAGTTGGCATTTGGAAGTAAAACAAAACATATAACTTGTGGCCTAACTTTCCTGAGGACATGTTAGATGTAATTCTATGGTCTACTACAGATAGTATGGGTCTGGTACTCTGGAGACCACATTCAGCTTCCAGCCCTGCCAGTTACCTACTGTGTTGCCTTGGCTATGTCACTTCACATTTCTGGGATCGTTTCCCCTCCCAAGCTGTGCCTGTCATGTCTATTTACCTTGTAAATTCTTCAATGCAGAAACTGTCTCTTCGCATGTGTTTGTACTGTAGCTAATGTGCTGGGGCCATAATCTCATTTGGAACTCCCAGAAGTCATTGTAATATAATAACAGCCATAATTTTCCCCTCCCCCCATACTACATGGATATTACAATAGTCTTTCTGTAAATCTTTGTCTTGCACATAGACACAGTTAGATAGGTACCAGCATAACTAATGTAGGTATATACCTGTGCTTGGCCTTTACTGAGTTCATAAATTGCATGTGCTGTTACAATATTTTTCTCCTTACCTCCTTGTTTTCTATAAGTGATGGTATCAAGGCACTTTACTTCAAATGCAAAAACAAAGTGAATTTGGGTCAACCTGATGTTCAACGTATCTGCAATTTCACAATGTCCAGAGTTGGGTCAGCTAAACTCAAAGGAGCAAACCCTGAAAAATGGTCAGTGTTGTTTCTGTTAGCCAAGCATGCCTGAATCGCTTTTCAGTTACCTCATGTCCCTAGCCTATCTTGATTGATTTTCTTCTCGCTGCGTAGTTCTATAATCTGCAATTAAGAAAAATCCTAATCAAATGAAGGCTCTTAAGGGAAGAAACAAGGCATAGAGCACTTGGATGGATGTGGAAGATTGTCAGGACAGGCTGAACCAGGGAAAAGATAATCAATGTACATGGTTTAACTATGGGACAACTTAAGGACAAATGTTGGAGAAATATAACATTTTGTAAGCATTACTAATCTGATATATATGCCGACTTAAATTGTTTTTACTACCAGGACAGTTGCTGTGGGTCTACAACCTGAAGCCAGAAAACATCACAGCCTTAATAGTGGCAGCTTATATCCTGCACAATATTTGTGAGACCCGGAGGAAGGTTTTCAGTTAGACGTGGACAGGCAGCACATGGCACGAGACAATATCAGCATGGAGAAGCTGGTCTGGTGGTCCTTGAACTGAATTGCCTTAAAGTACATATTATGGATGCTGCCAACAACTAGCAGTGATTGTTCTTCGTTATATTTTTTTTGCCTATTTACAACAGAAAGCATCAGTGCCTGCAGTGCATTTTTGTGAAAAGTAATGAGGAGAAGTTTTCAGTTTGCATGGGAAAGGTATGGGGAGTGGAGGATGAGCAGGTTATAGGGGGAGGGGTTGGAGCAGCTGCCTTGACTGGGCTAGGGGGCTATTATTTGCAGGTTGGCATTGGTTCGGGGGGGGGGCACAGCTCATTACCTGACACCACCTAGCCACCCTGAATCATGTCCTGTGAAGGGTTAATTAAACCTCTCGTTGGGCAGGTGGGGGGTGGGGGGGTGGGATGGGGAGTGGTATGAACAGTCTGCAGGAGGCCTCTGTTTTTTGGGGGAGGGGAGGGGAAGGGGTGCACTTGCCTAGGTTGTTGGGAGGACCAAAATCCTCCTACGAATGTCTGCTGTATCCAGCCGCATCTTACCCACCTCTATATCCAACTGCAAAGAACGTTTTTTGGGTTAAAGAAAAGGTCTCCATTTACTAAACCATAATTGTTTATCAAGGTGCTAACATGCTGTCACATGGAAAGATTGAGGGGGAAGGAAATAGTGGGGGGCGTGCAGTCCATATTAACCCCAACATTTTACAAAGCCATATGCTGTGCAAAACACACAATGTTGATGTGCTGTAGCTATTCACAGTGTCATGGCATCAATGGGCAGGGGGAAGGGAGGGGAGGAAGCAAGCCCTGTCAGGGGTCCCCAAGGAAAATGTTCCAAGCCCAGACAGCCTGGGAATGCTGAGAAATGTAGTCCTAAAACATGCAAAACTAACAACTGTCAGATGGACCCAAGGTTTTGCTCCCCCCCCCCCCAACACTGTACTATTACTACACCATTAAGTTTTGTAATAAGCATTCATGGCACATCTGTTTTGGCAACACACCACCACCCACCACCAACAGCCGTAATTGTCAATGGTGGTGTGGAGGAGGATGGAGAGCTGGGGCAGCACCTGCTCCTCTCTTCTCATAGAAATATATATTTCTGATATGATATAGTTAAAAAAATCATATATACATTTACATTACATTCTAACATGGGAGTTCACACTATTCGTAGCAGGGGCTGTGGGGGTGATGCACTTGGCTTGGCATGGGGATTCCCACCATGGGGTCACCTGCTGGAGACTGCATGGAGCCTAGGGGGGTGAAATTGGCAGGGTTTTGGGGTGACAGCAGTTTGGCAGGAGTTGGGGTTGAGGGAGGGGCTTTGTGTGAGGCTTCCGAGGGGTGCAGGGGCTGTGGAGGGAGGGGATTACTGGTTATTACTTACTGGTTTACTGGTGAACATGCACCTCCTGCTGTAATTCAGCAGGAAAGACAGCACTGGGGTAGATTGTTATTTGGCTCCCTCTGCTGGAATTTACAGGGAATTGCACACCGGGGTTAATTCATTCAAAAGCCCTGTGCACGCAAACACAGATGCAATGCACCAAACTAAAAACTTTAAATGTTCTAATCCTCTTTAAATTAATTAGGATTAAATGCCATGATGTGTACATGAACCCTTCTACATTGTTCTGGTCACATGGCTATGCCAATGGCCTAAGGGAATAAATGACTTGTTAAGCATCTATGTCTATTCATTCCTTGGCCTTTTGCTGGGATCACCTAATAAGGTGCTTATTGTAGTGAAAGTGGAAATATTATATGAGCACTTATCCACTGGCAACTGGACTGTTAGAGTGAAGTCACATAGAAGGTAGAGGTGGGCAGCATTTTAGAGACTGAATGGTTCAGAGGGGCATGAACTTTTCTAGGAAACAACTTTGTCAAGATGCCATGACCATAGCAACTTTCTCTAGTAGTGGATCCAGGAATGGGGTAGGGGGAGTGCCAGCCCCTCACTTCGATTGTTGCACAGACATAGCGAGCTCTGAGTTCACTAGCTGGTCAGTGCAGGCACTACTTTCCTTCAGTATCTCTACCCTTCTACTCTTTACTGAAATCAGAAGCAGGTAAAAGGATGGGGCCAGCAGCAGTAACACCATTTGCCCCATTGGGTCCAGAGCCCTGCAAGAGCAGGGGCTCTGGCCTTCCCCACGCCAAGAATTCACATGTGGCATAGCTAACGGGCGTGTGTGACCATAGGATTGCACCCCCTCTGAATCCACCCCTGCCTTTGTAGCAAAGTAAGTGTTTGTTGCTGCTGCTCTTTGCTGGTGCCATTCATTTGTTCACTGTCAACAGGCTCCATGTCTTCTATGAAAGTCTCAAAAATATCTTGATATCTTATTTATCCTGCTCTCCATTACTGCACCTGAACAGCTTTTCTGTCTGATGATGCAGTCTGTGCAACTGGTGCATGTTTGGAGTGTACAGTTGGAGGCCATGCCTTTGCCCCTGTGTTTCTACATAGGGTAACCATACATCTGGGTTTTCCAGACTTTCTTTTTTTGGGTCCTCCCATCACAGTCCAGGCATTTTTTAAAAATTATCAACAAATGTTGAGGATTTTGCTCTGCTCAGCATCAAAGTTTTTCCTGGCACTTCCCGTTTTGCCCTAGAAAGGAGCTGCTTGAAGCTGGGGGGAGCAGAGGGAGAGCAATTGGAGGTAGGGGGCATCATGTACATCTGGGCATGCACATCCACTTGGCTGGCATGCATCCAGGCAGGGTGGTGGGAGTGCTGGCTCTGGATTTAGGATCCAGATACCTTGTTTGGAGCAGGGGGACCCACCATCAGACCGACCACAACTTTTCCATTTGATAGGAGGCAAATGTATTGATACACAGTGATAACAAAAAAGAAACAATACAAATGATTCTGTATATCTACCAAATCCTAGGGCTGTCATCAGAATCAAAGTACATCTGGTCAGGATTCAGGCTCCACTCTGAGGCTGTCTCTTAGGTGTCAGATGTCAGCATGGTATGTCACTATTTTGGAGGTGGGATGCTGAGGCCCACAGGCCCCCTCCAGTGGGTGTATGAGACGGGTTGGCCATGTGGCCTCGGGGATCCTTCCTGGGGGATGGAGACAGGGAACCCCTCTCAGGGAGAAGAAGGAGGAGAAATGGGAAGAAATGAAAAGGAAGAGAAAGGGGGACCAAAGCGAGAGAGCGATGGAGAGAGACCCTTGTTACTCTCAAGTCTCTGCTTTTGTATTCTCCTTCTCCCTTGATGACTCCTGATGATTCTACATCTGTGGCTATCTCTGGCTGGTTCTCTCTTTGTGGTCACACATCTATGTAGCCTTCCAGACTTTCTTCTAATTTGGTCTGTTCCCCCAAAACCGGGACTCAGGTTCCCCTGCTGCTCTGGGCCTTGTAGCTGGTGTCACTTATCTTGTGTTATGGGACAGTATGGTACATGTTCCCCTGGTTCCCAGGCTCTTTTCTAGGCTATGTGTCCTTGTTGTGTTAGACAACCTGTCTGCCTTGAAGGCTGTGATCTCGTGTTATGGCATGCCCCACTCAATTCTCAGGCTGTGTCCATCTGTTGGCCTTATCATGCTAGACAACCTGTCTGCTTCCAGGGGCTATATGGAACTCTGTGTGTAAGACCCAAGCTCTCTATAAATCAATTAACCCCTGCTGCCCATCTTGAACCCTTATATAGCAGGCTTACCTTTTGGAGTTTGGGTTGAGTCCCAGGCTAGAGAATCTGCTGTTTGATTGGTGGAGCCCATCCACCAATCAGGAGGCAGCAAGAGGAGTGAAGCCATGCCCCTTTCCTGAGAGAAGGGGGAGAGAAGCTCCCCAGACCTGATTGTAGACTGCCACACTGTCAGGTCCAGAAGACTTCAGGGAGCCCTGAAAAGTATATAAAGAGCAGCATGTCTGGCATGAGGGGAGATGCGGTGAGGGACTTAAGAAGAGTGGAGCTGAGAAAATCCAGGGAGCTCCTCCTCAGCGGACAATAGGCCCCAGGCTTGTGAAGCTGCCACTAGAGCAGCAGCCTTGGGAGCGGTGCGAGACCACTCAGGCTGTTGACAGCACATAGGAAGAGCCCAGGCTTTGGGAGCTGCAAGCAGGGGCTGAAGCCTACAACCCCGGCAAGTGGTTGGGCATCTCAGTGCGCATTTCGGTGCATGGAGCCCAGGCTTTGGAAGCCATAAGAAGTGGCTTGAGCCTTCAACCCTGGAGGAGCAGTGGGCCACCCGGCGCATATGGCAGTGCATGGTGTTCCAAACCCTGGAGCAGCACCAGGCCACTCAGGTTTGCAACTGCTTCCCTGGTGTGAGGCCAAGCATGCGGAGGCACCAGCTGGATGCAACAGGAGCCTAGAGGTATGGGTTTCGGGACCCGCACTAGGCGGCCCGAGCCCCAGCAAATGGCAGAAGGTGAAAGCGGGCATTGGGACCCACATAAGGTGGTCCTGGCCCCGATGGAGGATTTGAAGGGCAGGGACCAGGGCGGCACAACAGAGCAGGTGGATCCTTGGGCTTGTGAGTACCTGGGGAATGAATCCCCCTATCCCGCCCCCCGCCCCCAGCAGGAACATGGGACATGCCAGGTTCTCCACCCTGAGAGAATGCTGAATGCCAATAGAATGTGTGGAGAAGGGAGGGAAGACTTGTGCCTCCTGTGTAGGAACCAGTTGTATTTAGAGAGTTTTATATTATTTATATCTATATACGCCAGTGTTGTAACAATATTAAGATGATTCAGGTTGGGTTGTTTAGTTGATGTGTGAATTTATTGATAGCTATTTGTGTTTAGTTGGTTGTGTATTTATCCATGGTTATCATATATATTTGTTTCTTTTATGATCCTTATCTATTTGTAAATATTCTTATTGTATTGTATATTAATAGCTATTTTATTATTGGGTAAACAATAATAAATCTGTATATAGTTAACAGTTTGTATTGGCCTGGCTCTATAGAGGAAAGAGGGAATTATCTTCCAATGACACACCTCTCTCACAGTACTCTCGCCTGACCACCCATCCCTTCCAACTGAGGACAGGGCACGCCCCAAGGGTGTACCCGGGCTACACTTATAATGCATATATCTATACCTATAAGCCAATTCCTAAGAAACAAACCTTTAAATACAAATTTCAAGCCAACAGGAGCAGCCCTAGCAGCTGGATGCAGCTATGGAAGGCAGGGTTGGAGGGACAGGGTTTGAGGACTGTCCAAGGTGTGTGTGTGTGTGTGTGTGTGTGTGTGTGTGTGTGTGTGTGTGTGTGTGTGTGTGTGGCTGGGGTGTATGGAGGGGATGGGTGCCTGCTGGTCCTGGGAGAAGCTGTCACTGCCCTCCTCCCCCTACAGTCATATTACCCACCCCTCTTGACAGATGTCCTGTTTTTTGAAACTGGAAATATGGTAACTCTATTTCTACATCCTTCACAATACTTCTACTTGGCTGTAGATGTTTGCTTTGAATTTGCTCCAGCTTCCTTACCCACCTTTATTTCTTGTTCATTTTGATTTCCAGTATACTCCAGGGATGTTTCCCTAACTTTATATGCAGCTGAATTTGTTTTACGTGTTTATCTAGAAGTTATTATTTTTTTAAAGATCCCTGCAACAGTTAAATATCTTACACCAGATGGCATGTTAATACCTGTAACAAGAAGCTTGGTACTCTTGTTACTTTAAGAGAGGGCAGGCTGCCTAAGAAGTAGCCTGCAGGTGTGGCAGTGGCAAATTAGTGTCACCTGACCAGAAGGGAGCGGGGCTTGAAGCATATAAAACCCAGGGCCTGAGGTGGTCAGGCAGTCTAGGACAGATGTGTTTAGTTGATTGTCAGGTGAACCACAGCAGCCACAGGACAGTCTTTTGCTAGAAAAAAAAATACACATGCACACACAATTCTTTTTGCAAAAAAACAAAACAAAACAGGGCTGCAGCTGTGCTCCTGTTTAATATTTGAGCTGTGGTAAGCAATTCTGAAGGTTAGAGGAAGGGACTAAGGGGAGGAGGAGGTCCCAATAGGCCTGGGAGCAGAGCAAAGGAAAGACAATAATCTGAGATTAAGACCAGAGCCCAGGAACAGGGCAGAGAAGGGGCTAGAGAGCCCAGGGCCTAAGGGAGGGGCTGAGAGAGAGCGCATAGAGGAATACAGCCAAGTGCCAACTAGATTGAGACTGGGGCTGAGGGCCCAGGGAACTGATTGATGGTAAATGATTGATTGGTAAGCTCTGCAAGACATGGGCATTGGAGAGAATGGAGTCCACATAACTGGTCCTTAAGGCAATGAGCAACAACACTGGCCTTCATGAGGAGATCTGACTTGGGGAGCCTTGGAGAAGCCTGCCTTTTTGAAAAGGATCACTGCATCACAGTGTGGCAGGTGAGGAGAAGGGGATATAGCACTCATAAACTTTGCTCTCTTATGCTGGTCTTGGCAGAGAGGGCTCCTGGGGCATCATGTCCACCCCTGGCTGGGATCTTGTTACAGTACCAAAGTTAGGGTTCTCTTCTGCAGTGTTTTTACAAACTCCTGAACTTTATAGTTACTGTCCCTGGCACAGAGCTTGCAGAGAGTTCACCTTGTTTCCTGTGCTTCCAAGTCACTGTTATCATCTGTATATATGAAAGCAAACCATTTAACAATGCATTAGGGTTAGAGAGTTGGGTGCAGCTGTAAAAAACAGCATGAGGGCTGTTTTGATGGTTTCTCTTCCCAGTAGTCTAGTCTAATTTTGGAATGTATCTTTGGGCACCCTAGTTTTAAAACTTTATACTAAATTACTTACCTGACATCACAACAACAGTGTGGCAGATTTAAGAACATAACCCAAGTCTTGGTAAGTAAGTAATGCACAAAACAAACAAAATTGTAAGAAACAGAGCTTTCTAAAACATACAGGGGAGGCAGTATTCTCACTTATTTTTAAGCCAGAGACAGTTGCTTAGGAGTATAGGAGCTATCCTCTCAGACATACGTTTTTAATCCATTGTCCCCCAAATATATCTTTCCAGACACCTGATTCTCTTTTTCTAATACCACCCACCATATTGTGCACTGACCTACACTAGCTCTCAGTCATGATTAGTTAGATGTGATATTTAGATAATTTAAAGTTGTCAAAAATGTTTCACCAATTAAATATCATTCACCATCATAAAATATTACAAAATACTTTTTTGCTAAAGACGTTGGTTATGAACATTTTAACGTATAATATGTTGAGCATCTGAGAAAAAAAAAGGAGAAGCTAAATATCTGATATTTACAAAAAGTATGTTATCTCTATGAGATTTTGGCCTCTAATGGACCAATTTCCACCTGTTATTTCAGTGGGGTCGCTCTGGACTGACACATCCAGGAAGAGCACACACCAACTGCTGAAACTTCCTTAGCCTGATGAAGGGTTTTTGAACCCGAAAGCTTGCTTAATAACTATTCTCCAACTATTTGGGTTGGTCTAATAAAAGATATCAGATTCACCCAAGGAACCTTGTCTGCCTATGTCCTTAGACCAACATGGCTAAAACCTACACCCCTGCACCTGTTATTTCTGCATTGAGCAAATGTATCAAATCACAATATTTCTACAAAAGTCAAAAGACCTAATAAAAATACCAGGAAATATTTGCTAAACTTGTGTTTAACTGGGTAGTTTGCAAAACCAGTTTGAAAAGGACCACAGGGTTGCTTTGGAAGCAGTTCACCAGAGGTAAGTCATGAAATGGAAGGAACTATCATATTCATAGTGTGCTTTGATGAAACAATAATAATGTATTTACAAATTGTTATAATTTGAGTTTAGAATAAGGAAACAAGTCCATGATTACTGAGAAACTTTCAGAGGATAAATGATTTCTAGGAAAAAAATGTAATAAAAAACTTTTAGTCTGTCTAACCATTTGATAAAATGCTATTAAATACAATGATTTAAGTACTTTGTTTTTGTTACTACTTTATCATTTTACTTACCTTACAACTTGTACTTGAAAGAAATTTGGTTTCAATACTCCAATAAATTACATAATAAGGAAATTTCCCAATTAAATGGGTGAAAGCCTCTGTCGAGTGACTATCTTATTATACCTTTTCTTCAAATTATGTACTTTTGAAATGCTCTACTGGCTTTTAGTAACGTGCTATTTCACAAGGGTACTTAATCACAAAAATAACATGTGTGATAGTTCAGTGGTTGATGAAAAATACAATCTTAAACAGTTCTTCAAAAAATGAATGCTGAAGTGTTCATGATTTACAGCAGTCAACACAAGGTTTACCATCTAAAGTTGCAGGCAAGGGGAGGAAACACTATGAGAAGTTGGTAAAAAGTAGAATTGCCTTCCATTTTTACTCTGTGTATTAATTATGAGAGATGGCTCGAACCCCACACGCCTAAGATTTCAAAGGCACTGCCCATCTGATTTGAAAAGTGGGAGGAAACATTAGGATATAATGCATTTTTTTTATTTTAAGTGGTTCACATACTAAATAAGATAAACTATAGAGTCCTTAAAATATGGAGACTCTTCATAATGTAATTTTTGTTTTGCTAATAAGATCTAGCCCAGTTTCCCTTAAGAAGTTTTCCATGCTCCTTTGTCGTTACTGAAATTCATGGGAATGAACAGTTTGCATTTAAAAAATTATTTTCTCCAATCAAATTGGGTTGAATCTCATTGACAAAAGCATTACTTTCACTGAAAACATATTGTGTAGTACTGGACAACCTCTTGTTACTCAGAGAGATCCAGATTGAATTGGTTGAATATGAATGACAGAACATTCCCTCTTCATTTGAAAAGAAGCCAGAAGGTTTCATTTATGTTTTAAATAAGCAACCAGTAGTAAACCATATGTAAAGAACTCCATTCCAAGCCAGTCCAAATGGAACAACAAAGTTTCAGAAGGTGTCATGGTTTCTTCCTGATGCTTTACTACTAACTTTTTAATTTAAAAACCACATTTTTTTCCACATAGGTGCTCCAACTCATAAAAGATGCTAAGTCTGCAGCCCACAGAGATGTTACCTGATGTGTAGTTAGGGAAATACTGAAGTTTTGTGCTTAAAACAGATTAACAGCAACATGGTCAGGGGCAGATCAGCTTTCAAAATATTATCCTCAGTAAAGTCCATCAGAGTTGTACCCTTTACTCCACTGGAGCCATGATTTCATCCTGTTTCCAGGTAGGCCATTTTTAGTGTGTTCACATCCTTCACTTGTAATTTGGGCATTGAAATTGAACCTTGGGAATTGCCAAGAAAATGTAAGTGTTGGAAAATATAAAGGAACATGAAGCTAGATGGGTATAGAAAACAGTAAATCTAAGTTGGTAGAAGTCATTAGTAAAAAACTAGTTGTTATTAAGATAATACTGAAGTCCTCTGCCAAAAAAGAAAATAACTCAGGTGCACTTATAAAGCCAATACTATAGGGTCTGGCATCATTTGCAGACCATAGACCAATAGAGATACCTTTCCATAAATACAGGCACTGAGCCAATATTGATTAAAGTCCATGGAAAGCTTCCCTGGTGAAATACTGACTTTGTTGTGGTAAGCAACAAGCTGCTCCTGGTTTCAGGGGTCCCAGGACTTCACCCCATATGCCCCCCCCCCCGATTGGTTTTCAATATAAACATGTTGGTTGTAAATATCAAGTTTGGCTTTGAAAATATTTGTCCCACAGGATTTCTTATAGGCAGGCCAAGCCCAGAACAGTACATGTATGCGCAGCTAAGGACATGTTTTTTTTTCATGAGATAATCTGCTTCTCTAAGGAAGCTAATATGTCCTTAGTCAGTGTCACTTAAGATACTAGGAGGACTCCAGGGACTTTAACCTCCTTCCCATGCTCTCCCCCAAAGTCCAGAAAGCTGAGACCTTTTCAGCTCAGGCCCAGAGATGGAAAGATGATGGCAATAGACTCTGCATGGATACATTCTGGAGCAGAATTTTGACTTTATGATGCCATGCATTTCTAACATAGCAAATATGTATAATAAAACTTCCTTTAAAAAGATGGGGCCATGGATATTCATAGGAGCATAACACAGAAATGATCAAAATAAATGTGATTTAGAATTACCACTAAACTTGTTTAAAGTTTAATAAACCTGCACAGCACACGGTTTTGTGCATTTATACTGCTGAATTCTGGATGCTCACTGTTGGCAGTTCTTCAATGTTTCTTGATGACTGTAGCGATCTTGCAGTCTGCCATGCATAAATATCATGCAAAGCTTTCGTAGAAAGTTCACTGAACAGTTTTTCTGGCTTATTTTTCTATAGTTAATTTATTCACAGCCTCACATTGTTACCAGCATATTTTCAAAAATTGGGAGACTAAATTAACACTTTGGAACTGATGAGAGGAAAATATTTTCTATGAACAGCTTTCTTTACTGCTTGCATCTGTAGAGTAAAAGAATTTTATAAACTTTGATCACACATTAACATCATACCATTTCACCAAAGTTTTCCATTTGTTCTTCAGTTGCCTTATGTTCATTTCATAACAGCAGTGTGTGCAGTTCAGTCTAGAGGCGCATTAATTAACCTACTGTATTCTAGATTCCAAAGATGTGAAGTTTATATTGCTGCCCTGTGGGGTCAGGCCAACTCTCAGGATCTCAATATTGTGCTGTTAGACAGGAGGTTGTGACACAATTGCACATATACAAACACACAAATCAATTAGGTGCATGCACACACACACTACCAGCTCAGGCACATACACATCCAAACCAGCCTAGGCACATGCATACCTATTACCAAGTCAAGCACATACACTATACACCCCAAAAGTTAGACACAGATCACTAATTCGTATATCATGCACACAATGCCATATATATACACACACACACCAGTTCACACACACACACAACCCACCTACACATACACACAGGTAAGTTCCTAACTTGGATGGTACAATGTGTATGCGTGTGCTTAGGGTACCTGGGTAAGGTTAAGGTAAGAAAGTAGGAGTGTAGGGAGTGAAAGTTGCTGGGAGTGTAAATCACCAGGACCGGGATTAGAACCGGTAGATTAGAGGGGCTTGGGCTGAAGAACTGAGGCTTGGGATGACTTTAGGTTAATTGATCTTAATTGATTAAAAGACAATGCCCAAAGCCTACAGAACAGGGGAACGATGCCGGCACAGAGACTGGGACTGGAGCCAGAGCAATGGGGGAGCTGAAAAGGTAGGTGGAGAGAGGGGAAAATGAGACTAAGGGAAAGTGTGGGTGTTAAAGAGGGGCTCTGGGTGTGGGGAGCCAGAGGATGGATCCAGGGCAACTAGAGAAGTTGCAGGGAGTGGCAGTAGGTGCTGGGAGCTGGAGAAAACTGCAGGACAGCCACGAGGAGCTGGGAAGCTGGACAGGTCGGGATAACTACAGAAGTTGCAGGGGAAGCCTGAAAACAGAGAGACAGACAGGAGAAAATCACAGGAAAAGTGGCAGGAGAGACTGAAAGGTGTCAGGGCAGCAGGATAGCAGAGAAAGGCAGCAGAAAGTCATAGGGAAAAGGCAGTAGGAGTAGGAGGAGAGCAGAAAATCACAGGAAAAGCAAGAGGAGAGTGAAAAGCAGCAGTGAGCCAGAAGCAGGAGAGGGAGAAATGAGACAGAAGTTAGAGCAGGGCCAAACCATAGTAAAGCAAAACCCAATTTAGGGGTCCAAATAACAGTTGTAGGGAAGAGAAGCAGAGTCCAAGTCCTTGGTTGAAGATGGGGTGGGGGTTGCTAGCTACCTATCCAGGCTGGAAAGGGGTCCTTGTCCAGTAGGTGTTGTCCAGAGGAGGGTTGCCGGCAGGGCCTCTGGGTGGATAGGTGGCGTGGCATAGTGCTGGTCCAGATGGAGAGAGCGTCCCACTGGGTCTGTCTTCACTGCCCCTTTTTATAGGGGTAGACCTTGCGTGACCCTAGTGACAGGAGGCATGCCCAGGCAAGGGTCAGCCCCTGGTGTACTGAGCATGTGTGCTTCATGCAGGGATGCGCAGTTTTAGGGTGTCTGTAATGGTGGGGTACAATGGTCAAGTTGCTGGTTCTGCAGTGTCTTTCAAATGCTGGGTTCTTGTCTCTGTTCCTGGGTGAGGTCCGTGGTTCCTGGATGAATCAATGTGAGGTGGAGGCCCAGTCATTACAGGCCATTCAGTAGAGGCCTGCTACCATTGTATTTCAATCATTCCCAATCATACTCATTCATACAGGAACCAATTTACATGGGAGGGGTATGTGACTCATACAGTTGCAACATGGTATGCCCAGGTACAGGACACAAGATGGAGGCTTAACATATAAAATGGAAACTTGACATGACTTTGGTTCACTTACAAACACAAGCCTAAACCATACAATATCCATATGAAACAATAAAAATCAATATGAAAATGATAATAATACAATATACAACAGTAAGAATCAATACAAACCTAATAATAATAAAATATAAAACAGTGGATATCCAAAACCAAAAACTTGCTACCAAAATAAAAATGTTAAAGCTTATCCTAAGTGTGAGCTCACTTATACTTATCTATAGGGAATAGAGAGGGAGAGAAAAAGTCGTTAATGGTTGGGGAAGGGGAGGTAATGCATTTTAAAATACATTTATTCTTATTGAGGCCTGGGATCAAAATCAGAGAGAGCAGGGAGTAAAAAAGCAGAGCAGCAGATTGGGCAGGGGAAAGGGATTTGGAGTGGCACTCAGGGAGGGTGCAGGATTAGTCTGTGGCATGTCTTCCAAAAAAGGTTGGCCACCACTGCATTAGGAGAACATATCTTACTAATAACCCAGCAACCCAGCATTGCTTGTATAGAATGGTTTTTTGGTTTTTTTTATCTCTCAGTCCATTGCTTGTTTGTATCACAACATCAGTCAGCTTTCTGGAGGAGGTTGATTAAAACTGAGTCATGAAAAAAGCTGGACTGAGACATACAAATCCATTACTGGCCTGCCACAATACAGTCATTCCAGTTGGAATTGGAGTGATGTCAGAGATGGTGCTGATGGGAGTAGCACTGATGTGCTAGCCACCCAGCCTTCTGGATGCTATAATAATTTCATTTCTGGAAGTGCCACTCTTTGGCTCATGCAATACTGCTGGGTATTTATAACATGTCACTTGCTCTCAGTATCATAGCCAATTTATTCACTGTTAATATATATGAAGATGTTTGGAATTTTTCATAATTTTTTTAAATTTGATTTTTGAATAAATGTGTTTTTTCCTTTATCAGTCTGAGTGATAGTAAGATAATGTTTCATGTAATTTAGGTGATGGCCGTTCCCCATCACTCTGACAAGGAAAGCTTTTTTCATTTGGCCAATTCTAGACAGTTGGCCAGATTCACCACTGTCTTACTCTATGTAATTATACTGGACTAATACACTTTTGCACCAGGCCAAGTAACTTAATTTTCACAAGTGTCAATACTAAATGAGCCTTTTGGACATACAGATCATACACAGATGTTCAAAAAGCCAGAGGAGACATTAATCCAAGTTGCACAGTTTTCTTTTAGTGACCTAGTTTAAAATGAGAATGAACAGTATACATGTTTGCCATTGCAAGGGGGGTAGAGCATGCAGGAAGTCTGCAGTGGTGGAGTCCCATAGGTGGGGGACATTCCCGCATGCTTCTCAGGGTATCCTGTGGGCTCCTCAGGTTCCTTGAGACTGGTGAGCATAGCCAAGCACCTGGGCCACCCCTGATTGGATGCTGGATGCTGCAACCATGCCCCCAGCCCCTGCTCTCCCTCACCATGGAACTTATTCTACATCCCACTCAAAGGCTTCCAGAAGAGCCTGAGAATGAGTACCCTCCATTGTTATTTGCATGTGACTCAATCTCCTGGTCTACTCACACCTCTCCATGGTACCTCACTATCCACACCTAAGCCCACAGACCCAGGAGCTGTAGTGCATCCTGCTTGCAGTCCTGATTGACTCTCACTGAAGGGTGCAGGACATATGTGGCCAACTGGACATGGACCTGGAGCATGTCCAGCAACTGTCAGCTGGCCATTTAGTAAGAGATCACCTACCATGCCATGCACACACCAAGCATCTTAGCTTGTGCTACTGACTTCCATGTGAACAAAGAAGATGTGGTCACCCAGGATGCCATGGATGCTGGGGTGCTCTGGTACCACCTCCAGACTGTCAAACACCAGTTCTGGGCGCATGCCATCAGCCGCAACTAGTGGGAGTGGCTTGTTCTGGACACCTGGAATGACAAATTGTGAGTCCAGACCTTCCACATATACCAAGCCACATTCACAGACAGGCACTTAGAGGCATTGACAAAAGCCTGCAGCATCTCCTCCTCCTTTCTTCAATGCCTGCTCCTGACATTTCTCATAAGCCATACAGCTGTGCACCCCCACCCCCAGCCCTGAGCTGTCATCGCATCCTCCACATACTGTACTCCTTCGCACAGGTGGTGTTTCTGCAGTTTGACAGGGGACACACAGAGCCTTTGTGTGAAGTAGCAACTTTTGCTGATAGCAAGAAGTATATGGGCAGTTGTTTAAAGCCATTCCAGCAGTTTCCTGGGCAGCCAGTTGGAGATGGCAAGGTAGCTCTGATAATTCTTCTCTGTTGGCTCTCCTACCTCTCCTGGGGGCCAGCAGCCATGTAACTGCTCTCTATCCAGCTTTCCTTCTGCTCCAGCATATTTTGGTCTATATACTCAACCATACCCAAGAGGATGACAAGGAGCTCAGGTCCAGCAGGTGTACCTCTGCTACTACATCTTTCAATATTCTGGGGACCAGCACCATTGAGCTGGGGTGTTCAGGGACCACCACCAGCAACAGACCTTGTTCAGTGCAATGCAGCCCCTGGGAACCTGCTTCTGGGCACCTGGTTGTCTCATCACCCCAGGGCTTTCCTGAACCTCCTCCTGCTGGCAACTCCTTCCCACTCATGATGCCATACATGTGTGGGGTGGTGATGGCTCTGTCAGTGGTGAGGAAGTGAGATAGCTCCTCATAAAAGAGATGGTGTGCCTTCTACTTCTGGTCTTTTTATTGGTGTCATGCATGGATTTGTCTTGGACTGTTATCCATTTTGTCTTGGCTTGCAACTGTACCCAGTCCCTATTTTGGCCCTGTTCTTGCATCTGTTGGGCAATGCACTTGAATACATTCCTCTTGCAGTGCCATTTGTGGAGCTGGTCCTGAGTCTCCTGCTCATCCCAGATAGTGATAAGATCCCTCCATATGGCCCCAGTTGTGTGATCTGGGTCGGGTACTGGAAGAGGAGAGGATGGGTTCTTCCATGGTAGTGCCTGTTGAGTCTCAGCACCCACAGGTGGGTGAAAGTCCAGCTATTAGGAGGTGGATGGATGGATAGATGGAAGGGTGGACGGATGGAAGGAATGGTGGGTGCACATAGGTGAGAGTCCTGGTGGATGGCTCTTCCTTTCACTCTATCTAAGTGCATCCCCTGCTCCAGTGTGACCAGGGCTCCACTAGTCAGGTCACTCCCATGATCTCAAACTTTCCAGGAACTTACAGCAGATGCCACTGTCAATGCTGGTGATGACTCACTCCTCAGCCTGGATATTTCCAGTGACCTCTGTCTGCAGCTCCAGTGTGGCTGGCTGCTGTTCATGTGCTGCTGAAGTTTCCAAGGGTGTCTACCTGCTTGCCCCAGCTCAGATGCTCAGTGCCTCCCCTGTCCCCCAGCCCTAGTACTCCAGGACCCTGTAGCTGTGGGTCAAAACCCTTGTAGTACCCCACATGAACATGACCTGAGGATCTACCAGCTGTGGCTGAGACATGGAGGTCATAGGGTCACCTCTGTAGAGGCCTAAGCCTGCTGTTCTGCAGCCATCCTGACCCACCCAAGGTGAATTGCCCACAGTGGCTGAGGAGTTGGGGGGGAGTGTCTATGCTGGGGACTGGATCACAGTATGCTGGGTCTGGCCTCTGAGCTGTGATGTGTAGGTTCCAGGATTTGGGTCCATGAGGCTGTGCCTAAATATGGGGGTATGGGGTCCCTGCCTGGGTGTGTGGATGCCAGGCTTGGAGTCTGAGGGGCTGTGCCCAAGCATGAGGGTTCTCTTGGGTTCAGTGTTGGCATCTGTGTGTCCATCATGGGGTGCTTTGTGATGGGGTTTTGGGGGGGTGGGGGCTCAGCCGAGGGACTTGGGTACCCAGATTCCAGGGTTCATATGGGGGACACAAATGCCTTGCTTCTCTCCCTGTGTGCCTGCCTGGGGCTGACAGGTGGCTGGAGTCAGGGCTAGGTAGAGGTGCTGTGCTTCTTTGGTGCTAGGACAACCTTGGGATGGTGTCTGTTGGGGGCTTGACCTAAGCAGCTGAGCATGGGCAGAGTGCTAGTGTGCTTCCCTGTGAGGGCAGCATGGGAAGAACTACAAAGCAGGCTGAGATGCTGGAGGACACCAATCTAACTTGAATCTGTAGGGGAAATATGCTCAAATTCAATACATTGATCTAACCTGAATTGATTCCATTTGAGTGTATCTTAGACAAGGGCTAGTCTAAGTGACTTGTGACATTTTTAGACTGGTCTATGTGCACCGAGCTTCCGTATGGTTATGGGTCTAGATAGATCTATTTTCACTTACACCAGTCTGAATTTAATGTTTGTATGCACCCAAGGTATCTTAATAAAAGTGCGTGCTGACAAGATGAGACTTTCCAAAGCACTCAGCATCCACCTAGTTCTACCCGTCCTACAATTACTACCTGAGAGGACAGATTTAGGTTAATGCTTTCAAACCATAGATTAATAGTCCTGGTAAAACTCAGGAAAGGTCCAAGTTTGTCAACACAATAATAAATATAATATAATAACACACTGTATAACTTAATGTGACAACAAAATACAACAGATATAATATATCATCTTCATAATAACAAGAACAGTGCCTTCTTGCAGTATCTTTTCTAAAATACATTTAAAAGTTATGAAAAGTGTTAGAGGGACAGAAAGGGAAGCCAAAGTCCTTCATTTGTGATAGAACTAGTACAACATAGGCAATGGAAACCCCCAATGGAGATCCACTGATGCATCTTATCTCACTAGTAAAGTTAGCAATTAATAATGTAAGTGCATACCATGGGGGTTTTTTTAGCTCAGATCTTCAAGCTCTTTACAAAGGTGGATAAGCATTGTCATTCTGACTTTTCCAATAGGAAAACTGAGGTACAGAGGGTAAAGCACTCCATGGAATTTGATTTCCATCAGAACCCAGCTGGGGTTTTTTTCAGCATTTCTAGAGACTACCATTAGCCAGGAAACCTCAGGCTAGTAATAGCCAGAAATGGTCAGTAACTGAATTATAATGTTGCAGTTGCTTTTGATGACTGCAGGCCTGAGGCTGATTTGAATCAGTGGCCAAAGGGATTAATAGCATCTTAAGAGGCTTACCATGGTTCTGTGTAGCCTCTTAATGGCCACCGTGGATATTTTAATTCAGGGACAGATCTCTGGAAACAGGAATTGTCTGCATACCTTTGGAGCAGGCTGTTCTTAAAACAGCACCATACATGTGAAGAATCATCTGCTCTCACAAGGTCCAAATCACAACTGCTCATTAAGTATTTGGAGAAAGGGAGACAGTCACCTTTAGACTTCTGTGCAGTGTTTTAACATTGCCTTTTTAAAAAATCAATACAGGCAGTCCTTGACTTAAAACATTTTGAGTCACACTTACAATGTTTATAAATTGACACCCCGTTTCAACTTTATGACATCAGTTTTGACTTTACAATGCTGATCCAATGCAACACCACACCAGCAAACAAGTTCGCTGCGTCACTCATTTCCCTGGAGAACATCTGTCCAAACTTCCTTGGACACTTTCTTTAAGAAAGCAGACAAGACTCCAGAAAAACCTGTAGCCAAGACTCCTGAGAAGACTTCAGCCAAGAACCCTTCAAAAAGTCCAACCAAGAGCCTTTCAAAAAGTCCAGCAAAGTCACCTCAAAGAAGTCCTTCCAAATCAATATGATTGCTATTTACAATATAAATACATTCATGTAGCTATATTACTCATCTATAATTGATCAAGTACAAAATCCTGGGGTATTTTTGGTGAAAATAGAGTACCGGGCCTTGGTTCAGGAACCAATCCCCCATTTACAACATTGTTTCTTATGAGAAAATTGGTTCTGTGTTACAACATTTCAACTTAAGGCATGGTTTTCAGGAACCAATTGTGTTGTAAGTCTGAGGACTGCCTGTACCTTTAAAATATACCTTTTTTTCCCCCAAAGAAAGTCAAGTGCAGCAGCAGGACTTTCCTCAGCCAAAAGCAACCTCAACCATGCCTTTTGGAAGAGCCACCTTATGAGATCAGTGCAAAGACAAATGGCCACTCCAGGATCTCTTGCAAGCCTTGCATCATGATTGGGCCCATTGGTTCCCAGAGGCAAGGGAGCTACTGCTCTGTTTTTCCTACAAACTCCCTTCTCCACAAGCCATTCACATCTCTCCCCTCATCTGTTCTAGGAAGGCCAGCAATGTCATCCAAGGCCTCTGGCAGATATTACCCTTAAGACATGATTAACCAGTGAATCATGTATTAAGTAGTAACCTGGCCATAGTTCATGCATCTAATGTTGCAATAAAACAAGAAATAAACCACAGACACAAAATATGTCTAATAATTTGTGGCTGTTTTTTATCATATGGGCACAACTTGTGGCCGCTCTGATCCTCAGAAGCACACCAGAGACTTGAAGGGCTCCAGTGCACTTTGGCAACTGGAAGAACATCAGAGCCCATTGCTTCAGTGAGCCTCCACAGGTTGACGTGGCAGTGAGCTGGCTGGTGCTCTCAGCCATGAGAGTGCACCAGGTACCTGACTTGCTACTTGTTAGTGCAGGAGGAGTTCAGGATCATGATCTTGGGTTCCCTCTGCACTGGCAATAGGGTACAATTGGGATCTGATCCACAATTCCACAATTGCACCTCCAGCCACGCATGTGGCATGTTAGAAGGTTTGATTGTTATGATTATGGATCAGATTGCATCACACCTTTAATTGAATATCTGTCAGTAACCCAAAAGACATGTACACAGTTCCCCTAGGGGAAAGTCCACCCTGCCAATGAAAGGGTATAGCTTCAGTCAGGTAGGACAAAGGTCTGGAATCAAGATTGCAAGCTAGTTGTCTGATTCATGTTTTATTCTTATCTTGCCACAGCATATCCCTTAAACTAAGCATTCAGGAAAAATTAAATACCAAAGCTAACCAGGCCAGGATCAAGCCCACCGATTACTACCCCATGGTCCTAGTCCATGTGGGTACTAATGATGCGGCCAGGAGAACCCCTGATCACCTGATGGCAGACTACAGTGCTCTGGGCGGCGTGCTGTAGGAGTTCAGTGCACAGGTGGTATTCTCTTCCATCCTACCAGTAAGCAGACGAGGAAGACGGCATGAGAACTGCATCCGAGAAACCAACTGGCGGCTTCGGCAGTGGTGTCTCGAGGCAGGCTTCGGCTTCCTGGACAATGACCCGGACATCACGACGAGGGACATGCTCAGCTGGGATGGGCTTCACCTGTCCCCCAAAGGTAAGTGTGTGTTTTCTACTAGGTTGGCGGATCTCCTCCAGCGGGCTTTAAACTAGGCTCGTTGGGGGAGGAGAGTACGAGGGCAGGGGAAGCTGTGGACCACCAAACCATGTGGCACCCACAAGGACAGACCAGCCTGAAGAAAGAGAGCATTGGAAACCTGAAAGCCATGGGGAGACCAGCACTACAGAACACGTAAGAAACAAGAAGGTAAGAAACAATGGGCTCCTTGGGACTCGGAGCAGGGGGGGCAGCAAAGGCACCAGTCGCAGGGCTCAAGTGCCTATATACTAATGCTAGGAGCATGGGGAACAAGAAGGATGAACTAGCGCTCCAGCTTGCACTAAACACCTATGACTTAGTGGGGCTAACAGAAACCTGGTGGGATTCATCCCACGACTGGGTGGTACATATTGAGGGCTATAGATTGTACAGAAAGGACAGGTCGGGGAAGAAAGGGGGGTGGGGTTGCACTTTATGTCAGTGAGCAATATACATCTACCCTCATCAAGACAGAATCCAAGGATGAGGAAGTAGAAGGATTGTGGGTTAGGCTACATGGGGGGCAAGGAGAAAGGGATTTGGTGGTAGGGGTCTGCTACAGACCCCCACACCAAGGGGAAGAAATAGATGCGGGGCTCCTGAGGCAACTCTCGGAGACCATAAAAGCTAAAGAGGCGGTAGTCATGGGGGACCTAAACTACCCGGACATCTGCTGGGAGACGCAGACAGCAAAGTCCCACCGCTCACGCAGGTTTCTAACCTGTGTACAGGACCTCCACCTGACACAGGAGGTACATGGTCCCACTAGAAGGAATGCCATACTGGATCTGGTATTGGCAACAGAGGATGACATGGTAAGGGACCTCCAGATCGGTAGCCATTTGGGAGACAGTGATCACCTAATAATAGAATTCAACATAAGACATCGAGTGGGTAAGGTAACTAGTAGGGTGAAAGTGCTGGACTTTAGGAAAGCTGATCTCAATGAACTTAGGCGATTAGTCAAGGACGCACTGCAGAGTAGGAGTTTTGAAGGGATGGGAGCCCAAGAAGGATGGCTGTGCCTTAAGGAAACAATCCTTCGAGCACAAAGCAAGACGATCCCCGAGCAAGGCAAAAGAGGGAAAGGGGCCAGGAGGCTTCCATGGCTGACCAGAGAAATCCAGGGCAGCTTAAGGTCCAAAAGGGGAGCACATAAAAAGTGGAAACAAGGTGAGATCACTAAAGATGAATATACCTCCTCTGCTCGTGCTTGTAGGGAGGCAGTTAGACGGGCCAAAGCTACCTTGGAGCTGAGGATGGCAACCCAAGTAAAAGACAACAAGAAATTGGTTTTTAGATATATGGGGAGTAAAAGGAAGGCCCAGGGAGGAATAGGACCACTGCTAAATGGGCAGAAACAATTGGTGACAGACAGGGGGGACAAGGCTGAACTCCTCAACGAGTTCTTTGCCTCAGTGTTCCTAAGCGAGGGGCACGACAAGTCTCTCACTGGGGTTGTAGAGAGGCAGCAGCAAGGCGCCAGACTTCCATGCATAGATTCTGAGATGGTGCAGAGTCACTTGGAAGAACTGGATGCCTTTAAGTCAGCAGGCCCGGATGAGCTCCATCCGAGGGTGCTGAAGGCACTGGCCGACATCATTGAAGAGCCACTGGCGGGAATATGCGAACGCTCGTGGCGCACGGGCCAAGTCCTGGAGGACTGGAAAAGGGCTAACGTGGTCCCCATTTTCAAAAAGGGGAGGAAGGAGGACCCGGGCAACTATAGGCCAGTCAGTCTCACCTCCATCCTTGGTAAAGTCTTTGAAAAAATTATCAAGGCTCATATTTGTGAGAGCCCAACAGGGCAAATTATGCTGAGGGGAAACCAGCACGGGTTTGTGGCGGGCAGATCGTGCCTGACCAATCTAGTCTCTTTCTATGACCAGGTTATGAAACGCCTGGACACAGGAGGAGGGGTGGATGTCGTATACTTAGACTTCAGGAAGGCCTTCAATACGGTATCCCACCCCATACTGGTGAACAAGTTAAGAGGCTGTGACGTGGATGACTACACAGTCCGGTGGGTGGCGAATTGGCTAGAGGGCCGCACCCAGAGAGTCGTGGTGGATGGGTCGGTCTCGACCTGGAAGGGTGTGGGCAGTGGGGTCCAGCAGGGCTCGGTCCTTGGACTGATACTCTTTAATGTCTTCATTAAATGTCCAAGAGTGACTTGGACGAGGGAGTGAAATGTACTCTGTCCAAGTTCGTAGATGACACAAAGCTATGGGGAGATGTGGACACGCCGGAGGGCAGGGAACAGCTGCAGGCAGACCTGGATAGGTTGGACAAGTGGTCAGAAAACAACAGGATGCAGTTCAACAAGGAGAAATGCAAAGTGCTGCACCTAGGGAGGAAAAATGTCCAGCACACCTACAGCCTAGGAAATGACCTGCTGGGTGGCACAGAGGTGGAAAGGGATCTTGGAGTCCTAGTGGACTCCAAGATGAACATGAGCCGGCGGTGTGACGAAGCCATCAGAAAAGCCAATGGCACTTCATCGTGCATCAGCAGATGCATGACGAATAGGTCCAAGGTGATGATACTTCCCCTCTATCGGGCGCTGGTCAGACCGCAGTTGGAGTACTGCATGCAATTCTGGGCACCACACTTCAAGAAGGATGCGGATAACCTGGAGAGGGTCCAGAGAAGGGCAACTTGTATGGTCAAGGGCCTGCAGACCAAGCCCTACGAGGAGAGACTAGAGAAACTGGATCTTTTCAGCGTCCGCAAGAGAAGGTTGAGAGGCGACCTTGTGGCTGCCTATAAGTTCATCACGGGGGCACAGAAGGGAATTGGTGAGTATTTATTCACCAAGGAGCCCCCGGGGGTTACAAGAAACAATGGCCACAAGCTAGCAGAGAGCAGATTTAGATTGGACATTAGGAAGAACTTCTTCACAGTTCGAGTGGCCAAGGTCTGGAACGGGCTCCCAAGGGAGGTGGTGCTCTCCCCTACCCTGGGGGTCTTCAAGAGGAGGTTAGATGAGCATCTAGCTGGGGTCATCTAGACCCAGCACTCTTTCCTGCTTATGCAGGGGGTTGGACTCTATGATCTATTGAGGTCCCTTCCGACCCTAACATCTATGAATCTATGAATCTATTCCACAAGGTCCCTGTATTTGGGACAAGCCATTGTCCCTCTAGAGAGCTGTTTAATTTCTCTCCTGTTGCAAGCCAAAGTTACTAGTTAGGCAAAGCAAATTATATTTAAGTGTATTTGTGTTTGTCTGTGGATATATATTTGTAAATTCTACTCAGAATGCCACCTGCTAATTAGACTATCTTTATAAGAAGAAATATGTTTTCCCCTCCCCTAGGATTTAAACAGTAATTAAATCCTAATTTCCAGATGTGTTGCCCTTCATCTTTATTTGAGGAGAGAAATAATAGCTTATTGAGAGAAAAGGGCACCTTAAAAATCTGCAATATTTAACGGGTTAGAAAATAATTGAAATGCTTCTCATGTGCAGATGGGCTGTTGACCTTGTAAATCCCATGAATTTTAACGGAAGGTGCATTATAGACATTTTCAGGTATTATTTGACAAGATCATGTCATTTTAGCTTGTAAAAATGGGTATACACTGAAAAAAATTCTATTATCACTAAACATTTGAGTTTGCATCTTTCCTAAATGATATCAGTGCCTGGCTACTAAATGTAAGAATGTACTGACTTTGTTTTTTTCCATTTCCGCAGATGCGGAAGGGGGAGAAACCCAAATGATCATCTTCATTCAGTGGATGTTGGTAATACATTAATTAATGACACAATCTGAAGCATGAACCAGAATTATAACATATACAGATATCAACAAGAACAGTCTTTTGAGATGTTACAAATCAGAAGTATTACTCTATTATTTATTCAGTTTATCCAGCAGCCAAGATCTTGCCTCTATAAATGCTATGCTGTGAGGAACAACAATGATATAAAGGTAATAGAGGTAGTAGTGTATGAGAATGTCCAAAGACATATATTTAAAGAGAAATGTCATGTTCTCCAAAATATAAAAGGCACATGGGAAAGAGAAGTAGGTCTGATCTTACCATCTTACCATTAGCTTCTCATGTTCCAGTGCATTCTTTTCTGAAATCCCACTGAAATCTGCTGGCATGCTCTGAAGGATTAAAACTCCAAGCAGGCTGATCTAGTCACAGGATTGGGCCCTATGTCCTAAATATCCAATTGGCTAATGTGAATCAGGCACCCACCCCTCTCAGTGTGATGAGCTTCTGCATATCAGGTAAAATAGTGCCCTTCCTTATACTTCAATACTATTTGCCTGCTTTAATGAAATATTTGAGATACAATTACTAGCCATTAATTTATGAGTTCCAGATCCCAGGAATGGGCTTCTGGGGATACTTCCACATTCAATACTCTTACATTCAACAGATACATTCTTTCAGACATTAGCATGATGAGTATCTGGGAAGAGGTAGCCTGAATAAGGGTATATTGTTATGCTTTTTAATGGTGAGCTGCTTATTTATGTCTCTTTTAATAGTCAGAGCTCATTTGTTTTCACGCAGTTGAAAAGATGAAAATAAATACAGGCAGTCCTTGACTTACAGTGATTTGCACTTGTGGCGCTCTGCCATTTACACCCATGTTATTACTTACGGCGTTGGATCCTTGCACTTACGGCATGACGGCAACTCAGGCGGCACACAAACGTACACGTCACCCAGTCAGTCTGCTTCCTCATGTGCTCCGGCATGTAAGTTTCTTGTATTCTTGGATTCTTGGTGCATGTTAAGCTTTTTTATATATTCAGTCCTTAAAACCGGTTGATAAAAGGAAAAGGCAGTGCTCTAGTGATGGTGACAGGCACTGCACCCAGCTGCTCAGTACAGGCTCACGGTGCCAGAACCACTGCCTGGGGGATGGGACAGGCCATGGGAATCACTCCTGGGGCGGGCGGGTCCCAGCTGCACCCTGGCAGCTGTGTTTATGATCATTTCTATAAAAAGTTTGGCATCAGGCCCTTGGTCAGGAACATAACCCCCTATTATAACATTGTTTCTATGGGAAAATCAGATTCAACTTACATCGTTTCCAGTTACAGTGCCTTTTCCAGGAACGTAACCCGCTGTAAGTGCGAGGACTGCCTGTAGAATTAAAATTTGTGAAGTGGTTAAATAAGGGTATTATTTTGTTTTGTTCTGTTCTCATGTTTATCAACAATAAGTCAATTATCACACAATTAATTAACTGTAAGATTAGAAAGGTTTTATCTTCTCCTCACTGCAAATCTTCTAAGGAAGTATTTTACAAAAATAAAAACAGAATTTATCCTAAAATGGGGGCAGGAAGGGGAGGGGGGGATTGGCTTAATTCTCTAGAACCTATTTGTATTTACTTAGACTCTTCAATTTACTCCATGAGAGATTTTCCAGCATATTGCAAGGAACTGTACATGCATGTCAAAACAATATGTAAGGCGCATAATAGCAATGTTGTACTTAAGAAGGACTCAAGTGATTAGAGTAAACACTGAAATATGGTTTCCCAGATTTGTGATTTTTTTTTTACTCTATTAAGTAATAGAAGATTATTTCAACCTCATTGTTTCACTTGGCTTACCTTTAATTAGATATGAAATTGATGCTGTTGCAGATGCTATTATTTTTGTTGCTCATAGATTTTTATCACTTGATAATAAAATATACTCTGAAGCCCTAATATATAGCATCTTTCAGATAAGCATCTAAAAGCACTTTACAATCATTAATTAATGAAGCCTCATGTAAACTCGAGGTCTTATTATTGCACTCACTTTACAGATAGGTAAATTAAAATTAGTGGACAGCAACAGTTAGAGACATCATCAAGATTATGAAATAAGTCCATTGTGGAGCTGGGAATACAAACCAGAGTTTTTGCTTTTCAGGGCTGCGGGCTCACAGAGACAGAATTTTGTTATATCTGCTTATAATGCTAATCATAACAATTTACCTTGTCCTCCCCTATTTATTATACTCCTTTATCTTATCCCATCTTACACTTAGATCATACTCTATTTTATCCAGAGACTTTTGAAGCAAGTGACATTTTCATTATATATCTATCCACTGCTTAGCTAAATGAGGGCTCACTCTTTCAGATTGGGCTTTTTGCATTAATATGAAAATATATACATGGGTAGATCTAGGATTTTGAAAAGTGAGGTGCAGATGGTGTGGCACATAATCACATGTGATGTAACATTTTTTTTTCTAGTAAAAGAGAAACTAGAAGTTTCAGTAATATGGTAGGGGACTAGCACTATATTATTTAGTTTAAGGTCAAAGCAAAAAACAAACACAACTATTGGAATGTGCACTAATTTGCTAGATTATATATAAAGTTTAAAAAAACATAACTAGGCAAAAATAGTCAAAGGGTATTATATCATTAGTCCTGTAGTCATTATGGGTAAGTGTACTTCTCTTATCCAAATGCATAAAACAAAAAATAGCCTTCTAGAGCATCTTGCAGAGCCTCCAGTACTTCATTGTTAGTCATTTTTACATCTGAGTTAATATTACCATACCTAATTTAAGGTTTTTAGATAGACCTAAAAACAGTCTGCAAGGCTATACAATGCCAGGATACAGCAAGATTGCAGAAGAAAGGATAGTTTGAATAATGACACATGAAGGCTATTAACAAAGATATAAGGTTGCTAACACCTGTAAAGTGGTGAGAGATTAACAGGAATCAGGGAGATGATAATGGGCCATTTGACTCTAACAGGACTGCCTGAATAAAAATGTTGCTGCTCCTCCCAATTCATTTTAAAGTGGGTGAAGGAGAAATTAAAATGGGGTGTAACTGCACCATTGCACCTCCACTGGATCTATCCCTGAATATATACCAGTAATAATGAATATTGTTCCCTTATCAAAGGATAATCTCCCTATGAAAACCCAAGTGTGGTGCAGTGAAGACATGCTGAGCTACTTTTAAGAGACCTAGATTATGGGCGGCTACCCGTCTAGTCACAGAGGCCTGGGAGCTGAGGGTGGAGTAATTTACTCTGTTTCTCAGGCAGATTTGGCAGCTCAGAAGCAGCTCTGTGCTGCACTCACTAGACTGTCCCCAAGTTAGGTCATAGCTTTTACAGGGACCTGAGTGGGTTAGTTTATATTTAGCTCTGTCATCCCTACACTAAATTGCTTTTGTATCTCTACATCACACTTTCATTCTAAAACTGGATCAAATTCTACTTGACATAATCATGCAATTAGACTCAGGAAGGTAACATGACCAGAATTAGGGCCATCATTATCATTAACATTGACTTCAGTAGGACTACTTATATTTAAATTAAGCATGTGTGAAAGTGCTTTGCTGGATCAGAGCCAGAGTATTCCACACCTGCCAAGATCAAGGCCTGTTTCTCTCCTTCAGCATGTGCTTCCAGTGCATCCATTAGTGCTTGAGATGCAGAAACCTGCTGTAGTTCCTTTGGTTGATGGCATTGCTCTTCCCACTGCTCCTAAAGTACTGTCCATGAAAAAAAAACAACTCCTGTAAACATAACCCCTCTCCCTATGTGAGTGACAGATGGAAACAAAGGGTAAAAGTATTTGGCAACAAAGAGTGTGACATGGGACCCCATTCCCTTCCCACAATGTTAGATACATGGGCTGTTAAAAGACCAGAAGGAGAAGAACAGATGCCTTGTAAGAAACTTAAAGATGCTGTAAAAAGAATAACCTTTCATGTTATTGACTCCCAGGATGTACAGACCCTATCACAGTTAATGTGAAAAAAGTGCTTCCTCTTTGCCCTAGGATTGAGAGAACAGTAAATGTATAGTCTGTCCCCTGGTGGGAATTGTTCAAACAGCCTAAGAGTATGGAGTTTGTTGGTTCTTCTCAGTGGTGAATTATTGGAAATAATCACTATTCCCAGGGAATCTTTGTGATTCTAGTGTTCCTTGGCCAACTGCTCTGCTTGGAGATGGGGGAAGGAGCCCACATCTGTGAGCCATAGATTCATAGATGTTAGGGTCGGAAGGGACCTCAATAGATCATCGAGTCCGACCCCCTGCATAAGCAGGAAAGAGTGCTGGGTCTAGATGACCCCAGCTAGATACTCATCTAACCTCCTCTTGAAGACCCCCAGGGTAGGGGAGAGCACCACCTCCCTTGGGAGCCCGTTCCAGACCCTGGCCACTCGAACTGTGAAGAAGTTCTTCTTAATGTCCAATCTAAATCTGCTCTCTGCTAGCTTGTGGCCATTGTTTCTTGTAACCCCCGGGGGCTCCTTGGTGAATAAATACTCACCAATTCCCTTCTGTGCCCCCGTGATGAACTTATAGGCAGCCACAAGGTCGCCTCTCAACCTTCTCTTGCGGAGGCTGAAAAGGTCCAGTTTCTCTAGTCTTTCCTCGTAGGGCTTGGTCTGCAGGCCCTTGACCATACGAGTTGCCCTTCTCTGGACCCTCTCCAGGTTATCCGCATCCTTCTTGAAGTGTGGCACCCAGAATTGCACGCAGTACTCCAACTGCGGTCTGACCAGCGCCCGATAGAAGGGAAGTATCATCTCCTTGGACCTATTCGTCATGCATCTGCTGATGCACGATAAAGTGCCATTGGCTTTTCTGATGGCTTCGTCACACCGCCGGCTCATGTTCATCTTGGAGTCCACTAGGACTCCAAGATCCCTTTCCACCTCTGTGCCACCCAGCAGGTCATTCCCTAGGCTGTAGGTGTGCTGGACATTTTTCCTCCCTAGGTGAAGCACTTTGCATTTCTCCTTGTTGAACTGCATCCTGTTGTTTTCTGACCACTTGTCCAACCTATCCAGGTCTGCCTGCAGCTGTTCCCTGCCCTCTGGCGTGTCCACTTCTCACCATAGCTTTGTGTCATCTGCAAACTTGGACAGAGTACATTTCACTCCCTCGTCCAAGTCACTGATGAAGACATTAAAGAGTATCAGTCCAAGGACCAAGCCCTGCGGGACCCCACTGCCCACACCTTTCCAGGTCGAGACCGACCCATCCACCACGACTCTCTGGGTGAGGCCCTCTAGCCAATTCGCCACCCACCGGACTGTGTAGTCATCCACGTCACAGCCTCTTAACTTGTTCACCAGTATGGGGTGGGATACCGTATTGAAGGCCTTCCTGAAGTCTAAGTATACGACATCCACCCCTCCTCCTGTGTCCAGGTGTTTCATAACCTGGTCATAGAAAGAGACTAGATTGGTCAGGCACGATCTGCCCGCCACAAACCCGTGCTGGTTTCCCCTCAGCATAATTTGCCCTGTTGGGCTCTCACAAATATGAGCCTTGATAATTTTTTCAAAGACTTTACCAAGGATGGAGGTGAGACTGACTGGCCTATAGTTGCCCGGGTCCTCCTTCCTCGCCTTTTTGAAAATGGGGACCACGTTAGCCCTTTTCCAGTCCTCCGGGACTTGGCCCGTGCGCCACGAGTGTTCACATATTCCCGCCAGTGGCTCTTCAATGATGTCGGCCAGTGCCTTCAGCACCCTCGGATGGAGCTCATGCGGGCCTGCTGACTTAAAGGCATCCAGTTCTTCCAAGTGACTCTGCACCATCTCAGAATCTATGCATGGAAGTCTGGCGCCTTGCTGCTGCCTCTCTACAACCCCAGTGAGAGACTTGTCATGCCCCTCGCTTAGGAACACTGAGGCAAAGAACTCGTTGAGGAGTTCAGCCTTGTCCCCCCTGTCTGTCACCAATTGTTTCTGCCCATTTAGCAGGGGTCCTATTCCTCCCTGGGCCTTCCTTTTACTCCCAATATATCTAAAAAACAATTTCTTGTTGTGTTTTACTTGGGTTGCCATCCTCAGCTCCATGGTAGCTTTGGCCTGCCTAACTGCCTCCCCACAAGTACGAGCAGAGGAGGTATATTCATCTTTAGTGATCTCACCCTGTTTCCACTTTTTATGTGCTCCCCTTTTGGACCTTAGGCTGCCCTGGATTTCTCTGGTCAGCCATGGAAGCCTCCTAGCCCCTTTCCCTTTTTTGCCTCGCTTGGGGATCGTCTTGCTTTGTGCCCGAAGGATTGTTTCCTTAAGGCACAGCCACCCTTCTTGGGCTCCCATCCCTTCAAAACTCCTACTCTGCAGTGCGTCCTTGACTAATCTCCTGATTGCATTGAGATCAGCTTTCCTAAAGTCTAGCACTTTCACCCTACTTGTTACCTTACCCACTCGACGTCTTATGTTGAATTCTATTATTAGGTGATCACTGTCTCCCAAATGGCTACCGATCTGGAGGTCCCCTATCATGTCATCCCCTGTTGCCAATACCAGATCCAGTATGGCATTCCCCCTAGTGGGACCGTGTACCTCCTGTGTCAGGTGGAGGTCCTGTACACAGGCTAGAATCCTGCGTGAGCGATGGGACCTTGCTGTCTGCGTCTCCCAGCAGATGTCTGGGTAGTTTAGGTCCCCCATGACTACCGCCTCTTTAGCTTTTATGGTCTCTGAGAGTTGCCTCAGGAGCCCCGCATCTATTTCTTCCCCTTGGTCTTCTTGGCGGTCTGTAGCAGACCCCTACCACCAAATCCCTTTCTCCTTGCCCCCCATGTAGCCTAACCCACAATCCTTCTACTTCCTCATCCTTGGATTCTGTCTTGATGAGGGTTGATGTATATTGCTCACTGACATAAAGTGCAACCCCCCACCCCCCTTTCTTCCCCGACCTGTCCTTTCTGTACAATCTATAGCCCTCAATATGTACCGCCCAGTCATGGGATGAATCCCACCAGGTTTCTGTTAGCCCCACTAAGTCATAGGTGTTTAGTGCAAGCAGGAGCGCTAGTTCATCCTTCTTGTTCCCCATGCTCCTAGCATTAGTATATAGGCACTTGAGCCCTGCGACTGGTGCCTTTGCTGCCCCCCCGCTCCGAGTCCCAAGGAGCCCATTGTTTCTTACCTTCTTGTTTCTTACGTGTTCTGTAGTGCTGGTCTCCCCATAGCTTTCAGGTTTCCAATGTTCTCCTTCTTCAGGCTGGTCTGTCCTTGTGGGTGCCACATGGTTTGGTGGTCCACAGCTTCCCCTGCCCTCGTACTCCCATCCCCCGACGAGCCTAGTTTAAAGCCCGCCGGAGGAGATCCGCCAACCTAGTAGAAAACACACGCTTACCTTTGGGGGACAGGTGAAGCCCATCCCAGCTGAGCATATCCCTCGTTGTGATGTGCGGGTCATTGTCCAGGAAGCCGAAGCCTGCCTCGAGACACCACTGCCAAAGCCGCCAGTTGGTTTCTCGGATGCAGTTCTCCTACTGTCTTCCTCATCCGGTCACTGGTAGGATGGAAGAGAAAACCACCTGTGCACCGAACTCCTTCAGCACGCCACCCAGAGCACTGTACAGAGAGAGGTACAGAGCAGAATTCTCATATCCTCCAACCTCTTTTGCTGAAAGCCACCTGGGTCTCACACCCACAGGGTGACTCCCAAAGAAATTCTTAGAGGAACTGGATGATGGCAGGCCACAAACACAGACAGTTTTAAGGAACAAATGAGTACTGGGCTAATAGTTTGAAAATGTGCCAGTGACTAATTGCACCAATAGTGAATTTTCACTTGCCCCTCCTTGGTATGCATACTCCACAGTAATGTTAGTACTGATATGATCCACAAAGGGCAGATTGCAATGTTTTATGCTCTATTATTCACTTGTACTATATATTAAAATCATTCACCCTGTACCTACTTAAAAGAGCAGGGGCATGGGATTTCCAAAGTCCTTTTCTCTATGCCAGAGTTCAGGCAACCAAATAAATCAAACATGCTTTGACTTCAGCTTTGCAAGCATGATTGCGCATGAACAATTACCTTGTGTGTGAACTCAATCCAAAAAATAAAAATTAGATATTGAATCCAGTCAGTAAATTTTCTAGTAGGCCAGTTTTTTCTAGGTGTGATGCCTCAGGCAAGGTCTATGTGAATACCAAAGGAAAAGGTCCAGTGTTGTCTAAAAAATCTATGATGATGCTTACCTGCTATTTTTATTTAATATATTCAGTGTTCCATTGGTTCTCTCATTATAAAGTGCCCTTCTCACAGATTATAAAGTGCATTCAACCAATTAGGAACCAAAACATCAACATACTGCTTATGTAACCATTTACAACCAATCAAAAGAACTTAGATTTTGAGTAACAGATATTTGCACAGAAATGTTCACAATCCATGAATTACAATGTGATTTTTAATGAGAATATGCCAAGTATCTTCTAATAACTGAAGTAAAAGAAATTGTGATTTGCTCATGGATACACCAGGTTCAGATAAGATGCTAACATTAATTTAATAAATTGGTGGGGATTTTTGTGATTCAGTATTACAGAAAATACATCTGGGGCACAGAACATCTGAACAGGGAACAAAGATAACCTAATATGGAAGCTGCACAGTCTTCATTATCTGAAATGAGGACTGTGTACAACACTGTTCCCTTATAACTCTTAAACTAGGTTCTTGTCTGTGGCTCTATGCATTTCTTGTGCATCACTAGAACTGTGACAACGATAACAATATGTCTTGTGAAAGCAGATCTCTTAATAAAGGCACAGTTGACAGAAACCTGCTGGAGGTAAACTCCAGCTGCCGGTTTTTTTGCAATCTCTTCATAGAGGTCAAAGTGTGTTTCAGCTCTGAAAAGAAGTCTGAAATTCTCAGGCACCTGTTTAAACCACATGGTACATAGTAAACCAAGGATTTTTAATCATCAGAAAACACATAACAAGAAAATGAGACTTTGGAACTGTACATTCATCAACTTAAATGTGGCAAAATGACACAATTGCAGATTCTTAAACCTGTTGCCTTCCAGAAATAAAATGTCCCTTGCACAACTAATATCCTTTATTGAATATTAGACTGTTATGAGAACAAATCTAATCACTACAAAGTAGGGAATGTTGAAGCTTCCTTACACTGCTCATTCAACCTTACCTCAGTACCCTCTTCCATATGCATTTCAGTGGAGTCCTTAGTTATATGATCATATGCTATCGTTTCTTATGACACCTTTGTCATTTAGTACAAGAAGCATTTATTCATGCAAGTAAATTACATGTGGAGTCCCACTGAATTCAAATAGAAGCTCTGGTTTATGTCTAATGGGTAGCATGTAAGAATCTACAAAGATAGGATGTGATTGTATCTTACACCCATACACAGAGGGGCCATAACCAGATGAGCACGGCTGTGCAGTATGTAATGCTGCACAACCATCTGCAGTGCCACACACCACACAATCATGCATTTTCCACACTGCTACTTTGCAGTGTGTGTGTGGGGGGGCGGGGGAGGTGACCCTGGAAGACCTCAGGGGTCAAAAATCCCACATGAAAAAAAGGTGGGGTGGAGCAAATGGCAGCAGCACACGCCATCCAGAACGAGCCTCGCCAGCCAGAGCCATGGTCTGGCTGCTGGCCAGGATCCCAGCTGCAGGAGCGCCATGGCTGAAGCTTCCCCCATCCCCTGGACCCCAGGTAAGGCAGCTGGGGGCAGCACAGTTGCTGGCCCCATCCTCGTCTACCCCAACCAGGGTAACCAGATGCATGCCAGAGCACACATGGCACAAGGGTTCCCCGGGGATAAGTAGCAGCACCACAAGGTATGCTGCTGCTACTTCTCCCCAAGGAATCAAACATCTGCACTTATCTGGAAGTGGCCAGAGAGTCTGCTGATAGCTCCTTATCCTGCAGGGTAGGAGAACAGTCACCCCTTCTACCCTTGCTTTAGACCCCATGGAAGGTGTCACTTGAATCCAGGTCCTAGACTGGGAAAGGATGTGAAGATTAGGCAGTTTGTAGCAGGAGTGGATTGACCATTTGCAGAAATTAGAGGAAACAAGCTTCGTCTTAGAAATTCTTAGGAAAAGATTGGATTGATACCTCCACCCTCACAAGAAACCAAGACAGCTACAGTAATGTAGGGTCTGCATACTTATGGATATGTCTTCCCAATATTCTCCCAGTATGCAGGAGTGTGTGGAGTTAAGCAAGAGGGATATTGTTCCATGTGGGAGAAAAGGGTACATCAATCCCTTTGCATCCATGAATAAGGATGCAAAGGGATTGATGTGAGCATCCTTACTCCTTTCTGGTAGGTTTTTTTCTCTGGGAAGTGGCAATTCAACCTAGAGGTAGGATTTAAACCAGATTTTCCTTACAGTATTATGGGCAGTAGGATAAAAACTCTGAAATAAGCTTATCCTTCTGTAGGCAGGCATGGCTTTTCTTTTAGACTCTTTATTATCTGCAAGGCTTTCTCATTTGATCTTATCAATTGCAACAGTTACCAAGGTCAAACAGGCTGATATTTCATTCTTTGTCCCCTCATGCTGCGTATCTCCAGACCTTTCCACAATAATGGCAGTTGCTTAGCTGATCTCTACTCCTTGAGGAGCTCTCCCAAATGGGTTAAATAAGGGAATCGGCTTTCCAACTTTACTGGTTCTTATCTCATCTCCCTAGTTTTGTCACTGCTTTTTTTCTGACAAGTTTTTTTAACTGATTTAAGTATAATGACCCTTCTAGCCCTCTCACAGATATTCCTAAACACACATATAGATCCCTGTTGAAAAGTCTTAGTTGTTTCGTGAAATAAAGTTAACAATATTTCAGTTAACTTTATGGAATTACTTCTTTAGGATGAGACTTTCAAATGAGTTTTAATGCTCATATATTTTCTTTAAAAAAAGAATTCAGGATTATTTTTCTACTTCTTTTTTGCACTCAGCTTAGAAAAGAAAATAGTTTTGGTTTCCTGCCATTTACTGTCTGAGGTTGAAATTCTGTTTTATGGTAAGAGCCCAGCTCAGAGGTATTTCTTATGTGATGCATATGCTCCTTGTTAGCTCTCTAAGCAAGGGGTAACTTCCACCCAAAGAGCTTGGAACAGTGAAACAAGGAAGATTTGACATAGTTTATATTGCTAATCCATATGTTACCACTCATAGTTTTCAGACTCTCTGTAGATTTATTAGCAGTATTTCTGCTTATACACAGCAGTGAAAATAAAATTAATTTGAGAGGCACTTCATTTTACTAGGCAGTAATGTGGTTCTGCAGACTCTCATTGGCTAGAATGATCTCATGAGACTTGGAGAGTTTTATGAGATCTGTCTCTCCAAGGCCATACTCCAGGTGTGCAGACCTGCTGAATTTGAATGTCAGTGATTTTAAGGTAAAGGCTGAATGGCAGGGCAAGAGGCCTATTATAAGTCTGTTGCATGGTCTTTGGAGTGATTGGGTGGAAATGTCACAAAAACAGGGAGCAAGGGAGACTGGAAAAGAGGGAAGAGGGTTTGCATAAAGGATCAGCATAGAGGTGTACATCTTAGAAAGGCAAGTAGCAGTTGTTTTAAAATATGATTAGCAAAATGAAATAAATGAAGCTAAATTTAGAATCCTCTTTACTCTGGATTTGTTTAAACTGTTATCATTGATATTCATGAATTTCTGCAGAAATGTTTGATTTTCCTCCTATCCTGAATGCTGAAGCTATGTGATTAAAGAATAGCCATGAACCTTCTGTTTGGCCTCAGATTGGACTAGGAATTCTGTATTCATGATGCCTGCTGTCTCCTAGAATGAAAGTTACTACAATTTCACAAATTTAGCATTATAATCTCAGTGCAGCAGCACAAAGTGAACAGGCTGTGAGGGGGGAACCTCTTCCTTAAACATTTTAAAAAACAGGTAGCTGGTTTTTAGCCAAAATACCAAAGAAAATTATGAAAATGTATAAATAGCTTCATTTTAAAATGATCCCTATTAAAGTTCTTTGATGTGAGTAAATATATTTTATTTTATCATGAAACTGCATTTTAATATAGGCTTAGCTTCCATAGACTTTTACTCTGATTTTAGAAGTATAAAATCTATCTAATAACCTCTGTCAAATAAAAGTAAAAATCTAAGCAAGCAATTATTCCATACATGTTGTTACAGACAGTTAATGACTGGCTTGCATTTTTATAACAGCAATAGTGTATTTAAAAATCACTAACTGTTGTAGTGTCGCTAGAATGGCTGTAGTGAGAAATTAGTCATTCTGGCATTTCATGACTAATTTGCCATCACTCAGAGGTACATAGATTGTGTTTTGCTTGGTTTAGAATAGATCCCAGTATTGGAAAAGTCTATGGGGAAAAAAGCTAATCTAAATCTCGGCAGGTAGCCAGAATGTTCTTACAGTAGGAACATTGGTTAATTTTTATTAGTAAAGGTGGTGTCCTTCACAGCAGAACAAACATTTATGGTCAACTATGACTCAGAGCAAAAATAGATTGATATTCACTAGCAAGATTGTAAACTGGGTATGTCTACATGTACATTTGATGCAGAACCAGATTATTTGTGAGTAAACTACTCGTGAGTAAACACTACCAGGCAGGTGTCTACATGTGTAGGGACATGGGAGATTTACTTCTCCTAGCAGCAACCTGTTCCCACTTCCTGGGACACTGCAGTGGACCCACCACACCACCAGGGCCATCTTTAAAAGAAAGTGCCACTCCCTGCTCCCTGGCCAGCTGCACTTCTGACAAGAAGCAGCATGCAGAGCACAGGGGAAGCACATGGCAGCTCTTGCGCCACAGGCTCTAGCTCCCTGTGACATGGTTGCTCCAGTCCTTGCCCCTGGCAGTGATGCCTAGTGCTCCAGGCTCCTGCTGGCTATCATGCTGGTCCTCCTGGCTCACAATGCCAACCCACAGCTTGCCCATGGCTGTCTGGGCTCTGCTGGGTCCCCCACATACAGCAACCACCTGCCTGTCCCCACCGCACGGTCCCAAGGCCACTGCTGCCATGCACCTGCCACCTGGACCTTCTCCTAGTGGCCAGACCCTGGCAGGGACACCAATGATGGGCTTCAGGACAGCACCACCAGGGCCACCCTTGCCCTCCTGGGCCTCCAGCTCTACTGCCTCTGGGCCTGCTGGGCCAGCCAGGACTGGTGGCTGCACATCGTCCAGCACACCTAAGATGAAGAACAGTGGCTGGAGGCATTCAGAATAAGCCAGGCCACCTTCCTGGCCCTCCTGAAGCAGCTCCATCCACACTTGGAGTGGCAGGATACCAACATGTGGTTGCCCCTCCCTGCGAACACCTGGCTGGCTGTTACCCTGCTGAAGCAGACTACACTTCCCAACCTCTGCTACATGGGCCACCTCTTTGGTGTGGGCAAGGCAACTGCTTGGTAGGCCATCCTGGAGGTGTGCAGCATCCTCCAGGACATTCTGAGGCGCACTGTGCTCCACATGCATGACCCCCTGGTGGTGGTGGGGTTCTGTGCCCTGGGATTCCCCCAGTACATTGCTGAATCCCAGGGCACAGATGGGACCCAAATCCCTGTCACCTGCCCACCCCATGATGACCTCTCCTACTATAGCCAGAGGGGCTTTCACTCCATGGTACTCCAGGCCATCATGGACCACCACAATGCCTTCACCAACGTGACTGCCAGCTGGGAGGGTAATGCCCATGATGCCCATGTGGTTCAGGATGGCATCCAGCTGCCATATAAAGGACCTAGACTTGCAGGCACTCCCCAACCGACTGTTGTGGTTAGTAATGGTGATCCACTTTGCCCACAAGGCCTTGACCTTTATGTGGCACTGCCACTTTGACTGGTTGTGCCTGCACTCCCACATCTGGCCTGATAACCCCTCATAGACATGGGCATTGGAGTGCCTGCCCCATGCGAATTCCCACTTCACTTTCACCTCATCCCACAGTGCCAAGAGGTCACCACTCTCCTTCTGTGACCAGCTGGGGCCCTGAGTGGCAGCATATGGTGCTGGTAATGAGGCCATTGTGGCTCCTGCACCAGCATTTTAGGCTTCCACATGGCTGTCCCTGTGCTGCCGGGCCTGGGCATGGCGCAGGACTGTGAGTTCCGTGATGAAGTGATACTGGCTGCAGCTGGGCCTGGGTGCTGGCAGGCCTGGCAGGAGCCTGTAACAGCCTGCAAGGTTGGAGGGCATGGGTCTGGCAGCCATGTGGCAATGCAGTGTCAGGCAGTGGTATCAAGGTGCAGGCAGGCTGACACAGGTAGCCCATGGCCTATGCAGGAGCAGCAGAGGCCTAGAGACCCCTCCAGGGCTGTTGTTCCCCGGGACTCAAAATTCTTGCAGGATTTTAAAGGGCATGGGACTGGAGCTGCCATAGAGGCGATCCAGGCCCAGAGCAGAAGAGCCCCTGGGGCTAAGCTCAGGTGGGCCCACTTGTGGCAGGGATGACTGGGAGCACAAGTCTGTGTTCCTGTGCTGTAAGTACTTGTGAGTAAATTTGCTATTTCCATTTGCGGTAGCAAATTTACTTGCGAGTAGCAAAGTATACTGTGTGGTAAGCATGTGCACATATAGACGTGTGTGCTTACTGTGCAGTAAACTATGCTACTGTGTAGTAGAGTGCCTTATATAGGTGCACCCACTTCAGTATCATCACAGTCACTTAGCCTCCTCAACTTCTGTCACCACGGTAAAATACAGAAGATGAGGAGACTGGATGTAGTAAAATACAGAAGGAATCTAAATTTTAAATATCACAGTATTAGGTTCCATCCTACATTTCTATAAACCTGTTCTTAATATAATAATAGGCCTTATCATCATTTAAAAACTGATCCTAAACTGTTAAGCAGACTAGGTCATTTCTCTGACCTCCCTGTCAAATGTGTATTAGTTTCAAATATCTACTGGGTGAGTGATAGCCATCAAACCTGTGTGCAGCAACAGGCTGCATTCTATAAAAGCAATAAACACAATGTACATGAGATATGGTAGAGCAGGTAACTGGAAACCATACAGTACCTGAACAAGCACCGTTGCCTTCTGTAACTCCAACTGCTCTTAGTAAATCTAACTGTCTACTTGGTATCGGTAGGCGCATCTACACTTGCAATTAATACGTCTGAATTTTCTGAGCAGAAAATTCAGATGCATTAAACTGCATCTAGGCACATGTCTGAATATGCACCTGCATCAGGAACAAATCTGCTTCTGCCCTGCTCTGCCCCCCAGGAGCAGCCAGGGGAAGCTCCAGGCTCTCCTGGGTGCCAGCCTCGGGCTGGCAGTAAGCACTGGGCCAGCCCTAGGCAAGCAGAGGGCAAAGGGGGAGTCAGGCTTGAGTTTTGGGGGGCAGAAGGGGGAGGTGGGGACAGCTCCTGGCTTCCCCTGGATCAGTTCCAAGCTGTGTGGAGTTTGGAGATACAATTGGGAGCAAGTGGAGAGCTGGAGACAGCTCCCTGCTATCCCCCTGGAGCTTGGAGCTAACCTGTGGCCTCCCCTGCCGCCTAGGCTGACTGTCCCAGTCAATGCCTACATGTGTGTTTCTGTTTAATGTTCTATGTTCTAGGACCTGTATGTACTGGTTCTAGGAAATGGCACATTAGACTAATCTACTATTCAGTAATTGCCACATATGTTTAGATAGTGATGCTTTACTACTCATTAGACTAGTGTCATGTGCAGTAAAGTGTTACATGTATATGTGCCCAGCACGTGGGATTCGTAGAGTGGAGCCAATAGGATTTCTGAGGGGAGTATATTTAGGCCTGGTGGCCTTTGAGATGGGCAAAGGAATTAGGCAATGTTAGTCAGAAAAACTGGAAGCCTGGCATGAAAAAGAGGAAGACCTGATTAAGGTGAAAAGGAAAGCACTGAAAGCAGCTCTGAGGTGTTTTTACTCCTACATCAGACCTGAGCTATACCTGTAAAAGAGCAGTTACGTTAATGCATTTTGGTCCAAGAAATCTCTGTGATGAAATTTTCCCATCATTCCTGGTAGCCATAATGTTGCCTCACAGGACATTATTGGCAGAGTTCACAATCTAGCTGACAATGTGCAGCAATACATTTTCAGAGATTGCTAGGTGTTAATCATCTTCCTTTAAACCACAGCTTAATGAAATAAAGGACACCAGACAGTAAACTCAGAGGCTGTAAAATGAATCTGTCACATACTACATGATATTTCTATTCCTAGGATGTTTTTAATACTGAGAAAGAGCCAGGTGGTGGTTTTATTTCTACAGGATAAACATCACATACAGCTGGTTTAATTTGTAGTCTTAAATATGTATGTATGACTTGTGGCTGCAGTAATATGCTTAATAATAATACTTTACATCCATATAGTGCCTTCCACCTGGGAATATAAAGCTCTTTATAAGCACTAATAAATTAAACTATAAAACACCCCAACCTTAAGTTAACATGTTTGCTGACAAAGAACGACAATCTCGTACAATACATCATCTTCCAAGGAAACTGATATGTACAGTGTTAATATAATTAATACTCAGTTGATTGATTCATTGTTATAATTATTTCAACAAGTGTAATAAACATTATTGGTCATGTTTTTTATAACGGTGGCCTGCATTTGTATGCATGCACACTCTAGGGGAAATTCAACATGCACAGAAAGCTCTGAAAGGCCTCAAAATAAAAATCAAGAATAACTAAACTGATTCCTAAGGTTTGTGTGCCTGTCAGTGAAGAGCACTTCACCCTATTTTGCACAAGGACAAGTGCAAATCACTGCACTTTGGAGGCAAGTCTACATGGGATGTTTACTGCAAGTAGACTAATTAGCTCTGCAGTAAATATCTTGTGTCTACATGTGTGGCCCTAGTAGGCCACAGGAAACCAATTAACTCTGCTGCAGGATAGTACTTGTAAATACAAGTGCTATCCTGCTGCGGAGTATTTTACTCTGCAGAACTGCACATGTAGATGCTGATGTGGCTGGCTGGGGCATGAGGGTGCTTCAGTGTGAGGGCTGCCTGCTAGCTAGCCCAACACTGGAGAACCCTCTTGCCTCACCCAATCCCACCACAGTATGTTGAGCAGTGTCAGAGCAGTCCTGAGCTGGCAGGCTGATGGGCTGGCAAGAATTGATAACTGCTGAATGGAGCTGTCTTCAAATACCTTAAGGGTGATTACAGAGAGAATAAAGATAAGCTTTTCCCCTGTGGCCATAAGGGATAGGACTAGAATCAATGGCCTCAAATTGCAGCAAAGGAAATTTAGGTTGGAGATTAGGAGGAACTTTCTGACCATAAGCGTGGTCAGGCATTGGGCTCTCCATCTCTGGAAATCTTCAAAAGCAGGTTAAGCAGACACTTGGCTGGGACAGTTTAGTTAGGGTCTTTCTTGCCTTTGGCAGGGAGTTGGACTAGATCTCCGGAGGTCCCTTTCAGTCCTATGATCCTATTCTTTCAATAGCACTTAACACGTATAGGTGATAATGCTGGTGAAAGTCCATGTCTCCTTGGAAAAAGTAGCTGAAACTTTATTTTTTTTTCCCATAGGTTTTTTATTTTTATATTTATTCAACTAAGAATTCCATCCTTAGACTCAAATGCCTCCTTTAAAATTGTCCTCTTTTTTCCATATTGGATACTCCCACATTACTACGCAGTTTGATCAGATTACCAATACATTATTATGCATTAGTGGTATTTCGTTATTGTATTTCATATATCAATCATTTGGGAAGGGATGGATTTTTTTTTCAAAACACTGGTATTGCCCTTTTAATGAGGAACTTCATATGAAAATTGATCAAAAACAGCCCCTCCTTCTCTACATTTCTTACTCATCTCAAGCAAAAAGAGAAATTTATATTAAAAAATAATAATAATCCTAAGGGCATGCACTCAATGGGTGAAAAGTGAAAGATATGGGGGAATTCATGCATCACCTTTCCATACCTACAGCAACTAATTTGGCGGAAATTCATATTGCTCAATACAACTCTAATATTAATTCTTATAAGACTGCCTTCTGTACATCATGGAGATAGATGAGGGATTTCATGGCTTTACCATGGTAATAATGATGAATTTCACAGTTTGTCAGCTTGCCAAGGATTAATAAGATTGATACTAAATTACTGGGAAAGCTGCTAGTTAGCAAAAGGAGACCTTCACAAATTGTTTTACATTTTCTTTAAATCAGAAAAAATATTTGTTTGGGATTTTTTTTTTAATTTGAAGATACAAAAGTCTGATTCTCCTCCCACTTACAAAGGTCAGGAGTAATTCCTATGGGATCAGTGAGCTCAGAATAAGAATGTGTGAAGGAATTGTATATAGTGGCTATGCAAGGGTTGAAATAATCACTGTATAACTTTTAAAGGCAATTGAGGAGCTCTAGTTGGAAAACCATGATAAAATAAGGCTGGAAGGGACCTTAGGTAGGATCATCCTGATCTAAATGATCAGGGCTAGCGCACAATTTTTTGGGGCCCCCTGCAAGAAATAGTTTAGGGGCCCCCTGCCCCAAAGAAGCCAGCAGCATTGGCAGCGGGGGTGGGGTGGGAGTGAGGCAAGCGGCTGGATGCAGGGGGCCCCTTAGCTGCAGGTCTCCCTGCAGCCACAGGTTTCGCAGTATAGGATGAGCCAGCTCTGTAAACGATCCCCAGTAACCCACAAATTCCACAGGCTCTCTAGGTAATCTGTTCCAGTGTTTGCCCATGCTCATACTTAAAATGTTCTTTCTAACACTCACTTATGCATGGCAAAATTCACTCCAGTGTTGGGTACCTGGTCTGTTAATTCCCACTACAATTTAATTTGGATGTATACAGTACATCAGTCTTATTACACAGGGATCAATATCATATATGTATATTTTGTTGTTTACACTGAAATCCAGACACTGAATTTCAGTCTTTGGCTGTTTGGTAAGTTTTTCACCCCCAACACTTGCCACTGCCCTTTTCCCCTGACTGTTTTAATATTTGCCCACCAATGCTCAATGTCAGTTATGCTATACACAGAGCATGTCATACCTTTTAAGGTCTGTATTGGTGTAACAGCACTGATCTTTTTTCCAAAAAAAGAATGCTTTGACATGACTGATTTGAATTATTGGCAGCAAGTGAATAGTAAAAATGAATTCTATATAAAGATAATAGAACAGTACTAAGATGGATACACATACCTTCTTAAGTCAGTCATTATGTCCATTATGTGTATATCCTTTTACATCTGCCTAGTTCTTTTAAAATCTACTTATATTTCCATTGTGCTTTTAATTAATCTTCTATCTCTAAGACCCTGAGCTTTATTTCAGTTCCTAGGTATTCGTATTTTATACAAAACCTTGAAAAGACCATGGATTGTTTTAATTTTTTTAATATTTAAATATCTGTGAGTGTTCTGGATAGTGTACTGCTGGGTTAAAGGCAGCCATTGATCAAACCATTCAGAAACTCCCAAAATGGTAGTATGCAGACAATAATGAGCTCTTCTTAAACAGACAAGCAAGAAAAAGGTTTAGATAGCATCAGATGCATTTAGGCTTTTGCCATTTTCACCCTTTTGCCTCTCTTTTTGATTGTGTGATATTCCTAGGGATAAATACATAAAATTGTTTTGTAACTGTAGAAGCAATGGTTTAAGACCTGGTCAAAGTTCCCAGAAAAGCCTCTAGAAGAGGGGCCACACACTTTGGGTCTGTTAGAGGTAATACAATAGGGACACAGAGGGCGCGTCTACACAAGACACTATGTCACTGTGGTAACAAGCGATGGCAACATAGCTCATTGATACGGTGACAGCATCAGTGGGCATGAACCATGATGCCGATGCTACTGTGCAGTAGGGTTGGAAACAACCCATGCATCTCTGGGACTGTGCAGTACTGCGCAGTCATTTAGTACTTGCTCTAGCAGCTGCACAGTCGGGTACATGTGTAGACATGCCCAGAGAGATCTAGTCAAAAGCGTGGGGAATCTAGACACTCTTCTAAGAGAAGTGCAGATTACGTGCCTGACCCTTGGAAGAGGTGCCCCCAGAGGACTGAGTACTGCTTCCCCTTGATCCATGCCTGACCCATAATACCCGCTCCTTGTTTTCTTCTAAGAATGTACTTCAAAATTATTATTATTTTACTGTCTCTTGTCTGTTCTGGTTCATGGAACACAGAGTGACTTTCCCTGTGCTCAAATTAGCTGGATTCTTGTAATCATTCTCGCTGGCATCTGCTGAACCTTCCACTTCTCCATAAAGTCATATTTATCTGTAGTATAATAAAACAACCTGAAACCAACTTGATATTTCATATGTGGCCTCATTAGTGCTCTTGTTCAGTGTCAGAAATATTTCCTGCAACTGGTGTTCAGTGCTTCTCTTTTTATTTTCAAGAATTATGTTTGTCTTGTGCTACTGCTTTTAAGCATTGTGATGATTCTGACTTTAGTCACTTTAATCCTGTAATGCTTATCTTGCTCTATGATGTGCTTTATGGTTATGATCTTTGTGTGTATATATTTTATTTGACTCCAGATTTATTACTTTACTTTTGCTACACTGAATTGTATAAGCAGCTTACTCATCTCAAGCTTTCCAGTTGGATTCTTCCTGAATCCTTTCTATTGACTCTTCTGGATGCTCTTAGCTGTACATTACATCAAATTTATAGCTGTGTGATGGTAAACAAAATTATTTACTCTTCCAAGTTTCCACCTCTCTGCCTGCCTACAGACTTACTGTTTTTATACAAAAAATAATAGCCATAAAAGCTTTCCATCAGACCTGATTTTCCAAGGACTATTAGTATAGCCCTTGTTTTCATGTTAACCAGGTGATACAATCCCAGTTGCAATATATTTAAACCTGCTCAAAGTGTAATGAATTAAAGACACAAATCCTCTACTGTATTTTTCAAAGTATTTTCTCAAAAAGTTTGATACTGAATAGTCAGCTTTTAAGTGGATTTTTTCATTTGAAAATGTATGCAGTTGGCTAGAACTTCAGCTGAACTAAGTCAGTGAAGCTCCTTATACCTCTTCACTGCAGTGCAGCTACAAAAATTTACACGCTTTGAAGATCTGGACCACTTGCTTTAATCAAACTGGTTTCTTCCTCCCATTGCATTTGGTCAGTTTTTGATTTTCTCTCCCCGCAACCAAATGACTAAATACATAATAGTAGAAAGCTTTTCCATTTCATTCCCTCATGAGTTAAACCAGTGATTTTAGCAAGAGGGACAGCAGTTTTTCCAGCCTCCCTTCAGTCTAAATCCTGGGCATTTCTATATACTCATTGAAGTGAATGGTAAAGCTCCTCTTGTCCTCAGTAGTGTCAGAAATCCATTCTAAAACTGCTGCAATGTTTCTCTAGTTCTTCTGATCTGGCCTATAAAGTAAATGTTTAAATATGGGTGCACTGTTAAACATTCTCCGGTGCTTACTAGATACTTATCCTACTTTTAATAAGATCTTAAATATCCTTGTTGAGGTTTCCTCCATCACTTTTCCCATCTCCTTTAGAACTCTAAGGTCATTTGTACATATGCATGTGCTGCGCTGCCAGGCACTGTTAAATGCATACATTTGTATAAACAGCAAAATGCTCATGAAATGAAAATGGTGGCAGTGCACTTTGGAACTAAAACACATCAAAGGTGTTTTAGTTCAAAAGCGCATTGTCATTTTTTCATGCATTTTGCGGTTTATACAAATAAATGAAATGTGAGGCCAGGCACATCAGCTTGCGTGCTCTGCAGAATCAATTAATCAAGTCTGCTCTGACGTGCTGAATCTCTGGCACATTGGAGCAGACAAATGTATGTGCATAAATGCCCTAAATGCTGGCTCTAGTATCTTGCCAACTGTGGCAGTGAGATGCCCCACAGGCTCCCGAAGGGGAGAGGGCAGTCCCTGTGGGCCCCAAACCCCACAAAGAGCACCCTTACCTCCAGGGGTGCAGCAGGAGCAGGAACCGCAGCCATGGCCGCATGAGCCAGCGTTACGATGGTTGTTTAATCAGCTGTTCCCCTGGTGGGGAAAAAACGAGCCAATCACAGCAGCTGGAATGGCCACCGCGGGAAGATTTAAAAGACCCACCAGAACCTGGGAGGCAGGGAGAGCAAGGGAGCACACTGGTGTGGAGCACGTCAGACATGCTGAGGCTCCTGCAGCAGACAGGAGCAGTGCAGCCAGCTCAACGCCAGCAGGTAGAGCAGGGGAGGCATTTGAGCCCCCTGTAGGAGGCTGGGAGGAAGAAGGCGTCTCCACACCCCTCTCTTCCCCAGAGGTCTATTTCTTTTGACAAAAAATGAGAATAGGCACAAAACTAGAAGTGCCCTACTCGGAGGCACTGACATAGATGCCAGCCAACTCAAGTCCAGTTTGCCAGTCTCCACAACAGGAAGGCTACTCATTGAGGCACCCTGACAAGTTCCAACAGAACCCACATTAATGAGGGTTCCTCCTCTAGGCAAGCAGGGGTCAATCGAGCACGACCAAACCACACCGCTGGTGTCTATCCAGTTGGAGAGTGGACAGGGTGTAGGGGAGGCGGAGCCCCATGGAACATCACACCCAAACTGTGAGTACTGCTGTCGCTGGGGGGGGCCCCCAGGAAGAAGATCTCCACTGAACCCTCCCTTTATCTAACAACACCAAGTCATGGCAGGTGAGTTGAGGGGAGGGGCCCCATGCTGGATGGATAATGCATCACTCGGGGAACCCCTGCTTAAGGCACCTTTTATCACACCAACCTTGCCTGGCACAGTGGCACAGTGCACTGGATGACGCTTCCTAGCATCCTTTTGTTGAGCTTCAGAATTAATACATGGCACTCCAACACCCTTGGAGGCAACAAAAGCCTGAATAACCATAGCCTGAGGGGGAAAAACCCACTAGAACCAAAAAGTTCTAAAATCCTTCATCAAAGATCACTCTATTCTAGCTCCTTTGGGAAGTCAGGAAAACCTCCCTCTCATCTGGAAGATGATGTGACTAAAAATGACAGTTTAAATTCTGATGATGATGTGTTTTTAAGGTGAAACTCTAGTTCCATTTCAATTACTACAAAACTCCCATTGACTTCAGTGGAACTGAGACTTAATCTACAATACATTTACACATGGAAAAAAGGATGTCTACATTGTGTCTATTGCTATGTGCAGAGGCAGAAGTAATCTTGGATTAACCCATGATTGACAGAAAAGCTGGGAGGCTGTAACCCATTAGGTGAGAATTGCCTATACAAAACTGTCGTGAAGGTAGTCAGTCTCACTTAAGAAGAATCATGTGATAATCATACCTGTCCTCCTTAGTTTTCTCTCTTATAGATATCTGGCCTCCAGGCTTTTGCCCCCAACCTGTTGATTTTGAGAGTCTTTTAAACAAGGATATATTAATTTCCTCTTTTTCTCTCCATTGGGATAGCTAGGCTTTGCATATTAAATACATGCTTTCATTTTCACTTGCCCCAGGTGACCTGCCTGTCTAAAACAAGGGTATATCAAATCAAGAGGAAGGGCCTCTTAATTTTAAAAGAACCACTATGTCATTAGCTGCGAACTTTCTTTCTTCTGTGGGTATCTGTCAAAACCTTAATATTAATTTTTTGTAAGTGCTGTTACATTACAAACACAAATAGTTCAGCTGAAATGCTTATTCCAGGGGTGGGCAATTCTTTCAGCTGGAGGGCTGCTTAAAAGTTTTGGTGAGCTGTCAAGGGCTGCAAGAATAGCCCCACCCATTGATGGGTGCCCTGTCCCTGGGTACCTTGGGACCTGAAGTCCTGCACCAAATCCCTGACCTTTGCCACCAGAAATTCCTCCCCTTGCCCTGAAAGTACTCCTTTTGGGAGGGACAGTGTTACCATCTTGAAACTTGCAAAAAACAACAACAAATCATGTCCTTAAAAAATCAAAGATCTACTATAAATTATTTAATTTTTAAAATATTTTTTATCTGATTTATGTGTGTTTGCATAGTGTATCTAGAGACTAATGCATAATAGCTCAAAATAAAGTCTTACTCTTGTATATTGTGTGTGGGGGTTAAGGAAGTGTATGTGGCAGGGTTGTGGTTGGGGAGTGTGTGTGTGTGTGTGTGTGTGTGTGTGTGTGTGGTAGGGTGTGGGTATGGTGGGTGGGTTGTGTGCGGGAGGATGAGGGGGTGGGTGTGGAGGGGTGTGGGTGTTGGGTATGTGGTGGAGTGGGGACTGTGGGAGGATGTGGGTGGGTGTGTTTGGGTATGATGGGGTGGGAATGTGTTGGGGCTGTGGGAGGGTGTTGGTGTGTTGGGGTTTATGGTGGGATGTGGGAGTATGTGTGGGATGGTGTGGGTGTGTTTGGGGGCCTGGTGGGGAGGTGTGGGAGTGTGTGTGGGCTGTGGTAGGGTGTGGGTGTGTGTTAGGGGTATGGTGGGGGGGCGGGATGTGTGGGAGGGTGCAGGGTGGTTTCTTAGCAACCAGGGCCACACCTCCTGTAGGGAAGGAGGTGTGGCCAGAGCTTATAGCGGGCATATTGAGGGGCCCCATGCACTGGATAGAATTGCCTGGTGGGCCAAATCTGGCCCACAGGCTGTATTTTGTCTACCCTTGACTTATTCAGACACTGGGCCTTGTTACACCTTACACTGTGAGTGGCACAAATGTTGATCAGCTTCGTGCTAGCTTGGAGTTTGGAGCTGTCACACCTTCAACTTGAGTGGCACATCTATGGGGAGTGGCTGTACCTCAATGCAGGGGTGGGCAATTAATTGGGCTGGAGGGCCACTCAAGGAGTGTTTGTAACATGTTGAAGCTGGGGTTGGGGGTCAGCTGACCCAGCCTGGTTGGGGGAGCCATTGATCCTTTCTGCCCCCAGGCTTGCCCACCCCACACCCATCAATGCTGTATAAAACATGCTGCATGGAATGGTTGGGCAAGGTCTCCAGCCTGGGACCCCAGGGGGCCAGGTGCACTCAGCTGGGCAGATGACATGGGACAATGGGTGGGCAAGCAGCACCCAGGAGTGGGATGGGTGGGCCAGGCCTAGATCATTGGGTGGTGATGGCATGGAGCAGGAGCCCAGAGCAGAGTTGAAATCTGCTCCCCAGACATCCCAACAATGGGCATTAGTTCTGTGGGCAGGGACATATGGGGAGCAGATTGCAGCTCTGCCCAGGGCCCTGGTGCTGCACTGTCACTGTCCCTTGATCTGGGCCCTGGTCCAAGGCCCAGGCCCACCCACTTGTCCCACTCCTGAATGCCACTCCCTGCCCATCTGTGGCCCCATCCCATCTCCTTAGCCAAGCTTGCCCTGCCTGTGGGGGTCCTGAGCTGGTTTCCATGGAGACCCTGCCCACTCTGTCCAGCACCCCCAGTGGTGGGTGCAAGGAAATGGGCCAGGGTACCTGGGCAGTGAGGCTGGGTCCAGCAGTGGCAGTGATGGGGGTGGCAGAGACAGTGTCAGGGGCAGCTGGATGAAGTGAACTACCACCTTGAAGCTGCTGGGAAGCCAACTATGACCATTGCCCCTGCCCTGCTATGTGCCCAAGGGCAGTGGAAACAGTCTCACATGCCAAGCTGTCCCACTTTGCCTTGGCTGGGTGGGACCAAGGGACCCACTGTGGCCCAGATAGAATCTCTTGGCAGGCTGGATCCAGCCCACCGGTTGCATTTTCCCCACCTCTGCCGTAATGGCACATGAACTGGGTTGTGCAGATCAAAAGGTAATCCTGCCCTTGAGTGGTGTAACTTTGAGCTGCAAAATGAGTGCTTTAAACCACGTTAAGGTGCTAATGACCAGTCCCTGGGCTAGCACCATCTACACATGCATTTGATCTGGGATCAGTTTACTCACAATTAAACTACTCACAAGTAAATGCTCCCAGACAGGCATTAGATTCTGCTAATGACAGCAAACTGCTGCCGCTTCCTGGGTCACTGCAATAGGCTCCTGACACCACCAGGGGGAGCTCTAGGTGCTAGCCCAGGGACTGGTAGGGAGCACCAGACCAGTGGACAGCTGTCTCCTGCCAGGGTTGGGACATTACACCCTGCCCCTGCAGGCTGCCTGCTGCCAGGGCGGGGACAATATCCCCCTGCCCTTCCAGCAGGGATCTCCTGGCTCTGGCTTCCCAATCAGGGGCAGGGGACTTCGAAAGAGCTGCAGGAGAGGGGCAGATCCTAGCCCCCTGCCCTGATGAGCTGGTGGGGCAGGTAGCAGCTAGCTCACTGCTAGCTGACCCACTGGCAGAGTTCCTCATTCCTGCAGCTCTTTCCAAGTCCATGCCTCAGTCACCCAATTGGGGCACAGGACTGGGACCTTCCCCTAACCAGGACATTTCCCAGATTATGCAAAGTGGAGGCTGGGGAGTTTGTTCCCCACTGAGCTCTGCAAGCATGGAGCTGGGCAGAGAACAGGCTTGGGAACTTGTACAGAGCTGGGCAGGGAACAAACTCCGCAGCCCCCACCAACAGGAAGCTCCCAGCACCAACTCCACACTGTGGGACAGGACTTATCTCCCAGTGGGGAGATGCCCTCTGTGACCATAGAGCATTCATGGAGTTGGTGCTGGGAGATGAGGATCTCTCAGCCCCCTGCCCCCCAGTTGTGATGGTGGAGCAGGGACTGAGAGAGAAGTATTAGGGGTGTGCGAAATTTGGCCAGCTGTTTCATTTTGACGCTGTGTCAACTCATTTCAAGATCAAAACAGTGAAATCAAAATAAAATGAAGGGCTTCAAAACAACCTTGAAATGAAATGAGGGCAGTCAAAATGTTTTGAAAGTTTTGAAACATTTTGAGTTTCAAAGCTGAAGATGGGCTTGCCTGCAGGGAAACAGAAAGTAAGGAGAGGGAGGGGGAAGAGGAAGGAAGGACTACTCTGATATTGACTGTGTAGCTGGACAGTGACTGTGATCCTTCCCTGAGGCCCCTTCCAATCCCAGTGCTCTGGGGGAGGAATGGAAAAACAGCATAAAAAGCAGCATTGTTTGAACTGAGCTGCTTTCTGCCTTGGGGACAGTTACTGAGCTGTCTTTCAGCAGCGTCAAATACCAAAGGCTACCATTCACTTCCTACTTGCTACCCTAGCAAGTAGGATTCATCAATAAATTTTGCTTTCTATACCCTTTTGTTTTATTATTATATTCACTGCTTCCTTTCAATTTATTCCTCCCTCAAAATCCTCTTATTGTTTTTGTTAGTCTATTTTGATTCTTTTCAAATCTGTGTTTTCTCTCACAGTGTGCATTCCATTCACTGTGCAAGGAAACACAGTATAATTATATTACATATTATAATATAGGATTTATATAGGAACACATATATTTATATATTTTATTTTATTTATTACATAAATACATACATATGTACATTACATAAATACGCATACTTACAATTATCTTATCTACATATATTACATAAATCAGGTAGCATTACAGAAGAAGACAAATTTCCCTGCACACCAAGGCAAAGACAAGACATTATGAAACACACCATGAAGTGTGGTGGAAAGGCAGCTGGCAAGCCTTCAGGGTGGGGCAGAAGAGGAGGTAGATGGAGAGCTGTAAGTCCTCCTCCCCAACCACCAAACTGAGATGCAGCCTCTTTGCTACAACAGGCAGGCATGAGGCTTCCACTAGTTCTACAGGCAGCAAGGAGAGGGGAGCAGTGCCAGTGCCACTGCCTGTGCCTGAGTCTGCAACCCTCCAAGATCATCAGCCATAACCCACCACCACCATGACAAAAAGCACCAGCACCAGCCTAACAGTCTTCTCCACCCACATTTCACTTCCCATGCCAAGCCATCCAGTGCCAGAGGAAGAGCTAGAACTGGATCTGGATCTGACTGCCCTAGCAAGGGAAATTCTGGGGAAGGAGGGGGAATCATCTGAGTTTGTGCTCCACACCCCTCATTTCCCCTAGAGCCAGATCTCTTTCCCCAGAATGCACTTTGGAGGAGGCTGAGGTAGAGGTTGTGGAGGCAAGTGGCTCAGCTGAGTCCGCTCCTCCTGTTGCTGTGCCTTTACCTGCTGAGGAGGGGGAATAGGCAGCATCTACACATTCACCCACACCCCAGAAGTAAGCGGGTAGTGTGGTCTGGGATCATTTTGAGCTGGCAGATGATCCCACGTACACTATCTGCCTGCACTGCCGAGCCAAAACCAGCCAGGGCAAGGGAGCAAAACACATGAGAACCATGGGGATTCTGATTCAGCACCACCCCCTTGCCCTTGCTCCTCCTCAGCCTGGCACCAAAGGGAAGTCCCCCTCTCATTCCAAAGCCCCATCCCCCTAATGCAGAGGCAGGCCACTCTGGAATATTGGGGGAAAGGCAGCCAGAAAGTGGGGCGCATTGCAAGGGTGAGCAAGATCACTCGGAGCATTGGGGAGATGCTTGCTGTCAGTGGCCAGCCCTTCTCCTTAGTTGAGCAGCCAGTGTTCAGGCAGCACATGGCGCTTGTGGCCCCATCATACCAAGTGCCTTCATGCATGTTCAGCAGGATGGTATTGCTCTCCCTATATGAGGCATGCAGGGAGTACTTGAGGGAGGAACTGTGCAAGGTAAGTCTGCAGGCGGCCTTACACTTCACCTCAGACATCTTGAGCAGCCGGGGTGGAGATCATGCATACCTCTCCCTCACAGGGCACTGGTGCAACCAGTCAGGCCGTCAGTGGGCTCCCCTTCAAGTTGAGGTGATGGATGAATCCCACATGGCACCAGAGATCATGGGGGCCAGGGGGCCATGAACTGTTTTGTGCAGGGGTGGCTCACTGGGCAGGCCAAGCTCACCTGTGGGTTCATGGTCACTGATAATGGGGCCAATATGGTCCCCTGCACTATCTCCTTGAAACATGACAAACTTTGTGGCCTCAGCAGGGACTACCATCCCTGCTGTTTTCACTCAAATCAGGCAAAAAATGACAAAGTTATAGACAGTTTCATGATTCCCCATTATAGCCTATGGACTAAATATCAAAACAGAGTTGAAACAGTGAAACAGTTTCAATGAAATGGAACAGTGCTTTGAAACAAAACAAAACTCAAAATGAAACACTGTCCCATCGAAATGGCAAGCAGAAGTCGAAACAAAATGGTCCTGTTTTGCACAGCCCTAATTAGTATCTCCTAGCCCCCGCTCCCTGCTCATGATTTCTGAGCGAGGGGCTTGGAGCTCCCTGCTGCTGGGACAGGTGGACATTGTCATTCCTGGGCTCTGGTGGCAGAGACTGCCCTGGCAGCAGGCAGCTCCCAAGGGCAAGGAGCAATCTCCCATCCTCTGGTGGATGGCTGACCGAGAGCAGATTTGCTTCCAGTCAGTCATCTGCACAAGCACTACTACACCATTACTAATCTAAAGTAAATTTGCTACTTGCATTTGCAGGTAGAAAATTTACTAGCAATGTGCAAGGTTTACTGCGTAGTAAGCATGTGCACATGTAGATGCACATGCTTACTTCACAGTAAACTATGCTACTGAGCAGTTTAGTGTCTTGTGTAGGTGTGCCCAGCATGTGGGCAATCCAAGGGTTAAGAGCTCCAGGAGCTGCCCAAAGTTACCATGCAACAAGGCCTTGTATGATCACTGAAGTTGCTGACTGTTTTTAATACACCACCCCTAAAGGAACTTTATGTATTCATATCAGTATAACTTTGTAGCATTTATTCCAAGTTAATTTGTCTTGCCAGATAGCATTATTGTGAAAGCACGAGGGAGAGAAAGAAAAAGAATAAAAACAAACACATAAGCTTATCTGCAGTTCTCTGTAACATGGTGTTCGAATGATAAAGATAGAAATAGCTGAAGTTTGTAGTAAGTTGACAAGCAGAGAAATAGATACAGGAAAAATTAAGATGGAGGCAAACACAGAATTCCTAAGTTGCATGTAGAGTCATACTGACCCCTCATATATTATTTTCTTATTTGATACACAGGAGCAGAGAGGGAAGGGAAATAAATATATGTTTTGGGCATGATTTCTACATGGTAAGTGTTAATGCAATAACAGCAGGTTTACAGGCTCACTCTATATGCAAGAACCAATAAAAAACTTGGGAAATTAGGCAAGTCAACTGGCTTGCAGAGGTCCTACTTTTATACTAGACTCGCAACAGTGTAAGACTACAATCCTCAGTGACTTACTCCTCCTTACTAGGTAAGGGTAGATAGCAAGTTACTAATACGGGAATTAATGAAAATGCATATGTTAACTGGTTATACTCAGTGCATGTGTCTACACAGGACACTATGTCATTGTAACCACGTGCTATGGTGATGTAGCATCGGTGGGCACAAACCATGATGCCCAAGCTACATCACCATAGCAACATGCTCCCTCACTATAGCGCATTGCTACAGTGGTGAAGCCGCTAAAAATAACCACGTGCCACTAGCACACCACAGTACGGGCTGTTACTGTGCCACAGGAGCATGTGTAGACAAACCCAGGATGACGATCTAAGAGTGTGAGCAAACTCAGCATGGACTGACTATATGTGAATATATTCAATGTGCTGTGTATGCCTTTTCTTGGGAGGATCCTCACTCCATGTTACTCAGCATAACAAACTGTACCTTCTGATCACAGTGAGCAAAATGCTACAGAGCCTCAATTCATTTTCCAATAGCAGCTGATAATGTTTCAAACATCCCAGTTCTCACTGTGGCATTGATAGTTCTTATGAGACGATTGACAAAGCAATATAACTCCAGACCAGACTTCAGTCACACTGTAAAGCAGGTTTCTGTTAATCATCACTCTGTCCATATATTTGGTTTTATATAATCATAGTAACAGGAGGAAAAAAAAGAGTAATTTTTAAGCTCTTCTTGCCTTCCTTCCTCCCTGCCCCTTTAGTACAACATGGTTCTCTTCTTTGTGATATATTTTCCAATGCTTTCACTTTAAGACTTGAATTTAAGTAAACAGCTGTATCTCTTGTTACTAAAGATACTTCATTGCAATTATCTTTACATTTAGTTAATTACAATCTTTTAAAATATAAATTATAATTATGGGAAAGAATAAAAAAGCAAAATTATTATTTCAGCATGATATTCTTGAAGATTTGATGCCTTAAATATTTTGACTTTCAATTCAAATCAGGATTGCTTATTATTGTTCATTGCTGTTAATTTTTTTAGCTCCCTGTTTTTTTTCCTGTTACTTCTTTTCTATACACCACTTTAAGAACTGATGGTGAAAAAGAATATATGAACTAAGGCCAAAACATACAATAGCACTACATGAATAATTACTCACTACACAGAAAGCTGCTGAAGCTATAAACTATCATTGTGAAGTCTAATGTGGCTTCCCCAGATAACAGCATGGAGATCAAAACAGAATGCTCTGATGTTCTCTTGTGTCTTTTTTTCTTCATATCCTAAGGGGAAATTGTTCTGGAAGTATGTACAGCTCCTGTGTGCAGTAGTGTATATCTTTATAGAGAAAAGTTTGTTTAGTGGAAAGTTAAATCAGACATCACTCTTTGATACATCAGTCAATAGAAAGAAATAAAGAGAACAACTCAAGGGGCACATGAACGCTGATAAAACCCAAGGCTGCAGTAGAAAACAGCCTTTTTTTTCAAGCATCTTTACTTAGGGACCTTCAAAGTTTTTCTTTTAAGTTGTCTATTTTCATCACCAGTTTAGACTCCTACATCAGAATGCTCTTGAGTCACCATCCTGTTTGTCTGCAGTTTAATTTCTTCCTTAAGCATCAGACTTGTTACAGAGGAAAGCAATGGATGTCCTACACAAAATGACTAGTCATTAGACTGTCTCTGACTATAGTAATATTAAAAATTGTGCCCATATGTATTACAGAACTGACCTGCAATTTTAATAAAATGGCGGCAGGGTGCTTTAAACTAAAGCTGGTTCAATGAGCTTTAGCTCAAAGTGTCCCACTGTCATTTTTCAGTGCAGGGACACTGATATGCGTGATGCTCTGGGTACTTTTAATTAACATGGCTCTCAGATATGTGCTAATTAAAGTGCCCTCCCCACCCATCTCCTGGAGCACATGTGTAAATGCCATCCATTTTTGGTCCAAATTAAGACACCTTAAAGGCCGTGTCCACATTAGCATGCATAGGAGTTTGAGATGCCATAGAAGGCACCCCACATATGAGAAAATGTTCCCTGCACTGCATGTTTGCAGCGTGGACTCTAAATTTGATACTGGGAAATCCCAATATTAAAAAAAAAATGCACTGAAAAAAAGCAGCGCAGGGCACTCTTGGAACTTTCCTGTAAGCAACTGGAGGCTGGATCTTCCAAGGAGATGCTCTGGCAGCTGGCCAAACTGTATATGGCTGCTGCATCCTCCTGCTGCTTCAGCATGCTGCCTCAGCAAATTGGAGAAAATAGAAGTGGGGCATGACTGGAAGCAGCAGGCAGTGGGTCCTTGGGCTGCTCATGACCTGTGGCAGGCAAAGTGCCCTCATGAGGAGCATGGTTCTGGCTGAGTCCTGGGGTGCTCCTTCTGTGTGGGGTTTGTGGAAGGGTGTGTTTGTGGAAGGGGTGTGTGGGGGGTGAGGGGGTATGGGGTTTGTCAGGGGTTGGGGCCCCCTGCAACACACCCCCTCCCCATGGTGCACAGCCACCACTGCTGGTGCCATCAGGTCAGGCAGGCTCCATGCCTCCATGTATGGCTCCCCACCAGAGTGCTGGAAGCCACATATGGAGCCACAGAGTTGGCCCCACCTGGCCTGATGGCATGCAGCTTCCACCAGAAGCCCCATGTGCTGGCATAGATTGGCCCAAAGGTACATGCCAGTGGGCTGGGCTGGCTCTGTGCTGCCACATGCAGCCCCTAGGACTCAGTTGAAGCTGTGCACCACTGTGGGGCTCTGCCTGCCATGGGCCATGAGTGCCCTGAGGGATCACCTACTGCTGCGTCTGCTGTCATCACTGGTGAGAGCTGTGCATCATAGGGTAAGCATATGGTGGGAGGCCCCAACCAGGCCCCACAAATCCCACACACCCTCCACAAACCCCACATGCACACATACACCCACCCACTAACCCCATACCCATACACTACCCACAAACCCCACATCATCCCAAAACCCCACCCCCACCCCCACAAGTCCCACAAATCCCACACTCACCCACATACACCACTGCACCCACACCCCCCACAAACCCCACACCCATCTGCACCCACACCCCCCACAAACCCCATGCCCACCCATATTCCCATCTCAAATCCCATACCCTGTGTGCCCAGCCACCAGATGGGATGGGACCTGCTGGTAGGCACCGCAGCTGCACAGGTAGCTGCCACACTCCAGCCCTGCTCCATGCCCACACCAGTGGTGAGACATGCAGTCCTGGCAGGGGCAGGTGGGGTGGCTCTTGGTTCTGGAAAACACTTGGGGGGTGTGATGGGAGGCAGGGGTGGAGATGGTTGTTGGAGCAGGGGTGAGTGAAGGGCAGGACAGGGAATGAGGTGGCAGCAGGGTCTATATGTGTATGTGATGGGCCAGGGGTGGCAGCATGGGTGTGTGAGTGCAAGAGATGCTGGTGTAGCAAAACCCCCATTTTTTTCTTTTTTTTTTTGTATTTATTTTAAAATGCATTCCCTCCCCTTCCCAACCATTAATGACTTTTTTTCTCCCTCTCTATTCCCTATAGATAAGTATAAGTGAGCTCAGACTTAGAATAAGCTTTAACATTTTTATTTTGGAAGCAAGTGTTTGGTTTTGGACATCCACTGTTTTATGTTGTATTATTATTAGGTTTGTATTGATTCTTACTACTGTTGTATATTGTATTATTATCATTTTCGTATTGATTTTTATTGTTTCATATGGCTATTGTATGGTTTAGCCCTGTGTTTGTAAGTGAACCAAAGTCATGTCAAGTTTCCATTTTATATGTCAAACCTCCATCTTGTGTCCTCTGCCTGGGCATCCCATGTTGCAACTGTATGAGTCACGTACCCCTTCCCATGTAAATTGGTTCCTGGATGAATGAGAATGATTGGGAATGACTGAAATACAATGGTAGCAGGCCTCTACTGAATGGCCTGGAATGACTGGGCCATCACCTTGCATTGATTCATCCAGGAACCATGGACCTCACCCAGGAACAGGGACAAGACCAACATTTGAAAGACAAAAGACCCTGCAAAACCAGCAACTCTTACCATTACAGACACCTGAAACTGCACATCCCTGCATGAAGCACACATGCTCAGTACACCAGGGGCTGACCCTCCAGCTTCCAGCACCTACTGCCACTCCCTGCAACTTCTCTAGCTGCCCTGGAGCCATCTTCTGGCTCCCCACACCCAGAGCCCCTCTTTAACACCCACACTTTCCCTTAGTCCCATTTTCCCCTCTCCCCACCTACCTTTTCAACTACCCCATAGCTCTGGCTCCAGTCCAGCATGCTTCCCTGTTGTGCAGGCTTTGGGCAGTTGTCTTTTAATCAATTAAGATCAATCAATTAACCTAAAGTTACTCCCAAGCCTCAGTTCTTCAGCCCAGGCCTCTAGTCTACCAGTTCTAATCCTGGTCCTGGTGACTTTCATTTCCAGTAACTTTAACTCCCTATACTTCTACTTCCTTGCCCTAACTTTTCCCCAGGTATCCTAAGTACACCAAGCACATTCATACATACACATCACAACACCCAACTGAGGAACTCACCTGTGTGTGTGTTTAGGTGGGTGGTATGTGTGTGAATTAGTGAATACACATATATATAAAAATATATAGATATTATTGTGTGTGTGTGGTATATGAATTAGTAATCCACGTATGTGTATTGGATATGCAGGTGTTGGTAACTGGTAACTGATTCTGTCTAAATGTGGTGTGTGTAGCGTGTATGGACTTAAACTGGTGATAGGTGTGCATGAACCTAGACTAGTTATTTTGAACGTGTGTGTATCTGAGTTGCTGGTGTGTGTGTGTGTGTGTGTGTGTGTGTGTATGTATGTATATATGTATATGTGTGTGTGTATATCTATATACATGGCATTGTGTGCATGATATATGAATTAGTGATCTGTGTCTAACTTTTGGGGTGTATAGTGTGTGCGCTTAAATTGGTGATAAGTATGCATGTGCCTAGGCTGGTTTGGATGTGTATGTGCCTGAGCTGGTAGTGTGTGTGTGTGTATGTACCTAATTGATTTGTGTGTTTGTATATGTGCAATTGTATGCCACCCCCTCCTGTCTAACAATGCAATATTGAGATCCTGAGTGTTGGCCTGACCCCTCAGGGCAATACTTGGGGTGGGGGGGCAGCACTCTGGGTAGAAACAGCCACCAGAGCTGGGCTTGGAGCCCCCCAGCCCCCCTAGAACAGGGAGGCTGCCCTGGAAGAGAAGGAGCTTGCCCAGTCCAGTCCCTGAGCCCCAGTCAATGGCTTCCCAGGAATGGCATGGGGATCACTGGGGCCTGGGCATGGGGGCCGGGACTGAACAGCAAGGGCTGGCACTGTTGAGAGCCACAAATTAGTGGGTGGGACAGCTGCAGCTGGACTCATGTCCTGGTGCAGGAGGGAGCTGTTGCCTGGAGGGAAAGAGTGAGCAGCAGACAGTGGCTGCAGGTCAGGAATAAGGGACACTTGCAGTGATGTGGGTGCTGTGGGTTGGGAGTAAGAGTCAAGGGCATGGCACCAGCATATCAATGCTGCTCAGCACCACAAAGTAGCTGTGGGGGCAGTCAAAGCTGGATCTGCATCCTGATGAGTGAAGAGGCCAGGGTGAGCTCTAAATTCCTATGATAAAAAACCAAAAGCAAATGACAAAATATATAGGTATTTAGAATTTATTTTATTATAATGATTGAGGCAGTGGTAGGCTTCCAAATTGCATTAAATTTGTAAATATATCAAAACTTTGTGCTGTACTGTTACCTATATATATAGTAGCATTTCATTGTAATTGTGGAAAAATGCGAATGTTGGGTTTCTTAATCAGATAATTTAGGGGTTTTATAAGACAATTTGTGATATGTAAACAGAGAAAACCAGGATCCCTGCTGGTGAGGCAAGTGGGAGGACCCAGGCAGAGAACCCTGCCCAGGGTCAACACCGGGGATGCACCACAGGTGATGGCCCCATCCTCCAGCTCCCCCTGACTGAGATCCGGGAGGAGCTGGGCACAGTCAGTTTTGCCCCAAGTGGCAGAATTTGCTCCACACCAAAGTGCACATTCAGGCCTGTGTGCTGAGGCACTAATCTTTAGCACAAATTTGTGCTGCTGCTGCTATTTGAGCTGCTGCAAGTGCATGTGCCTGTATGTGTGGACTTACATCCAGACGAGCACAAATGTGCGGTTCCCTGGAGACAAGAAGCAGCAGTACACCTTGTGCTGCTGCTGCTTGTCTCTGGGGTACACCCATTCCACGCACCCTCTGATGCACAGCAGGGTACCTCAGGTGGGGTAGGAGAGGATGGGGATAGCAACTGTACTGGCCTTAGCAGTCTTACCTGGGGTTCTGGGGGCCCTGGAACCTTCAGCCGTTGTGCCTCTGCAGCTTCGAGCCTAGGTCAGCAGCTGGATTGTAGCTCCAGCAGGCCAGGATCTGGTTTTGGGTGGCACATGGTGCCACTACATGAGCCACCCTGCTTTTTTTCTGCACAATTTTTTTTTACCCTGGGATCTCCCTGGATCAAACCCCTGCTGCTCCCCACTCTTCCCCCTCCCCCCCCCCCCCATGCTGCAAAGTAGTAGCATGGGGAACGCCTGAATGTGCAGTGTGTGGCGGTGCAGGCAGGTCTCTGGTACTACATACTGCACAGCCATACTCATTGGGACATGGCCAAAGTGGCCAGATTTTCAGTGGGTGAGTGTTCTCTGTTTCCTCTATTTTGTTCCTTCTTTGTGTATTTCAAGTTTAGTGCCCCCAGTGTTAGTACATTTAATCTCCAGGCACTCTTGAAAATTTAGCTTAAACATCATAATTTCAAAAGAAACTTTTGTGGTGTGAAACCCTATCTTTCAGGTCAACTGTCTCTTGAAACAGTTGTTATAAGATACTTCAGAAAACTAAATGAACATTGGTTTGTGAGAGGAAAAGACTCAAATTCAGATCTCTTGTTCAGTATCCTTATTTGAGGACTGATTAGGATGACTTCTGTATTCTGCTTAGTTTTGCCTTTCAGCTAAACCCAAAGAGAAATGCCCTGGGTGCCTCTTTTGCGCTACATATGCTGGTCAAATAGGTTTCACCATTTCTAACCATTACCTGCCCTCGTTTTCCTTTCAACAGCAATAAGTTGTGGGTTATGCTGTCCAGTAGTCACTGCCAGTGCCCTCTATGGCCGTGTCTAGACGAGCACAGCCATGCAGTATGTGACACTGCAGATCCATCTGTGGTGCCACACACTACACATTCAGGCATTCCCTGCACTGCTACCTTGCAATGTGGGTTTTTCTTTTGACCCCAGGTGATCAGGCATTCTCCAGGGAACTAAAAAAACAACTGTGCCTGTCTGGATGTGGCCTATGCAGTTTTCTGGGAAACAGGAGCTCACACTTAAGAAATCCTGCTTTAAATATTTCAGGTGTCTGGTATCAGTGGTATCTTTACTGAAGTGGAGAGTTAAAGTCAGAATATCTGTAATGTTCATAGTATTCTCAAAACTGCTATTTATTTATATAGTGAATATTTTGTACTTGCATAACAATTTTCACTTACCTAATCAAAATGTGCCGTGTACTTACCAACTAAGCAAGCTTCCCAAACACTCTCCATTGTACAGCAGATCAATATTGTGTACTCATCATGTAAATGAGGAAACTCAGAGGTGTTAGGTTGTTCTCTATCGCACAAAGACTCAGTGGCAGAGTTGGAGACTTTTTTTTGGCATCTCTTTCTTTCTCAAATTACAGAAAAAAAATAATACAGGCTTATATTATTTTCCCCATAGAGTTGTTACTGGAGTATCAAGTTAAGAGTTGATCCTCTGAGTGAAGCAAAAGTGTGAGATGAGGGTTCCCTTACCTGCATTCCTAATTCCTACAATGTTTGTAGAGGCAGAAATTTACTTTAATGCACAAAATAATGTGCTGGTTGTCCAGCCAACTGTGTCTCAGGATTAGGTATGAGGGACATTAGAAAAGTGAGGTTTTTCTCCTTGTCCATCCTCGGTCAGTCAGCTGAGGCTGCTCTGTAGAGTTAGGGATTCCATGTAAGTTCATAGGATCATATAATGATATTTAATTAGGGCTGGAAGGGAGCTCAAGAGGTCATCTAATCTAGGTCCCTGCTCAAAGTAGGATCATCCCTGACTAAACCATCCCAACCAAGTGTCTGTCTAACACTTTCCCACTGCTTCAGTGGGAGTTGGATCTTGCCTGTCAGAGGCTAACTCCTGTACACAGGCATATCTATGCATCAGTTACCTTCCACACAGAAGCCCTGAAATAGCAAAATGTGAGGGGAACAGAAACTGAATTATTAATACCAGCAAAATATATCAAATGACCCCCAGGCTCTTACTGTTTCCTTCTCCTAGATTAGGCACTCTCAGCCTTTTTAGTATGAGAGCATCCCTCCACAATTTTTGTTTCAATTTGGCAGGTCCCCAGTTGAGAATCACTGTTGTGGTTCTCAACTCAGCCTATGTCAGTGATTCTCAACCAGGGTGCAAGCAGCTGCCACTGCTATGGCCAAGTAAATGTGCCCATTGTGTCTCTTGCAGTTAGATTGTGAAGGGCTGTGGCATGAGTGCCTGCTCTGCCTGCATTTGGGTTATCTGAACAGCCTAAAGGAGGCAAAAGAGTCCACATTTGCTGTAACCCTTGTATACTTCCATATTTCTCATTGTTTTCCATCTCCACACAGTCCACTTCATTATAGTCCAATATACCATTCAGGATCCATTTCCTGTAATGACCTTTCTTGATTACCTTCAAATTCTATCCTTCCCTTTTACCATTGTATCAGTCTCCCCATTAAAAAATGCTGAAGTATTAAAAACAATATGTTTTTTTTAATTAGGAAACTTTCCTCACAATTTTGGAACTTTGGTTTTAAAGATTTTTTTCTCTGCAATTTTACATCATGAAATAGGGACCCTGTCAGGAAATATTATTAGCATGGCAACCTGCTCTGTGATGTTTTTACATGCTGACTAGAGAGAAAGAAGACTTAGGCACCTGTGTACAATTCAATTCCAACCTGTTCAAGTCCTGGAAATCTATTAATACATCTACTGTTGTAATAATTGTTATCTTACCCTTGACATTGTGTTGCAAAAAAAGCAGCAAGAAGGAGGACCCATTCACCCTTTTTGTTTAGCTGCTCTGCAGTGACTTGGGTAGGGTGGAATAGGATCACACTTATATGTATATTATATGTGCATAATATATGGTATAGAATCTGGTCCATAGTGAGGATTTTCATTTTATTTGAGTAAATAAGTGTCTAGTATTGTAAATAATTCTCAGTGTATTTATTTAGGAGGGAACGTGGGCATTCTTGATGAATTCAGCTCTGACTTTTCTAGTACCACTTCTGCTCATAAGACTTGCTAGCACAGATTACACAAAAAGTGTGTTTTAACTAACCAGCAGGGTCCACCTACTGTTGGTAACCCCTGAGGATTGAAATAATCTTAACTCCTAAGGAAATTTTGGTGTTAGGTAAGGTGATCAGAATTTGGTATTTTTCACTATCAGAAATTATAAAGCTTCCTCTCAGGAAGTGGGGGCATGTGAAGGGAGGGATATTTCTCTTGACATTTTTAAGTATTACCCTTATAATGTTGGAATATTGAGGTAACATAATTTTTTTTTTTTTTTTTTTTTTTTTTTTTACTTAAAAGTGGCAGCAATGTCTTATGACACTATTCGGTGCTGTTTTTTCACTCACATAAAGTGTTATGAAAGGTGATTCACACCTAGATTAGTGCACCCACAAGGGACTGGGTTGCACTTTAAGCCAGTAATGCTGACCAAGATCTGAAAGTTAATATATTAAAAAAAACATTTATTGTCTTTAATATCTGGTTCTGAACTTTTTATTATCCAAAAGAAAATCATATAATAGCAATACCAAATAGCAGAGTTTAGAGAAACTCTCATATTAAAGAATTCTCCAAAGAGCTTTTCAAAATTGAAGAGGTGTGGGCACAGATAAGATGCACAATGGTACCTTGAGAGATGTGACTATGGATTTTGGCTCTGCTAAGTACACGGGAGGACTCCTGAGTGAACATTTGGGTGTATGTATCCATCTCATCCTCTAATAGTTCTTTCCTTACTAGTTACAACAGAGAATAGAGATAGGTCTACATTTCTGGTGGGGGTGTGGCGATAGTTAGTACATGCTAGCAGGTCCTGCTTTCATTTCCTTTAATTTAATTTTGCATCCAGTTGGTGGTGATGCTTGCTCCAATATAAGCAGATACAATTCTAACTGAATTTTATAGATGGGTTGGTGTATACTTATAGCAAGGTAGAGTCAGATAGTCTAACTCTCTTCTATTCCTAACTAAAACTCCTTAATTGTATTTTCTATTGCAGAATATTAATAACATCCAAAAGAAAAAAGTAGCAAAGAATTTCAGAAAAGGCTGCCTTAATCCTGTCCCAGTCCTCGCTCCCTCTCTGGACAGCTCCCAACATAGCTGAACAGATCAAAAAATCTGAAACAAAATGCTTTCATCCAAACAGGCAGAACCCCAACAGGGGTTCATGGGAAACATTAAAACATTTCCTGACAGAGTTCTACCCATCTGAGTCACCAGCCCTGAAAGTCCAATGCAAACGATAAACCACCATTCATGGAATACACCCTCAGCTCTGTTAATTGCTAAGTGGTGGGAAGAATTAGATGAGTGTTGTGGAATCTCTTTCAAAGAAGACAGGCTACCCTCCACTTGGTTCAGCGCTTAAGAATGTGTTTTTCCAATACAAAATATTCTTGCCAGCAAAATTTTTATATCTCACATTTCCTTACTAATCAGGATTATTGAGAAAATAGCAGCAAGCCAACCTCAGAAGCTACTCAATAGCAGCCCTTTCAAACTGGATGCTAGTCAAGGCCTTGGCAAAGAGAAGGTACTGATGGACAGTCTCCACAAAGTTGGAGTGGAATGAAGGTAATTAATGCTTATACCAATATTGCTTGGAGCCAATTAACCATAAGGTCCTAATGGGCTCATTTTTGAAAGCCTGGAAGAGCTAGGTGGAGTCAACATAAATGTTCTTTTCAGAAGTATCCCAGAGACCTCTTATGTCCTGGGCTTCCTCCTGATCCTGATTCTGATCCTGTTCTGCTCTGTAAAGACCCACAAGGATCATTCTTGTATACTGCTCAGCTCCTTAGTTCATTGTTATCCCATGTGGAGACGGATATCACTTGGATGTCCCCATACTGGGCAAGGTAAGTGTCTTGATGAAAAGTGATTGGCTCACGTTCAAACTAAATAGAAAGAAGCAATGTTGGTAGGAAGAGGAAATGGTAAGTTGAGGAGTAGGCACTAAGGGATAGATTTAAGAACCTAAGTGTGATTGTATTCTACCCTGCTTGAATCCCTGCAAAAGAGTTCATACAAATTGTTGTGTGTCCTCCTTCTCCTTACTGTTTTTCTATGACTCAGTCTTAAGGGTTAGATGACAGTGGGCACATCTACATGTGCATTAATGTGCCTTTTCTAATGTGAATTAAATGTAGTACCTCCAATATGAGGTACTAAATTAATGTGCATTAGGCTGTGCTAATGTGCAGTAGCACATTTGCACACATTTTTAGGGATGCTTAATGTGCAGTAGATTAATTTATTGTACATTAGCGTAATCTCATGTTTTTTTACACAACACTTTAATGCACAGTAAAATAGTCTACTACGTATTAAAGTGCATGTGTAGACATGCCCCATGTGTTACAAAGGTAGATGCATTAATGGATTTCAGGGACTTGTACAAGGTGGAATAAAATTGCACTTAAACACCTAAGTCTATCTGAACATCCACTTCATGGAACAGAATCTGGCCCTAACCCCTTTTCTAGGGTCCAAGATCCTGGAGTCACACAATTTAATCAGAATCTGTTTTCTAGGCCTGAAGATAGCAAAGAAAAGCGTGAGACTGACCTGAATCTGACCAAAGTAAAGGTTTCTGCCTGAGTTTGCAGAACCTGAAAACAGCCATTTGAAGAAGGATGAAGTGAACCATGCATTGCACCAAGGTAAGGATTTCAAGGCCTATTTCTTCATCACTCCTGACAGCACCACCACAGCAAAGGGCTCTGTTTGTGACATGACCAGAAGTGTTTAAGTTGGCCTTGTTCATCTGCCATTGCATATATGCTCTAGTTACTAGAGTAAGCACTGCTGTCCTACTCTGATTCAGTGAAGAGGGGAAGCTTGCCTCCTGGTAGGGAAAGATGTCTTCATCCAGCTATGCCTGTGTCTCAGGAATGATTGAAGGTGGAAATCTTTGCTCTTCCAAATGGCAGTGTGGCTGTCGTATGGAGGGAGGGCTGTGATGGGAGGGCCAGCAAGTGGCTACAGAATCAAAACAGTGTCTGAGGCCCCAGACTGTCTTAATCATAAGCATTTAGAATGTGGTACTAAAAGGGATTTACCAGATGATTGAGTCCAAACCCCTGCTATCATAGACAGTGTCTTTGTATAATCACTGTAATAAACTCCACCTTAAAATAAATTCATGGTTTGTTCCTACTGCTTCAATTGGAAGGTTGTTTCAAAACCTCACTCTTCTTCTGGTTGAGAGCCTTCTTCTAATTTCTAGTCTAAATTTATTCATAGTGAGTCTAAAGCCATTTTTTCTTGCTCCAGCACTGTCCTTTATGTAGCTCTTCTCCCTACAGTATTTATCCCTCTGGTTTATTTACAGAAATCAATTGAATCTCCTCTCAGCCTCTGTTTTCCTTGCTGAAGCCATCCAAGCTCTTTTCAGTTTCATCACATAAAAGAGGCTCTCCATCCTGCCAGTCCTTTTTCCATCCAGAGTTTCTTCATTATAATTCATGATGCATTACAGGAATGGTAGTTCTCCAGCAACCCCAGAACATAAGATAGAATAGAGGCTGGAACTACAGTTCCAATAAATCATTGCACCACAGGGAATACAGCCCAGAGTTGCTTTGAGTTTTTTGCCCCAGTCTGATTCAAAATTGGAAGAGGTCACCTCAAAAATATTCCACTTGGGGTTGTTTCAATCCAAAAAAGGAAATATTTCATTTTGATTTTTCCTCCAAAAAATTGTAAATGGTTGGAAAATCAGTCTGCTCAGAAAATGTTAGTTTCTAGAAACTATGGTTTCCATTGGAGATTCACTCTGCTGAGAATTTTTTAACATGCTGTAGTTGGGAGACTTAAGCATCATGGTTTTGGATATCACAGTGATCTTGGTAACACTGAAAAAGATAGAGGGGTAAGTTAATACAGTGCTAGGGTAATATAGACATTGTCTTCCAGAATTTCTTGGAATTTACATTGTCTTCCAGATGGGCAAGTTCAGGGTATTTTCTTATATGTACCTGCATGTTTCCAAGTCTTTATTGCCTATTTTGATGATAGACCTGTGCTCCGTTTCACACTAGTTATAGAGTAGTAGTATTCCTGTGACTTTGAGTTGTTCCTGATTTACCTTACTGTAAGGGAGAGAAGATACTACCCACCCCTACCCATCTACCTATTCCTAAGTCATTTATTTTCTTTAAGGACCACATTGCAGGTCAGTCAGTCTTATCCAATGATTTGGGCAAAGTGTCAATATCATAAGAAAACTGAAGTGTTCTCATCTGATTCTGGGATGCTAGGTGATAAATACAAAGATTTGAGAGAGAGAGAGAGAGAGCCATTATCTGAAGGAAGTTGTAATCTATTATATGTCAGGTTTATCTATTGGCTCAAAAATAAGTTAGGATACTAAAAGAAGTGTTGAATATATTGAATGTGATAACGCAAATGAAACAGAAGTTACAAGTTGAAAGATTATTTTGGTTCTAGAGATATTGTTTATTCTAATGATGTCCTCCATTTAAAATATAGACGAGTATGTCAGAACTGGCCTAAGCTGGAATGAGCTTTTTAACTGCAGGCATTATAATAAAGGCTGGGGGAAAATAGCTTTATAATTTTACTGCCATTCCCATTTAATAGAAGCCTTAATCGGAGAATTCCTACTTTGTTTTTGATGGAAATAAATTAAAATTATCTAAAAGAATGTGTGGTTTTGTCTGTTTAAATCATTATCTATAGGTATTTACTAGAATTTCTTGTTTTGCTCAATTCATATGGTTTGAAAGTACATTGAGGGACGGGGATAGAGAGAAGTTTTGTTTTGTCCAAACCAAAAAGATTCTAGGCATTTCTTCAAATTATTGAAAGATTGAAAAAGATCAGCAGAGATTCTGGGGGATGAATCATTTTCCTGTATCATACAATGAAATACTGGATGGTAATATTACTGACTAAAGCGCTAATGTTATTACTTAAATATATTAGTATAGCTAATTATAACTAAACAATAATTTAGTTTCTCTGAATTAAAAAGCATAAGCAAGAGTTTTGATTGGCATGCAAGACAGGCAGAGGAAACCCTAGTAAATGCTAGAGTGCAAAGGTAAATACATGAGGTATCTAGGTAACTGCTGGGGTTTTTTGGTGGTATCCTAACTGTATAGCTGGTAGAGATGCTAGACAAACTTTCACACACACAGTGCCTTTCCTCGTGTCTAGTAAAGATGCAGAGACAGATTAAGCTAAACAACACAGAGAACAATGGCTTACATCCAGCTTGGGTTTTTTGTAAATAAAATAATACAGCATATTTGTGGATCCGTGGATCTGTGTCCATGCCTCCTCTCTGCCACATCCTGGAGTATTACCAGAAAATGTGCTCCATCCATTTGATCCCACCAGATTCCAGAAATGAAACAACATAGCCTGAGTGCGTGCCAGTAAGAGCATCTTGAGGCATGGGCAGTTCTGAGACAGCTACCTTGCCTCATTTCTGGACATCAGTGTTAGTGGCATAACAATCAGAGTTGGCACCCAGGGAAAACCCTGAGGGGTGGGAGGGGAGCGGGTGAGGGGGGAGAACAGGTTCTGCGAGCGGGGCTGCAGGGAGGCAGCAGACTTACCCATGCCAGAAACTCCTAAGTAGTCTCTGGCTGAGCTGCTGCTGCGGTTGCTGCTCCTGCTGCCCTGCACGCTGTCTGCCCTGGCTGTTTTTCTTAAAGCAGTAGCAGCAGTAGGGGAGACTGGAGTCCCTGACATGAGTAAGCTGTCACGGTGCAGGCTCTTGAGGGGTGAGGGGCAATTCCAGTGTGCATCCTAACTTGGCGTCTGGGGTGGATGCCCAACCTGCCCAACCCTAGTTACACAACTGGTCTGTGTGCCTGAGCAGGAGTGAGCAGGCAAGGCACACGTCATGGAGGCATCTGTGGGCTGTGCAGTCATACAAATAGATACCACAGGATCCTTCTGAGAAAAGGGCTATCTGTGGGGGATCCTTTTTTTCTTCACACAGATCTACTGACTCTTGTGGCTTATGGCCCTCCCTGGGACGGAGGAAGAAGTAATGTCAGTCTTCAATAGTTTGCGCTGCTCTGCTGCTCAGGTCAGTAGAATGGGATTCTTACGAGGAAACACAACATAGAAGAAATACATCATCAGAACCTCCCTCATTGGCTGATCAGGACTCCTGTGATCAAAAAACGTGTACATACAAGCCTTAGATGCTTGACTAACCATTCTGTGAGAGTTCCATCCTTCCAGGTATCCTTGAATTATCACTTAACTGAAAGACCAATGAATGTAGTCACGGGTTATCATTCCCATCTTTAGTTCAGCCTGTTTGAAGTCTTTCTTGTACATGAAATCCAGCTGAAAATCTGAATAAGACTCAATTGTGGTGTAATGGTTGCCAATTCAATTGTTTCATTAAGTACATTGGTTTGGTCCATTAGGTCCAATTAGGTTTTGATCTATTAGTATTTATTGGTTCATTACATCTAATGTCCAGAGGCAATGGGCCCAGTGCTGTTGCATGCTGTGTTTTAATAGCAACACATTTTTTTGTGTCTTTATTAGAAAGGTCATGCTTAAGCCTACCCAAGATTTTCTGTCCTATCCTAATAGAGCTAGAAGGAGCTTCCTGAGCCATCAAGCCTATTTCTGTTTGATTCCACCCCCAACACATTCATACTGTCACTGTGAACTAAAGATGGGTCTTTTTTTCAATAGCTGGCCTGTGCATTCTGTAGGGTGACCAACCACAAGTCTCACCTATTTCAAATCAATTTTCTGTACAATAACACATCATCTTCTTTAACCAACTAGGGGAAAGGAAACGGAATGTATGCATTTTAGATTTTTTTATAGTGTCTGAAATCCCAAATGATTCTGCTGTGATGGGTCACCTCCTATCACATCCACATCATGTCCTTCATAAAACACCTCCAGGTTCTAAAGGTTTCCATCACCTTTAGAACCTGGAGCCACGAGAATCCACACATTAATTCATCTGATTTCAGTTTGAAAATGATTATTTCAATTTGTGGTACAGCAAAAAAACCAGTGGAGTTGATTTGGGACTTTCCACTTAATTTGGGGCTGGTTCAGGTACTAACCTCTTAGTTTTGGTTCATTTCTACAAATGACACATCTTGATGTAAAAGGATTTCTATCGCGAGGGTTGAATTTTAAACACCACTAGACAACAGAACCAAGGCTGGTTTCTCTTGTGGCTTCAAACTCTCTTGTAACACAACTCAGTGATGCTGAAAATTCTGCAGTTCTTATTATTAAAACTCACAATGCTCGCTCTCTTTATTATCTTTTATTGATTAAATTATTTTTCTCTTGCTGTCTAGATACCTTGGATCTCCCTGTGCCTAGAATGACAGACGTACATCTCCAAATACTAACAGACAGTTTCGTCAGCCTCAGGTAAGTACAATGTCCAGTCTTTATCAAAAATAGGAAAAATAAATAATGATAACCAATAAAATGAGTACAAGCCCTTCTGGGCTGTGGTTGTTCAATCCAACCCTCTCTTAGGGATGTACAAATCATGCACAGGGTGTTCTTTGCCAATTAACCCGACTAACTGGGTCGGAGGTTCCGTCTCTAGAACCTGTAGTTCTCTATAGTCATCAGCTCAGCTTGCCCTTTAACCATGGAAACTAAAAAGGAAAAGTTTGTACTTGTTTCTGAAGGGGCTCAGCTGACTCCTCCCGACTAGCCTTCCCTCTCTTTGAAGTTGTCCCAGCTCTGGCACCACATTCCCAGAGATGCTTCTTCAGCCGGTGTCTCTCGGCTTAGAATAATTCTTCCAAGCCCCGCAGCCAGCTGGCTGTGGGGTCACCACTGTCGCAGCCATCCCACCCATCTTCCCGGGTTACATCCCGTGTGGTGTCACTCCTCTTTTCTTCATCCGGGTCCTTCGCCATCTCTTCCTCTTTTAGGGGCCACTCTAACTTCACAGAGCAGTAACTCCAGAAACACAACTCTCTTTTCCTTTGCCGTCTCTTGCCAGCTCCTGGGCAGTATCAGCACTCTCTTCTTCTCCTCCTTACACATCCTTCCCCTTAAGATGCCACTAGACACCATTTTTTCTGGCCCTAGGATTAGGGATGTGCATGGCTGTTGGTGTCCATTGGCGTTCAAATACATTTCTTCAGAATGACATCTAGATAGAAAGTCTGCTACCACGTCGGTCTGGCCAGGCCTATATTTGATACAAAAATGAAAAGGTTACAAGGCTTAGGCCCACCAGATCATGCAAGCATTATCAGTCTTTGTGTTTTGTAACCATTTTAGAGGAACATGTTCGGTGATTAACATAAACTCCTGGCTGAGAAGGTAATAATGGAAATATTCCACCCCCAATTTGATAGCTAAACATTCTCTTCCTTTCATTGCATACCTTTACTCTTGGGAGTTTAGCTTGCAGCTGGCATATGCTATGGGCCGGTCCACTCCTTCAGTTTCCCGTGATAATACTGCTTGATTTGATGTATTGGTCTATAGGACAAAAGGTCATTTGAAATCCAAAGTCTGAAGCACTACATCCCTGCACAGTGCTTTTTACATTTGGTTGAAAACTTTGAGATGGGTCTCATCCCATTTTATTGGACCTGAAGCTTTCCCTTTTGATGTGTCAGTTAGAGGTGATGTTACCTCAGCAAAATGTGGGATGAAATGCCGATAATACCCAGCTAATCCTAGGGAGGTCCTCAGCTGTTTTCAGGTTTGAGGGGGAGAATAGTATCTTACTGCCTCTATCTTATCTGCCAGGGATCAGATTCTGCCTTCACCAACCAAAAATCCCAGATACTTGTTTTCTGTGTTTCCCAAAGTGCACTTCCTGGGATTGGCAGTTAGGACATCTAGCTGAAGTTCCTGAAGGACCAATCGGAGGGATTGCAGATGTTGCTCCCACCCCTCTGTGTGTATAATAATGTCATCTATGTAGGCTGCCACATATCCTTGAAATGGTGCTAGGACCCAATCAATGAGCCTTTGAAATGTAGCTGCTGCATTATGCAAACCAAACAGCATATGTTTAAATTTGTAAAGTTCTCAAGGTGTGCCAAAAGCTGTTTTCGGTTCATCCTCCTTGCAAACTGGCACTTGCCAATATCCCTTGGTCAAGTCTAAGGTGGAAATGAACTTAGCCTGCCCGACCCTCTCTAACAATTCATTAATCTGGGGCATTGGAAAAGTGTAAAATCTGGAAATTACATTTAGTTTGTGAAAATCTACACGTAGCCAGAGTGAGCCATCATGTTTAGGCACGGCTACTAAGAGACTCCTCCAAGGGCTTCATGATCCTGTGCCAACATTTTGTCTATCTCCGTTCATATAAGATCATAATAATGATACTGGATTCTCTGCCATTTCTCTTGTACCACCTTGTTCTCAGGAGTGATAATTCAGTGTTTTATCCCTTTTGTACATCTGGGAACTTCACTGAATACATCCCTAAACTCTCTTACTAGTTGTGATAATTGTACCCTCTCTTCCTCAATCAACTGCACTCCTAGGCAGGCCTCCTTTGTTACATCATGTCCTTCTTTAGTATTGGTATTTATCCTTTGTTGTATGGGAGTGGATAATAGGCCCTCTCTTACCCTCCATAACTTCAACAGGTTGATATGGAAAATTTGTTTCTCTTTCTTGTATTCTGGCTGGAACATTTCATAATTCACTGGGCCAACTTGTCTTATAATCTCAAAGGGTCCTTGCCAATTAGTGAGGAATTTACTGGCAATGCTGAGAAGGATGCTTAGAAGGAGTACTAAAAATTTCTGTCCCACCTGGAATTCTCTCTGCTGTGCACCCTGGTTATATGATTCCTTTTGTTTCAAGTAAGCTTGAAGGAGATGGTCCTGAGTGACCTCCCCAGTTTTTTGTAACCATTCTCTCAGCACCCTTACATACGCCGGCAGTTGAGGGCCTGTAGGTTCATCTCTCCCATACGGCGTCACTCCTTTTTTCTTCATCCGGGTCCTTCACCATCTCTTCCTCTTTTCGGGGCCACTCTAACTTCACGGAGCAGTAACTATGGAAAAGCAACTCCCAGGGAGCTCTCTTTTCCTTCACCATCTCTTTCCTGCTCCCATGTAGCATTGGCACAGTCTTCTTCTCCTCCTTACACATACATAACAGCTCTTTTGAGCTTCCATCCTTTGATGCACAAATTTCAACACAGAGCCTTCCCACCAATCTTAATTGCTTAGGGCAAAAGGCATGCTATAGTGTCTAACTCTTCTAGCATCAATCCACTTCTAACCAGAATAAAAAGTATGTTTAAAATACATGCTTTTGTTAACATCTCTTTTATTCATGAAAATGTCAGTCCTTTCAGAGTTTCCTGCAGATCTTACAGACTTTGGTGTCAAAGCCGCATAGGCTGATATTTTTAAGTCAGAGGTTTCAGTTCTTAAAATAACATACTGTAATGTGAGAAAGTAATTGAAGCCTTTTCTAGATCTTAGTAAAGGAAATTAGCTAGAATAAGCTGACAGATGATAATTGAAATACAGCACGTAATAATAAAAGCACAATTTGAAATTGGGATATAGAGTTGAATTGTTTAATTCACTGAACTGAATGCAAACATTTGGCTATAACTGTGAAGACTTCTACTGGCAGTTACATCAATCCCTCCCTTAAGAATAATTCTTTTTCCAGTGTTCTCTTTCTGCTCACAAGTGATGTCTTATGTTAAACTGAGCTCATTTTCCTGTGCAGAGTCCAGAGCTAGCAAATATGGAAACTAGATAAAGCTAGTGCACTTACATGATGGTAGAACTGATAACACCATCAGTTATTAAGGTTGCCTTCAACTTGCTTGGAAGAATGGAAAGGGGCCAACATAGTGTCCCCTTTAAAAAGAAGGCAAAATGGAGGACCCATGGAAGTACAGGCCAGTTAGCCTCACCTCAATAACTGGGAGGTTACTGAAGTGTATCCTCAGAAAATACATTTGCAGTCATCTGGAAGAGGCAAGACTGATCACAAACACTGGTATGGATTTATTAATAATACATTGTGTCAAACAAACTTGATCTCCTTCAATGTAACTACTTGGGTAGATGAAGGGAATGGACTTCAGCAAGGCTTTTGTCAAAGTCCTGCATGACCTTGTCATAAACAAATTGGAGAACTGTGTGGATAGACACCACAAGGTGGATGGACAACTGGCTCAGTAGTCCCAAGAAAAGGGAATTGTAAGTGGATCCATGTCAGAATGGCAAGAAGTTTCACGTGGAGCCCCACAAGTATCTGTCCTGGTGTGGGCTGGTGCTGTTCAATGTGTTCATTAATTATTTGGAGTCTGGAACAGAAAGCTTCTTGAGCAAGCTTGCAGACAACATGAAACTGGGAAAGATTGTGAACATGCTAGAGGACAGGAGTGCAACTGAGTAGGACTTTGACAGGTTGTGAAGTTCAGCTGGAACTAACAGGATGAAATATAATACTGACAAATTGAAGGTGCTATAGCTCGGGAAGGAGAATAAAAAATATAAATAGAAAGTGGGTGACACCTGTCTGAATGGCAGCACTACAGAAAAGGATCTGAAAGTCTTGGTAGATCACAGACTCAGTATGAGTCTGCATGTGGTACAGTGGCACAGAAGGTAAATGCAGTTTTGGGATCCATCAGTAGAAGCATTAGATGCTAGTCACAAGAGGTGATAGTGCCGCCTCCTTATCCAACACTAGTTAGGCCTCATCAAGGGTATTGTGTGCATTTTTGGGCTCCACATTTTAAGAAGGATGTGGAGAACTTAGAAAGGGTCCAGAGGTGGGCAACACAAAAAATGAAGGCATGGAAGGTAAAGCAGACAAAAAGGTTGAAAATAATAGTTAAGTTCAGCTTGCAGAAAAAGTGCTTAGGAGAGAACATGATATCAGTCTTCAAATACCTGAAGGTCTGCCATAAAGAAGAGGGAAAACACCTTTTCTCTCTTGCTGCAGAGAGTAGGACATGGACCAGTGGCTTCACTTGCAGCAAAGTAGGTTCAGAATGGATATTAAGAAAAAACTTCTTTACTGTTAAAACAGTGAGGCAGTGGAATAGACTGCTTAGGGGAATTGTGGATTCTCAATCATTGGAAGTGTTCAAACAGAGGTTGGACAGTCACTGGTCAGGGATGCAGAACCAATGGGTATTGGCTGGATCCAAGGCTATTTTGACTAGGATATGCAAGTGCTTTGGCTGGGATTTAAACCCAGAGGTTTCTAGCTAGACATATTTGCACTTCTACTCAGGGTCAGACCAGTCACCATATTTGGGGTCAGGAGGAATTGTATCCCATGGTCTGGACTAAGGTTGATTTTTTGGGGGAGGGGGGTGGAGGGGTGAGGGAGAAGGGTTGCCTTCCTCTGTAGTGGGAGGTGTTGCCTCTTCCTTAGATCTCAGGAGCATATTTTAACAACCTTTGCTGCAGCAGGAGATTGGCCACCCATGGTCCCCCTGCTTTTTCTGTGATAGACTAGGGTCTCATGCCTTCTTAGTATGTCAGGATTGATTGTGTAGTTTTGCTAATTGGTTAGACCATTGGTGGGCAAAATATAGCCCACTGACAGGATTTGGTCCACGGAGCAATTTTGCCATGCCTATGGCAGGTCTTCTGGCTCTTCCCGGCCCAGGCATGAGGAAAGCCCAGGCCACGGCATGTGCCTGGGCATGCAGTGGGGCTGGGGCAGTACAGCTGCTGGATTCCATTTGCCAGTAGCCCCAGTGGCAGTGGGAGATCTTTTCAGCTGCTACTGCTGTCAGACCCATCCCCACTGCCCAAGCACCCTGGTTTGTCCACCTCACACCCGCTACTGAGGGCAGGACTCACATGGGCAGGGCACGTGGCCCAGTAGCTGGGATGGGGCTGCGGGCTGGTGGGCAGCAGTGTTTAGGAGTGGGACAGATGGGAGGAGCCAGGGAGACCACAGGTTCTTGCGGCAGTAACAGTGTAGGGCCAAGGCTAGGGCTGGGGTAGAGCTGCGATGTGCTTAGCTTATGTCCCTGGCCACAGAATTGGGACTCTGCCTCAGCCCTGCATTGTCACTGCCCCAAGATCCTAGGGTCTCCATGGAGATCAACCAGGAGCCACATTGGTAGGATGCTCCACCGGGGAGACACAGTCAGAGCACCCTGCTTGCTTGGGTGCTTGCCAGTCACCATGAAGACCCTGGGAACTTCGAGTGCTGACAGTGCAGGGCCAGGCTGGGGCAGATCTGCAATCTGTTCCTTGCATATCCCTGCCTGTGAAACCCATGCCTGTCACAGGGGTGTGCGGGCAGCAGATCACAGCTCTGCCCTGGCCTTGCACTGTCACCTTGCCATGACCCCACACCATAATCCTGGCATTGCCCAGCCATCTCAGTCCTGAGCACCACTCCCAGCCCACCCTCAGTCCCATCCCAGGTAGGGAATTTTCATGAATTGTTGCACAGCAGGGTGGGGTGCTGACCCAGACAATGATACTTCAACAAAACTCCCTATGTGGCCTGAGAGACCAAATAATTGCTCACCATTGGGTTAGACAATGTATTTGTTTACAATGGTTTGGATAGGGATGATCCTGCCTGAGGCAGGGAGTTGGACTGGATGATCTCTGGAGGTCCCTTTAGGCCCTCTTTATGATTCTATGATTGTATGACCATGTGTGGCTGATAGCTTCGCTGCCTCAAGTTGAATTATTTTGGAACATCTCAGCATCTCAGCCAATATTGTTTGGCCATTTCCAAGAATGAAGCTAGGTTTTACCCATTAAAAAAATATATCCTGAGACTTTTTTAATGATCTACAGCCATGTTTGGCAATGCTTTGTGGTGACAGGTTAGAATGGCCAATCTGTGGTCCAAGACAGGCTGGCACTAGGACCATTCTTGCTACCAGTGCTGTTAAACCAACCAGTGCTTCTCCTCAGTTTATTAAACCAACAAGATTTTGGAAAAAAATATTTAATTGCAAGCTTTTGGGCACAAGCACCCTTCATCAGGCATCAGAGAAAAGATTGTAAAAGCTCTCCTGGGTAGAAATGAAAGACATTCAAATTGGACATGAAAATTAGTGATTATGTCTCACTTTAATCTGTTCATGTCTTAGCTCCACAGTGCCCCCTCACCTCACAGAAATGTAAAGAAAAGAAGTACATGAATATTTGGGAAGCACTTGTCTACTGTATTCAGGAGCAGCATAGAAAAGCCTATGTGGGAATAAATCATTCCATTGTCATTGCAGGGCTTAAATAGTGCATTGAGATGAGACAGGAGGGCACGCACTGAGCAATGGGGGGAAAAATATTGTACCAAGCACCCTTTATTCAATATACTGAAAGCGCCAGAAATCCTGTGGGGAAAAAATGGTATGCATTTGAGACTATCATAATGCAAATGCACAAGTCCGCTGAACTATGACTGCGCAGACAATCATAATTCTGTCATTTCTTAACTTTTGAGTACTTGACATTACAACCTCATTGATATTCTTTACCATAGTTTTTTCTCTCAAGTAATATAGGCACATGCTGCCAGAAGTATTGAGCATACAAAAGATGCCTAGTTAATAAATGCAGAGTAGGGGTAGGGTGGGAGTGGAGGGGAACCTGACGTTTAGATAATAATTTAAATTAATGTATAATCATACGCTTCAGGATGGTCCTAGATTAGTGGCAGATCTCAATTATACTACTGGCTTCCGTGATTTGACTTACACATATTAAGCCTGGATATTAATATTTGAAGAAGAATGCATGAATAGTAATATAGTGTAATGCCAAACTGTGGTTTGAAAGAAAGGTTGTTAGCTTGTGCTTTTCAGATGGACCATACTAGTTATTTGTAGTAAGAAAGAAGAAAAAGTTGCAGGAATAAGCAGTTAGATACACAAGGTGAACAAAAACCTATAGCACAGAAGCAGGTCTAGGACTGTATGCTACATAAGAACATGCACAACGATTCTTGGATTTCATCATTGTTTTAGATGTAGAGTGTGTGTGTGTGTGTGTGTGTGTGTGTGTACACATGTGCACACATGCACATTGCATTCTAACTGATTTATATAATCTTGCTGTCTAGTAACCAAGATTCATGCCCTGTGACTTGCTGTTGAGCACCTGGTAGAAATTACTCATGCTCAGGGCCTTCTAGGTGACATTCAGCTCTTTGCAAAATCCGGCTTCATGTTACCATTTACGGAATAGATAAATAAACCAAAGTTTTTTTTAAAAAGAAGTACCGTAGAACAATAAGAGGACTTTCATTTCAGGTTTAAAATGAGGGGGAAAATCCTGATGATGAGGTGTGGTAATGTAGCAATTTCTCAATAAGCTTTTTCAAACCAGCAAGGGACTTCAAATGGCTGAAAAGCCATTGTGATATACATTGTCACAACTCAAGAACTAATTGGCATAACACGAAGCTTGTGTTCAAAAGCATGCTGGAAGCGAAAGGGACAGTCTTATTGGAATGAACTTTACATTTAACTGATTCTTATCCAGTTACAGTTTCATAGATTTCATAGATTTCTAGGGTTGGAAAGGACCTATTAGATCATTGAGTCCAACCTCCTGCTCTGGGCAAGAAACAGCTCTGGGGTCAAGTAACCCCAGTCAGGTGCTCGTCTAATCTCCTTTTGAACACCTCCAAGGTAGCAGAAAGCACCACCTCCCTTGGAAGCCCATTCCATATTTTGGCAGCCCTCACTATAAAGAATTTCTTCCTGAACATGAAGTTCAGGAACATTAACAGAGAAATGTTGTCAGTGAGCACATCTACATGTGAAATTAGTGTGCCTGAATAAATTCTCCTGAAGAATTTTTCCAGCTATTTGAGTTGGTCTAATAAAAGCTATCAGATTTACCCAAAGAACCTTGTCTGCCTATGTCCTTAAACCAACACAGCTACAACCCAGACCATGGATTAAACTCTGGTGCAGTTTGTGCTGGAGTTACTGCTCTGGGGTGCAGTGTTTACACATGTTTTATCCCACCAGTTATTGTTAGCCTGGGCCCCAGCACAGTCTGGAAGGGAAGGAAGCCCTGTGGTGCCCCAGCAGGAACTGGAAGGTGGCGGGGCAGGAGGGAAGGAGGAAGATAGGAGCCAGGAGCTTAGGTGGAGATCACTGAAGTTAAGTATATGTACAGTAGAAGTATGTTATTTTATTTCAGCAAAGCAATATGTATTTTAGAATAGAATAAATACTGGACAAGATAATCTGGTAAAAAAAGGCAAAGGGACCAGATTCTGCAGACTTCCCTTTGCAGAAGGGAACTTCCCACTTAGCATATCTGTAGCAGTCAATTCCTCTGCTAGCCAAGCCCACCCTGAATCTAATCCTAAAAAGAGTCATGGCAGAGCTCTATACTCCTGATGGCTGGAAACTGGAGAGTTGAAGAGCCCCAAGACTATATGAGCTGATGCTGGAGTTTGGGAAGATGCTGAAGATCCAGGAAGCTATAGCCAGGCAGGTCTTGGACGTAGGAAGACATCAAGTCCATTACGTTTATAAAGGTCTTGGATACTTATGAAAAAAACACCTGTGACTACATAAAAAAGCATTTCAATTTCTATTACTCATTCTTTTCTCTAATTACTCCTGCATTCCATCCTGCTATATTTCATGTGAAGGCATCAGATGAAAACAACATTTCCAGTGACCTTTCCTGTCCAGAAGAAAACCCTAAACCAACGTGCTGGTGATTTGTCATCTTGTTTACAAGGTAGCTGAGCTCTGTTTTTACAAAGGAGAACAGTTCACTCCATTTATGATTTTATAAATTATGTTTGAAGGCAGTTTTTGTTTCTGTCACTTGGTGCAGCTGTGCAGGGAGTTTGTAGGGAGAATTTGATATACTATTGACATTATTTTATGAAAGCGGTGTCAGGTTTTATTTGTGCAGATGATAGCTGAGAGACCCAAGTGACTGTCAGTTATTACTGGGAACATCAAAGAAAATAAGCAGATGGGAATGAAATATACCCAAGCATTGGACAAGAAAGTTATGCCAATTTGTTGTACAGTATGTTGAGACATAAGGCATTTAATGACATTACCACTTTCTAAAACAGATGACTTTTCTTACACTGGCCTGTCCTGTTAAAGAGATGGAAAAATAGGAAAACAGAACTCTTGAAAATCTATGCATATTGAGATATTCATTATTTCTGGAAATGTAAACCTTAAAATTAAGCCTAAACTCTAGACTTGACTGACAAGGATATGTCCAGTTTACAGTGGCAGCAGTCTGAGGGTTAAATGGTTTAGTCAAGTTCTTTTTAGGGAAATATGTACAAAATACATCTACAAGAGCATCATCCTAATGATTACATGAACAAAATCATTTTTTGGATATCTGCTCTTGTGGTTTCAATTTCCCAGACATTCAAAACTGGCAGCATTGACTAGTATTTCAATTCTTATTCAAATGTTTCTTCGATAGGCAGCTGCGTTCTTTGACTTGTGCCAAGGCAATGATTGTTCAGGATCACAATCAAGCATGGCTTTCAAGAGCTAATAGGTGACAAGGTATCTTACTGATCTGCATCTAGACAAGGAAACACCATGGCTTGATGAAATATTTCAGAAAATATTTTTCAGATTCTCAGTGCTGCTGTGTTTATTGTGGTTTATTCTCTGTGTCTGCCCACATCTTGGTTAGACACAGTTCTGACTTTATTTCTGCCCTGCCTATGTGTGCACATAAATCCTTGGAAATAGACACAGCATGCCTATACAATTCACTGACCATGCATGCAAGGCTCTTGGTAAAATTGGGTATGAGACCTTTCCCGATGAGTCTGTTTCAGGTGCAGTACAACAGCATTCCATTAAAGCCAGCATAACATTAGTGTGTAATCCGTATATTCAGAAACCCAGTGGGCACATTCTGTTTGGAAATACCGTGAACATTTACACTAATGTTCACATAATTAATTTTTTTGTATTCATGTGCAAGAATTTTATAAGATACAAAGTCAAAATATCAGTCCCGGTTCAAAATAGACCTGCCCATCCCTATCATAGCAGCAGTCCTAATGGCAATACACAATTGATTTTTTTTTTTTTGCCTGCCCGAAAATGTTCCTCACCAGAACCCCTAAACATATAACAAAGGCACAAGCTCCAAGGAAGAAGTTGAACTGAATTTATACAAGGTTGTTGTCCAGTGTTGTTCAATTTATTTAAAAATTGTTCTGTAAACATCCCAGGACTAGTGATTAGCTATTGCTTTTCAAATCTGCTGCATACGCTACTGTCCAACACCATATTATGATCATCAAAGTGTACCTCATGACTAACAACCAAGACAGACCATTCGTAGCCTCTTGGAGAACAGGCATTTCTGCCTGGAACTAAACGTCCAGAAAAGTAGATGGCACTCCCAAAAGAATGGCTTACCACAAGGCAGCGTGCTCACCCCACTTGTTTTCAGCATCTACATTAACAATCGGCCACTTCCTGCCAAATGTCAGCCCTTTACCTATGTTGATGATCTCTGCATTACCAAACAGCAGAAGAATTTGGAAGACATAGAAAAGATCCTGGAGAAGGCATTAAATGACATGTCAGATTACTACCTAAACAATTATCTCAAACCCAGACCTAGCAAAACTCAAATCTGTGCTTTTCGTCTGAGAAACTGGGTTGCAGAACAACACGTGAATGTCACCTAGGTGACCAGTCTCAAAGATCAGAAATAGCTAGTTTATTTAGGGGTAGCACTGGACCGTACACTTCATTACAAAAAGCACATATTAAATAACAAAGTCAAGGTCAACACATGAAACAACATTCTGAGTAAGCTTGCAAATTCCAAGTGGGGAGCACATCCATCCACCCTATTCACTACTGCCTTAGCACCTTGTTTCTCTGTAGCTGAATATGCCTGCACTGCCTGGGAACACTCAAGTCACAGTAAACACATTGACACCACCCTAAATGATACATGGAGAATTACGCCGTTCCCTGCCTATATGCATTATCTGGCATAGCGCCCCCTTACATCAGGAGGAAAGTAGCAGGTGACACTGACCAGCAGGTATGAGTCAGATGACCATCCCCTACTATATGGACATCAACCAGTGCACTGTTATCTCTCATTGAGAAATAGCTTCTTGTCCTCTACCATACCATTGATCACATCACTGCAATCAGCCAGCACTACCCTCTGGCAAAAAATGGGAGAAACTAGGCAAAATAGAGCTGATGAGGAATCACCACCAGTGAGGTGTTAGCATCTAGCTCCAATTACAAATGGCACACATGGCAGAGCCTGAACAGATTGAGAGTCAATCTCAGCAGATGCAACTTTCTCAAAGAATCATGGGGCCTCTACGCAACTGACCAATGTGTTTGTCAGGAGAAGCAAACCATGGACCATCTCCTGAGAAGCCCTGTAACACTACAATGCACTTCACAAAACCTACACCAGAAGCAATGACCTGTGCAGAATATTGGGAGCAGACCATATAGAAAGATTAGACTGGAGACACGATGAAGAAGAAGCTTTTCAGATCATCTGAATTCTTCAGACCTAACAATGTTAGAGGGATGTTTCACTAGGACCCTTTACAGGGAAAGCAAGTGGAAGAAGGATGCAACAAATGTGTTGATATTTCATATATTGTTGTAAAGCCTAATTCATTTTGTAATTTTTAAGATATACAAATGGACTCTTAAAAATCAATTAAACTAAGTTAAAAAGGAATGAAATATTGTAGAATACATTAGCCAAATACTGTGTATGTGTGTTTCATGTGGATGAAAAAAGGAGAACTCAGAAAATAGCTATTATCAGGCATTCAGATCCTGTGCATATATCTAGGAGACTTCTAACCATTAGCAATCAGATAGATCTAAAACAGGAAATACTTCTACTTGGAGAAGTGTTTAATCAGGGTACTAAGGGCAAGTGGTCTTCAGAAGCTAAATTCTGATAATTTATATCTAAGCTATGTATTTTAATTATACTATAATTAGGGTGACCAAGGGTCCCATTTTGGATGAGATAGTCCCAGATTTTGTAGGCTGGTACCAACTTCTGGGTGAAAATTGAAACAAAAGTCCTGAAATCATAGGGGCACTGGACACAGTCCAGTGCAGAGGCAGGATGGCATGGTGCATCTGGCAGGTGGGCAGTTAGACTGAGGCTTTTATTATATTAGAATTTATAATGAATATTGGGATCTATTGTGTGTTATGAGCTGGAAAGAGATGGGGGTGATAAAACTATTACAGAAGAGGTCAGAATGATGCTCATGTGGCAATGAGAACTGATTGAGCACTATATCCAATCATGTCAAACAAAATTGCTTTTATAGCAGAAAGAAATAGACAATATAGCTATTATTTGATCAAGCTGGTTGAGCAATACAAAAATGTATATGATAAATAATATAGTTAATGAATAAGGGAATTGTTCTTCAAAAAGCATTATTCAACACATGGTATTCAACTAGCTCTGGAGGTGATATCTGCCTGAAAGTTTTGTCCGGAATCCTTTTTGTTTGGGAGCCTGTAGGTCTGTTGTCTTTTTGAAAAGTTCTATGAAAGTAGCCTCAGGCTGTCAAACTTTGTTTTTTCAGGTAGGTTCATTTGTCATCTTGTCTGCGATGATCTTACAATACACAACATGCCAGGAATATGACAATTCCACAAAGGTTATTTGTGCAACCAGCAAGAGAAATAATTGTGGGTTGTGTTTTGTTTCTAGAAATAACTTCAACTTCAGGAGAATAAACAGAAAGTTCGTGTTCATCCTACTGTAAAATGTCAGGCCACGAGTTAGGAGTGCTAGTTGCTCCCATAAAGCATCTTGACATTATGCAGGGGGTCGGACTTGATGATCTATTGAGGTCCCTGCCGACCCTAACATCTATGAATTAGCAATTTTTGAAGTTATGAATATGTGCCCTATAGCTTATTGATTCTCTTTTATTTAAACCTTTTCATCCATGTTTGGGGAACTGTCTTTTTCTTGCCAGGTTTGTTTTTTTTTTACTCAAGCAGGTAAAATATTTGAACTTAGGGGACTCCTCACAAAGTTAATGGAGCTATGTCGAGTGACACCTACTTAGGATTTGGTGTTGCATTCCTGGCTAGAATTCTGACAAATGGCACAAAGTTAACTTATCTAGTGCTAACAGAGAAAGGAATGGCCTGCCTGAGATTGTTTGTTCCCATGTCCTTGCTCTCACTTCAGAAATCCTCTGTTCTTCTCAGATACCTTTGTTCTTCTTCACTGAGCCTCTCAGCACCTTCCACATCCCATCAGCATTCCAGCAGCCTTTATTCATTAATACGTTGCTTTCTTTCTGGTGCATCAGTAATGTGCCAAAGCTTCCTGTTTGGACTAAGAAACCTGGAACAGTACACCTTGGAAATATAATGAAGGCAGTTAGTTATACATGAATGACTACCAGAAACACAAACAGTCATAGAAAGTATTTAATACATAACAAATTTAATCTTCCCTCTTTCCAGTCATGGGGTAGAACATCCAGTCATCTCACCCTGGCTGATCAATTTCTGTCACACAGGATCATTGGCCCCTTTTTAGAGGAAGTGGAAAGTTTTTGCTATCTCTTCTCAATCTCTTGCTTCCCTGGCAATCTGTAGTAGGGGTGTATGAAGCAGGCCCTATTCGATTCAGATTCGGATCACTGTCCCTGATTCAATTCAGCCAAATCCAAATCTGAAGATTTGATGCTGATTCGGAGAATCAGCACTTTGGACATAGACACAGATTTAAAAGATTTTTCTACTTACCTTGAAGTAGCAGGCACAGCCTGTGATCGTTGCAATGCTGGGGTGCATGGAGTGTCCTGCAGGAATGCGGGGGGGCCCTCCATGTGCTCAGTAGTGGACCCAGAAGTGTACGGAAGTGCTTCTTGTCTACCTCTGGGTCTGCTGCCAAGTGCGCTGGGAAGCCCCCCGTGCTTCTGTGGGATACTCCCTGAATCCCAGCATCGCAGCACTCACAAGCCCCTGCTACCTAGAGGTATGTAGAAAAAACATACTTCCACCAAATCGAATCAGCAACCGAAGCTTCGCACAGGCCTAATCTGTAGCACCCTCACCTCTATGATCTTCTTTTAAAAAGAAGGGATAGCAGAGTGCTGACATCCCTAAGAGCACAGCAGGCTCCGCTTCACAGCAAACAGTGTTTATTGTGCCATTCCAGTTCTGTTTGTTCTCAATCAGACTTTATTCTGTCTTCCCTGGGGCTATTTCTTTTCTCTCTGTCCTTGCTAGGATTTTTTCTTCTGTCCCCCTGGGAGCTTCCCTTTCATACTCCCAGCTTACTTGGAGCATACGCATTCTCCTCTATTTCAGTCAGCTACATGTGCAACAATGCAGTTACCAAACTATAGTATTCACTCACCCAATACATTATATCATACAGAACCAATCAAGGAACAGTCTCCAATCCCAGCTAACAGGTGCAGACTGCCATCTCCCCTTGGGGTGCAAAGGCATCTAGGTTTCCTGCTTTTGCAATTATTTACAGCAAAACCTGTTCACACTGAACCTCCCAAAGTGTTCCCCACTGGAACAACAGGCTAGAACTCAGCCCACCCAGCCTCCTTTGTCACACCTCACTCAGTTTCATCCTCTTTGCACTGATCCAGGTTCATCCTCTTTGTAGTGATCTATAGAGTGATCAACAGTGCTTCGTAAAGTGATGTCTGAGGATTCTCCTGAGACAGACAAAATACCAACTGTCATATTTCAGGCATGAGACATTCCTGGGGTGTGGGTTGAGTACTCTGTGCTGAAATGACCACCTTATCCTGTGGCCTGTGCTGAGGATGGACTGGTTGGGATCTGAGGATCTAGCGTATTTTCTTTACTATGCAGCACTACAAAAGCCAGAGTTCAACATATTTCTGGTAACTTTAGCTCCTAAATTTCTGATGTTGTTAAAAATCTTTTAACTACAAAATAACATAGTCATATCAAACCATTTAAAGAAATTATTAATACCAAATTTCTGGGTCTTTCTATTATTAGATGCCTCTCCTCATATGGAATGTCAGAGCTTATCAAGTTTATGGGACCATTACCTTCACCTGACTATCCTCTAAAAGCATATGAGCTGGAGTAGTACTACTCAAGGGGTAACCTTCTGAGGATTGCCAGTAATGATGAGATATAACAGGCAATAGTTTGGGTTGCTGGAGTCTAACATAATAATTAATTCATTAAAATAAGTAACACCAAGTACAAGACTTGTAATAAGCCTTAGGTGAGATTCAGATCCTTTGTAAGCATATATAATTCTACTGGCTTGAATTTGTGGCATCCCATATTAGGATTGAATTTGGCTTTATGCAGCCAGATAAAGAGTACAGAAAGTTTCCCTGTTGATCCCATAAAATAAGTGAACTATAAACCTGCCAGACTAAATTTACAATTGGGTGTTAGCAAAATTTCCATTTTGCTGATGCTCAGCTAGTCTCCACTTTGTATAAATTAGACAAAATAAAGATTATTTATGGTGTGTTTGACACTTTACAGTATGTAATGTAAATTTACAATGATTTTTGACACAACATTTTGCATATTGGTATAAGCATTGCTGTAAACATTTCAAATATGTGAAGAATTTAATACTGAAAATCAAATTATTTTGGGCAGGTTGATATGAGAGATTCAGACACTAACAGTGTTTAAAAATGTATGCCATTTGAAACTACTTCATAGCATAAAAAGAAACACTTCTTGCTTGGTAATGAACTGAAATGACATTGTAATAGTGAGGAAAAAAATATTACAACCTTTTAAGTGTAGATGAAGCATTATACAAGACATGCCCATCAGTTATGAAAAAATCTGAATTGTTAACGTGGTAAGGAAGTCAGGAATGAACGGTGAGGTGGACCTGAAGCCGAGCTTGACTGAAACAAGATTGCTGCTATTTTAGACAACCAAAGACAAGAGTAATTTATTAATAACAGAGGGCTTATTCCTGTTCCTATTGGAAGTCAGTGGCAAAACTCCAGTCATTTTAAATGAAGTAGGCCCTAAATCTGTATCATACCATACTGATTATTATAGAATACACAGTGTCAATCCTCAATTTCTGCAAATTGGTGTAGCTCCATTGACTTGCTGATGATCTAGCCCAGAATGTGAATTATTCAGCATCAATTCTAAGCATCTAATCTTAGACAATTATGGTGAGCATCAGATTTATTTGTGAGTCAAATGGTATTTAGCATTCTTCTTAAAGCCACAGCAGCTGCCATCATGCTGTTACAAGATAATCTCAGGTCTCATTCAGAAAAAAGGTGTTCCAAGCCCTTACAGTGGCAGAGAAAATCATGGAAATATAAACTCTAGGGAATCAATAACTTAAATGTAAATAAAGTGTATCCCCAAATGTCATGACTTTTAACTCAATCTTATAGATTCATAGATAGATTCATAGATGATTTTGAGGGGATCTGATTCATAATTTTTTGACACATGGAGCTGCTGACTCAAACATTATTCCTAGAGCTAGCAATTATAGTTAGGGTGACCATATTATTTTTAAGGAAATCTGGGACACTGCATCTCCTCTCCCTTACCCCCCCCCCTCCCCCCAATCAGTGGCACTGCTGTAGGCAAAGGCAGGCAAGCGGGGGCCTGGGGCACAGCCCAGGAGGGAGATGGAGTGGCCTGGTGCACCAGGCAGGCAGGTGGACAGGCAGCACTGCTGCTGCATGGGAGCCAGGAGGACAGACTGGAGCAGGCACCACTCTACCCACAAGTGCCCAGCCCTGTTTCTCCTGAGCAGTGGCTGGATGAAGGGGATGGGCTAGGCTGGACACCACTCCAGTCTTCCTGCACCCAGCCCCGACAACTGCTATGCCCCCCAGATGCCGCTGCCACCAGCCAGCAGAGATTAGGGGTGGTGGGGAGGGAGGGGGGAGAGAGGGAAGGGAGGCAGGGAGGGGGTCATGCTGCGTGCTGCCACATGCAAGCTCCCCTCCCTGCCCTGTTCCTGGGAGCCAGTGGCAGTGCAGGTTGGAGCAGTAAGGGGTGGGGAGGTGCACGGGGCCATACCAGGAACAGCAAGGTGTGGGGGGGCCCTGCGGGCCTGGACGCAGGAGGTGCAGGGGGGCCACAGAGCTGGATACAGGGGGTGGAGGGGGGGCCGTGGAGCTGGAGAAAGGGGATGAGTGGGATGTGGGGGGCGGCACACAGGGCTGGAAGTGATCCGGTGGCACTCTGGGGCACTGGGGGGACAGCGCTCCATCCCTGCCCCCCCCAATCATTCATGATGGGCAATTTGCTAGTCATAAATATTCCCCAAACCCCAGATACCTACTGAACTAGATAATGCTTTGTAAACTGGTCTATTTATATGGATAGAAAGCTGGCTGGCTACATTTGCTGTTCTCCAAAATCCCTGGGGGACGGAGAGGCAGAAATAATTTAATATACATATTAGAAAAGAGCTTGTAACTGTTTGGGTGGTGAAACAGTGGAACCAGGCACTGATGGATATTGTGGAATTTCCTTCACTGAAGGTTATTCAAGAGCAGGTTAGACAAACTTCTTTTGTAGGTGGTGTGAGTGTATTAGACCTTGCCCCAGCCCCTCTGTAGAAATCCCTTCCAGCCCAGAATTTCTGTTTCTATAGTACTAGCTCCTTCTGTTCAATATCCAGGCTGTTCATTGCACAGAATATTAGCACGTGAATACAGATAGAAACAGACAAAAGCAAACATACCTACATTGACTAGGGACTGCTGTTAGTGTGCATGGGAGGAAAGAAAATCAGAGCTGCTCCCTCCACCACTGTTCCCATCCTCCAGCACCTGCAACCAACCATGGAACTCAAGCTGTCCTCCAGCAACCAAAGAAGAGGCCCAGGAAAAAAGGAAGTAAGGCAGTCTTAGATTGTATTGGAGATGAAGAGCACTGAGGGTATAAGTAGCATGTTCAGGAGAGAAAGGTATCAAGCCCATTCAGGAGGAATAGGGAGGCAAGAGAAAGTCAAATGATTTACCCAAGTTCAGGCAGTGTCCTTTAAGGAGGGGAGTAGGAAAATGGGACTACAGTAGTACTGCCTTCCTCCCAATCAGATCATTCTCTATTTCCTGTTTCCAAAATGGGAAGTGTCTCTCAGGATATAAAGGGCCTCAGATTTCTCTCACAGGCCCTAGTGAAGAAACTGTAGGGAGTAGACTACAGAGGAGCATTTATAGGAAGCAGGATGAAAAAAAAGAAGATTGGGAGGGGGTAGAAGAGTAGGACAACAGCACCAGACACTGTGGTTGACATATCACAAAATGACCAAAATGAGTCTATATGTGAGTGAAGATGGAAGGATCTGTCTCTAAAGGAACAAAAGGTGTAAGCAATTTCTGTGAGATGCAGAGTCTTTCTATAGGTGTTCATGAATGTGTGTTTCCCTCGCTCTAAGAAACAAATACTTTCCTGATGCTTTTCCTATATCTTAAATGCAAGACAGAAAAATGGCCCTGCTGGTAGCTCAGTCTCTTAACTGATGCTTTCTGGCATAAGATAATTTTATCCCTGTTAAGCCATTTTAGCAGTACTCCAGTGCTTCTTTATCCCTGGAGTATATTACATGGGGACTTAAGCTGACATCTGCTAAAGATTTTAAGGAAGGTCTGAGATCAGACTGAGTAAATTTACAGCTAGGAAGGTTAGCCTTATTTGCTCAATTCAACACTAAACACTTTCATCAACTTTAAAAAGATTTACAGCAGATATTATTCTTTTGGAAATATGCCTCTATATGCACAAGCATAAGGCATAGTCCTCTAAATGGGAATCTCCAAGCAATTATTAATAGCTAATTTTTATGCTATTGCTGGAGACAGTGGCCCTGCCTCACCTGTAGCACAATGTAGGGTGTTTCTGGTTGTGTAATATGCTTTAAGGTTGCTGTTTGTGAAGGGCTTGTGTTAGCATGTTTTAAGACTCTTTGGATTAATAATGGTTGCCTGTGAAAGCTGGCAAGTCAACTCAGTAGCCCAGAGGGCCCCTTCTAGTCCTGTGTTCCAACATACAGACAACCCCTGGATGTAAAAAAAAACCTGGAGCAGCGCATGCTCGGGCAGCGCATGCTGCTCAAAAGCCGAACCTGGCCACCTGGAGTTGTGCTGCAGGTGCCAGCCAGGCTCCACTTGGCAGGATTGCTGTGGCTGCTGCCCTGGGAGACCCCCAGAGCCCCAGGTAAGGCTGCTGGGGCCAGCACAGTGCTGGCCCCAGCATCCTCTACCACCCCCAGAGTAACATGCCGTGTGGCATGAGTGTTCCCCCGGGGACAAGTAGCTGTCATGTAAGGTGCACTGCTGCTAGTTGTCCTCAAGGAGCCAAATGTCCACGCGTGTCTGGATGGGCCCTAAAATGGTAAAAAAGAATCAGTCCTGTCCCCTGGGAACTTTCTTGCTATCCACTTCATGTCTTAGAGTTGCACAGTTGTGGGAATTAGGCCTTGGTCAGACTATCCTTTGATTGGAGCATAGATGGGTGGGTAATTTCTTTTCCCCCAGGGAAAGCGGGATGTAATTTAACTGGCAAAGAAAAAAATAGGGCTTGGTTCTCAAATTCTTGTCTGTTTGTTTTTGTTTTTTTTTTCATTAAAGTGTAATGCAGCAACAAAAATGTAGCAAGGGTTAGTTTTATTGTTATATTTTTTGCTCATATATTTCACCTTTATTATATGCATTCCTGAACCCATAAAAACCTGTTCACTTTTTTGTATCTGATACCTAGCTCTTGGGATTTTGGTGAGATGGGGACAACAACAAAAGGACAACAGCAGTTATAAAGCAGAAATAGAAATATCTTTAATGCAAAATCTCAGATTTATCTACAAATATTTTAATGTGTGAGGATAGTATAAATATCCAAGTAGTGTTAGATCTCTACAGTGTGTAAAAAATGAATTGAAAAAATATAGAAAGATGTTTCACCTCTGAAAGAAGAATGACCCAGGAGTCATCTATGTGCACTCCTACATCTCAGCTGGAGCCTGGATATTGCTTGTGTTCAGTAGCTATTAAACAGATATCCATTTTTCTTAGTTCTCATTGATTAATAGGAGTAGCAGGCGAATTGTATTACAACAGGAAGAGGAGCAAATGAGTTGCTGCAATGTGCAAATGTGGTCAAGACCTAACCAGTGTTTGGAAGAAGAATACAGGCAGCCCTCCAATCAGTGCTGACCTATCTGAGACTTATGACCTGGTATAAATCTCTTGGCTTCTATATTTTCCATTTGCTTCACAAAAGGAGCTCTTAAAGTAAGGCATGTCTTGTATAGTGAAGCTGCAAAAGCTAAAACATGGAGTACTCAATATTACATACCATAATCTCAAAGACAAGACCAGAAATGCTGGTGAAAGTAGACAGTCCAGGTTGGGGGAAGAGAACGGAAGCTGTAGCAACCCACCACCATTTTTTGCTGTGTGCATCTCAGACCAAACCTTGGAAGATCACCCTCCAGGGACTTATGGGGAAAGCATAAGATACAGTAGAGATGTCTTCAAAGTACAATGTTATCCAGTTATGGGTGTCATCTTATCAGAGGTATAACAACATAGCCAGGAATCCAGGGCAGCTGCCACACAGAGGGAAGCTTCTAGTTACCGCTGCACCACATGATCACAATTTTGACTGCATGGCTGCATCAGCATTTGGGTTTTTTTACCCACCCCCCTCCCAAGTTGGAGCCTGGCACATCTGTCCCAGTCACCCCACCTGAGTTACACCTGAGTTACACCACTGCATCTTATACGTTCATCTTTTCATGTATTGGAAAATGCTCCGAATGTCTGCTTCTGCCACCTGTGGAAATGTTCAGTTGTAAAAGCAAAGAAAACTGATTAATCACATTTTTTAGCCCAGTAATTTGACTCAATGCCACATTAACTAAAAGAAGGAAATTAAGCCACACTATCTGTGTGCAGACCTTTGACACCGTACTGGATTTACTTCTTTATAACATTCCATGCACTATTCACCTAGCATTCTAACAGAAAAGGAAAATGGGGCATGATCCAAAATAAAATCAAGTCAATAGATCCAGCTTTCAGTGCACAAGCGGATTATGGAACTGACACATCTTCAGCAATCCCTGGCAGTCAAAGATGATTGTTTTTCATGATTTTCTTATCTGTAGATCTGAAGGTGGCTGACAGGGCTGATGCAGGATTGACAGACTCTGTTGCAATTATGTTTCCATGTGGGGTGGGGGACTCCATATTCTTGATTTGGTCCATGGCACGATATTTATGCCGCTCCCACTTTTCCATCTCCTGCTGTCATCAAAGTATTGAGATCCTTTCGGCACTCTTCCTCCAGTTGGGGTGGTCCTGGGCAACAGTCACCAACAAGCTGATGTTGTTGTTGCATTTTTTCAAATTAGCCTTGAAGACATTCTTGAAACACTTTTTCTGCCCACCTGTTGAGTGTACACCTTGACTGAGCTGGGAGAATAAAACTTGCTTCCAGAGTTTGGAGTCAAACATCTGGATGACATGGCTGGCCCAGTGAAGTTGATGCTGGATAATCATTGCCTCAATGCTTGTGGTGTTTGCTTGTGAGAGGACACTAATGCCTCTATTTTTCCACTGGATTTGAAGCTTCTTCTGCAGGTAGTGTTAATGGAATTTCTACAGTGATTTGAGGCATCTTCTGTACATAGTCCACTTCTGAGCTCCATATGATAAGGTCGGGATTATGACTGCTTGATCAACTGTGAAGTTGGTTTTGGATCTGATGTCACCATCTTCAAATACCCATTTCCTCAGGCATCTGAAGGCTGCAGTTGCACATTTGAGGCAATGTTGGATTTCTTTGTTGATGTCAGCCTTCTGCAAGAGATGGTTTCCAAGGTATGGGAAATAGTGTTCTCCAGTCTCACCCTGAATCTGAATTGCTGGACCTGGGGACAGCTTATTAAGAGTTTATTGATGGGACCTTAGTCTTTTGAATGTTAAGCATCAGTCTCATTTTCTTGTATGCCTTGGTAAAGAAGTTGATGATTGCCTGAAGGTCTGCTTCCAAGTGAGCACAGACTACAGCTTCATCAACATACTGAAGGGTTTTTTTTGCTCTGGGTAACCCCATGTGCACTTTTACCAAGTAGCACAGAGGCTGGCTCTGTCTGCACCTTTTGCATACCCAGCTGAGAAACATCAATGAAAAGGAACCTCCAACAAGAATGAATAATATGATTTTCTTGGAAAGAAAGAAAATAAAAAGAAAAGAGCTTAGCTGAGGTTGCAGCTACATCTCTTTGGTGTCTGACTTGCTAGAGAAATTGTTCAACAACAGGTCATCCATGTGAAATAGGACCCTAACATCAGTGAGTGGAATATATGCCAGTCATGCAAGATAAAACTGCCTGTGGGCCCATTTTGATCTACAAATCATTTTCCCCAAGATTTCAAAACATTCTGAAGAGAGAAATACTTTCAACAACATGGTAAATGGGTCAGTTTTTTCAGGGTTTTTTTTGTCTTTTTCATTTTTACTGGCCATTTCAGAAGACACAATAACTTTTTAAAATATTTGCTAAGTTTCTTAAGGTAAGGAATGGTACATTGTGAATGCTAAAAGAAATCCAGTGTTACATAAACAGGACTCATGTACTATATTAATTTTTAATTTCATTTATGCAGAAATATAGCCAGGACGTGAAACTGTTCAGTATCAGAAAACAATAAAACTTACATCATTTCAATTTAAAAATAAAACTACCATAAAGTCAACTGGTTTGTTATGCTCTAAAGTACCGCTTTTCTAGTGAAAGCTTCATTAGAAGGTTTCAATACAATTAAAAAATCAGCATAGCAAATTTGATTTGTATAGACCCCCTCTACAAGTTGCAGGTATTGCACAATTAACTGCTCAATTTTCAATTTCCTTGTGACCAGCTACATGTGCAAAGTACCTATCACACCATAAAAAGCTCCAACCAGCTATAGAAGCTAGACCTTGCAAATGTGTACTAACTTTATAGCTAGTTGCTATCGAGCTTTAATTTGCATGTATAGCAAGGTCTCCCCTGTGGCTGGGAGTTATATCAGCAGATCACAGCCCTGCCAGCAGATCACAACCCCATCAGATGGGAGCCCTGATCAGGTCCTCTATTTCTCAACCTCAGAGGTTTCACACACTCCTGATGCTGGGAGATCACAGCAGCTGCATCTCCGAATCTCACTGTTGCATTTGTTGCCTCATGGCTAGGAGCCTCTTGGCTGAGGGGGCTCCCAGCCCCAGAATCTTGCTTCTTGCCGGTGCAGGGGGAGCCTGGGATCAGGCTCTCCCAGCACTGGCAATAAGGCATGTTGGGATCTAATGCGCGATAGTATAGATTCCATTGCACCTTTACCTAAACATGTAGAGGGGCACATAGAAACCTACGTCAATTTTTACTCTGTTTCTGCTATGTACAATGCATACCTAATGTGCCCAGCTGAGAACAATCAATAAGAAAGGAACTGAGGCAAGAATGGATAATAAGATTTTCTTGGCAAGATAGAAATAAAATGGTTGTGCTTTTCCATAGGCATCCACATTTGTGCAACCAGCCAAATACAGAACTATGGGAGATAATAGGAACCATGGGAGGTAATTTCTCATGCATACAATTTGATTACTTCTCATTGAGCTCAGCCTCTACAAAAATCCTTTTATCTGTTTTCTTTATGGAAGGAGAGGAAAGCTGGGTGAGGGTGGGAGGGTATAAGTAAAAGTACTGATTGTAAATTTACCCAATCCCTTTTTATGAGCAAATGTATTCTGATCTATTTTATATTCAACAAATGTGACATTCTCAGAGCGGAAGAACAATAATCAGTTAATAATCAGAACATGCAATCCAGAGAACTACAACAATAGGTAATTATTTGGGAGAAGCAGACTCACTGTTAGTTCTACAAGGATGCTTAACTAGGAGTCAGCAGATGCTTAAGACCTAAAGAATTAAAACATTATTGGGGGAGTTTTTCAAAGGCACAAATGGCAGTTATCTCTCACTGCAAATTGGACATCTTGCTGCTATTTGTGCATTTGAAATTCTCCCTCTACAAAATGAGGATTGTCAAATCATGGAATAATAGGGTTAAAAGGGAGGTTATTTAGTCCAACCACCTGCTCACAGCAGAAGCATCTTTGACTAAACTATCCCGGTCACCCATCCCAGTGTCTGTCTAAGCTGCTCTTTTAAACTTCCAAGGATGGAGATTATACAACCTCTCTGGGTAACCCATTCCAATGCTTAACCATCCTCTGTAGGCTGTGCACAGGCCTGTGTGACATGAGCCTTGGGTATGTTACTGCCAGGCTTGGCTATTTTCAAAGGGTCTATAGTTAAGTGGCAACAGCAGGCCTGAAGCCTGTCCTTGAGTGTCATACCATAATGTTAGCATTTGCAGATGCTGCTGCTGGCTTCGTCAGAAAAACAAAGAAAAAAGTCCATCTGTCTAACTGGACACAATCAGGATAACCTCGTTATCCAGAGTTAAAACAGTATTCTACCATGAGAAAAACAGAGGTAAGAAGCCCTTCCTATTCCCTTATTACTTCTCAAAAATTTAAATTTTAACAATTGGCATCTTTTTGTCCCATAAGAAATCTAGTTTAATCTGGTTCTAAAAGCTTTAGTGAAACAAATAAATTTAAATAAAACTAAATAGGGATCATTTATTAGAATATTAAGATTATGTTTACCAGCCATGTATAAATAGCAGGTATAGGTTGTGGGGAGGGGTGGGAACTTGGGAACTTTTCCAGGATGTCTGCTGAACTATTAACCTGTTGGACCATTTGCCTACCTGCCAGATTGTTTGAAAACCCCCTGCTATGGAGACCCTGAGTTTGGCCAGCTTCACTTCATGACAGTCAAGAGCCATCCCATAATATTATGTTTATCCTCAGCACTAATCTTGCAATAATTCTGCTTTGTCAATTAATTAATAAACATCTCACATTGGTTGGAATGACCCAAGGGTCCATTTAAATTCTTTTCACCTATCCACCCTGTTTGAAGGATGTTAACACCTTGTAGTGATAAAATTCTTCCTAATATCCAAAATACATTTCCCTAGCTGCAATTTAAGATCATTGTTCCTTGTACTGTCCCCTGCAGCCACTCTGTCTGCATCCTTCATATAAGTACCCTTCAGGTATTTGAAGACTATTATGAAATCTCCCCTCAGGCTTCTCTTTTCCAACTAAATAATCCTAATTCTTTCAGTCTTTCCTCATAAATCATGTGTTCCAGACCTGTAATCATTTTTGTCATTCCCTAGTGGACTCTTTATAATTTGTCCATATCCTTCTTGAAGTGTGGAGCCTAAAAACTGGACACATTATTCTAGGTCAAGCCTCATCAGTACTGAATAGAATGGGAGAATCATTTCCATTTATTTGTAAATGAAGTTCCTTTTAATACTGAACAGCATGCTATTGGCCTTTTTTGCAACAAGAGCATATGGCTGGGTTTTATTTGGCTCATATTTATTGTAACCTCTGGGTTCTTTTCTGCAGTACTGCAGCCTAGCCACTCATTCCCAATCTGTATTTGTGCATGCAATTGTTTTGTCCCAAGTGAAGGATTTCACACTTGTCCTTATTTATTTTTTGTTTGATTGATATCAGACCATTTCTCCAGTTTATCAAGGTCATTGTCAATCCTAACCCTACCCTCCAGAGTGTCTATAACTCCAACCAATTTGGTGTCAACTGAAAATTTGTTAAATCTGTAATCCCATCTTCTAAATCATTAATGAAATATTAATCAACACCAGACCCAAAACAGAGCCCTAGGGAACACCACTGATTAACTTCTCCCAACTAAATACTGAGCTATTGATGATTACTCAGTGAACATGGTGAGCCAACCACTTCTGTATCCACCTCACAGTACCTTAGTTTGCATTTCCTTAGCTTACTAATTAGAATGTCAGGGAAGACTGTAAAAATCCATGCTCAAGTCAAGATATATCAAGATCACTGTTTTCCCCCTATCCAAAGAGCCTGTCCCCTTGTCATAGAAGGACATCTTATTGGTCAGGCATGATTTGCTCCTGGTGAATCCATGCTGGCTGTTCCTGATCACCTTGTTCTCCTCTAGGTGTTTAGAAATACAATCCTTGATGATGTGCTCCATAATAGGTCCTGGTATTCTAGTCAGACTGTCTGGTCTGTAATTTTCTGGATCTTCTTTGTTCCCTTTCTTAAATATGGCCACTCTATTTTGCACTTTTTCAGTCATCCAAGACCGAACCTGACCTCCATGAGTTTTCAAATATGATAGCCAATTGTTCTGATATTACCTCAAAGTGGTAACTCAGAATGGGTAGATAGAGGTCCCATGTTATAAAGCTATTAAGGGCATATCTATATAATCCATGACCCAGGTAAGGGCTATGAATGTGAAAATGCACCTTGCCCACTTAAAATACATCACATTCTGAATAGCAGATAACATCTTAGCCTTGAGAGCAGTACTGGGCCCACACCTAAATGTACCTGAGCTTGGCAGCAGTGCTGGGTACACACCAGACAGCAAGTACATGGCATGTAGGCCTGTGTGAAGCAGCTAATATTTGCTTTAGCTGTGGATTTGGCTGATTCAGGGGACAGTGATTCGATTTGATAATTCAAATCACTGTCCTGAATCAATTCAGCTGAATCTGATTCAGAGATTCAGCCACTGTCAAATCAGCTGAATCTCCAAATCAAACAGTCCCCCCCCCCACACACACACCCCAGCTGCCCTGCCTGGCCTCAGCCTCCCAGCTCTTTGAAAAAAAAAGCCTGGCACTCACCAGCTGCTGGGGGGGGGGAGAGGAGGGGAGGGGAGGGAAAAGAAGGGGAGGCGAGGGAGCGATCCCTGCTGCACTGCGCTACCCTGAACTGCATAGGGGGCTCTGCCACAAACCCCCAGAACTGGGAGCTGGGGCTGGGTGGGGCAGCTGGGGGGCGGGGGCTGGGAGAGCGGGTGGGGGTCAGGGGCACTTAGGGGCACTGTGAGAGCAGGCAGGGCATGGGACCTGGTGGGGGTTCCCCCATGGTCCCCTCCCCCCTCCTCCAGTCCCCCCTCCCGCCCCCTACTTACTGGCATGGAGTCCAGGTCCAGCTCCCTGCAGTGGCGAGCGGGAACTGCCCCAATCTCCAAAGCTCTCCAAATCTTTTCCAAATCAATTCAGAGAGCTTTGAATTGATTCAAACCTTTTTATTGGTCTCCTGATTTGATTCAGATACAGAGATTCAGACATCGAATCAGGCCAGATCTCCTCCAAATCGAATCAGTACCCGAAGCTTCGCACAGCCCTAATGACATAACATTTTTTGGCATTTGATTGGTAAGGAGACAGGTCAAAGCCGCCTCTATTCTCCAAGAGATGAGCTTCAGTGGAAGGAGGTTAGGTATAGCAATACCTTTGGAACCCCACGAGTTTATTCTGAGCTACAAGGCTCCTGCTTGCTATCTAGACTGCCGTGATAATAGGATGCAGACAGAAGTGCAGCTCCCACCTCTAACTGAGAATGCTTTGCAGGAAGCGTTCTGAGTTACAACAATCCCCAAGACTACACAGAGGTTCACTGTTGGTTGGAGGGAGGGGGGAGGACAGGAATCAAGCTGCTGGCTGGGAGCCTGCAGCTGGTTTCCCCTATAAAATGGCCCTTCCTTTCTCCCAGCCTGTCCCTGTTTCAGAATGGGCGTGGGGAAACGGAGGAGGGGGACCTCATTCTAGGGGTTCCCAGCAGTGCCAGAGGGTGGGGTGGGTGAATTGGAGCTCCACCACCTGGAGGGGTGGGGGCTCCAATAGACTTGTCCCACCCTCCAGTGGAGGGTTAAAGAACGGAGACTGGACTCCCTCCATTCCCTTTCCCCACTCCCATTCTGAAAAATAGCTGGAGGGTGGCAGGCAGGCAGACACAGGTTATAGAAGATGTTCTATTTTGATTTACTGGAGGGTCTTGAGAAAGCCACTTATCCTTATGGTGACTCAGTTTCCCTACCTGTGAAATGAGGACAATGATAAAATCTGAGAACAGTGACTCTGTGCTCAGTGTAACAGGAGGGTTGAGGCAGACAACTGGTTTTTACTCTAGTGCCTGAAACACAAGGATATGTGGGAAAGATGTCACCTCAAATTACCTGGAAACTTCTAAGACATGTCACTGAAAAATGATTTTTAAAAAATGGCTTACCCTGGGAGATGGCAATATGGCATGGATGAAGCTGTGCTCTGCAACACTCTGCCCGTGGATCAGAGGACCACAATAACAACTGGGCCCAAGGGATCAAACCTCAAATAGAATGTGTAAGCTTATCGTGAGGATCCCAGATCTGCCTCTGACAGATACCTCCGGAGCCTGTCTTTTTCTTACCCTTTGGCAACACTTATCATGTAAATAGAGTCCCTTTGAAGTGACTTAAATTGAAATTGGCAGCTTACTTGGTGAGCACTTTGAGATTTGCAGATCAAAAGTGTTATACAGGAGCTAAGGACAATTGTTATACGTGTTCTGATTTTTTCTGGCCTATTTTCTCAGTAGAAGGCTCATGGTCTACTGTTTATACAATGCTTTGTTTTCAAGGCCTGTCATGATCAAATCTTCCTCCTCAGAGGTGTGTACAGACTCCCAATTAAGCACCAATCAAGATTCAAGACTTTTCTGTGATCATAAAAGTTACAACCCATCAGGAACTGCCTGATAAAAGATGGGCAATATTTTCCAAAATGACTTATGAACTTACAAGTTGAGGTCCCATTGAATTTCAGTGGCATGAAGTCATTTTTGAGAAGGGATTTGTGTAGTTAAAAAAAACAACTTACCCAATAAGCCTGAACAAAATATTTAAAATGAGCATCCCACAAATAATTTTTGTCTATTCTATAGGGCCCTATTGCAGTAGGAATACTGGAGGAAACAAAATTTGAGCCATAGCTCATGTCCTGGAGCAGGGTCAGCAACCCTGAACTGGATATAGCCTGTGAACATGTCCATTCTGGCCTGTGAAAGTCTGATCTGGCATGGAGCTGTGCTGTGCCAACTGTCTTCTCCATGGCACTCCCTGCCTGCACTTCCTGTATTGCAGGGTGGGTGAGTGTCTGAAGCAAGGGTGAGTGTAAGCAGCTGGCAACTCTTGCAGATAGGGAAAGACTTCCAGCTGGCATCCATGGCCAGGTCATAATCTCTAGCCTGGATCAGGAAAAGGTTACCAACCCCTGCTCTATAGTCAAATGTGGAGAGCACTAGCCTGGGATGTGGGGGGCTCTCCCTGATTCAGAATGGCTTGAATTAAATACTCTGTCCTTAGACTGACAGAACAGGAGTTGAACCTGGATTCCTACATCCCAGACCAGTGCCCTGAACAGTGGGAGCAGAATCCGATGTCACTTCATGCACCCAAATGGCAGTCTTCTAGCCACACAAGTGACATTTTTTGCACAAATACACCATGTGCAATCCTATTCCATATGAAATATGGAAGCTATTGAGCATGAAACAGAATTCTGTCTCAGGTGCTAGAGTAATGCATCCTGTTCTGAATTGAAAAGCTGTGGTATTAATCTAGTAAACAAGCATGTTGCCACAATACCGTTTTTTGCAAAAGCTATAGAAAGGTTTTATTTTTGTTCTAACAAAGGCTGAAAACAGATTTCCAACCCTGCTGTGAAATAGATTTGCCATCTTCCAGCCAGTTCTTCTGTTAGTACCATTTTACAGAAAGGGAACTAGCATGCTGAGAACCTAAGTAACTTAAGTTTACACAGGAATTATGTAGCAAAACATGGCATTGAAACTAGGGTCCCCACATTCTAGCTTGGTTCCTCAAGCATTGTATCAATCTCCCACTCTTGGGCAAGCCAAGATACTTCTGTGCCTCACTTTACAAAAGCAGTCAGCACTTTGATCATCTATAGGAAAGAGTCAAACTAGGACATGGTAGCTGCTGAACACGTTTGAAAACCTTAGCTCCCTAATTCCCAGACACTTAAACACTGGTAAGATAATGTGCATCCAAGGCTCTCCAGCCAGCCTTGCTTGTAAACACTAGAACAGATGGTGCAATATTTATTGAAAAACGTAGGAAAACATTTAAAGTCATCCTTCACACCTTTTGAAATATATTTTTATTCTGTGTTTTCAAATTTAGCTTGCAAAGTATATAAGGAAGTGGGGAGTGTGGCATGGGTAACATTTTCAAAATAGATTCACAAATGAAGTTTATAAACTGATGTTGCCACAGCAAAAGCAGAGTTGTGTAACAAGAGAAAACAATTATGTCTGCCATCAGCAGGAGGTACAAGCCAAAATCCCTGCCTGTTGAAATGAGAATGTTCCAGCTGGCAATCATGATTATCGGTCTGTTATCATTCTCCAAAATTGTATTTTTACATTAATGAGGGGATCGGCTAAGTTAAGTCTTCACAACTTGGTGTAATATTTGCAATTTGTAACACCATGGAGCCTTCTCCATAAAGATTACTGTATTTATTATCTTCACTGGAGCGACATCAGTTCACAGTAGGTGAGAATCTGACCCACACTCTTAATATTGCTATGAAAAGCCGGGGGGGGGGGGGGGGGGATATTATTATTTTTTGAAAGAAAAATTGTATGGAATCTCTTCATAAGTGAGCTGCCTAACAGGAACTGATTTTGCTTTAGGTTACAGTAATGTAAGAACACTTGAATTCAGTGGAACCAATTCTAATTTACACCAGTATGAAGAAAATTAATTAGAAGCAGAGTGTAGAGTGGTTTCATGAGGGTCCCCAAGGTTATAATGCAGCTATTTGAACAGGTGACTCCTCATGTTTCTGTGTTCTTTGTGCCACAAAGGTATAGTATACCTCAGTGTTCATTCATTCATTGAAATTTTCCTGCTTATCATTTTTCAGCTGCTGCCTGCAGAATGTATCGCCCTGTATTGCGGCTAACCAGAACGTAACCACAGCAAGAGCTGGTTATCCAAGCCTAGTATTAAGCAGGTTTACATTTCCATCACACCAGTGTTGATTCAAGAAACCTCTGGTGCACTTGCTGCTATAGTCAACAAAATTAGCTCACATGTTTGGTGTGCACTCATTGATGTATTTAATGCCACCTGTCACAGAATAAGCCTAGGTACAGAAAATCAATATCTGAGGGACTGAAGAATAAGACTGACATTTTCAAGTACACAACTGCAGAGAAATCATCTGCATCAAAGAAATGAGTAGTGGTGTGTCCTTCAGCTTACCTGACATAAATGTTTTTTTCTGGAAAACATCCCAGTATCATATCTGTCAGTATATGGTAGCAAGGACATGTATCGACTATAAACGTGAAAGTAGAAGTTGTGGCCTCTGGGTTAATGTTGTTTATAGGCTTTCCTAACAGCAGACCTGAACTCACACTGTTGCATAAATAAGAGATGTCAAGTCCTTGCTATGTATATTTGAACTTGCACTAGATGTAATGAAATGAAAAAGCACTCTTGACTTGTATATTTTATTTACATTGTATTGCATTTGTCTTTTGAGAAAAGCTGTCTTCTCAGAGGGTGGAGAGGAGAAGGGCTGTCAATCATATACTTATATTATGTGGGGTAAATGAGTGTTGTTAGATACTAGGATTCCTCTCCATCAGAGAAATCAGCTGCTGAACAATGTGGAGAGGAGGAATGCATAAAGATTTTGAAAGCTCCCTGAGTATTCTGAGGTTAGATGAAATGCCTGCTGTGAATTCTGGTGTAGAGTGGGCTTTCAATGAAAGCTCTTTGTCCACTTTCCCATTAACATTGTTTTCTTGTACAGAAGCCAAGGAAATGGGATGCTTGCTCTTAGATTTTTTATTTTTAATGGCACAGCATTAAAAGCTTTCTTTATTAAATTTTAATGAGTCACTAGTGATAGAACACCAAGGAGCTGGATAATAAACTGTGCACCACAAGCCTATGAGTCAACGGTTTGTACAGTGATGAGACCCCAATCCTATAAATGTGGCCTCATCTACAATACATAACCCTGGGGTGTACATTTGTTCTGTGGGAAACGCATGCCCCTGCATGTGCGCGTTCATCAGGACATGTCTAATGTGTCTTACAATAGCTCCCCTAAAGGCAAACACACTTGGCCAAATCACATGTGCTAAAGATCTGGCACTTCATCTCCAATAATTAGGGATAGATGCACCCCAAGTGCATATATTCACCTCTGGTTCCAAGCACAAAAAGCAAGCCAGATAACTTTTCATTTCATTTTGTGTTCACTTAGTTTAAGAGCTTGATTTATCATCCAATAAGTAGTTTACACAGTGTGTTAGAGACATCATAAAATGGAGATTTGGGCAGCTTTCAACAGCTATAAAAGACAACAGCTCATCTTTTCTTTGGTTCCAAGATGATGTTGGATGGGATTTTACCTTTATAATAAAGATTTTCTCTTACACATTAAATTCTTTTTTGGTTTGAGGACATAGGTCTTGTGCTTTATGAATACATTCCATGTCACTGGAAATCTCTAACAGGGGTTATCCAAGTTCTGTGCCAGTACAAGTGGGTGCAGCACCAGCAATCTCAATGGAGCTGTGCCAAGTTACACCAAGTGAGAATCTGGTCCTGAGAAAATATTTTTTTCTATTCTGCAGATGTAAAAAATCAATTTTAGAGAACTAGAGGCAGATGCATTAGCCTAACTTCAGGAACCCCTCTTAATTCCGGTGAGGCCAATAGAAGCTTTGCCATTAAGTCCTGCACCAATGGGTTTAGTTCTTGAGCAGATCTCTGTAGCATCACTATTGGCAGTGTAGCTTTTATTTTTTTCCCCTTCAGCAAAATGTGCCCAGTTAATCTGCAGTCCAGACTGTCCTTGAATGATCTTTGGTTTTATATCAGAGTTTACAGTCGCTCTTCACTTTTGTGTCTGCAAGAGAAACTATATGGAAAAGCTTATAGAAATATTGCTTCCTTTCTGGGGGTCAGACTACTAGAAGATCTGCAAGGTCCTACATCTATGCATCTATGAATGAATCTATGAATTGCATCACTTGCCATCTCTTTGCTCTTGCTGAGGCAGAGCATGCACTCCCAGAAAACCTGACTTTTTTCTACTTGTATCAATGAAGATGCTCTCTGATATAGAGTTCCGCTCCACTAGCTGTTGTGACAATCAGAAAAAGCTACAGGTTTTATTTCTAGGAAGAAAACAAACCAACAATCACCCCGTGCTTCTGGCTGGGAAAACTGCAAGTGTTTTGAGTGGTCTTTATTATGATGCATGGAGATATATCTGGGTACTGTGAAGCAGACCCAAACATACTACCAAAAATATTTGGTGACAGCCATGCACATAAGAAGAAAAAGTGGAATCAGCTATCACAACAGGAAACACCTCATAGGCAATGCATCTGCAACACAAGAGAGAATCAAGCTCACGGCAGCCAAGACACCAACATCATTATTAATTAATCACAACACAGAACTGTTCCTGAAACCACTTGTCTCTCAAAGAGCAAGTTTTCTAGAAGACTCAAAGGACTGCTTCTGCAGAACTGAGAACACCAACCACCTCCCCAAGAAGGCCATACTTGCAACCATGGATGCCACCAGCCTGTAAACTAACATCTCACAGCATGAAGACACAGATGCTTGCCTGAAATGCCTACAAGAACATGGAGTACACTCAGAATTGCTACATGTTGCAAAAATCATCTGTACCCGCCTCCGTTCGATTAGGAGCTCACGCGCCGCCTTAGCCCGGGCTCGGGATCTTGTGCCCCCGAGCTTCGTTGGTACGCCCCAGGGTTTACCCCGGCTGGTATTAAGGGGGACCCCAAAACTCGCCTGCCACGACTTTGATGACTCTCTCAGTGGGGGGTCTTCCCTTGGGGTATCCCCTGGTGCCGGCACGCCTCTTCGCGGGTACTCTCGGGGCTCCGTCCTCCCCTACACCCCGGCCATACGCCACCTCAGGTCTTCCTGTCCTGGCCTCTCACCCGTCCTCGTCTCGTCCTCTCTCTCGGCTCGGTCACCCTAGCCCCTACCGGCTGTCTTCGGGCCGGGTATGCCTCTCCCCGTTGAAGGGTGCTGCCCTGATCCCTCCTTCCTTGGGATGCAGCCGTCCTCTCTGCCTCCCCAATAGTCTCGGCCGCTGTTACCCGCTCCATCGGCCCCGCAATACCAGCTACAGCGGGCCCCGCTCTCGGGGTAGCTGCTACGCCTCCCGCTGCCTCGGGTGGCGGGTTCCCCGCTGGCTGCTGCCCCCCCTCTGAGGCTGACTTCTACCCCTGTCTCCTCCCTTCTGGGCTCTTCGCTGCGCTGCTCGCAGCCTGCTCTGCAATACCGGCTACAGCTGGCCCCGCTCTCGGGGTAGCTGCTACGCCTCCCGCTGCCTCGGGTGGCGGGTTCCCCGCTGGCTGCTGCCCCGCCTCTGGGGCTGACTTCTCCCCCTGTCTCTTCCCTTCTGGGCTCTCCGCTGCGCTGCTCGCAGCCTGCTCCGCCTCTACCCAGCGGCGTCCCGCACTCCGCGGGCGGCGGCTGATCCCCTGCTCGCTGGGTCTCCGCGCTCCAGGTCTCTCCCTTCAACCGCCCTGCTGCTTCGGCGGGGCCACCTTTTGTTCCTCCCGGCCGGCGTGCCCCGCCCCCACCGCTCAGCCGCAGCCAGATAAACGCCCGGCTGATGGCCCGCACCGGCACTGCCGGCGCGTGGAGTTTCTTCGGGTCTTCCGGCCCTGCGGGAGGTAAGCAGACCCCTTGGCCGCCGCGGGGGTCTCCCGGTGCCCCCGCTCCCCTGGGACACATCCGCTTCATCCTCATTTATACCTTCACTTCCAACTATTGACACTTCCTCCAAACCAGGGGCACAGCTATGGGTACAAAAATGGCCCCTCAATATGCCCTTACTTCATGAGCCATGTAGAGAAGAAATTCTTAGAAAACTTCACCAGTAAATCATCAGTATCCATGTATTATGTACACTAGATGACATTTTCATCATCTGATATAGAGTTCTCTTCCACTGGCTTTTGGACTCATTTATTGACTTCTACCACATGTTGAATAACTATCATCTCTCAATCAAACTTTCTCTGGAATATTCCTACATTAAGATCAGCTTTCTAATACCATGATCCACATCCTGGATGGTACCCTACAAACTACCATATGCAAAAAATCTACAACCTCAACCTCAATATCTTGTGGATATTTAATATATCCACAAGATCAGCAATTATCCCAAGCACACCAAAAAAGGTATAATCTACAGTCAGGCCCTCAAATACCACTGCATCTGCTCTGAGGAGAACATTTCTCTGCAGAGAAAAATCTAAAATCCGCCTTCCTATAACAAGGACACTCCAGTAGGAAAATAGACCATATCTTTGAAAGAGCCACACAAATACTCCACAGTCACCTGCTACAATACAAAAAGAAACCACCTATGACTGCACACCTCTGGTGGTCACCTACCACAGCAGGCTGGAACCAATTAGAAAAATCATCAAGAAACTACAGCTTATCCTGGACAAAGATCAGACTCTGAGAGAAATATTACCAGACCCTCCCTAGCCTTGCCCAACTATCATCAGAAGAAAATTCTCCACTGCTCAATAGACATCAAATGGGACACAGTCTTAACAACAGATGGTTAACTTCACTTACTATAATCAACACCCTACACAACAAACCCATGAGAATCTGTGGGTTCTACAAAGCGTGATATACCTGATTCAGTGCACCAAGGCTGCTTGCAGACATTAAGAAGTTTTTTTTTTTAAATGCACTTCAACCCAATTCTGCAGCATCTGTAAAGATTCAGGAGGGCTTTTTGGTGCTTTTAGCTAAACCTGATTCAATCAGCTATTAGATAAAAGCCCCAAAAAAGCCCCAGTAAAGTGCCTGATCTATACAGAGGTCAGGCAAGCTGGGTTGACGTAACGCGTTGCCTCTTCTGGGCATGTGTGGGGCTCAGCGCAGGAACACGCCAAGTTTAAAGTTAAGCATGGTTTTGGTTTTGGGGTTTTTTTTACATATGCAAACACCCCAAAGGCTCTCATGATACCTATGTAGTTGAAACTAAACAGTGACTACACATCAGAATGAACTCTCACAGAAGGTCCAAGATGCACACACACCATTAGTAGCACATTTTTCACAGAACACTGATTTTCCCCTTCTGACCACACTATCCTTGTGCTCGTGGGAAATCTAACACCTTTAGAGGTGATCTTAGGTGAAACAAAAATTCATAAGCTGCCTGGACAGTAGGAACCAAAGACTGAACATCAATACTGATTTTATTACAAAAATCTATCTGATTCCTGAAATTCTTTCTACACACTACAGGTGATAATGACCCTCCCCTTTTTTGATAGGTCTGATAATCAGCTTCTTTTGTTCTGCTAATTTCTGCTTGTTTGTCTGCTACCCCTGGGAATTTATCTCCCCTCCAATTTCATGTCTATTCATTCTTCTTAAGAACTGCTGTGCTTGCTTTCCTCCTCAGACCCAAAGAAGAATGCCATGCATTCAAAAGCTTGTCTAATTTTATCCTAACTATGCAATTAGTCCAATTAAAGATATCACTAGAAGAAATCCTTGTCTCACATAATTCCTGGACCACCACGGCTAAAGCATCCCCCTAATTCTGTGGTTTTCAATGTTTTTTTCATTTGCAGATCCCTAAAACATTTTGAATGGAGGTACAGACTCATTTGGAAATACACTTCATAAAAATGGAGTCCTTTTACAGAAAATAAGATGTTAGGCTGCCTAGAAATGAACAGTTAAGAGTTCAGATTATTTCCTCACTGCCATAAAACTCTCCTCTGCTCTACCCACCATCTAATTTTACTACACAAAAACACCTTTTCAGCTTTAGCTCTGTAATTTAACAAAGACTTTTTGTTTGTTTGCTTTTAGCATGTGAATTTCTTCAGTTGTTTTAGTTTAACAAACACAAAGTTAAAATTCGTATGTTAGGATCACCAGGGTGGGAGCCTTGCCCTACCAAATCTTGCAAAGCTATTCAAGGCAGATCCTGGCCTGCAGAGTTCAGGAAAATGAAACATGGGGATGGAGTTATGCAAGTAACAGCAAGTTGAGATAGAGGTGATAGATACTGGGGGTGGGTGTAGGTTTACTATCACTGAAGTTTGTGAACTTCTTAAGCCTTTACATGTTTAAGCAGACAATTTCCAAAATAACTACAAGATTTTACTTTGGTCCCTTACCCATCCTGGCTGTTGTTGCTTCTGCCTTAAACCTACTCATCTTTCTTCCAGGCTCTTCTTATATCGTATCTCCCTTCTACTGTAGCCATGGAAAAGGCTTAAACCAGGGATGAGCAAAATAATAGCCTGTGGGCCAGATTTGCTCACCAAATGATTGGACTGGCCTGTGGGGAGCGTCCATGAATTGATTAGATCTGGCCCGTGGTTGCCCCTGAGGCCCTCCGGATGGGGCCAAGCCCTGCCCAGGGCAGCCAACTCTGCACTTCCACCCTTGCTTGCCAGCCTGGCCCCAACCAGAGCATGCAGCTTAATGGTGGGGCTGCTCCTGGTGTAGCTGCAGTTTCCTGGGTATTGCTCTGCTCCCCATGCCTCCAGCAGCTCATCCTCCTCCTGCCCCTCCTTTGCTGCTTCAGGTGGGGAGGAAGCTTCAGCTGGGTGGCTCCTGACGCAGCATGTAGGGCTTCAGCTCTAGCTCCCAGCCACCTTCCAACCACTTGGTTGCCTGTACTGGGAGTCATTGCTGTGTGCTGGGGCAAGAGCTGCCCAGCTGAAGTTTACTCGCTGTCCAGAGCATCACAGCAGAAGTAGGAAGAGGAGCTGCCACTGGAAGCAAGGGAAGCTGAGCAGCACCCACATGACTGCAGGTATACTGGAAGCAGACCTGGTAAGTTGTTTGCACTGGCCGGGGCCAGACCAGTGGGTGCGGGCTGCAGTGTGTCATGGGCTGGGTTCAGCCCCATGTGGAGTGCTGCAGGGGCAGCCATGGACTGAACTGCCCAGGTAAGGTCTGCTGTACATGGCCCCTGCCTCTCCTCTCTCCCCTCACCCCAACCTGGCTCCTGGGGCCTAGCCCTCTGGGCAGCACCACACACACACATGTGCACACACCCCCACACATACCCACCAACCCATAAACACCCCAACCCCCCTCCTCATCCCCCTGAACTAGCAGAGCTCCTTTTTTTTTTGTTTTTCCCAGAGGAGCCTGCCCATGGCCGGCAGGTGAGTTGTCAGTGGGTCGAGCAGCTCCTGAGCTGCAGGGGGCCCCAGTGCTTCCCTCCACAGTGGCAATGCCCCCTGGGGCTGCCCAGGTGGGCTGCTACCAGGCTGAGTGTTGCCGTAGCTTGAAGTTCAGGAGTTGGATTGGGCTGGGTGCTGCCTCCAAGCTAGGGCAGCACCCAGTCCACTAGCAACCCACCCAGGTGGCCCTGGGGGGCACCACCATGCCAGAGGGAAGGACCATGGCTCCCTGCAACTCAGAGCCTACCAGCAGCTTGACCGCCAACGATGGCAGCGGCTCCACACAAAAAAAGGATCAGGCCCCTCACTGCTGCTGCCTTTACTGGGCACCTGCTGAAGCCAGAAATGGCAAGGGGCCTGATCCTTCTTTTTTGGGGGGCCAGGGGGCTGTCTGCCTCTCCTGCAGCCGGTTGGGGCAAGTTGCTGGGGGGCTGAGTGGCCCCTGAGCCAGGGGGGACCCTGATCCTTCCCTCTATGGTAGCAGCGCCCCCTGGGGCCACCTGGGCAGGCTGCTAGCAGGCTGGGTTCTGTCCCAGCTCAGAGGCAGCACCCAGCCTCATCCAACTCTTTCCCAACCCTGAGCTGGGGTAACACCCAGCCCAATAGCAGCCCACCCAGACAGCTCGGGGGGGGGCAGGGGCGGGAGGCGCTGCCACCGCAAAGGGAAGGACTGGGGTTCTGCACAGTTCAGAAGCTGCTCAGGCCACCAGCAGCTCATCCCCTGACTGCAGGAGAGGCAGGTAGTTTCCACCAAAAAAAAATACAATCGGGCCCTCATCAATTCATAGATTGTAGGGCTGGAAGGGAACTTGGAAGATCATCGGGTCCAGCCCCCTGCACCAAGCACAAAAGACAACTGGGGTCAGGTGACCCCAGCAAGGTGACTGTCCAGTCTCCTCTTGAAGATTTCCAGAGTAGGGGATTGCACCACCTATGGAGGGAGCTTATTCCAGTCTGGACGTGCTAATGTTTCTTAATGTTGAGCCTTAAATGGTCTTCAAGGAGTTTCTGACCATTATTCCTAGTTTTCCCAAAGGGTGCCCTGGTGAACCGAGCCCTTGATGTACACCCCTGATGTAGTGGTAAGCTGTTACCAAGTCCCCTCTTAGCCTCCTCTTTTTCAGGCTGAAGAGTCCCAGGTCTCTCAGCTTTAGCTTGTATGGCTTGCTGTGCAAGTCTGTGATCATACAGGTGGCCCTTCTCTGGACTTTCTCAAGCTTTACCACATCCTTGTTAAAATGCAGTGCCCAGAACTGGATGTGGTACTCCAGCTGTGGTCTCACCAATACCGGTGATTCCTTGGTTTTGCTGGAGATGCCTGCTAAAGGCAGAAGTAGCAAGGGGCCCAATCCTTTTTTTTTTCTCTCTATAGAATCTGCCTGCCTCTCTTGTGGGTGGGGTGAGCTGACTAATAGGTGCAACGCATCATTGCAAACTAAACTACATTGTGATGTAGTTTAGTTTGCCTCAATGCAAACTGATTTTAAACCCCAAAACTGTTGTATATGTACAGCATGATGCCATTAAGTCACACAAAGTGACATTTTCATCACGTGTCCATGGTAATGGCATCACGTGTACAGGCTCTCTGAAGTTCTGTATTATACACTGAGTTATAAAAATATGTTGTGTGAAATACATTTCTTTACTTTTTTAAAGGAAAACAGAGTAACTTTGGGGGAGCTACAATGGTCAGTGTGACTGGCGGATGATAACCTCTGGTTCAAATGTGTCCTTAAACTGCATTAGTGGCTCTGGGGTTTAGGTTTGCCTTATAGCAACTTCAGTTGATTTCTAGTAAAATTTATGAAAATATTATTTACTATAGCACCTTAGCTTTAGATTTTTGTGCAAATGTAACAGTCTGCTCCTTTCAGAGGGAATAGTCAGTCCTGTTGAGAGAGCCCAGCTGCAGAGCATTTGGATAATAAGAGTTTATCCCGCTGGGAGCTTAAAACCTCATGGGAGAGCACAGAAGAGGAAGTAAGCTGTGGGTTAAACTGTTTATTGCGCAAAGGAGTCTGGCTGCTGTGCTGGGGATAGAGCCAAAGGGGTTACCTTCCCAGTGTCCAACACAGGACAGCAGGCTTTTGTTTTGCTTGGGATGATTGTTTAAAAGACTGTGCTTTCTTTGGGAGGACTGCCTGAGGTGCTCCTCAGGGAGCAAAACCTTCCTACAGAAGCCACCAGGCTAGGCAACACACCTACAGCAAGATATTTAATATAATTAGTTCTTGTGGGTTTTCTTTGACATGGCTGGAACTATAATAAAATTAATGTTATGTGCTGTGTTAAGTTGCTCTCAACTTAGCACTTGACAACTTGTCAACCATTGTTGACAACTTAGCACTTTGAGCCCAAAAGCTTGTCTCACATCTCTCCTAAATATTCAGTGGTTCTAACAAAAGATATTACCATAAAAAAATTACCCTTGCTTTTTACATCATCAACACCCCAACCTGCTGCAGCCCATGAGGGTGTTTGTGAGCATATAGTGCCTGTGAGCCATGGACAAGGTATCACTGGTACGAACCTACAAAAGTGGTTGGTGTAATTTTAGAACTACTAAAGACTCTTTTCCCCCTCCATTTACTCATGCAAATATAGCTGTATAATGCAAAAGTAGTCCAAAATAGATTCAGAAACACACACTCCAACTTGAATGCATTGCTGCTATCCATGTGTTATCGCAGAATCATAGAAAATTAGGGTTGATAGGGAATGCTGGAGTTCGTCTAGTCCAATCTCCTGCTCAAAGCAGGACCATCTCCAACTATGTCATCCCACCCAAAGATTTGTTTAGCCAAGTTTTAAAAACCTCTGAGGATGGAAATGGGCCTTACCAGTCACCAACCCCTATGTAGCTTGTTCCGGTGCTTTACTACCCACCTCGTGAGAGGACTTTTCCAAATATCTAACCTAAACTTCTCTTGCTGCAACTTGAGACCACTGTTTCTTGTTCTGTCATCTGCCAACACTGAGAAATCCTACCTTAGTCTTTTCTTCTCCAGACTAAAAAAGCATAGTTCCCTCAGCCTTTCCTCCTAAGCCATGTGCCCCAACCCCCTAGCCATTTTTGTTGCCCTCTGCTGGACTCTCTCAAATTTATCCTGAGTGCAGGACTTAGGACTTGTGCTTATTGAACTTAATGAGATTTCTTTTGGTCCAATCCTCCAATTACTTGAGGTCTCTCTGAATCCTAGCCCTACCTTTCAGTATATCTAATACTTCCTCCAGCTTGATGTCATCTGCAAACTTGCAGGGGGTGTACTCCATCCCATCTTGGAGATCATTGATGAAGACATTGAACTAAACCAGCCACAGGACTGACCCCTGTGGTGTTCCACTTGGTCCCAGCTGCCAACTAGACATCAAGCCATTGATTACTACCTTCTGAGCCCATCATTCCAACCAGTTTTCTATCTACCTTTAAGTCCATTAATCCAACCCATACTTCCTTAACTTGCTTGTGAGATATATGAAATAGTTACAAACAGCTCTAAGCCCAAGGATCATGATAATGTTCTCAAACATCAAAACATCACAACTTTGCCTCAGGAATCCATTAAGCAGTATTCAGTGTTTGATTCATCACTCATAATTGTCATCTTAAAATGCCTCAGTTTTCCAGTTTATCATAGTTAGCTCTTATGCACCATTTTTCATCAGCAGATCTTTCTGTATATAATAGATAGCATCCAGAAATGGGTAATCAAATCATCTAGGCTCAATTTACCCATTTTAAAATCAGACCTTGCAATGGCTAAAATTTTAACCACTGTGAGGGAGGGAATGTGTTTTATTTTTCTCCATGTGAAGTGCCATACCCATATGTGGTGTTGTGTCTTCCATATTAACTTGAATCTGAGAGGGTCCTGAATATGACTGCCCACCCTGCAAATTAGATTCTATATAAGGAAAATTATAAATGTGTTGTAATTTTCCAGGTAAATAATGTAATTATTGGAAGATTGTCTTAGATTCATTTCCCCCCGCCCCTGCCAATTACAGTAGGAAAGTAGTGGCTGGAGACAGGGTCAGGTGGCTGGAGACAGGTCAGGCAGGCCCCTTGCCCTCTGCCCTTCCGCAACAGAGGTTTTATTATTATTAATATACTAGCGAGGTGCCCATCAAGAATGATGGGGGTGGGGAGTGGGTGGGGACGGAGCCCTGTACTCCCCCTCTCCCTGTCCGGGCCTGCTCCCCACTTCCTTCCTGCTGCTTGTGGTCCAGGCCTGCTCCCCCCACCTCCCTGCTGCAGCAGCAGGGGGATGGGAGGAGTGGGCTCAGGGTTGACATGGGGAAGCAGGGATTGGAGAGGAGTGGGCCCCAGCCCAAGGTGGGGAGGAGGCTCACTCCTCCCCTCCCCCAGCCACTGCCGTGTTGGGCTGCATCGGGCCTAGCTGACTACTCCCCCCAACTGCCACGGTGGGCCAGTTTCTCCCCCCGCTCGGGCTTGTTCTTCCTCCCCTCCTCCACATTGGGCCCCGGGCCCACTTCTCCCCTCCCCTCACCACCACTGTCACCACCACTGTGTGCCCGCTTCTCCCTCCACCGCTACCGTGTTGGCCCTGTAGGCAGTGACAACGGAAGGGGGGAGGGGTGGGCTGAGGCCTCACCTGTCCCCCCCCACAGTGTCCCTACCCCGCTCCCTCCTACGCCACCACTGTCCCTTCCAAGGAGCAAGGTGGGGGGGGCGACACCAGCTCCAGTGGCATCACTCCCCCCCTCCGCTCCGTTGTTGCCACCAGCAGGGAACAGGGCAGGGGGGGTGAGGCAAATACTGCTGGGCTCACCCCCCCCCCCCGCCGCAATTCCACCCACTCCATTGCTGCCACCTCCAGGGAGCAGGATGGGGTGCTGGCCTCACTCCTCCCACCCCCTATTGTCCCTGCCATCAGGGTGGCAGTCTGCCGCACAACCACCTCCTGTCACAGTGCTTCTTTGCACTCTGATTTGCTGTTTGTCAGCCAATCAGAGCATGAATAAAGCATTATGGACAGACAAACAAGCAGATTACAGCTTTTATGATATTAGAATTTACTCAAATCTAACATGAGCCCCCTCCCCACCCCCCCCCCCCCCGCCCAGTTAGCATGACTTAGATTCATACATAAAATGGGGAAGGGGAAGCAAATTTCAGTTGGAGCTGACTCTGGCTCTGAACCCAGGTTGGGGCCAGAGTCAGACTCACAGCAGTGTCCTGCCCCTCTCCCCCTGCCCCTGCCCCTGCTTGCTCTTTGCAGCTTCTGCTCCCTCTGTCCCCCTCCCCTCTACTTCCACTTACTGTCAGGTACAATGCTGCTCTGGCTCAGACTGGATTCCCTCCCAGGCACCGAACACATGGAAGTACTATCCCCTGCCTAGCCAATCAGGAGCACCAATGCTGCTCCATGGCCCAGCAAGGAAGTAGGTGGGGAGAAGGGGCAAAGGCTGTGAGGAGCTGGGGATGGGGAGTGCAGGTGACAGGGGACAGGAAGTCTTCCGGGGGAAGAAGTGGAAGGGCAAAGGACACATTGTGTATCTTATGCTTATTTATTTTCCACTGGCCAGTCTATTCTGCCATCTGGGCAGACTATCGAAAGGAAAAGAAAACAGAAGTAGCTCTCTGGGCTGTTATATACTTTGAATGGTGATGTCAGCTACATCCAGTTTTGTGTTGCTTGCTGGGTTTAGTAATTCTTAAATAGCCTGGTTAGTTTCAAACAGGATTTAGAAGAAAGGGGAGTTGGACACATGGAGTTATCCCTTAAATAATACTAGAGGCTAGAGATAAAGGGTAGGTAGGGAATTAGTGAACAATACAGTTGGATGGGAAATAGGAATGATGTGTGAATGGATAGACATAGAGGTTAGAGATTCAGGGTTGAAGGCATGCAGGTTTATATAGATAGAAAGTAGAGATGAATAGATAGAGGATTAGTAAACTCTACAGTAAGCAATTAATTCCTTATTCTCATGTGCTTTTATCCTGTTGTGTATATTTATATTCCTGGAAAACAATCTTACCTGTAGGTTTGCCTACTTCAAAAATAACAACAAATTTGCAGACCATTCTCTTTGCTTTTTGTCTAAAGAGAAACATTCAGTAAGTGGGAAGTTCCCAAGATAATGTTAGGAAATAAACAGAGATACTATATCTAATTTTAAGCAGAGGGAACAATTCTAGTGAACATGAAGCTGATACTGTATAAGGTTTGTAAATTTTGGAAATTATTTCTTTCTTTGCAGGAGTAGGAGAATGTCATAAACTCTTTATTCTGACAGTGTGAACCCAATAGTCTAGATCCTTTGGGAGTAACTTCAATGGAATCATGGTGAGTTACCTCAGCTAAGGGTCTGATTGATGGGAACCTGGTCTTCTCTGAATTAAAAAAATCCCCAATTTTCAGTTTTAAAAAAGTAAGCCAAAATCCACATTTTTCCTTGATTAAAATGAAACACCCCTATGTATATATCTATAATTAGTGGTCTTTCATTTTAATCACAGAAAAATGTGGATTTGGGGTTACTTTTTTTAAACTGAAAATTGAGGACTTTTTAAAATCAGAGAAGACCAGAATCCCTCTTACTTTTATAAAATAAAATCTTTCCCTACCATAATGGAACATTCTACCTGGGTAGTAGGACCAAAAGAAACCCCTAAAGCTTTGGTAGTCTAGCACAAGTAGTGTCCTACATACTGTTCATATACTGTACCTCTTTTTTCATCAGAATCTTCCTCTCACACCTTTCCTGGCACTTATATATCACTGTCCCTATATTCTTTTTTCTGTTTGCTCACCTGCATGCTCATGTGATCCTTGCTCCACTTTTATGCTGTTTTCATGCTGCTTCTTCCTTTCACAGATTGTCCTGAGGTCAGTGCTAACCCAATAATATTGAAGGCTTGAGTCAAACTTTTAAACTTACAGTGTATTGAAAATCATTGACAATTGGGCAGAACTAGCTTCCTGAAGACATGCTGCCAAATTCTAAGCCCTGGTACCCTGTATTTTTCCACAGAAGAGGTTTAGCTTGCCCCCTCAGCTCAAGCAATATGTCTCAGCCATGCTCTCAAAGAATGGTATTTTCAGGCCTTCCATATACATAGATCAAGCATCTGTGGCCTCTGTAAAATCCATGCTGGTTTTTCTCAGAGCCAGCCACTCATGTGGTGTTCTTATGAAGGCAGGGATAACTTGTGAATAACACTCTAATTCTAACACCACAGCAAAATCTGTATACTTTGGGACCTAGATACTTGAGGAACCACCTGTTTACCTATTCAGTGTTAAAGCAGCAGATGTGGTACATGTGATTAATTTCCAACAGCATATTTGAGAACTGAAAGCTAAGCATTATGGCCAGGTACAGACATTTCACTTTTATTGGTATAAGTGCTCAGAAACTGGTGTAAACCTATAACAGTACAGAAGTTCAGTGCACAGAGACTGGTTTGAAAATGGCAGAATTCAATCTAAGATAGACCTGGACTGATGTGCACTCTAACTTAATTGATTTGGTTAGACCAGAGCATTGAACTTCTGTGCCAGATCCCTTACTGATTCAAGTTAGGTCACTGCCCACTGGCATCCCATGTGCCTTTGCAGCCCTGCTAGCCTCCCCTTGCAGGGAGCCATGCTAGCACTCACCCTGTGCTTGTCTGCTCTGGCTGAACACCCAGCCAGGCCCACCCCTGGGCTCTTGCAGAGAGAGATACCTGTGGCTGTGATGGGGGAGAAGTGCTCAGCCATACCCTGCAGCCTGGTTGTACTCACAGGGGGCATGGGGAACCCTGTGTGGGTGTGCAGGAGCCCACCCAGGAATTTTCATGTCCACATGAGCAGGCACAGCCTCAGGAAGCATGACCAGACTGTAAGGGATGAAAGAGCATGGTTGCTTCAGTTGCCTGAGTGCAGTTAACAGATGCCTGTGGCTGATGATGACAGGGAAGGGGGAGGAGAGGGATGTTTGACTATGCCCAGTAGCTAATCAGAGGTGGTCCAGCTACTTGGTTGTGCTTGGCTTCACTTAGTAGTCTCCAGCAGCCCCAGGAGTGCCACTAGGACCACCTCCAACCTGCTGGCATCGGCCAGTGCAGGTAGCCCTTTTGCCCCCTCCTCCTACCAAAAGGCTCTGTTCACTCCTGAATTAACCTATGCTGCTTACAGAGACCCGCATAAGATTGATCGATTTCTGCCTTGAGCTTTGTCAACATCTGTACTTAGCCTATCAGTGAAGGGTTCCTAGACACAAAGGTTGCCTTATCTGGGAAATAGCCAGAGCCTTAGTTTACTGACCTTGGACCACTGTAGAAATATGAATTATGGTTGCCAGGGGGACGAGGGATAGGGACTGTTTGTCCTGCCTATTGTAAGCAATTAAATTAATGTTTGATGGATGCCCATTGTCCTTTTTGTCCTCCATATTGTGAGCCTTTTGTGGGCAATTAAATTAAGTTTGATATGTATCTAATTTATGTCAGGAGTAAGGCTTGATAAAACAAATCTGTGGCAAATAATGCATTCAGTGGATTTCACCTCTGTTTCTACTCTTGAATTGTCACAAACATTGCACTGTTCTTGAATTTGATCCCTTTTCATACTTAAATGTAATATCCTTGGCCTATATGTTGTTGCGGGAGAATCCATGAGATAGCCCCAATTCAAACTATTTTGAATGCATACATAGGTTATATAACAGGTTTCCTTCATTACTCAGATGAGCTTAATTGTTAGAATCAAGTTTGCACTGTAAATGCTTGTAATTGTGAATCCAAAATTTGCTTTCCATGCATATTTGGTGTGTTTCAGTCATGGTTCTTCCATACAATGGACAAAGCTAGATGGAACCCCTTGGGCATACAACAAAGTAGATTCAGGATTTTAGAAAGGGCAGGAGGAGTGACTGCTGCTGCAGGGGTGAATGCACCCCCCACTCCCAACCTCTTCCCCCTCCACACCAGGGCAGGCAGACTGTATCACGGGAGCAGCACTCAGGGATATTTTAAGTCCCCAAAACGGGTAATTTTCTACCCTTCCTCTCCCTGCTCACAAGCACATACCCTTCCCTTCCCATTTCCTCCTTCTCCCCCATCTACTGCTGTCCCTGCTGTCTCAGGGCTTGAGGGGACCTCCAGAGCCACTTAAGCTGAACTGCATGTAGGCTGGGCTCAGCCCCGGATAGTGGCAGCGGCAGCAGCAGGAAGGCAGGTTCCCCCCTCCCAGACCTACTCCCAGGCATGTGGAGAATGCCTAGAGGAAGGTTCAGGGAGGAGAAACTCAGCTGCTGCCATCACTGCAGCCACTGTCCTGGGCTGAGCCCAGTCCCCACACATCCCCACAAGGGTGGAGCTCTCCTTGCCCCTGGAACAGCAGAGACAGTGGCAGTGGCGGGTGAGGGGGGTGGAGAAGAGGGGATTTTACCTCCTTCAAGATTTTTTTAAAAGTCCCCAGCTTATGTTCCTGTTGAGTAGTCAGAAAGGAGGGTGTGGCCACGCCAGCGCACTCTGGATGTTCCCCCAGCATAGGCAGACAGCCAAGCAGCACTATTATCTAGTGTTGATCTGGCCCTAAAGGGAAAATGTATCCTTCCTTTAATCAGTCACATATACATGACTCTGGAAAGTTTTGAGAGAGAAATTCTGGGGACTCAAAAATCTTAAGAAGTCAATCAACGCTGTCTGTTGACTGGGGAATAAAGAACCAAGCTTTCAAAACAATACTTTTTTATCTTTATATTTTCTTTCCCTGTGAAATGAGATTGCCCTTCCAAGAAACAAATTTTAAATAAAATCTTATTTTCTATATTCCCTGACATTTCTCATTTTTCTGCAGTGCAGGCAATTATCATGTCTCTTTTCTTATTTACATGTCACATTTCAGTGGGTCTAGATTAAGTCATGCATAGGTGAGACTGAAAAGCAAATCCTCTGCTTTTACCAGGTGAAGCTGCCACACTGTCTAGTGCCCCTGATCTTCAGTTGTAGGAGCCTATGAGTCTCTCACAAAGAAGCACAAAGTGCTGGATCTACATGTGAGGAGCCGAAAGACCCATCTCATACAGAAAATGTGTTCTTCCATGTAGAGAAATGCTCCATATCCAGTTAACAGCAGGTATTCTACACTGCAATTTGATACGCAGATGTTGCCCATACCTGGAAGAAAAAAGGTACATTGTCCAGACCAAGGTCGTAGGGGCCTAGTAGCTCAGGGTATCCCAGAATTGTACAGCCAATGGTGATATATAAGAATGGGTATAAACCTCTCTTATGAGGTGTAGGAAGAGTTGCACAGTGGGCGCATCTACATGTCACCGTATGGTGATGTTGTTACAGAGCTGTGTTTAGAACTTCCTTGTGGAAGTACTAAAGCACGACGCAATATGGGCGTTTTTTCACTGTGTGCGTGGCGCATGGTTAGATTTCACTGCTATGTTGGAGCACGCTGCTATGGTGATGTAGCTGGTGATCATGTGTGGACCCATGCAATCACTATGTCACCATAGCACACTGGATGGCGAGGTAGCATATCGCTATGTTGCCATAGGGCGACATGTAGACGCACCCAGTGTCCTCTAGTTCAACCTCAAACATAATATATTCATCTTTCTGAGCCAAGATCTAGATACTTTGCTTAAGTAACTATTCTGATACATCTATTCACTCTTTGTGAGTGCAGGGAGAACACTACATATGTTATGATTTTCTCTTCTTTTGTGTTCCTAACAGGATTCTTGGCTTCTTCCTTTGTTGTGGTTGGAGCATTGATAGGAATAAATAAAATGAGGTCTGTTTAAGAGGTGAAAGTCCATTTTTTAAGAAGTAAATTATGTTATTAATTTCTTGCTCATTTACATAGATGGCAGGGGACATATGAGGGCACTGTGGCTTTTCACACCTCTGACTGATACTGTATTCGTTTTCCAGGAAGGACCAGCTCATGTAACTCCTTCCAGTTTTACTAGGGCAGGGACCTGAATTTATTTTGATTGCCCTTCTTTTACATTTAATCTCTCAGCAAGGGACTCAAATGATGCATGGGGCTTAAACTGCTTTCAGATTGGTGCTAAGTCTTTTTTTTTTTTTTTTTGCCTGGTGATGGAATTTCATTACATTGTAATAAAACTTTAGTGCTGGGACAGCTTGTTCCTGTTGCAATTTGCTTGTTGCTTCCTGGCAGAGAAGTGATTTTCAGAGAAGAAAGCACAAGCTGTCTGCAGAGTACAGTAAAAGGCTTTGAGTTTGAGGACTGGGGAGCTGAGTTAGTATACTGACAGACTTGCCAAGGTAGAGCACTAGATAGGAATGTAACAAAGGCTGATGTATTATTTCCTGAATACAAGGAAAAAAATATTTCTAAGCCTAAGGAGTAAACAAACAAACAAAAAACCAACCCAAAGATGACCTATGAGTTTTTTTCCTGATCTGAAATATGCACAAACTCTGTGTCTGGGCACAAACTATATGTCTGTGTTATAGCACTGTTATGTTTTATTACCGGGGCATCATGTTCTGGAACACCATGAGAATGATGGACAAATAACCCAGTTAGAGCTGGCAGCTGCACAGCTCTTTTCTACCTATCCACAGTTCTGCTTTAGATTACTACCCCCCCACAGTGTAAAAACCCAATTCCCCTCAAAGCTTTCTCTTAAATTAATGACCTCAGGGAACCCCTAGTAACTAGTGATATAATTGGATGAGGCCACAGAAGAAAGTTTTAGTGGAAATGAACACAGAAAAATGGAATGCTGTTATATTATATATCTCTATTTGAAAAGGTTTCAGGGAAGTTAAACCTTATGTACCTTACTTCTGCTGTCATTGAAATCCATGTCCAAACTGCCTGTTTCCTTTAGGTAATTCCAGAGGTTTCACTGGATGAATGGATGAATGACAGAGTACTTTAATCCAGACTAAAGTACTTTAATCCAGATCTAATGCTCTAATCCAGATTCTCATTTTATCTTGTTTCCTAGTTGTCCCAAATGGCTGGTTTTAGGACAGGCTAAGAAGCTGGCTGGCTTCTGAATACATTCTGTTTTGTATAATACAGGAGAAAAAGGAAAAGTCACTGAAACTCGATACTAGCTGCCAAGGAACCTTCCTGCAACCAAATCATCTGCCATCTGGGACTTTTAAGGCTTCCATCAAGCAGCTATCTGCCAGAGGTCTTGGCATTGCCCATCATAACACAGGTCAAAACACATCTGTCAACTGAAAAACTATTAAGGAGCCCACTAGCAGCCTTGCTATACCACCAGCAGTGAGGAACTGGCCAGTAATTCTACTTGCCACAAACCTTTACTTTGCCTGGACTGCCAGTTGTGAAAGACATTTCCAGAACCCCCGGCCTCTGTGGGACCATGACTGGGGAGCCACGGGTGCTTCAGCATAAGTATCTAAGAGGTAGTAACATTTTTAACATTTTTCTTAAAATCAGAGACCTGATAAATGTGAAAGGATAGAAGCATCAACCATTACTTTTACTTTGCAAGATCAGTTTTGCAGGTAGTCTGTCTGCAAAGATAAGTGCTCAGCAGTTTTTCATGCAAGGATTTAGATATTGAGCAGCTTTCTATTAACTGCTTGCACTTGCAAAATGGATGCACACCTGCTTTCATTGGCATGTACAAAATCAGTCAGGGCAGATCCACAGGATGCTTCGATGTTACCCTATCATGCGAGTCTGAATCGGGTGGTTTCTGACACTGCTGCGCAGTGCAGTAGCTCGTTGCTACTGAGCAGTAGCAGCAGTGACATGGTTAGTGCCTGCCGACACTATTTCACCATAGTGATGAGCTATATTGCCATAGCTTGTCACTACAGTGATGTAGCATCTCATGTTCATGCACCCACTCAGGTGCACTCAGATCCCATGAGCAGTGTCCCTTATTCAGCTTCTAGTAAAAACTGGACTGAGCTGGGCAGGAGTCACTTGGCCACCAGGGGGAATCATGGCCACCCCATGGGGTGTGAACCTGCCACAGATGGAAAAAAAATAACAGACAATCCAAGTGCTCTGTGAATAGAGCTGAGCAAAACAGGATCTTCAGTTTTCTGGAAATTTTTATTTTATGACATTGAGAAAAATGAGATTATCTTTAAGTTCATGATCTTTGAGAACCAGTCAATTGAATTGGAGATTTTTCTTAAGGAAGGGAGGAAGGAAGAAACTGTTAAAGGTGCTAGTTCAGTGAGTTAGTAGGCAGAAGATAAAATATTACTTTGAGAAAGTGATCTTTTTTTTTACAGTATTCATCCAATCCATCCAACTGATAAACATTTTACAACCCTGTCCATCTTGAGTCATTTGATTAAGGAGAAAACTAGAAGCAAGAGTTACTAGGCAGAAAGTAAATGTTATCAACTACATGAAACTCTTTATTAGCAATCCAGCAGTTCCTCTTTTTTATTATTTATTTTGTGGTGCCCCTAGGACCAGGAATGTATTTTTCTGGCTCATGGGTGGGGTGGGGGAGCGTATATAAACACTGATCCCCAAAATATTATCAAACAAGTTTGACTATACAGGAGTCCATTGAAAAATTACTGGGGAGGGTCATGTGACCTATCATCAGCCCCAACCATGAAGAGCACAAGCCTGGTCTTGGCATCCAACAGCATTCCAGCCCAAGGCATTTCTTCTTTTCTCAGTCTTTCTTTTTCTAACTGGATAGTTTTCTTTTCAGTGGGGTTTCTTGCTTGTGAATTGCAGCTAGGATTCCTAAAATGTCCAAGTTGTTTGTTTGTTTGTTGGAGTTGTCCCGAACTGTGGATTGGCTTAAGCCATCTGGGTTTTTCACTTTACATAAAGCACCAAAGGAATAGGCTATGGGGTTAATTATTATTATAGACATTACCTGATTGGTAGTAAGCATGATATTTAATAATCTGATGCAGCACCATATTGACATGTTGGCTGTCACTTAATTTTCTTTCACAGCTACTTATTATTTACTTCAGTAAAGTTTCAGCTTATGATTGGAACATTCCAAATGGTTTGGGGTGCATTATAGGCCAGTCAGTCTCACCTCCATCCTTGGCAAATTCTTTAAAAAAATTACAAGGCTCACATTTGCGAGAGCCCAGCAGGAAAAATTATGCTGAGGGGAAACCAGCACGGGGTTGTAGCAGGTGGATCATGCCTGACTAATCTAGTCTCTTTTTATGACCAGGTTACAAAATACCTGGACACAGGAGTAGGGGTTGACATCGTTTACTTAGACTTTAGGAAGGCCTTCGATACGGTATCCCACCCCATACTGGTGAACAAGTTAAGAGGCTGTGACTTGGATGACTACACAGTCCGGTGGGTGGCGAATTGGCTAGAGGGTCGTACCCAGAGAGTCGTAGTGGATGGGTCGGTATCGACCTGGAAGGGTGTGGGCAGTAGGGTCCCGCAGGGCTCGGTCCTTGGACTGATACTCTTCAATGTCTTCATCAGCGACTTGGACGAGGGAGTGAAGTGTACTCCGTCCAAGTTTGCAGACGACACAAAACTGTGGGGAGAAGTGGACACACCGGAGGGCAGGGAACAACTACAAGCAGACCTGGACAGGTTGGACATATGTGCAGAAAACAACAGAATGCAGTTCAACAAGGAGAAATGCAAAGTGCTGCACCTAGGGAGGAAAAATGTCCAGCACACCTACAGCCTAGGGAATGACCTGCTTGGTGGCACAGAAGTGGAAAGGGATCTTGGAGTCCTAATGGACTCCTAATGGACTCCAAGATAAACATAAGTCGTCAGTGTGACGAAGTCATCAGAAAAGCTAATGGCACTTTATCGTGCATCAGCAAATGCATGACGAACAGAACCAAGGAGGTGATACTTCCCCTCTATCAGGCACTGGTCAGACCGCAGTTGGAGTACTGCATGCAATTTTGGGCACCGCACTTCAAGAGGGATGTGGATAACCTGGAGAGGGTCCAAAGAAGGGCCTCTCGTATGGTTAGGGGCTTGCAGGCCAAGCCCTGTGAGGAGAGACTAGGGCACCTGGACCTCTTCAGCCTCCGCAAGAGAAGGTTGAGAGGCAACCTTGTGGCTGCCTATAAGTTCATTATGGGGGCATAAAAGGGAATTGGTGAGGCTTTACCCTCCAAGGCACCCCTGGGGGTTACAAGAAATAATGGCCATAACCTAGCAGAGAGCGGATTTAGACTAGACATTAGGAAGAACTTCTTCACAGTTAGAGTGGCCAAAGTCTGGAATGGGCTCCCAAGGGGAGGTGGTGCTCTCCCCTACCCTGGGGGTCTTCAAGAGGAGGTTAGATAGGCATCTAGCTGGGGTCATCTAAACCCAGCACTCTTTCCTGCCTATGCAGGGGGTCAGACTTGACTATCTATTGAGGTCCTTTCCGACCCTAACATCTATGAATCTATGAATAGAAGTTTTAATTTAAAGATGCTCCCCCTCTAAGGACACCAAACAAGTTAGTAATTGAGATGTGGTCCCTCAGTTAAATAGCTAGTTAGTTACAGACAGATTGTGGAGGTCTGTAGAAGCTGCCTACTACTCCATATTTAACATGTGTTGTTCTTCTGATTCCTTGTATGCCTGTATTTATTGAAGCTGATGATCATTTCATGTTGGCAAGAGTGGCAAATGAGAAAGAACTTGAAAAAATGTGAATTCCGAACTGAAAAAGAAGTTAGAAACTGAGAGCAAGTGGAGCAACACAGCCACATGGAAGAAGAGAGTGATCTGTCTGCACAGTTAAGAGTCTAAGGACAGTTGGTCAAGGAAATTTTGCAACCTCTATCTGCCCTTCCACTCTTGGGCAGTATAGCAGAGGATTTATGGGTATTCAGAGAAAGGTTTGAGTGGTAGATAGCAGCCCTGGGCAGAATATAAAAATGATAAAAGTCAAATAAACTATCTTCTTACGTATTGTGGCGGAGGAAGCCCTGGCTGTTTATAACAGCTTTACCTGTAAAGAGGATCAAATGATGCAATTAAGTGTCTGTAATAGGGCCCCTACCCCATTACTAGAATGGTAAGGGGATCCAGGGGTACCTGGTCCTTTCTCCCTCCTCCTTTCACCTTTTCCTCTCTCACCTTTTGTGTGTCTGCTGGTACATCCTTTCCCTGGTTGTGATCTTCTCCTGGTTTCCTTGTTCTGTGGTTCTTATTCCCTCCCCCGTCCCACTCACTTCCTTCCACTTCGTCTCTGTGTATTTTCTGTCTGTGCCCTGGTGGTGTTTCCACAGGCAAACTCAGGCAGGTGAGCCTGAAGCAAGATAGCCACTAGCCCTAGTGGCAGGCAGGCAGAGGCTGATGACCAGGGATCCTGGTTTTCTCTGATTTAAAAAAATCCCATTTTTGGATATATATATATATAAAAAAATTCCAAATGCACATTTTTCCATGATTAAATCAGAAGCCCCGAGTGAAGAGAAGCCGGGGACCTGAATAGGAAGCCAGCTAAATATCCCAAGCACGTTCTGTTTTGTTTTCCCATCTACTTGCAGCCCACCACCAAGGGATGTTGTGAACCCCATAGATTTCATAGATTTCATAGACATTAGGGCTGGAAGGGACTTCAGAAGATCATCGAGTCCAGCCCCGTGCCCGAGGGGCAGGAAGTCAGCTGGGGTAATGGGATCCCAGCAAGATAAACATCCAAATTTCTCTTGAAGGTGTTCAATGTAGGTGCTTGAACCACCTCCGGTGGCAGGCTATTCCAGACCATGGGGGCTCGGACAATGAAGAAATTCTTCCTTATGTCCAGCCTGAAATGGTCTTGCAGGAGTTTATAACTGTTCAACTTTGTCATCCCTGTGGGACGTTCCTTTGAGCCAGGAATGATGCTTGTATTTTGAGGTTTTTGTTTGGATTGTGGCTATAGGGGAGGCAGAGGCCATGGAAAGCAGGTGATGTGGACACCCTGAACTTGAAATTCTGCTGAGTGGCCGGAGGATAAGATCTAGAGTATGTTCTGTGTCTGAATGAAGCTGAGTTTGCCTGGACTATAAGTCAGGAGGCTGGCAAGGGAAAAACAGGATGAAGGCCCCTAGCTGCCTATATAGCAGATATTGTGGGGTCTGGAATATTAAGTCATGGGGTATCGCCAAAGCTAAGCCAGGGCTTGCTGCCCTGAACAGTAGGCCCTGAGCTAGAGGCCTCAGTGAGAGTAAAATTTAGATGGGGCTGGGGGGAGCCTCAGACCAGACAGGGCCTGCCTCTTCAAAAGTGTGCCTTGCATTCTTTGCAGTTTTGCCTAATAATATTGACATCAGGACCTGGCAGGTGAGACTACTAAATAGGGGAGAGATTGGAGGCTGTAGGCACTAGTAGGCCTCTAGAGGCAGGTACCCTGTAGCAGCACTTGTAAGCAGCTGACAGTGTTATAATGTCCAAAATTTGAGGAGCACTGCACGTCAGAAAGAATGAGACTCTTAAAAGAGACAGTTTTTTTTTATGTGCAGAGGAAGTAGAGATTAATACGTGACTGAACTAAAGAGACTGAGTAAGAACTGTGCCTTTGGGAATGTGACAGAATCTCTGATTAGAAATAGAATTTTTTGTGGCATTGCAAGGCAAGCTATTGCATGAGGGAGCCTTATCCCTAAAAAAACCTGTACAAATATGCAGACCAGCAAAAATTGTGAGGGCCCAAGCTTCAAAGCTGACTATACCAAAAGGGGTTGTCCATGAGGTAGGCTTAAAAGAGGAAGCCTCCTCGCTGGGTGGAATTTTCTATTGGTATGGATCCTGCTAAGGGAAGGGGTTCACATGCAACAAATGTGGAAGGCAGCATGGCCCAAAATGTTGTCCTGCATTTGGAAACCTATGTTTTAACTCTTAGAGAAGGAACTGTTTTGCCAGGTGCTGCAGATCCCAAACACACAAACCACATGGTTGAATATACACTATAAGAGGAGATTTTTTTTCTAGATATGGTTGAATCAAGCAAAATCAACCCACTGGATTTTGCCAGTGGAAGTGAAGGAAACAATGATTTCATTTAAATTGGACATGAGCTTAGGTTAATAATCTACCAGAGAAAGAATAAGGAAAACTAAGATTTACACTGAAAGTGAGTCTACTAAAGCGGCCCTCCACCCGAAAAAATTGCCTACCCCTAGCCTAGCAGCTTGTGAAAAACTGAATCTAGTTAATGGTGTGTTTGCAGTACAAAAAGACACAACATGCATATCTTCTGATGATTCTCTTGGTTGCTATGGCCCAAATCTGGATAGTCTTTAAAAAAAAATTGTTCCAGAACACAAGAAGCAACCATGTCCTTATTGGAAGAGATGCAGCTATGGACACACATGCAAATATCATAATACCAAAAGAGGAAACCAGCCTTAGCAGTCTGTGGCTAATGTACTTTGTGCTATGTGGAGAAGCACAGCTGCCAAGGGTGCAAGTTAGTTAGATTCCACTCTAAGGACTAAAATCTATCAAGACTTGCAGTAAAAGCTTCCCAATAAAAACAAATAAGAAATTGAATCTGACACTTTGTTCATCTAAGAAGAAAGTAAAACTTGAAAGGCTTATAGAGACTTGCTTAAAAGCTTTAGAAAAGGGGGAATAGGGGTGTGAGTGGTAAAGACTCACTCCTGGGTGACGTGCTCATAACCTTTCCTCTGTTATATGGGTGTTGTTGGGTTTTTTTGTACTTGTTGTTAAGAGGGAAAATGCACTGATAGAAATTGTAACATAAAGATGCTCCCTAGTTAGAGACAATCTGCAGAGGTTTGCAGAAGCGGCCTACTGCTCTATGATTAAAGTTGGTTGTTTTTTTCATTCAGGTAAATCTGTATTTATTGAACCTAGTGATCATTACATGGGGATGTCAGTATGAGTTAATATAAATACAAACAGAGAAGATACTTAGACCAAGAAAACTATAAAGGAAACATATAGCCATGTGACAGTGACTGCTCAATGTCTTCAAGATTCCAGTCTTTCAAACCTCAGTGTAGAACCTTGATTTTGCTCTGCTCAGTGTTTTGAACAATATGTTTGAGGAAGTTTTGCCCAGAGCTAGATCACCCACAGTGTCACCTGAATCATATTAAACAAAATAAAAGGGAGCAGTTACTATTCCACCTAGTGGGCATCTAAGGCATTGCATGTATTATGCAATTCCCCAGTTAATCGCGTAATTTATGTAGACTGACTATACATGCAAATTAACTAGGGCACCTTGAAAAGGTCCAACCAGCTATAAAGTTATTGCTGGAAATTGTGTAATAACTTTATATACACAGTTTCTATCCAGCTTTAATTTGCATGTGGAGTCTGTGTCCCCGTGGCTGGGAGCCCCATCAGCTGATCAGAGCTCCCAGGTGTGGAGAGGCCATGTGCACCCCTAAGCCTCAGAAAGCCAGCTCCCAGATGCAGGAGAACATGCCCCCACAGTTGAGAGCCCCATTACTTGACAGGGCTCCCATTAGCTGATGGCTGGCAGGTCACAGCAGTTGGTCTTCTAGCCACGGGGGTTCATGGGGAGCCCCTAAGGCTGAGAGGCTTGTTAGTTGGGGGTGTTCCTAACCATGGGAATTTGCTTCTTGCAATAATGAACTTGCACTTGCAGTATGGGATGATGTGATCTGATTTGTGATCCCATAGTTATGCTTCCTGCCATGCATGTATGGATTGTGCTTTAGGTCCCATTGTGCCTTTACTGTCATGTGGAGAGAGGCTTTAAGTGTACTTAAGTGCCTAATAGGGCTGCGCAAAATGGCACCTTTCCATTTCGCCTTGTGTTTCAATGGTTCAAGAGAACAGTGTTTCATCTTGAATTTCATTTCGTGTCAAAACAGCTGTTCCGTTCCGTTCTATCAAAACAGAAAGGCTGTTTTGACACTGTTTTGAGTTTTGCTGCAGATGGGAAGTCAGCCCAGCTGGCTTCCCATCCCCAGCACTAGATTGCCCGGGGTGTGGGAGGCAGCCCCCCTGCTAGACCGTGTCAGGGGTGGGTGACAGCTTAGAGGGGCTGCTTCCCAGTGCCGCATGCTAGATTGCACCGGGGGCGGGAGGCAGCCCAGTGATCTAGCGTGGGCCACTGGAAAGCAGCCCAGCTGGGCTGCCTTCCACCCCCAGCATGATCTAGCACCCAGTGGGCTGCTTCCCAATGCCCAGTAATAGATTGGGCTGGGGTCTGGGATGCAGCTCAGCTGGGCTGCTTCCCTGCCCCCTGCACTAGATCACACCAGGAGCAAGAGGCAGCCCAGTGGGGCTGCTTCTCCATCCCCCATTCTAGATTATGCCGGGGGTGGAAGGCAGCCCAGCTGGGCTTCTTCCCAGTGGCCCACATTAGATTGTGCTAGGGGCAGGAGGCAGCCCTCAGACCCCGGCATGATCTAGCGCAGGGCACTGGGAAGCAGCCCTACTGGGCTGCCTTCCACCCCCGGCATGATCTAGCGCGGGGCACCGGGAAGCAGCCCAGCTGGGCTGCATCCTGCCCCCAGTGCGATCTAGTAGCCAGCTGGGCTGCTTCCCAATGCCCGGCAATAGATCGCGCCAGGGTCTGAGATGCAGCCCAGCTCAGCTGCCTCCCTGTCCCCTGTGCTAGATTACGCTAGGAGTAGGATGCAGCCCAGCGATCTAGCACAGGGCACTGGGAAGCAGCTCCGCTGAGCTACCTCCCATCCCCAGCATGATCTAGTGCAGGGCACTGGAAAAGAGCCCAGCTGGGCTGCCTTCCACCCCTGGCATGATCTAGCTCAGGGGATGGGAAGTCAGCCCAGCTGGGCTGCCTCCTGCCTGCAGCATGATCTAGCACCGGAGATGGGAAGTCATCCAAGCTGGACTGACTTCCCATCCCCAGCCTATGGTCGAAACATTTCGACTTTTGAAATGTTTTGACCAGCCTTGTTTTGTCTTGAGGCTATTTCAACCGCCTTTATTTTGTTCTGATTTTGCTGTTTCAACCTTGAAATTGGTCGAAACTGTGTCGGAACAAAACAGGTGGTGAAATTTCGCACAGCCCTAGTGCCTAAGTGTGATTCTAAGCCACTCTGTTCAAATCCAGAAAATCCATGAATGCATCTACCTTTGTAACACAATCAACTTACTCTTGCAATTAAGTTTAAATAAAAAGCAGCATGGGAGAGGACTCACCCACTTTTAGCATTAACTGTTTTTCAGGAACTTGGACAAGGTGGAATGGAACTGCACTTAGAGGCCTATGTCCACTTACACATGTATCAAATGGATCATTAGAATCTAGCCCAAGGGATCAATTCAGCTCATTTGTGTCTCTCCTTGGCATGTTCTCCTTTTCTTGTAGTTTACATTCCTCTTCTACAACAAAGCAGCAAAATGTGTATTGGAGGCCAGAGAAAATCTTTATGTGCATTTAGTGTGACTAAGCACAAGATACATTTACCCATTTCTCAGCTTTAAATCATTCAGCACTGTAGCCTACACGTAGTAAGAAAGTAGACTCTTACCATGTTGCTGTATTTGGGGCACTTGTCTAAAATGCTCCCATCTGGTCTAAAAATATGTTTACACTGCAGACAAAGTTGAATGGAGGGAACATTAGCACCAGCAGTGCACCTGGAAGAAGAAAGCCACCTCATTCTCTTAAGGGTTAGCAAAATTCTATTTAGTAACACAATTGAATGGGACCTAATGGACCCCATTCTCTCTTTCTGAGTCTGCAGACAGTTTAAGAGAAACTAAAGCAGTAATAAATGTGCAAACACCTTGACTCTTCCTCCCTTCATCTAAATGGAGGTCATTTTGAAGCCCTTCAGCCTTGGGTTGACTGAGAGAGTGATCAAACCTTTGCATTCGCAGGAGATGAAGTGTATACATTTTTATTAAGCGTACCCTCAAAGCTGTGGCCAAGTGTGTGCTAGGATATAATGTTGACCAGTAGGTGATGCTGATGCTCATGAAGCTGACTTGCCCCACCAACTTGTTGTACCTGCTGGGGGGTAAGCATGAGCCAGCCTGTTGCTCACCTTGCTTTTAGCAATATTCCTTCACAATTCTTGATAGTCTTGTATAACACATTTAGGGCCACATCGAAATGTAGACATGGACATACTACATAGAAATGCTACATTGATTTCTGCTGACATGGAATCATTGTCCCAGTATTCCTCTGCCAATTAAATAAGTGTTTTGACATACTGTTCCCGGGTACTGACAATGCCTTCCCAGCTAGAACATGTCCCAAATTAGAAGAAGGGATCTGTGACTTTAATGTGGAAATTGACTGTTACTTGAAATACAATTAACTAACTTGTATACACTTTAAAACAGTGGGACAGCTTCAGTAATGAGTGGCTTGCTTCAGCTTCTACAGGGTCTCAACAGGCTCAGATCAATTATTCCATCCACAGAAATAAAGCTTCTTCAGTCAATACCTACTGAATTCCAAGTACATTAAACTCACCCAATACAATGAAAATTGCCTTAAGCAGTTCAGATTTGGAAAACTACCAGATAAGGATAAAAAAGACTTGGAGCCTTTCTGAATACTGAGTCCAATGATAAGACATCTAATTTTCTACACTTACAGGATCCACACATAGCTGCCTTAAGGCTTTTTTTTTATGCCTTTGGCAATTTATGGTGGGTAGCTTAAACAAAGTATAAATGGTCCCACAAGTATCCTCTCCATAAGGGATTCCTCTTATAATATATACTACTAGAAAGGGTTTATTCTGTTTCTCTTTCCTGCATGCTAGCAGAAAGCATGGGTGGAAAATAATCTCCATCAGTTATGCTTAGCTGGAAGGTGGCCAAAAGGAATTTGTTGTAGCTAAAACATAAATTAAAGCAGCCTTTAAATTTCTCTAATTTATGTGAGGAGCTAGTCGGGTTCTTGAATAGACCAAGACTAGGGAAAGCAGAGCGTAATTTGAAGTAGATTAAAGCCACAGTAGTTCTCCACCATTTTGTTCCTATAATCTGTACAGGCCTTCAAAGGCATTAATCTCCTATTTAAAGTACGAATACACTTAAGTGTCTTACTGATTCAAGAAACTTAAGCTGTAAGATCTACAGGACACAGGCTCTCTGGGCATTTCTGTTCTTATATCAAAGAATATTTTCAACCAGTCCAAACCCTGTGAGATACTCCTCTTCATCTATCAATTACTTTGAAGTCAGCACCATGTCTATACATATTATGTTTCTTTTTCCTTAAATTGGGCCCTTCTAGGAATCTCCCTTTCTCTCTTTCTGTGCTTGGCACTAAGTGCAGGCAGTTCAGTGAGAAAGCAGGGCATAGAATGGTCAGAAATCAGAAACAGAGTTGTGGGATTGTTGCAAGTGTGCTTCATGTGCCATAGCTCCTGAATGAGTTCTGAACACACTGCAAGGAAGATCAGAAAGGGGTTTAATCTCGAATCCTAAAGTTTATTAGAGCTTCTAAACTCAGGGCAGAGTGCTGGCAGGGGATGATTTTAAAGGGGCTTACAGCATAAGTGTCAGCAGTTTGGGCTCTCATGGTGACTTTAATGTCAACAGTAATTAGCTTTAATGTCAACACTAACTAGCAGTTAGCCATCCCAGCTCTGGATGGCAGTGACCCTTAGGCCATATCCTGGCTGCCAACTGTGGCTTGCAGGACCTGCAGAACTGTGAGAAAGAAGCTGTTTGTGGGAGTTTGTAACATTCCACAGATAAGATGCTCAGGCAGCCTGCATCCTCTGCCCCATCCCCAGGCTGGGATAGGCCAGGCTTCTGGAAGCACCTGCTGCATGGCTTCACACATCGTCCCCCTGCCCCCCCGCCAGCTGCTCTCCTGTGCTTCTGCCCAGGCAACAGTGCCCGGGCTTGGGAGGTGCAGAGCTCCCAAATAACTGGGGCGAGGAGCTTCTCACGCCCTCGCCCGCTGGTGCTGCACCTCGAGTATGCCCCTGATGTACATGTCACTTCCACCACTGCCTGGAAGGCTGTCTGTGGCTGCACTATGTGTCCCTGCCCCTGCAGCTGAGGAGGGCATTGCTGCCAGCATTGATGCATTCCTCAGCATGTGAGAGCCTGCCTAGCTGTGGGGGCATGGGCTTCTCAATTTCTCAATAAAGTTTTGCACTGTGTCCTGCCTCCCTGCATTCTGTGTTGGGGGGGAACCCAGGTCCAGGGGAGTGTGGGTGGGTCAAGCGAGGAGGGGCCTGTAGATAGCATGGCCGCAGCTGGGGTCCCAGGGCAAGAGGATGGCTGTCAGTTGCTGCATAAAGTGCATGGACTTGCAGGCGCTCCCTGACCGATGATTGTGGTGACCCACTGTGCCCACAAGGCCTTGATCTTTATGCAGTACTGCTGTGCCAACCAATCAAGCCTGCACTTCTGCATCCAACCAAACAGCTCCTCATAGACATGGGCATTGGAGGGCCTGCCCTGCACACACTGGTGCTGCACCTCCACCTCACCCTAGAGAGCCACATGGTTGCTTTGTCTCCTCCATGGACCAGTTGGGGCCCTGGGTGGTGTGGGCCATAATTCAAGGATGGTGTTTGGAAAATGGCCTCAGTTGCGTGTCGAGTGGGGCACTGAGTAGTGACCCCAACCCAGACACACTCGGGGATGCCAAGTGTGAGAGAGGAAAAAGCGCGACAACTAATAGGTGAAGAAAATTCATAAGTTTACTTACAAACCAACAAGATGATTAACGAGTTGATGAATGCAGGAACTAATTACAAGGACTATTTACAGTAGCAGGTGGACACAGACGACGTGGTGCGGAGAAGGAACAGATGATGGGTAGCGGAATCATGAAGGTTGACTGCAGCCGAAAATACTATCAGTACAAGTATGATGCCTAGTTGGGCAACACACAGGGCGTTCCAGATTGCACATGGTCTAGCTATAAACTGTGGTAGCCTATGCTAGGAATCTAGCTAGAGGCCTAGGGGTCTGTCCAGACAAGACAGGTGATCAGGCTGTCTTCCTGAGTTCGGGAGCATCTGGGGACCTTACGCTGAGGTGCGCAGTCCCCTTTATAGACTCCCTAGCCAATCAGGGTTCCCCCTTGATGGAACATTCTGGAGGCCTCAGCATGCTGGTCCGGCCAGTCACGCTCTAGGGGCAACTTCTGATTGGTTAGGCTACTAGCGATCACTCACTGTCCGCATGATAGTGCAGATTAAGGTAACATTCCTCTGCCACTGCATCACCGAATACCAGTCACGGGTAGTCATGTCACTTAATGTCTTACACAACAATCTGGTGGAGTCACATTACCTCCTGACATGCCCCCTTGACTACTGCCAGATTGTTATATGATTAAACATGGATACATCGTTAATGTATCTAATACTGGTCATAGAAACACACTCAAAGTCCTCGTCTTCGGAAGGATTAGGTATTTGAGTGTAAACTAAGGCTGATAGTGTTATGACCTTCTTTTTGATTGAATCAACGACACAACATCCTACTCAAACACACAGTAAACAACTGAATAGAGGTATTAACAGGGTTAATAATGGGGCGAGTATGCGCATTGCTAACGAGGAAAAACTCCAACCAAAACTGGAAAAAAGGTCCGTGAGCCAACCACTGCTTACTTTCACTATGGCATTAGCTCCTTTAGCGGCCTTTTTAATTAAGTCCAGTTGAGCCGTTAGCAGTATGGTCACATTAGGAATTGAAATACAGCAATACTCATCAGATAAATTTAGATATTTGCATACTCCTCCATTATGAAGTAACATAGCATCCAGGGCAAGTCGATTTTGCATAGTCATCCTTGAGGTTTCTTGTAACTGCTTATTTAGTAGGAATAGAGCTTCATTGGTGGCGTTGAAGCCTATTTCTACTTCCTCTGCTAATTTTACAATGGCCTCCCGGGCTCTCATGATTCCTACATACCACACGAACAATCCTTCCGTTACCCATTCAAAACGTTTGCCTACTTGTTGGCTATAGGTCATTCTGGACCAAGTGGTGGCGGAGCGTTTTCCTCTGGCCTCAGCGTGTGCGAACCAGGGAGTGTTTGGGTTGGAAGTGTTTGTGGCAAGAGGTGGGCAGAGCTCCACACTGGCAATTAAACAAGCCCCATCAAAGTGAGCAGGTAAAGCAGTATATAGTACACCGTTGTTACATGCCCACATGAGTCCTCGGGGTGCATTGGTCGGTAGCCCCTTTCTACGACACCAAGGGACCTGGATTCTAGGTGGGCAGTAGGGGTGTGTTAGGTTGCGGCTTTCTAAATGCCGCGCTTCCGCTTGTCTCAATGGGAAGAAAGCACTTAGCAGCTGATGTTTCCCGTCGAAAATAGTGAGATTTGCCCCTCTGCTTACATTCCACCCTCCCTCTGGCATAGGAGTGCTATTAAGGAAAAGGAACCATGAAGGCTGGAGACTATGGGCTTGCCATGGTAGGAATTGTACTTGATCTTCATCGGTGCCCCACTTCCGAGCCCCCCAGGGGATACGATGACAATCAATTGGCTCTACTTTGTTACTCCCTAGTCCCCCGCTCCTACAGTTTAGGCTAGAGATGTTCTTCTTTGTTATTTGACCTGACGGCCAGTAGTACGTCGTCATTCTACCCCTGCTTATGTGTGTATAGTTGTGAAAAGAAACTATTTGGCAACCTGGGCAAGGTATGGGACCATTGACTCCACAAATAGAGGTTCCACACAATGGTCCTCGTACCTCAGAAAACCATTTTGCAATATCAAGGGGAGTAACATACGCCTCTAGAACATTGTCCTTGATTGCTGCGGGCTTCGGGATGCAAGCGGTTACCCCCTCTGGATGCGGGCCGATGGCATTCGCCCAGATTTCAATCATCTGGAGCACAGAGTTCCGATGTAGTGGGTCCTCCTCAGTGCTCGCCTCTGGTGTTGCTTGAATTAGGAGCAGGAACAGGTGGATGGTGGTGAAAGTTGTCACCATTCTTGCACTATTGGTGACCCCAGGTAGGCTGCTAGACGACAGGCTGAGGATGACTTGCCCGTTAAAATAAAGGGTATCTGGAACAAAAAAATTATCACCTAATTAGTATAACTATATATATATATATATATATACAATGTTGCGCCCAATCATTAATTGGGAAACCCTCCCCCTAACTCCTTCGGCTCAACCAATTATGGTGGGCCAGGAGGGTGCGTGGCGGTGTGGCTGCTGTTAGGGAAATAAAGTAAGTATTAGGATAACTCCCTATTTTTTCAATTGTCCCAAGAAGAGGTGTCGGTCGCGTTGTTATGGCCGTGGGTACTGCTAGCCATACTCTTTCTTTTTTGTTGTAGCAAGGTTTCCAAGTAGGTGGTGTAACCGCTGGTCTTTCCTTCCATAAATCTTTAACTTTGTTTAGTGAGATTAGGACTTCATCATTGAATTTGATCCAATTTTTATAACTACCATTGCCCCGTAGGCATAGACTCTCCTTATAGAGGCCGATATGCCTCTCAACTACCCCGTTGGATGGGGATGGTATTTTAAGTGGTGGTGCCAATTGATATTATGTTTGGCAGCAAATTGCTCAATAACTTTAGAGGTGAAAGGCGGCCCTCCATCTGAATGTATTTCAGCTAGCACTTGCCAACGAGCGCATGCATTTATTAAACCTTCTTGGACCTTTACTGCAGTTGTTTTTCTGAGTGGGAGGACAAGGAGCTGTCTTGTTCCTAGGTCTACTATAGCTAAGCCTTTGTTAGGTATTTTCGCCTCTGGTAGGGGGCCTAAAATATCAACCTGCCAGGTTTTTCCCGGTGAGAAGTACTCGGTGTTGAAAGCTCCATGTTTGTGTCTATGCTGTCTTGGTTTTTCTTTAGTGCAGGTGGGTCATGCCTGCACTATTTCTTGCCAACGTTTTATATTAGGCCCCTTCTCCGCATCTAACTGCCATCGGATTCGGGCTCTGGCAGCACTGGGATGCCCCCAGAATTCATGAAGCCACTTTAAGAATAATTGGTCGTCCACTGTACCTTGACTATTCTTATTATTTATTTGGATTGATTGGACCGCTTCTGTACACCTCGATAATACTCCTTGTGCAAGAGCTTGATTAATGACCTGATGTGCTGGGTCTGTGTCTCCCCGATGTGATCGGGTATGTTTTATCAGTGGTAATGTCTCGAGCTGTAGCAGGGTTTCTCTGATGTCCTCCCAAATTTGTGGATGCTCTGTAGCCCTAGCGGTTTTAGTCATGATTCTATAGATGTATTCGGAATCAATTGCAATTACAGGGACTGGCAAGGTGTTATCATGGCAGCCTTGATTATGCTCGAGGGCTAGGTGGAATCCCCTCAGCTCTGACGCCTGAACTGATTCACCGTTATGTGCGTTATAGATTTTAGTGAGTTGGCAGGGTTTACAATAAAATCCGTAAGCCCCGTTTTCTCTTGAGGTTCCATTTGATGCCACCCAACCTGGTTCCGTTGTCCCGTATAACTTAGGCATGAGGGACTCTTCGTCTTCACTCAGGGGTAAATCTCCCTCTAAAACTCTCCATCCTGACCAGTAGTACTGAAATCTCAGTACTACTGCGCACCATGTCTTCGCGGTCCCCTGATACTCTGGGTGGATCTTGCCAGGGTTTAACGATGTTAAGAGTGACCCTCCCGGTGCAATCAGGGTTCCCGTATATGGAGCTAAGTGCTCTACCAATTGGGTAGCCAACATGGTCTTTGCTAGGCACCCATATCTATGCTGATGCTCTTGCAGGGTGCGGTGGCCCATGTACACTGGGTGTTCGGTCTCAGTGTTCCTAGCAGTGGCCCAAATGTGTTCTTCTGTGAACCCTACATAGATGTTTAGAGGAGTGTTTTCTGACGGCACCGTCAGATGAGTGTTAGTCACCTCAGTTAGTACTGATTCTAGAGCCCTCTGGTCATAATTTGTCCATGGCTTTCGATTCCTAGGCTTTTTCTGGAGCTGTTGTTGAATACACTGTACCACTTTAAGATATGGAGGTGCTACATAATTTCAGAGCCAATTTAGATGTCCCAGCAGGGCTTGAAAATCAGCTTGGGTTTTTGGTCGTTTTGCAGATGTAGGCATAATGTTATGTGTAGTACCCGAACGGGACTGACCTTCAAAATGAGTTCCCAGGAACATGAAGCTGTTAGCTGGTTCGTTCATGGACTTCTCATCGTTTATCTTCCAACCTTCTCTCCACAGATGGGCCCTTAGGTTCATGGCTGCTTAGTATATGGCTTCTCGGTGACATCCCATTATTGCTACATCGTCTACATAGGTCCAGATGTTGATTTCTTGTGTGCCTGCATAGATATTTCTGAAAGATTGGATGCTATTATTCATCATAGCAGTTGCAAGAGCTGGGGAATTTTGGTATCCTTGTGGGCATACATTCCATCCGTATATCTTGCCACCGACACACATATTTAATATTCCTTGGTTGTCTATTATTGGGACTGAATAAAACATATCCTTTAAATCTAACATTACTGCCCACCATTCACCCCCCGTCTGGGCCTTTGTAATGGCTTGTATGATTTCTGTGATCGTATGATTTGCAGGCATTTGCAGTAAGGTGCATCGGCGGTTGCCCTGCCGGTAATCAACCACTAGCTGGGCCTCTGATGGCCTCTCCAGCTTTGGTATGCCCCACCCGGGTGAGAGGTAAGTGGAAGATTTCACCTCTGTTATACAGCCGTGATGTTGAAGGCTTTGTAGCAGTTTTTCAATGGATGTCCGTAGATGCTCTTTTGTCCCTATCGGCTTGTATCGCCACGACGTCGGGTTCTTGACGATTGGTCGGTGCCTCTCCATCTCCAGGATTTCTAATGGTAGGGCTGAGATAAGATGTTGTTGTAGTCGCAAAGATTTAATTCCGGGGACCCCTAAGATGTTTATGCCCCCTAGTGTCCCGGATAGGGTCTTGCCATTGACTTTAAACCTTATCACAGGGGTACTGGCAATCACATGGAGCCCCTGTACGAATATTATTTTTAAGGTTTTTTTATGATAGACTTTGGGTTTAATAACATTAACTTGTGCGCCGGTGTCTAGTAAAAAGCGCACAGACATTTCCTCTTGACTACTTAATTTCTGTATCGTTAAAGTTATATACAGACGCTCGTCGCTACTAAAGTAGCTGCCGGTGCCCGCCTCAACGGCCGCTACTCGTTTTTTTGTTGGGTCCTTTTGTCTGGGTCCCATTTTTTGTATTTGAATCCCATACGGGTAGCTAGTCCCTTTTGGCCTTGATCTCCTATTCTTTGTAGTTGTATCTGTGTGAGGCCACTATTTTTAAGAAGGAACCCAAATCTAGCCTTTTCTTCCGGGGTTCTCTCCTTCCACTGAACGTTGGGGGACATCCTTAGAGGTGGCCTAGGGGATTGGTGTTTCTTTCCCTGCCCCTCTGCTACTTGTATGATTGGACTAGCCGTGGCCGCTTCCACTTTGCTGGTCCTTGTAAGGTCTGGTAATTCCGTAAGGATGTTTCCTATGGGGCTCCCTATCAAAGTGTGTAGCATTACCTTTAGCAAGGGGGTTTGGTCTCCCCCGTATAGTTCTGCGCAGGCTTTCACTGCATCCGCCTCCATGGGAGCTCTGCCTGGTTCCCTGCACCAACAGTGCGGCCAGTACTCTCGTCGCTGTTGCTCATCTAGCATCACTGGCCGTACCTCTGTGTTCCATATCAGGTAACTCATGCCAGCTATGGAATAAAGCAACTGTAACGGCATCGGGTGAGATGGTGGGTTTGCGTGCCACTTGTGAATTTGTGCTAAAAGGGTCAGGACTATTATTGCGCTTATTGGTATCGGCCATACCCAGTTGTTAGCAATTTGGGTTTGGTCTGTGCATGTTCCCCCACTCCAGACGGGATGTCTCATCAGGGTACTGGCCTCCTCCATGTCGAGTAATTCGCCTCCATGATTTAGTACGAGGCGCCCCACCCACATTACTGGGGTCTCCTCTGGGCTGATTTTTGTCTCCCTGATTAAATCTTGCATCTCCCCCCTTGTCTGGGTCCGGTAGACTGCAACCGTCCGGGTTACCTCACCCTCCACCGTTGTTTTGACTGTGGCAATTGGATTTACTTGGAAGGTGGGGGCACTCGCGGTGTCGGCCTTCTGGGGAAGACTGGGGTATACTGAGGGGATTTTGTATGGTGGCAGTGAGGGAGGTGGCGCTAGAGGGTCTGTGATTGATCCCTTTGTTAACACCATAGGGGGCGCCGAAGCATTATTCCCTACATTTCCCGGGGAGACGGTAGGGGGCGCTAGAGGGCTGGTGTTCTCCTCCCCTCCTGGGGTGATGTCACTTACCCCTCCCATCTTGTGAGCTGCTCCTTCCTCACCCGCCTTATTTTTCTCCTCAGGGTCGCCGCCATTTTGGGACTTTAACCTTGCCAGTTTTGCATTCTTGTCGGCAACATCTTGGGCCAAGGCCTCGATGTCACCAGCCTGGTTCGCTGCAAGTCTTAAGAGCTCAGTTATTGTTCTATACATTATATTGATAACTTTTCCTTTTTTCCATTTTTCCCCTCCACATCTCCACCGGGAGGACTCTCGCCCCTTTTCCTCTAATTGTTCCCTGAGCTCCGTTAGGATTTCACTCTCTCTGCTTTCCTCACAAAGAGTGGGGCAATTGAATCTGTCCGACGGCATGGCATGGCTGCTACTTTCTTTTACATATTTAATGCATTGCCCGTACTCTCGCCTGGGGTCTTTATCTTTGTTGTCGGCGATCTCTTTCGATGTTATAAAAGGAATTACGTCTTGGGCTTTATCATAAGGCTGATACCTCACTGCTGGGCTCGACATTAGGCAGGCAAATGCGGCCAGAGTTAGGCCCTCCACGGCCCATTCCTTCTTGCCCTTGGAGTTTGCAGCGGCAATTACAGAAAAGTACCCTTTAATTGGGCCCATTAGGGCTCGACGGTACCGGGCATGATCTTGCAAGTCAGTGGTACTCTCAACCAGGGGCCGTCAACGATCCCTCCAGGGGCAGTTGAATGACACATAATGAACCCCATCCTCCTCGCCTTTTGAGGATCTTAAATTTTGGGCATTATTCCTCTCTCGCTCCTTCGGCGATCCCATCCTTGTTGCCATGTGGGCCATAATTCAAGGATGGTGTTTGGAAAATGGCCTCAGTTGCGTGTCGAGTGGGGCACTGAGTAGTGACCCCAACCCAGACACACTCGGGGATGCCAAGTGTGAGAGAGGAAAAAGTGCGACAACTAATAGGTGAAGAAAATTCATAAGTTTACTTACAAACCAACAAGATGATTAACGAGTTGATGAATGCAGGAACTAATTACAAGGACTATTTACAGTAGCAGGTGGACACAGACGACGTGGTGCGGAGAAGGAACAGATGATGGGTAGCGGAATCGTGAAGGTTGACTGCAGCCGAAAATACTATCAGTACAAGTATGATGCCTAGTTGGGCAACACGCAGGGCGTTCCGGATTGCGCGTGGTCTAGCTATAAGCTGTGGTAGCCTATGCTAGGAATCTAGCTAGAGGCCTAGGGGTCTGTCCAGACAAGACAGGTGATCAGGCTGTCTTCCTGAGTTCGGGAGCATCTGGGGACCTTACGCTGAGGTGCGCAGTCCCCTTTATAGACTCCCTAGCCAATCAGGGTCCCCCCTTGATGGAACATTCTGGAGGCCTCAGCATGTTGGTCCGGCCAGTCACGCTCTAGAGGCAACTTCTGATTGGTTAGGCTACTAGCGATCACGCACTGTCCGCATGATAGTGCAGGTTAAGGTAACATTCCTCCGCCACTGCATCACCGAATACCAGTCACGGGTAGTCATGTCACTTAATGTCTTACACAACAATCTGGTGGAGTCACATTACCTCCTGACAGGTGGGAGGCACAGGTGTGGGCACAGGCATGGGTGAGGATGATGACATCAGAGGTCCCACAGCAACTCTCTGGGCCTCCATGTGGCTGTCCTTGTGCTGCCAGGCTTGGACAGCTGCCTGCACAGCCCAACATAGGGACACAGTGTGGGACTGAGAACCATGTGGCTGAGGCAATATCCTGCAGCTAGAAGCTGCCTGCAGCTGGGCCTGGGTGCTGGCAAGCCTGGCTGGAACCTGAAGCACCCTGCAGCCTGGATGTTGTGGGCCTGGCAGCTGTGTGGCACTGCAGTGCCAGGCAGCAGTGCTGGGATGCCAGCAGGCTGGCACAGCTAGATTGCAGCATGTCCTGGGGGACTCAGGGGTCTGGAGTGCCCTCAGGCTCCCTGCATGTTTGTCCTAGGGCTCAAAACACCTGCAGGCTTTTAAAAGGCTTGGGGCAGGGGCTACCATAGAGGCAGCCCAGCCCTGAGGCAGGAGAGGCTTTCAGCCCAGAGAGTAAATAAATTTACTCAGAAGTAGTGTCATTTACTGTGCAGTAAGCATGTGCATGGGTAGACATGCATGCTTACTGTGCAATAAACTACACTACTGCACAGTTAAGCATCTTATGTAGATGTGCCCTGCCTAGCACAATGGATTTCGTATTTCAGTGGGGTGCATAGGTACAACTGTTATAAACTAAATAATTACATCTGTATGGAAAATAGAAATGGTTTCATGAAAAACTATCCCTTAACTGAAAAACTATGAGAAGATTTTTTAATCAACAATGATGATAATCACTAATGATGATAAATATAATCTAGATCTGATTTTGATGTCCTTAATGTATGGTCTATTCATGTTAAATAATGGTTTGTTCTGTGAGTACTCTCATTAATTTCTACAAGGCTACTCAAAAAGTAGTATATTATTCATCATAAGCAGTTGTATCAGAATACAGGTCCAAATAAATTTGCAGTCTTTTTCTATTATGTGACTTTCACAATTGGTAGCATTTTATATGAAGGTTTAGAATAAATAAGATAGAAATTGAATGCTGAAGAGGATCTAAGAAGTTTTGTCATTGAACTGTACTTGCCAATGACATCCATTTATTTCCATTAGGAAATATGCACTCAGGAAAAGTTTGGAAAACTAGAGTAAATTGGCAATTTTCTACCATATCAGTAATTATTCTGCATACTACCCTAGTCACTCATGTTGGTATATCAAGATATATAATTGTAACATTTAGCATATTATTACCATACATAAAATTTAAAATGTATGTAAATGAATATAATAAAACTTTGACTGTTTTCAGCAACTGCTTATTCTGCCTTTTTAAAAACTCTTTCAATTAGCATAAGAGAACAAGTGAGTGCTCCAGCGATTAAGTAGTAATAGGACAGGGACTCTGTTTTATGGAGCAATAACATTATACACTGATAAGCAAAGAAGCATACCTTGCAGGCAGCATAAAATAAAGCCTTTCACGTGCGCTCACCAAAGATTCTGAAACTAAATTTGTTACATTCCATACAAGCCCTTTTTATTTCCTTTTTTTTACTATTCTCCTCCCTTGTAACTCTCCATGGAGGGTGATTGTCCAAGGGGAAGAATTTGTAAAGGATTATTTTATCCTCTATAGTATTTCTCAGAATCATGTTGTTACCTGCTGACCTTGTCCTTGATTTGGCAGACCTTTGAAAATGAGGTAGTTTCGCACAGCACGTCACTAAACCTGGTTCTCGCTTCCCTATTTGAAGACAGTTCAGTCAGGCCCTAAGTGAATAAACTGAGACTGAAGGATGAGTAGCTTATCACTGTAATCAAGTAACTTGATTCAGGCTCAGAAAATAAACATCATGCCCATTCTGCTATCACTTTTATGCTATAAGCGGAAGTTAAAACAGAGACATCAGATAGTTAGTGAATATATATTGGAATTATTGAAGATAGCTGTGCTTCACTGCCTTGGTCTCAAAGGTAGTCTTGGCAAAAAGTTAAGTGGAAAGAATCTTGGAAGTTTCATGAAAAAAAGTTAAAAAAAGAAAAAAAGTAAAGCAAAACAATTAATTGAACTGAAAAGTTCAGCAAAGGAGAACAGAGAAAGAAATGTAAGAAGCTGCACCAGGGTGTTTCATTGTACATGTTGAAAGGGTGTGATTCTGGTCAATGTTGTTATGATCAGTCACACAGGCTCTCTATGCTCATTATTATACTTGTTACCTAAAGTGTATTAGACTAGTAATGATTGTCTTGCTTAGTTGTGCTCTTCCGTCTAAAAATGACATTAACAAGGACTTTTCATGAAGGTTCCCCAAGGTTTTGTCTATACCATAGCAATGGCAGGTCTTGGCAAAGAGGGGTCTGAGCATGCCCAACCCATGCCTCATTCACCACATCTGCAGATACACTCCAAACACAGCAGTATGCCATTGAAGCTGCTTCAGGTTCATCTCTGTGCCTTTTATCTTTGGTGGGCCTGAGAACAGGTACTGAAGATGAGTCTGAAGCAGCCCTGTTGGTGTTCTACCAGGTTTAGACTATGTGTGCAGATGGATGGGTAGGCACAATATATGTGGGGTATGCTTGGGCCCATCCCTGCCAGGATCCACTACCAATGCAGTGTGGAGAAGACATGTTTTGCATTTTTTCTCTTCTTGGCTCGGATCCTATATCTTTAGCAGCTCCTAATTTATTACATTTCCCTCTCTTTAATTAATATTGATATTAATATTCTGCAGCTCTGACTTAAATAGTTAAGGCATTTTGCTATGACTCCATGCAGTCAAGTCTTGCTCTGAATTCACACTGAATGCCCCACCCAACAAATGAATAGTTATAAATGGGGGATTAGTCCTGGGAGTCAAAGAAGCTTAGAGATACTACCTTGTGTGCCATTGGCACTGGTGCTTTAGCCACACTAGCCCAATGGACCAAGGCTCAGGAAGGTCTTTGATCCCTTCTCCAATTCAACAGTCTTTATTTTCTGCTCTTTAACTATTTACAATAAAGCTACAATATTTACAATACTTTCTTTTTGGTTCTGTCCTTCCCTTCAGCTGTACCTGTTCCTTTTTCACACTCTCCAGCATTATCCTGCTTCTGTCATTCTTAACATGTTACTTTGTCTCTGGTCCTCAGTGTCTTCCCTTCCAACATAATCCTCTCCTTTTACGCAACTGTCATGTTTCAGTTCTATAAAAGATAAAAGAGTTTGGGGTACATTAGATACTTTCATTGAATTATATTGGGGTGATTTATTGAATGAAAAAATATTTTCAATTTTACATTTGTCACAGATGGAAAAAGCTATCTATCTATATATATATATATTGAGGGAGAAGTGTAATCCATTTGCTGTTTTATGGTCCTGCAAGCCTCCTGAGAGCATTGCTAATCTACACAATGTCCTTGAGTGCTAGATTTTACATTTAGATCTCTGAGTTAGAGGAAAGACGTATAAAATCACAACTAGGTAGCAATCACTTTATTGTCCTCACAGCTGCTCAGACTTCAGTGCATTTCTTATTCTAGGAAATAGTTTCTTTTCATGCAATGACATGTCCATATTTGTTTTTCAGTAGAAATATGGAAGCATGGCACTAAAAAAATTCCCTGGATTTAAAAAACTACCTGTTATTATGGAATGCCCTAGGTAAAAGGTAGGACAGCTCTATAATGAACAGGATCTTGCAGAGGAGATCTTTTTAAGTGCACTAATTGATTGTAAGTAATTGCTGTGTAAGTCTGAAAACTTCTCCTCTTTTAGGAGAAGGGAAAGAGCCAGATTAAGTATGCTGAATAAGGAACAGCTGGTGCTGGTCCCATCACTCTCAGGCTCCATCTGGGCAGTGTATCATTGTCAAGGGAGCAATACCATGGGGTGCAGCAGCATATCCCCATGTGCTGTCTGATCACCCCCCACCCAGTCTTCCTGCCAGCTTCCCACCTGGCTCCCTAAATCAGTGTCCAGTCATCACAGCCCACATCAGGGTTTCCTCACAATTTTCATCTCTGTTTGGCCCAAGGCACCCCATTCTCCAGCCCTGATTTCCTATTCTGGTTGTCCCTAGCCTATTGCTATGTCCTCCAAGCTCCCTCTCTTTACCCCTACTTCCTAGTCTGCTACCTTGCCCTGTCCCTGTCCTGCCTGCCTACCTAGTTCTCTGATCTTCCCTCAGTCACTTGTCTCTCAATATTTGGTTCATGGTCACTGCCTGGCCTACAGTTTCCTGAGGTCCCCACAATCCTTTAAAAATGAGTCAACTTGGGCCTGTTGGGTGAACCTGACCAATACAGCAGCAGCAGCACATGCAGTGAGCAGCATTAGTCATGGTTCAGGCACAGCCAACTTTTTCTGACTGCCCAGGCCCCATGCAGCAGTCCAGTGCCTGAGGCACAAGTCTGACTTACCTTGAAGCATAAACAGGCTCTGCCTGCCAATAGGAACATCCTGAATTGCAGAGCATACACAGTACTCACAGGTGCTAGGACTGTGGCTAAGCTGCAGCCACATGACACACACAGCTGTGTAAATATCAGTTTCAGGATAAAGATTTGACCCAGTCTGATTCCAAGCTGAGAGTTACAACATGGGCATTTAAGTGGCACTTATACATCTCTGGGGGGTGAAGTAGGATTTTGCCCTAAATGTTTAAGTGTGAACCCATTTCATCCAACTCAGTTCCCTGGAAAAATGTGAGTGAAGCTGCTTTTGTATGCACCTTCACCTCAAAACTAAGTCATAAAAAGCTGCAAGGAGAATTAGGGGGACACATAGTTTCATAGTAGCTAGGGTCAGGACAGACCTGAACAGATCATCTAGCCTGACCCCCCACCACAGGCAGGAATGAATGCTGGGTTCACAAGACCCCAGACAGGTGATCATCCAACCTCTTCTTGAATATTCCCAAGGTAGGGGCAAGGACCACCTCCCTGGGAAGTTGGTTCCAGATTTTGGCCACCCTAACTGTAAAATATTACCTTCTGATCTCCAAACTAAACCTATTCTCCATCAGCTTATGACCATTGTTCCTTGTCACCCCATTTGGTGCTGGGGAGAAAAGACACACCTACCTCCTTGCATTAACATTTTTCAGAGACTCAAGTAGAATGGCATAGAGATGCACTTAGACCTACAGATGCCTAGGTATCACTTAGATGCCTAACAGATGGGCTAGAATCTGGGTTAAGTCTTCAGTTTTCATGGTTGCAGGGTGGTGGGGAGAGGGAGAAGGTCCTACCTAATGTGAACGGAAGGTAACCATGCAGAAATGTCAGTGAATCTTCAGAGAGAGGTATGAGAGGTAGTTATCTGTGTTACTCTGGTATCAGGCAGATGGAAGAGCACGGTAGCACCTTAGGGTGCCTGTAGACAAGTGCAGAAGCTGCTCTGATGTGCTGTAATTACAGCATGTTAGAGCAGACATGATTAATCGAGCAATTACCGTGCTCCAGCAGCCTCCCACGTCTCGTGTATCAACATCCCCATGCTTTAAAATGGCAGTGGGGGCACTTGAACTAAAGTTCATCAAGTGAGCTTTAAGTCAAACACCCCCACTGCCATTTTGAAGCGCACGATGCTGACACACGAGATTCTGTGGTGCTTTAATTAGAGCAGCTCTCAGAGTCGCTCTAATTAAAGTGCAGCCCCTCTACCCCCAGAGCATGTGAAAAAGTGCCCTTAAAGACTAACTACTTCAGAAACGCCTGAATCTGCAGAAAACCTGGGAATAATTGTGGTGGGACGTGCAAATGGTACTACTTATCTCAATGATGCATTAACCTAGGGGCCCAGTGATGATGGACAGGGTGGAGATAGGCTCCCTGGGGCAGAAGCAGCACTGCCAACAGAAGTTTTCCTGCTGCCAGAGTTGTATCACCTCTCCTGTATGGCAGAAGCTGTATCACTGTGGTCACCAACCAGTGGATCTCGATCTACCAATAGATCTCAGAGCCTCTTGCAGTAAATCTCAGAGCATCTTGGAGTTGATCCAAGGCTGGGGTGGGAGGCGGGGTGCCTGCATGCATGCACGTGTGTGCCCCAGCCCAGCAGGTCAGTCCGTGGGGGAGGGAAGGGGCAGGACCTAGAAGGCCCCTGTGGTGTGGGACAGTGTTGCAGAGGCAGAAGCAGGGGTAAGTTGAATGGGGCCCTGGTCAAGTGGGACTTACCCACTGGGGAGGCGTGCCCCCAAATAATTTTTTTTCCCTCTGCCTCGACCTGCTCCCACCCCTTCCCTCCCCACAGACTTACCTGCTGGGCGGGAGAGGCCAGGGTGGTGGTGGTGGCGGCACATGGTAGATCTTGGGTTGCTTTTAAATGCCAAAGGTGATCTCCTACTTAAAAATGTTGGAGACCACTGCTATATTGGTACCAGCTGCCCCCAGCTGGTGGAGCAATGTCCACTTCAGGAGCTTTGACAGCAGAGTTACGTCCTGCAGGATGTGATCTCTTCTCACTTTTAGCTAAAGCAGTTCTGCCACCAGAACTTTGTAGTGCAGAGAAGGCCAAAGGTTCAAATCTAATCACTCCAGATTCCATGTGACTTGCAGTAATTAGATGTAATATTGTCTTTAACCTTAATTAGCCTTCTAGAAATATGAATAAGTGGTTTTTAGTTATTGAAAAGCAAAACCATAGTATAATTACAGACACTATATCATAATGTGTAACCCTTTCTGAGTGGAGACAAGCTCAGTAAACAAAGGTGGCCTAATTTGGGGATTTTCACTTGAATTGATTGTCTGGAATTTAAATTTTGATCTCTATGAGTATCTAAGCTACCGATGGAAAAACTATCCAGCTGAAAAGCCTGAAACAAAAACATCTGATGAAGGGTGTTTGTGCCTGAAAACTTGCAAAGAACTTATTTCCAACTATTTAAGATATCATATCTACCCAAAGAACCTTGCCTGCCTCCATGCAGTGGAAAAACTTAAGTGTTTTTTGTGGCTGACTTCCAGTTTAGTTTGCAATGAGAAAAGAGAACACAGAATCCACCTCCAAAATGCTGACCTAATCCAGGTGAGCATGATGATGCTAAGCCTCACAACCAGGATTCAAAATCTTTACCTTAAAGCTGATGCCATGCTAAAACACAAGTGGAAGTCACCTTGCAACACAGCTGGAGGGAGTGGGGGTGGGGGGGCGGGGGATCATTAGCATTTGCATGAATAGCAAAGTAATATTGACAGTAAAGTTGCAAAGTCTATTTAGTTTTCCCAAGACTAAGGCAAGATCTCCACTATTAACAAAGGATCCCTAATAACAGGACAATGTAACTGCCTGGCATAAAAAATGTAGTTACATGTGGGAGACTACATAGACTCCCACTCTTGCTCCCTTTCTGAGTTAATAATGGGCAATAACTAACATTGCACAGAAAAATTCTAATCATAGCCTATGCCCTGCCCAGCACAACAAACTAGTAATTTAAATATTCGCCGCTAATAATTTTGGGAGAGGGTGGTATAACCAATTGGGAAAAGGCAGTTAGGTTGGGTAAGGGACAAAGTTAGGGTTGTAGTACATGGGAGGGAGTGTGCAGTAATGGTGAGTGGTGAAAGTGTGCCACAGCATAGTGGAGTGTATTTAGATAAGTGTTATGTATTCTCTATGTAAGCAGTATATTTCTTGCAGGCAATCCTCACATCTATCTGAAAAGCTATTGTTGCTGTCTTCCTCCCTGCCAATTCTTTACAGAGATTGAGTGCCCTAAATACTGAATTTATAAAGGAGCTTCATCTTCTGTATCTCAGAATCATGGTGTGTTACCAGCTGACCTTTGTATGCATTTCACATACTTGTCAAGAAGAGATTTTATCATAGAGAACTCAACTAGATTATTCTCATCTCTCTCGCTAAAAACAATTCAGGGAGGTTAGTCCTTGGATAGTGTTGCGTTATGGAATGTTTCTGTAACAGAAAGGTTTGCAAAGCAAAACTACAAGGAACTCCATTCCTTCTTCTCAGTACTTGTACAAATCTGTCTGCTGCCCATAGAATTTTAGAAATACAGACAATATATTTTGTGTTTCACATTATTTGGCTCCGTGGTAGTAAGACATTGTTTCAACACATTGATATTTCTGCCTAGACTCTGTAGGTTTTAGATGATAGAGATTGCCACCTCCAACCCACGTGCTGTACTGATGAGCTGTACCAAAGGTGCTTGTGCACACATTTATGCATATATAAATAGTTTTATCCATCCAAAAAATGGGAGTGGTAGGTAAAATACTGTAAATATTGTATAAATGAATCATAATGCACAAGATGCCAATGTCTTCTTTCCCTTCTCTTCTGCCACTAGATTTCTGCTAATATTCCAAATAACTGACCAGCTGTTAAAAGACTTCAGGTTTGTCTACACATCGCACTACAGTATGCCATGGTGATGTAGTGATCACATGTGTCTACACATTATCGCCAGCTACGTCGCCATAGTGGTGCGCTCCTTGGGTATAAACAAAATCTACCCATGTGCCACACACACAGTGCAGTAACCGCCCATACTGTGCTGTACTTAAGTACTTCCAAAAGGAAGTACTAAAGCATGGTGCTGTAGCAACATTGCCATATAGCAACATGTAGATGCACCCTTCTTTCATTAAAAATCATCCCACCCAAATGAATTATTTCTCTCCTGGACGGCTAATGGCTAGAAGTCAAAGCTAGAGAAATTCAAGCCAGAAATTTGGCACATATTTTAACAGTAAAGTTGGCCAGCCTTTGAAACAAACTATCAAGGGAAGTTGTAGATTCCTCCCTCTCAGTGTCTTCCAATAAAGATTAGGTGTCTTCCTACATAAACTACTTTATATAATAAAGTAAAATAATTTAATCAAAGACAATTTGGGGGGCTCAGGGTAAAGGTAATTGCCTGAAATTTGATTCTTGGTGGTATATATTAGATTAGATTAGATGATTTTATAGTTCCTTGTGACTAAAAACTATGGTTTTATAAAAAATAATGACATTCCTGGCTCTGATCTAGCAAACCATCTAAAAGGCAGGCACATGCTTAACTTTCCTCTTAAAAGTTTTCCAGTAAAAATAATGTTTTGCAATTATACAGCTTCTTGCACTGAGAACTATGGGATTTTGCATAATCATTGGTGAAGTGACACAATATCCTTTGAGATGTTTATTATTAAGATACTTATTTTACAGATGTGTAAACCTGGGTACAATGAGTTAAGTGACTTAGCTAAGGTCAAATACTGAGATTGGAAAAATCAAGCCTTGTTTCTAACTTGTACAATATAAAATACATGTGAAATAATAAGATTGACTGTTCAGGCAATACCTACTATGAGCAAGGAGGAAAAACTTTTTGTTACTTTTCTCAGTATCACCAACATTACCATTATTTAACTGTCTGCTTTCTTAACAGCCAGGGTGCATGTTTCTTTCAGCAATTTGAAACGCAAAGGCAAAGCATTAACTCCACTCCTACTGGAAAGCCACAAGGCATTCTTCTATTCAGTGTTTCCTGCTGTGTCTGTCTGACTGTCTAAAGCACTTACGAAGCAGATTAAAGCTAAGACCATAATTGCCTGACAAGTGATGTTCCTCTAAACATAACCATGCTAATTTCCACCATAGTTCAGACCAAGATCATTGAAAGGATGTTTTCGCTGAAGAAATCATGTATCACCATTTGCTTGTGTTCTGTTTCCTTCTTAATATGCTATTTAGGTTTTCAGTGCTTTCTCATATACAGGACACAAGCACAAATTAAGATGTGTGTGTGTGAATATATATTTATAGTAGTAATACTGGTAGATACATGCTGGCTACCTATGCAGAAGCACTAAAAAACAAAAGTTAAATATTAAGATAGGAACGGGGCATAAGCCAATGGCATTTTGATTAAATATTGTCACTTCAAGGAAAGAATACATTGAAATTACTTTAGCTGATGAACCACAGTGAAAATAAGCACTATCATCATAAGAGAAATATAACTTAAAATACTGACTGGTATAATTGAGAGCATAACTATTGCTCTAGATAGAGGCTGAATAATTATTTTTTTTAAAGCTAATAAGCCAAATCTTGAATTTTAAACATCTTACATGTGGTAAATTTTAGTGGAATTCTGTCTGTATGTATAGGTTTCATGAATTTCATAGTCCCTCTTCCAGACTGCCCCCACCTCAATCAGCATTGACCTATTCAGCTTCAGAATTTACCTTTATAGAAAGAAAAAGCACAAAAACTCTCCCTACTGGTAATAGAGAGAAAATATCAGTGTCCACCTGCATGTGTGTCTATGTGTGCATGCGTGTGCGCATGCATGTCCTCTATATACATATGCTCATATATGAATCTAACTATTTACACAGATACATATATACAAGGCCTTGTAATTCTTGGCATTAATCGAAATTCTTTTACAAGGCTTAGACGCACAGCTGCTCCATTTCGTGATAAACTGAAATTTATACGACAGAGAGATTTGCAAGGAGAAATATTCAGGAAGTGAAGGGTTTGTTTTTTTCTTTTAATTACTTATTACATTATTCATTACTTTTCATTTAAGTCTTTATTCTGCCTCACTTGTACACAATAAGAGGGACTTGTCTCAAAGAACTGATTTACTGATTTCACTGGGACTGCTTACAGAATGAGATACTGCTTAGAAAAGGGTTGCAAAACCCTAACACCATTTTACACTAGCTGGTCTCAAAGTCAAACCTCAGCCCTTACCAGTGGGCTGCATATTGCAAGTTACAGCAATAAACTGTTTCTGAGCCCTAAAATTCAAATTTTTAAAGTTAGATGGTGGTCTTAATACTGTGGATTTTGTTTTATTGTATGTAGTAATTTGACAAAACAATGGCCAGGTGGGTGGTTTCTACTAGGGCTGTGTGAAATTTCGCTAGCAGTTTTGTTTTGATGCTATTTTGATTCGTTTTGAGTTTGAAACAGTGAAATTGTAATGAAACAGAGAGCTTTGAAACAGACTTATTCCAAAAACAGAATAAGGCAAGTTGAAAGGTTTTGACATTTTCTAAATGTTTTGAGTTTCAAAGCTCAAGCTGGGCTTGCCTGCAAGAAAACCAAAACTAAAGTAAGGAAGGGAGGGGGAAGAGAGGAGAAGGAGTGCTCTCAGTATTGACTGTGTAGCTGACTAGTGACTGTCACCCTTCCCTGAGGTCCCTTCCAATCCCAGTGCTCTGGGGGAGGGATGGAAAAACTGCACATTGTTTGAACTGCCCTGCTTTCTACCTTGGTGTCAGTTGAGTGAGGGTGCACCTTAACACACACAGACAGTGTTACCCACCCATGTCACGAGTTTTGCTTGTCAGCAGCTAGAGGTGCAGGGCCCCAGAACCCAGAAGCCCCTGCACCTATCTCCTTGAAAGCTGGCAGGCATTGTAGCCTCAGCAGGGACTAGCAAGCCTGCAGCTTTCACCCTGCTGCACCTTAACACACAGTGTCACCCATGTCACAAGTTTTGCTTGTCAGCATCTTGAGGTGCAGTTTCCCCTAAACCCCTGCATCTATCTCCTTGAATCTCGGCAGCCATCATTGCTTCAGCAGGGGCTACTACCCCTGCAGTTTTGACCCCACTGTGGCTTAACACATGCACATGACATAAGTTTTGCTTTCAAGAATTTGAGGTGCAATTTCCCCCAAACCCCTCCATCTATCTCCTTGAAACTTGACAAGTTTCATGCCCTTAGAAGGGGCTACCATTTCTACAAGTTTCATCCAAATCAGACCATAAATGACAAAGTTATAGGCTCTTTTGAGCTTCCCCATAATAGCCTATGGGCAAAACATCGAAACACCAAAACTGTTTTGACGAAATGGAACAGAACGGTGGTTTCGAATCAAAACAAAATTTGAAACAAAACACTGTTCTGTCAAAGCGCAAGTCAAAATGGAACGGTGCCATTTTTCACAGCCCTAGCTTTTATTATACTTTGGCAGTAGAATAGGGGTGAATTGATGTTGCCTCATGAGGGAATAGTGTTTTAAATCCAAATTCTCCCCTTGCAGAACTAGAAACCTTTTGCTACATGGCTAGGGAAAATCAGCTTTGATGTATACACATCCTGAATCTGAATCAGGGCCCCAGTTGCTAAGTACCTATTTATTTTTTGTCATACAGTAAATTAGATTACAGTGCTTTCATTCCTAGAATAACAAGGAATAAGCCCAAACAGTACCTTTTCCCACAGAAATGTATGATTCTGAATGTGATTCACTGCCAATATAGCACATTTCTGCAGTCACAGTGAGCTAGACAGTACTTGGAGGAAAAGCCCTGGGGAAAGGATGGGAAATCCATTTCACCATTCCAGGAGTAGACTCAGGAGGCCTTGCATTTCACCTTGAGCTAAGATATCTTCCATTTACTCCCTTGATCTAGGTAAATGAAAGAGGGATTTGTTAAAATAAGCCAGAAAATGGGATTTGTATTGTCTGAAAATCTTAATATTTCAAATATATATCTTGTCCCGTATTCAAAAAGATTGCTAGCATTTCCTATGAAACAAAACTGTCAAACCAAGGAATTTCAGCCCAATCCAAGGATTCTGAATGTTTGGATTTCAATAAAATGAAATATATTCCTTGTTGAGTCTCTAAAAATATTATACAACACTGTAATTTCAGATACAGAAATATCAAATACATTGGAAAAAATAAAAATTTATTTGGATTAAGAAAGTTGCCCATAGAAAGGTTTGTTTTTAATAAAGCAACCAAAGGAAAAATATTCTCTTTGAAAATTTTCAAATGAAAATAATTTGTTTCTGTCCTACACCAGCTGTAAACTGCAACATCCACTTTATGCAGCCCAAATGTATAAACTAGCATTAGTTGGCAGAGGAGGGACAAGTATTTAATTCGCCCCTCCAGGTCCAGGGGAAGAAAAAAGGGTATGTAGCATCCCTTTACTCCCACAAAGCCAGGCTCAAAACATAGATAGTCCACAGAATATAGGTGGCTTTCTCACTCTGCCTCATATCCTTTTGTGACTACATAATGCTAGTTAAAATATATCACTGTGAGTAAAGCAATACTACTGCTGTAATGCCTAGATTTGGTAGACTAATTACTAGTCTTTACTAGTAATTACTAGCATAATTAAACAGTTACCTGACAATGGCACAAAAATGGATCTAGTTTACTGCTTGAAGTATAGGAGAAAACTGGTGACTGAATGAATTTTAATGTTTTTAATACTATCCACTGCAGTCACATCCCTGCTGTGTGCACTGCTTTTTATTTCTTTAACTGGTTCCATTCTGTTTCAGGTTAACTCATATCAGGAAACTCAGATCAAGGTGTATGCAAAATCATGCCTAGAATTATCTTCCAGAGAGGCTTGAAAAATCTCTCTCCATGATTTAAGTCATTTTTCTCTATCAAATTCTAAAACGGTTTTTATTTCTGCAGATTGCCAGTGAGAAGTAATATCAGAGACAGTTGAGGTACTTCATCTTTATCTTTTCTATCCCCTCCCCCCCAATTCATTTTAGCTGCACACTCTGTCTTCTGAGCACCATAGCATCACAGTCAGTAGGCAACCAGTGATGAGAGCAAAGGCAGTGGAGAAAAGGCAAAGAGATGGCAATGTTTTCTCCATTAAAAGTAAGCAATGTTTAAAATTTCATGGAGTGGCATTTTCAAAGGCTAAGGATGAGCCACTTCAGTCAACAGAATAAAAACAAATATATTTCTCCCTCCACCACACACGCCCTTTTTAAAAAAGAGATATGGGAATGATTTGCTAATGTCTTCTTTCCACAAGAAGGCATTAATGTTATCTATCTGCCATTTTCCTGTTATGACATTATGGTACTACCCTGCAGGTTTTCATGCACTTTCCTTACACTATGCCTAGCAGCCACTGTGTCTTTCAGAAAATAATGTCAAAATTACTAATTACCAAGACTGGCATTTAAATAAGCTCATCCAATTTGTTATATTTCAGTTCATTCATAGGAGAGCACTAACTGAACATCAAGATGATCTATTGTTATAATGTCATGTACAATTTCTGAATGGTTTTCCTGACCCTGTCATCTTTGGTGTCAATGTTCTGTTCAGGCAACAGAGCACTGACCGGTAAAACACTTGTGATTCCCACTCCATGCATTCAAGCAAATATTTTTACTCTTCTTCCTTAGTGCCTAAGGCTGATCTTGGTGTCTGCCACTTTGCTTCCAGTCATCTTTGTTTCACCAAAGGAATTTTATACAACTTTATTTTGATTTGTCTATATGGAGGGAGGAAAGGGGGTAGTGGAAGGGAATGAAAGAATAAAAAGTTTGAGGTAATTTTCAAGCAAGCAGTATTTCCTGTCAGGGCTTCATTCAGTAGAGATCTCTAGGTAAAACCAGCGTTGTGGCCATCTAATCTAAATTCAAAGGCATTTTCCTTTCTTATATATAACTTCCATAGTTATCATGAACACACATATATTCCCATGACACCTATAGAAATCACATTGAAAATCTATGGCAAAGCTGGGGACAACTGGCAAGATTTAAACAAATAAAAGCTTAAATTTAGGCTCCTAAGATCAGATATCAGCACCTAAGTGGGTGGCTTCAAAAACTTCTCAGTAGTTGTTGACTGCTCTGAGTTTAAAAATAAAAGGGTCTAATTTAAGAGTGGGCTTTACAAAGTCACCTAGGGTAGCAGGATACTAATTAATTTTTATTAATTGTCTAATGGGATTTGGGTATCTGAATGCTTTTGGTAGCTTAAAAAATGGCAGTAAAAGTATCTAAACTTTGATTTAAAAGCCTGGCTTCCTGGCTCTTTTCTTGGCCAGAGCCCATACTGTCTGCCTTCTAATCGAGTTTCTTGTACACAAGACCATTTTGGTTGGAGGTGCTCAGGATTTGGAAATAGTTTGTTGGTTTATCTGCCATTTTTTTGTTCTCTCAGGGAATCATGTGTATTTGTATCTCTAGTAGATCCATGTGGCAGAGTACTGTGTCTGTCTGTGATCACTCCAATGTTTGAAGTCTTAAAGTGGTTAATCCTTCCCTTTGGCAAAAGGTTGGAGCTTAGCAGTAAGGCTTAGTACACAGTCACTCACCAGGCAAATAAAAGTAGCAAGCTGAGTAGTGTAGGAAGGCATTTAGAGAGTGATTTTAAGGAGTCTTTTTCTGTTGTTAATGGCTACAGAAAGTAGGTGGTATGCATAACAAGAGACCAGTTGCTTGGGGCAGTCTGAGATGCACTGATTTCCATTCCTGTGGAAGACAGATGAGATTTCAGGTGTGTGGAATGCAAGCTGATGGCCATAATGAAAGAGAAGATGGTGTTCTGGAAGCACAAGTTCCAATGCCATGAGCAACTGGAGAAACAAAGGTGTCTTGGACAACTAGATTGGGAAATTTTGCTGTAGACTCTGAAAAAGGGAGTCAAACCCCTGTTAACCGAGAAGGGATGGAAAAGCCCAGAAACCTAGCATGGCCCTTTAAGGCTTGAACATTTTGGGCCAGCAGGAGCCAGAGGCCTGAAAAGGAGCTTAGGGAGAAACAGGACAAGCAAAATGGCAAGCTCATTATGACGGAACAGGCAGCTGCCAGGTAGCTGATTGTGGCAGCCATAGGCCAGAAAGGCATCAGTCTGAGTGAGCAGCCAAGGAGACAACATCAGACTGAGTTGCTCCTGGAACACCTGGAGCTAAGGGCAAGAGCTATGGGGAAGGCTTGGAGGCTCCTGGTCCTGGGCAAGATCTAAAACTGCACCCTGCCAGGATAGGGAGGCCTGGTGGGACTGCCAGTGGTGTGGCAGCCCCCATGTAATTACCAGGACCAAGAACCTCCCCAGTGTAAGGTGGGTTGGGGTGCCTAAACCCCAGCCTCCACCATCTGGTGGGTTGAGAGTGTGTTGTAGCAGTTAGGCCAGTTAAGTTTTTTGAAGCACCTGAGCCTGTAGGGGCGTGACCCTGGTGAGTTGGGCCAGGCACACTCTAGGAAGCATCTGAGCCTGTAAGGAGGGGAACCCCAAGTCCTGTGAGGGAAAGGGCGGAGTTGTAGGGTCAGCTAAACTTATGAGGAAGCGGCAGAGTCCAAGGGGGTGTATGATCCCAGGACCCAAAGGAAGGGGTAGAGTGTTGGCTCAGAAAGGGGCATAGAGGCCTGGTGAGGGGCTAGAGCAGAGTTAGCCTGGAGTTAGGTGAATCAGGCAGTCACCACTCAGATGAGGGCTGCAGGAGAGGCCCTACAGGCTGGGCTAGGGCTTCTTGAAGTGTGAGAGGACAAGCCTAATGATCTCCACGGAACTAGGGTGGTGTGTATGTGGCCTAGAGGGCTGAGTGAAAGAGGCCCCTGTGAGATAGGGGCGGTATGCTAAAGACATTACAAAGGTCTGGATTTGGCCCCGCTGTGAGCCAGAGCAGTTTACTATAACAGCATAACATCTGCAAGGCACAGGACATGTAAGGGGTGATTGGAGTGTGTAAACATTACTCCATCGCAACTGGGGCATTCAAAGGGCAGCCTCCCACCTATTTAACTTCCTAATAATTTAACAACAAGGTGTGGCAGGAGAGCAAGGCCTGGAAGTCGCCCTTGTCACACTCATGACCAGGGATCTGGGTTTTCCATTTCCCATGGAAAAATGAAGAAAACCGCGGATGTTACCTTTTACTGGAAGCAAACATGGATTTCTCATTTTACCAGAGAAACCCATGGATTTTTCAGTTTCGCAGTGAGCTCTCTGCAGGCTGACAGAGTTCTTGCCTGCAAGGGGCTGGTGGGGAGCAGGAGGAGGGCAGTGAGGCAGGGGGCACCATGCACATGTATATGTACATGGCTGCCAGGCAGCGTGGAGAGCAGCTCTTGTAGATAAGTGGAGGAAGGGGGAGATTGAGGCCCCCATAGGCAGGGAGGGAGGAAGTTGGGCAGGGGCTGGGGCTGCTGCCCAGCCAGACAGTACCTGGGGCTAAAGGGGGAGACAAGGACGCTGCGTAACATTGTGCTAACATCCTGCGTGATATGTTCCAGAAGGTGTAGGAACCTGAGCTGGGTGTGTCATGCCTAAGGACCTGGTACGGTGCCTTAAGGGTTAGGTGGTGGGTTTGCCAAGCTAAAGGCTCTGGGTTTTAGAGAAGTGATTTAGGGACTGAGAGACAGGATCTGAAGGCCAAGGACCCCAGGTCCAGAGAGAATGAGGGCCCAAAATGGGCTGGATTGAAGGATTGAACTGGAGAAGCTACTTTTGAGATAAGACAGCCAGGGAACCAGTGAACACCAGGAGCCTTGTCAGTGCAGTGAGATACTGTCACCAAGTGTTTCTGTGCCCTCCCTCCCCCAACCTCCCCTGCTCTGTTCAGAGGCATGATACCTCTCAGATCACTTTTCTTCAGGAAGGCGAGTCAGGACCAGGGAGGCTTCTAAGTAGACCCTGGGATGACAGGACTGACCATAGTGAGATCAAGGACCCCTCCTCTTAAGTCCTGTCACAATATCATAAGGAAGAAGTTCAGCAAAATAGATCCAGAAAGAGTTAGAAACAGAAGATGTGGATTGGTGACTTGTGATCAAGAGATAGAAGTGAACCAGGAGCCACTCAACTAAACTAGGAGACAACCAGTGAGAGGCCTGAACACAGGAAAGGTGAACAGAAAGTTGGAGGAGACACATATGCATATGAGCATCCTTGTGGTATGAAGCAATCAGTTATCAAGATAGATTTTCAATTACAGTAAAGAGTCAAGCAATCATCTTCTACAATTCCATGTTAGGGAGAATAGACTGAAGATACCACAAAAAGTGTAGACAACAGAACAGTGTGCTACCTCTCTTAGCTGAAAACATGAGATGCAAGAGCAATATTAGACAGCTTTGAAATTGTCTTTAAATCACTGATAGTGATATATTTTGGGGCTAAAATTTTGGCATCAGATGATGAAACATAATGTACCTTCAGAGACCTTGCAAGGGAGATTCAGAACAGAACAATCCAAACAGTCTTGAGAGCATGAGTGACAGAAGACAGCAGACAGGAAAGGGTAGAGGTGAATGCTTGCTACACTGTGGGTTTCAGTTTTTTCAATACAGGGCTATAGTTTAAGGAAGAGGGGAATATACAAATGGTTTGACCTGCAACTCGCAGATAAAGGTAGGGCTAATTTTCTTAGTTGGATGCTAGCAAGAATAGCCAGGCAGGTATTGAATTAACAATATGGCAAAAGGTTGCTAAGGTAGAAAATACAATACAAACTCAGCGTGACAGAACGAATTGAACTGGCCTGACAGTGAGTGTGAAAAGAGGGGTTTCAATTGTGTGTGTATATATACCAATGCTAAGAGTAAGAGAATCTGGAAGCTCTAATTAGATGTCTTGCTATAAATGGCATTGCAGAAACTGCTAAAGCTGAATTGAATTGTCCTCATGATTGGAATGTTGAAATCAGTGTTTATAGCCTTTTTAGGAAGGCTAAAGGATAAAAGATGTGGAAGTGGGTACCAATGCACATTGAAGACACCATTACCTGTTTTAGAGGCTATAACTAAGATAACTAAGAACTACAGGATTTTGAAAAGATATGTATCAATAGTGTCCAGGAACAACTAGTAACAAGGTTTCATTACTGACCACCAAATCAAACTAGAGAGCAGGATGAGTACTCTGTAAACTGTTGTCTGTAATAGATAAGGAAATCATATTATATTGAGGGCATTTTAGCTTGGGTAACATGTTTGGGCTAAAATTTCATCCTGGGTGAGTTGCAAATTGTGGCCAGAATTAGAAATAAAATAGAAACTATGGTTGTAATATCTTTAGATTATATGGATTCTATTATCTAGAAAAACACAAGAACAATTGCTAGCCAGAGCCAAAGTCAAATGAGAAATTAAGCATCTTTATTTTTGCTTTGCTTTTTTTTAAAATGAGGATAATTAGCAACTGGAAAAAAGTACCAAGTAAAGTTCTGGATTGTACATCTGTTGATGATTTTAAATAAGGGCTGGAGGACTATCTGAAGGCTATACTTTAGCCAAAATACAAGTTAGATCTTGGGGGAAAATGAGATATCGGGCCCAATATAAGGATAAGTGGCTGAACCTTGTGACATATAAGAGATGCAAGTATTCCCTTACAATATATAAATCCTAGTATAATATCATCAGTAATGCTTCATCTTTAAATCACCAAACAGGCATTATCGAACTAGCTAAGACTATCTTGTTCTAAAAAAATAGCTTGCCCTTACCAAGTGTTTGCATTCTGAGGACCTTAATGTCTTTTTTTTTTTTTTTTTCTATGCCAATCTATCCTCCTAGGAGGATAGATTATTAGTGAGCCCATTTTACAACCAGAAACACTGAGACAGGAAGTGTTTTGTGCATGATCACAAAAGGAATTTGTGACAGGGCTTGGTTTCCTCCCAGCTATTTCTTTGTCCCATTCATAAAGCTGTCCTTTTTTTTTTGGATTGCTAAGTATTGTGATATCAGGGTTAAAGATAAGGAAAACACATAGCATCTTTTGTAGGTAAAACAAGACAATCATGCACACCCTTTTCAAATGAGTGCACTGTAAATTCTTGCCTTTTGAAATGCATAACCAGAAGAAGTTTCCATTTAGAAAGGTCCAATTAATGCTATTCAAACTATCCCCTAGAGAAGATGGGAGAGAGCTTGTTAAATGATTCAGTACAGACACACTTCAATGTATAGAACTAATGGACAAAGGGAAACACTTGTTGTTCAAATTCATTTTAGTTTCTTGTCTTACCCCATGCAGAAATTAAGGACGAAAGAGTCTTTAGTATTTGAAAAGTAAAAATAAATAGGAAAAATAAATAGGAAATGATAAATAATCCTCTGGTTATGCATTTCAAAAGGTAATGGAGCACATGATTGTCTTTTTTTACCTAGGGGTGGGAAGTAACTGGAATATCAAGATTGCCCCCCCTGTCTAAGGTCTGCAAACAGAAGTTCTATCTATCATATATCCATGAAGTACTGGAGGATGCTACATGTCTTCCTTATTTTTAACCATGATATCACAGTACTATGCAATCCAAGAACAAGGACTGAACTGTACTGAAGTGCGTCTGTCCCAAGTCAGTCAGCACACTGACAGGTACCACTGCTGCTGCAACCACTGCTCCAGCTCCAGCATCTGTGCCTTGGAGTATAACAAAACCCCCAGTTTTTCTTTTGTTTTCTTTTTAAAATGCATTCCCTCCCCTTCCCCAACCATTTCTGACTTTTTCTTTCCCTCTCTATTCCCTATAGATAAGTATAAGTGAGCTAAGACATAGGATAAGCTTCAGCATTTTATTTTGGTAGCAAGTTGTATTTGTTTTGTTTTTTCTCCTTCTTTATATTGTATAATTATTATGTTTATATTGATTTTTACTGTTCTATATTACTGTTTTACTGGTACTATATGATTTAGGCCTACATATGTAAGTTAGCATAAGCCATGTCAAGTTTCCATTTTGTTTGTCAAGTCTCCATCCTGTCCCCAGGCCCAGTTGTGTAACCCGTGACTCGCACCTACCCCTCCTGTATAACCTGGTTCCTGAATGAATGGAGATGAATGAGGGTGCTTGAGAGACAATGGCAGTAGGTCTAAAAATAGCTCCCTCTGAATGACCGAACCATCAACACCAATACCTGGACCCAGGACCCAGCCCTTGGAACCACCCATCAGCATTCAAGAAACAAAAGATGAGGCAACCCACCATTGTACCAGGCTGCATGTGCTCAGTAAGAACACCTGGAGCCCTCTGGGACAGGACTGACTGCCTGGACAGGCCCTCCCCATAGGAGATCAGAGGTAGTCTGCCCCATAAAAAGGGGTAGTGAAGACTGACTCCTTGGGACACCCTCTCCATCTGGACCAGCACCATGCCACACCACCTATCCACCCAGAGGCTCTGCTAGTGACCCCCTCTGGACAACGCCTACTGGACAAGGACACCTTTCCAGCCTGGATAGGTAGCTATCACCCCATACCCCCTCTTCAATCAAGGACTTTGACTCTACTTCTCTTCCCCACCTGGACTCCAACCCTTCTACTGAGTCTCTTTCTCCTGCTGCCATTGTGAGTGCTTGTGTGTGTGTGTGTACACCAATAACTTCATGGGGCTGTGCAGTGTGTTATCTGTTTAATAAACCTGTTATTTTGAAACACCAAGTTGGGTTTTTGTCTGTTTCCTGACTGTTTCCTCCTTGCCACCACTTATCTGTACACCCCCCGCCCCCCCAGTCTCTAAGCTGTCAGCCTGTTTACAGACCCAAACTCCCAGGTTTCTGCCTCTCTCTCTCTTTCCTGGCTGTCTCCTCCTTGCCACCACTTATCTGCCCCCCTACCAATATCTCAGCAGTCTGCCTCAGTTTCCAGCCCCAATCTACCTTAAGTAACCCCAAGCCTCAGTTCCTCAGCCAACTTCTCTGTAGTCCACCGGTTTATAGATTCATAGATTCATAGACTCTAGGGTCAGAAGGGACCTCAATAGATCATTGAGTCCGGCCCCCTGCATAGGCAGGAAAGAGTGCTGGGTCTAGATGACCCCAGCTAGATGGATATCCAACCTCCTCTTGAAGCCTCCCAGTGTAGGGGAGAGCACACCTCCCTTGGGAGCCTGTTCCAGACCTTGGCCACTCGAACTGTGAAGAAGTTCTTCCTAATGTCCAGTCTAAATCTGCTCTCTGCTAGCTTGTGGCCATTGTTTCTTGTAACCCCCCAGGGCACCTTGGTGAATTAAACCTCACCAATTACCTTCTGTGCCCCCATGATGAACTTATAGGCAGCCATAAGGTCGCCTTTCAACCTTCTCTTGCAGAGGCTGAAAAGGTCCAGGTTCTCTAGTCTCTCCTTGTAGGGCTTGGCCTGCAAGCCCTTAACCATACAAGTGGCCCTTCTCTGGACCCTCTCCAGGTTATCCACATCCCTCTTGAAGTGCGGTGCCCAGAATTGCATGCAGTATTCCAACTGCGGTCTGACCAGCTCTCGATAGAGGGGAAGTATCACCTCTTTGGATATATTCGTCATGCATCTGCTGATGCACGATAAAATGCCATTACCTTTTCTAATGGCTTTGTCACACTGCCGGCTCATGTTCATCTTGGAGTTCACTAGGACTCCAAGATCCCTTTCCACTTCCGTGCCACCCAGCAGGTCATTTCCTAGGCAGTAGGTATGCTGGACATTTTTCCTCCCTAGGTGCAGCACTTTGCATTTCTCCCTGTTGAACTGCATTCAGTTGTTTTCTGCCCACTTGTCCAACCTATCCAGGTCTGCTTGCAGCTGTTCCATGCCATCTGGCGTGTCCACTTCTCCCCACAGTTTTGTGTCATCCTCAAACTTGGACAGAGTACACTTCACTCCCTCATCCAAGTCACTGATGAAGACATTAAAGAGTATCGGTCCAAGGACAGAGCCCTGCAGGACACCACTGCCCACACCCTTCCGGGTCGAAACCGACCCATCCACCACGACTCTCTGGGCGCGATCCTCTAGCCAATTCACCACCCACCAGACTGTGTAGTCATCCAAGTCACAGCCTCTTAACTTGTTCACCAGTATGGGGTGGGATACCGTATCGAAGGCCTTCCTGAAGTCTAAGTATACGACATCCACCCCTACTCCTGTGTCCAGGCATTTTGTAACCTGGTCATAAAAAGAGACTACATTAGTCAGGCATGATCTTCCTGCTACAAACCTGTGCTGGTTTCCCCTCAGCATAATTTGTCCTGCCGGGTTCTTGCAAATGTGATCCTTGATAATTTTTTCAAAGACTTTGCCAAGGATGGAGGTGAGACTGACTGGCCTATAGTTGCCCGGGTCCTCCTTCCTCCCCTTCTTGAAAATGGGGACCACATTGGCCCTTTTCCAGTCCTCTGGGAGTTGGCCCATGCACCATGAGCATTCAAATATTCCCGCCAGTGGCTGTGCAATGATGTCGGCCAGTGCCTTCAGTACCCTTGGGCATGGCCTGCCAACTTAAAGGCATCCAGTTCCTCCAAGTGACTCTGCACCATCTCAGGGTCTATGCATGGTAGTCTGGCACCTTGCTGCTGCCTCTCTACAACCCCAGTGAGAGACTTGTCCTGTCCCTCTCTTAGGAACACTGAGGCAAAGAACTCGTTGAGGAGTTCAGCCTTGTCCCCCTGTCCGTCACCAATTGCTTCTGCCCATTTAGTAGAGGTCCTATTCCTCCCTGGGCGTTCCTTTTACTTCCTATATATCTAAAAAACAATTTCTTGTTGTCCTTTACTTGGGATGCCATCCTCAGCTCCATGGTACCTTTGGCCTGTCTAACTGCCTCCCTACAAGCGCGAGCAGAGGAGGTATATTCATCTTTGGTGATCTCTCCCTGTTTCCACTTTTTATGAGCTCCCCTTTTGGCCCTTAGGCTGCCCTGGATTTCTCTGGTCAGCCAAGGAAGCCTCCTGGCCCCTTTCCCTCTTTTTCCTCGCATCGGGATCGTCTCCCTTTGTGCCCGAAGGATCATTTCCTTAAGGCAAAGCCACCCTTCTTGGGCTCCCATCCCTTCAAAACTCCTACTCTGCAGTGCATCCTTGACTAATCGCCTGAGTTCATTGAAATCAGCTTTCCTAAAGTCTAGCACTTTCACCCTACTAGTTAACTTACCCACTCGACGTCTTATGAAGAATTCTATTATTAGGTGATCGCTTTCCCCCAGATGACCACCGATCTGTACATCTCCTACCATATCATCCCCCGTTGCCAATACCAGATCCAGTAAGGCATTCCCCCTAGTGGGACCGTGTACCTCCTGTGTCAGGTGGAGGTCCTGTACACAGGATAGGAACCTGCGTGAACGGTGGGACTTTGCTGTCTGCGTCTCCCAGCAGATGTCTGGGTAGTTTAGGTCCCCCATGACTACCGCCTCCTTAGCTTTTATGGTCTCCGAGAGCTGCCTCAGGAGCCCCGAATCTAGTTCTTCCCCGTGGTGTGGGGCTCTGTAGCAGACCCCTACCACCAAATCCCTTTCTCCTTTCCCTCCATGTAACCTAACCCACAATCCTTCTACTTCCTCATCCTTCGATTCCGTCTTGATGAGGGTCGATGTATATTGCTCATTGACATAGAGCGCAACCCCTCCCCCTTTCTTCCCCACCCTGTCCTTTCTGTACAGCCTATAACCCTCAATACATACCGCCCAGTCGTGGGACGAATCCCACCAGGTTTCTGTCAGCCCTACTAAGTCCTAGGTGTTTTCTGCAAGCAGGAGCGCTAGTTCATCCTATTTGTTCCCCATGCTCCTAGCATTAGTATATAGGCACTTGAGCCCTGTGACTGGTGCCTTTGCTACTCCCCCGCTCCGAATCCCAAGGGGCCCTTTATTTCTTACTTGTGCTGTACTGCTGGCTGCCCCATGGCTTGCAGGTTCCCAATATTCTCCTTCTTCAGGCTGGGCTGTCCTTGTGGCTGCCACATGGTTTGGTGGTCCACAGCTTCCCCCGCCTTCATCTTCCCCTCCCCCCAACGAGCCTAGTTTAAAGCCCGCCGGAGGAGATCCGCCAATCTAGAAGAGAACACATGCTTACCTTTGGGGGACAGGTGAAGCCCATCCCAACTGAGCATGTCCCTCGTCGTGATGTGCGAGTCGTTGTCCAGGAAGCCGAAGCCTGCCTCGAGACACCATTGCTGAAGCCACCAGTTGGTCTCTCTAATGCAGTTCTCATGCTGTCTTCCGCGTCCGCTCACTGGTAGGATGGAAGAGAATACCACCTGTGCACTGAACTCCCTCAGCACGCCATCCAGACCATTGTAGTCCGTCATCAGGTGATCGGGGGTTCTCCTGGCCGCATCATTAGTACCCACATGGACTAGGACCATGGGGTAGTAATCAGTGGGCTGAATCATGGCCTGGATTACTTCCGTCACGTCCTGAATCTTTGCTCTGGGCAGGCAGTAGACCTCTCGTGTTGAGGGGTCCTGGCGACAGATGGGCCCTTCCGTACCTCTCAGGATGGAGTCGCCTATGACAATCACTCATCACCTCCTCCTCTGGGTCCGCTTGGATCTTTTGACCTGTTCGGAGTGTGGAGAATGTGGTGTTGCTCCCTGCCCAAGGGTGTCCTCCTCTCCTTCCATCTCCTGCAGGGTTGCCAGGGCCACGTACCTGTTCTCCAGTCAGAATGGAGGAACTGGTACCAGTTCCTCCGGTCTGAGCGGTCGCAGAGCGGTCGCAGAGCTTCCTCTCATGCGTGGATGACCTCTACCTGACTCAAGAAGTCTATGGGCCAACGAGAGGTAAAGCGCTGCTCGACCTGGTACTGGCTACTGGGGATGACCTAGTCGGCGACCTAGTGATCGATGGGAAGCTGGGTGACAGCGACCACGAGCTGATCACCTTCACCATCCGCCGAAAAGCTGGCAAGTCAGTCAGCAACACGCAAGTCCTTGACTTCAGGAAAGCCGACTTTGACAAGCTCAGGAGGCTTGTCAGTGAGGCCCTAAGGGACCTTGACCACTGGGAGAGGGGAGTTCAAGAAGAATGGTTGCTCCTCAAGGGAGCGATCCTCCATGCACAAACTAAGTCTTTTCCATCTCGGAGGAAAGGCAGCAAGAGGGCACAGCAGCCCCCCTGGCTCTCCAGGGACCTAGCAGGCCTCCTGACGCTAAAAAGAAAGGCCTACAAAGGATGGAGGATGGGAGTCACCTCCAAGGAGGGTTATTCTGCACTGGTCTGGTCCTGCAGGGAGCATACCAGGAAAGCCAAGGCTGCAACTGAACTCCAGCTAGCTTTGAGCATCAAGGACAATAAAAAGTCCTTTTTCAGATATGTGGGGAACCGGAGGAAAAGCAGGGGCAACGTTGGACCCCTGCTGAACCAGATGGGGCAACTGACAACTGACGCCCAGGAAAAAGCCAACCTATTAAATAGGTACTTTGCATCGGTCTTTCATCAGTCCCATGGGACGCCCATGCCCGCTACAGCACAGGGAAGTCCAGGTGAGGGTTATCCCCTGCCCTCCATTAATGCTGACTTTGTGAAGGAACATCTTGAGAAGCTGGATACCTTCAAGTCAGCCGGCCCTGACAATCTTCACCCCAGGGTACTCAAGGAGCTGGCGAGCATCATAGCCCAGCCTCTAGCACGGATCTTTGAAAACTCTTGGCGCTCTGGTGTAGTGCCCGAAGACTGGAAGAAGGCCAATGTGGTGCCTATCTTCAAGGAAGGGAGGAAAGTGGATCCGGCTAACTATAGGCCCATCAGCCTGACTTCTATCCCAGGGAAGATCTTAGAAAAGTTTATCAAAGAGGCCATCCTTAATGGACTGGCCGACGCCAACATCTTAAGGGATAGCCAGCATGGGTTTGTTGCGGGTAGGTCTTGCTTGACCAATCTCATTTCCTTCTACGACCAGGTGACCTAGCACCTGGACAAGGGAGAAGAGATTGATGTCATATATCTTGACTTCCAAAAAGCCTTTGATCTGGTATCCCATGATCACCTCTTGATGAAACGGGCCAGTTGTTGCCTTGGGTCCACCACAATCCACTGGCTGGAAAATTGGCTCCGGGGTCGGACCCAGGGGGTAGTAATTGATGGAAGTCACTCATCGTGGTGTCCTGTGACCAGTGGGGTCCCCCAAGTTTCTGTCCTTGGACCCATACTGTTCAACATCTTCATTAATGATGTGGACACTGGAGTCCGAAGCGGACTGGCCAAGTTCGCCGATGACACCAAACTTTGGGGCAAAGCATCCACACCGGAAGACAGGCGGGTGATCCAGGCTGACCTGGACAGGCTCAGCAAGTGGGCGGACGAGAATCTGATGGTGTTCAACGCCGATAAATGCAAGGTTCTCCACCTTGGGAAAAAATACCCGCAGCATCCTTATAGGCTTGGCAGTGCTATGTTGGCTAGCACTATGGAAGAAAGAGACTTGGGGGTCATCATTGACCACAAGATGAACATGAGCCTGCAATGCGATGCGGCGGCTAGTAAAGCGACCAAAACACTGGCTTGCATCCATAGATGCTTCTCAAGCAAATCCCGGGATGTCATTCTCCCCCTGTACTCGGCCTTAGTGAGGCCGCAGCTGGAGTACTGTGTCCAGTTTTGGGCTCCACAATTCAAAAAGGATGTGGAGAAGCTTGAGAGAGTCCAGAGAAGAGCCACGCGCATGATCAGAGGTCAGGGAAGCAGACCCTACGATGACAGGCTGAGAGCCCTGGGGCTCTTTAGCCTGAAAAAGCGCAGGCTCAGGGGTGATCTGATGGCCACCTACAAGTTTATTAGCGGTGACCACCAGTATCTGGGGGAACGTTTGTTCACCAGAGCACCCCAAGGGATGACAAGGTCGAATGGTCACAAACTACTTCAAGATTGTTTCGGGCTGGACATAAGGAAGAATTTCTTTACTGTCTGAGCCCCCAAGGACTGGAACAGCCTGCCACCGGAGGTGGTTCAAGCGCCTTCATTGAACACTTTCAAGATGAAACTGGATGCTCATCTTGCTGGGATCCTATGACCCCAGCTAACTTCCTGCCCTTTGGGCAGGGGGCTGGACTTGATGATCTTCTGAGGTCCCTTCCAGCCCTAATGTCTATGAAATCTATGAAATCAGTTCGCTGCGAGCAGCTCTGGTCCTGGATGTGACAGGAGGGTGACAGAATTGCACATATACAAACACACAAATCAATTGGATGCATACACACGCACACTACCAACTCAAGCACAGGTTCTAATCCTGGTTCTGGCAACTTTCGCTCCCTACACTTTAACTCTCTCTCTTTCACCTTAACCTTCCCCCAAGTATCCCAGGTACCCCAAGCACACACATACATACCGTGCCATCCAAGTTAGGAACTTATCTATGTGTACGTGGGTTGTATGGGTGTGAACTGGTGAGTGTGTGTGTGTGTATATATTTCATTATATGATATATGAATTAGTGATCTGTGTATGTGTACTGAGTGTGTGGGTATGGACAATTGATTTTTATTTAACTTTTGGGGTATATAGTGTATGTGCTTGAATTGGTGATAGGTATGCATCTGCCTAGGCTAGTTTGGACTTGTATGTGCCTGAGTTGGTAGTGTGTGTGTGTGTGTGTGTGTGTGTGTGTATGCATCCAATTGATTTGTGTGTTTGTATATGTGCAATTCTGTCACACCCTCCTGTCTAACAGTGCAATATTGAAATCCTGAGAGTTAGCCTGACCCCACAGGCAACAGGAGAACAGGGCCTGCTGTTTCTTCTTGGCGGTGCCTGGAGGTAGTGCAGGTCTCCATGGGTTTGGCTCCAGCCCACTCTCAACTGACGCTGAGGAGGCAGGAGCATGGGGAGGGGGTTAGAGCTGGGGCCAGGCTGATTGCATCCAGGGGGACTGGAGGCTGCCATCCCCTTGACTGGTGCTGGGATGCACTGCCTGGCTACGCTGCTGCGGGTTTTGGGACGCTGGTGGGTGACTTGGTAACCCGTGGCCAGGCCCAGCACTGAGTGCAGCTGTCTCAAGTTCTGGCACATGGCCTGGGGGCTCAAGCATGCCCTCTGCTCACTTGGAGTTGAGCAGCCTCTCACTGCAGTCCAGTGGCCCCAGCTCTGCATGTACCACTGACAGACCCTGTGGTCCCTAGGCATGCCCCCATGCCCTTCTCTGTGCTCCCCAGCCAGGAATGTGCTCATTGTTCGTGCTGCCCCCCAGCCACTTTCCCAGAGCAGCACCCACCTGCCACCTGCACCCCAGTGTGGCTGAGCATGCGGGGGTCTGTCCAGGTGCTGCCCAGGGCAGGCTGCAAATGCGTTTGCCCAGCTAAGTATGTTAAGGCACCTTAAAGCATCCATGTGTAGGCACGCATGTAAATCACCTTAAAGTGCCTTAGGCTAAGGTGCATTAAGTTTGGATGTGCATAAACTCATGTGTAGACACACCTATTGTACCCCAGGAACAAGTAAGGAAAGTGCAGCCATTTTTCAATTCTTTCCACTTGACAAAGAAAATGAAACTTGAACTTCCCATCATTAATTTGTAGGGTGGAACATAACTGGTGCCTTCTCTTTTTAGGCTGTTCCCATCCTGGGGAAGCGTTTAGAGGTGGGGAAGGGGCAGAGACAGAGAGGTCTCAGATTTTGCTGAGAACTGGATTTCCAAATAAAGTCTTATTTTTGCTTCTAATTTTTTTTAGATTAAAAATGCATTCTTTTAAAGTTATAAACATTGTTTTCAAAGGACAAATTGAAACACTGTTCCCAAAATATGAAAATGGAACATCGTGATATTATCCTAACACTTGTTTTCAGTTGTTCAAAATGTAGTTATATAATATATCAGTGTCGGGTAGCCACCGAGTACGGGCGCACGCTCTTATGTCCCGCTGATATCCACTGGCCCCCTCAGGGTGGTTGCAACCTTTTGGTCAGTCTAGGTGGGGTCCTACTCTCTCTCTCTTCCTGCCTGCCATGACTCTGATGTTTAAAAGATCTTTTCTCTTTCTCCTTTTTTTTGGAGATGTCACCACCTCTCTTTCATTAACAACCCACCTCCACCATGACCAACCACCGGTTTCCGCCCTAGTTCCCAAAGCCCTGGAAAAGGGATCAGTCCGAAGCAATTCCTTCCTTTCTTTTCTTTTTTTCTTTTTATCTGTAAGACAGCTGTTGAAGCTTGTTTCAGGAAAATTGAGTTCCAGGCACCCCTTGGGGCTTGTTTGAGGCTTCTCCTCCGCCCTGGGCTTTCTCCGTGCTCCCCTGGTGATTGTAGCCATGCCTGGCTTAATTGACGGCACATGACCACTTAATGAGTAGAGGGAATCCTTAATGCGAAATAGGCAGCTGGAGGGGTGGTCTTCCCCATCCTTCTTTCCCCAGGCCATCACAGCTTCTCATCTCCTGGATCCAGCTGTGGAGCCACTGGGGAAGCACAATTTTCTTCCCTCTGTCCGGGAAGCTCCCACTCTCTCTTAGAGTTTTCTTGCCACGGCCTCCTCTGGCTCACTCGGCGTCCTGCAGCAATTGATCTGTGTCTTCAAAATAAACAGAACATGAAAAAAGAAGAGAAAAAAACATGGAGATGATGGCTCAGGAGCATCCGCCTCCTCCACCTTCTCTCTGGATCTCTCCTATCTTTATCTTCTTCCTTCCTCCTTCCTCTTCACCCTCATAGTGAGGGTTCCATCATCTCTTCAGAGCCCGACCAGATGCTTACCCTGCCCTCACGTCTCTGGCTCCCATGCTTCATTCTCCTCATCTTCTGTTGTCCTAGTCTTCCTCACTCTCCCGGCTCTGCTCCCGACCCCTGGATATTGCCCCAGCAGCAGATTTGCAACAATCTGCTTCACCTGCCAAGGTGGTAAAGCCGGGCTGGGGCAGACCGGGAGCTCCCGCCACAGTGTGGACGTCATGTTCCCATGGGGTCCATGCCCCTGGTCGGGGATGCATCCCAGGTGAGTATCTTTCAGTTCCTCACAGTCAGTTGGAATGAAAATAGCATTTCTCTTACAAATGGTATTCTGATCAAAAACTCGAAGCCCATCAGTTAGTGCCACAGAGAGGGAAATTAATTAACCAAGCAATTCCAAATTACTTACCCAAGGCACCGCAGTAATTTAGGGACAACACTGGGTGCATCTATACATGCATTAATGCGCTTTAGTTAATGCACATTAAATCTAGTACCTCTGGGCACTTTTACACATGCTCCAGGGGTGGGGGGAGGGAGGTGCTTTAATTACAGTGATGCCAAGAGCTGCTCTAATTAAAGCACTGCAGCATCTTGTGTTTAGCATCCCCAACAAATGAGCTTTAGTTCAAGCACCCCCACTGCCATTTTGAAGTAGAGGGCTGCTAATACACAAGACATAGATGCTGGCTGGAGCATGGTATTTATGCCAGAGTCTGCTCTGACATGCTATAATTGTAACATGTCAGAGCAGCCCCACAGCATGTCTAAAGGCACCCTCTATTGTGAGGTACAACAAAGATGTGCATTAGCCTGTCTTAATGTGCATTAACTAAAGAATACAACTTTTTAGTGATGTTTTAATGTGCATTAAGATAAGCTAATATGCAGTAAAGCACAAATGTAGACTTGCCCACTGAGAACAGAACCTAACTCTTTTAAGAAACAAACCTAATTCTGTGCTTTAGATTTATAACTGTCCACCCCGCTAGTTCACACCATAGGTTTCTTTTGTTGATTAAAATATACTTAGAATTGGCCAAAACTATCCTGCAAGGGATTTAAAGATTGCTAGGGAGCAGACCATCATGACTAGAAGGAACCTGTTCTGGGGTAACACACCAAAGTATAAGCAGCTTATGAAGCATATCACATTTCACAGACTCCATGCACTTCATCATTCTTGACAGATCATCCTCTGTAAAATTAAAATTTTAAGAATTTTTTTCAATTTGCTACTGTATATTTGCAAAAGTAGGCATTTCCCTGGTAAGTTATTATACTTCTCACTGTTTAAATAAAATATGATTGCCTTTTTTATATCAAAGATAATCCAATTATGCAAACACTCAGAGTAAGAAAATGCAAATCAAACAGTAGCTAGAAATTCAATTTTCCCCCTCAAGAGTTTAGAAAATTCAGTTCTGGGAAACAGGTGAGTCAGATTATTTATAAAGGCTACTTTTAAGATTATGGACCAAATTTTCACAGATGCCTCAATTCAGTCTCTAAATTTAAACACATGCACATCCATAGGCAGATCAAGGAGGGGGACTGGGGTTGTGGGGCATCCAAACCCCCTTTGGCTATGTGCTGCATGTGCAATGAGCTCTTAGAGCTCACTCCTTTATCAGCATGCCTTTGGCTGGAGTCCCTGCTTTGATGTGGCTCTGGAATCCAGGGAGGAATACCACCATCACTCACCCTTCCCCACTTTTCCCATTTGGCAGCAGAGAAGGAGGTGGGTGGGCAAGCAGCAGAGACATTAATTCCCTGGATTCCTCAGCCATACCTGAGCCACAGTTACATCTCCCAAAGCCTCCTGGATCCACCCCTGTGCACATTACTTAGTCAAACCACTTACTTCCTGTAGGTAGCATAGAATAGCATCTGACAGAGTAGGCTGTTGCCTATGAAAGCTCATGCCTTTAACCCAGTGAGTCTCAAGGTGTGTGGGTACAAGTAACAATTGAACTATTCCAAAATGTCACTGACTAGGGACTAGTTCACAACTGTCACAGGTCAAAGGTGTCCACTTGTACACTGTCCAAGAATTCCAGGTGTATTTGGCATTGAAGTGCTGTGGCTCTGGCACACAGGAATGGGAATAAGCATCCAGCCCAGCATGCCTCAGTGTATGGCTGAAGGGAATGCTTGCACCCATGCTTTGGAGTTTTCAGGGGCTGAGTGAACCATGTTTGTGGGAGTTTTCTGCTTTCTCTTCTCTCCTAAGCCTGAGTTCAGTAAAGTTTCATAGCCTTCACTTAACTAAGCTTTGCAGAGTTCTCGCCTGACTTGGGGTGCTCAAGGGGGCGGGAGAGAACACATGAACCTACATTTTTGAGGTTCCCAGGGGCTCATGGAGTATATTGAGGGACTGTGGTCAAGTACAGAATGAGGATGCAGCTTGTTTCATAGTTTCATAGTTGGTAGGGTTGGAAGGGACCTGAACAGATCATCAAGTCCCACCCCCTGCCATGGCAGGAAAGAGCACTGGGGTCAAATGACCCCAGCCAGGTGTTCATCCAGCCTCCTTTTAAAGAACCCCAGGGTAGGAGCCAGCACCACTTCTCTTGGAAGTTGGTTCCAGATCCTATCCACCCTCCTAGTGAAGTACGGCCTCCTGATATCTAGCCTGAATCTACCCTCTGCTAGCTTGTGACTGTTATTTCTTGTCACTCCTGGGAGTGCTCGGGGGAACAGGGACTCTCCCAATGTAAATGGCCACTGGATCCCCCCTCAGCCTTCTCTTGTGGAGGTTGAACAGGTTCAGGTCCCTTAGCCTCTCCTCGTAGGGCCTGCCCTGCTGACCCCTGATCATGCAGGTGGCTCTCCTCTGGACCCTCTCCATGCTGACCACATCCCTCCTGAAGTGTGGAGCCCAAAACTGGACACAGTACTCCAACTGTGGCCTAACCAGTGTCACATAGAGGGGGAGGATTACCTCCTTGGACCTGTCTGAGATGCATCTGTGGACACATGACAAGGTGTGGTTGGCCTTCGTGACCGCATCCCCACACTGTCAGCCCATGTTCATATTGGCCTCAATAATGACTCCAAGATCCTTCTCTGCCTTGCGCTGATGAGAAGGGAGTTCCCTAGTCTGTAGGTATGCTGCTGGTTCTCCTCCCCAGGTGCAGTACCTCGCACTTGTCAGTGTTGAAACCCATCCTCTTCTCATCCGCCCACCCCTGTAACTTGTCCAGATCCAATTGCAGCCTATTCCTTCCTTCCAATGTGGCCACTTCACCCCACATGAATAGTGTCATCTGCAAATTTGAACAGGGTACATTTTACCCCTTTGTCCAAGTCGCTGATGAAGAAGTTGAGCAGTGTGGGCCCGAGGACCGAGCCCTGCAGAACTCCACTGCCCACATCCTTCCAGGTCGAATAAAACCCATCCATCACCACCCTCTGGGTGCGGCCCTCTAGCCAGTTAGTGACCCATCTGACTGTGTATGCATCAATACCACAGTTTTCTAGTTTTCTTTAATGAGAAGGAGGTGAGAGACCGTGTCAAAGGCTTTCCTAAAGCCCAGAAAGACTATATCCACCACGAAACCTGCATCCAGGGATTTGGTGACCGTCATAGAAGGCCACCAGGTTGGTCTGAGAGGACCTGCCTCTAATGAATCCATATTGGTTGCCCCTAAGCATAGTCTTCCCTGCTGGCCCCTCATGGACATGCGCCAGGGTAATTTTCTCAAAAAGCTTCCCCAGAACCAAGGTAAGACTTTCATAGATTCATAGATTCATAGATGTTAGGGTCGGAAGGGACCTCAATAGATCATCAAGTCTGACCCCCTGCATAAGCAGGAAAGAGTGCTGGGTCTAGATGACCCCAGCTAGATACTCGTCTAACCTCCTCTTGAAGACCCCCAGGGTAGGGGAGAGCACCACCTCCCTTGGGAGCCCGTTCCAGACCTTGGCCACTCGAACTGTGAAGAAGTTCTTCCTAATGTCCAGTCTAAATCTGCTCTCTGCTACCTTGTGGCCATTGTTTCTTGTAACCCCCGGGGGCGCCTTGGTGAATAAATCCTCACCAATTCCCTTCTGTGCCCCCATGATGAACTTATAGGCAGCCACAAGGTTGCCTCTCAACCTTCTCTTGCGGAGGCTGAAAAGGTCCAGTTTCTCTAGTCTCTCCTCGTAGGGCTTGGTCTGCAGGCCCTTGACCATACCAGTTGCCCTTCTCTGGACCCTCTCCAGGTTATCCGCATCCTTCTTGAAGTGTGGCGCCCAGAATTGCACGCAGTACTCCAACTGCGGTCTGACCAACGCCCTATAGAGGGGAAGTATCACCTCCCTGGACCTATTCGTCATGCATCTGCTGATGCACGATAAAGTGCCATTGGCTTTTCTGATGGCTTCGTCACACTGCCGGCTCATGTTCATCTTGGAGTCCACTAGGACTCCAAGATCCCTTTCCACCTCTGTGCCACCCAGCAGGTCATTCCCTAGGCTGTAGGTGTGCTGGACATTTTTCCTCCCTAGGTGCAGCACTTTGCATTTCTCCTTGTTGAACTGCATCCTGTTGTTTTCTGCCCACTTGTGCAACCTATCCAGGTCTGCCTGCAGCTGTTCCCTGCCCTCCGGCGTGTCCACTTCTCCCCATAGCTTTGTGTCATCTGCAAACCTGGACAGAGTACATTTGACTCCCTCATCCAAGTCACTGATGAAGACATTAAAGAGTATCGGTCCAAGGATCGAACCCTGCAGGACCCCACTGCCCACACCCTTCCAGGTCGAGACCGACCCATCTACCACGACTCTTTGGGTGCGGCCCTCTAGCCAATTCGCCACCCACCGGACTGTGTAGTCATCCACATCACAGCCTCTTAGCTTGTTCACCAGTATGGGGTGGGATACCGTATCGAAGGCCTTCCTGAAGTCTAAGTATACGACATCCACCCCTCCTCCTGTGTCCAGGCGTTTTGTAACCTGGTCATAGAAAGAGACTAGGTTGGTCAGGCACGATCTGCCCGCCACAAACCCATGCTGGTTTCCCCTCTGCATAATTTGCCCTGCCGGGCTCTCACAAATGCGAGCCTTGATAATTTTTTCAAAGACTTTACCAAGGATGGAGGTGAGACTGACCGGCCTATAGTTGCCCGGGTCCTCCTTCCTCCCCTTTTTGAAAATGGGGACCACATTAGCCCTTTTCCAGTCTTCTGAGACTTGGCCCGTGCGCCACGAGCGTTCGAATATTCCTGCCAGTGGCTCTGCAATGATGTCGGCCAGTGCCTTCAGCACCCTTGGATGGAGCCCATCCGGGCCTGCTGACTTAAAGGCATCCAGTTCTTCCAAGTGACTCTGCACCACCTCAGGATCTACGTATGGAAGTCTGGCGCCTGCTGCTGCCTCTCTACAACCCCAGTGAGAGACTTGTCGTGCCCCTCACTTAGGAACACTGAGGCAAAGAACTCATTGAGGAGTTCAGCCTTGTCCCCCCTATCTGTCACCAATTGTTTCTGCCCATTTAGCAGCGGCCCTATTCCTCCCTGGGCCTTCCTTTTACTCCCAATATATCTAAAAAACAATTTCTTGTTGTCCTTTACTTGGGTTGCCATCCTCAGCTCCATGGTAGCTTTGGCCCACCTAACTGCCTCCCTACAAGCACGAGCAGAGGAGGTATATTCATCTTTAGTGATCTCACCCTGTTTCCGCTTTTTATGTGACCCCTTTTGGCCCTTAGGCTGCTCTGGATTTCTCTGGTCAGCCATGGAAGCCTGCTGGCCCCTTTCCCTCTTTTGCCTCGCTCGGGGATCGTCTTGCTTTGTGCCCGAAGGATCGTTTCCTTTAGGCACAGCCACCCTCCTTGGGCTCCCATCCCTTCAAAACTCCTACTCTGCACTGCTTCCTTGACTAATCGCCTGAGTGCATTGAGATCAGCTTTCCTAAAGTCTAGCACTTTCACCCTACTAGTTACCTTACCCACTCGCCATCTTATGTTGAATTCTATTATAAGGTGATCACTGTCTCCCAAATGGCTACCGATCTGGAGGTCCCCTATCATGTCATCTCCCGTTGCCAATACCAGATCCAGTATGGCATTCCCCCTAGTGGGACCATGCACCTCCTGTGTGAGGTGGAGGTCCTGTACACAGGTTAGAAACCTGCATGAGCAATGGGAACTTGCTGTCTGCGTCTCCCAGCAGATGTCTGGGTAGTTTAGGTCCCCCATGACTACCGCCTCTTTAGCTTTTATGGTCTCCGAGAGTTGCCTCAGGAGCCCCGCATCTATTTCTTCCCCTTGGTGTGGGGGTCTGTAGCAGACCCCTACCACCAAATCCCTTTCTCCTTGCCCCCCATGTAGCCTAACCCACAATCCTTCTACTTCCTCAACCTCGGTTTCTGTCTTGATGAGGGTTGATGTATATTGCTCACTGACATAAAGTGCAACCCCCCCCCCCCTTTCTTCCCCGACCTGTCCTTTCTATACAATCTATAGCCCTCAATATGTACCGCCCAGTCATGGGATGAATCCCACCAGGTCTCTGTTAGCCCCACTAAGTCATAGGTGTTTAGTGCGAGCAGGAGCGCTAGTTCGTCCTGCTTGTTCCCCATGCTCCTAGCATTAGTATATAGGCACTTGAGCCCTGCGACTGGTGCCTTTGCTGCCCCCCCGCTCCAAGTCCCATGGGGCTCATTGTTTCTTACCTTCTTGTTTCTTACCTGTTCTGTAGTGCTGGCCTCCCCATGGCTTTCAGGTTCCCAATGTTCTCCTTCTTCAGGCTGGGCTGTCCTTGTGGGTGCCACATGGTTTGGTGGTCCACAGCTTCCCCTGCCCTCATACTCCCCTCCGCCCGACAGCCTAGTTTAAAGCCCTCCGGAGGAGATCCGCCAACCTAGTAGAAAACACACGCTTACCTTTGGGGGACAGGTGAAGCCCATCCCAGCTGAGCATGTCCCTCGTCGTGATGTGCGGGTCATTGTCCAGGAAGCCGAAGCCTGCCTTGAGACACCACTGCCGAAGCCACCAGTTGGTCTCTCTGATGCAGTTCTCCTGCCGTCTTCCTCGTCCAGTCACTGGTAGGATGGAAGAGAAAAACACCTGGGCACCGAACTCCTTCAGCACGCCACCCAGAGCACAGTAGTCCACCATCAGATGATCGGGGGTTCTCCTGGCCGCATCATTAGTACTCACATGGACTAGGACCATGGGGTAATAATCGGTGGGCTTGATCCTGGCCTGGATTACCTCCGTCACATCCCGAATCTTTGCTCCAGGGAGGCAGCATACCTCTCATGCCGAGGGGTCCTGGCGACAGATGGGTCCTTCCGTACCTCTCAGGATGGAGTCTCCTATGACGAGCACTCGTCGCCTCCTCCTCTGGGTCATCGTGGATCTCTTGATCTGTTCAGAGTGTGAAGAACGTGGTGTTTCTTCTTGCTCAAGGGTTTCCTCCTCCCCTTCCATCTCCTGCAGGGTCACCAGGGCCTTGTACCTGTTCACCAGTCGGACTGGAGAAGCTGGTACCGGTTCGCTGCGTGCTGCTCCGGTCCTGGCTGTGACTGTCTGCCACTCTGCTGTGGAGGGTATTCCCCGGGGTGCTTCTTCCTTTGGTGCCTGGGCCTGCAGGGAAAGGAAATAACTATCAATTTCATCCTCCTCCTCCCTGATCCCCCTCAGCCTGCTAACCTCCTCCCGGAGCTCCCTCACCTGCGCCTCCAGAGCCCTAAGACGGGCACCTGCCGGACAGGTGTGCGGGCCCCCAATCTCTGCCCCCCCTGGCCCTGCTGGGGATACCCCACAGGCCAGGAGGTAGGGGGACACCATCTCCCCCATGGGCTCGGTCTGGGTGGAGGCCTCAGACCTGCCCCGGGTAGCCTTGTCCCCCTGGGCAGAGGCCCTAGCAGCACTCCTCGTAGACACCATTCTACAAGCTACTGTTTGTAGACCTGTGCGGTGTCTACACCCTACCCCTACTGGAGTCTCACTCCTGGCCCTCCTGGCCCGCCCTCTGGCGCGAACGCCTGCACAAACGCCGGCGTGCTCTTACAGAGCACGCCTGTTTGCGCGCTCTGTTCGCGCCGTGCGGCTCGGGAGCGCGGCTCCCTACCGGCTCAGCTATATGGGACCCGGGGGGCTTCCCCTCCGGATCTGGCTCAGCTGTGCTGGGTCCCTCCACCCCACTTACCTTCGGGGGATCAGCTGCTGCTGCCCCCGCTGCCGATTCCTCTGTTGCTGCTGCCACTGCCGCCTCCGGTCAGTTGGTTGGTAAAAAGGGCACACGTGTGCTGCCTCCTCTCCTTCCCGCTGCTGGTTCCCGAGTGCTGGGAACTACGTCACTCCGTGGCTTTAAAGCCCGCGGTTTGAATTACCCGCCCCGCTCCAACGGCCATTCAGGCGCCCCGGTCTACCCGGAAGTGCCTGCCGGCAGTTCTGCCCCTACACTCCCCCGCTGGGAGGATCCGCTGCCACAGGAGCCTGCTCCCCCAAGGGTTAGCCCCGGGGGTTCCCCCTGGCCTGGGGGGACAGTCCCCTCCCTAGCCCTCCCTGTTTGCGCGCTCTGTTTGCGCCGCGCGGCTCGGGAGCGCGGCTCCCTACCGGCTCAGCTATATGGGACCCAGGGGGCTTCCCCTCCGGATCCGGCTCAGCTGTGCCGGGTCCCTCCGCCCCACTTACCTTCGGGGGATCAGCTGCTGCTGCCCCCGCTGCCGATTCCTCTGTTGCTGCTGCCGCCGCCACCTCCGGTCAGTTGGTTGGTAAAAAGGGCGCACGTGCGTGCGGGACACACGTGTGCTGCCTCCTCTCCTTCCCGCTGCTGGTTCCCGAGTTAGTTTCCTGGGTCCTCTTTCCTCCCTTTTTTGAAAATGGGAACCACACTGGCCCTTTTCCAGTCCTCCGGCACATCGCCAGAGCACCACAAGTGCTCATAAAGCCATGCCAGAGGTCCCACAATAAACTCTGCTAGTTCCCTCAGCACTCTGGAGTGGAGATCATCAGGACCAGCTGATTTAAATATGTCCAGTCCCTCCAGTATTTCCCTGACTAGGTCCTCACTGACCCTAGGCCTGGGTGTGCCTCCCACAGGGCCTATGGGGGTCCCAGTGTGGAGGGATGACCAGGTCCCTACTCAGAAAAATGGAGGCAAAGAAATTGTTAAATATGTTAGCTTTTGCTGTCTTGTTAAAAAGAGAGCTTTTATTGAACAAGCAGTCTTGTATATCTGTCCTCTTTGAGTTTAAACTGCATTTAAACAAGGCTAAATGTATCTATACTCTAAGGATATGGGCACAGGCATGCTTAGAGCTCTCTCAAAAGGCGAACGTTCTCAGCTTGGTCACATTGCCTTTTTTTTACACTCCCCTTTTGAAAGGGCTCCAAGCTTTCATGTGTCTGCATACTGCGGCGCCATCCTGCCCTACCTTCTGCTTACCCATGTTCATAAAACAGGCAAGTATTGCAGTTGGCTTTGTATGTTCACTGCGATTATGCTTCCCTATTTCAATTACTGTGTACTCTAACTTAGTTTGCTCACAGTGCATTCTCTTATGGCAGGAATTCTGCTAATGTACTAATGTATGTATCCTGAAGAGTGATGTGAAAGGCTACTGTTTATCTTGCTTTATTTTACTTAATGTGCAGTTAACTTGTGGAAGTCATTGCCACAGGGGGCATATCTACATGTGTGCTTTATTGTGCAGTAGCCTAATTTACTGCTCAGTAAAGTGTCATCATCTACTTGTGTGTGGCAATTAGGTTGGTAAAGACTAATTTAATTTATTGTGCTGTTGGATAGTCCTGTCAGACACAAGTACTATCCAATGGCGGAGTAAATTACTTAATTTAAATGTATATGTAGATGATGATGTCTAGATTAGTCACATTAGTCACACCCAGGAGGTGATAGAGGCAGACAGCAACGTTAGGTTAAAAAAGTGAGTAGGTATATTCATGGGTGATAGATCTATTAATAGCTAATCAACTGAATGGTTGGAGATGTTCCTCTGGCATCTCTAAACCTATAATGGTGGATGCTAGGGAGGGTATCTAGATCACTCTAGATATCTAGTTCAATGATCTCCTTCTATCACATCTATTTCTGCTGCTGTCAGAGACGTGATACTCGGCTAGATGGACCATTGCTATGGCCCGGTACGGCTCTTCTTATGTTCTTATCTATAGCCTGATTATTATAGCTAAATTACCATTGAGTATTATAGGCATTTTCGCACTATGTAACTAAGAGAACTTCTCTATTTAACATTTATCTCATATAGATTTTACTCAAACTTAGCTATAATCTATAAATTATACCTGATAAGGTCATATGAAAGCTTTAGAAAATACTTTGAGATAAAAAGTCCAATTAGTTCACTTATTTCCTTGTCTATGTAGAACTCTTAGCTGGACTATATGTTAAAGAATCACGTTTTCTCATGTTACATGATACAAGCCCCGTGATTTCATCACACCATTGCTGATGTAACTGAGATGAAAGTTTGATTCTAGATATCCATCCAAACTATGCTTTGAACTACAAAAGTGAATTCTCTTGGGTTGAGAAAATTGGACTGGAAACTTCATAAAAGCAGATTTTTCTCTTAGAATTTTGACATATCCACTTCTGACCCCACTCAGAACCTTGAAACTCATCAGTATGCAAAAAGAAAAGGGCAAATTCTGTACAAATGTAAGTGTCTTTGATCCTAAAAGAGTTCCATTCTCGATCAGTTAGAATTTGGGCTGGAGGTTGGGGTCCTCATTCTTTCAGTTTAATTGCATTGTGTATCAAGTCAAAATGGGGAAAGCAATTTTTATCCTTTAGTTCATATATTGTAGGTTAGTGTCAGTCAGGTTAGTGTCAGTTCATATATTGTGGTTAGTGTCAGTGCATCCACCTTGGAAATTCATGTTTTCTTGCATTCTCAACGATCTCCTATAATGACTTATTCTGCACAGCTACTGGCTTGTAGCTACATCTGGAAGATGAATATTCAGAGGCAAAACATCTTTCAGCTGATAAAGATATTGTACATCATACTGCTGATATTTTGCATTATATAGAACATGGAAAAATTAAAATTTTGCTGTAATTAATTGATTTGGTAGTTGGTGTCCTGCAGCTACAAAACACTTAGAAACAAACCCTCAAGACAGAGATAAAAACACATTTTATCTTGAGCTTCATATTTTCCAGCAAAGCTAGAAAGTTGAGAACCCTGAAGACTTGATTTGAAACCACAAGCTACCACAGTGGGAAACTTCAGACCATAGTATGCCTGGTAGCATTAAAATTTGTATTATTGTTACATGACAGAGGTAGGTTTCAACCATGAAGTTTGAATCCGGTTTTGAAAATTCAGGAAATTCTAAATTTGGGTTTGATTTGGATCCATTTCTAATGATACAAAGAGAATTATCCTAAACACTTTTTTATATACTCAAATACAGAATTAACATTAACTTTTAGTGATATAGGGTACATCTACATGATACATTTTACTATGCATTAGACTAATATAATCAGTAGGGCTGTGTGAAACTTTGCCAGCTGTTTTGTTTTGACGCTGTTTTGACTTGTTCCGAGCTCGAAACAGCAAAATCAAAATGAAACAAACAGCTTCAAAACAGCCTCGAAACAAAATGAGGCCAGTTGAAACATTTTGAATTTTGAAGCAGCCAGCCAGGTGGTGGGAGGCACAGGAGAGCCAGGGCTGCACTCCCTGTGGCTAAACAGTTCCGCAGGCCCATGTGGCTAAGCCCGGCAGGGAGTGCAGCCCTGGTGCTCCCCGCCTTCCACTACTGGGCTAAGCTCCATGGGGCTGGAAGAGCTGATTGAATTGCAGCGCTGGTGCTGCCCATTTCCCTCCGCCGGGCTGCACTCCAATTGGCTCCGCCAGCCCCATGGAGCTCAGCCCGGTGGCAGGAGGCAGGCAGAGCTGGGGCTGTGCTCCGCCTCCTGCCACTGGGCTGAGTTCCAAGGGGCTGGGAGCTGCTGGGAGCTGAACCCAGTACCAGGAGGCACTTTCCCTCCACTGGGCTCAGTTCCCCAGTGCTGCAAGCCACTGGGAGCTGAGCCCAGTGGTGGGAGATGCTTCCCCCACTGGGCTCAGTTCCCCAGTGCTGCAAGCCACTCAGAGCTGAGCCCAGTGGCGGGAGGCACTTTCCCCCACTGGGCTCAGTTCCCCAGAGCTTCAAGCCACCACAAGCCAGCAGCCTACACCCAGAGCCAGGAAGATTGGTTCTGCCACTGGCCCCAGGCAGCAGGAGCAGCCTCCCGTGATCCGGCAGGCAGATCGAGGCCCACACCCCCAGGAGTAGTCCAGCAGAGTCCCCACAGACCTCCCAGGAGTATGGGTGGGCCCCCAATCTGCCTGCTGAGTAACAGAAGGCTGGTTCTCCCCCCTGGGGCCAGCAGCAGTACCAATCTTCCTGGCTCTAGGTGCAGGCTGCACCCAGCGCTGGTCCCAGGCAGCAGCAGCAGCAGCAGCCTCCTGTCACCTGCCAGGCAGATCAGGGGCCCACACCCCCAGGAGGAGTCCAGCACAGCCCCTGCAGCCCTCCTGGGGGTGCAAAAGAGCCCCTGATCTGCCTGCCAAATGACCGGAGGCTGGTGCTGTCACCTGGGACCAGCACTTGTCACAGCCTGTGCCGGGAAAATCAGTGCTGCTGCTGGCCCCAGGGGGCAGAACCAGCCTCCTGTCATCTGGCAGGCAGATCAGGGGCTCTCTGGTACCCCCAGAAGGGCTGTGGGGGCTATGCCGGACTCCTCCCATGCGTGCAGGCCCCTGATCGGCCTGCCGGATCACAAGACGCTACTCCTGCTCCCCAACTCCATCTTGTTGACAGCTTGAGGTGAAGTTTCCTAGAAACCTCTGCACCTATCAACTTGAACCTTGGCAAACTTCATGCCCTCAGAAGGGGCTACCATCCCTGCAAGTTTCATCCACATCACGCAAGAAATGACAAAGTTATAGGCTGTTTCGTGCTTCCCCATTATAGCCTATGGGCGAAACATCGAAACAATCGAAACAGCGAAATTGTTTCAACAAAACAAAATGGAACAGTGCTTTCAAAATGAAATGAAAGTTGAAATGAAACACTGTTCCATCGAAACATTCAAAATGGAAGTCAAAGTGGAATGCTGGTGTTTTGAACAGCCCTAATCTGCAGTACAGTGTCACCAGATTAAATTAATTACTACACATTAGATTAGTCTAATGAATGCTCCATTTGCTAGTATCAGTACATACAGGTACTAGAAAAATGGTGCATTAACTAATGCTCAGTAGGATACCTGTAGATAGCAGTAAGCTGGGCAGCAGAGTGGCACCCCAGCCCATTGGGGTATGAGTGGCACCCTGGCTCATCAGGGCACACACGCCTCTGGCACTGAACTGCCCAGTGGCTGGCAGGCAGAAGGTGAGTCCTGGCTTATAAGGCTCACTGACATGTGGGTGGGAAGGGGTGGCAGCAATTGTGGATCCCCTTCCCCCAGTGCCCCCAGCCATTCAGCTGCTGAAGTCCTGCTACCCTCTGAGTGCCTTGCCACTATCAGAGCTCAGATGCTGCCGTGCTCCACACCACATTTCTGCAAAAGGGTTTTTTAAGACCGTTAAGTGTTGCAGGCTTGGAGAGGGAATGGCTGGGGGTGGAGGCCCTCACAGAGAGTCCTAACTGAAACCTGGACTGGAAGCTAGAGAGAGAGAGAGAGAGAGAGAGAGAGAGAGAGAGAGCCCAAAACTTAGGCCAGTTGAAAAGAGGTGTTCCGCTGAGTGTTTGAATTTAGGGATGGTGGGAGAGGTGGCTTAATGAAGAGCAGGGCAACTCATGGTTCCCTATGGTGTTCTGAGGGCAAGCCTCCCAAATTTGTATTTATTTTCCATGAAGGCATCACAGTTGGGACAGGGTGGTATCGTGGGAAGGCAGAGTGAGAGATGAGAATGGTGTGGTTGCTCTGGGGCACCACACCCACCATTAGAGGTGGTTCTGGTTGCAGCACTGCTTTATTCCATTGTAGTTGGAAACTTTGGTTCAGACGGTGTCTGGTAGTGAGCATCTGTTACAAAATGTTAAGTATAATAGCACTCAGGACCAGATCCTCAAAGGTCTTAACTCTAAAAGTGCTGGAGTTAGACTAAATATATTTAGCTTCTCTGCTTTAGTTCTCCAAAGGGTCAAGCAGCCAGCCAGCCTTTTATACTAAGCCAATCATTATAGCATATGATCATCATAAAAGGCCAAATACTGAAATGGAATGGAGAGTAGCCCATAGTTTCTTGAAATGAAAGGATCTCATGCGAATTGGCAGGGGAAAGGGAGAGCATATTGCTGTTCCTGGTTCTGTGCTTAGCAAAGGTGTGTAAGCAGGTAAATCAGCCTATCAAATTAATTTTAAATAGAAAAATAGCAAAATGCAAAACCTGGTGGCAGAAAAATGGTTTGAAAAAATGTTTTTAACTGTAATAGGTAAACCAGAATAACTAACCAGCTGCCCATTTCCTTTTATTTCAAATGCATTTGGAAGAATCTTACAGGAATTCAGATTTAAATTTTTATCTATTTTTTATACCTGTTCGAGCTTTTGTCTTTCTGCACCTGTTTCTTTATCCTCAGAATGATTGTTTAGCTTTCTTTTTCCACCAAAATGTCTTATTTCACCTCTTACTTTTCACAGAATAATATTATATACTCTGGAATCTAAATGGGATGTAGTAGAGCTCATTGCAGTTAATATATTCTTTTATGATGCATTTTTTATAGAATTTTTTAGTTGTTCGCTTGATCACACATTAGCATCATTAAGTGAAAGAGAAAACAAAAAGTCAAAGTAACACCATCAGCTAAACAGAAAATTATCACACGTTTAAAGAACAACTAAAGATAAAGGGGAAAAATAAGGGCATGAAGAGGACTCAAAAGCCCCTAAGTTATTTAGGAAGCCCACATCATAAATAATATGATTCAGGCTCCTAAGTGCCCAAGGCACTTTTGAAAACACAGCATAGACTCCTGAGTAATTTAGGCCTATTTGAAAATGCTGTTCTTTTTCAGAACACAAACTGGAATGAATTTAACTCAATATATATTTAGTTAATCCAGTGTGGACAATCGTCGGTTGGATGTAAAGTGGCTGGGATCCACTTAGTGTAGTCTGGCAAGAAACAACTGCAAGGTACATCAGTAGAGACCAGGTTAAAATGACTTAAGGGTATCTGCACAAGGGTTGCTCACCAGTTTATATAATTTTAAAGTCTATTTTAATTACAATTGTGCCAGTTTGTGTGGTAGGTAAGACCTCAGAAAGAAAAGAAAAAAAGCTATGTCATCATAGCTATGTTGTGGAGAGGCAGAAGGGGTTTTTTTTTTCCTGCTGGCATGTTAAGTCATCTCCGTGAATGGAAGAAGCTAAGCCAACAGAACCCATCTCCTACCAGCATAGCTGCATCTACACCAGGGTTTTTTTCTGGTATAGGCACATCAGCTAGGGCAGGAGTCGCACACTTATGACTACAGAGCTCCCAGAGGAGCCAGGGATTTGGGGGTGTAGTGAGTGGGAGTTGGACCTGCCACTGAAATCTGGGGCAGAGAGACCTTCGAGGTAAGTATGTCAGTGAGGGGGGAGGGAGGGGGAGAGCAACAGCCGCATTATCCTCTATGTCACTGCTTACCCTACTACCTAGTTTGGATCTGGCCCAAGCATGCAGTTGAGTTTGACATCTCGAGCTAGAGAGATAAACACCTCTCATAATGCTTTGGCAGCAAAACATTGACACCTCAGTCTCTTTGGTTGTTACCCATTCTCATAAAACACAGAGCTTATTCGTGGTGTAGGAGAGAAGCTGAAGGCCAGATGTATGAGTTTGCAACTAAGATTAACTTGCAAGAAATTAATTTGCCTAGACTCTTATATTTCACATGGATCTGAAGCTGAATTTTTAGGGGGATTGAGTCAAGAGTTTGTTCATTGCAAAGCACTGTGCAATACAGTGTGGCAACAAAATTGTATTACAGACCTTGGGAATGGTCTTAGAAGCATACAAAGCCTGTTGACACCAATATCATCTTTGCTGGTGGCCTTCTCCTTTTGCTATCCAGTCTTCTGAGATTTACCAAAGCAAGGATAAAACTTTTTTTTTTTCTATAAAGCTGGCAGGCCTTGATAATATGAGATTAAATTGCTATTCACAGGACAGTTTACTAGTCCATCTTTACTTGGGATTTAGTTTTATAACTAGCTATTTGTGGGGAAATACTTGGCACCTCCAGTTAGTTACATACATGCACAGTTTTGATCATCTAGAACTGAATAGCACAAAGGAATATGTTAGCAGTATGAAGGTGTATTACATGGCAATGCTGTTTGTGGAATGAATTGTGAGCACAATCAAATATTTCATCAAACATTGACTTTATATAAATTGCACCACTAACTATCTACACATATATAAATTGCACATGCAGAAACAGAGACTAACATTTAAACATCTAGCCCTAATTATTTTAATAGAAAATAGGTAGCAAGAAATTTTATACCTAAAGGGAAAATCAATGAAGGTGCTATTAAAATTAGAATGGCCCTGAGATCATGTTATGAATAACTCTTGCCTATTTCCTTCAAGGCTACTCATCTCTTTTGTTCCCAGTAATGCACAGCAGTGTGAATGAATGCAGGTATATTAACTGTCTTCATTTTATATATATATAAACTTCTCTAGAAAGTGAATGTAGAAGATCCTGTTTACTGAGTTTGCAAGCAATGGTCTAGTTTTCATGTCATAGATCAAATAATTTCCCCCAAAGGTTTATAAATTAATTAGATCTGATTTTTTTATATGAGCAGAATGTACATCTGTACCGAAGTAGGAAGCAGTAGCAAAATGAATAATAAAATATTTAAATACAAAGTAAAAATATATTTTCCTATTAAAATTATCAGTGAAATCATGCCAATTCATTTTAATATTTTCATGAAATTTTGATTGCTTTGTTGTATCCTTTTTATTAACACCAGATCATTCTATTAACTATAGCTGCTACTTGATAACATCTATTTGAATTATGTGTGTACTTTTCTTTAAACCTGCACTAAGAAACCAGCTAGGGCACTGCTGGGGTCGACTGAGGAAAGCTTTAGAACAATCAGAGAGACAGAGAGAGTACCTGTAGGAAGATGCCATTTTTCACATAGATTTCCTTGTTCTGCATTAGAAGAAATTAAGTTTTCTGTGATTCTTCATCCTGGTAACATCACAACAGCCAATACAATTATGTTCAAGATGCTTGGGGGAGAATGTGAAAATTATACCAAAATCTAAATTGTAACACTGAAGTCTGAAGAAGGGAAAGGGAGCTGTACAGAAATGAGGAAGCTAGTCAAGAAGATGGTGAATAAAAGAATTAGGAAATGAAAATTTTGAGATTTATCAGCATGGAGGATTTTTTTCCATCTCCTCTCTAAACTAAACAGCTACCATCTTGGGCCCCCTTCAGATGGAAAAGGTGAATATGGTATGAAGTTCTGAATACCTGCAGGTGGGTGAGGAACAGTTAGGTATGAGTGACCATAGGAACAAGTTGGGATATTTCAGACCAGTGGGTCCATCTAATCCAGCATCCCATTCTTGATGGTAGACACCACTTGATACTTCGGAGGGGTTGTGCAAGATTATAATGAATGTCAAGAACTCCTGCACCTCCATCTAAATCTGTATTAAAGTATAGCTTTTCAATTTAAACCAAGTATAAACATTCTGGCTACATACAGACATTCAAAAAGCCTGAGATAGAATTGATTTAAGTTATGTGATTTTCTGTAAATGGTGTAGTTTAGGTCAGTAGAGAACAGAATGCATATTTGCCCTTGGAGGAGGGGAGGGTGCAAACTTTAGACTGTGTTAAAAATGGTGGACCCCAGTCTGCATACCAAACTTCTGTTATGAGTATAGACAAGTTTTGTTTGCTGAATTTCTGTTCTGTTACACGGATAGACTAGTTCCCAATCACTTATGCCTGTCTGTAGACCTGGCCTCTGTGCCTGGACCCCAGGGAATAGTGACATGCATTGCTGACCAGGGAAAGGAACAATCCAGAGCTCTTTCAGAACTCCAAGTGGGCAGAGGCTCCCCAGGGAAAGGAGTTCTTTATTGGTATTGAATGCCTGAGTTGACCAGGCCTCATTCAGATTTCAGTAAAAGTGATAGTTTTTAGTGATGAGTTGGTTAAATTTTAAGCTTGCGGGTAATGAAGTATGATTATCTCTGCTGAATAACAGAAAAGGGAAGACAACAGAGCTGCATATGGTGGGAGTGAAAGGTCTTCCTCACTAAATGTATGGTCAGAGCTCGAAGTTCCCAGAAGTAACGTATTCTTGGAAACAGTGACCAAGTTTATGGCCCTATATGTTCCTCCCCTTTGTGAAAAGGTGGTGTGGATGAAAGTGAAGCAAGTGACAGCAGAGAGCAGGCTTTTACTAAAACTGCAGAGAGCAGTGGAGTAGATGAAGATGAAAAAAAAATAAGAATAGCTAAATTTCCCCTAAGACAGAAATGCCCATAGCTGCTGAGCTCTAATAATAATAGCATGTAACAAGATTTCATCAGTACATTGCAGGTAAGCAGGTTTATGGCCATTTGGGGAAGCTGAGATTCTATGATGGTGGGTGCCCAGTAAGAACCTAATAGGAGAGACAAAACATTAGGAACTGGCAGAGCTTGGAGGGATATGCTGTAACCTTTAAATTGCTCTGACAATTACGATGAATGGTTTAGAAAATGGGTCTAAAATCTGAAACTATTTGGGGTATTAAAGAAGATAGAATTTGAAGAATTAGTTGATTTTTATTAAATGCTGTAGCTTCGTATCTTATGGTTCAGTGTAAGGTCAGTTGAATCTGCTAACACAATTTCTCCTCTGAGGCTGCTGGGAATACAAATATGCAGTGTATCGCCCTTATCTGGTCCTTCTGAGTATGCACAAAGCTGTACTGATGATCAGTAACTTTCTAAAGATAGCAAGAACATCTGCAAATCTACAAGAAGGTTTCTGAATAGATGAAGAAACCAGGTGTTAACAGTTATTTGCCTACCAAAGGCAAAGTTATTTGCCTACCAAAATGAGTTTTTACACTTTCTCTTTCTAGTTTATGTGATATGATTTCAGTTTCAGTATTCTTGATGAGCAGTAGGCAACCCTTTCCAGCTGCAGGACCTCATTGTAAGTAGCCAAGAAAAGGTGTGGACAGGAGCTACAAATCTGCCAGTAACTATCTAGGATCAAACTGCTTTGCAATAGTCTGTAAGAGCAGAGCTCCAGGCAGCTGTTTAAGCAGTGACTGTGGCACATCAGAATAGGCTACAGTAGAGGAGAGCAGGCTGATTAGTGGGTTCAGGGAAACCCCTAAGATCAGGTGATGGTAAAGTGTGAAGCCCATGGTACTAGGGCTTTTGGGCCAGAGAAGGCAGCCCTGAGTGCTGCAGAGAAAACTCCTCTGAGTACAGGCTGCTGCTGTGAGGTCCACAGGCTGACAAAGGTACCCTGGAGAGTTGGAGGGAACCATATAAGGTGTATGGGTTTGCTGTGACACAAAGACACAGAAGTTGATGGGGGTTGTTGTTTTTTTTAAATCAGTTTGTTTATGGTGGCTGTTTTGGCTATGAAGCCTGTGTATGGCTGTAGGAGATGAGGCGCCATGGTGGGTGTCCAGAAAGACACTATATCTTTTGATTAGAGTTTGGAGTGAGACTACTGGTCAGGGGGCTAGTGTGAGAAAGCTGTAAGGGTCTTTATTCTGGTATTCCAAAGGACCTCTTAATGTTTTTATTTTATTTAATTTTTTTTTACTATTAAGGCACGTCAGGGTCGTATGCTGGGAAGCTGAAGTGTGAGTAACAGGACTAGTATTTCCACCAGAGGGTGCCATGGCCATCCTCAAAGGCAGGTCCTATTACAAACCCACCTTGGGTCAGAGGTGGGTGGGTTCAGGACTTGCTTAGACCTGGCATTTCTCTCTGCATGGCATGGGCAGAGCACCCACAGCTGAAATTTCCCCTCCCCTGCCAAGCACCACCAAAGCCCCAAGGCTGGATCCAGTGATGTTGCAGGATGGATCCAGCCCACAAGCCAGGTTTCAAGAAGATAATTTGTTTTTTTGCAGATAGAAATCTTGAAAACTGCACACAAAAACTGTTGCAATTTTAAAAACTGATCTGGGACAGTTATAGAATTCTAAACATATATAAATACATCTTCTGATGGATATCTTATAAATTCCAATTGACTTCATGAAATGTCTATGAAAATCTATGAATGCTTCTGTGTGTATTGAATCAGCCACTTGCTACAGGGGTCATATCAGGTATCTCACAGATAAGGACCATTTGAGAGTCATTACCTGATACAGCCTTCCATTCCAGTGAAAGAACCTTAAAACTAAAGATGGATACAGTTTTGAGGAAAACCTGCCCACCCGACATGGTCTGCCATAAGAGAGCAATAAAAAAAAAAAAAACCCAGAAGAAAAGAAGGAGAAAAGAAACAGTGTTGGAACTGGCTTTTAGGACATAGAGATTACTTTTTTTTTTTCTTGAAGGAAATGCAATTTCAGGAGAAACATCTTTTTCACAGCATAATCCAAAACCCATTTCATTCAGGGCAAAGAAGCTGGACCATTGGATCAGAAATCAAAATGGACATCACGACTATATGCTGTAGCAAGGAGCAGGGTTAGTTTCTTAGGATCATTTGGGCACATTTTGTATAACAAATTACCTGCTATTGCAAGGGCTCAAGACTTTGGTCTCACCTCTGGTATTTCTTGCTCTCTTCCTTTGGCATGCTGCAGTTCTTAAGACCCTTGGCCATAGGGTGTTAGGTGGTTTGTGGGAAGGGCCAGAGCCAGCATGGATGTTTCTGTAGATTCTTTCTACTTGGCTTTTACATGGTAATAGGTAAATGTAGAGAATGGGACTTAGTGACCTAAGTGGCCCCTTCCCATCCTATATTCCTGTCTTAATGATGAAAACACTGTATTTAAAATAAGCTTGTGTATAGGGTATTTCTTTTAATTTTTTTTAGTAGCATATCACTCTGTTACCCAAATCCTGTTTTTTCCCTGCAGTCTTTCTGAACTGATTTTGAGCTCTATTCACTCTGTTCCATGATTCACCATATTTTTATGTCAGATTTTATTCGCTTGGCTTTTTTTTTTTTGGTCAAAGCATCTCCTAAGAGGAAAACAAACCTTATAACAATCAAGAGTAAGCATTCAAATTCCCTGTATCTAAAAGGTTTCAAAATTAGGCAAAATGAGCTTGCACCCTGCTCCCATGCTGTGGCTTTAAATATGCAGTGTGCAAATGATTAGTATGATTTCTCTTACGGGTCCAGATTATAAAACTTGTAGGTCTAACCCTAAGTCCACATTTAATCACTTAGGTCCTCATTTTCATAAGCCCCAAGCATCCTGAACTTTCAAAAATATGGCATTTCATTTATAAGCTTAAATTCAGATAGGAGTCTAAAATTAGGCCCATGGGTTTGCAAATGATGACACCCATCCAAACCATTTTAAGAGTGTCTCTGTTTCTTTCTCTTTGTCTTGTGTGTGTATGTGATCTATACATGCGCATGCAAGCTTAGTTTTGGAATTGCCTATCTTTTTAGAGAATAACACTGTGTTCTTAAAGTTCTTTCAACAGGGTTTTGGTGTACAGTATTTTATTTAATTGTAAGGACATTTATTAACAATGTAGTACTGTTTTCTGTGACCCTTTTTTTAAAGAAAGTACCTGAAGAGTAGAATGAACATGCATAGGTACATTGAGAAAGATCTCAATGACCAATTATTTTTTGCATTGAAAGTCAAAGGAAAAATATATGATTATGTTAAAAAAAAAAAAGAAAAACATTGAACTATGCATCTACCTTTACTAATTCACTGCAGTATTTCACCAAAATGATCCATAAAGATAGCTGTTTAGAGGACAGTTTAGGAGTTTGAAACTGGGATTGAAAATATCTAGAAAAGTCTTGATAAATGGAATGTGTACTTTCCCTTTAAAGACAAGTTAGCTCCTGCAGAATGAGCCCTACATCAAATTTAACTTCTATTGAACCCTGACTGAGAGAGGTCATGTTATTACAAGAGTACCAGAACACTGCTTGGAGTCTGATGAAGGTTGCTAGATCTAGAGACCTTTCTGGTCCCTAGCAACTTGTCAGGATTCCTAGCAACAGAATGCGCATATTGAGAATCCCATATCAGTTTACTCTTTGCAGTTCTTGGGAGGGAGGGCAGGGGGAGTGTGACTGGATAATTTTCCCATTGTAGGAGCTCTGTCTGTTGACACAGAAGGACTGGCTGAAGTTTATCTGACAATTTTTTTTTCAAGAGCAGGCAGTCCTCACTCAGACAAGGTAGAGTACAGAATGTGTCTAGTGGTTCCCACCTAAATCCCATGGAGGTGGCCTTGGAGCTAGAACCATACATTTTTGGGAAGTCTTCAGCCCAGGAGGGGCTATGGAAACAGACCTGCGAAGCAGCATGATGGAGGTGGACCTTGGCAAAGGGAAGGCAAACAAAGGTGTGGAGTGATGAGGGCAAGTAGTCTAGTCCCTGCAGCTGTTGCTCTTCCAGGGATCCAACCTAGCGACTGCTGGGAAAAGGTACAAGGAAGGGCTCTAACACTGTATGAACATGGAAAACCAACTCAGACCATAGCAGAAAGATTCTGGAGTCTGAGGAAGGTACAGGAGTGTGCCCTGTTTCAGCTGGCTGCTTCTTTTGACTTTTTTAATTGGACAGAGTCTAATGACTCAGTTGTGGGTCAAGTCACCTGCCAGGCCATAGTTCAGGGAAGACTGAAGCAGTGACTGTGCCCTGATATTAGATGGGGCAAGCTGTTCTAACAAAGGTAAAACTCTTCAGGTTCAAATATCAGTAAGTCTGACGCAAGTCTCTGTCCCTGCCAGCTTGTTTCACTGAGCCATTGTCAAGGGGCAAATGCCCCCTTAGTATGCATAGTGCATGCGGGTCGGACAGAGTAATTCACTTAAGCATAAATGGCTGGGGAGTTAAGTCTCCACGCCATTTGGTCCTTTAAACCTCTTCAGTTTGGAGTACTAATTGGTGGATTGTGTGAGGTGAACACTGGTCCATGAGGAATTATTGCTTCATTTAACATAAGACATTAGACAAAACTAAGCTGGTTTAAAAGCAACAGTCTACAACTGAATGGTGCCTCCCATCTTGGCATCACACTTCCTTCTAGTGCCTCAAATCTATGTATTTTTCTTTTTAAACTAAGGCAACTGTTTGCATTAAGATTGCATCTCTCAGTTACATGTTGTTGAAACAGCTCCTGGTAAGCAGTGCTGAGAGATATTTTTAGTGCAATCAGACCCTTGAACCATGTGCACAGTCAAGTCTTCTGTTCCCTCCAAGCTATTATTTTTTGGCCTTGAATACACGATAAAGAAATGCCTTGGGGAGGACTGCTGGCAGTCAGCACTGAATAATGGGCCTTGGACTTAGAAGACTGATCCTCTAGGCTAGGAACAGAAGTTACATATACACCAGTTTAAGTGATCAGAAACTGGTTTAAACCTGTAACAGAACAGAAGCTCAGTGCACATAAACCAGTTTCAAAATGGCTGAAACTGGTTTAAGATAAACCTGGCTGAATGTAGTATCACACTTAACTGATTTGCATCAAACCGGTTTATCAAACTTCTGTCCCAGACCCCTTTCTGGTTCACTTTAAATCGCAGCCTCCCCAGCATGTTTTGCAGCCCTGGGCTATGCTGTGCTGTCTGCTTCAGAGAGCAGGGCTTGCCCTGCCCCTCTGCTCCCTAGCTGGAACAATGAGGGCTGGCTGATATAAGAGGGCGGGGGTAGGGGGGCAAGCCAGGCTGGGGATGCAGTTCAGTAGGGTGGGGGAGGACGTGACTGCCCCCTGCCTCCAGGCAAACTGTTAACTTCCTTACTTAACAAAGAGTACTGAGACTTACTTTTCTCCAGGCCCAAAACAACAGGCTGTTTTATTCAGGAACAAACAACAGCTATCCGGGAAAATGAAAGTAACTCTGGAATAACAGAGGGTAGAGTTCTAGCTCTTCAGCTCCATCCCATCATAATGAGTACTAACAATCTAACCCTATAATTGCCCAATTACTACAGTCCTCCCCTCTTAATTTATAACCCAGACATAATCTTTCAAACAACTAGGAGCTCTCCATTCTCTGGCTGGAAAGCACTGCTCCTCTGGCCAGGGGAGTATGTATCTGTCTCCAGCATCTCTGAGCTCCAGACTAGAAGAGTTTGTGGATAATTCCACATTACTGGGCTCAGAATTCTCAGTCATTCCTCCAAAAACCCATCTTTCTCAGGCAATGGCTCCAGTCCCTCCGGTAGGTTGGTTCGTAAGCAGATTTGCTCCTGATGTCGTCTCACCATTTGGCCATTACTGACTCCAATTTTAAAAGATAAGGGTCCCGTTTGTTTTTGGATCCTGCCTGGAATCCAAGTAGGTTGACAGGTACTGAAATGTTTTGTGTAGACAGGATCACACCCCCGCAAAGCTCTCTCTTTAGCGAAATAATCATGGTTGTGTTTTTGAAGGGTCTATTTTTTCTGCACTTTTTGTACTATATTGGGATACAGTAAGTCCAAATGAGTCCTGATCCTCCTTCCCATTAATAGCTGGGCAGGGCTCATGCCTGTGGTGGTTTGAGGTGTGCCTTGATATTTCCAAATTAATCGAGCCAATTGTGTCTCCAAACTTCCTCTGGTCATTTTTTTTCATCCCTTCTTTGAAGGTCCTCATGGCTCTCTCTACAAGACCACTCAAAGCTGGATAGTATGAAAATGTTTGAATATGTTTAATTCCATTTTTACAAAGGAACTCCTTAAATTAATGACTAGTGAAATTTGGGGCATTATCTGTGACCAATGCCACAGGCAATCTGTGTGTGGCAAAAGTCTGTCAAAGCTTGTCACATATTGCTTCTAAGGTTGTTGAGTTCATGAAGTGCACTTCCAGCCATTTTGAAATCTATTATAATCAAAAACATTTTCCCTAAATAGGGACTGGCATAGTCTATGTGCAGACAAAGACAAGGCTGTCTTGGCCATTCTCAAGAATGCAAGGGTGCCTTTGCTGGTGACTGTTGATATACTTGACATTGGGGGGCAGTGCTTAACCACCTTTCCCAGGTCTTCAGTTAGGTGTGGACACCACATATAGCTGCAAGCCACAGCTTTCATTCGGAAAATTCCAGGATGTGCATCATATAGTTCTGCCAGCATTTTCTGTCATCCTTGAGGGGGACTACCACTCACATGCCCCACAAAATACAGCCAACCTCTATGCTCAGTTTGGTACTTTTGGTCCAAAAGGGCCAAAGCTCTCCTCCTGGATTCTGTTTTGGCCAGCCCTGTAAGGTATTGTGCATTGCTCTAGACAGGATAAGATCCTGCTTAGTCCACGTTCTAATCTGAGAAGCCTTCACTGGTGTCTGTTCCAAGTGTTCCATCAGCAAAACTACTTGCCTGGGGAGCTGTTCTGTAGGGGCTGAGTCTGGTAGTGGTAGTCTGCTCAGGGTGACAGCATTCCCATCCTGATGGCCCAGCTTGTAAAGAATTTTGTACTCCTATGCAGCTAGGATCAAAACACACCACTGTAGTCATGCTGCTGCCATAGTGGGTACTGCTTTATTTTCCTTAGATAATCCTACCAAAGGTTTCTCGTCTGTTATGATGGTGAAAGCCTTCCCATTCATATACTGAGGAAACCTTTTTAGGCCAAATATACCTAAACTTGCCTTTTCCAACTGAGAATAACCCCATTCAGCTTTGTTTAGTGTCCTTGAAGCATATCCAATAGGCCGTTCTTCCTGATTGTTCAGTTTATGGGGCAACACAGCCCGTACTCCATAAGATGAAGCATCGTAGGACAGTATTAATTCCTTGCTGGGATCAAAATGAACCAAAATCTCTGAAGTCTGCTGCTTCCCAGGGGCCTGCATCTGGGACATTGCGGAGAGGATCCCAAAGCTCCTCCAACCCACAGACCACTATCCCATGCTCCTTATTCATGTGGGCATCAATGACACAGCTCAGAGCACTCCCAGCTGGGTCATGAGGTGCTACAGGGATTTGGTAGCAGGGCTAAAGGGTCTGGGGGCACAGGTGGTGTTCTCGTCGATCCTCCCAGTCTCAGGCTATGGGCTGAGGAGGGAGAGGAGGATCCACATGGTCAACCAAAGACTGCAGCGCTGGTGTCATCGGGAAGGCTTTGGCTTCCATGACCACAGCCCACTCTTTGGTGAGAGAGGCAATGAGCTGCTGGGAAGAGATGGCCTCCACCTCTCTTCCCTAGGGAGGAGGCTCTTCTCAGCCAGACTGGCTGACCTGCTCCACCAGGCTTTAAACTAAGCCCGCTGGGGGACGGGGGGACTACCGCCACTGCTGGCTCGCTGAGCAATCCTTGCAAAGCCAGCAGGTCAAGGCACTTAAGGGTGCCCACCCCTGCCCCAGCCCTAGTAAAATCTGTGGGCAAGGAAGGAGCCCCCCAGGGGACACTTGCCTGTCTGTACACAAATACCAGGAGCTTGGGGAATAAGCAGGAGGAGCTCATCCTCTTGCTCAATGCAAATAATTATGATGTCATAGGGATAACGGAGACCTGGTGGGACTCCACCCATGACTGGACCACGGGTAGAGATGGCTATACCCTGTACAGGAGGGATTGTGTAGATAAAAGGAGGGAGGGTGTAGCTCTCTATGTTAAGGAAAGCTACACGTCCCTGCAAGCCGATATTGGCAACCAGGGTGGATGACCGGAGACCCTCTGGGTTAAAATCCGTGGGGAACATGGCACAGGGGACACAATGGTGGGCGTCTACTACAGACCTCCCACCCAAAGTCCTGAGCTTGACCAGGAGTTTGCCCGGGAACTGGCTGAGGCCGCATGGTCCAGGACCATGGCTGTCATGGGTGACTTCAATTACCTGGACATCTCGTGGGAGGATTGCTCAGCAAAATCTGAGCGGTCACAAAGCTTCCTCTCGTGCGTGGATGACCTCTACCTGACTCAAGAAGTCTATGGGCCAACGAGAGGCAAAGCACTGCTTGACCTGGTACTGGGGATGACCTAGTCGGCGACCTAGTGATCGATGGGAAGCTGGGTGACAGCGACCACTAGCTGATCACCTTCACCATCCGCCGAACAGCTGGCAAGTCAGTCAGCAACACAGAAGTCCTTGACTTCAGGAAAGCCGACTTTGACAAGCTCAGGAGGCTTGTCAGTGAGGCCCTAAGGGACCATGACCACAGGGAGAGGGGAGTTCAAGAAGAGTGGTTGCTCCTCAAGGGAGCGATCCTCAATGCACAAACTAAGTCTATTCCATCTCGGAGGAAAGGCAGCAAGAGGACACAGCAGCCCCCCTGGCTCTCCAGGGACCTAGCAGACCTCCTGAGGCTAAAAAGAAAGGCCTACAAAGGATGGAGGATGGGAGTCACCTCCAAGGAGGGTTATTCTGCACTGGTCTGGTCCTGCAGGGAGCATACCAGGAAAGCCAAGGCTGCAACTGAACTCCAACTAGCTTTGAGCATCAAAGACAATAAAAAGTCCTTTTTCAGATATGTGGGGAGCCAGAGGAAAAGCAGAGGCAACATTGGACCCCTGCTGAACCAGGTGTAGCAACTGACAACTGACGCCCAGGAAAAGCCAACCTATTAAATAGGTACTTTGCGTCAGTCATTCATAAGTCCCATGGGACGCCCATGCCTGCTACAGGACAGGGAAGTCTGGGTGAGGGTGATCCCCTGCCCTCCATTAATGCTGACTTCGTGAAGGAACATCTTGAGAAGCTGGATACGTTCAAGTCAGCCGGCCCTGACAATCTTCACCCCAGGGTACTCAAGGAGCTGGCGAGCATCATAGCCCAGCCTCTAGCACGGATCTTTGAAAACTCTTGGTGTTCTGGTGTAGTGCCCAAAGACTGGAAGAAGGCCAACGTGGTGCCTATCTTCAAGAAAGGGAGGAAAGTGGATCCGGCAAACTATAGGCCCATTAGCCTGACTTCTATCCTGGGGAAGACCTTAGAAATGTTTATTAAAGAGGCCATCCTTAATGGACTGGCCGATGCCAACATCTTAAGGGATAGCCAGCACAGGTTTGTTGCGGGTAGGTCTTGCTTGCCCAATCTCATTTCCTTCTATGACCAGGTGACCTATCATCTGGACAAGGGAGAAGAGATTGATGTCATATATCTTGACTTCCAAAAAGCCTTTGATCTGGTATCCCATGATCACCTCTTGGTGAAACGGGCCAATTGTTGCCTTGGGTCCACCACGATCCACTGACTGGAAAATTGGCTCCTTGGTCGGACCCAGAGGGAATTGATGGAAGTCACATCACTTTTTCCCATGATGAGGCTATCATCAATCCTTACCACTACCCCTAGAATCTCCTTTAAGAGGATTTCCATGACCCTTTGGAATATGCCAGGGGCTGATGAAACTCCATAAGGTAATCTATATTAGCACAATCCCTTGTGGGTATTTATTGTGGTGAATTCCTTACAGTCCTCCTCGAGTTCCATCTGTTGATAAGCCTGGGACATGTCCAAATTGCTAAAATGTTGACCTCCTCCAAGCACTGCTAGCAAGTCCTCAGTGCATGGAATGGGGTAGTTGTCTAACTTAGAAACTTGATTGACTGTGACTTTATAGTCCCCATGGATACAAACGGTTCCATCAGGCTTGGCTACTGGTACAATGGGTGTTGCCCATTCAGCAACCTTCACAGGGGAAATGATGCCTTCTAGTTCCAATCTATCCAATTCTATTTCAATTCTCTCTCTGAGGGCATATGGAACTGGCATGGCTTTGAAATACTATGGTTGGCTGCTCTCTTGGATATAAATCTTAGCTTTTATTCCCTTCAATGTACCTAACCCCTCTTGGAATACTGCAGGGTAGGCCCCCAGAATTTCTTTAAGGGAGGGCATTTCCTGTAAGTCTAACTTACATATTTCTTCCCAATCTAGTCCGAGTTGTTTTTCAGCCATGTCCAACCAAACAAGTTTGGCCTTTCTCCTTTTACTACTAAGGCTTTTAAGGTTTTCTGTTGTCCTTTAGCTGTAACAGGGACACTTACTGATCCTATTACTGGGATGTTCTCCCCAGTATAAGTCTTTAGTTTCACTCTTGTCTTTTCCAATGGACTCGGGCCTGCTGTACACTGTTGATAAGTCTCTTCTTTAACCACTATGACAGAAGCCCCTGTATCTGTTTCCATGCATACAGGTTGATTATTTAACTGTACAGTTACTCTTTAAGGTTCCACTTTATCCTCCATTACACAGTATACACTGTGTACCTCTTCATCTGCCTACTCTTCCTCATCCCCCTGTATGTGATAAGCTTTTTGCATTCTTTCCTTTTCTTTGGCCTGACCTAATTGTGCAACCGGATAGCCCCCCTTGCATTTCTTTGCCAAGTGTCCCTTTTTTCTGCATTTATGGCACTGGGACAGTTTTTGTCTGCAAAATGCGGCTGAATGCATGCCTCCACAGCAAAAACATCTCTCCAAGTCTCTAAACTTTTGTTGAGAGCTTTGCACTTGGTTTATGGGCTCATTTGGGTTTCTTTATTGTCTAGATGTAAATTCTGTACATTTTCTACTGCTGCTTCCATGGCAGTTGCCACCTTTACAGCTTTGTCCCAGGTCAGGTCCCCATCTGCAAGTAATTGTTTTTGGATTTTGACATCACTAACTCCACAAACAAATCTCCCTCTCAACATATCCTCTAGGACGTTTCCAAAAGAACAGCGTTCAGTTAGCTTTTTGAGCTCATCAATATACTCTAAGATAGATTCACCTTCCTTCCTTCTTCTGTTATGGAATTTGAAATGTTTTAAAGTAGTGTTTGGCTTGGAGTATAATGTTCAGATAAGATCTTTTGCAACTCTGCCGAATGTTTATCTCCTATCTTTTAAGGCTGCAACAAACTTCTTAAAAGGGAATATGTTTTGCTGCCACAAACACTGAGAAATATTGCCTTCTGTTTGTCCCCATTAGTGATTTCATTAGTTTGAAAAGAATGGCCCAATCTCTGAATATATTGCTGTCAATCCACAGTGTCTGGATTACATTCCTCAATTTTCCCATAGGAAGACATAGTTAGATTTTCTCATCACCACTGTTACTTACTTTACAAAGAATACTGAGACTTACTTTTCTCCAAGCCCAAAACAACAGGTTGTTTTATTCAGGAACAAACAACAACTACCTGGGAAAATGAAAGTAACTCTGGAATAACAGAGGGTGGAGTTCTAGCTCTCCAGCTCCATCCCATAATAATGAGGACTAACAATATAACCCTATAATTGCCCAATTACTACATAAACCCTGGCTGGGATCTGGGGCCAGGGACGGGGGTTAAACACCCATTCCCCCACTCATATTTACTGTAGGCTGCACACGTGGACTACAAATCCCACAGGAACCTGGAAGCAGGAAGAGGAAATATAAGGAACTCTGCAGAGTCTTGCTGTTATAATTCTGGACTGCAAATCCCAAAGAACTTGGGGGCATCAGGAAGAGGTAGTGAACAGAAGGCCATGCTCTAGAGCCCCCTGGCTTCCTGCTTGAGCCACTGCAGGCATGTGGCTGCATTTTCTGAATCAGTGGTAAACGTTTGTTCACTTCTGTTTCAATTTAATCTGTGTAGTTTAGACTAACCTGGACAGACAATTGATTCAGCCTTGGGCTTTTTGACTGTCTGTACTTACCCCTACTGTCTGGGCTCACAGATTTGGATATTTTAGTTCAAAGCTAGTAGCAGACATAATTCTTTGCTAGGTACTGGAGGGAAAACTGTATAACCCACATTTCTGGTATGGTTTTCTGACACTAAATCCTTCTTTTCAATCATTCCAGTCATCTATATATGGCCATCCTTGCATGGATTTGCATTCTTCAAAATCCCTAGTCTGTCCCACTCCTAAGGCTGTTTCCCACTCCCTCGTCCCATACTCTGTGGTTGTACTGCTCTTCATTTAAGCCAAGTTTATTTTTCTTTTAAAATATTAAACTTAGAACACTTAATAGAAAGCATGCTGTAGAGCTGCTAAGAAAGTTATGTACAGGAGTAAAAGTAATCCATTGCCATGTGCCACCATTATACTGGCTGCAGTAAATGGTGTTGAACAAAATAATGAAATTTAATATCACTGACAAGCAAGGAAAAGCATCATACTATATGCATTAACATGTTCACAGTGTTGACTATATCAGAAAAGGTACCCATTATCACTCTGTAGGAATTCTTCAATCCCCAAATCATGTTTATCTGGACAAATTACCTTTGTATCTCAACCAATATCAGTTGAGATACATATGAAGAGAATTTGACCCATGGATTTTAAGACAAAAAAGGACTTTTATGATAATCTAGACAGAAATCCTTCATAAAACAGAGTATACAACTTTACTGATAACAGGACTTGCCACTCCTCTATGGAAGGAGATCTCAGTAACCCAGCCTCCTGCTTATGAACCACTTCCCCTAATCTGGGGAAGACTGCATACAATTTAAAATCCTTTCCATAAAATGCTTATCCCTTTCCAGTTCTCTCTCATTATTAGGAAGCATTAAATGACCTCTAATGGATTCCACAGTTTTCCCTGTTTTGTAGATCTTTCAGCAAGGATAATTGTGCACAGAAATAAATTAATAATAAAACTTACTTAGCAATACCTTGAATATTCAGAGATCTTTGACACTGAGCAAGCTTTGTGAAGTAAGCTTTTGAAAGAAACTAAAACAAAACCAAAGCATCTCTTTCCTGCATCCGTTTGGGTAACGGGGGCAAACTTATACATTTTGGAAGGAGAAATATGCTGTCAGGCTGTGACAGGGCACTTAGTACACCTGTCACTTCAAGAGAAAAGAGAGGCTGAGCTAGAAGCAGCCTGAAGGAGTGGCAGGGGCCAATTAGAGGGCCTGAGCTGGTCGGGCCCCATAGAGAGGCAGAGTGTGGGGCCATGAGGGCACAGAGCCCACAGTGGGTAGAGTGTCAGTAGGGTTGGAGAACCCAGGGGGCTGTAGCCTAGGAGGGGCATTTGTAAGCAAGGCCTGCAAGCCTGAAGGTCTCACTGGCCCAGGAACAGGGCCAGGGCCCAGAGATAGGCCAAAGGTTGAGAAGGGTCACAGCTGGTGACTGGTGAGGCTAGAGGACATGGCCTCTAGCCTCACATGGCCCAGAAGCAGGGTCAGGGCCTAGAGAGGGGACAAAGACTGGGGGTCACAGTCAGAGACTAAGTGGGCCAAGGAGCCTGTAACCCAGGAGGGGTGAGGGCTGGGGATGGGAGCCCATAGCCCAAGAGTAGTATATGGCTCTCCGCCCTTCAATGCAAATGTGACAGGTGGGTGGGACCGGAAGTCCCGCCCCCTTCGCTCCACCCCCCGTTCCCCTTTTATGGTGTGTGACGTCATCAGCCACACCCCCTGACCCTGGTCACGTGGTGCATGACATCAGCAACTCCACCCCTGACCCCAGTCACATGGTGCGTGACATCAGCAACTCCACCCCTGATCCCGGTCACGTGGTGCATGACATCAGCAACTCCACCCCTGACCCCGGTCACGTGGTGCGTGACATCAGCAACTCCGCCCCTGACCCCAATCACATGGTGCGTGACATCAGCAACTCCGCCCTGACCCCAAACACGTGGTGTGTGACACCAACACCACATGGTTCATGACATCAGAAGGACAACCCAGGCAGACCCTCAAAGCCCAACCCCTCATGCTGCAAGATCCGCCCTAGATCACATGGTGCTGTTATGGCCTATCAAGTCCCTGACCACTCTAACCCCCCTACGCCGGAGCATAGGTGTGGCCTATGGGGTGGTAGGGTGGTGATGTGACCCCTCTAACAACCGGCCCCAACACCCCCAACCAATTGGCAGGGGTTTCAGAGGCCTCAGACCTCCCAAGAACAATCCTGAACCAATTGGAATGAGTACAGTGGGGGGGTGGGGTTTAGGCGGCAAACCCACTAGGTCTATCTGCTTTCCCAAAAGACCCCTCTGTTTATCTGAGACCGTGCTAAGGCAAGCAAGGGCAAATATGGATTCTTTCACAACGCCTGTAGGCCCACTCATTACACCACCAAGACGGCCTTATAGAAAGCGTTACCGTAGAAATAGTTTTGAGGAGGAGACCCGACTCCTTGCCCAAAGACTCTTTGAGACGCCTGACCCTGTTGGGGAAGAGCCTGTGAACAGGCAATTGGAGGAGACCCAGGACCTCGAAGCAGATGTTGAGACTTTGGAAGATGGTATCTTTGTGCCTGAGCCTGCGTGCGAAGTAGAGGTCACTGCAGAGGAGAGACCAGTAAGAGACTTGGAGCATGAATGTGGGGGTCTTTGGGTTGTAACGGTAGTGGTGGGGTTCACTTCATGGCACATGTGTGTTTGGAAGTAGCTAACTTAGTCCTTTATTTGAATTCCTTTGCAGCTAGATGAAGCCTTTTTAATGACACCAGAAAACCTCCTCACCAGTACACCAGAAGGAAGTGTATGCTTCTGCAGAGAACAAAGACCTGATGAGACTGAAGAGTTAAGAAGTCAGCTTGGCATCGAATCTACACAAGCTCTTACATCACGTGAATGTAAAGTTTTCATGAAGTCTCTTGTTCACGTTTCCTTTTATGGCATAATGAAATACTGCTTGAGGCAGAGACTTTTTGACCTATGCTGGGGGTGCACATTTGACTTAGGGGGTCAAGAAGCCCATGAATGTATTACTTGGTTAGATGAAGACATAAATAAAATAATTCAGGATCTTTGCCAGGAAATATGTCTTGATAGCATTTTCAATGCTGTTATAATCATAGGGTTTGCCAGGAACAGTCTCAGAATTACTGAGAAACACTTAATTCAGGTTAGACAGCTTCTAAACACTGTGTATTCTGCAGAAGATCCTAAGGCTGCCCTTCATGATTTGATCACTGAGGAAGATGAAACACTCATACCCCATATTGAACGCTTAATTGGTGCTAGAGATTATAAAACCCTGCTTAAAAGAAGGGATTAGCAAAACGAGTTTGGGGCGTACCTCTGTTGCTGTTCTGGGTGGGAGACTGGGGAATGTGAGGCTGTAAAACACAACAACAGTTTTCTACATCTAATGTATTTTAGCATTTGCTTTAGTGTCTTGGATAGCTAATCACATACATATAGGGTTTTTTTGTAAAGATAAAACAATGAGACTTAATGGTCATTAGAAATGATAAAAATCCTTCTTAGGAGAAGGGGTAACAAAATAAACTAGTAAAATATTGTAAAAGTTTTAATGGAAATAAAGACTGAATTTAAAAACATATATTCTCACAGCTTTTGTATGGTATGGGTGGGGTGGGGGTCTTGTTATAAAGATAAAACAGACCTCAAAAAAAAAAAAAGATGACCATAAGTTATCTCTTACCAAAAGGCCTGCTGTAAAGATAAGGCCGACAAGGTATAATGGTCACTGGATATGATAAGAAACACTTCTTAGAAGAAAGTTTAACAAAATAAACTAATAAATATTATAAAAGTTTTTAAGGGAAATAAAGACTGAATTTAAAAATATATATTCTCACAGATTGTGTATGGTATAGGAGTGGCGGGGGTGTGTATCATAAAGATAAAAAAACAAGCGGCCTGGTGTGTCCAGATCGCCACATGTTTTAAGACTAAAAGGGAGTGGAGGTGTCTTTTAGTGCTGACTATTTTAATACAGTTATATTTTACTTTATACACACACTATTTTCCGGTCGACAATGCATAATGGTCACTGGATATGATAAGAAACACTTCTTAGATGAAGGATTAACAAAATAAACTAATAAAATATTATAAAAGTTTTTAAGGGAAATAAAGACTGAATTTAAAAAGATATATTCTCACAGATTGTGTTATGGTATAGGGGTGATGGGGGTGTGTGTTATAAAGATAAAAAAGACGCCCGGTGTGTCCAGATCACCACATTTTTTAAGACTAAAGGGGGTGGGTTGTCTTTTAGTGCTGACTATTTTAATACAGTTATATTTTACTTTATACATGCACTATTTTCCTTAATCAATCTGCTACATGGTGAACATTATTATGGTGTTTTAGATGTGAGAAATGTGTTTGGCATGAGAAATTATTGTGATCTTTGTCAGACGTTGTACAGCCATAGCCATACGTGCAGGTTCCAATGTCATCTTTGCCTGAGCCCAAACTGCTCTGAAAACGTGGGTAGGACACAGCGGTGCCCTAACTGTAAACTGTTCTGTCATTCCAAAGAGTGCTTAGAAAAGCACGTGGCCCTGGCCTCTGAAAATATGATTGAATGTCTGACTAAAACTCTGTGCGATGAGTGTAAATCTTATGTGGACAAAAAGCACGAGTGCAAAGGGCGACAGTGCAAACAGTGTTATGGGAAAATCACGGATGTAAACAAACACTGGTGCTTTATGCGCCAGATTAAAGAGCCTGAAGAAGGCGAGGGGTACATTTTTTATGATTTTGAATGTGTGCAGGAGATGGGTAGGCATGTGCCCAACTATATTTTTGCAATGGAGCTAAAGACAGGGGAAAAAAAACCTCAGAAAGACGCAGGCAAAAACCCCAAAAGGGTTTGTAAAGCTAAGCCCAAAAAGCCAGAAAGCACTTGGGAGTTTAAGGGTGAAGAGTGTCTGTCTGATTTTATTAAGGTTTTTATGGATAAAAAGTTCAAGAACTACACCTTCATAGCTCACAATGCCAAAGGCTATGACGGTTACTTCGTTGTCAGCCAGTTATTGAAGGAAAAATTGGGTGTGAAACTAATCACCCAGGGCGGTAAACTCATGTGCATTGAAGTGACCAGGCTAGGCATCCGTTTCATAGATTCTTTAAACTTTTTGCCTATGAAACTTAGCAGACTTCCACAGGCAATGGGATTTGAAGGATGCAAAGGTTATTTCCCACATTTTTTTAACAGGGCAGAAAACCAAAACTATGTGGGACCTCTCCCAAAGATGGAGTACTACGGCATTGAAAATATGATGTCCAGTGAGAAAGGACACTTTTTAGAATGGTATCAGAATAACCGCGATAAGACCTTTGACATGCAGAAGGAGCTGGCCTATTATTGCCAGCAGGATGTAAAAATTTTGAAAGAGGCCTGTTGTCTCTACAGGGATGAGATTATGAAAATGACACGGCGGGTAGACCGAGTGAAAGTAGATGGTGAACTCCAAAATGTAGTACGCTGCATAGATCCTTTTCAATACATTACACTGGCCTCCGTCTGCATGGCCATGTACAGGTTTATGTTTTTGGAACCACAGACCGTAGCGCTTCTCCCCCCGGACAACTATCACAGGAAGAAAAAGAGGTTTTCAACCCCATCTATTCAGTGGCTAATGTACATATCGGAGAAAGAAAATATTCAAATTCAACATGCCTTACAGGGTGGGGAATTTCATGTAGGTCCCTATTTTTTAGACGGCTATGCCAACATTGGTGGGGAACCTACGGCGTTTGAATTTAACGGATGCTTTTTCCACGGCTGTGTCACTTGCTACAATGAGAAAAACCAGAACCCTTTGACAGGGACGACCTTCGGGTTTCTGAATTATCAGGCATTGCACAAGACCGATTATCTCAAGAGAGAAGGGTTTACCGTTAGGACCATTTGGGAGCACGAGTGGAGAGCTCTGTTAGAAATGGATGGGGAGCTGGCAGATTTTTTAAGCAGAACCCCGCTGCCTTCTCCACTGGTGCCTAGAGATGCTCTTTTTGGGGGCAGAACTAATGCCATCTGTCTATATTACCAAACTAAACCTGGCGAACAAATACACTATTACGACTTTACCAGTTTTTACCCCTTTATAAACAAAACGAAGGAATACCCAATTGGACACCCTGAAATGACAGTTTCCAACCCCTGTTGAGCTATTTTGGAATAGCCAGGGTGAGACTGTACCCACTGCGAAGTCTTTTTTTCCCTGTGCTACCCACTAGGATGAACGGGAAACTTATGTTCACGCTGTGCCGCCTCTGCGCAGAAACAAGACAGCAAAAGTGTGACCACACAGATGAAGAGAGGGCCCTCCTGGGCACGTGGTGCACACCAGAATTGAATAAAGCTATTGCCAAGGGGTACAGAGTAGCTCAAATCTATGAAGTTTGGCATTTTGCTGAGAAGTCTAGCACCCTTTTTTCAGAGTACATAAAATGCACCTCCGTCAGAAGCAGGAAGCTTCGGGCTACCCCGCCTGGCGTACTGACCTAGAAAAACAAGAGAGATACGTGGCCAATTTCTTGCAAAAAGAAGGCGTGACCTTACGCCCTGAGCACATCAAACCCAATCCTGCCAAGCACCAAATAGCAAAATTGTTTCTAAATTCTTTGTGGGGTAAATTCGGTCAGAGAACCAACTTGCCCAACACCAGTATCGTTAGAGACCCCGAAGAACTCTTTGGCTACCTCTTTTCTCCCACCTATGAAATTTCATCTTGCGACTTTATTGATGATGAGGCAGCCTGCGTGTCTTGGAAACACGCCAAAGAGCGTTACACGGTCTCTGGTAACACAAACATCTTTATAGCCTGTTTCACCACCGCTTATGCACGCTTAGAGTTGTACTCGCTGTTAGACAGATTGCAAGAACCACGACACAGATTCTGTGATATTTGTGAGCCACAAGGGAGATTGGAATCCCCCGCTAGGTGATTATTTAGGCGAGCTCACCAGTGAAATCCCACCAGATGAACACATCACAGAGTTTGTGTCGGCCGGTCCAAAAACCTACGGGTACAGGGTGTCTGGGGGAAAGGTTTGCTTGAAGGTGAAAGGGATTACCCTGAATGTGGCCAACAGTGAAAAAATCAACTTTGAAACCTTGAGAGATCTTGTTCTAGATTATGGGGCAAACCCCACTGGGGACACCCCTAAAACAATTGTGATACAACAGCGCTCTATCTTCAGGAACAAAAGCAAGTGGATGATAGAAACCAAAACCTTGAGAAAAACGCAGAAAGTCGTTTATGACAAAAGGGTCTTCACAGAAAATTTTAACAGCCTCCCCTATGGTTTTTAAAGATGGATATGCGTTGGAAGCACCCCTTTTCTGTGATTTTGGCAGGTCCTAGCAACTGTCGTAAAAGTTACTTTATAAAAAACCTTTTGGATCACGCTGATAAAATGGTGTCTGTTATGCCTGAGAATATCGTGTGGTGCTATAGCTGTTGGCAGCCTTTGTATGAAGAACTGCTTTGTAAATATCCTTTTATCAAGTTTGTGGAGGGTCTACCGGACAGTCTTAATGACAACTGTTTGTTTCCTCCTAATAAAATAAATATGGTTGTGGTAGATGATTTGATGGACTCTGCCTGTGACAGCGGCAAAATCGAGAAAGCCTTTACCAAGTACGTGCATCATCGGAATCTGAGCATTATGTATATAGTTCAAAATGTTTTCTGTCAAGGGAAAAGGAGCCGCACCATTGCTCCTAACACGAAATACATGGTTTTGTTTAAAAACCCCAGGGATAAGCTACAGATAGTGTCCCTGGCGCAGCAGATGTACCCGGGTAAGACCCAGTTCTTTCTAGAAGCTTGAGGATGCCACTAAAACACCTTACGGGTATCTGGTGGTTGATCTAAATGCTTCTACCCCAGATGCTTTTAGATTAAGAACCGGGCTTTTTCCTCCCGACCAACCAGCTGCTTACACTTTTAAAAAAACAGCAGGTGGGAATAAAAAGAGATGATGTAGTGGCAGCCTCTTCGTAGCTCTCGGGACGGTGGAAGGGAAACATGTCTAACCGCGTAAAAAGAAATCTGGCTCTCTTAAAACTACTTCTTCAATCCTCCCCACAGCAGAGAAAAGCTATACTCTGCTCCGCCTCTGATGATTTAATAGCAACCATTTCAGAAATTGCTCTGAACACCTTAAAAGGAAACATCCCTTTGACACCGCATCAAATTTGCGGGCTAAAAAAGAGACGCGGGATCATAAAAAACCTAAGTAACAAAAGACTACCTCTTAAAAAAAAGAAACAGCTGGTGAAACAGTCTGGGGGATTTATCGGACCTCTGTTAAGTTTTGCTCTTCCTTTGGTTACGGGGCTTTTGGCTAGCCAGTGATGGAGCATGCAGAAAAAATGTACCTGGTGCCCAAACATGAACTGGAACAATTAAGGGCTACCCAACCGCCTCAGGAAAATATCAGAACTGAGGCAACCCGCTTATTGGATGCTGAAATGAGGAATATTCTCCAAAGACCGGGATTAGAAGAACATGATAAGGCTAAACTGTATGCCACAGTGCTTCAGAAATACCTGACCTATGTAAAGCAGAGTGATCTGGACAGAGGGAAATTAACCCTGTTTCTGCCGGAACAGACACCCCTAGAAACCCCCACAAACCCTAACACAATCGTTCAGGAAGTACTGGATAACGTGCATACCCGATACAGGAAAAATGCTAAAGTACTGCTCACTAAGCTGAGCCAGCACAAGGATATTTCTTCTTGGGATGATCAAGGGGGTTTCGTCTACAAAGGGATGCTAGTCAAGGGTTCTAACATGCTCAACTAGGTCCAGAGAACCCTTCAGACTCACGCCGGGGCTACTAAACATCCGCCTAAAGGCTGGGACATCTTTATGCAAGCCATGGCCGAGCTGAACGTACCATCTTCTGTTATGGGCAACGTTATGAATCGTGATCATCTGGAACGTCTGAAAGCATCTGCCTCAGACCAAGAAACACCAACAACGCCACCTATGAAGCGAAAAATGGTCTCTAAAACCCACTGGCTCTCCCTGTAAAGTTTTACACTTTGAAATAAACTATTCTCTACTGCTATAAATTTTTGTCTATAGAGGATTTTTTTGAATCAAAGCACACACACACATTTAAACAACAACAGCTTTATTTACACAGCATCAGCTGAGTGTCTTATTTAGACAAAGCATTCGTGAAAGTCATTGCAAGAAATACATGTCTGGGCATGTTGAAACATGTTTTGAGCAGGCCCAGTGTGGAGCCCGTGCCTCGCTCCACCTGGCCTATCGGGGTGTGGCCCCTCCCCTCAACTCGCCTGCCACGACTTGGATGTAATCGGTTACGTTCAGAGGGGTCTCCAGTGGAGATCTTTATCCTGGGTGGGACCTCCCAATAGACGGTGTTACTCATGGTTACGGGACGCGGTGATCCACGGGGCTCCGCCTCCCCTACACCCCGTCCACAAGCCAACCGCTGGGCGATGTTGTCCAGATGTTGCCAGGCCCAGTATGATGGCCCCTGACCGGTTCCGGTCGTCCTCCCTCCTGCTAAGAGGGGTTTCTCCTTCCTCCTTCCTTAAAGATAATACTCCTCCGCACCAGGGGGAGCTGGTGGGTGCTTCCCCTGGTGCCAGTCCCCTCCCGGGGCCTCCACTGTCTCCCCTCTCCTCCTGTCCGCAGGGCGCTCCCCTGCCTCCTGTGCATTTGCCGCTTCAGGACGCTGAGAGAGTGCCTCGGCGTGCACTCTCTGGCTGCCTCTCACTTGGCTGCCGGCGGCAGGCTTCCCATTCCTGCCTATGCTGCCTGTTTGAGACCCGCAGACGGGGTCCTCGCTGCCCCGTGTGAGAGCCTGCGGCACAGGCAGCACACCCGTACTCTCTCTCCCTGGCTCCCGCGCGTTCCCTGTTCTGCCGGCGTTCTTAAATCCTCCCGCCACGGCCGCTCCGGCCGCTGGGATTGGCTCAGCTGTTTGCCGCGCGAGGAACAGCTGTTGCCAGAGCCGGCGTAATGGCAGCTCGCGCGGCTGCAGCCGCGGATGTGGCTCTTCCTCCCGCTGCCCCTCTGACGGTGTGTATGCCCTTCTGGGGGCTTGCTCTCGGGGTCTGGGGTCTGTGGGTTCCCTTTGCTCCCCCTCGCTCACCTGTGGGGGCGCTTCGCCGCCACAGACCTCCCCACTTAAGTTGCCTTGTGGCGGCTGATTTCCTTTCATAATGGCATGTGTCACCTGCGGCTCCTCCCTATGGATGTGGCCCGTACCTTCCTCTGCGTCGTCTGCGCCTCCCCACCTGGACAAGAAGTCAGCCACAAAGTTATCTCGGCCCGGACGGTGTATCACCGTGAATTTGAATGGCTGTAAAGCCAAAGCCCAGCGGGTGATCCTGGTGTTCATACTCTGTTTCCGTGTTAACCACTGTAGTGGTGCGTGGTCTGTCACTACCACGAATTCCCTCCCCATCAAGTAGTACTTAAAGTATTCTATTGCCCAGCGTATTGCCAGGCACTCCCTTTCGATGGTGGCATACCTGGTTTCTGCATGACTGAGTTTCCTGCTGGCAAAGGCAATTGGGTGCTCCTCCTGCCCGTGTTTCTGCAGTAACACTGCTCCCAGTTCCCGTCCCGATGCATCCGTCTGTAAAACGAAAGGGGCGTTAAAGTTAGGCGTGTGCACGACAACGTCATGGTGCATTGCTTCTTTCAAATTCTGGAAGCTTTTCCGCATCCCCGGTGTCCATTTCAGTGGCATCATAGCATTCCCAGCTAACGCGTCTGTAAGTGGTGTGGCAAGCGTCGCGAAGCAGGGTATAAATCGTCGATAATAGTTAACGAGTCCCAAGAAGGAACGCAGTTGTTTACGGGTTCTCGGTTCCCGGAACTGCCTTATAGCTTCAATCTTATCTGTGAGTGGCCGAACTGTCCCTCAGCCTACTCGGAACCCTAGGTATGCTGTTTCTTTCCCTGCCAGTTTACATTTCTTCGGGTTGGCGGTCATCCCTGCTGCTCAGAGTTCCCCCAGGACTGCTCTGAGGTCTTGGAGGTGTTGTCGCCAGCTGGCAGAAAATATAATGATGTCATCAATGTATGCCGCCATGTATGCTGCGTGGGGTGCCAATAGGTTGTCCATCAACCTCTGGAACGTCGCAGCTGCTCCGTTGAGGCCGAAGGGCATCCGCGTGAATTCGAATAGGCCCCATGGGGTCCTGAAAGCTGTTTTGGCACAATCCGTGGGCCGCATTGGGATCTGCCAATACCCCTTTGCCAAATCAAGCGTGGTTATATACTGTGCTTCCCCGATTCTCTCAACGAGGTGAGTAACATGTGGCATCGGAAAGGCATCAAACGTAGTCAGGGCATTGAGCTTCCTGTAGTCTATACATATGCGCAATGACCCATCCGGTTTGACGACGGGGACTATGGGGCTTAGCCATGGGCTGTGGGACGGTCGAATAATCCCTTGTTCTTGCATTTTCATGATCTCTTGCCGTATTTCCTGTTGCCACCGCTGCGGTATCGGCCTCCATCTCTCCCTTACCAGTGCTCCCTGAGGGGTCCTGATCTCATGTTCTACTCCCATTACTCGCCCCGGGATCTCTTGGAACATGCCCTAAATTCCTCTATCAAAGCTAGCAATTCTTGCTGTTGGTGGTGGCTCAACTCCTTGCCCGTCTGTACTGACCCCTCCTTCCCGGGTCTCCCTAACTCGGGACACATCGGTCCCAGGTCCTCCTTTGCCTCCTCGTCTAGGGCCAACCAGCCCTGGGGAGTTTTCCACTCCTTGAGCAGATTTACGTGATAAATCTGCCGCTCCCGGCGGTGACCTGGTTTGAGCAACTCATAATCCACGGGCCCTACTTGTCTTACCACGGTAAATGGCCCCTGCCACATAGCCAGCTGTTTGCTGGAGGAGGTTGGCAGCGATACCAGAACTTTGTCCCCCGACTGGAACGTCCGCATTTTCGTCTTCTGATTGTAACGCCTTTCCTGTATGTCTTGGGCGTCCCTCAGGTTTTGCCTGGCGATCCGTTGGGCCGTGGAGATTCGGTCTTGTAGCTCCTCCCGGTACCTCTCCGCCGATACGCCCAAGCCTATTGGCTTTTCCCACTCTTCCTTTACGATTTGTAGCAGCCCCCGAGGGTTATGGCCATACACTAACTGGAATGGGGAGTACCGGGTTGACTCTTGCAGCGCGTCCCTTATGGCGAACAGCAAGGGTGTCAAGATGGTATCCCACCTCTGCGGGTCCTCCTGGGCACACCGCCTGAGCATCCGCTTGATGGTCCCATTTAACCTTTCTACCAAACCGTTGGTTTGGGGATGATAGACCGAGGTCTTTAGCTGGGTGATGCCGAGGGTTTTACATAAGGCCTTCATTACCCCAGACATAAAGTTTGTTCCCTGGTCCGTGAGGATCTCCTGAGGGATGCCCACCCGTGCTATCCACTTAAGAAGTTCTTCTGCTACTCGAGTGGCAGTTATGGACCTTAGTGGCACGGCATCTGGGAAACGGGTGGCATAATCCACCATCACCAGGATATACTGGTATCCGTTATGAAACTTGGGAAGGGGTCCTACTATATCCAGGGCGACCCGCGAGAAAGGTGTCTCTACTATTGGCATGGGCTTCAGGGGTGCCCTTGGGGGCTTCCATTCCTAGGCCCTCTGACACTCTGGGCATGTGGCCCCCCACCTTTCCACATCCTCTTGGAGCCGAGGCCAAAAGAATTCTTGGGCCAGCCTCGCCCAGGTCTTGTCACATCCCAGATGGCCACCCAGGGGTGAGTCATGGGCCAGTCTCCACACCACTTGGCAGAGTGAGGTTGGGACCACTAATTGTCTCCCCCGTACGGTACCCTCCTCACCCTGTTGGACCCGATATAATAGCCCCCCTGTTACCTCGAAGCCGGGCCGCCCCTGTGAGGGTCCTTCCCCTGGGTCGGCGTCCCACATCTGCTGTAGTTCCGGGTCCTCACGTTGTGCCCTGCGAAATTGGGCCGGGCTCACAAGCTGTTCCAGGTCGATGTCACCTGTCATTGCCTCGTTGCAACGGGCTGGGCCCTCGTCGGCCCATCCGTCGCCCCTCTTGATCCGGTTCCTCGCCTCCTGCGTAACCCTCACTCACTCGAGGACGGTATAGAATGGGCCCTATTCTCAGCCTATTATCATCTCACATGCCAGGGTCGGGGCAATTCCCACTCGGAGCTCTCCGCTAAATTCCATTACCCTCAGCGGGACATAGCACGTTTGGAACCGCATCTCTCCCCCTAGTATGCAAGTCATCGTCAGGGGCCCCTCACTCTTCCATTCCCTCTGCAGAGCGAGGTCTGCCCGAAGTAGGGAATGGGAACACCCCGTGTCCAATGTGGCCTTAACCATCCTGTCTCCAACCCATGCGGTTACTACGGGCCGGTTCCATCCCTCGTTCTGGGTTGCCGACCCGAAACTGCAATCCATGGGTTCCCCTCTCTCTGCCTCTTTGCCTCTATCCCGGGAGGGTGGATACCCTGTAGGGGTGCGACTCAGTTCGCTCAGGCCTTCCCCACATTCACGGGAGATGTGTCCAGTTTGCCCACAGCAGTAACACACCACCCCTTTCGGTGGCCCTCGTTTGGCGACCGTTCGCCTTTCCCCTTCACTTGTGGGTCCCTCTTTCGTGGCTCGGGGGCCTCGTCCGTATCCCCGTTCCCTTTCCGAATTCGCAAATGCCTCCGCCAAGCGAAGTGCCTCCTTGCTAGTTTGCGGCTGGTGTCTGCGTACCCACCTCTGGGCATCCTCTTCCAAATCCCATAGGAATTGTTCTAGCAGGATCTGGTCCATCACGCCCGCCCGGTCGAACTTGCCGGGTGGCAACCATTTGTTAAGCGAGTCGCTTAACGCTTGCAACAACCCCCAGGGTCGCCTGGCCTCCTTTGACTTTTGGGCTCTAAAGGCCTGGCGATGGCTTTCAGGTGAAATCTCGAGCCTGTAGAGGATTGCCGCTTTCACTGTCTCGTAATCACGAGCTTCTTCCCTCGATAGCGCTCGGTAGGCCGCTTGGGCCTGATCTATCACCAGCGCCCCCAGGTGGTGGCCCCACTGACCGCGGTCTAACCCTGTCTGGATGGCGGTCCTTTCGAATGCCTCGATATAGGCTTCTGGGTCATCTTCCCTAGTCATCCGGGGCATTTTAAATAAAGCAGCATTTCACTGTATCCACTCCTGCTGGTGTGCGCCCTGTTGTTGCTGCACTGCCAGCACCTGCCCTATAGCCTGGATAGCCTGCGTAAGCAGCTCCGTGGGCATGAGGGCTGGCTGCTGCATCGCTATCGGGTCCCGGGTCGGGACACTGTCCCTTTACCACCGTCTGAAAAATGATGTCGTTCCCGGCCAATGCACCACTGTGGAGCCCGTGCCTCGCTCCGCCTGGCCTATCGGGGTGTGGCCCCTCCCCTCAACTCGCCTGCCACGACTTGGATGTAATCGGTTACGTTCAGAGGGGTCTCCAGTGGAGATCTTTATCCTGGGTGGGACCTCCCGATAGACGGTGTTACTCACGGTTACGGGACGCGGTGATCCACGGGGCTCCACCTCCCCTACACCCCGTCCACACGCCAACCGCTGGGCGATGTTGTCCAGATGTTGCCAGGCCCAGTATGATGGCCCCTGACCGGTTCCGGTCGTCCTCCCTCCTGCTAAGAGGGGTTTCTCCTTCCTCCTTCCTTAAAGATAATACTCCTCCACACCAGGGGGAGCTGGTGGGTGCTTCCCCTGGTGCCAGCCCCCTCCCGGGGCCTCCGCTGTCTCCCCTCTCCTCCATTCCGCAGGGTGCTCCCCTGCCTCCTGTGCATTTGCCGCTTCAGGACGCTGAGAGAGTGCCTCGGCGTGCACTCTCTGGCTGCCTCTCACTTGCCTGCCAGCGGCAGGCTTCCTGCTCCTGCCTACGCTGCCTGTTTGAGACCCGCAGACGGGGTCCTCGCTGCCCCGTGTGAGAGCCTGCGGCACGGGCAACACACCCGTACTCTCTCTCCCTGGCTCCCACACGTTCCCTGTTCTGCCGGCGTTCTTAAATCCTCCCACCGCGGCCGCTCCGGCCACTGGGATTGGCTCAGCTGTTTGCCGCGCGGGGAACAGCTGTTGCCAGAGCCGGCGTAATGGCGGCTCGCGCGGCTGCGACCGCGGATGTGGCTCTTCCTCCCGCTGCCCCTCTGACGGTGCGTATGCCCTTCTGGGGGCTTGCTCTCGGGGTCTGGGGTCTGTGGGTTCCCTTTGCTCCCCCTTGCTCGCCTGTGGGGGCACTTCGCCGCCACACCCAGCCACACGAAAATTTTCATATTTACTTTTTACAAAATGCATCACCACCCTATCGTTTTGTGCTATATCGTCGGAAGAATACAATTTTAAAATCTGTTCAAATGACAGCCCCTTGCTACGGTGGTGTAGGAAAAACACACAATGGTATCCGCAGGCGACAGACTGGGGGTCTTGTAACTGTTTCATTTGAAAAACAGTGCCGGTGGCGTTCTTGTTTAAAAACAACATAATGCTTTGAGGAAAGAGAGCGCTGTTTGGGGGGTGACCATACGAGTCGAAAAATTCTCCACTGTTCCGATCCTCCAAGTAAACAGCCAACCAGTGTTCTCCAGGTTGATTATGTGGGTGCGTGTTGACTACTAAGCTCAGGAGCCTTTTAGACTGCTGAGTCTTAGGAAGCCAGTCGCTGGGGAAAACATCTAAGAAAGTGTCTTTGGCATAAGGGTCTGAGGATAAAACCCTGATGATCTGTTCAGTGTCCATCTTCACATATAGTCAAACAGGACATTTCTTCTCTGATTTATTTCTATGACGTTGTCAAAGACCCCATACACTATCATGTTAACCATGGTGGGCAAAGCTGCAGCAAAGCGTATTTCTGCTCTCAGATTCCCGGTTTTAATCAGTGAATAATGATCAGCACACTCCTGGTCAGGAGACAGGTCAAAGGCAAATAAGGTGTACCCCAGAGCAAACTCCTCACGGTTGATGATCAGGGCCCGGTCTTTCGTATGTTTACCGGCTGTCTGTACCAGCAGCATGTATTCTCTCACGCAGTTACCGTTTTCAAAATCTGGTTGTAGTGGTTTTGTTGGGGTTTGTTCTCCATCAACGTAGAGGGCCACAAAATTAATATTGTAATGTTTAAAATTAAAGGGGTTCTTAGCAAATTCCCACTAAAGGCATTGTTATCCACGAACCCGATGACGATGAGTTTGGGTAACTGTCCCAGAAACAGATTCTCCTGGTTGCTGACTCAGCTGCCGGCAGGAATGCTAAACACTTTCATACCCACGTGGTCTATGGGGTATTTAGCGTTGGCTGTAAGCAAGGCCTCCACGTGGCCCAATCGGACACCCGGAGCTACCTTCACTTTTTTCACAAAAAGTGAGGCAGATGTTATTTTTAGTTTACATTGGCCAGCTGCTACATTGTCCATCAAGCAGAAGGCATCTTTGCTACGTGTCACCTTAATTTTCACATCCACGCCGTTCAGCAACAGTTTTTCTTGAAAAAAACAAATCGCTTGGAGATGACCAAGCAGCTCTATCTTTTTGCTCCGGTCTGTCAGATTTGCCCGTCTTCAAAACCCCTGATTATGGCCATCCCTTGCAACCGATTCATGATGTCCGGGGGTATCTTTGTAAAACAGGCCGGCAGAAAATTGGGTGGCGAGGGTGTCATCGCTGTATTTGAGAACTGATTCGATGAAGGCTTGGTAAGGGTAACAGTTGTTGCTCTGGCTTATGAGACGGTCTCCCAGAGTGACATCCAGCTGACTGAAGACAGAGGCTAGCGGGTAATTCACCAGACCCACTGCAGCCCCGGCATCAAGATCCGTTCCATCACCTTTTACAATCTTGCAGCAAAGGTACAGCAGCGTGTTGTTCAAATCCATGTAATCTTCACCATTCCCAGCTATGAAAAAGTCAAGGGGGCTGGACTCGGTAATAGCCGAGAGTGGGGGGGTCTCAACATACAGGCTTTTCTCAATGCAGGTCTGCGTTGGGGCTATTTGAAACACATCCAGTTCGTATTTGGCACATTCTTCAGGCCCACAGTGAACAAAGGCCATGGTGGTTAAAATATATTTCTGTTTCCTCCAGGAGAGCGCCCCTTCTTTTTCCCAGGCTGCTTCTTGGTTTTTTGTGTCTGGCTTCCCCGTCGACTTACCCTCTTCTTTTTAAGGGGTTGTGGAGGTCCTGCACGTCCGGAGTCCGGTACGTCTCTCTTTCTTTTAAGGCTCTTTCTTTGAATACACATTAGACCAGACCCCTCCTGCTTTGCCGGCTTGACCACTTTATCTAGGACAGCTCGGGAGACATGACCGATCACATCTTTGGCTATGTTTTGTGCCGCATTTTTAGCGTGGGGTTTAATAATCTCCAGACCCCTTCTCAAAAGTGGAACGGCTTTTCTAAAGAGGCTGTGAAATATACCTCCCACACCAGCCCCATACATCATGGGTACCCCATGATATCTGGGAAGGCCATACCCAGCCTGGGCTTTATAATAATTTCTGTACAAATTAGGGTCCCCATAGTTTTTTACCATTACCATTGTACTTTTACTTATTTTAAAATCTCAAAGTCTTCCGGGGGCGTAGGTGAAGCTTAACGATCACCTTACCAAAGCAAAATGAGACGTGTTTGTTCTGATCCATCTTTATTTCAATGCTGATTGTGTCGATGTGACATTGACTGATGGGGACATAATGCGGGTTGTCATACGTGATGGTGACAAACTCGTTGTTGCTTCCATGGACCGGGACACAACGTAGCAAAGGTACCGAAAACTCCCCGACAAGCTGATGTTCTACAATGTCTGTGTAGACATACAGCGAATTGAATCCTCCGGTAATATCAGCTGGGAAGGGTGTTTTTTTAACAGAGACTCTGGGTAGCATTCCCAAAATATAGGCTAGCTCACCATGTGTATAAAAACCATAAGAGTTATCTTTGGCTTTAAGTCTCACTTTCCCAAACACTTGGTCATAGTGCATAACTAATTCGGGCGGAGTAGGGTTGTTGGTGATTGTATTGTTTATAAGATCCAGTAACTCTGTGATGGATGTATAATACCCCCGAGGCAGGCTGTACCCCCATTTTTTAGTCCCAGAAATAATTTTGGAAGGGGCGTCTTCGTTGATGTTGTTCCAGCTGTGTGGGTATTGTATTTCTGCTAACCCTATCTCCCAGTTCCCCAACAGATCCAGAGGTTTAACCAGTTGTATGGTAAAGTTTGAACTGGTGTTCTGCGGAAAAATGCTGGAGCAAGCGTTGCTAGGCAAAGTGATGTAAAAGTCACCATCACACATCTCGACCTTTTGACTGAGGTACCCCTATATGTTACAAACTTGGGAGGCTTCCACCCAACTGTTAAATTTAGATGGCCACCCCAACCATTTTACCAACAACTGCTTCTCTCTTCCTTTTCCTTTCGTTGCTAGAACTTTTTCAACCCTGTAAACTCTGTCCTGTTTGGGATTCACTTTTTGTAGTTCTTCAGGGTAGAAAGAACCTTCAATAGGTTCATCTTCATAATCTTTTAGGTGGTATACAGGCATCTGCACACGTCTAAGGACTTCATCCACTATGAAAATCTCATCGGTGAATGTTTGTTCATAACCTTTTTCAAACCACCCTTTGGCTCTAGACACCCTCACATGGTCTCCTTTTCTAAACACGGGTGCTGCTGGTTTTATTTTGAAATAGTCCCCATACACGGCTTTCCACACCCGTGGAGAGTTTGAGAAGTTCACGTCAACAGGCCTGGTGCGAATAGTTCTGTGAAAACTGTGGTTGTAGCTCTTTATAAACTCTGGTAACACATCAATGTAGCAAAAGGTGTTGCGGGCTGTAAAATACCTCCACATCTTTGATTTTAATGTTCTGTTAAACCTCTCTACCACCGCCGCTTTCACTTCACTATTTGTCACAAAATGGTGAACATTATACTGTTTTAACAACTTACTTAAAGACTTATTTAAAAATTCTTTTCCCCTATCAGTCTGTAATTTTTGAAGTACACGGCCCTCTGTAAAAATGGTTTTAAAGGCTCGAGCTATTTCACCACCTGACTTGTCTTTTAGACCCATGGCCCACGCATACTTTGATAATATGTCTATAGCTGTTAAGATGAACTTAACCCCTCTGTTGTGTTTAGAAAACTGCTGCATATCCATCAAATCTGCCTGCCATTGTGCAACAATATCTGAAACAACAGTCTTGTTTCTTTTAAAATGTCTTCTTGCCGGTTTGCGCAGGGTATAAGCATCCTGGTCTGAAAGCCAGGCGGCCACCCCACTTCTGTTCAGGAACTTATTCTGCCTTTTGGTAGCTTCAAAAAACGCGTTCACCCCACCAAAACTACCAGCTTCACCAGGAGACTAATAAACTTCCTTTAACATAGCCTCCTGTGTAGACATGTCTGTTAACCGTTCCCCCCTACACTTACCCTCACGCTAACACCCATGTGGTTCATTCAAACACTTGTGGACAAATTTAAACCACAGCACAAAGACACCATCTTCCAAATTCTCAACTTCTGTTTAGTGGTCAGGGACCTGATAGGCCATAACAGCACCATGTGATCTAGGGCGGATCTTGCAGCATGAGGGGTTGGGCTTTGAGGGTCTGCCTGGGTTGTCCTTCTGATGTCATGAACCACGTGGTGTTGGTGTCACGCACCATGTGACTGGGGTCAGGGATGGAGTTGCTGATGTCACGCACCAGGTGACCGGGGTCAGGGGCGGAGTTGCTGATGTCACGCACCATGTGACCGGGGTCAGGGGTGGAGTTGCTGGTGTCACGCACCACGTGACCGGGGTCAGGGGTGGAGTTGCTGATGTCATGCACCACGTGACCGGGGTCAGGGACAGAGTTGCTGATGTCACGCACCATGTGACCGGGGTCAGGGGTGGAGTTGCTGATGTCATGCACCACGTGACCAGGGTCAGGGGGTGTGGCTGATGACATCACACACCATAAAAGGGGAAAGGGGTGGAGCAAAGGGGCGGGACTTCCGGTCCTGCCCACCTGTCACATTTGCATTGAAGGGCGGAGAGCCATATACTACTCCCAAGAATGGCACATATTAGCATACCATCTGCTAGGCATGGGTGGGTATTGGGCAGGATGGAGCCCACATAATTAGCCCTTAAGGCAATGACAATGGACAGCTGTGATCACAAGAGCAAGATCAGGCTTGGGAAGCCCAAGGGCAGCTTCCCTTTCCTTAAAAGTTAACAATGTCAAGATGTAGCAGAAAAATGAGGAAAATGCCCAAAGGGAGCCAGGTTGGCAAGGGCTGAATGAATACAAGGGGTTATCATGACCAGCCCTGGGATGAGCACTTGCTACACAGGCTAAAAAATGTGTTGATACTGTACACACACACACACACACAATACTTTTCATCCTAAAAGCGTGTTTCTCTTTCCAGTGATATACATATATGCCCATAAATTCTGTACTTACTCTAAAGTGCTGTATCAGGAAGGAGTGGGAAGGAAAATCAAAGGAAGCCCCTAGAGAAGCTAGTATTCTTTTCAGGTAGAAAGGGAGGAGGTATAATCACCAGTCAGAAACAAAATGCAAAATGGCTACCTGAAGGTTTGCAGATGAAGAAGTCAGCCTCTCAGAAGGTCTGCAGAGAGAGGCTCCTACAAAATAATCCAAACACAAGCTTAAAGCAAAGGGGCAGTTAAACAGACAAAATACAGCTGTTCGAAAACTCCCAGAGCAGGGGATCCAAGCTGTCCTAAAGTCAGACATCTAAATCCATTATACACTTTATTTTTTCCAAGGCATTGAGAACTCCAACTCCTGCTGACTTCAGTAATAACTCAGGAAATCATCACTGAAAGTTGCCTATCTTGTTGCAAATACAATTGCCTGACTCAAGCAAGTGTGAAAAATTGTCCCTAGTTTCTCTTTGCCTGTTTAGATATCTACAAAGCTAGTTGATAACACTAGTTTTTTGCCTATCTGAATGTTGTGAAGCCTAATTAGTGCTAGGGAAGGACTCTGGAAGATGCATACCAGTGCAAAGTCTTGCCATAGGGCAGAAACACTAGAAACAAAAAAAATGTTGAACACCAATAAGTATTGAAAGATTTCTGATTTGGCTGCTCCACTATTGATTGGAGGGAGAGGGGATGACAAACATCTGGAACAAACAGAAAGCAAACTAGGGTCTGAGCATTCCATGGTGTCTGTGACAAGGCGTACCAGTGCCTGATAGCACAGGGAGCCCTGGATGTTAGAACCTGGAGAGGCAGCAGGGGAAAAAATGTGAAATCTGACATCATGCTGATTTGCCCTTTATGATCTCACTCTGGGTGTTCTGCATCCTCTGCTATGAGTGGTCTGTTTTCATTTCTGTGTACTTTGAAGAAAAAGTGACTGTGCTAGAAAAATAAAAGTATAACATACTCTTTCAGCGTCCTCAGCTGTCTGGCCTGCCTACAGCCCTTTACATTAAAGGGGAAAAAAAGATGCCTCCTTTTAATCTTACTGACTTTGTGAAATCCCAGTTGCAAGCTTTAAGCAACAAATGAAATGAACAATTTCCCCCATTCAGTGAGCAGAGGGAATCCAGACACTTCTTCTGAAATCCCTGCTTACATTTTATTTTTTTGTAGTTGCCACTGAAGCAGCTTAAACAACCAGCTTTTTTTTTAAACATCGAGCATTCACATCACACCTACTCATTCACAGTGTAAACAGTAATATTTTTCAACACAGCAACCAATCAAAGTTCAGTACTTGCAACTAGTAGATGACTTGCTTTCTCTGCACCTCTTTTTGAATGTCTTGCTCCCTTAAGGCGTGTCCAGATGAGCCTGCGTGTGCCTCTTGCAGCATCTCAAACTCCTTTGAGATGCTGCAAGAAGCACATGCAGGAATGAGAAAATGTTCCCCGTGCTGCACATTTGCAGCGTGGGGGCAAAATTAGACCCCTGGATATCAAGGGGTCAAAAAAACCCGCAGACAAAAAATTCAGGGCAGGAGGCTGGATCCTCAACGGAGATGCTCTGGCTGCCAGAGTGTCTCTATGGTTGGTCCTCACTGCCTACCTGTGCAGCACACTGCCTACCTGTGCAGTTAACATGCTAGCAGCAGGGAACTGGACCCGGGCCAGTGCTGGTAAGTAAGAGGTTGCGGGGGCTGGAGGAAAGGGGAGGAGACCATGGGGGAAACTTCCACCAGCCCTGCCCACTCCCCCAGCTCCCCTGATCCCTGCCCTGCCCAGGCCTACAACCCACCTGCCCCCCTGAGCCCCTCATCCCTGCCCTACCAGGCCCCGCCCATGCCTGCCACCTGACTCCCCTGATCCCTACCCTGCCCAGCCCCTCCCCCCACCTGTCTCCCAAGCCCCTCTGATCCCTGCCCCACCTGCCCCACCTTCCCTGAGCCCCCCATCACTACCGCAACCGGCCCCAGTCCCCCAAGCCCTCCTGATCACTGCCGCCTACACCCCAGAATCCTGGCAAGAAAAAAAAAAAACAACCCCTTCCCCCCCCCAGCACTCACCAGCAGTTCCACCTGGCATTGGGGGTCACTAGGCCCTCCTGCACAGCGGGGCTGGGTGACAGCCCCAGCAGCCCCAACCCAGGCCCCACTTCCCCCCCCCACTGCCCTGTGCTGCATGGGGGGGTTCTGCAGGAGGCCCAGGAGCCCCCACAGCCCCTGCTCCTGTGGTAAGTAGAGGCTTTTTTTTTTTTTTTAAGTGCCGGAGGCTGCCATGAGGGGGACAGCCATCGGAGGCTGGGGATGCAAGTGGTGAATGGAGCCATGTGGGGTAGCCATTGCGGGGGTCTAGGGAAGCAAGGAGGTGGGACTGGGAGGGGCAGCCATTGGGGGTGACTGCACGAGCTGGTAGGGTATGAAACCAGGCAGGGCAGCAATGCAGGGTGCTCAGGGAGCAAGCAGAGGTGGGGCATGAGGGCCCTGCGGGGGGGGGGAACCCCTGTGGGGGCCATTTGGCCCCTTTGGGGGGGCTGTAGCTCCTGGGGGGGGTGACCCCTGTGGGGGGCAGCAAAACATATAGGTATTTAGAATTCACTTTGTTATGATGATAGAGACACTTGTAGGCTTCCAAATTGCTGATCACTCCCTCTCCCTCTCATATATATATATATATATATATATATATATATGTATATATAAGTGGTCTTTTGTTTTAATTTGGAGGAACATGGATTTTGGGGTATTTAACAGAGTGACTTTGGGTGGGATTATTTTATCAGGGATTTTTCAGTTTTCCAATAGGGAACAGCAGAATTCCTGCTAGGGAGGCCAGTGGCAGGACCCTGCCCGCTTAGAGCTGGCACCTTGAACCCAGCTGGAGGTTTCTGACTTCCTGGCCAATTGGGGCCAGGAGGACATGCTTTGGCAATTCAAAGCAGGTCACTGCATCCAGAACATCTTCCAGGCGATAGCTGCCCAGATGGCCAGGCAGGGGGCAAACATGGCAGTAGTGCCGTACAAAGGCCAACTCTGCAGCCACCACCCACTGGCAGCTGGCGCAGAGGGGCAGATGCTTCTACTGGCTCTGCAGTCCCCATCCGAGTCTGGCAGGTGCACAGCAGGTCACAGCCAGGCAGCAGCCCCCACTGCCATTCTGCTGCCGTGGGTAGAGGGTGCAGAGAACTCTCAGGGCTGTTTCAGCAGTCCAGCTGGCACAAGGGGTAGTGTCCCCAGGTACCAATTGGTCGGACCCCAGAAGCTCCTGAGAACGAGTAGCCCTGAGCTACTTGCCAGGGCAGCTTTTTGTACTGATGGGGCCAGGACAGGGCAGCTTTTTATACTGCTGGGGACAGCAAGGGTGGTGTTCCCGGGCTCTAGCTCCCCCTGGCTGCAGATCCAGGAGGAGCCAGGCAGGGTTATTTTGCCCCAAGTGGCACAATTTGCTGCACACCAAAGTGCATGTCCGGGCACATACGCTGAGGCAAAAAGCCCCAACTCAAATTTGCACTGCTTTTATTTGAGCTGCTGCAAGTGCAGGTACTTGCATGTATGGATGCACCCTTAGGGTTTTAGGAACAGGTGTTGTGACTGTTTGGACCATGCCTGGGTACAGGAGAGGAGAAGAAACCTTCACTGTGCATGTTGTCCTCTACCTCTACACCTAACAATCAGCTTTACATGCCCATTTTCATGAGTAATTTATGCTCCCCACCCCTTGTTTGGTGCACCATTGTAAATAAGAGTACTGTACGCCAAATAAGGAGAAAATCATACACGTCTTGAAAGCATGGGTCACAGAAAGTGGCTGGTTCCTTTGTCCACCCTTTCACTGGTACCACACTAATGGAGATCTTCTAGATTTTCTTGAGAAGAAACTCTTCTTTTTAGAGGCAACTCAAAAAAGAAAAGCTGCCTGTAGAACACCCTTCAGAGTACTGTCCTTGTGAGGTGTGATCCCTGCCTTTGGGTAAAGTTCAGAGTTACACTGTGAGCTGCGCAAATGTTGATCAGCATTAGTGCTAGCTTGAGTTTTGAGCATTCACATTTCAGGCCAGCAGGCTCTGGCCCCCTGCAGCAGCCAAGAGGAACTCCCCTGGGGTGCCAGCTCAGGGGCTGGAAGGGGTTGGCACTGGATTTATGACCCAGATACCTTGTTCCAGGCAGACCCCAAACCCTCAGACCAACCACAACCTTTTTATTCAATAATAGGTGAATTTTATTTACACAAAATTGTATTGATATACATAGCAGATAAGAATAATGCAAACAATACTATATCTGCCAGTCCTAAAGCTGCACAGAGTCAAGGTATATCTGGTCAGTACACGAGCTTCACTCTGAGGTTCTCTCTTGAATGTCAGATGTTTGCAGCCTGGAGGTTGGAGGCCGAGGCCAACTCCCCATCAGTGGGATGGGTGAGATGGGCTGGTGGTGTTTCTTCTGTCCATGGTTGGCACACGTTCCCCACTTGTGCTCTGAAATCCCTTCTTTTGTATTTTTCCCCCTCCTGATGACTCTTCATTTGTGGCCATCACTGATTTGGTCTCTCAGTGGTTGTCATACTGTCCACATTTTGTTTTGTCAGCATATTCCTTTGTTTTATAAGCCCATCACATGTACACATCCTAATTTGGGGTTTACTGGTCTTTTCCTAATTTGGTCTGTTCCCCAAAACCAGAAAGGTCCAGGACTCTCCAGTTGGGCACTGTGACCTAATGCCACCTTATCTCATGTTATGGAACAGTGTGATACATGTCTTTAATTTCCCAGCCTGTGTGTTTGCTCACTGCTTGCCTGTATCAGGCACAGCAGGCCTTGAAGAAACTTTTAGAAACAGGCTTTTAGAAATCAATAACCCCTGCTATTGCCCTGGACCATTATTCTAATACAATATCTACTTTACCTACAAGCCAGTTCCCAAAAGCAAACCTCTAAATACCATTTAGAGGGAGGAATGAAGCCAGTCCCAATACACATGGGGCCAAGATAGCCCTGCCAGCTGCAGCAGCAGCTGTCTCCTTGCCCCATACACATCAGGAAGGGTTCTGATGTGCACAAGGCCAGGAGACAACTGCTACCGCAGAGCTCTCCCAGACCTCTGTACATGGGGACAAGCCAGGAGCTTTCCTGCTTCTGAGGCAACTTCCAAGCCAGCCCTGGGCTCCTTGGGGAAATCTCCACCCAGCCTGGGCCAGGCTGTGCCAAGTGGGACACTGACAGCCAGCCTCTGGTTGCTCAGGCAAGCTGAGACTTCCCCAGTCCTGGCATTGCTTGGCTGGGAGCTGAGCAGCACCAGGACTGCGGGGGTTTCCTGTCCCCTGTGACCCCCTGGTGTTGGACCTGAGCAGGAGCAAATTTGCTCCCAGTCAGTATCTACACATGTGCTACTGTGCAGTAGACTAAATTACTGCACAGCAAATGGTGCACAAATGTAGATGGTGATGCTTTACTGTACAGTAGATTAGTTTACTGTGCAGTAAAGCATGTCATGTAGACACACACACTGCAAGTAGTCACATATGTTTAATGCCTACACAGTTCTGACTTGCCACTAGAAGGCTGGTAAGCAGAGGTGTGGCTAGGAGCTGGGACACTGAACTCTATTCCTGCTCCAGTGGTATGAGTGTTGCATCCTGGGATTCTGGAGGACTGCAAATTTTTTGTTTTATCTCTGTAGATCAGATTGAAATTACCCTAAAACAAGATAGGTAGCACAGCCCAGAGTTAACCCTCATGATATGGTGTAATATTGAGATGCTCAGAGGGCACTTAGCATGAGTTAACAAACTTTAACATGTGGACACTCACTTTTTAAGTGCCATTAGTCATGTCTATGTGTAATTTCACCCTCAGACAGTGATTGAAAAATGAAACTGTTGGCCATTTGCTTCACACAGAAGCGGTGTATCAGAACAGGAGGGAGCCTGACCATAGTGCCTTGTGCTCTACTTGTTGTCGTTCAGTGTATCAAAAAGGGCTGATACCAGACAATGCAAATTAGAATAACAGTTCCCCTGTGCGTTCTTAGGCAGTGATATTTACCCTTTGCAGAGGAAAGCTATAAATTAGGCTTCCAAATATGTTGAAAGTGGTGCAGAGCATGGGGTCATTGGTTGTTCTCTTCACAGGATTGGATTTGGCCCAGAGTGCATTAGCCAAATCATTATTATTAGGATTATTTATTGAAATTCTATTCTGTTTAAAACATAATTGAGCATACATTTTGTTTCCTAGATGCCTGTATGGAAAGTGTGAAAAACCATGACCCAAGAGATCCCTTTGAGTACTATGTCCTTATTTAACAATGGTAAGGGTTATACAGAAATGCTGTATAACATACATTTATTTACTCAAACTTAATGTGGGGGGTGTATGTGTATGTATGTGTGTGTGTGCATGTGCATATGTGTATATATTTAATATTATGTATAATACTATTATATGATACATAATATATATAAATTAAAAACTCAGTGTGTGTGTGTATGTATTGCACAGTGGCATCTTGTATAGCCACGTCCAACGTGTGTGTGTGTATCTACACACACACACACACACACATATACATTGGGCACATCTACGTGAGGTGCTACTGTGCAGTCATTACTGTACATGTATTTAGTACTTGTATTAGCAAGTACTAAATAAATATGCAGTAACCAGAGTTACTATGCAGTAGTGCTGGCGAATGTCTTTTCACTGATGCTACTATGCGATAGTCTATTAGTACTGCACAGTAGTGTATTAGCACTGTCTAGTGTGTAGATGTGCCCACTGAGTTTTTAATTCCACAGTGTTGTGAGGAAAGTAGGAAGATATTTACTAAGTATGAGCAAGCTCTTACTGAAAGGATATGGAAAATGGAATGCTGATTTTTTTTTTAAATCATTAACATTCTGCTGCAATAGATAATCATATATAATGCATGTAACTATCACTTATTGCTTTAGCCACTCTTTAGCTTCTACTTAATCATTTTGCTATAATATAGTATAACTATACAATTAAGTACTTTGTACAGACTCAATAAAAATGAAACTGTCTCACAGTAGTCTCTTGTTTTTTTAAGAAAAGGAAAGGTTGAAAAAAGCAAGCATGGTATCCATTGCAGGCAATGTAATTTCATTTTTTCTCAGACAGTATAACTACTAATGTATGCTTATTTTTTCATCTTAAAAATAGTGTTTCCTTTGCTCTTTCCCCCTCCCCCCAAAAGTACAGATCTATTCAGAAGTAATGTATTCTTTGGAACAATATATTTTTAACACTAGGGAAATTTGACAAAGGGCAGAACTCAAAATAGATTAAATCATTTTGCTGCTTTTTTTTTTAAGGCACTTTTTAAGTGTGGCAAAGGAAAGATCACAGCTACACTAAATGTATTTGGAAGCCCACACTTTGAGGATCCTTTACTGTAGTTAATTTTATGGATTTCTGCTGTCACAAGTCTCCCTTCTGAAGTACTTCTTAATTGGCTTTTTGAAAGTTCATCAACTTAGCCTTCAGAGAGAATACACAAAACTACTGTTAAAAGAGAAGTTACTTCACTGTGTGTGTGGCCATAACCAAAGCATCTTTTCTTCTGTATGAAACTTTACATATAATTGTTTGCTACTTTGCTGCATTATATGTTAAAATAAAAATATTCAGAAGATTGGAGTCCATAGGACAATCTCTCTGATAACAGGTCTTAATTTTGAATTACGTTTTTGCTCAAATTGGCATATCCTGGGCATAACTCTACTGCAATAATTCAGATTTTATGGTAATACTGTACTGTGCTGAGTGCAGGGAGGAAAGGAAGCTTTAAGCTACCTCTGTACCTCACCAATTATGGTTCTGAATCCCCAACACAATTTAAAGCAGACCCAGAGTTGCTCAAGATTTACAAATTAATCAATTTTAGGCCAAAAATACCCTAGTCTGATCTAATTAATATAGACCAAAGATTCTCACACAAGAATTTCCGTGTCCCTTTATTAAGCTTGAAATCTTTTTGTACCAACTCATCATAGGCTATTACATTGGCATAGACTAAACCCACTGAATCTTTAGATGGGATATCAGGAAAAATCTGCTCTGTTAAAACAGTGAGGCAGTGGAATAGAATGTGTAAGGAAGTTGCAGAATCTCCATCATTGGAGGTATTCAAAAGAAGGTTGAACAGACATTGGTGAGGGATGAACTAGATACAGCTATGGCTATGTTTTGTATGCCTATATTCTAGTCTCTCCCAAGCTTCTGGGCATTGCTGGCTGCCACATCCGATTGGGAATCCCCCCCCGGCCCCAACAGCTACATTAACCAGGAAGTTAACATCACGCATCAGCTGTGGACCTGGGTGGGCTTTTGCCACAGCAGGTGGGTGGTGGTGTCAGCTGTGGATGCCGCCGGCAGGTCCAGGAGGCCAGATGCAGAACCTGCTGGTGGCATCCACACATGACCCATAGCCCTCCCTGAATGGTGGAAGCTCCTGCCCAGATCCCTGACGCAGAACCTGCCAGCATCATCAGCTCTGGACAAAGACAGGAGCTGCTGCTATGCTGGACAGGTGGCAGCATGTCTCTGTCCACCTTCCATTCCTCCCTCCCCGTCCCTTCAGAATCTCCAAATGCTCAGCTATGGACCCAGGCAGAAGCTGCTGCCATGCCAGGTCACTGTCAGCTTTGGCTGTGATACTGCCAACAGGTTCTGACACTGCTGCCTACCCAGCACAGCAGCAGCTCCTGCCTGGGTCCATAGCAGAGCATCAGAACTCCTGATAAAGTACAGCTTTGGCTTGGCTTGAGGAAAAGAGGGGAGGAGGGAGGAAAGAAAGAGAAAGAGACAAGAGGAAAGAGAGAGGCAGAGAGAGAATAGGAGAGAAGAGAGAGCGGAGAGGAGAGGAGAAAGACCGAAGATAGAGACAGAAAGAGAGAAAGATAGAGCGAGAGAGATGGATGCGGCCCTCAATGGATCTCCAAAATTCATTAAGTGGGTCTCCAGCTGAAATAATTGCCCACCCCTGGGTTAGACAATGTATTTTTATAGGATGGTCTGAATAGATTAATAGAGTCAGAAGGGACCTTAGTGGGCCCTCTAGTCCAACCCCCTGCCCCTGGCAGGCAAGAAAAGAAACACCAACCCTGGGGTCATGTGATCCCAGCCAGGGGCCTGTCCAGTCTCTTCTGGAAGACCCCCAAGGATGGGGTGAGCATCACCTCCCTTGGGAGCCCATTCCAGTTTCTGGCAACGCTGAGCATGAAGAACTTTTTCCTAATGTCCAGCCTGAACCTTCTCTCTAGTAGCTTATGGCCAATGTTCCTTGTCATTCCAGGGGGTGCCCTGGTGAACAGATTGTCGCCTACTTCATGTTGCTCTCCCTTATGAATTTGTATGCTGCCGCAAGGTCCCCTCTCAGCCTTCTCTTGGAGAGGCTGAAGAGGTTAAGGTCCCTTAGCCTTTCCTCATAGGGCCTTCCCTGCAGGCCTCTAATCAGGTGAGCGGCTCTTCTTTGGACCCTCTCCAGGTTGTCCACATCCCGCTTGAACTGCGGCATCCAGAAGTAGACACAGTACTCCAACTATGGTCTGACCAGTGCCGCATAGAGGGGGAGAATCACTTCCCTGGACCTGTTTGTGAAGCACCTACGGATGCACAAGGTGCGATTGGCTCTGCCAACTGCTTCATCACATTGGCGACTCATGCTCATCCTGGAGTCAACAGGAACTCCAAGATCTTTTTCTGCCTCAGTGGAGCTGAGAAGGTCGCCCCCCAGCCTGTAGGTATGATGGCAGTTCTTCCTCCCTAGATGCAGCACCTTGCACTTGTCCTTATTGAATTGCATCCTGTTGCTCTCTGCCCACCTCCCCAGCCTCTCTAGGCTGGTCTTGATCTGGTTCCTCCTCTCCAGGGTGTTAGCGGCACCCCATAATTTTGTGTTGTCCGCGAATTTGGACAGAGTGCTTCCCACCCTCTCATCCAGATCACTGAAGAAGATGTTGAACAGCACCAGCCCCAGAACTGAGCCCTGAGGGACTCTGCCCACATCTTTCCAGGTTGATACTGACCAGCCCACTACCACCCTCTGAGTGCGACCCTTGAGCCAATTTGCTACCCAGTCTACTGTGTAATCATCCAAGGCAAATCCCCTCAGTTTGTTTATAAGGATGGTATGGGATACCTTGTCAAAGGCCTTCTTATAACATCCACCTTGACTCCTGCATCTAAACAATTGGTGGCCTTGTCGTAAAAGGAAACTAGGTTAGTGAGGCAGAACCTGCCTGCTAAAAAACAATGTTGGTTACCCCTCCGCATCACATTAGCTAGCGGGCTCCCACAGATGTGTTCCTTGATAATTTTTTCTAGGATTTTCCCAGGGATAGAGGTAAGGCTGACTGGTCTATAGTTCCCCAGGTCCTCCTTCCTCCCCTTCTTAAAGATTGAGACGACGTTATCCCTCTTCCAATCCTCCGGAACCTGACCAGAGCACCATGAGTGTTCATATATCCTTGCCAGTGGGTCAGCTATGACTCCTGCTAATTCCTTCATTACCCGTGGGTGGAATTCCTCCGGTCCCAGTGATTTGAATATGTCCAGTCCCTCCAAGTGTCTTTCTACTGTGTCGACACTGACCATTGGTTAGCTGATGTTCCCTTTGTTGGTGTCCGTGATGTATGTTGAGGGTTCGTCCAGATTCCCATTTAAGAAGACAGAGGCAAAAAACTCATTGAAGAGCTCTGCCTTGTCTCTGCTATCCGTCACTAAGCCCCCCTGCCCATCCTGTATGGGTTCTATGCTACCCCGCACCCTCTTTTTGCTCCCAAAGTACTTAAAGAAAGACTTTTATTGTCCTTAATCCCTGACGCTAGCCTGAGTTCTAGAGTTGCCTTGGCCTTCCTGACCGGCTCCCTGCAGGTGTGGGCCAAAGAAGTATACTCCTCTTTGCTAGCTACTCCCTGCTTCCACTTCCTGTATGCCTCTTTTTTTGCCCTTAAGGTATCCTGGATGCCCCTGGTTAGCCAAAGGGGCTTCCTGGCCCCTTTATCCCCTTTTCTCTGCCATGGGATTGACTCATTCTGAGCCCAAAGAATGTTTTCCTTGACGAATATCCACCCATCCTGGACCCTCAACGCATCTAAGTTCTTAGCTCCTAGCACTCTGCTAACCAATCCCCTGAGTCTATTAAAGTCAGCTTTTTTAAAGTTTATCACCTGTGCCCTGCTGGGTATAATGTCCACCCTTTGCTGGATAGTGAATTTAATCATTTGGTGATCATTGTCCCCTAAGTTGCCTTGAATCTGCAGGTCCCCCACCAGGTCATCCACTGTGGTCAACACCAAGTCGACCAAGGCATTGCCCCTGGTGGGACACCTTACCTCCTGTATTAGGTGAAGGTCCTGAATACAGGTTAAGAACCTCCAAGAACTATTAGATCTAGCTGACTGCTCCTCCCAGCATATGTCTGGGTAGTTAAGGTCCCCCATGACTACCATATCTCTTGACCTCACAGCCTCTTCGAGCTGCTTAGAAAATTCCTGGTCTAGCTTGTCATCCTGGTGCAGCAGCATGTAGTAGACCTCCACCACTAGATCCCTTTCACCCTGAGCCCCTTGAATCCTAACCCAGAGAGTCTCTGCTTGACCACCCTCTGACCCTAATTTGATTAGGGAAGATGTGTACTGTTCTTTGACATAGAGAGCAACTCCCCCAACTTTTTTCCCTACTCTATCTCTCCTATACAACCTATAGCCTCTATTCCCACCTCCCAGTCATGATCAGAGTCCCACCTGGTTTCAGCTAGTCCCACTAGGTCAAAGTTGTTGCTCGCTAGCAAGAGCTCTAGACCCTCCTGCTTGTTTCCCATGCTTCTGGCATTTGTGTATATACACCTAATTCCCCTGGTGGCTGTCCCCGGTCCCCCCTTAAACTGCTATCTAATAAGATCTTTGCTACATACCTGGGCTGATCTTGTGGGTGTCTCTTGGTTCGGTGTTCTGTGGCTCCCTCTGTACTCATCCTCCCCTTCCCTCGATTAACCTAGTTTAAAGCCTGCCAGATGAGATCAGCCAACCTGAAAGAGAACACACACTTACCTTTGCTGGAGAGGTGAAGTCCATCCCACCCGAGCATGTCTCTTGTTCTGAAGTATGGGTCGTGGTCCAAAAAGCTGAAGCCTGCCTCGAGACACCATTGAGAAGCCACAAGTTGACCTCTTTGATGCAGGTCTCATGGCGTCGTCCACATCTGCTCACTGGGAGAACAAATGAGAAGACCACCTGTGCCCCTATCTCCTTCAGCTTGACCCCCATAGCTTTATAGTCCTTCATCATGCGATCTGGGGTGCTTCCAGCTGCATCATTAGTGCCCATATGGATTAGGACCATGGGGTAATAATCAGTGGGCTGGATAAGGACCGGGATCATCTCTGTCATGTCTCAAATCCGAGCTCCGGGAAGACAGGAGACTTCAAGCGTCATGGGATCCTGGTGACAGATGGGACCCTCTGTTCCTCTCAGGATGGAGTCACCTATGATGAGTACCTGGTGTCTCTTCTTCTGCGTCAACTGACCCCCTTCAGTCTGTTCTGTACATGGAGTGGCCTCCTCTCCAGGGGTTTCCTCCTCTCCTTCCTCTTCCTCCAATGTTGCCAGGACCTCATACCTGTTCCCCAGCTGGACTGGGGGAGCTGATACTGCACCACCGCAAGCAGCCCTGGCTCTGGAGGGAACCTTCTGCCATTCTGCTGTGGAGGGCACCTCCTGGGGTTCTCCTCCTTGGGTGCTTGGCCCTGCATAGAAAGGAAATACTTGTCAATTTCATCCTCTGCTTCTCAGATCCCCCTTAGTCTGCTAACCTCCACCTGGAGCTCCCTCACCTGTCCCTCCAAGGCCCTAAGAAGGGCACATGTGGGACAGGTGGTGGGGGGCCCATTCCCTGTGCCCCCCCGGTCCTGCAGGGCATTCCCCATAGGCCAGGGGGAAGGGTTATGCCAGGGTGGAGGCCTCAAAGGAGCCCCGGGTAGTTGGTACCCCCCAGGCAGGGGCCCTAGCTGCACTCTGCATCCTCACCATTTTTGTAGTGGAGTCCCTTCTCTCCCTTGCCGAAGACTTCCTCCTGGCCCCTCCTGCTTTCCCGCCAACATGACCACTCTGTTTGTGCGCTCTGTTAGCACATGGCTCAGGAGCCGCGGCTCCTTGCCAGGTCAGTTGAAAGGGAACCGGGGGCCTTCCCCTCCAGATCTGCCCCAGTTCCTCTGCCCCACTTACTTTAGGGGGATCAGCTGCTGCTGCCCCTGCTGCTCCCATTCAGGTAAGGGGGCATACATGTGAGTGGAGACCCACGTGTTCCCAGTCTGCTCCTCTCTGCCTTCAGCCCCAGTGGTCCATATTGGGCAAACACGCTAATGGGAACCTACCACTAACACACAGGGATGTTCCTGCCACAGGCAAGGTGTTAGACTGAATGACTCTGGAGGTTCTCCCCAGCCCTACAATTCTCTAGAAGTGGACAGCATTTTTCTTTTTCTTTTTTTGCTTGGTTTTTTGTTTGTTTGGGGATGGGGGGGGGGGGATTATTGAATGTCTCTCTTGAAAAAATCAGGTTCAGTCAGTCCAGAGCTACTTGTGAACTTGGACAGAATTTGCTGAATAACTTAGACTAAGAAAAAAAAAACACTCTTTGGGACCTTAGGAGTCCTTGTAGAAAGCTATCACTAACCTTATATCCAGTACAGAGGTCAGAGCTCTCATCTGGGATAGAAGAACCAGGTGCCATTTCCCCTCTGACTGACCCAGCTTCACTCTGCATGCAATTCTTAACTATCCATTGAGATGGAGAATGACTATATAGCCTAATGGCTAAGACACTCACCTTTAAGGAGGGTTACTTGGATTCCCAATTCTTAACCAATGAGGATTAATACAAAGTGTTAAGCGTTGACAAGAGTTTCCCTTGACATACCCTACTATATAGCTTAATGGTTATGGCACATTTCTGTGAATGGAGGGACTTGGGGTAAAACCTCTTAAGGCAGAGTAGAAAATTAAACCTGGTTAGTCCCTCAGCCCTGGCTGATGAGTGGAAAGACAACACCAGGCCTGTGAGTCTTATAAATCTACTCTTGGGCTTTTATCACAATCACAATGAAACTATTGGAAGGCAAGTGGAAGGTTTTGTCTGACCTGAAATTAAGTGTCCTAGACATAGGCAATGTGTGCCTCCTGAGGCTGGTGGGCATTGCAACCACCCGCAGGTGATGATGCAGACATCGGTGGCAAGGGTGGGCTGAGCGGGGACCATCCACAGGTGGCTGCAGCGGTGTTGGTGGCAGGGCCGGGGGGCATGCCCCCTGCGACCAGACACTGAATCCAGAGGTGCCAGGGGCATGCCTGGAAATGGCACTTCTTGGGGTGGGGGGCACCAGCACTCTGCCTGCCCCCCCCCCCTGCCCATCACCTAAGCTGAAAGCACTCGCTCTCATGGGGGGGCACCAGCACTCTCAGGGGTGCACGTGCACCTCCTATGTGTTGCCTTTGGTCCTAGACTTAAATTTATTTTTTTTTAATGGAAACTTTTATTTTGGGCTGACCTAAAACATTTTCCCCTTCTTTTGACTACTGACTTCACAAAATTAATTTTTCACACAGGCCCAATGGCTAAGGGCATGGTCCTCTTAAACTCCACACAGGGGCTAATTACAGAAAGCCAAAAAACCCAACGTTGAATCAATTCACACTTTGCAGGTTAGTCTAAGCTGCAAAGATTAAATTGCAAAAGAATTGGACAGGCATTTACCTTTGATTCAGCAATTGTACCCACATGCCTGCAGTGGCTCAGTCCAGAAATCAAGGGGCACTAGAGCACGGCTCTCTGGCATGTAGCCAGCATGAGCTGTGTGTTTGCTTCCTCTTCCTGCTACCCTGAGGTCTTTGAGATTTGCAGTCCAGAACCAAAGTAGCAGGACTCACCAGGGTTGCTCATCGCTTTCTCTTCCTGCTTCTAGGTGCCTCTGGGATTTGTAGTCCAAAGTCATAGTCAGCAGTAAGTTTAGTGGGGCACGGCAAGGTAGGGCAGCCCTGTACTTGGGGAAAGGAGGGTTTAACCCCTCTTCTTGGCCCCAGACCTCAGCCAGGGCTTGGCGGGGGGGCATGGTGAGCAGTGAACCAGCCAGTGAGCAAGCCCTCACTGCTCCAGCTAGGGAGAAGAGGGGCAGGACCAGCCTTCTTTCTGGAGCAGACAGCCCAGCCCAGGGCTGCAAAATGCTGGGGTACTGTGATTTAACTTGAACCAGGAAGGGGTCTGCAACAGAAGTTACATAAATCAGATTGACCAAGATCAATTAAATCTGATACTACATTCAACCACTTTTATCTTTGTCACAACCCAAAGTAGTGATTTTTTGTTTGTGTGTGTGCTTCGGCACCGCTAAATTATTTCCCGCCAATTTGTCGCTTTCTTTGCATGGTAGAGTTCTCTGCTGCTAGAGAGAACTCTGGTGCAACGGGGGATTTCCCGCCGGATTGCAACTTCTTTGCAGTGTGTATCTCTTTCTTGCATCGTAGTGATACACGTTGTAAAGAAGTTCCCGCCATTTGTATTAGGATTCGCGCCACATTATTGGCCGATTCCTAATTTAGGCACACATGGCGGCTAGTGATTGGCTTGCTAGCCGTACAAAAGGCTTGGGTCGTTTCCGCCCAAGCTGGAGGAGGGAGGACGAGAGAGAATCTGTGTGAAGATCTCTAAGTGCTGCGGACCCTCGCGGACCCGACGCGCCTCCCCTAAGCAGGCAATAGAGGCAATAGAACCGAGCCTATGGAGCTTTTCGCTTCTCGCCTCTCCCCGTCACCGAGCGCAATCCTAGACGTATCCCTTTCCTGTAACTTCGGACCCGCGGAGCCTAAGTAACTCCGGGGAAACTTTTCAAACCCAACTTAACCGGACCCACGGAGCCTAGCAAACTCCGTGGGAGCAATTGATTTGTTAGCGTCCTCCAACGAGGGTTCAAGCGGGAGCTGTGCCTGGAAACCTGTCCAGCCTACACCAATACCATCTTTGGATGTAAGTAAACAATCTTTTCAATCAACCATTACGCCTCCGTAACTAATTCTAACTCGCGTGCGCTAAACCGCCCCGTGGTTCTCTCCAGCCCCGCGTGCCCGGGCTGCTGGCCACAGCCCGTGTGCACCGAAGACGGGTCCGGTACGACCTCAGTTCGCTCCTGGCTCGCCCGTGGCGGCCAGAATAGGATCGGAATCACCGCCGCACATGGCGACGAGGGCGGGATCGGGGCCCGGCCCGCACAATCTTAAACCAGTTTCAGCCATTTTGAAACTAGTTTACATGTACTGATTTTCTGTTTTGTTACAGGTTTAAATCAGCTTCTGATTACTTAAATGGGTGGATGTGTAACTTCTTTCTCTAGGGTGGAAAGCAAGTCCAGTGTAATGCCACTAAGCCAAGTAAAAAAATGTTCATATGGTGAAACTATTCTTCTGGGGTGGTCTACAGACCTTTTTAAAAGCTGGAGCAATATAAAAAGACATGCAGCATCACAGAGATGTAAAACTTATGCTAGTAAGATCAAAATTGGGCAGTATATTTTAAGTCTACCCTCTGCAAAAGTGGATTACTTAAGTGTCATATGCAGTGCTGCTTGTGGCAAGGCAAAAATGATTATTCTCCAAAAACATCTCCACATTTATATTTAATCCTATGTTACCTTTAGGATTAAAAAAGATATATATTTTTCCCATCCACACTTTAACATCCCCAGACTCCATTAACAAAACTCGGACAGTCAGCCACTGAGAATAAATATTTCCTGCTTCCAAACTTTCTTACAATGTGCTAAGACATAAGGATTCATTTTTTGAATTGTAAAAATGAGAAGTCTGTCATGCCCAAGCAATGGCTTTTCATATATTAGGCAACTCCTGATAGAGCAAAAATTATTCCCTGATTTCTTCCTCTTGTTTCATTACTTATGATCTTATTTTGCACCTGTTCTGCACTCAGAATTCCTTCCAGATGAATTTAGAGATCGTTTAGGCACTTGCAGGAGCAAAATGAGAACAGATGCGTCATAAGTGCAAAATGTGTGCTAAAAGGACACCGTGTAATAGGAAATCAGAACTGAATGGGAGGAAAAACAAAGCATAGCAGGATATGGAGGAGGCAGACCTAAAATTAGCCCAGGGTGGATGTGTTGAAGAGATGAAATTCAGTAGATAAGGGCTCCTGGTTTATTGTTCAAAATCTGCATTCCCAGGGAACAGCATCAGTCTATCTTGATTTCTAAATAAATTGAGCTCTCCAAGCAAAATCTAAGGCAGCTTTGTGACCTTTTTCAAAGGACTTTTATGTGTGGGAGGAAGGCAAAGTTCTCTACTTCCCTCAGCACCCAAGTTCTGTTCTGTCACTGCCTGCCACCAGATTACTTTGCCAGTTTTCTGTACAGAAATCTGTCACTAGACTTGCTCAAGCATTGTAACTCATCCTATCTGGCATGCAGCAGTTTGTGTTTTATATCCACAAGCAGACTTATGCCCAGGCAAGCTGAACAAAGGCCCACTGAAATCGGTCAGAGTCTTCCCAACATATTGGTCGGGTGTAGGACCAAGCTCTAAATGAATAGTAACTTCCAAAATATGTTGTGAATGGCCAACACATAAAAAAATCAGATCATTTGTTTTTGTCAGGCATACAAACTATATTAATTTCAGCCGTGCATTCTTAGGGCCTATTATGTATCTGTACAGTGTCCAGTATGATGGAACTCTGACAGATCTGCAGCTTCCAGGTCATATTGTAATATAAAGGTATTAGAGAGGATATGAAACTTTTTCTATTTTATGTATTTTATGCAGTATAAAGAAGGACTTCTGAGTGATGTTAGTTAGGAGGGTACCCACTTCTGGCTTCATTATAAATCTGATACAGGTGATACTGCTTTACTGAAGCATAAGAAATTGCTTGGAACATTGAGTTGGAAAACCATAAAAGGAAAAGTTAGCTAACGGACACTGAGTACTGACACACTATTTTTAATTTGTCAGTGTTGTTGCCCAGAACAGTGCCCTGGGCTGGGAAGGAGGGTTCCTGTGAAGTGTTATGGTAGCCTAGATTCTGCAAGACTGCACATATTCATGGGGCTTCCAAGAACCTTCCTAGAATGTACATGACTCAGGAAGGTGACGTCACATGTCAGAAAAGGAATTATTGTTCTTGCTCTGTTAGTCATTAATGTCACATTAATCTCAATCTCATAGGTCATAAGAGAGTAAGTGCAAGAGTAAGAGACATTTGATCAACTGTTCATAGAAAGCTTTAAAGGACAAAACATGTCCACATTGTTTGAAGATGCATTTTTCAGCTGAACCCAAAGAAACTAAGACAAAGTCTCAGCTAGAAGCAACTTAAATACAATGGTCTACAGTGCCAACATAAATCTACAGTGCACACAATGACCTTTAGCAGGGTGAACTGGCATATGGAGAGCTGCCAGTGCCTCTAGACCAGAGGCTACCACTGGTCCGCGAGCTCCATTCAGGTGGTCCGCAGAAAGGTGACCCACGACTAAAGCTGACAAACATTACACCTGACTTCCCAGCATTTTGCTCAAAAAAAACGGGTACATCCATCACACTACAAAGTTAAGACTACTGATATTAAAATATGAGTTGTTTGCTTTGATTTGTAGAACAAAAAATGTTTAGTAAGTGGTCCGCCAAGACCCTCAGCAATTTTCAAATGGGCCTTAAAAAAAAAGTTTGAGAACCAATGCTCTAAACTGTTTCTGATACATAGGTGTATGTTTACCCCTCTATTCTGAAACAAGCTGAAGGCTTGCCCTCAAGTACCTCAAGTTCCCTGTGCCACTTCTACCCATGTACATTACCTTGGAACTCTTGGTCCTCTACATGTTCAAGTCTAATTAGGAGTAACAGTGTTGCCCTGTGGGGTCAGGCCAATGCTCAGGATCTAAATATCACGCTGTTAGACAGGAGGGCATGGTGTACAATTGTACATGCACACACTCAAAAATCAATTAGGCACATACACACACAATAGGTGCACACACATATCTGAAATTACCAGCCTAGACACACACCTATCACCAGTTCAAGTACCTATATACTATACACACCAAAAGTTAGACAAAAATCAATTGTCAGTACCTGCACACCCAATACATATGCATGGATCACTAATTCGTATATCACACACATGATGACATATATGTATGTTTACACACAAACCACCCACCTACACATACACACAGGTGAGTTCCTAACTTGGGTGGTGTGGGATGTATGTGTGTGCTTAGGGTACTTGGGATACCTTGGTGACTATGGGAGGGGGAATCAAGGGTCAAAGATCTCCAGAAGGAGGGGAAGGAGGGAGATGGGGGTTAAAATGAGACAGTGAAAGTGCCAGGAGTGAAAGTTGCTGGGGCCAGGATTAGAATCAAAAGACTGGATGGGAGCTGGGGTTACTTAAGGTCAAGTGGCCCCAGGGTTACTCAAGGTCACTGGTGAAAGGGGAAAAGTCCAGTGGCAAGGAGGAGACAGCCAGGAAAGAAACTGAGGAAGAAACCTGGGAGATTGGGGCTGGAAACTGAGGCAGAAACATGGGAGCTTGGGGCTGGAAACTGAGGCAGATAGCTGAGAGATTGGGGCTGGAAACTGAGGCAGACATCTGGGAGATCAGGGGGCAAATAAATGGTGACAAGGTGGAAACAGACAAAAACCCAAATCAGGGTTTCAAAATAACAGGTTTATTAAACAGACAACACACTACACAGCCCCATGAAGTTATTGGTTCACACGCACACGCACATGCACTCACAATGACAGCAGGAGAAAGAGACTCAGTGGAAGGGTTGGAGTCCAGGTAGGGAAGAGAAACAAAGTTCAAGTCTTTGGTTGAAGAGAGGGTGGGGGTGATAGCTACCTATCCAGGCTGGAAGGGGGTCCTCGATGGCCAGGAGGGATCTTTGTCCAGCAGGTGTTGTCTGGGGGGTCGCCAGCAGGGCCTCTGGGTTGATAGGCAGCATGACATAGAGCAGGTCTGGTTCAGGTGAAGATGGCGTTCCCACTGGTCTGTTTTCACCGCCCCCTTTTATAGGGGCAGACCTTCTGTGACCCCAGTGGCAGTGGGCCTGACCAGGCAAGGGCCAGCCCCTGGTCCACTGAGCAAGTACATTCCAGGTCAGGACATGCAATTTAAGGTGTCTAGAATGGTGACTTGGGTAGGATCTGCAGCAGTCTTTGTCTTTCAAGCCTTGAGCCAGGGAGGGTCAATGCAGGGTGATAGTTGGCTCATGAAGTTGATAGTTCGGTCATTCAGAGGGAGCTATTTTTAGACCAATTGCCATTGTCCCTCATTCATCCCCATTCATTCAGGAACCAAGTTACATAGGAGGGGTAGGTATGAGTCACACAGTTACAACAGGGTAAAACACAGTTACAATAGGGTATGCCTAGGCAGGGGACACAAGATGGAGACTTGACAAACAAAATGGAAACTTGACGTGATTTATGCTAACTTACATATGTAGGCCTAAATTGTATAGTATCAATAAAACAGTAATATAAAATGGTAAAAATAAATATAAACATAATAATTATACAATATAAAACAGTGGATATCCATAACAGGGCACTTATTTGAAAAGAAGGAGGAAAAAACCCCCAAAACAAATACAACTTGCTACCAAAATAAAATGCTGAAGCTTATCCTATGTCTTAGCTCACTTATACTTCTCTATAAGGAATAGAGAGGGAGAGAAAAAGTCAGAAACAGTTAGGGGAAGGGGAGGGAATGGGTTTTTAAATAAATAAAAAAAAAGAACAACTGGGGGTTTTGCTACAGTAGAGACAAGAAATGGGGTGATGCTGGGGCCAGTGATAGAATTCCAGTGCTATAACATGCAGTTTTTTGCTGGGGGGGAGGCAGGATAGAGGGAAATTCAGCCCCAGGCTCTGATACTTAGGAGAGCTTCCAAGGGTGACCTGGACTTCTGCTGAGGGGAAGCTAAAGTCAGGTGTTTCTAATGTGAATGGCTGGGGAGGAGTCTGGGCAGAAGGATAAGTCTGGGAGTAATTCTTGGTAGCAGTGGGTGTATTTACACATTCATTAATGCACTGTAGTTACAGAGCATTAAGTTTAGTACTTGGATAACCAAATATTAAATCAACGAGCAGTAACTCACGCTACTGCGCAGTAGCACTGGTGCATGGGTTTTTAGTGACACTTATTGCACTGTAGCCTAATACTACTGTGCAATAGCGTATTAGCATGGCTTTTGCCCGGCATACTACTGCTCAGTATTATTAGGCTACTGTGCAGTTAGCGCCTTGTGTAGACACACCCAGTGTAGGCATACTCTGTATTAACATAGTTTGTGCTAATTCAACTGATTCTCTACTGCACTATCACTGCAGGGAGTGGAAGTATCACCATAAGTTCCATGAAGACCATTTGTTGAGTCTTGTTGAAACCCTTGGGATGTGGGAGGGCTCATTACCTTTGAGAGTCAGGACATTAGCATGATAGCATCTAGCTCACCACAAACAAGGAGTTTCTTCTTGTGTATATTATTAACAATAACATCTACAACTTGAATGATATTACCATGTTAACACTATTGGGGAAGACCCCAGTGAATGTATGTTGCCATTAAGTCAGTGGAGCTGTGACAGCTAATATCAGCTGAGGATGTGGTTTAAAAAAAAAAGAATTCCTGACCTGTGCTAAAATCATCAACTAATCTTATTACAATAATGTTAATTAGAGTTCCACATATACAACTGATGGGATAATTGGGTCCCTGAGTTCTGGAGTAATGTTAAACAATTGGATTGCATTTGCAAATGAGTGCATCCTGATTGGCACTTGAAAGGATAAAAGGGTTGTTTGATACTGCTGAGGTTTTCATCTGTGGTGTCAGGAAGCCAAGGAGTTGCAAAAACACCATGCTGTCTCCAAGCCATCCCTCCAGATGGCAAGGCTTGGAATTTAGATGGAATTGTAGCCTTCCAGTTCAACTGATCCTGACTGTTGAAGGTACAAAGCAAGGCACTAAACTTGTTGTTTCAGTGACTATAAAGATTTATTATTACTTGCTAACTTATTGATTTGCAGGTTCAATAAATATTGAAATTCAGCTCAGCAAAACACATCTATTTATCCCAGCTGTTTTAGAGATGAGCAAACTGAAACAAAGAAAGATTAACAGATTTGCCAGGGGTCATACAGTGAGTTGGTGGCAAAACTAAAAATAAACCTTCTGAGTTCTTACTTTTAATCTAATACCTAAACTACATGACCTGTGTTTGAAATGGAGGGTATTTAGAAAGGGAAGTATTTGGGGAAGAATCAGAATTAATAGTGAAATGGTACAAGACTTGGTGTTATAGAAGCAATTTTGTTTCCACTATGTAGCAAAGCCCAGGAGAAATACAATTCAGAATGCCTTCTGGCTTGACTGGACAGAAATGTGGTCCAATCCAGTAGTCTCTTTCATTAAATATTCAGGGCTACAAAGTAATGAGACTAGTGGAAAAAACAATAGAATTCAATCACACTGCTATTGCTGATCTTTACAAAATTTCCCAAGCTCAGTATGGAGATTTATCTTCAATACAGCATAGACATTAAATTTAATGGCGTTCTTTTCTCACTGCATTAGTTTGATTTAAAATGGGAGCTAAAATATTTCTTGTAGCAGATAATTTGAATTAATCTTGTGAATTGTGCCCTCCGTAGCTATAAAATACAGAAGAGTAAGCAAGACATAGTGGTGGATAAACTAAAACTAGTGTTTTAATACTAAACAGCGGTGTAAAAATCTGCTACATTTCTGTGTTTCTAAAACAGAAGTATGGGATGTAAACTGCAAGATATTTATTTTTATAGAATTAGATCTCTTGGAACTTCCAGATCTTGAACCAGAGAGTGTCTGGAACATCTACAAGAGAGTGCAGAGAACGATCTGAGAACATCAGGAAGAGCTTGGTTATTCGCTGGTAATGACTACATTTGTCTATTATATGGAATACACTTATGGAATACATTTAAAAGCTCTGATCAGTTTTTAGCTGCCTGTAAATGTGTGTGGGCCTAATTATTATAATTATGCCTACTATTAAAATGCTCCCTGGAAAATTAGCAACAATTTAACAATGTATGGCAGCACTACACAAACATCTCTTCGATGTAGATTCTTGTTCTATCCAGACTTTAAAACTAACACCCTAGGAGGGGCAGCCACATTTCTATTCAGGTACTGCTGAGAGAGTTAGTTGATTTATATGCTTACTGTCATCTCCCTGATTCCTGCTAATCTCTCTCCACTACACAGATGTTAATGACCCTCTCCCCTTTTCAATCATCTTGTTGTTCCAATATTCAAACGATCTTTTTTTGCAATTTTGTCGTCTGTTAGCCATTCCTGGTAACATGTCTCTTCTGGTTTACAGCCCTGCAGACCTTCTTTAGCTCTAGCTAAAATCTTTAACTTGGGTATGGTAACATTACTTCACGTGTAGAAATGTCTGCCAGTGAAGTATTGGAGACACTGTCAAGACACTTAGTAAGTCTAGATTTTGTTTTATGAATCTGAATAAGAGATGTACATTTAACTTTATTGACTACAGGACTAATGAAACAATATCTTTAGTTCACTTTTACCATTTTTGCCTAGTTTTTTGTGACTTTTTTTTAACTTTATATATAATCTAGCAAAATAGTGCACTGGTCCAAACCAAATTCTACAAAAAACACAATTATGAACCTAACCACCATGGACAATAGTTAGGTACGCTCACTTCAAGATGCATGAGTTTGGGTTATATATTGTGCGTGTAAAGGACTGAAGTAAAGAAAGGAGCAAATGAGTCAATCTTTGGTTCTTCTTCCATTCCAAAGTTCGTTTCTTCCTGTCTGATTGCTTCTTCAACTTTAGAACTGCTTCTTCAAACTCTTCCCATGAAAATATACTTGGAGAGCTATAACATATGGTCACAACTTGCCGGTGAATTACTTGCCCTTATTCTGTGAAAATCTGGCTTAACTCTAATAGAGAATTCATTCTGGTCTGTCAATACTCACAGACTAATTCAGCAAAGGAAGCACTTGCTGCTAGGGCCAGGTCCCCTCTCTCCTGACGTAAAACATTATTAAGGCACTAACCCATCCTACTCCAAGTTTCCTGGAAGTCAAAGTAATACGAGTGGGCCAGGACACAGATTTCTAACTGAGCTGCAAGGAGGCAATGGAGTAGACTGTCCATCCTATCAACAGTCAAATCTAACTGGAGGGGAAAAAAGAGATGTTTGAGAGAGGACAGATAGCATGACAGGGTTACTGAAGGGATGTAGGAAAAATACCAGATCTTCATTCTGCATCTAAGTAGCCCTGCTTAATTGGCCTGAGTGAGGACAGCTGCTTCAGCAACTGAACATTTGATAAGAAAGCTGGAAACATTGGTTGTAGCATCAGCAGTTATTCTCCCCTGTAATTAAATAATTAGCCCTTCCCAGAGAGGTGTGATAGCCTGCCAATGCAAATCGGCAGCCTCAGAGACTGGTCCAGAGGCCTTGATCATGACCCTTCATATATGAGTTTAATGGCTCACAGTGCACTCCTCTGCAAGCCTGATGTTCCTGCAGAGATGGTGCAAGCTCCTGGCAGGCTTCCCATGCAGGCAAAGGGAAACCTAATCCCCACTCTGTAGGAAGTACTTTACTGGTCTGTGCACAATGCTGCTGTGCTGTCCTCTGCTTAAAGAGGGATCATTGCTAGGTCAAGGTGGTTACCGGTGCAGCCTGTACTCTGCTGGCTGAAAATGGGACATCAGTCTGTTTGACTTGTTGCTCGGGGACATGAGTTAGAGTATGGACCAGCTCTTGTGCCTTTTGTTGTTCCAGCTGTTGACTGATCAGGATGGTTTACGTAAATTTTCAAGGGAAAAAAATGTAATGAAACAGAAGCATTCTCCTCCTTGAACCATTAGCTTTTTCTCCATGCTGCTGTCTCCTTTTGGTAGAAAGACATGTGCTGCAGGCACCAGCATCAGATTTAAAAGTTGTGTTGACTGGGATAAAAAACATAAGTGCCATACTGGATCAGACTCTCTTTGACAGTGGCAGTAGTGAGTGGGGAATGAAAGCGTGTGAATGGGGTATATGTAGCATGATTTATCCGTGTTGTACACTCCCTGGCATCTACCATCATTGGTTTAGAAATGTGAGCATATACCTCTCTGATGAGAAGGTGTGTGCAGCACAGGCAAGCAGTTGCCTGGGAAAGGGTTTCCTTCTTCCACTTCCTGGTTCTATAAACCTTTGTAGCTGCGGTTAAAATTTTTCAAGACACTCAAATAATTTAGGCTTCTAAGCATTATTGACTTTCAATGACAGTTAGGCCTCCAAGTGCCCAAGTCACTTCTAGCAATGATATTTGAAAGCCTATATCATTTAGGTACCTTTGAAAACCCTGTTTCCTGAGCCACCTCCTCCATCCATCCTGGCTTTAAGGGAAGCATGTGACAGGGTGAGTATTAAGTAAAACCTGAAGTGTTCCCTGATTCTGTTATCCTCTTTTTGGTCTGTGGTTTAACTTCAGGCATGCATTAATGCCCATTCTCTCAGCGTATTGTGTGTTTTCTATATATTCCTAAAAAAAATTTTTTTTTAATTGCCTACCAAGACAAACACGCAACCTCCAGTAAAAAAAAAAAAAAAAATCACTTGAAATAACAAAAAAAGAATCCCTGAAATAAAATTCCTGAGAGGTAAGTATTATGTATACTGCAATGTCCTGTTTCCATTGATTTGAGCAGAGTGAGTCCCAGAAAAACTCCACAACCTGGAGAGCAGTAATGTAGGTTGCACGTGTGCAGAGCTTAGAAGACTAGTTAAAGATACATGTGCTTCATGCACAGAGTTCCAAGAAAAAAAAGATTAAAGCTGATGCTCAAAACAGAGAGAGATTACAATAGTGGGCAAAATTAAACATGTATGGGGAAAGATGCTCTCTCTCAAGAAATTCATTGTGCTTTCTCCTCCACCATGTTAAAGGAAATATGTTGCTCTTTTCAGAAGAGTTCAATCTTGGGGGCAGTCTGGTGTAATACGTCCAATGTAATTCTGCTAAATGCCACTGTGGTTACTCAAGGTTACAGCATAAATGAAAAATATTTATTCCTCTCTAACACTCTTAATGAACATTTGGGGCCCAATTCTATTCTCATTTACACTGTTGTAAAATAGGAGTACCTTCATTGGCCAATGGACTGACCAACAGGATGAGGAGAGACCATTTATGTACACAGCAAGCCTTGGTTTTAAGTCTCATTCTGAAGGCTTGGTCCACTGAACTGCATACAACTTTGTGTGTGTATCTTAAACTGTATAAAACAAGGGCTACCAGACTACAACATTGTGTTAGCACAATTAAGGCACAGCTTTTCCTGCAGCCATTGACCTACAAGGCAGCAAGCCAGCAGCCCTAGACTTAAGGAGGGTGGATTTCATTGAGCTAAGGAGACTAGTCGGGGAGGGACTGAGGTCCCGGAAGGGTGGGGAGTTGGGAGTCCAAGAAGAGTGGTCGTTCCTGAAGGAGACGATCCTCTAAGTCCAAAGGGTGGCAATCCCAACACGGGGCAAGAGTGCTCAAAAGCCCCTGTGGCTAACTAAAAGCATCCAGGAATGTCTCAAAGCTACAAAGGAGGCGTACACCCAATGGAAGGGAGGGGCCATCACCAGGGAGGACTATACCTCCGTTGCTCAGGATTGTAGGGGTGTTGTTAGGAAGGCCAAGGTGAAGATGGAACTGGGACTAGTGACCTGGATCGAGGAAAACAAGAAATCCTTTTTTAAATACATAGAAGGTAAAAAGAAGCTTCCAGGAAATGTGGGGCCTCTGCAGGACACGCTAGAAAATCTAGTGGTCTCACCAGATGACAAAGCTAACCTATTTAACAATTTCTTTGCCTCCATTTTTCTGAGCAGGGACCAGGTCATCCCCTACACCCGGATCCCTGATGGTCCCAGGGGAGGCACAGCCCAGGCCCAGGGTCAGAGAAGACCTAGTCAGGGAACTTCTGGTGGGACTGGACATGTTCAAATCAGCAGGCCCTGATGATCTCCACTCCAGAGTGCTGAGAGAATTAGCAGAGGTCATTGTGGGAACCCTGGCACAGCTTTATGAGCACTCATGGTGCACTGGCAAGGTGCCAGAGGACTGGAAAAGGGCCAGTGTGGTCCGCATTTTCAAAAAAGGGAGGAAGCAAGACCCAGGAAATTATAGGCCTGTTAGTCTTACCTTGGTCCTGAGGAAGCTCTTTGAGAAAATTATCCAGGTGCACATCTGCTTAGGGGCAACCAACATGGATTCATTAGAAGTAGGTCCTGTCAGACCAACCTGGTGGCCTTCTATGACCAGGTCAGAAATCCTTGGACGCAGGTGTTGCGGTGGACATAGTCTTTCTGGACTTTAGGAAGTCCTTCGACGCTGTCTATCACCCCATTCTCGTTAAAAAAATTAGATGACTGTGGTGTCAACGCCTACACAGTCAGATGGGTCGCCAATTGGCTGGAGAGCCTCACACAGAGAGTGGTGATGGACGGGTCATTTTTGACTTGGAGGGATGTGGGCAGTAGGGTCCCCCAGGGCTCGGTCCTCGGGTCTGCACTGTTCAACATCTTCATCAGTGACTTGGACGAGGGGGTGAAAAGCACCTTGTTCAAATTAGCAGATGACACTAAGATGTGGGGAGAAGTGGGCACGCTAGAAGGGAGGGACAGGCTGCAACTGGATCTGGACAGGTTACAGGGGTGGGCAGACGATAATAAGATGGAATTCAATACTGGCAAGTGCAGGGTACTGCACCTAGGAAGAAAGATCCAGCAGCATACCTACAGGCTGGGGAACTCCCTTCTTGTCCATGCAGAGGCAGAAAAGGATCTTGGAATCATTATTGATGCCAAAATGAACATGGGCCAACAGCGTGGGGACGCGGTCAGGAAGGCCAACCACACCGTGTCATGCATCCACAGATATATCTCAAACAGGTCCAAGGAGGTGATCCTCCCCCTCTACGCGGCACTGGTCAGGCTGCAGTGGAGTACTGCATTCAGTTCTGGGTGCTGCACTTCAGGAGGGATGTGGACAGCATTGAGAAGGTTCAGAGGAGGGCCACCCACATAATCAGGGGGCAGCAGGGAAGACCCTATGACGAGAGGCTACAGGACCTGAACCTGTTCAACCTCCACAAGAGAAGGCTGAGGGGGGATCTAGTGGCCTGTTACAAACTAGTTAGAGAGGACCAGCAGGCATTGGGGGAGTCCCTGTTCCCCTGAGCGCTACCAGGAGTGACTAGAAATAACAGTCACAAGCTGGCAGAGGGTAGATTCAGACTAGATATCAGGAGGTGCTACTTCACAGTCAGGGCGGCAAGGATCTGGAACCAACGTCCAAGCGAAATGGTGCTGGCTTCTACCCTGGGGGTCTTTAAGAGGAGGTTAGATAAACACCTTGCTGGGGTCTTTTGACCCCAGTACTTTTTCTTGCCAAGGCAGGGGGTCAGACTTTATGATCTGCTCAGGTCCTTCTGACCCTGCCATCTATGAAATAACTATGAAACATTGAGAGGGTCCAGAGGAGGGCCACTTGCATGATCGGGGGCAGCAGGACAGGCCTTACGAGGAGAGGCTACGAGACCTGAACCTGTTCAGCCTCCACAAGAGAAGGCTGAGAGGGGATCTGGTGGCCGTTTATAAACTAGCCAAGGGAGACCAGCAGGCAATGAGAGAGTCCCTGTTCCCCCCAGCACTACTGGAAGTAACAAGGAATAACAGCCATAAGTCGATGGAGAGTAGATTCAGGCTAGATATCAGGAGACACTACTTCACAGTCAGGGCAGCTAGGATCTGAAACTAACTTCCAAGGGAAGTGGTGCTTGCTCCTACCCTGGGGGTCTTAAAAAAGAGGCTAGATAGACACCTAGCTGGGGTCATTTGACCCCAGCATTCTTTCCTGCCCATGGCAGGGAGTCGGACTTCGTGATCTGCCCAGGTCCCTTCCGACCCTACCAACTATGAAACTAAGGGAGCAGGGTAGCTTTTTTCCTCCCCATCCTGAATTACCAGGAAACCATTTACACCTAATTCAGGGAGATGGGCAGAGTGGGGTGAGCTTTTGCATGAGTCCAATGCAAGGATTTAACTCATGGTTCTGGTTCAACAGGATCCCATGCACCCTCTTTAAGGTATGAATAGCCAGCTGTAAACTGCTCAGATTGAAATCTGTAGCCCAAGGGAGAGCAGGGAAACCAGATCTGTGCTGTAAACCCAAATCTATCCCTACTGTTTCATTTGGACACTAGTGTGTGGCCACCTTATTCCTTCCAGAGAGGGGTCCCAAGGAAGCTATATGGCCTCCAGACGTCGCAGTGAAATGAACTGTAGAATAGTGACAGGTTAGACTAGAGGGCAAGAGAAAGATAGGAATGAACTTAATATTATGACATTCATCCTTCTTTGGCTCCTATGGCTGAAGCTACATGTCACGTCTCTGACAAATACTTTATTTAACTTACAGTGTTGAAGTTGGAAATAAGTTTTAAAAGTCAATACAAGGATTTGTGACCGAGAGCAATAGGGGATCAGCGAAGCACTGTGACACCAGGACTTAGTGATGCAGACAACAGGACTGAGTGCAGCAAGGAGGGTAGCGTATTCGATGCCACTTAATTCAGCTACTTTTGTTTTAAAACACAAAGGCTTTACCTGAAGGCACTGTAAAAACCACTCAGCAGTATCTCTGCTGTCTGTCACCTAATCTGAATCATCAGGATCATCACTGACTCCATGCTGTAGCTGGCATTTAATGGCCTGGAAAAATTCAGGAGAGTTGGAAAACCTTATGCTGCCTCTTCTTAAATTCATGTAAAATAGCGCGCAAAGAATGAAATCCCCCCCAATCATTGTTTATGTATTCTGGAAGAAAAAAATCACCATTCCTGTCTGCATATGATTCCAATTAATGCCTTTTTCTTCTGCATCTTCCACAGGAAACAAGATTGATTTTTAATATTCAGTCTAGTGTTAAATCCTGGGGATGCATTCTCTATGTGTATGTATCTCCATTAATAAACACACACACACAAATAGATGTGGATTAATATTTCAAAAGTCTCTGGTAATTTTGGATACTTCAGTTTAGCTTGAAATATCTTAGAAGAGAAACATTTCATAACTATGTTATTCATATGAAATAGCTCTTACCTGACTGCCTTCATTTAAGGCATTGCAGCTGAACTGAGTGTTTGGTAATACAGTACAACAATACGCTTCTACCTGCACGTTTTCTCTCTTGCACACTATCGCACACTTGTTTGTACTTATATAGTTAAGATGTTTGACAGTTATACCCTGTTGGAGGAAAGTGTATTTTCTTGTCCTGCAAGTCTGTGCACTTGACTGGGTTAAAGCTGGGTTAAGGTCTATTAGTGTGATGAATATCATCCTCTAAGGGTAGTGTCTGGGAACCATTTGTGCAAGTTTATGCAGTGCCTGAAGGTGACAGTTCAACATTTTTTAGCAAAACGGCATATCCATCTTCCCCAAGTGTGTTCCCAGCCTGACCTATCTCGTCAAACAGGTAACAGCAGATTAGAATTCTGTTCAGCTTCTTGCCTAACAGAGTCACTGCATCCCTTGGCTATTGCAGAGTTCAGTGCAAATGGGCCATTTTCTTTCTTTTAGCTGTGGCTATCTTGCCTGATCAATAGCTATAATGTCTTGTACTTTGGTTATCAGTGTGGTTTGGTCATATCTGCCCATACCAGGTGCATGGGAGCACACAGGTGGGAATTAGATCTTTTACTAATTTAGATAGAGGGAAAAGATTTAGTTTTCATTGTACAAGTAGGTTCTGCCCCAGCTGCAGAGGTTTGATTCTTGGATATTAAAAATTTGTAGGAAAATGATACATTTCTGAAATCAGAGCCTCTCTTGCAGGAAACAAACTAGGTAAACTATTCTTTTAAAAGTATCCTTGACTTCCATCCCTGGCCCCTTCTGTGATCCTTTGTCATATTGAGGGTTCTTCCTGGGATGGGAATTCCATCCCTTGCAGAGGTGCAGAGAGATCTAAGTAACTATGGGATGGAGTGAACAGTAAAATCCCACCAGTCTAATGCAAGACTGATTCCTTCCCTAACCTGCCACAGAACATATACAGAATGTAGATGGAGCCTCTCTTGCTCCTAGTTCTATACTAGGATTTTGTTATTCTTGATGAAAGATGCAAACTCAGAACCTGTGATCCAGTGCTGTACTGGTCAAGAATTCCTCAGGGTGTTTATTCCTTAGAAGAAATTCCTCCTCTTCAAATCTATCTTTGTTTGTATCTCTCTCCCTCTTTTCCTCTTCACTTCAGATTGTCTACTATTAATCTTGATCCAAACAGTCCTTTTTCTACAATTAGCACGTGCTACTTCTAAGGAATGTTGGGTGGTATTAGTTAGCGCATGCTGTGAGTGGTGTCACATTACAGGTTAATACTGCCACTAATGTGCATGGCTCTGATTTGCCACTAGAGAAGTGGTGAGCAGAGGCATCAGTAGGAGCTACCAGATCTACCCTGTGGCTGCCCAGCTCTCTAGCAGCTCCTTGCCCACCAATGGCTCCACACTCGTGCAAGGCTGCACAGCTCTCTTCAGGTCTCTGTCATTCCAGGGCAGTAGAGTTCTGATGATATCCATGTGAGGGGTAGAGGGCTTAAGGACCTGGGATACTGGAGGCCTACTGGAAGGCTAAAGGGAGCTGGTGTCCCTGTGGAGACTGACATGACTGCAAAACAAACTGCCTAACACCAGCTGGAGATAAATCTCATCCAGATGTGTAACTTCGAGATGCTATGAGCAGACAAGTTTCCTTGGGTGAATTTGATATCTTTTATTAGACCAACCCAAATGGTTGGAGAATAGTTATTAAGCTATGAGGGCACTTAGCATATCTTTTCCTGCCTTAATGCCTGAATACAGGAGTGTCTTAAGAGCATCTAGCATGCTTTGCTGCTGCCAATCCCTAGAAATGCCTAACCTGTGTAGGTTCTTCAGACTTTGTAGTTAAGTCCCCTGGACACTGGAAGACCTGCTTCTAGGTAGACCCAGAATTGTCTAAATCCTGACATTGTCAGCAGGTCAGGACTAAGCTCCTAACTTAGGTGACTAGGTCCTTTGGGAACAAACCACCACCTGTCTTCTGCATAGAATCCAGTTCAGCAGATGTTCTCAGAATACATCTGTGATAGCAGGCTTTGTATCCAGCCCTGCTGGAGGAGAAAGTAGTGCTTCCTTAGCCACAGAGCTATTACAGTGGGGCAGTCAGCCCAAATATGAGAGACCTAAGTTCAAATCTGTCATTTGTGGAGTGAAACTTGAATGTATATCTTCTACTTCATAGGTGAATGCTGAATATTCATTAAGCCAGAAAGAGGAAACAACTTACTTACTAGTCTAAGAGTATCTCCTACAATTAATGCTTAATAAATAATATAAAAACATTCATTGGCACAGAGAACTGAAACCTTGACAGGGAAGATCATCTCCTAATAGGCTAAAGAGTCATGCTTGTAAATGCTCTCTGTTATACATATTCAAGTACACCAGGCAAAGTTGAATAGCTCCAGTAAGAGAGACTAAGGAAGCTCCCACCCACCCACCTCTCAGAATATTCTGTGACCTGGGGCCTAGAACACTGCCTGGAGAAACAGAATCATAGAAAGTTAGAGTTGGAAGGGACCTCAGGAGGTCATCTAGTCCAACCTCCTGCTCAAAGCAGGACCACTCCAAAATAGATCATCCCAGCCAAAGCTTTGTCTAGCTAGGTTTTGAAAACCTGCAAGGATGGAGATTCCACCACGTCTCTGGGTAACCTGTTCCAGTGTTTTATTACCCTTCTACTAAGAAAATTCTTCCTAATATCTAACCTAAACTTCCATTGCTGCAACTTGAAATTGTTGCTCCTTGTTCTGTCATCTGCCACCACTGAGAACAGTCTAGCTCCAGCCTCTTTCGAACCAAACTTCAGGTAGTTGAAGGCTGCTATTAAATCCCTCTGAGTCCCATCTTCTCTAGACTAAATAAGCCCAGTTCCCTCAGTCTTTCCTCATAAGTCATGTCCCCTAGCCCCCTCAATATTTTTGTTGCCCTCTGCCTGACTCCTCCAATTTGTCCACATCCTTTATGTAGTGGGGGGCCCAAACCTAAACACAGTACTCCAGATGTGTGCTAAATACAGGGGAATAATCACTTCCCTTGACCTACTGACAACAAACCTACCAATGCAGCCCAGTATGCTGTTAGCCTTCTTTCCAACAAGGGCACACTGTTGGCTCATATTCAGCTTATTGTCCGCTATAACCCCCATGTCCTTTTCTGCACAGCTGCTGCCAAGCCAGTCAGCCCTGAGCCTGTACCAGTGCATGGGATTGTTCTGTCTTCAGCACAGGACTTTGCACTTGTCCTTATTGAACCTCATGAGATTTCTTTTGGCCCAATCCTCCAATTTGTCTATATCACTCTGAATCTTAGCCCTACCCTCCAGCATATCTACTGCTCCCCTCAGCTTGGTGTCAACTGCAAACTTGCTGAGGGTGTACTCTCTGCCATCTTCCAGGTCACGGATAAAGACACTGAACAAAACCAGCCCCAGGACTAACCCACTTGATACCAGCTAGACACTGAGCCGCTGATTACTACCCTCTGATCCCAATGCTGCAGCCAGTTTTCTATCTACCTTACAGTCCATTCATCCAGCCCATATTTCCTTAGCTTGCCTGGGAGAATGCTGTAGAGGACCATATCAAAAGTCTTGCTAAAATCAAGGTATACCACATCCACCAGTCTCCCTGCATTCATAGAGCCAGTCACCTTGTCATAAAAGTCAGTCAGGTTGGTCAGGCATGACTTGCCCCTGGTGAATCCATGCTGACTGTTCCTAATCACCTTCTTCTTCTCTAATTGCTTAGAAACGGATTCCCTGAGGATCTGCTTCATGATTTTTCCAGTGACTGAGGTGAGGTTAACTGGCCTGTAGTTCCCAGAATCCTCCTCTTTCCTTTTCTTAAACATGGGCACTATATTTGCCCTTTTCCAATCATCCCAGATCTCTCCTGACTGCCATGAGTTTTCAAAGACAATGGCCAATGGCTCTGCAATCGCATCAGCCAACTTCCTCAGCACCTTTGGGTGCATCCCATCCGGCCCCATCGACATGTACACGTCCAGCTTTTCTAGGTAGTCCCTAACCTGTTTTTTCACCACTGGGCTGCTCACCTCTTCCCCAAACTGTGCTGCCCAGTGCAGTAGTCTGGGAGCTGACCTGCAGTAGTCTGGAAGCTGTGAATACTGAGGCAAAAAAGACATTTGGCACTTCAGCCTTTTCTGCATCCTCTGTCACAATGTTGCCTCCCCCATACAGTAAGGGACCCACACCTTCCCTGATCCTCCTCTTGCTACCAACATATTTGTAGAAACCCTTCTTGTTACCCTTCACATCCCTTGCTAGCTGCAGCTCCAATTGTGCTTTGGCTTTCCCAACTTCATCCCTGCATGCCCGAGCAATGCTCTTATATTCTTCCGTAGTCATTTGTCCAAGCTTCCACTTCTTATAAGCTTCCCTTTTGTGATTGAGTTTACTAAAGAATTCCCTGCTAAGTCAAGCTGGTCTTCTGCCACACTTGCTAGTCTTCCTGTGCATCGGGCTGGTTTGCTCCTGCAAGTTTTTACTTGTGCAAAAATCTAGTTGGTCTAATAAAAGATATCACCTCTTCCATGAGTTCATAGATGTTAGGGTTGGAAGGGACCTCAATAGATCATCGAGTCCAACCCCCTGCATAGGCAGGAAAGAGTGCTGGGTCTAGATGACCCCAGCTAGATGCTTATATAACCTCCTCTTGAAGACCCCCAGGGTAGGGGAGAGCACCACCTCCCTTGGGAGCCCGTTCCAGACCTTGGCCACTCGAACTGTGAAGAAGTTCTTCCTAATGTCCAATCTAAATCTGCTCTCTGCTAGCTTGTGGCCATTATTTCTTGTAACCCCCGGGGGTGCCTTGGTGAATAAAACCTCACCAATTCCCTTCTGTGCCCCTGTGATGAACTTATAAGCAGCCACAAGGTCACCTCTCAACCTTCTCTTGTGGAGGCTGAAAAGGTCCAGTTTCTCTAGTCTCTCCTCATAGGGCTTGGTCTGCAGGCCCTTAACCATACCAGTGGCCCTTCTCTGGAACCTCTCCAGGTTATCCGCATCCCTCTTGAATTGCGGCGCCCAGAATTGCACGCAGTACTCCAACTGTGGTCTGACCAGTGCCCGATAGAGGGGAAGTATCACCTCCTTGGATCTATTCGTCATGCATCTGCTGATGCACGATAAAGTGCCATTGGCTTTTCTGATGGTTTCGTCACACTGCCGACTCATGTTCATCTTGGAGTCCACTAGGACTCCAAGATCCCTTTCCACTTCCGTGCCACCCAGCAGGTCATTCCTTAGGCTGTAGGTGTGCTGGACATTTTTCCTCCCTAGGTGCAGCACTTTGCATTTCTCCTTGTTGAATTGCATTCTGTTATTTTCTGCCCACTTGTCTAACCTGTCCAAGTCTGCTTGCAGCTGTTCCCTGCCCTCCGGCATGTCCACCTCTCCCCATAGCTTTGTGTCATCTGCAAACTTGGACAGAGTACATTTCACTCCCTCGTCCAAGTCGCTGATGAAGACATTAAAGAGTATCGGTCCAAGGACCGAGCCCTGCGGGACCCCACTTCCCACACCCTTCCAGGTGTGGAGTTCTGATTGCCTGTAGACCAATATGGCTACAACCTGGATACCTGGGTTACTAAATACAGACATATGAAGAAAGAGAACAAATAACTGTAAGGTTGATTCTGCAGCAGTAAGCAACCCCAGAAGACCCTATGTTTGTCTCTCACTAATTGACTGGCTAGCTACTTAACTAGGGGACCAGCTCCCCATTACTATTCAGGCTCCTTAGTTAAGATCATCTTTAATTTATAACTTCTGTTACTATACCTGTCTCTTTCCATGTATTGCCTAGAGAACTAAACACCTGACTCTAAGCCATGGATTCTACTAGGTGGCAAGGTGCCTAAAATTTTGGCATTGTAATAGGTAACCCTTTTTTGGAACTAGCTCTAAGTGGCTTGCACAAAGCTGCTTGGGTAGTCAGTGTTCCAGCAAGGCTTAGCACTCATAGATCTCTACTTGGTTCATGCTGCATCTTTCCCTACTGTTCACATTCACTTGTAACTCTCTCTATAAATAGTAAGCACCCTGCTGCTTCCTCAGCCATTCAGAGCTCTGCTTACCTAAAAGTTGCTGATGCTCTAGGAACATTTGTTAATGAGGCTGCATTGTATACTGTAAACCCCTGAATTTTAGAAATTGTAAATGAATAGATTTCACAATGGTTACAGTTTTGAATATTAACAAATCACAGGTGTGATAATTGCCTACTCTGTAAAAGAGCAGAACACCTATTCTCACAGATCTCTATCCTGTTATTCTCTTTTCACACACAGAGTTTTCCTGTGAATAAGATGTCCTGCTTTCCACTAAAGTGCTTATTCTCACTGTGGCCAAAGAATGCTCAGGTGAGGGTGGAAACTTGGTTTTAAGCAACCATTTTCTGTATTCCTGATCAGGTGCATGTCCCAGGGCTGAACTCTGTCCCTGTGTAGGACATTAGAACAGCCTTGAGGAGGTTTTAATCTGAGTGGCCATGACCCCTAAGAGGTTACAGAGCATAAAGATGGGTGGCCTCAGATCAGGGACTGACCATATGGCTTGCAGATGATTTCAAATAGAGTAGTAGGAACAGATCCAAGTTAATTATTGCAATGTGCATAGGCAGGGTTGATGCTGTTGCCTATAGGGTAATGGTCAAACCCCATATTTCTATCTATATATATCCACTTTGTTATTTGCTATAATAATATTCAAAGGTGCTTCAAAATCATAAAAAGAACTAAAATTATGTGACAATATAATAAGTTAAAACTGTGTCAGATTTTCTTTAATTTCATCAATTACCAAAAAAATGTTACAAGGCTTGTTTTCTAGCTGGATGTGATCCATGCTGTTTACAGCAGGTGGTTTTATACTACGGGCTGTTATACAGGGCTATAGTGTCTGCAGCCTACCCAGTGCAGAGCTCCTGGGAGAAAGGCCTGGTCTTTCATCTGCTGCAATTACAGGCCACTTGCCACTTAGATTACTATTAGCATTTCTCACCTGTAGTAACCCCAGGCACTGAGAGGTTTGCATACGTCTCCCATGGGTCAATATGCTGCTAAAGGCAACTAATACAAGCCTGTAACCAGGTGCATGGATCAGGGGTGAGAGAACAGCTACACGGGGTTCAAAGTGACAGCCTGCCTGCTCAGTTGGAGTGCAGCTGACAATGATGAGTGCCTGGTCTGGAGGAAGTGAAAAGCTCCCAGGGAGTGTATCTGGGGAAGAAAGGAAAGCACTAAGGAGGTAGCACTAAGCTGTGGTGTCCTCTCTCTGGGCTGTGGAAGGACTGTAACTGTGAGTTAACCATTTGTTGATTGTATGGTTGTTTGTTTAAGTGCTGCTTGTTTATAGACATTGTTGCCCTTGTGGGGACAAGTTTGCCCCATGAAAAATAAAGAACTGCATGACAACACACTAGATTCATAGACCCTTGCTTTGGGTAAGCATTTGTACATGAGTGATTTGTAAGTCCAGCAGATGTCCTGGTAAGCGAATGTGCATACATCGCATACATACATAGGGATACCCAACCACACCTCATAGCCCACCTGAGCCTGACCATCAGGGGACACAAGGGGCATGTAAGAGTGGTGGTGGCTTGCCCTCTAGCTTACTTTGTGGTGGGGCAAGACTGGGATTCAGTGGTCAAGTTGATCCAGTTGGCTCAGAGAATGGAGAAAGCCCAGGTGGACCTCAATCTTAGAGACACCTAAAGGAGATATTTCCCTTTTTGGACCCAGAAAATTTCAGACTGCAACCCAATTCATGCTGAAAACAGCAATGGGTCAGGCAGGAGGCTCTCATCAGCCAGAAGAAACTGTTCAGGAAATGGGTTAAGGTGCACTGCAATCTGAACCCCCCCGCTTCAAAAGAAGTAGAAAATCAGGGGACCTCTGGTGCTCATCAGGAGGACATATTAGATCAGATACAGGAAGGATGAGGATCAAAAAGAGGATCCAGTATATTCCTCTCTCTGTATGGCTGATTGGGATGTTTAGCAGCCTAAGACCCCCATTTTGTGCTGCAGAGGGACCTTCTGGTGAAAATGACCAAAAACAAAGTCCCTTGGGCCTGATGGTCTCAACCATTGATCCTGAAGCTATACCATTGATAGGCATTGAAACTGGAACATGACATACCCTGGGGGGCCACTTGGTGGTGGGAAAGACACAGGGTAGAGTGCTGGCAAGGGTTTTTTTGGCCTGGAATATACCAGGAAATTAAAGATTGTGTCCTGTCCCAAGTGCCAGGTGTTTGCCCCCTGACTCACCCATAATGCCCCCCCCCCCCCCCCAGTGCTTGTCCTGCTGATCAGCATACCAGTTAAGCATGTTGGGGTAAACTTGGTGGGAGCCCAGTTCAAGGGGATCCAGGTTCATTTTGCTCCTGGTTGACTATGCCACCTGCTACCATGAGGCAGTAGAGATCTGCTTGGCATCAGTACAAACAGTGACCATGGAGCTACTACAGATTTTCTGCCAGGTAGGCATTCCTAAGGAGGCTTTAATGGACCCGGATACAGACTTTATGTCCCAGTTACTATGGGAGGTCTGGGACTTATGGAAGGTCTATTCAGTAAGAACTTCAATGTACCATCCCCAAACAGGTGGCCTTGTCAAAAAGTGTAACCAAATTCTGAAGGGGATGTTGAGGAAATTTGAATTGGAAGAGCTGCAACATTGGGATCAGTTGGTGCCTTGTCTACCATATGAGAAGTTCCACAGTCTTCCACATCCTTTGAGTTACTGTATGGGAGGCAACCCTGGGGCACGCTAAGCCTCCTGCAAAAGTCCTGGCAGGTCCAGGGGACCATGACATAAAACATAGTTCCATACATTTTGTAACTGCAAGAGAGGTTAGATTTGGTTCAAGAAAAATCTTGAAGTGGCCCAACAGGAGCAGGAAGAGCAATGGAATAGAAATGCTCAGCTCCATTTCTACCACCCTCAGGATGGAGTCTTACTCCACTCCTCCAAGAGTAAGTTATTGATGAAGTGGCAAGGACCTTTTGAGGTCCTGTGGAGGATAGGGCAGTTAAATTATGAGATGTGCCTGGTAGGTAAAGGGGGAGGGCCACAATTATACCACATTAACCTGCTAAAACCCTGGAAGGCTTGAGAGGCCTGTCTAGTCTTTACATATCTAATGGAAACTGGCCTAGGTGTTCTGGATCCTGTCCCAGATCCAGTAGTGGACCTCAAGCTAGGTGAGATGTTGACCCCAACTCAGCAAGTGGAACTAATGAGCCTCCTGAAGGAATTTAAAGATATGTTTCCCAGGAGTCCGTGCTGGACTAAATTAATAGAACACTGGATTATCTTCATGCCAGGCTATGGGTGAGTATTTTCAGGTGTCCCTTTTGAATCACAACTGAGGGAAATGGTAAGACAAGAAGTTAAAAAGATGTTGGATTTAGGCTAATCAGGCAGTGAGTGGAATAGTCCAATGGCGTTAGTGCCAGAGCCTGACCTCATCATCTGGTTTTGCATTGAGTTCTGCAAAGTCAACACAGTTTCAAAATGTGTCACATACCCTATGCCCTGAATAGATGAGATGGTAGAGGGAATAGGTAACGCCAAGTATATAACCACCTTGGACTTAACCAAGGGATACTGGCAAATCTCTTTGGATCTGGCATCTCAGAAAATTACACCCTTTGCAACATGGTGGGGACTCTACCACTTCAATACATTACTTCTAAGTATACATGGAGCCCCAGCGACTTTTTAATGGTTAATGGATAAAATACTCCACCTCCACTGAGCATATACAGCCACCTATCTAGATGACATATTTACCAGTTTAACAGCTAACCATCACCTGGGGAATACAGAGACCAGGTACCTGGGCTATATACTAGGCAATGGGAAAATTGGGTCTCTAGCTGACAGGTAAAGGCCATGGTGGAAGCACCAGTGCCAATTACTAAAAAAAAAAGTGAAATAATTTCTGGAGTTGGCTAGCTACTACTGATGCTTCATCCCACAATTTGCAGGCATCACAGCCCCACTGGCTCACCTGCTGAGGAAGGGAGCACCACAGAAGATTCAGTGGTGACACAAATACAAGATAGAGTTTGGGGCAGTAAAATGGCTGCTATGCAGTGTGCTGGTCCTGTGCAGTCTGGACTTGACAAAAGAATGTATATTGCAGACAGATGTCTTGGAGTGAGGCCTGGGGCCAGTTCTCTCCCAAGAGTTTCAGGATTCATAGATGCTAGGGTCAGAAGGGACCTCAATGGATCATCGAATCCAATGCCTACCCATGGCAGGAAAAAGTGCTGAGGTCATGTGATCCCAGCCAGGTGCTTGTCTAGTCTCTTCTTGAAGACCCCCAAGGTAGAGGAGAGCACAACCTCCTTTGGAAGCCCATTCCAGATTCACAGATTTCAGACATTAGGGCTGGAAGGGACCTCAGAAGATCATTAAGACCAGCCCCCTGCCTGAGGGGCAGGAAAGGAAGTCAGCTGAGGTCATAGGATCCCAGCAAGATAAGCATCCAAATTTCTCTTGAAGGCGTTCAATGTAGGTGCTTGAACCACCTCCGATGGCAGGCTATTCCAGACCTTGGGGGCTCAGGCACTGAAGAAATTCTTCCTTATGCCAAGCCTGAAACAGTCTGGCAGGAGTTTGCAATGATTCAACCTTGTCATCCCTTATGGTGCTCTGGTGAACAATTGTTCCCCCAGATCCTGGTGAACACCCCTGGTAAACTTACAGGTGGCCATCAGATCTCCCCTGAGCCTGCACTTTTCCAAGCTAAAGAGTCCCATAAAACTCAGCCTGTCATCGTAAGGTCTGTTTTCCTGACCTCAGATCATGCACATGAGTCTTCTCTGCACTCTTTCAAGCTTCTCGACATCCTTTTTGAATTATGGAGCCCAAAACTGGATGCAGTACTCCAGCTGCGGCTTCAGCAAGGCCAAGTACAACAGGAGAATGACGTCTGGGATTTACTTGAGAAGCATCTATGGATGCAAGCCAGCGTTTTGCTCACTTTACTAGCCTCAGCATCGCATTGAAGGCTCATATTCATCTTGTGGTCAATCATGCATGACCCCCAAGTTCCTTTCATCCATAGTGATAACCAATGTAGTACTGCCAAGCCTAAAAGGATGCTGCAGGTTTTTCCACCCAAGGTGGAGAACCTTGCATTTTTTGGTGTTAAACACCATCAGGTTCTCATCCTCCCATTTCCTGAGCCTGTCAGGGTCAGCCTGGATCACCCTCCTGTCCTCAAGTGTGAATGCTTTACCCCAGAGTTTGGTATCATCAGAGAACTTGGCCAGTCTGCTTCCGACTCCAATGTCCACATCATTAATGAAGAGGTTGAACAATATAGGTCCAAAGACAGAGCCTTGGGGAACCCCACTGGTCATAGGGCACCATGACGATTTACTTCCATCAACCACCACCCTCTGGGTCTGACCACAGAGCCAATTCCCCAGCCAGCTAATCGTGGTGGACCCGAGGCCGCAGTTGGTCAGTTTTGCCAAGAGGTGACATTGGATACCAGATAGAAGGTTTTTTCGAAGTCAAGATATATGACATCAATCTCCTCTCCCTTGTCCAGGTGATGGGTCACCTGGTCATAAACGGAAATAAGATTGGTCAGGTAAGACCTACCCATGACAAACCTGTGCTGGCTATCCCTCAGGATGTTGCCGTCAGCCAGTCTGTTAAGAATGGCCTCTTTAATAATGTTTTCTAAGATCTTCCCGGGGATAGAGGTCAGGCTGATGGGCCTGTAGTTTGCTGGATCCACTTTCCTCCCTTTCTTGAAGATAGGCACCACATTGGCCTTCTTCCAATCTTCAGGCACTTCACCAGAGCTCCAGGAGTTCTAAAAGATCCATGTCAGGGGCTGGGCTATGATGCTAGCCAGCTCCTTGAGTACCCCAGGGTGTAGATTGTCAGGGCCAGCTGACTTGAAGGTGTCCAGCCTCTCAAGGTGTTCCTTCACAGGGTCAGCATTGATGGAGGGCAGGGAATCTCCCTCAACCAGGCCTCTCTGTCCCATAGTGGGCAGGGGCATCCCATGGGATTGATGAAGGACCAACGCAAAGTCCCCATTTTATATGTTGGCTTTTTCCTGGGTGTCAGTTTTCCCATCTGGTTTAGCAGGGGTCCAATGTTGCCCTCGCTTTTCCCTCCAGCTCCCCACATATCTAAAAAAGGACTTTTTTTGTCCTTGATACTTGTAGCTAGTTGGAATTCTGTCGCAGCCTGGGCTTTCCTGGTTCGCTCCCTGCAGCTCCGGACCAGTGCAGAATATTCCTCCTTGGAGGTGTATCCCGTCCTCCATCCTTTGTAGGTCTTTCTTTTTACCCACAGGAGGTCCGCTAGTTCCCTGGAGAGCCGAGGGGGCTGCTGTGCCCTTTTGCTGCCTTTCCTCTGAGATGGAATAGCATTAGCTTGTGCAATGAGGATCACCCCCTTGAGAAGCAACCACTTTTCCTGAACTCCCTTCCCCTTGGGGTCATGGGTCCTTAAGGCCTCACTGGCAAGTGTCCTGAGCTTGTCAAAGTCAGCTTTCCTGAAGTCAAGGACTTCTGTATTGCTGACTGACTTGCCAGCTTTACGGTGGATGGTGAAGGTGATCAACTTGTGGGTGCTTTCACCCAGCTTCCCATCGATCATTAGGTTGCTGATTAGGTCATCCCCAGTTGTCAGTACCAGGTCGAGCTGTGCTTTACCTCTCATTGGCCTGTAGACCTCTTGTGTAAGATAGAGGTCATCCACACAGGAGAGGAAGCTTTGCGACTGCTCGGATTTAGCCGAGCGCTCTTCACACGAGATGTCTGGGTAGTTGAAGTCTCCCATGACAACCATGGACCTGGAGCATGCGGCCTCAGCCAATTCCATGGTGAACTCCTGGTCAAGCTCTTGACTTTGAGTGGGAGGTCTATAGTAGACTCACCATCATGTCCCCCGTGCTGTGTTCTCCACGCATTTTAACCCAGAGGATCTCCAGCCATCCACCCTGGTCACCAATATCAGCTTGCAGGGACGCGTAGCTCTCCTTGACATAGAGAACTACGCCCCTTCCCCTTTTGTCTACTCAATCTCTCCTGTACAGGGTATAGGCGTCTATACCCATGGTCCAGTCATGGGTGGAGTCCCACCAGGTCTCTGTTATCCCTATGACATCGTAATTATTTGTGTTAAGCAGGAGAACAAGTTCCTCCTGTTTATTCCCCAAGCTCCTGGTATTTGTGTACAGGCAGGCAAGTGTCCCCTTGGGGGCCCTTGCCTTGTCTGCAGATTGTTCCAGGGCTGGGGCAGGGGTGGGCTCCCTTAAGTGCCTTGTCCTGCTGCCCCTGCAAAGGTTGCTCAGTGGGCCAGCAGTGGCAGTAGTCCCCCCGTCCTCCAGCGGGCTTAGTTTAAAGCCCGATGGAGCAGGTCAGCTAGTCTGGCTGAGAAGAGCCTCCTCCACAGTGGGGAGAGGGGTGGAGGCCGTCCCTTCCCAGCAGCTCGCTGCCTCTCTCACCAAAGAGCAGACTGTGGTCATGGAAGCCAAAGCCTTCTTGATGACACCAGCACTGCAGTCTTTGATTAACTACCTGGATCCTCCTCTCCCTCCTCAGCCTGTAGCCCAAGACTGGGAGGATCGAAGAAAATGCCACTTGTGCCCTCAGACCCTTTAGGCCCACTTCCAAATCCCTGTAGCACCTCATGACCCAGCTGGGAGTGCTCCAAGCCATGTCATTGGTGCCCACATGGATAAGGAGCATGGGATAGTGGTCAGTGGGCTGTAGGAGTTTAGGGATCTTCTTCGTGAAGTCTCGGATGCGGACTTCTGGGAAGCAGCAGATTTCCCAGGCTAAGGGATCGGAGTGGCAGATTACCTCCTCAGTCCCCCTCAGGATGGAGTCTCCCATGACAAACACTTTGCGTTTTGTCTTGGGGAGAGCGGGGGTGATAACTACAGTAGTGCCCGTGTTGCCTGAGGGAGCTGGTAACTCAGCAGGCTCTTCTGGGGCTGCAAGAGGTTCATACCTGTTGCATAGCTCCAGCGGGGCAGGGGCCTTGGTGCAGTGGGCCTTGGGGCCCTTGACCACCTTGGTCCATCCCCTTGGCTGGACAAAATGGGAGGTCCCTGAGTCCTCCCTTGTCCTGGAGGGAGACCGTGGTCTACCCTCCATCTCCCAGGGGAGAAGGGCCTGGCAGTAGGAGTCAATCTCCTGCTCACATTCCCTGATGGCATGCAGTCTCTGGACTGTGGCCTGGAGCTCCTCCAGCTCGCGTGCCACAGACCCCAGCAGGGAGCAGACCCCACAAGAGGAGGTGGCCATACTCCCAGACCCTGAAAAAGCGACAGGCAGCCCCCGCAGCCAAGAGCCAGGGTCTCTGTCTGAGTGGAGCCTGGAACCATGGTCTCTGTCTGGATGAAGGCCTCTGATGCACCAGAGTTGGGGGCCACAGGCCCCAAGGGGACCCTCAGGGTGCAGCGCGTGCCTATCTGCATCATGCCACTGGTAGGCCAGCTGCGGCTGGGACTTCCTACCCTAGGGGGCTCACAGGAAGGGCATTGGGCCCTCCCACACGCCCTCCTGTGCAAACTCCCCGCTAACTCCTGCGCTGGGCAGACAAGTGCACCTGTTTGCGCAACCTGTTCATGAGGCTCCGGTCGCATGGCTCCCTGGGGCGCTGGGTGTAGTAGGGGCCGGGGGGAGGAGAGACCCTCCCTGATCCAGTCAGCCACCTCTTCCCACTGTCTGGGATTAACCCCCTCCCACCATGGGCCCCGCTTACCTCTGGCTGTGCTGTGGGTTGGTAGGGTGCTCCACAGCTGCTGGGGGGCTTCGGGGGAGTGGGGGTGCAGCGGGCTTTCACCCATCCTTCTCTTGCAACTCCCAGAGCCTGTCTGGGGCTTTTTTGGTTTGGTGGGCCCTTTTAAACTGTGGGCATGTGCAGTGGGCCCGCCATTGGTGGAATGCTGTTCCTGGCTAGGGGAACCCTACCCGGGATTTAGGGGACCCTGCTCCACTGGACAGGGACTGGTAAGTACCCTCTCTCCCTCACCTACTCTCTCCCTGGGGGGCTGGGCCAAGTAGGGGCTGGGGGGGGCGAGACCCTCCCTGGTCCACTCAACTGCCTCCTCCCACTGTCTGGGGTTAACCCCCTCCCACCACAGGTGCCACTTATCTCCGGCTGTGCTGGGGGTCGGCAGGGTGCTCTGCGGCTGCTGGGGGTCACTGGGGGGCTTTGAGGGAGCGGGGGTGCAGCGGGCTTTCACCTGTGTGTCTCTTGCCAATCCCGGAGCCTGTCTCTTCTGGCAACCCTAACTGTGAAGAAGTTCTTTCTGATTTCTAACCTAAATCTACTCTCGATCAGCTTGTGGCCATTGTTCCTGGTTATTCCAAGGGGTGCTCTGGTAAACAGAGCATCTCCTATTCCCTGCTGCTCCCCCTCCCCCCCCAGTGTATTTGTATACTGCCACAAGATCCCCACTTCAGCCTTCTCTTGCAGAAGCTGAAAAGGTTCAGGTCCCTCAGCCTTTCCTCATAGGGCCTTCCCTGCAAGCCTCTAACCATATGAGTGGCCCTCCTCTGGACCCTTTCAAGGTTTTCCACATCACTCTTAAATTGCAGTGCCCAGAATTGGACACAGTACTCCAGCTGCAGCCTGACCAGTGCTGCATAGAGGGGAAGCATCACCTCCCTGGACCTGTTTGTGAGGTACCTACTAATGTATGACAAAGTGCAGTTAGCTCTGCTAATTACTTCATCACATTGACTAGTAATATTCATCTTGGAGTTGACAATGACTCTGATATCTCTTTCCACCACTGTGCTGCTGAGAAGGTCATCTTACAGCCTGTACGTGTGCTGGTGATTCCATCTCCCTAGGTGTAGCACCTTGCACTTGTCCTTGTTGAACTGCATCCTGTTGTTCTTTGCCCACTTCTCTAGCCTGTCCAGGTCTGCCTGGATTTGGTTTCTTCCCATCAGTGTGTTTGCTTTGCCCCATAGTTTGGTGTTATGTGCAAATTTGGACAAAGTTCTTTCCACACCCTCATTCAGGTCACTGATGAAGATATGGAACAGTGCTAGTCCAAGAACCAAGCCTTGGGGGACCCCACTGCCCACATCTTTCCAAGTGGATACCAACCTATCCACCACCACTCTCTGGGTATGACCCTTAAGCCAATTTGCCACTTACATGACTGTGTAATTGTCTATGGCACAGCCATTCAATTTGTTTATGAGAATAGGATGGGATACCGTGTCAAAGGCCTTCTTAAAGTCCAAGTAGATGACTTCTACCTCGACTCCTGCGTCTAAACATTTAGTGACCTGGTCATAGAAAGAAACAAAATTAGTCAGGCAGGATCTACCTGCTATAAACCGGTGCTGGTTGCCTTTCAGCATTATATTATGCACTGGACTCTTGCAAATGTGATCCTTGATAATTTTTTTCAAGGGCTTTCCTGAGGATAGAGGTGAGACTAATCAGTCTTTAACTACCTGGATCCTCCTTCCTTCCCTTCTTGAAAACAGGGATCACATTGGCCCTTTTCCAGTCCTCTGGGACCTCACCTGAACACCATGAGTGCTTAAACAGCTGTGCCAGTGGCTTTGCTATGACACTGGCTAATTCTTTCACCACCCTTGGATGGAGCTCACCCTGTCCTGCTGACCTAAACACATCCAGCCCCTCCAAGTGTCTTTTTACTAGGTTGGCGTTGACAGCAGGTGGGCTCGTGTTCCTCCCATTTCTATCTGTAACGTATTTGGGAGATTTGTCTAGATCCAAGTGCAAGAATACAGAGGCAAAAAACTCATTGAAGAGCTCTGCTTTGTCCCTCTTATCTGTCACCAACTACCCTAGTCTATCCTGTAGGGGTGCTATGCTGCCCTGCCCCTTCTTTTTGCTCCCTATATACCTGAAGAAGGACTTTTTGTTGTTCTTAATTTTTGTTGCCAGTTTAAGTTCTCATGGTGCTTTGGCCTTCCTGATTCCCTACAAGTGCGAACCAAGGAGGTATACTCCTCCTTGGTAGTTACCCCCTGCTTCCACAGCCTTTTTGCCCCTTTTTCTGGCCTTAGACTTTCCTGGATTTCCCTGTTTAGCCAAGAGAGCTTCTTGGTCCCTTTGCCCCCTTTTGTATGCAGTGGGATTGTCTCTTTCTGCACCCAAAGGATTGCTTCCTTGAAGGACTATCACCCTTCCTGAACTCCCATTTTGTCAATGCTCTTGAGCTTTAATGCCCCACTAACTTATCTCCTAAGCACACTGAAGTCAGCCTTTCTGAAGTGTAGCACTTCTGCCCTGCTGTTTAATTTTCCTGCCCTTCACTGGATAGTGAATTCAATCAATTGATGGTCACTATCCCCTAGGTTACCTTGTACCTGCAGATCCCCCACCAGGTTGCCCCCTGTAGCCAACACCAAGTCCAGCAAGATATTTCCCTTAGTGAGATATTATACCTCCTGCATTAGGTGGAGGTCCTCTATGTAGGTTAAGAATCTATGTGATCAGTTAGTCCTGGCTGACTGATCCTGTGAGCAGATGTCAGGGTAGTTTAGATCACCAATGACAACTGTATCTCTTGACTGTACTGCCTCTGAGAGCTGCCTGGAGAATTCCAGGTTCAGTTCATCCTCCTCATGTGGCGGTCTATAGTAGACCCCCACTACCAAGTCCCTTTCTCCCTAACCCCTTGTATCCTAACCCATAGTACCTCAGTTTGGCCTTCCTCTGATGTCATCTTGATTATAGAAGATGTATATTGCTCCTTACATAGAAAGCAACACCCTTCCCCCTTTTTCCCCACTTTTTATCACGTCTGTACAACCAATAACCTTCAATACCTACCGTCCAATCGTGAGTAGGGTCCCACCAAGTTTCAGTTAGCCCAACCAGGTTGAAGTTGTTGCTTGCAAGCAGGAGTGCAAGTTCCTTCTGCTTGTTCCCCATGTTCCTAGCATTATTGTAGAGACATGTAAGCCCTGCAATGGGTGCCCTTGGTACCTCCTTGTCCTGATGGGGCTCCTTAGTGCTTACCTGGGCTGATCCAGCGCATGGCTCATGTCTCTGACCCTAGGTTGTCTTTGACCAATTCATCCCCTTCCCCTGACAAATGTAGTTTAAAGCCCTTCGGAGGAGATCAGCCAACCTGTAAGAGAATAGATTCTTACCTTGGGAAGAAAGGATGGAGAACACCCCATTCTGTATCTTGGTAGGAAATTCCTTCCTCAGAGCAGAAGAATACCATCATAGAAAAGGAGTGATTAACAACTTAAGTGGGTGGTTAAGGCCCTCTTCTTTTATCTCCTAGGGGCTGGATTCTGTTTGGTTACTGACCATGCCCCTTCAGCATAGCTTAATGCCATGTGGCAGACCAATTCCTGGTTGACAAGATGGTATTTGTCTCTACATCCTTTTGATTTTACAATTATGATACAGTATTGCCCTGAGTCAACACACACAAATGCTGGCCTCTTTTCCAGAGGGTGGGAAACAGGGCTGGGAGGCGTGGAATTGAAGAAGGAGAAGAGTAGTCCCAGACTCCACTCTTTGGAGAGGAGTTGTGTAACCAGGCGGATGGTTCGGAGGAAAGAGCACAGCTGAGGGCTGTTGAAAGTGATAGCCTACCTGCTTGAGGGGAGGTCCAGATACAGCTGACAGCAGTGAATGCCTAGCCTGGAGGAAGTTAAAAGCTCCCAGGGGGCCTAGCTGGGGAAGAGAAAGAGTTGCACAGTGCTAAGCTATGGTGTCCTTTCCTTGGGCTGGAGGAAGGACCATAGCTGTGAGTTAACCTTTTGTTGATTGTATGGTTATTTGTTTATGTGCTGCTTTGTTTTGGACATTTGTTTTTTCTTGTGGGGATGTTTGCCCCAGGAAAAATAAAGAATTGAGCAAAATATAGTACAAAGCCCTTCTCACAGACTGCAAGGCCTGCGTTTCCTATTTCATCAATACATTCTCTGCAGTCTGCTTTTTACAAACAGGCAGAGCTGTGCTATCTCACAGATCCATACAATACATTTGGTATCCATGCAAGGCTTTGGCAGAGAAGGAGGTCAGATAAAAGTGGACCGTGAATGAACAGGAGGTTGTTGAGAGAAAGCAAGTGCACAAACAAGTTGTATTGTAGACGTGAGAAAAGCCTAACTGGAATGGTTGACATTGTGGCCATATTAGCTGTTTATTTTACTAACCTTGCCAAAGCAGTCAGAGCAAGAGGCTCTCATTTTCAGATGTTTGCTTTAATAACCTGCTGACAGCATGTGGTTGCACTTTGATAGAGCATACAGCCTCTGTCAGTTTTATAACCCCGAGCAAAAATTCAAAGGCTAATTGGAAAGCTATTAGTTAGAGCTGGGCAGGAAAAAAATGTCATTTTGTTTCTATGGAAAAACTCAAGAGAAAGCTAAAATAGAATGTAAAGAACTGAAAACTGACATTTTTGTCTACAAAAATCCCGTGTTTTGGTTTTCTGATGAACAATAACAAATATATTTCAAGGGAAGTAGACACTTTTCATGCAAACTTGTTTTGTCAAACCCAGTTTTTTTCTCATGAAAGAAGCTCAACATTTTTTTTTTCAATGAGCCTTGTAGCAGTCCTCTCTTTTTGCATGGGAGTACTGTTTTCCAGCACTTCCAGCTGGTTAAGCTCCTCTGCAAAGACTTCTGTACACATGGATATTCCCGTAAGCCAATGATTCTCAGCCAAGGTGCCATAGTATCTTGAGATCCTTTCAAGGGTGCCCTGAGGTACCACACAATGTTAATATTGTTAGGTGTGTGGAAGGGCACCTTTGGTGCCTGCCACTTTAAGAGCAACAAACAGGCAGCAGCCAGGTGCCTGCTGAGGGCAGCCATTTTGGCCCAGGGATATAAGCTGGGCTGCAGTTTGCTGCAGGAAGGAAGGAGGAAACATTAGGCTGAGAGACTGCTCTGCCATAGTCAGGAGGTAAAGGCAGGGACTATGGGGAGGAGGTGACCCCTTCTGGTTAAGATGTAAAACTCCACCCTGCTGGGGAAGGGTGGTCTGGTGGGGCTCCTAGTGGCGTGGGAGTCCCCGGGACATGCCAGGCCAGTTATCTCCCTGGTGAAAGGTGGGTTGGGGCACCTTAATAACCCCCTCCCCACATCCCTGGTACTGTTCTAGTGAACAGGGGGAGCCCAGGGCTCGGTTAAGGAGCCCTGAGGCAGAGCGCAGGCCGGAGGAAGGACTTAGGGCTGCACCCAGGCAATGGAGGAAAGCCTGGGAGCATGAGTCAAACCCTGTGTGAGAGGGGTGACAAGTGGAGAGACCCTTTGTGAGAGGGGTGATGAACTGAGTGGCCCATGAGTATGGGCAAGTGAGGAGGCCCAGTTGGGGCATAGTGGTCTGGGGAGGAGCTAGGAGCAAAATAGGCCTACGGTCGTACAATTGCTTAGTCAACACTCAGGTGAGAGTAGCAGGTGATACCTAACAGACTGCACTGGGGCTGACCGAGGAGAGGCAAGCTAAACCCAAGGCTGGGTGGCATGAGTGTGGCCTCTGAGAGAGGGCAGTATGAAAGAGGCTGGGTGAGAGCTAGCGGAGTGAGTGAGACCCCAGTGAGAGAGGGGTAGTGTGCGGGTGGCCCTCCAGGGCTGTAGAAAAGAGCTACAACTGTGTGCCCAGTTTGCTTTGGCCATAGGCCAGAGAAGTAACACCAGAGTAACCGCTGTGAGGCATGAGACCCATGGAGAGGAGGTCAGACTGGATATTAGGCCCTCATCAGCAGGGCAAGAAATGGGTAGCCTCCTGCCTTAGTAGCAACTCTCATATTTTTCCATTCATTTTTCTATCACAGGCAAGCGAAGCAGGTAGTTACCCCAGGAGGAGGGCAGCAGGTGAAGACCTGATGAGGAGGCCACCCTATTACAGTGTGCAAACATGATTCACAAAATAAACCTGGAGATTTTAAAGGGGAATATAATGGTGTTGAAAACATTGTGACATGTTGAGGTCTTTCTGGTTGTTTGCAACAGAATTGCTTGATTATTTTCACTTTAAAATGAGGTAAAATTAAGAGCTGGATTTTCTAAGGCGTGCCTTGAGTCTAAAACTGTTGAAAACCAGGGCCTAATGCAATCTGACTGAAGTCTATATGTACCTAATCATTTACCTTGGTCTAAGGGCAAGCCTTGAAATTGCTTTTTGTAATGCAAATAATTCTGTACTTTGCCAACTTCTGACTAAAATGTTTGGCCTCTTAAAAATTGCTTCTATCTAATAACAGAATCTTTCCCATATGAATGCCATATCTCATAGAATCAGAAACTATAGCCTAAGGAATTTAATGACCCAAAATTCCAGATCCAAATAAATACCTTCTTGATAACGGAGCTTTTGGAATGCAAGCAAAGAGTTAGACAAAAGGGGTTGAAAAGAGAAGATTTCATATTATGGCAAGTTTAGCCCCTTGAGATGATTATGAGTTTTGTGGCTCTGGCCCATCTCTATGGAAACCCTGTAGGTGATCTGTAACCCTGGTAGAAAAAATGTTCAAAAGAATATTTGTGTGAAAGATTTTATTAAAATTTGATTCAGTCTCACTCAAAATTCAGGAAGTTTCACATATGTCTATTTATTGATCTATCTCCCAGCTGGTTCCGGATGGTCTCATACAACGTGTTTCTCAATTCTTTTGTTGGCGTAGTTTTAAATAACCCAGATGACGGGTATTGGCTGCTTCCCTTGCAATATATTTCCACAGCATAATACAAGTACAGCTCAGTTACAGAAATGTTTCTCTGATATTCATTCAAATTTTCCCTTTATTAATTTCTTCCTGCTTATGTAAAAGGCCAGAAGGAGACCCTTCAACTGTCTGTAGATAGTGATAGGTCTCATATTGTTTTAAAAATTATTAAACCTTAGTTAATATTTCCTTATACATCAATCCCTTGACCCACTGATCTTCCTTGTATCTCTTTACTTCTTATTTTTGCTGTTTTCTAAAATTTGCTATTTTCCTGATAATGTGGTATCCCAAACTGAACACAGCGCACTACTACCATACTGAAAGAGGCTGACCAGATGTTTCTCCCATCTGGATACTGTAAAAGAAAAAATATAGAGGTCATAGCTCAGATATTTATTCTAACAAAGATTTGATATGACTTCTGCATCAGCCATAGTGTCATCTACAGCCTCCCCATAACTATGTGAAACAATCCCAATGCGTCAAATGTACAATATATGCAACTCCATAGACAAATACAGAGCTGTGCCCAGGATGGATTTAGCCCACTGATTTCAGTGGGGCAGCTGTACTCTACAAATGGGACAGTATTTGACCCCATCTAAGCCATGAATATAAAATCCCAGCATTTGAGAAATTTACTAAAAATGAAGTCTTTTATTACTTTATCCACAAGGAAGAAATCTTTGCTCTCTAATAAATATCAAGTGCCATTTAAAGTATGAAGAACTGAATGCTACAAGCTTATTTTTAATGTTGAAGTACCAGGATGTGGATTCACCAAATAATCAAAAGTAGCTCTTTTAGAGTTTCGAAAGGAAAAAAAGTAAAGCAGTGGAAACCACTTTATCAAGCAGTAGGTGATTTTTATTTTAAGTATTTAGCCGGACTACATGGTGTTCAAATAATGTATTGTAGGATACAGACTGGATAACTCAGATGTTTGTACAAGGCACTTGTCATTGGGTGTAGCCATGAACAAAAGAGTCACCACTGCAGTGGAGGCTACACGTGCATGCCTCAGCAAAACAGCATTAGTAAGTATTGTGCCAGAGTGAAGAAAGTAAAGTAAACAAACTAGGGCTTGAAAAACTCCATAGAGATACAGTGAAAAAATATACAAGAGTAGAGGGAGGGAAAATGGAGCTCCAGCTCCCTTCTTTGTTTGGGTATGGAACAGTGCCGGCTTTAGGCTTAAGCTACACTTTAGGGCCTCACAATATGATGGGCCTCTAAGTAAGAAGAAAAAAAAAACTGACTCAATATCAAGTTTTATAATAATCAGGTGATAAATATAGGAGATATGGGGAAATGACTTTCTAAATATGGACACTTTCATTCTAATATGACAAAACTATACATTGGATTATTTTTATCATATGGGGCCTCTTAAAATGGACACAGTTTAGAGCCTCTGCATGTCATAATCTGGCACTGGTATGAAACCCCTTCTCCCTTGACTGATGCATATGAGAACTCTCCTTCCTATTCTAGTTCACTCAAGTCACTGTAGAGGAAAGAGAGAGCATGCACATGGGTAGAATTACCCTTAGCCAAAGCTGAGAATCCACTGACATATCTAAATGGGTTTGTGGGAGGTACAACAGGGGGTATGTCTGGGCTACAACAATGAGGTACCAATACTATATCTCATGGTTTTGTGGAAGGCTGGGGAAACCTGTAGCCCACCGAGAGAATTCTCACTTCTTCCTCTGTCTCCTGAGAAGTTGAAACGAAAGACAGATTTTGGACAATAAGAAAGCATGATATGAAAATACTCTTAATATTCTTAAAGGTCTAACATTTTCTTATGGTGATAAATCCAAAACTTTCTGTTCTAACCTTTTATTGACCCATCGGAGGTTGCTCCACTATAACAAATTGCACACAAAAATTGCTTGATAACCTTAGCCTATTTTCTTTTCTCCACACTTACCACACCTGATTTTGATCTGCTTTGCATCACTAGGAATCCAGATAAACTCCTGGGAAATCAATAGCTGGCCCTATTTTAAGTGCAAGCTGAATAAGAAACATCTCTCATTCTCATCAAGGCACACTTTGGGAAGGTCAACAGTTTTTTGTCTAAAAGCTGTTCAGTGTGTTATAAGCAATACCTGGGTGTACAATTGCTGAAATGAATTAGAAAGCAAATATCTACCTCTGTTGTGTCCATCTGTTTACTTTGCATTTGACTGCAATTTCACAGAAAATAGCCACCCTCTTGGAGCAGGGGGGAGCAGAGTTAAATACTACTCCAGCAGCCACAACTCTTTTCCTGAAAAGGTCCATTAAAGTCAGTAGGAGTTTCGCCAACGACTTCAATGGAAGCTAGAACAGGCTCTAACAGCCTTCTCATTTTGGCACAATCTAGCCCCAAATGAAATTTGATGTTTGCACATCTGTTTTCTCTGCCCTCACTTCTACAGTTTGCTTTGTGAGTACTTGTGATCCCACAAAGCACTTATATGCAGGCTTGACTTTAAGCCCAAATACAGTTTGTTTGCAATCAAGGGTAGGTTCTCACACATACTTTGATAAAATGAGCCAAGGATTCTCAGCACTTTGCAGATCAAACCCCATTTCAACACTTGTGGTAGTAAGTGCTTTCTTGTCAGCATCCCCTTAGCACATTGCTGTAGGAGACATATTCATAGAGGGTGCTGAGTGATGTCTTCATGTTGGAATATGAAGCACTAGCTGTCTTGTTCATGACACGATAAGTCTTTATTTCCATTAATGTCTTTAAGATTTTCAAATCTTTATAGACATTCTCAGTTAAGAGCACTAAAATGCCATTAGATTTGGCACTAGCCCAGGTGAAATTGTCTCTGCCTCAGAAACAAACAGGCTGTAGGGTATTCTTTGACTATTATTTATTACTGGCTCTTATTCTGTCACAGGAAAGTGAAGGCCAAAAGAGGAAGTCTGATTTGTTCCTCACTTGTGTGAACTTTCAGCATGAGGAAGGTAGGAGCACGCTTTTATCCTTTGGCCCTGATCTTTGTGGGCCTCGTGCTGGTCTGTGCAAGTATGTAAAGTTACCAATTTAAATAAATCCATCAGCTGCTCACATATAATATGCACCTTTTCCCCAAAATGTAGCTGATGGAAACTGAGTTGCACACTATAAGCAAGGAAATGTGGTAATGCACACTTCTGCTTCTGCTGGGTAGAGAAGGGCAAAAGCAAAAGTAAGGCTGCAGTGCCACACGTGGGGTTTCCTAGCTGCTGGCTACAGGCACTTTCTCTTTCCCCTGAACAGAGGCTCCTGCTACAGAACCTGCTGCTCTGTTACTTACTACTATTTGTCAGTATTTTAAAAGAAATATCTTTTTATTCTGCCTTTCAAAAACAAGGTGCATATCTTTCTTTGGGTGTGTTGTACGTGACACAATATGATATATTTCTAAATCATTACAAAATAGAGTCCAAAGTATAAACCTTTGAAGATTCAATATGTTTCAGTTGGAAGTGTTCTGGTGCCCTAACCAGTTCATTGTGTTTCTGTTGTAATATGCAAGCTGCGTGGCACTGATCAGGAAGGAATTCAGTTATTTGATTCAAAACACAGATTTTGAAGACAATGAAGTGAAACTTTGGGCAGCTATAGACAAGAGAATCACAGGTTTTTAAACAATGGGCAAGATGTTGGGTTATTGTAAGTTAGTCTAGTGCCTCTAAAGTCAGGTATTGCAGATCTGTGAGGAGACATATTATAGTTAGCTGCATTTTTGGAGTTTCATGGCTGCCTGCATCATTCTTTCTAGTAATCTATGTGTTGAATTATATCATTTGATCAATATAGATACACTTCTGGGGGGTTTTCTGTCCTCACTCTTCAGTCTCCTACAAAGTACTCGGGTAACACTGTCCCAATCTAGTGAATCACTTAAGAGCATGCTTTATTTTAAACTTGTGCTGTTCTGTGGACAGGTGCAATTCTGAGAGAGACACATACTACTGCAACATAATGTCGATAGTTTTAATTCCTAATAAGAACCATTTAAATGCTTGAATTAAGCAAATGCAGGGAATTTACTTTTTCATTTTTTTTCTTAAAAGAGCAAAAAACCCAAAACAACCCCTGAAATCAACTGCAATGACCCACTTTGCTACACAGAGCTAAAACAAGCCAAGAACAAGTTTGCTTGAAGAAGTTCCCAATTTTACAGCATTATGTGTGTATATGTGTATGTGTATATGTATATGAGCCTTCTTTGGAGTCACTTTGAACCTTCTTTGGATAGGATGGCATATAAATAAAAGAAATATATAGCAGCGACAAGCCCTTTAATAGATTCAAATTAACTTTTAACTGAAAAAGCAGGGATAGAAAAGATTTATAGATGTAGATATATAGATCTGTAATCTTTTATAGCTCAAAGCAGAACCATCCCCAACTAGGTCATCCCAATCAAAGCTTTGTCTAGCCAGGTGTTAAAAACCTCCAAGAATGGAGATTCCACCACCTCTCTGGGTAGCCTGTTCCAGTGTTCTACTAGCCACCTACTGACAGAATTTTTCCTAATATCTAACCTAAACTTCCCATGCTGCAACTTGAAATTGTTGCTCCTTATTCTGTCACCTGCCAGCACTGAGAACAGTTTAGCTCCATCCTCTTTTGAACCCCACTTCAGGTAGTTGAAGGCTGCTATTAAATCCCTCTGAGTCCCATCTTCTCTAGACTAAATAAGCCCAGTTCCCTCAGTCTTTCCTCATAAGTCATGTCCCCTAGCCCCCTCAACATTTTTGTTGCCCTCTGCCTGACTCCTCCAATTTGTCCACATCCTTTATGTAGTGGGGGGCCCAAACCTAAACACAGTACTCCAGATGTGTGCTAAATACAGGGGAATAATCACTTCCCTTGACCTACCACACCTACCAATGCAGCCCAGTATGCCGTTAGCCTTCTTTCCAACAAGGGTACACTGTTGGCTCATATTCATCTTATTGTCCGCTATAACCCCCATGTCCTTTTCTGCAGAGCTGCTGCCCAGCCAGTCAGCCCTGAGCCTGTACCAGTGCATGGGATTGTTCTGTCTTCAGTGCAGGACTTTGCACTTGTCCTTATTGAACCTCATGAGATTTCTCTTGACCCAATCCTCCAATTTGTTTATATCACTCTGAATCCTAGCCCTACCCTCCAGCATATCTACTGCTTCCCTCAGCTTGGTGTCAACTGCAAACTTGCTGAGGGTGCACTCTATGACATCTTCCAGGTCATTGATGAAGACATTGAACAGAACCGACTCCAAGACTGACCCCTGGGACACTCCACCTGGTACCAGCTGCTAACGACATTGATTACTACCCTCTGAGTGCAATGATCCATACAGTTTTCTGTTTTCTGTCCACCTTCCAGTCCATTCATCCAGCCTGTACTTCCTTAGCTTGCCTGTGAGAATGTTGTGGGAGACCGTATCAAAAGCCTTTCTGAAATCAAGGTACACCATATCCACTGGTCTCTCTGCATCCACAGAGCCATTCACCTCATCATAGAAGGCAATCAGGTTGGTCAGGCATGACTTGCCCCTGCTGAATCTTTGCTGAGTGTTCCTAATCACCTTCTTCTCCAAGTGCTTAGAAATGAAATCCTTGAGGAGCTGCTCCATGATTTTTCCAGGGAGTGAAGTGAGGCTGACTGGTCTGTACTTCCCTGGAGCCTCCTTTTTTCCTTTTCTTAATATGGGCACTTTTGCCCTTTTCCTATGCTCTGGAACCTTTCCTGATCGCCTTGAGTTTTCAAAGATGATGACCAATGGCTCTGGAATCTCATCAGCCTACTACCTCAGCACCCTCGGGTGCATTCTGTTCAATCCCATGGACTTGTGTATGTCCAGCTTTTCTAAATAGTCCCTAACCTGTTCTTTCACCACTGTTGGCTGCTCATCTCTCCCCAAACTGTGCTGCCAGGTGCAGTAGTCTGGGAGCTGACCTTACCTGTGGAGACCGAGGTGAAGAAAGCAATGAGCACTTCAGCCTTCTCTGCCGCCTCTGTCACAAGCTTGCCTCCCCATTCAGTATGGGACCCACACTTTTCCCTGACCTTCCTTTTGCTACCGACATACTTATAGGAATCCTTTTTGGTACCTGTCACGTCACTTGGTAGCTTCAACTCCAGTTGTGCTTTGGCCTTCCTGACTTCATCCCTGCATGCCTGAGCAATGTTCTTATACTCCAGCACTTGGGGGCCCACCATGACTAGTGCAACTGGGCTTCTCAGCCCCAGTCCCCTTTACCTCACTGTTCCTGTGAGAGGGAGAGAGAGGAGACTGGGACTGAAGTATGTGAATCCTGGCAGAAGAGAGTCAGTGAGCTCCTCACTGCCCTGCCCCTCCAGAGACATCTGGTCTCTCTAGCACCTCCCTGGTTAGCAAACTGCCACTGCCCCCAACTATGGTCATTTTGAAACGTTCCATTTGAGGGATGCCACAGGGGCAGTGTGGAGAAAGGGGGAGTAATTGCCACTGGGCATGTATGTCCCCTGGATGAAGCAAAGGATGTGTCACTTGAAAACATTTCAAAAAGTATTTTTGTCCCCATCCTGTGATGACCTCAGACCAGGACATGCACTGTAGAGGCTTGGCTAAAGTTGGATGCTACCAGAAAGCTGAAATTGCCTTGTAAGAATGATCGCATGCATTTTGCAACCCTCACAAAGCTCAGTGTAACATAGTGAAGGTGAAGGGATGACTTGGTTGTCGTTATAGTTGTCTATACAGGAAGAAGCTCTCTGATGCTGGAAGGGTCAGTAATTTAGCAGAGAAGCTGAAAGATGAAGTGAGACTAAGATGGAACAAGACAAGCTTGGACAGAAAATCAGGGGCATACTTTTAACAGTAAGGGTAATTAACCACCAGACCAGATGAATAAGAGTGGTGGGTTTTCCTTGTCTTTTAGCCTTTAGATCCAGATTGGATGTCTTTCTATAAAATAAATTCTACTCCAGCCAGAAGTTATTGGACACAGTGCAGGAAGCACTAGCTGGAATTTTATAGTCTGTGTCGTGTGGTGTAGTGTGTTACAAAGCCCTAGCCTTAAACTTAGTGAATGGAATTTTGGTTTTCCTGCATCAATGAGTTGCTTCTGATTACAGTGTGCCTAGGATTTATCTCTGTGACATCCTTGCAATCTGGTCTCTTAGCTTTAAAGAGTCTTAAAATAATTCCAGTATCAACAGTAATTATTAATTTACTAATTGGCATAATATCTAGTAATGACCCAGAGCTACTACAGAAGCTTTTTGACCATTGTAATTTGAAATACATTACCCCATTAAATGAAGGACTAGAGAATATTTCCCATGTGAAGTTGGCAAGCTTTATAAGCTTGTGACAAGACCCTAGTAAGAGGTAAAGTGGGTCCCTAGGCCTGGTGTGTCCCCCTACAGAACAGGACACAACCCTTTGTTTTTATGGACTCTTGCAGCAGGATTATTTGAGATCACTTAACTCTCTATACTGACATCCTCCTACTTGTTGGTTCATTCCCAACTCTACCTACAACTTGTTGTTCTGTGGTATTTTAAAGTAGACTTTTATAAGACATGAAATGTAAAGTGCTGAAAAGCAAAAAAATTAATGCTTAAAACAGAACATGCTATAAATCCGTGCAGTTGCTAAATGGGGAATAATATAGAGGCAGAAGAGTAAATGTTTTAGGATACCTGTGAATGGAATATTGTTCTACTCTACTGGGACCATTACACCAGCCATTAGATTAATAAGACTGTTGATCACTTCCCTAAAGGAAAGGTGTGCTTTTTTCTAGATAACAAGGTACGTGATAGATGAGAGAGGCATACACAAAGCACAATCAGCCATTAATCTTTGGGTCTGATGGGATTATTAGTGCTATGTCAATATATCAAACTCTCACATCCATCTGCCTATCAGAATGCATTACACACTCCACAGCACTCAAGAGACAAAAAGCCAATACTAGCTGACAGGTCATCAGGACATCTTTAAAGTCTGGTATAATTCTCTTACTGCCACTTCAGTTATATTAGCCTATACATTTATTTTTGGCATTCAACAAAAGAAACAAAACGATGAAATGATACTAAAAAATAACAAAATCCATTTGTTTTGTTTGGGGGAAAAACATGAAACAACATTTTATTCTATTGTACAAAAATCTTTCTTGGAAGACCATCTTAAAGAACTATCATGATAATGCTCTTTTTGTGATAACGTATGGTTTGATTACATAAAAGCATTTAGAAAGTAGTATGGACCCCCTTTGATTTGAAATGCAGAAGAAACACTAGATCGTGCAATAAGTGACGCAAAAATGGTCAGCTTTTATGTTCCTTCATTCATATCTTTCATCGCATCACACAGGTAAATCTTGCATTAACTAGATGTCAAAAAAATTATGTAGTAATATTTTGACTGCATATTTCTGACAAGCATTCATAACTGATATAATGTGTGAAAATGAGTGTTGTTAACTTCAGGGTTCCATATGCTATTCAATAATAATGTCAGAAAGATACTGTACATATGATTTTATTATCTACTTTAAGGAATATGGTATTTTTAGATGAGATTTCAATATGTACATGGACAAAGAATAAACTTGTAGGGGATATGCAGGAATGAATCTAAAGTATAAAAAGTAGGTTTGACAAGAAGGGATTGGGATCATACGATATTACACTGTGTACTGATATGCGATAACACATGACTAACCCTTCTTCCCCTCTGAAGCAGATTGCCACTGATCATAGCATTAGTTAGAACAATGATTCTCAACTGGAGTTCCACAAAAACCTAGGGTGCCACAAGATCCTTTAAGGGTCTTGTGGGGTACCACATAATATTAGCACTGTTAAGTATGCCAACACGTACACAATTCACAGTAAACCCAGAGATTCTAAATAGAAATCCATTGCGTCAAAAATACTCTGACCTGTTGTGATCTTTTGAGTTCTTTTCAACATGAGAATTTCTCTATTGTTTTTGAATATGGTAAAACAAGCGAAATTCGTTTTTTGAAATAGGTTGCCACTAAATTCAGACAAATTATGGCAGGGTGATTTGAAGTCTAAAAGGGGTGAGGGTTTCTCAATTAGATATGCAGCCTCCTAGCTATAACTTTGATTTTGACTTCTTTTGTCATATACGGGATACATTTTTTTGGTCACTTTTTTCCCTCTTTTCTTGCTGAAAAAATAGTTGAAAATATCTCAAGAATTTGTATAAAATTCCTCAAATTGTTTCAGCCAAACAAACAAACAAAAAAAAAACAGATTTTTTTTTTTTTAGAAGTCTACACATTAAACATTTTATTTTGAAAATATCAAACTGAAATGTTGTGGTTTTGAAATAGTATTTTCTTACTAAATTTATTTCAGGTTAATTTAAAAGTAAAAAATACCACTACAAACTAAACTTTTCAGATCAAATAAAGCATCTTGTTTATCCTAGAACTATTTTTGTATCTTTGTTTTTACTTTTCATGTACTGAATAAATTAAAAATAAACAAAACAAGTACTTATTTTTGGTGGCCAGTAAATCAAAAGGTCTACTAGGCTCTATTTGGCACAGTCATGATGACTTTTTAAATTTGACCTTTTCCCTATCTTCACATATCCGTTATAGTCACATATTTGCTATTGACTAAGGAAATGTTAGGCTCTTTTTCTTAAAGATGTAATGCTCAATAAAGGGCAAATCATGCTTATTCATCTGTCTAACTCCCCCTTAAGAGCATGGAAGCTGGTTGAGATTTCTTATTTCAACTGATGTACTGGATCTGCCTCTCATATTGTAACTTCAAACCAATTCTTGATACTTCATGCCTGCAACCAAGACCACTTCTCTACATCCCAACCCATTCTATAATTTAGCTTTATAAAGCTAATAAATAAAATACCTGATATAAAACTGACTATGCACAATTCTGTTACTCAGTAACACGGATGCATGCATGAGTTAGTTATATAAACAAATCCCATCCTAGCTGCTGATAGAGAAGGTTGTTACAATCTGAGTCTTGGTTTTCATTTACTCCTATCTATGAAGTTAGTTTCTATATACTTATGTTCAGGTTTAGAAGTACTTACCTAAATAACTTTCATAGTTAAATAACTTTTCATAGTTTCTAGGGTCAGAAGGGACCTGAACAGATCATGAAGTCTGACCCCCTGCCCTGGGCAGGAATGAGTGCTGGGATCATAATACCCCAGCCAGATATCTATCCAACCTCCTCTTGAAGACCCCCAAGGTAGAGGAGAGCACTACCGCTCTTGGGAGCCCATTCCAGAGCCTAGCAGCCCTAACCGTAAAGTAATGCCTTGTGCACCTAGTGCAAGGGTGCACTACCCTGACCCTGCAGGCAAGATCAGGGCCTCAGTGCCTTGTCAGACCCCACGGGTCCATGGGAAGACTCATGGGCTATGGTCCTGCATGCTAGATCCAGCACACAGGGCAGCATGAGGCCCAATCCTGGCATGTGCTGCTAGGTGAAGGTGGAGTGGGGCCCTGAGGCCTGATCTCCACATGTAGGGCTGAGGGGAGGTAGAACAGGGCACCAGAACCTAATCCCCAACATGTGAAGCTAAGCAGAAACAGAATGGGTCCCCAGGGGATTCTGGGGTGTGGAGCCCAGCAGAGGTGGCACAGGATCTGGGGTCCCAGTTCTGGTGCACAGGGCTGGGCAAGGGCTGAGGACCCAATCCCAGCAAGCAGATTTCAATGGAGGTTGCACCAAATCCAAGGCCCCGATCCTGGCATGCAAGACAGGGTGGGGACAGCACAGTCTGGATCCAGGTATGCAGTCCTGATGCTAGGACATGAGGTCTGATCTGGCTTGTGGATCAGCCTTGTACCACTCATTTGGCCCATGGGGCCAAAAGGTTGAGCACCAGTGACCCAGTGCAGAACAAGAAAGGAAACACATTCAATATACAGCAGAATCCAAAACACTGTAACAAAGAGGCAACTTGCCTATCTCCCAGTAGAAGGCAAATAGAATGGTGAACAGCCCCAAAAAGCCTTTGTCCAGTCCAGAAATTGTTTCTCTGTATGAGAGAGAACGTCTTCTGTCATAGACTTATGGCGGTAGAATGAAGGCAAGGGCTCTAGAAGTAGTTCCTCTTCGATCCCAGAGTCAAAGTACTTAGTAGCTACAGTGAAAGCACAATCCCAAGAGCAGACAGTGCAGCAAAGAGGAAGCTGCAGCGCATCACTTCCAGGGTGACTAGCAGCTACAGAATGCAGCATTCCAGCAACTATATCCAAGAGACCAGGGGAGAAACAGGCCTAAGGATTCTCAGCATAGTCTTCAGGGCTCCTCAAGAGCAAAAGTCACAGAAGTGTTCTCAATACCTCTCTTCATAGGGCTAGGAAACAGCACGGCCAAGAAGTAAATAATATTTAGGGGAATGGCCCAATAGTACAGCCTTTTGAGCAGCAGCAGCAGTGACGTGCATTCTGGATCCTGAGTCAGGCTGATGCACAGTGGGGAAAGGAGAGATGATTCAGAATGGTGGGATGGGTCCCAGAACATCCCATCTTTCTGGCTATGGAGTAAGGCCTTAGGCCAGGGGTGGGCAAAATGGCTGATCCGGCTGGCAGGCAGACTGTTTCCCAGGTGCCCCTGCCCTCATGGCTTGGGCCAGTCTCTATGGAGACCTGAGCTGTAGCTGCAAGGGAAAGCTCAGGCTGGGGTTGCTATGGAGACCAGCCTCAGCCATGCTAGCAGTGAGGAGCTGCTGGGAACTTGGGATGGGGCAGCTTGCTCCGGAGCCAGAGCAGAGCCGCGACCTGTAGCCTGCACGCTCTGGACAGGGGTGTGCAAGCAGGGATCACAGATCTGCCCTGGCTCCTTGCAGTGGTGACAGTCTGGTCTGGAGCCAGGGCAGAGCCGTGATCCCTGCTTGCACACCCCTGCCCAGAGCACGCAGGCTACAGGTTGTGACTCTGGCCTGGCTCCAGAACAAGCTGTCCCCATCCCAAGTTCCCAGTGGCTCTGGAGCAGCCTCCTGCACTGTTTTACTATGTGTGCTGCTGGACCAGCTGAGGCTAGTCTCCATGGCAACCCCAGCCTGAGTATTCACATACAAGTGTAGCTGGGGTCTCCATGGAGACCGGCTCAAGCCATTCAGGAAGGGGCAGCTGGGAAATGGAGTCCCCATTTAATAGCAGCTTTCAACTACCTGAAGGCTGGTTCCAAAGAGGATGGAGCTAGACTGTTCTCAGTGGCGGCAGATGACAGAACAAGGAGCAACGGTCTCAAGTTGCAGCAAGGGAAGTTTGGTTTAGATTTTAGGAAAAACTGTCTCATAAGGAGGGTAGTAAAGCACTGGAACAGGCTATCCAGAGAGATTGTGCAAACTTCATCCTTGGAGGTTTTTAAAACTGGGCAAGGCAAAACTTTGCCTGGGATGACATAGTTGGGGATGGTCTTGCATTGAGCAGGGGGCTGGACTAGATGACCTCCTGAGGTTCCTTCCAACTCTAATTTTCTATGATTCTGTTATTGTCTTCTGTATCTACTCTGGGGTATGGAAGCCTGCAAAGTGAATTTTTTTTTTTCCAGCTCAAGATTTGCTCCTAAATAAGATCATTTTCCTTTCTGTCCTGGAAACTATCTATAAATATCAATTTTTTGGAACTAGAAACAGGCAGGTTTTTAGAGGGTCATCATATCCCAAATCCCTTGAAACTCTGAGAATCCTCTATTTATTAAAGGATTAAAGGAAGCCACTCTTACTCAATCCATACAACATTATTGATTTTTAATCAAGTCAACTTTCAATGTGGGAGTATGCTACTATATCAAAAATGCATCAAAGCAGGAACAGAACTTGAAAGAGTTTCTCAGGATTGTGTGCCAAACTGGTAAATTCCTTTGGCCACAATATAATGGGCACACAATAACATGGTATAACACAGAAAAGCACAAAGCAATCACAAATTGTAGCAATCACAGAGAAAATACTTTTTTTTTTCTAGCAACTCCCCCCCACAAAAAAAAACAGCTACTGAACCTTCCAGTGAAAATTCCCAGAAGATTCTTCTCTCCTTATTTTCCCATCTGAGAAACCAGCCATCTCCAACTCTGTTGAATATTGTTATTAGAGCCATATGAACTGAAATGAATAACATTCGTGAGGAATTGGTCTCCTTGTGTTGGGTAACAAATAGTTCAGGAACTACCTAATCACAGTTTCTTACAAATGTAAATATTAGTCATAGCTGTTTGCCAGGTAGTTTGAAGCAGTGGTTTTCAAATGGTGGTACACATACCTTCTGAGGGTATGCAGTGGTTTCTTATGAGGTATATGCCTAAATTTAAAAAATGGCATCTAAAAATAGCAGTTTAAGCTGCCCTTGCATAAAATGCCATTTGGCTTGCAGGTAAGCTACACTTGTACAGTGTCTACTGGTAGCCAGTTTAGTTCAGAAGGAAGTTAGCAAATGGCAAATGGATCTGCACTGGCACCACTGGCAACGCAGTGTCTCACCATGGGCTGACCTATAGAAATCAAGAGGTAGAAAAACTCTTATTGGTCAAGCCAGGTCAACATTAACATTGGAGTTGCTGTACATTAATGTCAGTGTGCAAACTCTTACTAAGGAATGAACATGACTAGGCATGTCAGGTGTTGTCTACTAATTGTCAGGCCGCTGTGTGCACCCAAATTTATTTCTTCATGTATTCCAGCATAATATGCATTTATACTTATACTGGTGATAAATAAGTAAAATGTTATTGCCAAGTTTCGATGACAGTTGTGTAGAGGGTATGAGCAGCAATATTTTGCAGGAAAGGGATACACAGCCAAAGAAGTTTGAAAACCACTGATTTAAAGGAATAAGTTTTGGACTCTGGATTGTTTGCAAGTAATAAGGAGCTCTTCACATCAAATATCCTTCATTTGTGGTATATAAATGACATGCATGTAAATCACATGGATGATTGGATGACTAGAACTTTCCCAACAGAGACTCAACACCTTCCTTGAAACTGGGAGCCAAAAGTCCAACCACAAGATATAATAGAGATCACAGTCAAATCAGTTGTTCTCTTGATGGGGAATTACCACTTTGTTTCACTGCTAACAATTCTTCATTCTCATTGTCCTTAAACACAGGTTCCTGGGGATATTTGCAATATCATATGTTGTAGGCCTAAAGAAAAAAAAGCAACCTCTGAGGCCAATACATTCATTCTGATAATATATATGCCTTGTGGCACCATCTAGTAGATATAGTGTTTCCATTTCAACCAACATTACATTTACAGATTTCTTTATTGTGCATGCAGTAATAAGAAATACCATACCCTGTAATATTTCCTAAAAAACAATAATCTCTCAAAGTCACCCCATCATAACATTTTCTTTTACAACTGGAGAACAGAACTTAAGAGTGTCCTTGCTGTCTTGAAATGTTATTTTTTCAAAAAGCCTCTTTCTTGAAGAGGCAGGCAAGGCTCTTTGAGTAGATGTGGTATCCTTTTTTATTAGACCAACTGAGTAGTGGCAAGCTTATGGGTGCAGTCACCCTTCTTCAGGCATGGGGAGTCTCTGCTGTTCTGAGACTCCAAGAAATGAAAGAAGCTAAAAGTCTGGCAGGATGTCAGTGAAAATGTAAATAGGCAAAATTAGAAAGACAAAAGGTGAGGCAGAGGGGAGAGAGGAGGGGAGTGGAAAGAGAGCAGGGAAAAAGTGGCTGAAGGGAGACAGTGCAGTGATACAGTACAAGGTAGAAAAGAGGCTGTCAGGTAGGTGTCATAAAACCAATGTCTAGATCAAGTCCATGATTTTCTTACCCACTAGATTTATGAAGTGAAGTTCATAGGCTTGTCTATGGAAGGTGTTTTGTAAGTTCCCTTTGAGGATTAGAACTGAGAGGTCAGAGGGGGAGTGATTGTCCTGTGAGAAGTGTGCACCCAGTTGGGTATTCTTGTCTTTGATAGATTTTTGGTGTTCTTTCATTGTGACGCACAGTTGTTAGGTTCTCCAACTTATTTTCCCTCAGGGCATTTGATGCACTGGATGACATGTATAACATTTCTGGAGGTACAGCTGTAAGATCCAGGAATGGTGATGGTTTTGTTGTGGGGTGTAGTTATAGTGGGGGGTGATGGAGATATGTTGGCAGGTTTTGCATTTCTTGTCATGGCATGGTCTGGATCCATTTGCCAGTGCGGTTTGGGTCATAGGGATTTTTGCTTCTGTTGATGAGGTTAGTGAGGTTCGGTGCTTGTTTGAATGGGTCGTTCTGGAAAGATATCTTTAAGAATTGGTCTTCTTCTAGTATAGGTTGCAATTGTTTGATGATTTTCCATGTAGGTTTCAGGGAAGGGTGATATGTCATAAGTAATGGTGTGCGATTTGTGGTGATTTTTTTTCTTTTTATACTGCAGTAAATCTTCACGTGGTATCTGGGTACCTCTTTCAAAAGTGCGATCTATCTCTCTAGAGAAGTGTCCTTATTGGCTGAAGGCCCTTTTGAGATTAGTGAGGTGGTGGTCATGAGTATTCTCCTCGCTGCAAATTCAGTGGTATCGGAGAGCTTGGCTGTATATTACAGCTTTTTGTGTTTTGGGTGATTGCTGGTTCTGTGTAGATATGTATATTGATCTGTGGGTTTCTTATATATGGTGGCTTGAATTTTACCATCTTGGATGTTGATCATGGTGTCCAAAAAGGAAATGCTGGTGTTAGCATATTCAGGTGATAGTCTGATGGAGGGGTGATGATTCTTGAATTTTTGGTGGAAATCAATCAGAGACTGCAGGGTTTCCATCCAATGATAAAGATGTCATCTATATTTCTCAGGTATATTAAGGGTTTGATGGTGCAGCACTTAAGGAAGTCGTCTTCTAGGTGGGCCATAAAAAGGTTGGCATATTGTGGGGCCATTTTGGTGCCCATAGCTGTGCCCATAGTTTGGAGGAAGTGTTGGTTGTTGGAACTGAGGTTGTTGTGTGTGAGGATGAAGTATATGAGTTCAGTGATATTCTGAGGTCTGTACTCTGAGTTGTAATCTCGTTCTTATAGATATTTGACGCAGGCTTGTGTGCCATCCTGGTGTGAGATGTTGGTGTATAGTTTAGTAACATCTATGGTGGCAAGAAGGGTATTGCTGGGAAGGTGGTCTATGTTTTTAAGTTTTTGCAGGAAATCAGTTTTATCTTGGATGAAACTTGGTCTTTGGATGACTAGCAGTTTTAAAGATAGATTCAATGAAACCTGTTATTTATTTAGTTAGGGTTCCATGGTTTGAAATGATAGGTCTGCCAGGGTTTCCTTGTTTGTGGATTTTAGGGTGAAGGTAAAAAGTCCTTGGGTTGGGTAGAGGAGGGATCATGGTCTGAAGTTTTTCTTGTAATTCTGTTGGAAATGATGTGATGGTGGTTTTGAGGAGAAAAAGGGGGTAGGATCTTTCTCTAGTTTTTTTTATAGTAGGTAGTGCTGGAGAGTTGTCTGTAGGCTTCTTTTATGTAGTCTTCATGGTTGAAGATAACTATAGCTCCTCCTTTTATCTGCTGGTTTTATTACTATCTGGTGGTTGGATCTTAGAGATTCTATGGCTCTTCTTTCTGAGGGGGAGAGGTTGTTATAGTGGTTTTTGTTGCTGAGTATTTCATTGTTCATTCTCTCTGAAGCCGTCAATGTAGCGATCGACATTTGAATTTTGTCCACTGTTAGATGTCCAATCTAAGGGGTTTTTGGATTGATTTTTTAGCATTGATTTTTGTCATTGATGTTGTCACCAGATAAATTATTTTGCTTGTGGAAATATTCCTTCAGACGGAGGTGTTGAAAGAACTCTTCTAGCTCTCCACACTGTAGTATCTTATTTGGGTGTCTTTCTGGACAGAAATTAAGGCCTTTGGAGAGGACACATTTTTCAGGTTTGGAAAGTGTGCACATGGAGAGATTGATAATGTTAAAGGGTTGACTGATTTCCTTCTGTTTTGTTGGGTATGATGGATGGATTCTGTAATAAATCTTTTGTAGTCTTGCTATAAATGTTGTATAATGTTTGGGGAGATACCCGGATTCATCTCTTGTAGGAGCTTGTAGCATGTGCTGATTTCCTTCTTGAGGTGATTTCTTTTGGAGTAGAGCATGTGAAGGAGATGGTTTCTAAGTTTTTCTGAAGTTCTCCTGCAGAGCTGTGCAGCATATTTGGAGTTGTGTGTGGTGGTTAGAGGATTGTAGATATTCAGTCCTTTGGAAATGCGATTGTTTCTTGCAGAGGCTTGGAAAGTATATGTCGCTAGAGGTTAGCTTCTATTTTCTTCATGTTGTGAAGTTTGCATTTAAGATGGCAAAATTCGATATCCTCCAGGTGGCTGGGTTTCTGGTTGTAGCCATGTTGGTCTAAGGACATAGGCAGGCAAGGTTCTTTGAGTACATATGATATCTTTTATTGGACAAGCCTACTATTATTCTGTAGACAAGCCTACAAATGTTACTTCATAGATCTACTGAATACAAAAAATCATGGACTCAATATAGACATTGGTTTTATGACACATTACAACCTGCCTGACATCTGATTCACCAGGTACCTGCCCAACAGCCTCTTTTCTACCTTGTACTCTATCACTGCACTGTCTCCCTTCAGCCACTTTTTCCCTGCTCTCTTCCCCCTCTTCTCCTCTTCCTCACCTTTTGTCTTTCTAATTCTGCCTATTTACATTTTCACTGACATCCTGCCAGACTTTTAGCTTCTTTCATTTCTTGGAGTCTCAGAACAGCAGAGACTCCCCATGCCTGAAGAAGGGTGACTGTGCCTGAAACCTTGCCAAGAGTTTTTTTTTCCCAACTATTCAGTTGGTCTAATAAAAGAAATCGCATCTACTCAAAGAACCTTGCCTGCCTATGTCCTTATACCAAGATGGCTACAACTAAAAACCCAGCAACATGGAAGATATCTTTCTTGAAGAGGAATGTTTTGAGTGAAGCTTGGTCTTTATTTTCCACATTTTTAGCTGCTGAAAAGAAAATACAATATATAAATACACTTTCATTTTTTACCCTTAGATTAAGTGCTTTTCTATAAAAGGTAAGCAGATGTATTCCTATTTTGTGCATTAAAAATGTGAAAAGAGGCTACATAATTTGATAGTTTATATGATGATAGAGCCAGGAATAAACTTGAGCCCCATGTACCCCAATGACAATGCTCCCATTGACTTCACTGAGCCAGGTCTGGCTCAGTAGACTGTGCCTTGACACCCACCGACTACCAAATGTCAGATATGCTGACCAGTTCTATGAGCTTTTTGTGGGTGATATCTTTTACTGGAAAAACTGTGTGGCTGAGTCCAATAAAAGATGTCACCAACAAAATTCTTTCTTCTTGCATTTCCTGGACTGTGACAGCTACATCACTTCAATGGTATTAATTGAGTTCTATCACATTTGTAATGGCATTTTAAATATATTTAGTCTAAGTCTATGAATCTGTGAATATTTGTTCCTTACCTGTATATGGCCAGTTAAACTAAATTTATTAGATCTCTTTAAATTAAGTTGATTTGCTGCATGGAAAATTAGTTTCTCTTCTATTATTCCTTTAAATAAGATCCACTTTACTAAGTCAGGAACTAGTCTGTGTAAATTTCCCAGATGACCTCAAGGCCCTTGCTTCTAACTATCACTTCTAACTATCCCTTTGCATCCTGCCACCTCGGGATACTTTGCAAAACAGAGCATTCAGTTTGAGAGAAGTAAGTACCAGACAAATATCAGCTCCAATGTTTGCAATGCCTCCATGTCAAACACTCCAAATTTTTGAGGCTGTAACTCTGTTTCAGGGATTTTGGCATTTTCCATGTACTAATCTTCGGACATTATTCTTTGATTTCATTTTTACGTGGCTCATGAACTGATTGGAAATAAGTTTGTTGAAGGACCCTGAGTTTGCTAGGGTCATACCAGATTTTCCTTGTATTCATCCAGTACTCAAGCTATTACTGCAGGTTACTTCCTCCTTTATTCAGAGTGGATAAATTCAACACGGCTCTTTTCTGCACCCCTTGCACCAGTCCTATAAACTGTCACACTTTCAATGACCTCTTGCTTTCCACTCCTTGTGTTGCCTCTCGAGAATGTACGTCAGTTGGATGTTGCTTTTTTAATCAAATGTAGCATTCACCAAAAGTGTGGATGTTGGTTGACCTAGCAGCTTGTAAATTTGTATTAAATTTGTGAAATTCTCAGCCCAAGTTAAATGGGAATAACATTTCAGAGTCTGTTTAAACATTTGATTTGTTATAGCCTCAAAATGAAACTTTGATTCTTTGTTTCCAGTCAAGGTTGCCTTTTGAAATGGACTTAAATTTACTCAGGTAGAAGCAGGGGAGCCTGAAAACAAAATGAATATTCCATTTCAGGTTACTTGTTTGTTGTTTTGCACTTGAGGGAGAAAGCCAAGAAAAAAATTAATTTTGGATCACCCTAAAACAATTTTTCCCTGATTTTTGTTGTTGTTTGTTTTTGGGTTTTTTTCAGTTCAGCTAACAAAATGAAAATTGAATTATTTCCATGGCTCTTGCATAGTGCTTTAAAGTGTATCATACTTTATTCATTTAGTTTCCTCATCTAAGGTTCTGTTACCTTCTTTTGTTTTCCGGACTCCTGCATTAACATAGCTCATCTTTTTCTTCCTACCCTAGTAAGTGGGGGGACATTTATCCAGAGTTAGTCTTCTTAGGGTATAGATAGTAGGGCTATGTGAAGCTTCGGTTGCTGATCTGATTCGGAGGTGATTTGGCCCAATTCAGCAGCTTGAATATCCAAATCCAAATTGAATCGGGAGACAAATAAAAAGGTCCAAATCAATCAATTCGGAGGAAATTTGGAAATTCGGCAATGTGGGCAGTCCCACTCACCGCCACAGGGAGCTGGACCTGGACTCTGTGCCAGTAAGTAGGGGATGGAGAGGGGGCTAGAGGAGGAGGGAGGGGACCATTGGGGGACCTCCACCAGGCCCCATCTGCTGCCTACTCCCCCAGCTCTTCTGAGCACTCTAACCCCCACCCATTCTCCCAACCCCATCAATGGCTGCCCTGCCTGGCCCCAGTGTCCTGGCACTTAAAAACAAACAAACAAACAAAAAAACACCCAGCACTTAAAAGCCCCGCACTCACTGGCTCCTGCCAGGCAGAGGGAGGTGATCCCCACTGCCCTGCACTGTGTGGGGGAGCTCTTCCATGAGTCCCCATCCCCTGACACTCTTCCACCCCTGTCAATGGCTGCCCCGCCTAGCTCCAGCATCCCAGTGCTTAAAAGCGCTGCACTCACCAGCTGTTGCAGCAACTGCTGGGGCCTCTGGAGGGTAGTGGCAGAACTCCCCCATGTAGTGCGGGGTAGTGGGGGCAGCGGGGATGCCCCCCGCCCCCACCTGGCAGGAGCCAGTGAGTACGGGCTTTTTTTTTTTTTTAAGTGCTGGAATGCTGGGGCTGGGCGGGGCAACTATTTATGAGGTTGGGAGAGCGGGCGGGGGATGGGGGTCTGTTCAGTTTGGAGATTTGGCCAATTCAGTGGCGGCCAAATCTCTGAATCAATTTGGCCAAATCAATTCGGGACAGTGATTTGAGTTGCCATCTCCCGAATCGGCTAAATCTGAAGCGAATACTAGTGGCTTCACACAGGCCTAATAGATGGACATAAGAATTATATCAATATCAAATTATACGGATGCAGGTTGTTATGATGCAGCTCTTTCATCTGTGGTCTCGTGTAGCAATACAAGTGAAGAAAAACCCTTGTAACTTTAGCCCTGTTTCATTCAAGGTTAAAATTATGCAGGTGTAACAGTTGCATCATAACAACTGATGCATGCACTCATTTTAAAGCGGTTAAAACTTTCATTGGTGCATACCCTCTTAAATCTGAATCAGGTACATCACAAATGATTATTCTGTCCCTGACTGATCTTTTCTTCCTCTGTATCATTAACTTGTGTCTGTACAGCAGTGCTCTCAACTCTGACATATGAATCTATCCTTTCTTCTACTGCTTGGTTCTAGTTAACAAAAAAAGAGCAGGCAAGCTTTATTCTGTCTTACTCAGTTTAGGGTCACAGGGCTCAATAAGCACCTTTCACCATTATTCTAGTGTTTGTGTCACTTTCTCTAGAGTGAAGGTCTCTTTCACTTCTCTTTCCCCCCAGTCAAGTAATGAAAAAGCTGTGTTTTCCCTTTGTCCTCCTTGACCTGCACAGTTTGTTCTGTACATAGGCTCTTTTCCTATCTCTGCTTTTTCATGCTTGTGCCAGGCTTTCTTCTCTGGAAACCCATTGTCTACAGTAGCCTGAATATAGTATCTCCCTCCTGTCTTCCCCCTCTGTTTGTTTCTTACTTTTTCCATCACATTTTAACTGTATTCTTTTTGTCTCTCACTAGACCAGTTCCATCATGACTGACATAGCTTCTGCTGGGCTGCAGAGGATAAAAAGCTGGTTGAGAATTAAACTGTGCTTTTATTCAGCCTAATGTGTGAACTGTAGCCTGCTCATCATGTCTCTTCTCACAATCTGCCCTTCAGACTGTTTTAACTTCCTAGCATTTCTCTTCAACATGTTTTTTTGGGGGGGAGGCTAGGACCATCCACCTGAAGAGAGGTTCCTATGTTCTATGCTGACCATGTGCCCTCTGGTACCAGCTCTACAAAAACACAGTAGCATATTCACAGTAAAATCACCCAAACAGGGATATCACAAAGGAGAATTCCCAGTTGCAGGAGACCAGAGAATGGTAATCCTTCAAGAGGACTTGAGGGATTTCTGGCAGTATCATCCAGGAATGATCCCAATGCCTTCCTTTTGCCTACCAGTTGCCCGCTTTCTGCCCTTCAGATGGATTTCTAGACTAGTGAAGAACCTTTCACTGTGTCTGGGGCAAAAGACAGAACATTACTTATTTTCCTACAGAAAAGAGAAGTCATCTCACAAAAGAGTCCTTCTGTGCTTGACTCTTACACAGAATCACGTAACCCAAGAAATTTGTTGACACCATGGCAGCAGCATGTTCCTAGTGCAATGCTACTAAGCGGGCTGCACTCCCCACTCTCACTGACGCATTCCAAGCCCAGAAGTTGCTGGTAAGGCCAGTTGGTCCAGGTACAGACATTAGACTTGTACCAGTGTATGTGATAGGAACCCAGTCTATACCCATAACAGAACAGAAGTTCTGCACACATAGACTCATTTAAAAATGGGAGAACCCAGTCTAAGATTTGTTCCTCCCACCCCACCAAAAGGCAAATGTATGTTCTGCTTGCTATTGATCTAAACTACACCACTTACAGAATACCATTTAACTTTGATCAATTCTGCATCAGGCTTTTTGAATGTCCTAGGGCTGTGTAAAATGTATGTCTCATTTCAATTTTGGATATGGCCATTTTGGAGGACAGTGATTCATTTCAGATTACTGTTCTGTTTCGATTCATCCAAATCTGTTTCAGAGTTTTGACATTGTTTTGGAGATTCGGCCGTAGGCTATAATGGGTAATCACTGAAATGCCTATAACTTTGTCTTTTCATGCCTGATTTGAATGAAAACTACTGGCATGGTAGCCCCTTCTCAGGCCATGGTGCCTGCCAGGTTTCAAGGAGATAGATATAGGGTTTTTTGCAAAACTGCACCTCAAACTGTTCAAAGCAAAATTTGTGACACTTGTGTGACTTTGTGTGTGTGTTATGGGACAGTGGGATCAAACCAGCAGGAATCATAGCCTGTAACAGGGGGCCTTCCTGGTGCTGGTTAGATCTCCGCCCACCCACCTGTTTCTGGGCCAACCACCTGCCCCTCTTTTTTTCTGCCCCACCTTGATGGAAAACTGATCAGATGTTTCCCAGGTGGGTGGCCCAGAAACAGGTGGGTGGCCCATTTAGGTGTCTTGGAGTGACATCTATTCCGCAGATCCATACCTCCCTTAACACTGCAGCCCATGCCTCTCACATTGCATCCTTCACCCCCTCCAGCTATGGTCCCCTCTCTGAGACCTTTGGCTCCCTGCTTCGAGCATTCCTTGTGGTCAGCCCCTGGCACTTTGACCCCCCTTTGGGTCCTGGCCCCACCACGGTCTAGTCGAGGTTACCTCACATCCACACCAGAAGACAGGCAGGTGATCCAGGCTGACCTGGACAGGCTCAGCAAGTGGGCGGACGAGAATCTGATGGTGTTCAATGCCGATAAATGCAAGGTTCTCCACCTTGGGAAGAAAAACCCACAGCATCCTTATAGGCTCGGCAGTGCTATGTTGGCTAGCACTATGCAAGAAAGAGACTTGGGGTTCATCCTTGACCATGAGATGAACATGAGCCTGCAGTGCGATGCTGCGGCTAGTAAAGCGACCAAAACGCTGGCTTGCATCCATAGATGCTTCTCAAGCAAATCCTGGGACGTCATTCTCCCCTTGTACTCGGCCTTGGTGAGGCCGCAGCTGGAGTACTGCGTCCAGTTTTGGGCTCCACAATTCAAAAAGGATGTGGAGAAGCTTGAGAAAGTCCAGAGAAGAGCCATGCGCATGATCAGAGGTCAGGGAAGCAGACCCTACGATGACAGGCTGAGAGCCCTGGGGCTCTTTAGCCTGGAAAAGCGCAGGCTCAGGGGTGATCTGATGGCCACCTATAAGTTTATCCGGGGTGATCACCAATATCTGGGGGAACGTTTGTTCACCAGAGCGCCCCAAGGGATGACGACTAGGTCGAATGGTCATAAACTACTACAAGACCGTTTCAGGCTGGACATAAGGAAGAATTTCTTTACTGTCCAAGCCCCCAAGGTCTGGAACAGCCTGCCACCGGAGGTGGTTCAAGCGCCTACATTGAACACCTTCAAGAGCAAACTGGATGCTTATCTTGCTCAGATCCTGTGACCCCAGCTGACTTCCTGCCCTTTGGGCAGGGGGCTGGACTCGATGATCTTCCGAGGTCCCTTCCAGCCCTAATGTCTATGAAATCTATGAAATATTTTATTAGACCAACTGAATAGTTGGAGAAATATACCTTAGCAAGCTTTCGGGTTTAAAAACCCTTCACCAGGCTGAGGAAGCATCTAGTAGGTGTGTGTGTGTGTGTGCTCTTCCTGGATGGAATGAATAGTGAAAAAGCCAGAGGCTGGAATGCAATGTAGGCAAGAAAGCCAGTCAGTGAAAATGTAAATTGAGGTGTCAGGGAGTGAGGGACAGGCTGGGAGGGGGATTTAGCAGGTAAAAGTGGAGAGGTACCTGGGGAGTCAGATGTCAGGCAGGTTACAGTGTGTCATAAATCCAATGTTTGTATTGAGTCCATGAGTTTTTGTATCCAAGAGGTTGACAAAATGAAGTTAAGAGGCTTTTCTGTGAAAAGTGGTTTCCAGAGAAGGAGACCTAGCTCTATGGGAACTTTAAGGGGTGGGGAGCAGAAACTCAGATTCCTCCTGCTTCCCCAGAATTTCCCTGACTATGGCACTGAGCTCCCCTGGTTCCAGATCCAGCTCCTCCTCTGGCTCTGGGAGGCTCATGCTAGGAACTGAAATTGGGGTGGAGGAGACAGCAAGCACCAGCATGACAATGCTGGTGGTGCTGGGGGTTATTATTACTGCTGCTGTTAGTGGAGGTGGGGCAGGTGCAGATACTGGCAGGTGCAGACAGTGGCACCTCCTTGTTGCCATGAGCAGCAGAAGCTTCATGCCTGCTAGGGAAGAGGTTGCATCTAAGTTTTGGGGTGGGGGGGTGGGACCTAAAGCTCTGCCCCCTCTCACTCCCCTGCCAGAAGACCTGGCACGAGGGCCATCCCAGAGGAGGAGGGTGAATCGGGGTGACCTCCTCAGGCTCTGTGCTTTGGGGGGGCCTCACGGAGCCAGGCAGAGCAGCGGTGGCATGGAGCTGGGTGGAGCAGCAGCTCTGCATCCAGCCACTCTCACACACCCCCAGGTGTATCCAGTCCTTTCCAAAAAGAGAGACTAGCAGGCTGACTAGGAAGCCAGTCACTGCAGCCAGCCATAATACCTTTCACATGCTGTTGCTTCCAGAGAGGCAGCTCACAAAAGGGACAGAAAGGCTTCACACAGAGATTTATATGCTGTTTCTCCATCCCTCCCCCAGAGAACTGGGATTGAAAAGGACCTCAGGAACAGATCACAGACACCGGCCAGCTACAGATGTCAGTATCAGAGCAGTCCTCTCCCTCTCCCCACTCCCCTTTTGTAGTTTCTGTTTCTCCAGAAACTCCAAAACTCCAAAATTTTCCTAAGTGTTTCAGATAGTTTCGTTTCATTTTAGAGATGTTTCAGAGCCTTCTGTTTCATTTTGGATTCAGTGTTTCAGGTGTCTGAAATGGGCCTAAACTCCTCTGAAATGAAACAGCTGTGGAAATTTCGCACAACCCTAATGTCTGTATCTAATCTTGGAGTGTTTCTCTGTGTCTCAAGCCTTTCATCTCCAGTGTGTCTGAGGTAGAAGGGGGCTGGTCAGGGTATGCTACTGCAATTTAGACAAAATGCTGAGAGCCTGAACCAAAGATGACTGAAATCAGGATAAGGATTTCTGGTGTTTTCAGAGCTTTAGATCAAGCCTTCTTTTATTTAACACATTTTAAAAACTTTGTATGTAGAGTTATATTCTAGGGACCTAATATTTTCTATTCCTATTCATATTTTTTCTAATATGTCCTTTTCTTCAAAATAGCTTTTAACTTCTCCTTTCTGTACAACTTGTGCAGTTTAGTCTTTGGTCCACATACTATGCAGAACTGAGCCATTTTAGTCACATAAAACATTAAACAGGGGTTCAGATAAAATCAGTTTTGTTTCCCCACATGTATATAGTTGTTTGATTGTCATAAGAAAGAGAGCTAAAATAAAATATGTGAAGTGTAATGAAATTGGTTAGCTTATTTGTAGTGCTAATATCATTATATGGTTCAAAGAATTTCATTAAACCATTGTAAAGTCAGGAATAAATGATGAGTGATCCAGAAAGACCTGTTCATTTGCAGATGTGTACAGAAGATTGATTCATGTACTGCCAATTAAAGCACTACAATAGACTATCTCAGTGGGGAAAGCTGACATTGACAGGGCCCCAAACTAGACTTGTTGACTAGGTACAGACAGTCAAAAATCCCAAGGCTGAATTGATCCAGTCTTTGTAGGTTAGTTTAAACTGTGCAGATCAAATTGAAACAGAAGTGAACAGATATTTACCTTTCATTCAGGAAATGCAGCCACATGTCTGCAGTGGCTCAGGCCAGAAGCTGGGGGGTACTAGAGAAAATCTGTCTGGCACATAGCCAGCATGGACTGTGTATTTGCTTTGTTTTCCTGCTGCCCCTGAGGTCTCTGGGATTTGTAGCCCAAAATTACAGCAGCAGGACGCTACAGGGTTGCTCATCACTTTCTCTTCCTGTTTCCAGGTGCTGGAATATGCAGTCCACAAATGCAGCCAGCACTAAGTTTGAGTGGGGGAAGGGGGGTCGGACTCGATGATCTACTGAGGTCCCTTCCGACCCTAACATCTATGAATCTATGAAGGGGTGTTTAACCCCCCTTGCTGACCTCAGACCCCAGCCAGGGTTTGCCTGGTGGGGTGCAGTCCGCCACCCCTGCCCCCTGTAGACTGAGCTACATCCCCAGCCAGGCTTGCCTCCCCCACTTGTCAGCCAGCCCTCACTGCTCCAGCTAGGGAGCAGAGGGGCAAGGCCAGCCCTACTCCCTGGAGAAGACAGCCCAGCCCCGCCCCACCCCACCCAGGGCTGCAAAATGTTGAGATGCTGGGAGACTGATTTAATTTGAACCAGGAAGGGGTCTATGACAGAAGTTTCATAAACCGGTTTGACACAAATCACTTAAATGTGATACTACATTCAACCAGGTTTATCTTAAATCAGTTTCAGCCATTTTGAAACTGTTTTGTGTGTACTGAGCTTCTGTTCTGTTGCAGATTTAAACTAGTTTCTGATCACTTAAACTGGTTTACGTGTAACTTCTGTCCCTAGCCATCCTGATCTATTTTAGGCATAACTCTCAATTAAGTCAGTGGGAGATTGGTGTAAGGCTACATCTACATCTGTGTTTACCCTCCCTGGTGGCTGTGCTCCCACGCACGTTGGCTACTTATAGATGCCTCATTATGGACCTAGGGGTGGGCAGTACTAATTAGTCCCCCCTATGCTAATTAAGCTTTCTGGAACAGAGCTACACTGCTGCAGGTTTTAGAAAGCCTTTGCAAAACTTGTTTCATAGTATTCAAGGACACCACCTCTAGAGACAGCAAGTGTGCCATGTAGATCTGGCCTGAGTTAAGAATACATAATCTGTCCCAGAGTGCCATGTGTAATAGAACAAAGGTCCCAGACTGAGAAAAAGTGATTGTTTAGTGACTTCTGTTTTATTAACATATGTCTGTCCAGCAGCCTATGCATTATTACCAAACCTGCATGCCACCTACATTAGGGTTGGATCTTGCCTCTTGAAAAGGAATAGCTCTTTTATCATTCATTTTACTAGGAGCCAAGGTGAGTCATGGATCCTACAGGGTGCTGAACAGTCTGGCTCTGATTCAGAGTGTAAAGTATGTGAGAACGGCCACTGACACTACTCACCTGCTTAAAATTAAGGGGTATGATTCCAGCTGGCCCCGAGGGACCACTTTATCTTCCACCTATTAGGGATATAACTACACTTGCAGACTTAAGTGCAATTCTATTCTACTGTGTCCTAGTTCCTGAAAAATAGTTAATGCAAAAGAAGGTTCAGTCTCCCCCTTGCTGCTTTATTTGTGATTTAGTGTTAAGGGCAAGAGAATGGTGTCTTAGAAAATTAACTGCATTAGTGGATTTTTGAAGACTTAAACAGAGTGGAATTGAGTTGAATTTAGGCACCATTTACATTTTTGATACATGGAACAGAATCTGACTCCTAGTGTGCGCACAAGCTTTCCAACTACCAGTGTGTGCATAGCTTGCATTCTAGCCCAAGCTGTGGTACACTCACAAAAGCAAGGCTTTTATTTTGCCCTAAACGCTCTGAATGTTTACATAAACTAAGGAAAGATGGGTCTGCGCCTAGGTGCTTACTATATTAACTGAAACGGCACGAGGATCAGATTGTAATGTCTCTTCCCTAGTCTCCGAGGAAAACCAGAGGCTATCCAAAAAACTCTAGCATTCAAGAAAAGCCTTTGGTAATGAGTGCAGATCAGTGCCCTGTGCCCAGTTGTTTCTACTTGAGTTGTCAGTACAATCAGTCCCCCAAGGCTGTAAGAAATATTCCCCACCCACTCCAGCCTTAGGTGGTTCAGATAGACATTCAGACCCCCACTGAAACTCATAGTGCTTTACATAAAGCTCCATGAGTTACAGTACCCCTGCTCCCCAGATACAACATATGCACCTGTTGGGTGGGAGGAGGATGAAGCTTGCCTAGTGAGCCAACTTTGCTACCGAAAACTCACCCCCCGGCACTGGGGTCTGCTCACCCTCCCCCCACCAATGTCCGCACTGGTGCTGGGGTCTGCTGACTGTAGCGGGCGCCCAATGAGGCCTCCTCTTTCCCCCAGTAGCCTCAGCCCGATCCACCAATTTATCAACAGTAACCAAAATATGAGCCCCTGGGCTGTAACATAATAGAAGCAGTTAAAGGAGTACTCTGTCCCTTTAAAAGAGTCACCCTTCCTCCCAGCACTACGTGCCTTGTAGGCCAGGGTATCTGGTGAGCTCCTGGAGTCCCTTAATCCTACCAGAAGCAGACTGGACAGTCAAGCATCTTCACTTAGATTCCACTAAGAGAGCTCCTTCCCTCTTGGCTGCTGACAGAGAACTGACTTTCTCATCCCAGCCCTGGGGTTTATAAGTGCCTAGGGCCCTGCTCTTTTGACCAGCTGACTAGCTGCAGGTGCAGGCTAATTCCCTCATTACCTGCTGCCACAGTAACCTGCACCTGTGGGGTGCCTGCCTGACTGCTAGGGCCCTCTCCCTGGGCAGTTTCTGCACCTTAGTGACCTGTGATACCTTGACTCCTGCTCTTATTTCTGGTTTACCTTGACTTCTGCTTAGGCACCTCACGTAAGTGTCCCTCCAGTCTTAACTCCTGGCTTACTGCAATCCCAGCTTGACTCCTGAATTCCTGGGGAACCAGTCGCTGTACTTCACCCAATTAACCAGGTAACTTCCCTGACTGCCCATGCCCTACCTCTTAACATCTATGAATCTCCCCTTTCCCCACCATTTCCCTTTCACATGCTCCAAGATATACTGCAACAACCATTCTTAATTCTTTACCCCCAAAAAAGACATTGAGCAAGAGACTACTTATGACTCAAAAAGAAAGAAAATAGACATTTTAAAAACTGGTTGATCTTTTTTTTCTTTTCTTTCCTTTTTAACTCCAATTATTTTGACCTTCAGTTCTTCCATTAAGTGCTACTTGGGGCTCATCCAAAGGCCACAGAAAACAGTGGGAGTCTTTTCACTGACTGCAGCAGGCTTAGAACCAAGCTTTTCAAACATTTCTAAAACAAGTATCCCTGTCATCTATGCTCTGTCCCTACTAGTAGTGACTTGATGTCCATTAAGATCAATATGAACCTCAATTTAATTGCCTCCTGTGGAGGATAGTAAAAAGAGATTAACTAACAACTTCAAACCCTATCTTTTACATTTAATTACCTTGTCAATGCTGAAATCCCCTTTTTAAAAACTATGTTGTCATTTTTCTTTCTTGTTTTAGATGGAAACTATAATAAAAAGGTCAATTACAGTACATTAAATTATTACATGAATCTGAACATGAAAAACTGACATTTCACCTAAGGATGCTTTTGAACTAGGTATCTCATTAATTTTAAAAGATTTTGGATCCATTTTTTGCTTCATTGCTGGTGTAATTCTGAGACTTTGACCCAAGTGAGGATAATTCAAGACAGAATTAGCTGTTAAGTAGACATATATGTCTCTCCCAGATAACAAATGCAATTAAATCAAATGAGTCTTTAGCTTTGGTCTCGCCATTTCAGGGTGGAAAAATAAAATTAATAACTATTTTTCTGCCTAAAAAGATCACTCTTTGATTAATTGGTTAGGCATCTCTTTTTTTATTCTTTTATTGTTATGGCAATCAATTGCTGTGAGAACTAGAACTGAGTATAATGCTTTAAATAAAACTATAACCTTTTCAAATTGTTTATGGATTGGAGTGATTTGTCTTTGTTTTTCTTTAATGCACTAGGAATTTATTTAAGGGTCTAACTTGACACTTTAACATGTGATGAGTTAATCAGGGTATCTGAAGATATGACTCAGCAAAGGCCACCAGAATCTCTCTTATGTTTTGCTTCCTTTTGTGCCTACATTGGTACAATGGGATTATAGGAAAGTAGGGCTGGAAGAGGTATCAGGAGGTCTTCTAGTCCAGGCAGGATCATCCCTGACTAAACAAATCCAGCCAAGTGTTTGTCTAACCTGCTCTTGAAAATTTCATTGGCTGTTTCAGTTTCTCTAGGTAGCCTATTCTAATGCTAAACCAGCATCCTGGTAAAAAAAAAAAAAAAAAAAAAAAAATTCCTCCTAATCTCTAACCTAAATTTTCTCTGCTGCAGCTTAAGGCCATTGTTTCTGGTTCTGTCACCTATTGCTGCAAAGAAAAGTGCAAATCGTCCTCTCCATAATTGCCCTTCAGGTATTTGAAAACTATTATCATATCCCCTTTTAGTTCTTTCAGACTTTCCTCATACGTCTGGCCCCCCAGATCCCTAATCATTTTGTCTCTCTCTGCTGTATTCTTCCCATTGTGTCCATACCTTTCTTGAAGTATGGTTCCCAAAATGGAATACAGTGCTCCAGGTGACTACTCACCAAAGCCAAAAAAACAGTACTTTGTTCTGCTTTGACTGTGGTTGGTTATTGCAGGGCGCTATTGGACCTGGCACGTCCTTGGTCTCAGGCCCTAATTCTTCCTCCCCCACCATATGTCTCTCCTGCCATGCCTTGATGATTCTATGGGAGGCTGGAGAAAAATTATGCCCTGGGAGAACATTCTAGGTGAGACTTCCTTTCAGGTCCTAAATTTTACTGGGGTTGTTTTTCAGTGGGCACAGTGTCTATTTTGTCCAGGGCTCCTCCACTCCTACACCCTGGTCCATCTGTCACCCATTGATCTTAATGATATCGACTGTCATATGGAGAGTATAAATCCAGCATTCTCTTCCATATATTCCCAGTAAGTCTCAATCAGGGTTGGATCGTGGTTCTTATTAGTCTTCCTCTTTATTCTGCCATCTTGCCTCGAAGTCCCGGACACCCATAAAATTCACAGTCCACTTTGCCTGGTCCAGCAACTGGCCTGAGGCTTCTTGCTATTATCAACAGCAGCTCTGCAAGCCACAGTCACTACTTCAGTACATGCAGTTCTCTTCACCCTATCCTGCTACCAAGCAGGGCTCTAATTCCCCTCAAAGTGGATAGTTCTGTCCTTTTGGTGTCTGATTCTCAGGATTACTCATGGTTTCCTCTAGCTTCTGTTCATCTGTTGTCTCCCACAGGTTCCAGGATGCTTCGGGTCTCCATGTTCAGCAAAGAAAGCCCCTTGTCTTCCTCCAGCTTACCAAAGGAACTCCTGTGCTGCCCTCAGACTGGATCTGCCTACACCTCTGCGCCGACACCCAGTAAGTCTTCTCTTCCCAACTCTTTCCCCTTTCCAGGTGAAAGTAGTATTTCTTTGCTTACAGGTGTTCCAGCCTTCTCCCTGCCCAGACTCCATAGTCCTTCTTAAGTTCCTGCTTTCCCACTCCAGTCTTCAAAAATGCTGGTTTTAAAGGGACCGTGCCTGTGGCAGCGAGGTCCCACTGTGGCATTTCTGTTCCTGGCTTGTCAGTGAGGATGATTATAGCAGGGTCAAGACCTGATTCCCTGCTACAGTGTTCCCTTGTGAAGAAAAAATATTAAAGCTACACCTTGGTGTATATACAGATGCACATACACCGGTGAAAATGTGTTCTGGATCTCTGGAACAGAATTGGTAGATTAAAAGATTTGTGTGTTGTGTAATAGTAAGGGCTTTGCTTAATGCTCATAGCAAGAGTTTTGTATGCTGGCTCCATAGTAGACCGGTATTATAGCACGTAGCTTCTTGCTCTGTGAGAGTGACCGAACCATGAGCCTAGATAGTAGAATGTTGTAATACAGTGGAATGTGGTAAACACCAGGTGTGTTGGATCACAACTCATCCCCAAATTCTTAGCTTGAGATAACCAAATCCCTAGTTTGAGATAATGTTATTTACTCCAAACTATATAAGCTGTACATTCTTAAATTATGGGTAGTTCCTCAACTCTGGCAAGAATCCTGACTTGCGCAGAGCCCGGCGCAGGCTATCGCATCCCCGGGATTGAGACACTCCAGGGCCAAGGGAACTATGCGGGGTGGCAGCTGCTGCCTAGAGCCAATGTGAAGTAATCATCCTCTCTGCTCTGTCCTATTGCCTGCCTCTGTGAGTATCCTTAAATAAAGCTTTGCAAGGGTGAGAACAACCATGAGTATGTCCTTTGTTCAAGCGCGGGGAATCTTCTGAACCCAGTAGTTCATTCTAAGACACGTTGATTTACATGGTGTGTGTACATTCCAAAACGATGAGCATGAAGAAATGGGTGCAAGGCTCTATTTTTGTTCAGACCTGAAGTTCGGACTCCCAGATCATGTTAGATGCATTCCCAGGTCATCTAAAATTCTGCCCTGTTCATGGAACTGTCTTCAGTGATCCCTCACAATCAAGGATAATAGTCTTCCATGATTGTCTTATCTGTGTGTCCAAAGATAGCTGATGAGGCCTGTCTGGGATTGACAGGCTCTGCTGAAGCTCAGACGTGCTTCCATGTGAGGTGGGTGGCCCTGGATTCTTGATTTGGTCCATGGCAAGCTGTTTCTGCCACTCCAGCTTTTCCATCTATTTTTGTTGTCATGAGGTTTCTAGGTACTGAGATCCCTGCAGTAGATTCTTCCTCCATTTGGGGCAGTCCTGGGCAATGGTCTCCCACAAGTTGACATTGGTGTTGCATTTTTTAAAGTTGGCCTTGAGGATATCCCTGAATCATTTTCTCTTCCCTTTTCTTGACCGTACATCTTGCCTGAGTTGAGAGAATAAAACTTGCTTCTGGAGTTAGACATCTGGATAACATGGCTGGCCCAGAGAAATTGATGTTGGATGATCATCACCTCAAAACTTGTGGTGTTTCTTTGCAGATGATGCTGACATTGGTGCAGTGTTGGAGATTCAATTCCCAGTGGATTCATAGGATCCTCTACAGGCAGTGTTGATGGTACTTTCCCAACCATTTTAGGTGTCTCCTGTACATTGTCCATGTCTCATCTCCATACAGCAAGGTGGGGATCACAGCTGCTTGATAAACCTATGAGCTTGGTTTTGGATCTGTCTGCACTTGCATGTTTGAGGTGATGTTGGATTTCTTCATCAATGTCAGCCTTCTGCAAGAGAGACCTTCTGAGGAAATACTCAACATTCTTCAAAATCTCACTGTGCATCTGGATTACCAGAGCTGGGGACTGTTCATTAGGAGCTTGTTGGTAGAGGACCTTAGTCTCCTGAATGTTAAGTGTCAGTCCCATTTTTCTTGTATGCCTCAGGAAAGACATTGATGATTGCATGAAGGTCTGCTTCCAAGTGAGCACAGACTACAGCATCATCAGCGTACTGGAGCTCGATGGTTGAGATCAGGGTGATCTTGGTTTTGGCTCAGAGTCAACAGCTTACCATCCATTTGGTAGTTTAGCTCCACTCCAGATGGAAATTTGTTGGTGGTCAGATACAGTATCATGGCAAGGAATATTAAGAAGTGTTAGAGTGATAATACAGCCTTGCTTAAATCCCACTTTAACCTCAAAGGGATCTGTGATAGATCCATTATTGAGAGCCACCACTTGCATACCATCTTGGAGCAGGCAAATAGTGACAAATTTTGTTGGACATCCATACTTTGGAAGGATCCTCCACAACACTTCTCAGCTGACAGAGTCAAAAGCTTTTGTGAAGTTAAAGAAGGCCATGCAGAGAGGCTTATGTTGTTCCCAGGCAGACAAGGTCCTTTGTGTAAATCTGATATCTTTTATAAGACCAACTCAAATAGTTGGAAAAATTATTCTTTGCAAGCTTTCAGGTACAATACCCTTCATCAGGCTGAGGAAGCATCCCTTTATGTTGTTTCTGGCATTTCTCCTGCAAGTGGCAAGTTGTGAAGATCATGTCAGGTGTGCCTCGTGGTGCCCTAAACCCACAATAAGATTCTGCGAGGAGCTGTTAATCAAGTAAAAGGAGATACTTCATGAGGGTTCTCATAATGATCTTTCCTGTGGTGGACAACGAGGCGATCCCTCTAGTTTTCACAGTCAGATGTGACTCCTTTCTTGAAGATTGTCACAATCATGGAATCTCTGAGTTCATCTGGGATTTCCTCATCATTCCAGATCCTTAAGATGAGGGCATGAAGCTGTGATGTGAGCACCTTTCCCACCCTGCTTGAAGATTTTCATGGGGATTCCATCTGCTTCAGATGCCTTATCATTCTTCATCTGCTTGATGGCTTTCCTTACCTGGTCAAGGAATGGAGAAATTCCAAGATCATCTCTGACTGGGTGTTGTGGGATGGAGTTGAGAACACCCTCATCAACAACAAAGTCTTGATTGAAAAGGTCTTCAAAATCCTCCTTCCAACAGGCATTGATTGCTCCCCCTTCCTTGATTAGGTTTCCTTCATCCTTAGGTCTTAAGCAGGTTGGCCCCCGAGTGCTCAGAATGTAGATGACTTTGGTGGCACTGAAGAAACTGTGCATATTGTCAATGTCAGCAAGATATTGAATCCCATTAGCCTTGTCTTCCCACCATTTGTTCTTCATATTGTGGGTCCTCCTTTTGACCTCTGCCTGGTTTGTTGGAGATCCAGTTTATTTTGCTTGGAGTTGGTGTCACTTTGCCAAGCACAAAAGGCCTTCTGCTTGCAGTCAATGAACTCCTGGATCTCCCCACCATTCTCATCAAATGAGTCTTGATGTTTCCTGGTAGAGAATCCAAGTGCTTCTTAACAGGCACTGATAATGGTGGCCTTGAGAGCACCCCACACACTGCTGACAGTCTCTCACTGTTGATGATTGGAATTCACCAGTTTTTCTGCTGCAGCCATTGTTTGGAGGCCAGTTTGAGTGACATAACTCAGCAAATGAGTTAGTGATCAGTCCAGCAATCATCAGCTCTTAGAATAGCTCGCATGATGTGCATATCTGTGATCGTGGTCATGGACAATGGACTGACAGTCACTCAGGTGCCAATGCTTAGATTGTGGGTGTTGCCGTAATGTCTTGTGCCTGTTTTTCTGGTGAGTCCATGTTCCACACATTTGGTCAAGAAAAGAATGCCACTGGAGTTCACCTTTCCTACTCTTCCTTGCTGATGGTTCTGTTCCAGAACTTAGAGTCCCTTCCAACTCTGGTGTTGAAATCACTGAATAGAATAAGTCTGTCTCCCTCTGGAATGTCAGAAAGAACTTGGTCAGGGTTGGCATAGAATTTTTTCTTGGTTTCATCAAAGGCATAAAGAGTTAGGGCATATGTGCTGATTGATGACAGTGGCATATTGGCTCCCCACAAGTTTACAATGGTGAGTCATGAAGCATGCATTCATTCTGATAGGGAACTCATTGAATTGTTTCATGAGTTTATTCTTAATGGCAAAACCAACTCCATGAAGTCAGTGTCCTGTTTACCCTTCCAGAAGAAAATATAGTCACCTCCATGTTCTTTTTGCTTCCCATCTCCTTTTCACCAGGTCTCACTCAGTGCAGCTACATGGATGTTGTGTCACCTGAGTTCTCAAGCCACGCAGTGTGATGCTCTGGGTGTTCACTGCTAGGGTTGTCCATGACGATCCTGATGTTCCAGGTCTTGAAAATGATGGTGGGTCTTCACTGGTATTTTTGACCACAGTAAAGGTGATCCCACTGGATGCAGTTATCCAGTCAGGAAGAAATACAGAATATTATATCAGACAGGCTATGTTCAGACACTTTTTCTAGCCCCCTCCCCATGTGGGGTGATGAGAATGAATCCTGAAGAGGTTTCCTCAGTCAGTTACAGCTGTTGAATCACACTCCTGTCTCATCCAAGTGCTAGATGATCTTCTTGTGACTGCCACCTTCATGCCAGCTCATGACTAGGAGCTTCCAGACCTCACAGTTCTGCTCCTGTAGCCACTAGCTGGTTGCCAGAGGGCATACGGATTGTGCTGGAAAAGCCTGTGCTGTTGAGATTCTTCCACCTGCTCCACCATGAAGGACTTGGAGACCCATGGCTGGAGGCTGGGCAGGCTTATTATAGTGGCGACTTCTACTTGAAATGTCACAGCATTGTCAAAGGATATATGTGGCTTTTCAGGAGGGAAACCAGTGCCATCTGCTGTCACCACCAGATCCTGGTGGTACTGCTGCTGCTTGGTCTGTGACTGCTTATTCATCAGTTACCCCTGCTTATTTCCCAGCTAACCTTCCCTGAAGGTTATTCCATTATCTGCCACCTCTGGATGCACTGGGTAGCAGTACAGCTCTACTCCACAGATGGAACTGTACTCCTTCCTTCAAAAGAAGCAATAACTGAGATGCATTGGTGCAAGAACTACTTATATAGCTGTCATTCTCTGGGTTGCTAATAATCTGAAGAAGGGAAAGACCAGTCATTTTCCTATTTCTGTTCAAGCATTTTAGTCACTCAGTCCTCTTGCCATGTTGAATCCTGGCTGCTCCTTGGTTAGATGTCCTGTCTTACCTGCCCTGCACCAGCTACATGTACACAAAAGACCATCTTTCTCCTTAATTTCCTTCACTGTCTGATTTTGATTCTTTCAGGCATTGCCTCCCCACATCCTCATCTTCCAAGAAGTATTTGCCATCCAATAGCCTTGGTTCAAATGCCAGTTTCTCCTCAACAAGGAACTTCACATTTCTTTCTTTTGAGGTTGATCTCCTTTGCTATTTGAAAGGACACTGCTATCTCCATTGACAGCGGAGTCCATCTCATGGGCTGCTGAAGCTTGTCATCTTCACAGTAGGTATTTTGACAAGCATAGGAACAACCCTCTGTACATGTTATATAGCAGCATATGCAAGCAGCATTCATGGGCTTAGCCAAGCTCCCCTGTGTAGACTCCATAAATGCATCCAAATTTTGAATATTGGCCTATCTGATAACTATACAGGTGAATGATGAGAGATGTGGCACCCTCCCTAGATCTCTCACAACACATGTCACCGTCTAGCAAGTGAGGTCTTGAACATTCAGAAGCCACATGAGATGACTGTGGTTTTCATGGGAAAAAGCAGACTCTTCATTGCAGTATATCATGCTCTTGAGAAGTCTTTAAATGACCAGCTGTTTTAACTTGGACAGGACTCTCAAGCCATAGGAAACTGTAAGAGCTCACCAAAGATGTATTGTAAAGAGAGAAGCCTAGGACACTCGAATGCTAGTAATACCTGTCCAATTCTAGGGTACCCAGTGGGTAAAACTTAGCTTTGGTACCACCCTAGTAGTGACTATGCCTGGCCCCATTTCTGAATTTCCTCCTAATAAAAGGTCACATGCTACTCTGAGCTGCATGGACTGTCCCAGCAGCCCATAATTGCTGAATGACCCAAAGAAGCCAATTTTCAAAATCTTAGTCGTTTGCATGCACCAAAATTAGTCTGTCCAGAATTTGGCCATGTACGGTTCTGGTATAATATTAATTAACATTAACATTATAATGTCTAGGAGTACAATTACATTTTGGGGTACCATTACTAACCTGTATGTGCAGTAGAGCATTCCTGCACATGTGCAAGCTCTACTATGTGCAGAAGGTGCCAGATTCTCTGAAAGTCTTAGCTACTCTGTCAACAAATGTGTCCACTTACTTCAGCAGAACTTCTCCAATTTACATGTGCAGAAAATCTATTCAAAGATTATGTAAAAAACATGCAGCTCATTGTACTGTCTTTCAATTTCTATGCATATGTCTCAGTGTTTGTCTTTGGACTGATGTAGTCCAGGATCTTATTCCGCACTCTTGTCTGTCTCAAGAGATTGCTACTTAAAGTCCACAGGGTTATACAGCAGCTGGTAGAATGTAGTGACCTCCTGCTCTATTAGATGAAAATTGATTTTTCCTCTTCCTGGCAAGTGAAAATCCATAGCATGCTCCATCAACCTAACCTGTGCAGCGGCACTAATAGTCAAAGCTTTACAGAAAAAGAGAGCTCTTCAGGCATCATAAATGGAAGTATCTTTCCTAAATGTCAAAATAAACAGACTGTGCTAAACAGTTGTCTAGCAGTGTGCAGAAAAGGTGGTGGGACTTATAGGCTAGCAGCTCTGTATGCTGCCAAAAGTTTGTGCAACAGTCAAGTTAGGGTCAGTCACTTTCCATGATCACAAACAAGGGATTCTGCCCATATTTGAAATGCAAGCTTATACTTTGTTGCCCAAGTGTTGACCACAGATCCACATTTGATAGATGGATTGATATACTTGTACAGCATGCTTTTATTGACTTGAAAAGTTAATTTTTTTAAATATTTGGCATATAATGATTCTTATACAATTTCTATCTATTCTTACATGATTTTCTGTAACAAAATGGATAAATTACCTGCAACCAAAAGAAAATATAAGCAACATTTATATAACTGCTCCCAAGGTGAACCATATTCTAAATTTATATCCTAAAATTGGGTTTTATGTGTGTGATTACCCATGCCTGGGCAAGTGTGTGTATGTATATATATACTTTACTGTCTGATCCCATGAGTCATTATACCATCTGGTAGAGGCCAGTAGCAAACACAGATAGATGCTAGGCAGTTTGTTACAATCTTTTCCTATATTACATAATTCAAATATATAGTTATAAATGTACAAATACATTTATATTAAGTGACAGGGTATATATTCCTGTACTTAGCGAAACACAGTTTGATTTATTACCTGTGATTTGTTGCTCGGCCTCAGTTTTAACATTTGAGTGACTTGTCCTTTATCTTGCTAAAAAGAAATGCAGCATGACTCAGAATATTGCTATGTTGGTATCTATTTATTACTTCTGCCTAATCATAAGGTATTCCAAAATCACTACAAGAAAAAAGGAAAAGATTTTGAATAGGTGCAAGTCTATTGACAAACTATACATTGATAATGTATCAAAGTATGTTACCAGCACAAAAGAGCAGACACGCATGGAAATAAGAGTGAATTAATGCATTGGTTTATGGATGCAGTGCCCCTGGGGAATATCTAACATTTTGATGAGTATTTTAGGAGTGAGAGCTCTGAGAAGCCAAGCAAGTAAAGGCTCTTATGCCCTCTACAGAGAGACCCTCTTTCCCATGCTGGTTTGAGACAAGAGTGCATTCATTAAAATGAGACCTCACCTAGAATACCAGATTATAAACCACCTCAGTTTAGGGAAATTTCTGCAACAAATCTGAATCAAATTCTGCTCACTCTACACAATAGGTTTAAATGGAATATTGATATTTAACATTCATTAATATAGATAAAGTTTGGGTTTGAATGCCATATTGAATCTGAAATTCAAGACCTTGGGCCCATTTTTGTTAACTACTAGAGCTGGCCATAAATGAACAAATGAATTAACGAATGAATGAAAATACTTCTGGTAAACAATTTTTGTCTCCAAAATTCCTGTTTTTTCTTTTAAAAAAAATTAAAAAACCAAACAAACAGTGAATTAATTTATCCCTGCTTTCTTGATGCAGTACAGGTTTCCCTCGCTTTATGGGGGTTCTGTATGTGGCTTTTATGTGATGATCCTTTTTATACCAAAACTTCATTCTACACGAGGTAAATTCACTCTTATGTGATCAGTGTGATGGAAGCCTGCAGTCAGCTGCTTTATGCAGTACATTGTGGGAATGACACGCACCAGAATATAGTCTCCTGTGTGGATTTCTGCTCCTTGCTCATTGTCTGTGACATGTTTCTGTAGTTGCCATCACCCTGTGCTTGTGTGTACTGTCTGCTGTTGGTGAGTACCAAAATTGTCTTGTAAAAGTGGTAGAAATGGGTCTGGGTGTCAGTACAGTTGAGGTCTTGGAACGTATCCCTATTTGTTACGTGTAAAGTGGGTTCCCTTATGCAAATTTGAGTTATGTGCCAGTTTCCAGGAACACATACAGCATAAAGTGAGGGAAACCTGTATTTCACTGTTTCTGTTACTGATTTTTTTTTTTAATTTGGCCACTAAAAAAAAAAAAACAACTAGTATTTAATCCAAAGGACTTTTTTTTTTTTGCATAAATGTCCAATTTTCAATTTAAAAAATACCTTTAAATAGTCTCTAAAGGAAAATGTGTGACAATTCTGCTAGTAAAATAAGGCCAGGGTGATTTTTTGTGAAATTTCTCCCCTTTTCAGGTTTTTGAACAATGGCAGGGCTTTAGCTGATTTGTATTTGTATTTATGAAGTACAATTCCTGTATATCAAAACTGCATGCAGAGATAAGAGAAGCAAAGCTTTATTAAGAACATGTTAAAATTGAAACCTTATATAATATGGTAGGGTCATGAAGGGAAAAGTATTCTGCATGTGCTTGTAAGAGGTTGAATCACTCTTAGTTGTGTTAAGCATGCAGGCCTTGTTTGCCTGGGGTAAAGTAATAAAAAAAAAATGTTCACAAGATGGTACAGCTATGAGAGAACAGGATCCTGCTCATGGTTACCATATTAGTACCTAATACTTATAAGATGGTAACACATTCTTAGGCATTGTCTTTAGTATGCATTGTACATTTGCCCAGGGTAAAGAACTGTCAGTAGCATTTACTGTCTTTCATGGAGTCTGTAATGTATAGAAGTAGGGTGTCTTTTTCAGTCTGGCCTCCCACACAATTCTGGCAGGTGTTCTTGGTTGACCTGTTTCATTTTGGCAATTTGACAGTGGTGGACTCACCAGAAGCACAAAACTCCAGCATTCCAGAGTCTGCACTGGCTTCTAATAGCTTTCCAGAAGAAACTGAATTGAAGGTGATAGTCTTGATCTATAAGGCCCTAAATGGTCTGGGCCCTACGTACCTGAAGGGACCATCTCCTCTCATAAACCCTATCATAATCCCCAAGATTAGCTGAGAGCAACCTCCTGCAAGAGACATCAATACACCAAGTCCACTTTGTGAAAACACATAGGAGGCTGTTGTCAGCAGTCACTCCTCAGTTCTGGAACACTCCCCGTCTTGAGACTGGCCAGAGCCCATGCCTGGACATCTTCTGGAAGTATTGTAAGAGCTTCCTATTTGTGTAAGTATTTAGCAACCAAACTAGGCTTAGCTATTAGGGCTGTGCGAAGCTTTAGTCCCTGATTTGATTTGGCAGAGATTTGGCCCAATTTCGTGGTTGAATCTCCAAATCCAAATTGAATCAGGGGACTCTTTAATCTCTCCCAATCAAATTGGAACCCTCCGAATTGATTAAAAAAAATTCAGCGATTCGGACATAGACACAGTTTTAAATGTGTTTTCTACATACTTCAAGGTACCAGGCAGCTCATGAATGCTGCAAGGATGGAGTGGGTGGATGGTCATATTAAGGAACTTTCACCAAGGAAAGGGTACTATCACAGTCTAGGTTTCCCTTTTCAGTCACTATGTGGCAGCCATCCATTGAAACTAAGTGGCCCAGTTTACCAGTCCCACTGGAGGCTTTGGGAAGAGGTGAAGGATAAACCTGTAGGGCTGAAACTAACTTCAGGCTTTGACACTTTTGTGAACCTGAAAGTCATATTGACCAACTCCAGGAGTGGAGGGAGGACAGAAAGTACTGCTTACCCTCTTTTGGTCTCCATTCTGGTGCAGTCACTATGCAGATTGGTGGGAGGGTGTTTTTGCCTTAGAGTGGTCTGTGTCTCTGTTGTGGGGCCCTGGGACACAGATTCAGCAAATACACCAAGAAAGGTGGCCAGGGAAAAATGCCATTCTAAGCCCCGTAAGTGGGGCTCAGTTGGAGTCATCACAAATTCCCTTTGCCTACTCAACTAGGGATGTCTATTTCAAACTTGACTCTTGGCACACTCAGTTATTGCTATATTCCCACCTCCAGGTCCCAGATCAGATCTTGACCCAGGACTGCTGCCTGCCTGCTTCTGGTTCTAACTGCCTTATTGGACTCAGAAGGCAACAGGCAATTTCACTGGTGGCCTGGGCCCTATAAATCCCATTAAGGCAGTGGTTTAAGCCAGAGATCATTGATACTATAGACAGCTCATCACTGGCATCCGGAGATCAACATCCTCAAGCTCTATGAGACACTATGGTTTTGGGCAGTCTGTTCCCTGCATTACCCTTTGATTCTGGTGTTTCCCTGGCTTGCCCACCATGTTCCCTTGGTCAAGAAGAGGTTTGCTTTGATTCCAGCTGCTGTCAGCAACAGTGCTGGAAAACCTGGACAGCTGCTTTTCCAGTGATTCAAGCAGGGATTCCTACTACTGTTACTTCCCAGGGGTCCCAAGTCTCCAGAGACTGGGTGCAGTCTGCTCCAAAAGTACCAGGAATACACTGATATATTTAAGAAGAAGAATGGGGAAGTTCTCCTCGCACACTAGGATTAAGACACTTTGTTATCCTATAGCTGAACCAAAGAACATGGTAGGATGCACCATGTCAGATCCCAAACTTGATGCTCTTCACGAATATATGCAGAAAAACCTAGCTTGGGGATTCATTAGAAAGTCCACTGTCCCTATCCTATTCTTTCAGAAGAAGGATGGGAGCCTCCACCTCCTTGTTGTCTATTAGGCCCTGAAACAGGCCACCATCCACAATATGCCAGAGCTGTTTGACTGGTTTAAAACAGCCCACATATTCACCAAGCTCAATCTCTAGGGATCATATAACTTGGTGCAAATTCAGGTGATGAATGGAAAACTGATTTCAAAACTCATTAAAGACATTTCAAGTATTTTCTTATGCCTTTTGGGGCTCACCAATGCCCCAGTCACATTCCAACACTTTATCAGTGATGTGCAATGGGACTTTCTAGATAAATTTGTGATTAGTCACCTAGATGACAGTCTAATGTTCTCAGAGGACCCTGACCAACAGCTGTCACATGTTCAGGTAGTGCTAAAAAAAGGTTGAAGCAACATCTCCTTTTCACAAAACTGTGTCTTTGACCAAATCACCACCAAATTACTTGGCTATATTTTATATCCAGAAGGTCTGAAAATGGTCCCCTGGAAGGGGATCCAGGAGTGGAAAGTGCCCTGGAACATGAAGGAACTCTAAAGATTCTTGGGCTTTGCCAATTTCTTCTGGAGATTCATAGCCAGCTTTGCTATGGTAGTGGTGGCAGCCCTTCTTAACTCAGGGCCGTGCAAAATGTTCAATTTTACTGCTCATAAAAAGCCCAGTGGGCCATTGAACACCTGAAACAGGGCTTTGTCTTTGCCCCTGTTTTAGCCCATCCAGATCCAGCCTTGCTGTTTATAGTGGAAATGAATGCCTCCAGCACCACAATAGATGCAGTGCAATCACAACGCCAGGGTCTGGGACAGGCTGTACATCCCTGCACTTTCTTTTCCTACAAGCTACCCCCCAACAGAACAGAATTATGAGATCCTGGACCATCAGAATACCTCTTTGGGGAGTGGCAGAACTTTCTTGAAGGGGAGCAAAGGTACAAGTTCTGATGAATCATAAGAATTTGGAGTATTTCCATAAGACTAAGGCACTTGACCAGAGGCAATTTTGGTGGGCATTTTTCTTCTCCAGCTTCTGCTTCCAAATAACCTACCAGTCCAGGCCTAGGAATGGGCAACTGAACACCCTTTTCTGAAAGACTAAATATTATGCAGACTTTTCACAAGAACCATCTGAACCCAGCCCCATTATGAATCTCCATAACATCACTGCCACTGCACTGCCAATTGATCTGCTCTCCCTGCTGTATGCTGCCATCCAAGAAGAAATTCCCACAAAAAACAATCTACCTTCACATAACAACCACATCTAGCCAGGTCTTGAAAACCCCAAGGATGAATACTCCACAACTAGGGGTGCACGGATAGAGAATATTTGGGCCGATACGAATGGCCGTGTTTTAAGGAGCCTTATTGGCCAATACTGATCCAATTGCTGATATGCAGCCAGGCAGCTTGAAGACCAGTGTCCAGCTGGTAAGTCTGTTGTGAGGGAAGGGGCAAGAGGCATGCAGATTCAGGCTCCCATGGTGAAAGAGGGAGTGGGGCTGGGTCAGGAGCAGGGGCAAGTGCTGCACAGCCGAGCCAGAGCACAGGATGAAGCTGCAAGTGGCTCATCAGGAGGGCATGGGGGAGGGGGCTCCCACTGCTGCACACACCCTGGGCATGGGGGCATGTGCCCTCAGATGTGTGTGCGGGGCAAGGGTGGGCTGCCATTACGGTCTGGGGCCAGGGTGGCACAGAATCTTCCCAGCAGGGGGCTGGACCAGGGCTATACTCAGGGCACTGGAAGAAGGCTCTGGGGGGGGGAGGCTGCAGACACCCCAAAATTCACTGTTGCCCCCTTCCAACACTGCTGCCACCTGCCCCAAGCTCAGCCCAGCCCCCCACCAGGAAGAGCCGAGCACTGCCCTAGCCCCAGTCCACAGCAGCAGCCCACCCCCACCCCGCGCACAGATCCGGGGTCACACGTGTCCCATGCCCCCCTGGGGTGTATGCAGCAGCAGGAGCTGCCCCTACCCCATGCACTCCTGACAAGCCTCTCGCAGCTCCATCCCATGCTCCAGCCCAGCTGTGCAGTGCCTGCCCCTGTTCCTACCCCAGCCCCAGCCTCACTCCCTCCCTCACCACAGGGGCCTTGATCTGCCCCCCCATGTCTCTTCCCTCACTACAGACTTACCAGCCAGACCTGGCTGCTCTCCACACTGCCAGGCTGCACTCTTGGCTTCCTGCATGCTGCACTGCAGCTGCGCACATGCATGGGGCATTTATCAGTGGCATTATCAGCCACATCAGCCAAAAAAAGCCAATCACCAATACAGTCAATTTTTCTTATATCGATGCCGATTCAGCCCATACTTCCTTAGCTTGTCTACAAGAATATTGTGGGAAACTGTATCAAAAGCCTTACTAAAATCAAGGTATACCACATTCACTGGTCTCCCCAGATCTACAGAGCTAGTCATCTTATCATAGAAAGCAATCAGGTTTGTCAGGCATGATTTGCCCTTGATGAATCCATGCTGACTGTTCCTAATCACCTTCTTCTCCTCCAGGTGCTTAGAAATGGATTCCTTGAGGATCTGCTTCATGATTTTTCCAGGGACTCAAGTGAGACTAACTGGTCTGTAGTTCCCTGGATACTCCTTTCCCCCTTTCTTAAATAGAGTTTCCTGCTAAGCCAAACTGGTCTTCTGCCATACTTGCTAGTCTTCCTGTGCATTTGGATGGTTTGTTCCTGCACTTTCAGTAAGGCTTCTTTAAAGTACAGACAGCTCTCCTGGACTCCTCTTCCCCTCAGACTGGCTTCCCAGGGGGTCCTGCTGATGAGTTCCCTGAGCAAGTTGAACTCTGCTTTTCTGAAATCCAGAGTACTTAATACAAGAGTCAATAAGATATTTTAATTAGAATGGCTGCTCCGGAGCTGCTCTAGTTAATCACCTCCCCCCCCCAAACAGTGAACATGTATAGGCAGCCTAAATGTTCTGTTACCATCTGATGATGTCCAGCATCCTAAGGTAACTCGTCAACTTGAAGTAGCAGTTGGGTATTCTGCAGGTTCTCAGGATGCTTTCATTGCTTGGGTCCCATGTGCCAAATGCTCTGATAACCAGCACCAGCACTATTATGTCATATCCCTTCTCCCTCAAAGTATTAGCCAATAGGATGTACTTAGTCAACTTTGCACCCAGGCTTCAGTGGAAGCCTGACAACAGTTCTTGAAGGGGATGGTCACATCAATGATCAGGATCATGTTATTGTTCTCATCCATTAAAAAAACAGGCATAACATGTTGTCTGGATGATGTTGTTTCTGACTTCTCTCCCTACTGATGCTCAGATGGCTTTGACCAGATGGGCAAGGAAGTGAGAATTTTTCCAGGATTTCCAAATGCAAGTTTTGAGGAACGTGCATGTTTTACATGATTTTTTATTTAGGATAATTTTCCAAAAAGGAAAATCTTGTCAAGTAATTTAAGCTATTTTTCTTTAGTTGCATAACTATATTTCAAAAGGCCCTAATTTGGACAATGAAAGAAATTTAGTTAGTTTCATTTTTTCATCTCAGGCCCACAAACAGGTTAATTTGCTATGTCTTTTGCACTAGCACTACACAGAAATGCTTGAGTTGCAAAAATGTCTGAAACAAAAGTATTTAGTTTACATCTAAGTTAAAAGTTTCCCAACTGTTTCTGTTAATATCGGAGGTAGTAAAACCCTTTAAAACTTCACACAGCTAAAATGTTTTCTCAGCTATTTGCTAGATAAATTGTTTACAGAAGTATTTAAGGATTAAATTGAAAGAGGGCACTTTTTATTTTCAAAGACCGCTGTATTTCTGAGCAGAAGCTGGGGCATTTGCTAGCCCATCCAAATCTGTGCATATGTTTTACATTTTGGCGCTACATCTTTGCAGGCCTGATCTCTAAAAAGAACTCTATAAGATGTTCTCAGGCATACAGAACAACTTGCTGTATATCAGAAAGTAGGAATGCACCATAAGCGTTCCCATTTCTGTTGTAGGCTATTAGAAATGTATGTATTCAGCATTATGCAAAGTGACCAACTTCTTAAAAAACACCTTTATGTGGAGGGTGTTGTCCTCTACCTAGCAGGGCTCCATACGTTTTTCAGAGCTGCATAGGTTTTAGCCAAACTGCCTTTAATAAAGTAAAAAGAAAATGCATATGCTTAATACCCATAGGCCTCAGAAAACTTATGAAAGTATATAAAATAAGTCTTAAAGATTCGAATAAAATCCCCTTCATTAAAATCTGTCTGCGTAGCTTTGTATCTGCTTAATATTTGTCATGAGACTTGGAACTTGTCTTAGTATTTCCAATGGAAATAATTTATCCTTGGTCACTGGAAAGCTGCACCGTGGTGTACTGATAGATTTACATTATTCCAGAACAAACTCTGCTTTAACATTTGCCATCATTACATGCGAGTCCTCTGGCATTTACTCCCCAAATTCAGGAGGTCATTTATTTTGTTTCAAATGGATTGCCTTTATGGTTCCTGTCCTTGAAGCCAATGATGAACTCTTGTATTCAGTTGTGGGTAATCTCTCATAACATTACCCACAACTAATTTGACATTATATAAAGTTTCTTCTAGGTTTTGGATTGTTTTTAATCTGTTTGTGGGCATGTTTTGAGGGGAAAAGCCTCATGCAATAGGTCTACATGACCATCTGGTGCCACAAGTTAAATCCTACTTATGAACTAGGGATGTATCAAGTTTGTTTGGGTTTTTTGTTTTGTCACTCAGAACCACGTTTAAAGTGAAAAATTATCCAAAAGCAAAAGCAACAGGGCTTTTTCACTGGAGTGGGAAATTAAATTGCACCAATTGCTACCCAGTTCTGAGCACCACACCAAGAAGGATGTGGATAAGCTTGAAAGGGTACAGAGAAAGTTTACCCATATGATCAGGGTTCTGGAGGACAGGCCGTATGAGAAGAGACTCCGGGAATTGGGTCTCTTCACTCTAAGAGAAGACTGAGAGCTGACTTAATAGCCACCTACAAGTATGTCGGGGTGAACACCAAGATCTAAGGGAGCAAATCTTCAGGAAGGTGTCCCCGCCGTCTGCGGAGGGTTCGGGGATTGAGAGTCTGATCGGGGGTAGAAAGGTAGGAAAGATTTATTGACTTAACAAAAACACAACTACGTGTAGTAACAAGACAAACAATGACAGACAAAAGCAATTCGTGTCGGCAATTTATCGGCAGCCTCCTCTGATGCCTGATACACAGCAAGCTTCTCTTTCCACAAAGTTCTGTGAAGTCAGGCATCCCCGATCAGCACTGTCCAAGGGGTAATGGGAACGACCCTGGAATGCAGTTCTAGGGCTCCTTGAGGTCCACGGGCCCACTGATCCAAGCAACAGCTAACTAATCCTTTTCAAAGAGCTGTATCTTCCTTCAGAATGGTTTCCAGATATTCCAGCTAATTTATAGCTTCTGAATAGTTCTGATAATGTACAACCACTCAGATTCTTTTTACTTCAACTGTCCTTAGACTGACCAATAGCAGTACAAGCCTTGCATTCCTTTGATAAGGTAATTTTAACTATGCCACAGGGCTTTACTACTTCTAGGCTTTGCTAAATGTACTAGGCCTTACTCTATACAAGGCCTCACTACATCTTAAACTTTAATTAGGCTTTTGGCAACAACATATACCTTAATATCTAAACAAATACAAAAAAACACTTAGTCTAATCTTCATAGAGCCTTCAGCAAGCACCTTTATCACAGAGACATAATTTCAGCTGTCACAAAAGGTACCCCTTGTGAGGACGAGGTCCAATGGGCACAAGCTAGTTGAGGAAAAATTTAGGCTGGACATAAGGAAAAATGTATTTTCTGTAAGGTTTTCTAGAATGTGAAACAGGGCCAGCCCACAATTTTTTGGGGCCCCCTGCAAGTCATAGTTTTGGGGTCCCCTGACATGAAGAAGGCATCAGTGGAGGGGGTGGCGGTGAGTGCAGAGGCATATTAAGGTGTACTTGGGCATTGGGCAAGCACAAAATTGGAGGCCCCCTCCCCCCATGGGAGCTGGGCTTCAGGGGCGGGGGAGGAACCCCTTCCCCTCCTAGTGCTTACAGGGGAGGCTGGGTGGACCCTGCCAGGCTGGGGGGCACATGCCTGCCTCCCTGCTCCCCACCCCCACTACGGCCCAAATGTACACACACGACAGAGGCAGACAAGATTCTTTGAATAAATCTGATATCTTTTATTAGACCAACTAAATAGTTGGAAACATTTTTTCTAGCAGCTTTCAGGTTTAAAAACCCTTTGTCAGGCTGAGGAAGCATCTGCAGTTGCTGTGTACTCTTCCTGGGTGGAACGAATAGTAAAGAAGCCAGAGGCTGGTCTGTATGCAAGCCAGTCAGTGAAAATGTAAATTGAGGAGTCAGTGGGTGAGAGTCAGTGGGTTTCGTGGAATCAATCTTTAAACCACTTGTTACCCAAAGGTTGAGGTTTGTCTAAGCCACTACAGGCTTTCTATGAAAACTTAAAAACATAGACCACCTTCCTAGCAACACCCTCCTAGCTACCATGGATGTTATCAGCTTATATACCAACATCCCACACCAGGACAGCATCCAAGCCTACCTTACGTACCTACAAAAGCAAGATGTCAACTCTGAGTACAGACCCAAAGATATTACTAACCTTATATGCTTCATCCTCACACACACCAATTTCACTTTTAATAACCAACACTTCCTCCAGACTATGGACACAGCTATAGGCACCAAAATGGCCCCACAGTATGCCAACCTTTTTATGAGCCACCTGGAAGAAGAATTCCTCAAAGACTGCACCAACAAACCCTTGCTGTACTTAAGATATATTAATGATATCTTCATCATTTGGACTGAAAAACTGCAATCTGCGATTGAGTTCCATCAGAAATTCAGCAATCATCACCCCTCCATCCGACTGTCTCTTGAGTTACTCCAGCACCAACATCTCCTTTTTAGACACGATGATCAGCATCCAGAATGGTAAAATACAGATCGTGTTATATAAGAAACCCACAGACCAACATACATATCTGCACAGAACCAGCAATCTATCAGTTTTAGTGTATCAACCAAATACACCAAAAAACCTGTGATATATAGCCAAGCCCTCAGATCCCACCGAATTTGCACTGAGGAGAACACCCAAGATTGCCACGTCACAAATCTTAAAAAGTCTTTCACACAACAAGGACACTCCTCCACAGAGATGGATGCACATTTGAAAGAGTCACCTGGATACTACATGAAGAATTGCTTCAGTGCAGAAGGAAAACCCCCATGAATCGCTCACCGCTGGTCATGACATATCACCTCTCCCTCAAACCAATATAGAAAATCCTCAAATAATTGCAACCCATACTGAAGGAGACCCAATTCTTAAAGAGATCTTCCCAGATCCACCCATCCTAGCCTTCAAACAAGCACTGAACCTCACTAACCTCACCACCAGAAGCAAACTTCCTACGGCCCAAAACACACTGAATGGGTCCAGACCATGCCATGAAAAGAAATGCAAAACATGCCAATGTATCTCCACGACCCCCACAATAACTACACCCCACAACAGAACCATGAGTATTCCTGGATCTTACACCTGCACCTCCAGAAATGTAACATATCTCATCCAATGCACCAACTGCACTGATAGAAAATACGTAGGAGAGACCAAACAACAACTATGCACCAGAGTGAACACACACTGGAAATCTATCAAAGACAAGAATACCCAACTACCTGTGCAGGCACATTTCTCACAAGAAAACCACTCTCTTTCCACTATCTCAGTATTAATCCTCAAAGAGAATTCACAAAACACTTTTCACAGATGAGTCTGTGAACTTCACTTCATCAACCTCCTGGATACAAAAAAATCATGGACTTAACATAGAAGAAATACAAACATCTAGAGCTCTTAGTTTCAAAATGATACCTTTTATCAAACCAACTGGGAAATCAGAAGAAAATTGTACTTTTCTGCAAGCTTTCAGACTCAAAGGCCCTTCATCAGGCTCTGGGAACAGTATCAATGGTAAAAGTCCCCATAGGTAGGAAATAAACGTTTTTGCACAGAGGGAGCTGGAGATGGAAAGCTTTCCCTCTGGGTCCAGCTTTTTCTTGTGACTTCCCAGTTGGTCTAATAAAATGTATCATTTTGGAACCAAGAGTTCTTGATTTTTTTTTTCTTCTTGTCTCAGACCAACATGGCTGCCAAGTACATCCCTGAAACATGGAAGATGCCAAATTTTAGCTGATTTTGGATTTTAAACTTCATTTCAGAACAACAAGAAATATTTTTTACCTCCCCACCTACCATCTGACACCTCCAGGGAAGGAATTTTACCTAATCTATATACCAAAGAGCTACTTAGCACAACTCTCAAAGATGCTTCCAAGGACCCAGAGGGACAGCTTTCCATCTCCATCTCCTTCTGTGCAAAAATGAAGTTTATTTCCAACCTATGGGGACTTTTTACCATTGATACTGTTCCCAGAGCCTGATGAAGGGCCTTTGAGCCTGAAAGCTTGCAGAAAAGTAAAATTTTCTTCTGATTTCCCAGTTGGTTTAATAAAAGGTATCATTTTGAAACTAAGAGTTGTAGATTGTTGTATTTCCTCTTCTCTCATGGCTACCAAGGACATCCCTGGACTAAACATAGACATTGGATTTCTAACACATTATAACCTGCTTGACATCTGGCTTCCTAAGTACCTCTTCACTTTTACCTGCTACATTCATCCCCCTTCTTACCCCCACCCCCAGCCTGTCTGTCACCCACTGACTCCTCAATTTACATCTTCACTGACTGGCTTTCGTGCATGCAGACCAGCCTCTGGTTTCTTTACTACTCACTCCATCCAGGAAGAGCACACACATCAACTGCAGATGCTTCCCGAGCCTGACCAAAGGTTATAAAACACAAAAGTTTGCTAAGAAAAATGTTTCTAACTATTAGTTGGTCTAATAAAAGATATCACATACACACACAGACACCCACCCCCACCACCACACACAGATAGCTCTCCACCCTCACCCCCCACAGCTTCCCACGACTTAGTCTCACTCTTTCCCCCACCTCATTACACTCATGTGCAAGGAGCTGCTGCTTGGTATCAGATGCAGAGGGCCAGACTGGGCTGGACCTGGCGGGGAGCACTACGTCATGTCTCTGTGGGCAGGCCATGGCCCTGGGAGGGGTATCTCAGTGGTGGGGGGGGGCTAATATAAATTTGGTGGGGCCCTGGTGCCATGGTCTGCAAAAGCGCAGTGTGGCATGGTGCTCCTGGCCCAGTTGGCCTGGCCCCAACTGCCTTCCAGGTCAGGCAGGGCTCTCCCAGCCCAACTCGCCCCCTCCCCCCCCACATGCAGTGCTACCCAGCCCACAGGCATGGTGCTGCTCTTCAGGCAAGACCCCAGCCTTGCCCGCCTCCCTTCCTCAGCCCCATTGGTGAAGGGGCACAGCTTCCAGCTTCCAGGGAAGCAAATCTGAAAGCCAAAGTTTTAACTTGGCACCAAAAATGGGCACTGAGTATAAAATTGTGGCTTTCACTTCCCTGCTGGTGAGGATCATGGGGCCCCAAATTGGAAGGGGCCGCTGGGTAAATGCCCAGTTTACCCGTGGATTAATGCAAGCCAACGAAGCTGGCAGCACCATTGGTGGGGTGGGGGAGGAGTGACAAGTGGCTGGGTGCACAGGGCCCCTTGGCTGCAGGCTCCCACATGGCTGCAGGTTTCACAGGCATGGATGGGCCAGTTCTGATCTGAAACACACTCCCAACAGAGGTGGTACTGTCACCATCCCTGGTAGTGTTCAAGAGGAAGCTGGACAAGCACCTCATTGCACAGTACTAATCTACTGCATAGTAAAGCATCACCTTCTACATGTGCTGGGCATTTAATGCACAGTAAATTAGGTGACTGCGCAGTTAGCTAGTACCTGTAAATATAGGTACTAGATTAACTGTACAGTAGTTACTTCACAGTAACACTCTTGTAGATGCTGACTGGGAACAAATTTGCTCCTGGTCAACCTAGGCAGCAGGGGGCCACAGAAGACAGGGAGCTCTCTGTCCCTGGTCCTGGTGCTGCTCAGCATTCAGCTCCCCCCCAGGAGCACCAGGATTGAAGAGATCTCTACCCCCTGTCCTGGTTCTCAGCTCCTAGCTCCTAGTGTAGAGCTGGCTGGACTGGGACGTAGGTTGGGGCTGGGAACCCAGCCACAGCCTGCCCCCACCCCAGAGCAGCTCTGCACAGAGCTGACTCCACCAAGGGGCAGGCAGGGGCAATGAGCTCTGTGCCAAGCAGGGCAGCTGTTGGTGAGCACTATGACCCCCTCACCTGGCAAGAGGCTTGCCAGCCAATGCCCCACACCCAGCACAGCTCCCAGTAAACCCTTGCTGGGCAGGAAGACCCCACCCTGCAGGGGGCTCACTAACAGCTGTGTCCCCCAATGTGCACGGAGCCAGGCAAGCTCTGCCCATGGCAGGGACAGCTGTCTCCTGGCCCCGTGCTCATCAGGTCCTCTCCCAGTGTGAATGGGTCCAGCAGAGTTGCTGCAGTCAGCAGAGCTCTCCTAGCCCCAGGCACAGTGGACTGGCCTCACGCCCCTTGCCAACCCTCAGGCTAGCATCCTTGCTCCCCTGGGTGGGAGCAAATCTGCTCCCAACAGGGAGTATGTGTAGATGTGGTCCTAGGGAAAGCTTACTGCACATTATTTTATTTTCATAGACATTAGGGCTGGAAGGGACCTCAGAAGATCTTCGAGTCCAACCCCCTGCACCAGGGGCAGGAAGTCAGCAGGGGTCATAGGATCCCAGCAAGATAAAAAGGGGTAAGTAAAAAAGTAAAAAGTAAAAAATACAGATATGACAAGAAAAAAAAATAAATGATTTTATTTCATTTTACTGTGCAGTAAGCCTAATGTGAATTAGTCACACATGTAGATCTGCCCACTGAGTAATACTTTGTTTTGTGAGGACTCCATTTTCAAATGTTGCCAAACACAAGTCTTTCTTTCTTCATTATTCAAGCATCTAGATGCCTGTCAAATGAAATATTTGGTGAGATCCCTTATGCTCCTTTTGGGGAAATAAATATCCCGTGGCAGTCCTAAAATAGTAGAGATCAATGTTTCATTATCCTTTCCAGCCAAAATGGCCTCCAAAGGTGTGGGAGCTAGCAGGAAGCATGTACTTCCCTGTTTCCTTCCCTTACATCAGATGTTTTTACAGTTTTCTTGTAAGCTGGGACAAGTTTTTAGAACTGGCATCATCTTTGTTTCTTTCTGCTTCCAGTTGGATATAGTTTCACAATTTTACCTCCCATTCAACCCTTTCTCCTCTTTTACCCCACTCCTGGGCATAGTTTTCTTCATTCTCTTATTTTTTGCATTTTCCTAGGTGTTCCCACTCTGACTCATTATGCACTCCTCCTGATTTCTACCCCCCCCCCCGCATTTCCTTTCTGTCATTAGCTTTACCTTTACTTCCTTCCATAAACATATTTCTCTTTCAATCTCAAACTTCTTAATTTTTTTCTCTCCTGCAAACTTCATGATAATACTGTGAAGAGCAAGTCTTTTAAATTCAAGGGGACTAACGCTGACTTTCTAAAGGGAAAAGATAGGCCAGGCTTCCCTGTACTTCCCAGCAAAGGGTTAGCATTGCATTCATGAAAATGCAGCAAGGAGAAGACGAGACTACGTAGGCTTCTAGTATTCATTGTAGTGGCAAAATGGAATATAAAGGGACAAGACAAACGTATGGCAGAATTTGAAGCAGATTTTTTTCCTTATGTGGCATTTCACTGAGAACAGAAGTACCAGAAAAAGGGAGAACTTATGGGCTCATCCAGACAAGTGCACACGTGCCTCTTGCAGCATCTCAAAGCCTTTTGAAATGCTGCAAGAGGCATTTGCAGTAACAAAAAGATGTTCCCTGCACTGCAAATTTGCAGTGCAGGGCAAAATTAGACCCCTGGATATCTAGGGGTAAAAAAAATACCCTGGGGGAAAAAAGTGAGGCAGGGCACAGTCCCTGACCATGCCCTGAGGCAACCGGAGGCTCAGGTCCTCCACAGAGATGCTCTGGTAGCCAGCCAGAGCATCTCTATGGTTGGCCCTCACGATGGTGCTGAAGCATGCTGCCTGCCCATGCAGGATGCTGGCTGGGTGGAGCAGTAATGGGGAGAGCTCAGGGGGAAGGTGGGGGATGGGGCCAATTGGGGTCGCACCATGGTCTCCTCACCCCTCCTCCAGCCCCCCCATCCCCTACTTACCAGCCAGGAGGCCTCAGTGACCCCTACAGCTGCTGCTACTGCCAGTGAGTATGGGGCTTTTTTTAAGTGCCAGGAGGTTGGGGCGGGGGGGCTTTAGCCCCTGGGGGGGGTGGGCTGTAGCCCTGTAGGGGGGCAGTCTGTGAGCTGTGGAGGGGGGCTGTGCTCTAACCTCCTAAGAGCCCCCACCAAGCAGTCCCCCCCCAACAGTCCCCCCATGGTCCACCCATACCTACCCACACACCCCACAGCTCCCCACATCCCCCACCCCCTTCTGCAAACCTCACATCCCCACAGCACACACCCTGTATGCATAGCTGCTAGACAGGATGAGACTAGCTGGCAGGAGCTGTGGCTGCAGGTGCAGCTATCCCCACATCCTGGTTAGTGAAGTGGTTATGGGGGAACTCTAACTGCTCTATGGTGAGAAAATAAAAGGCAAACAGCAGAACATATAGGTATTTAGAATTCATTTTATTATGATGATAGAGACACTGGTAGGCTTCAAAGTGCTTTAACACTGTAGATATAACAATAAAACATTGCCCAACTGATCGCTATCTCTCTCTCTTTCTCTTTCTCTCTATATATAGTTGTCTTTTGTTTTAATTGTGGAAGAACATGGATTTTGGGGTATTTTACAGAGTGGCTTTGGGATTTTTCTTATCAGGGATTTTTCAGTTTTCAAATAGGGAACACCAGAATTCTTGCTAGGGAGGCAAGTGGCAGGACCCAGGTAGAGGAACCTGCTCAGAGCTGGCACCTTGGACCCAACTGGAGGTGGCTGACCTCCTGGACAGTTGGGACCAGGAGAATATGCTTTGACAGCTCAAAGCAGGCCACCACACTGGGAACATCTTCTGCAGTGGCAAGGGTGCTGTCAAAATCTCCCCAGAGGTCCAAGGTGAGCTGTACCCTGCTGGCATACCACTGGGTGTAGTCATGGTCAAGAAATGCAAGTAGCTTACCCCTGGGGACCACCAGGACCAAGAGGTTTCCAGGCTCCATGAAGCCTACCAGTTCTTGGGCATCCGCCTTCTGGTCCTGGAGCTCAGCGGGCTCCTTAGGCACAGTGTGAGCCCCCTGGTCCATTAAGACCCTGGACTCTGGTTGGGATTGGGAGAGCCCTGCAGCCCCTTGGGATAGGAGTGGAGGTAAGGGTGAGGGTGGGGCTCCTTCACAACATTTTTGTGCAGAGCACCAAAAACACCCATAAACTCAACTTGGAAGATGTTGGCATGCCAGGGGTGGATGGAAGGGGAGGTATGAGGGCCCTGATTCTTGTAGCAGTGCAGCCTCAGCCACCTCCCACTGTCTTCCCTGAGGCACACATGCTGAGCAAAATGCCTTCACATGCACACTCTAACACAAGTGCCGGGGTTTGCATACCCCTAGTATAGAATACTCTCAGCCTTTTTTAGCCAGTGCATTGATCATGAGAGAGCTGTCCTAAGAAGTTGGAGTGATGTGAGCCTAGAACTCTTGTCTCCTACTTTTGGAGCAAGTGCCTCAACCACTAGGCTGTTACGCAAAAGCTATGTACTGTAACTGTTTGTTCTCTACATTAAACAGTTACTTCATATGTTTTTTCTCTTACTAAGAATTCAGGGCCTTACGCATAATTTTTTCAATTTCCCAGAGGGATATGGATTGCAAAAGGGTATGAGGGGACTTAGATGTCTTGGTTGCTGCTTTGGATTACTTGTGACCATTTGCAGTAGGCCAAGATTGGTAGAAGGATTGTGGGTTAGGTTACATGGGGGGCAAGGAGAAAGGGATTTGGTGGTAGGGGTCTGCTACAGACCCCCACACCAAGGGGAAGAACTAGATTCAGGGCTCCTGAGGCAGCTCTCGGAGACCATAAAAGCTAAAGAGGTGGTAGTTATGGGGGACCTAAACTACCTAGACATCTGCTGGGGCACGCAGACAGCAAAGTCCCACCGTTCACGCAGGTTTCTAACCTATGTACAGGACCTCCACCTAACACAGGAGGTACACAGTCCCACTAGGGGGAATGCCATACTGGATCTGGTATTGGCAACAGAGGATGACATGGTAGGGGACCTACAGATAGGTAGCCATCTGGGGGACAGTGATCACCTAAAAATAGAATTCACCATAAGATGTCGAGTGGGTAGGGTAACTAGTAGGGTGAAAGTGCTAGACTTTAGGAAAGCTGATTTCAATGAACTCAGGCGATTAGTCAAGGACGCACTGCAGAGTAGGAGTTTTGAAGTGATGGGAGCCCAAAAAGGGTGGCTGTGCCTTAAGGAAACGATCCTTCAGGCACAAAGCGAGACAATCCCGATGCAAGGAAAAAGAGGGAAAGGGGCCAGGAGGCTTCCTTGGCTGACCAGAGAAATCCAGGGCAGCCTAAGGGCCAAAAGGGGAGCTCATAAAAAGTGGAAACAGGGAGAGATCACCAAAGATGAATATACCTCCTCTGCTCGTGCTTGTAGGGAGGCAGTTAGACAGGCCAAAGGTACCATGGAGCTGAGGATGGCAACCCAAGTAAAGGACAACAAGAAATCGTTTTTTAGATATATAGGGAGTAAAAGGAAGGTCCAGGGAGGAATAGGACCCATGCTAAATGGGCAGAAACAATTGGTGACGGACAGGGGGACAAGGCTGAACTCCTCAACGAGTTCTTTGCCTCAGTGTTCCTAAGCGAGGGTCATGACAAGTCTCTCACTGGGGTTGTAGAGAGGCAGCAGCAAGGTGCCAGACTACCATGCGTAGACCCTGAGATGGTGCAGAGTCACTTGGAAGAACTGGATGCCTTTAAGTCGGCAGGCCCGGATGAGCTCCATCCAAGGGTGCTGAAGGCACTGGCCGACATCATTGCAGAGCCACTGGAGGGAATATTTGAATGCTCGTGGCACATGGGCAAAGTCCCGGAGGACTGGAAAAGGGCCAATGTGGTCCCCATCTTCAAGAAGGGGAGGAAGGAGGACCCAGGCAACTATAGGCCAGTCAGTCTCACCTCCATCCTTGGAAAAATCTTTGAAAAAATTATCAAGGCTCACATTTGCGAGAGCCCAGCAGGACAAATTATGCTGAGGGGAAACCAGCACGGGTTCGTAGCAGGCAGATCGTGCCTGACTAATCTAGTCTCTTTTTATGACCAGGTTACGAAATGCCTGGACACAGGAGGAGGGGTGGATGTCATATACTTAGACTTCAGGAAGGCCTTCGATATGGTATCCCACCCCATATTGGTGAACAAGTTAAGAGGCTGTGACTTGGATGACTACGCGGTCCGGTGGGTGGCGAATTGGCTGAAGGGTCGCACCCAGAGAGTCGTGGTGGATGGGTTGGTTTCGACCTGGAAGGGTGTGGGCAGTGGGGTCCTGCAGGGCTCAGTCCTTGGACCGATACTCTTTAATGTCTTCATCAGTGACTTGGACGAGGGAGTGAAATGTACTCTGTCCAAGTTTGCAGATGACACAAAGCTATGGGGAGATGTGGACATGCTGGAGGGCAGGGAACAGCTGCAAGCAGACCTGGATAGGTTGGACAAGTGGGCAGAAAACAACAGAATGCAGTTCAACAAGGAGAAATGCAAAGTGCTGCACCTAGGGAGGAAAAATGTCCAGCACACCTACAGCCTAGGAAATGACCTGCTGGGTGGCACGGAAGTGGAAAGGGATCTTGGAGTCCTAGTGGACTCCAAGATGAACATGAGTCGGCAGTGTGACGAAGCCATCAGAGAAGCCAATGGCACTTTATCGTGCATCAGCAGATGCATGACGAATAGATCCAAGGAGGTGATACTTCCCCTCTATCGGGAGCTGGTCAGACCTCAGTTGGAGTACTTCATGCAATTCTGGGCACCGCACTTCAAGAGGGATGCGGATAACCTGGAGAGGGTCCAGAGAAAGGCTACTCGTATAGTTAAGGGCCTGCAGACCAAGCCCTACAAGGAGAGACTAGAGAAACTGGACCTTTTCAGCCTCCACAAGAGAAGGTTGAGAGGCGACCTTGTGGCCGCCTGTAAGTTCATCACAGGGGCACAGAAGGGAATTGGTGAGGTTTTATTCACCAAGGCGCCCCCGGGGGTTACAAGAAATAATGGCCACAAGCTAGCAGAGAGCAGATTTAGACTGGACATTAAGAAGAACTTCTTCACAGTTCGAGTGGCCAAGGTCTGGAACGGGCTCCCAAGGGAGGTGGTGCTCTCCCCTACCCTGGGGGTCTTCAAGAGGAGGTTAGATAAGCATCTGGCTGGGGTCATCTAGACCCAGCACTCTTTCCTGCCTATGCAGGGGGTCGGACTCGATGATCTATTGAGGTCCCTTCCAACCCTAACATCTATGAATCTATGAAGTATAGCCCAATAGGGATCTTTCCAGGCTACTATGGAATGGCATGTTCACTTAGTGAAATTTTGGCTGTTTTACAGGATTGAATAGGATCATTTACAAGTTTCATGACTCTTTGTGATATAAACAAGGGATAGAGGGTCATTGCTTTTCCTCTTTTTGGAAGACAGCTGCCTCTAATTTTAAAAAGAGTAATCGTTTACTCCTTCACAGCTGGTTGAAATTTAGATGTTTATCTTTCAGTTCTGTTATAGTTTATAATCAGGAGGATCAAATCAGCACCTACGGAAATGAATAACAAAGAAGCTGTTGGTTTCAGTAGATGCAGGAGCAGGTCTTGGGAGGTTTATATGGTCCCATGCAAGACATGATTAGGAACATCAGCACATTTTGAGCATTGCTAATCTTTCTAATCCTTTCTTTACCAGAACTGATGCCATGGCATTCCAGTTAAACATCAATAGTTATCATTAGTACTCCAATATAAGTTTATGACTAGAGCTGAAGAGAAAATGACTTTGTAACCCTGCAAAAATGTTTGTTATATCAAAAAAAAAAAAATCCTATTCTGTATTGGGATAAAATGGAGACCTTTCAAGGTCCATTCCCCCAACAAAACAGCAAATCATCAATTCCAGCAAGTGGTCCCATGAGCCAGAAACCCAGAAGAGATGCCGGAAACTCGGGGTGTGTGAAGCAGGCAGTATTCGATTTGGATTTGGCCCAATTCAGGGGACAGTGATTCAATTTGCTGATTTGGATCACTGTCCCGACTCAGTTCAGCCAAATCTGAATCTGAAGATTCTATTCTGATTCAAAGAATCAGTGATTCAGCCATAGACATAGCTTTATATGTTTTTTCTACATACCTTGAGGTACCAGGCACGGCTTATGAATGCTGAGATGGTGGGGCAGATGGAGAATCCCACAGGAGCGTGGGGGGAGGCGGGTCCCCTGTGCACTAAGCAGCAGACCCAGAAATAGACTGAAAGTACTTCTGGTCCACTTCTGGGTCTGCCGATGAGCATGCGGGGGACTCCCCCACACCTCAGTTCGACAATCGGCTGCAGGGCTACCCTGGGTACCCCCCCAGACCTAGGAGGCACCAGTTGTCAAGCCAGTGGGGTGGAAGGGTCACCCGTTTGCTCGCGGTGGACCCAGAAGTGGACTGGAAGTACTTCAGAGGCTTCCAATTCAATTTGGAGAGATTAATGTTTCTCCTGATTTGATACGGATTCGGAGAGTCAGCCGCTGAATTGGGCTGAATCTCCTCCGAACTGAATCAGAAACCAAAGCTTTGCACACCCCTACCAGAAACCCACAATCAAGTCCCTGCTCTGTATCAGGGGCTTGGACTTCATTCTGCCACAGCTCAGACTGGTTGCTAGGATGCTAACCTACTTTGGGGCTCTTTGTTGGGACTCAAAGGGAGTTTAGTTGAAACTGAAAAATTCTATGATTTTTTTCTTGAATAGTTTCAGTTTCAACATTTTGACATTTTCTAAAGAAAAATGCTTTTGCTGAAAAAAATTGATCTGGACATCTACCCACTCTATGGGCTGCCTAGCACATCTAGTTTATTAAAGTCAATGGGGGCCAACCTTTTGAGCAGCTGTCCCACAACTTGGCCTCACACCCTTCCCAAGTGCTATTCTAGTTCCCTTCCCCTGGGCCACTGCATTCTGTTTCCTGCCTTGAGCTCTCTGCCCAATCTGCTGCTCTGCTTTAGCTTCCTGCCCTATCTCCCAGGGTGCTGCCTGTCCCTTCCCCAAGCTGCCTCCTGCCACACACAAAGGCTGCCCATGCCATTTGTGAAACATATGCTTCAGATCGGCCATGCCTGGATTAAATCATAGGTGGGGCTTTGGTTCCATCCAGAAAACAGAATGATGATGCCCTTGAACCTAGGGCTCAGGCCAACCTAATTTCATGAGTAGCTGAGAGAGTGTTTTCAAAAGTTTCTGCCACAGGAACAAGGCAAATAATTGTAGGATTTGTTATGCTCCCATTGAAAAACCTCACCTTATGATAGAAATAATTCCAATCTGCATCAACAGGATTTACAGTATTTCTCCAGCTTTTTTTAATGTTAATAAATAACCATTATATATCAAAACAGGGTTAGGTTCTTTCATACAATTACATTGAACAGACACAAAGGCAATATTTAACAAAAGAAAAAAGAGATAATGAGAACAATACTATTAGCCTCAGTCTGTTACCCATAGTTATTTAGTTCTGTTTTTCTTCTGCTTTATTTTATGCTGTAAAGAAAGCAGCCATTCTTCTAGGGCTCATGCCCATGCAGTGCTGAAGACATTCTGAAAGTTCCTAAATCCCTTCAACTCCAAATAACTGGAAACTGAAGACTTAGCATCTTACAGCATCAGGCCCTAAGAGCAGAATATAAGAATAGGACTGACTCATCTTATTACAAGTTGTGCCATACAGAGCACAGCTGACTGAGAGACTTCTCTGTCTTGGTTATTGTTCAATAAGTACTTATTCTCCACTTCCCTCTACAAATGGCATGGTGTAATCCAAGTATCAGACATGTTGATCATTGTGCCTGGAGCAATCCATCCCTGTAATTCTGTAGCAGCCTGGTGTCATATTGAATGAAATAGTTTGAATGTTTGTAATGGTTGCACATTAGCCAGTTTCAGGAAGAAGATAAGATTTATCTCCTTATCTTGCTCATTGTTTTTGGACTACGTGCAAAAGGTCCTGACTTTGTTTAAAGTCTTAATTTAAATTTTATCTTTAGAAGTCTTTTACAAAGAGAGAAAATATCCTGAGTTCCGAGAGATCAAACCCCAAGGCCTTTTGACCAGGTTGGTAAGAAAAGGGCATTTGCAGTGATATGGAAGTTTCCCAAAGGTAATTTAAAATGCTCAACAAAGGCAAAAGAATCTGTTGAGTAAGATCTGAGCCCAAATTTGGGAGTAGTGACAGGCTTGAGTAGGAGGAGCCCATTGATGGCAGCTCGCTCAATAAAAACTGTAACTTACTGTCCCAATTTGTAGGTGACTTCACTTGCAGAACAACGAAGGAAGAATCGCAAGTGTAGGCCAGATCAGATTGATCACCTGAACCACCCTCTCCGTGAACACGAATCTCTTAGTTCACGCTGAAGCTGCAGAGCGCCCAAAAGGGACTGAAGGAAGGGGACTTAGTCCTATCAGTATTGAGGCCAGCCCATTGAATTGTATTGCTGAGGCGAGCCCATTGAACCTTACTACTGAGGCCAACCCATTAAATTGTACTACTGAGGAATGAAACCATATTTTGGTATTTGGCTTCTCGGAATTCTAGGGTTGTAAGTATATTATGAAAACAATAGTATTGATTCAAATTTAAATTTTAGTTGTAATTGTAGTTGTTTTTGTAATATTAATTCTTATAGCATTGTTTGGGAAGGAAGTGCATTTGGAGCATTGTTTCTGATATATGCAATTATTGTGTTTTTAATGTTTGTGGTGTTTCTTAAAGCTAAGCAGTGTTATATACATAGCAAAGAGTTTTAAAATAAAATTGTGTTGTATCAATTAAGTGTGTAATCATTGTGAAATCGTGCAATCAGCTAACTACTCCCCCAGCCAGTGCATCAAAACGAATCAGTAAATTGTGTGGGATTTTCTCTATTCCATAACCCACTAGAGACACCTGGTAGGATAGCATTTCCAGTCAAAAACATTTCAAACCCTACAGATACAGCTACTGGAGTGTTTGCAGGACTGAATTTTTTTGAACAAAGCCTGCTTGAAATCAAAGTTCTCAAAAGCTAGGAGAAGCACAAGCAACTTTTTTGAGCAGTCTTTTAGAATTAACTCCCTCAAAATACTGAGAAAAGCCAGGCAAGCTAACATTTTACTACAACTATGTCAATGACCAATTTCTATGATTTCCATTACAGCAGAATACAGGAAATCAGTTTTTCTAGGCTTTGTGCAAACACACAGCAATAGTCCTTGTTCTGAAAAGAGTACATTTAAGTGGTGAAGACAAAAAGGAGGCAACCTGAGTCAATGCAGGTGAAGTGACTTGCCCAGTGTAATACAACAGATTAGTGACACTGCTGAGATTAAGATTCAGTTTCTCTGATTCACAGGCTGATACTGGCCAATGCTGCCCATGTATTGATGGTTTGGGAACTTTGTTGGGAGAAAAAAATTAATGTATAAGGCTTAAATCTATACTAGGATACAGCTTTGGAGCACCTTTAAAATCTGAATATCAGCTTTTATTTATTCAAAGGAAATACATTGTTTTGAACATTTTGATTTCTATACACAGGCATGTATGAGACTTAGGTCCCTTCTGCACATTACAATTATGTTGCAATTAATAGCACTGTGTGAAGCTTCCCTGATTTGAGTCAGTGGTCCCTGATTCTATTCGGCAGAGATTTGGTCCAATTCGGTGGCCAAATCTCCAAACCCAAATCAAATCAGGAGACTCTTTAATCTCTCCAAATTGAATTGGAACCCTCCAATTTGATTCGGAGAGATTCGGAAAGATTTGGTGATTCAGACATAGACACAGCTTTAAATGTTTTTTCTACATATCTCAAGGTACCAGGTGTGGCTTGTCAATGCTGCGATGGTGATGGATAGAACCTCCCACAGGAGTGCAGGGGGTTGAAGTGTCCCACAGGAGCATGGCAGGCTCCCCAATGCACAAGGCAGCTGACCCAGAAGTAGACCAGAAGCACTTCCAGTCCACATCCAGGTCCGTCGGGGAGCGTGCAGGGGGACCACTGCACACACCTCCCAGGCTTGGTGACTGGTGCCTCCTGGTCTATCATGTTTGGCACACTGGATTTGATAATCAGCTGATTGTTGGCCCCAGGCCCACACAAGGGTTGGTTTAAAACCTGTGTGCTCTAGAGACAGAAGCTGACAGTGACCTTGTGGACACTTGTCTTTCAACTTGCTGGCACAGGGGATCCCAGGCTCATAATCTTGGGCTCCCCCTGGACCGGCAAGTATAGAGTCAGAAAATTAGGGTTAGACGGGACCTCAAGAGGTCATCTAGTCTAACCACCTGCCCAAAGCAGGACCATCCCCAACTATATCAACCCCGCTAAGGCTTTATCTAGCTGGGTTTTAGCACCCTCTAAGGATGGCGATTCCAAAATCTCTCTGGGAGCCTGTTCTACTGCTTTATTACTCTCCTAATGAGAGTTTTTTCCTAATATCTAACCTGAGCTTCCCTTGCTTCAGCTTGAGACCATTGTTCCATTGTTCAGTTCTGTCATCTGCCACCACTGAGAACAGTCCAACTCCATCCTCTTAGTAACCACACTTCAGATAGAAAAAAGCTGTTATTAAATCCCCTCTCAGTCTTCTCTTCTCCAGACTAAATAAACCCAGCTGCCTCAGCCTCTCCTCTTAAATCATGTGCCCCAGTCCCCTAACCATTTTTGTTGCCCTCTGCTGGACTCTCTCCAAAATTTGTGCACATCCCTTCTGTAGTAGGGGCCCAAAACAGGATACAGTACTCCACATGTGGCCTCACCAGTGCCAAAGAGAGGGAAAGAATCACTTCCCTCAATCTGCTGGCAACTCTCCTACTAATGCAGGAGTGCTATTAACTATGCTGTTAGCTTTCTTTGTAACAAAGACACGCTGATGGCTCATATTCAAACTTACTGTCCACAGTAATCCCCAGGTACACCAGGCAGCTAGCTTCCCTTAGATCTCCCTAGATGCCCCTCCTAATCTAGCCTCTCTCCATCCCTTATTTATTCAATCCCTAAAATAAGCCTCAGTGCCCTAAACCTAATTGCAGCTAATCTTGAGACTAATTCCTGGGTTCCCCTCAGTTCCCTGTTTCTCTGGTGCCTGGCTCAACTATGCCTATCTGCTCCTTCCCATCAGGTGGCCATGGCCTCCTGCCCCCTCTTTTAATTAAGATTTGTCTGTGGTAGATTTATTGTTAGCTGTGAGTAAATACAAACATTTTATCATATGTGAATGTATCTTTAAGAGTTTTCAAATTCATCCAGTACTTGGGATATTCTTGTGTTCTGTAGTATAAAAATTAGATTCAGTGTTTTGGCAATTTTCCATACATCTGGGCCAAATACTTATTCAAGGAAAGTGCACAGATACAGTGTTGATGGGCATAATTTAAGAATACAAAGAAAACAGAAAATCTATTTGGGCTGAACTCCTATTAAAATTGAGTAGGATTTGGCCTTCTAAGGAAATAGTAGATTTCTTTCTGGATTTATTTCTTTAGAATTTAAAATGTTTCTTATTTACTTCAACATGAAACCAGGGTTAAGGTTTTGTGATGTACCAAGAGGTCATCAAAAAGCAACATTTGAGGCTAGAACATTTTAGTACTGTCTCTGCTCACTTTTTTATCAAATATAAACCCTCACCCTTATATCACTTTATTTCTTTTTTGAAAGTCATCTGAAGATGTACTGTACATGAGTATAAATGATTTAAACCAATAGGTATCAAATGGAAATGAGGGAGGTAGATCCTTTGAACAAGATGAAAACAATCCATAGAATATAAAATACTGAAACTAATTTTTAAAGGATGGCTTGGAGCTAGACATTAGTACATTTTGTACTTCACAGGAAAACGTTATAAATTAGGAAGATGCTGCCTACAACACAGATGTACAAATTGGAAAATAGCTAATTTACAGTGCAGATACAGTTTAAGCAACTACATGTAAAAGTTGTCCTACTGTCAGAGATACTATTTTCTTTGGATTGGAAATAATGGCAACTTAGCCAACTTTTGCTATTGTCTGAAATGTTGTAAAAACCTATTTTTTTCTTTATGTAATAAGTTATAACAAACAGTGATTTAAAAGATGAATATAGACATACCAAAGACAAAAATAGCTTCTCAGATGATATTTAGCTTCTTAGGTGAAAGGTATAATTCTTCAAACCCAGTCACATTTGCTTCCTTGGAAAACATATGGTATAAAAATAAATCTTTGCTACCAGATACAGGGTTGCTACTTTTAGAGTAAAAAACCCTGAAGGTTGGATTAAAGACCTGCCTTCCTGGCTGTAATTTAAACACAGTATAATATTCTATTTTAATACTCAATTTCAATAGTGAGTAAAAATAGTTTCTATATCTTGGGTGCAACTACACGTGCCCCTGACTTTGCATTTGGTACTACACAGTCATTTAAAGACTGCGCAGTACCAAAAGTGCAGTCAGGGGCAGTAAATGGGTACCTAAATACATGCCCATACTACACACAGTTCCGTCAGTGCACAGTTATTTTTAGATGCTTCGTTGCTGTAGCAACAAGCTATGGCGATGTTGCATCTTGTGTAGATGATCCCACTAAGTTCCAAATGTCAGTGTCTAAACCTAGACAATCTGTATATAAATATGTATTTGGCACACGGGGCATTTATAGACATGCTCTGGAAGGCACGGGGAGGGGTGCCTTAATTAGTGCAGCTTCTAGAGTCGAGTTAATTAAAACACCCAGAGCATCACATGTATCCACGTCCCCGTGCTGCAAAATGTTTTTGAACTAGAGCTCATTGAATGAGTTTTAGTTTAAAGTGCCCCACTGACATTTTTCAGTGTGGGGATGCTGATAGACATGCAGCTGGAGTCTCCTGGAACGTGGTAATTACCATGCTCCAGCAGACTTAATTAATCAGAATTTATCAGAGCAACCTTCCTGAATGTGTATAGGAGCCTGTAGTTTCAGTTAGGCATCCTAACTAGGTTAATATGCCTAAATAACCCTGCAGTGTCCAAAGCAAGTGTTTTGGTGCTTAAATGTGAATTTAGGGACCCAATTTCAGCACCTAAAATTGAACCTTATCTGAAATTCTATGGAACTGGGCAAAGCATCCAACATTCCAGCCTCTAGTAAATGAGTACTTAGCATGCTATGATCAATAAGATGGCTGCATAAGAAGCATGTTCACAATTTACACTGAAATAGATGGAAAGCACATAAGAAAAACATTCCCTCCTTTGTATTTTCAGTGCTCTCTGTATGTGAAGCCAACAGAGAACACAGCAGGTACTAGACTAGTCAATCAGAAACATGTTTTTTGCAGAATGTATTAAAGAGCACAATTATCTATTTTTCAAATTGCTTCATTGCCATCACTTTTACTACCTGGGGCTGTAAGACTGGCCAATATTACAAGCTGTATAGGCTGGGACCTGAATGGCTCTTGGATGGGAAGCCCCTGCAGGAATCTTGAGCTGAAGAAGGAAGTGGCACTTGTCAGTTTACCCTGGGCAGAATCCAGCTGGAGCAATCGCATTCTGCTTCCTAAACTTAATTCTAATTTCAACTGAATGCATTATGATGACATAAAAAACAAAGGATTCTTATTAATTTTCTGCCCTACGGTAGATGAAACTCCCTTGCTGCCATATTGAAATGCAGGGACACTGATACATGAGATGCTCCAGGAGCTTTAATTAGAGTGGCTCTCAGAGCTGCTCTAATTAAGGTGCCCCTCCCAGTCCTTGGAGCACATGTATAAATGCCCTGAGAGCTGGAGGAAGTCTTGGGCCTTTGTCAAGGATAGTGCCTAAAAAGAAAGTTGCACGCTTATGCAAGTTTTCCAACACTATTAAAAAATCTCTGAATTGCTCCCTTGGATCCTTCAGGAGCTAGAATTCTCATGCTAAGAGATTTGAGTGATTCCCAACTCATTGGGTGTGTCAGTATGTGCAATTAAAGCACCTGAATTTTCTGCACAGAAACTTCAGGCACATTAAACTGTGCCCCGCCACACATTTGAATTTGTGCCCATTGGGAGCAAATTTTCTAATGACAGGAGCAGTTCAGTCCAGGACTGCTCCTGATCTGCTCTGCCCCACTGGAAGCAGCTAGGGAGAGCTCCAGGCCCCCACAGGTACCAGCTCTGAGCTGGCAGGGGCACAGGAGTTAGGCCTGGGCTCCAGGGAGCAGAGGGATCTGTCCTGGCTCCAGGGCAGCTCTCTCCCAGCCCAGATTGGGGCTGGCCCCAGTCTCCATGCAGCTGGGAGGGAGCTGCCCTGGAGCTAAAACAGTTCCCTCCACCCAGTTGATATCAGGGCTTAGCCAGGCAGCAGTTATAGCCCCCTGCTGCCTGGGCTGACCAGGAGCAAATTGCTAGAAGTCTTATTGTCACGGCACTTGGGTGCCCTGCTCCTAAAGAGGGGAAACTGCTAGGGAAAGAACCCTAGCAGTGAGTAAGGAGCCCAGCTGTTGATTACCACAGCAACTGGAGCTAGCAAGTGACCCACACCTGCCAGTGTTCAGCTGACTGAAGGGGGCAGGGACTGGCACATATAAACTCCATGGCTGAAGCCAGGCAGGGAATTCCCTGCCAGCTGCCAAGGGGGAAGGAGCTCTTTTAGGGAAGAGAGGGAAAGCCTGACTGCAGGAGCAGTGTCTGACACTGCTGAAGGATGGAGTATTCCCTGGTAGGCTTGAATGATGTTTTAGCTGGGCAGCTTTAATTTATGTTACAGCCCAGGGGCTTGTGTTGTGTTACTGTTTAAAACTGGTGGTTTGGGTGAGGCTATTAGGGGAAGGAGGAGGCCTCATAGGGGACTTGCAGCAGTGTGAGGACCCCAGTGCTGGTGAGGGTGCAGCATTTGAGGTGCATGGGCCCTAGCCCCAGAAAGGGGGCAGTTGAAAAGCCCCAAAGAGGGGGCATTGATGAGACGCCCCAATGTGGGTATGGTGAGCTGTAGAGAGAATGGGGCAGCGTTATTGTAAGAAGCTGTAGAGAGAAGGTGGCAGCATTGGTGAGCGCTACAGTGGACGCAGAGCAGGATAAAGCCGTGCAGGGCCCAGAGAGGACAAGGGGGTCAAATTATAACAAGGCCCTGACCAAACAACATCGATTCCAGCTGCAAGGCTTTGGGTGTGGTAAAGGGAGCCACACAGCATCCATAAGGCTAGGGTGCCCTGAAGCACCCATTGTAAAGCGGGACCCACAAGGGGTCTGGGAGTCCACGGGGTCAGATATTACAACAAACCATGTCCAAGAGGATGTAAGGCAGCCTCCCGTATATTTATTCTCCATCAGAGACCTGGTGGGTGAGAAGTGAGGGTGCCCTCTGGGTCAACTTGGCATAGGAAGGGGGCCTTGGGGAGATCACTTATCAGGAGCAAAGCAGAACTCAATCAGGTACCATTCTACTGCTCATTATAGGGGTGCTGCTTTGCTGGTCATTCTTTAGATAAATCAAAAGGAGCTGGATTAAGTCCCATGTCCTTTCTGATTTTTTTTTTTTCATGTCCTCATTCTAGTTTAGGCTCTGGCCTGATTGATCTGAAATAATTTTTCCTGGAATTAGATTAGTTTTAAAAACGTAACTTAAAAACATTCTATAGATCCTTTTTCCTAATCAGTCTGAAGAAGGGATGTCTTTTTTTTTTTCCCCACTTTCAGAACTGTTTTAACATATTTTTCAAAATATGCTAACCCAGGGCTCAAAACAAGGGACTGCAAGCACTAAATAACTTACTTCCAGGGTTCTCTCATTGATGTTGGTTGGAAAACAACTGCCTCATTTAAAATAATGAGAGGTTTATTGTTGTTCCTCTTCTTTTGTCTGCTTCAGACTGGAAAGAAGGCTCTTTGAAAACTTTTATGGAAAAAAGCATAACATATCTACGTGTAATAACACTTGGGACGCTTGCCTGGGATGTGAGACTCAAGTTCAAGTCTTTGCTTCTGTTTCTCAGCAGGGTATATGAACTGTGCTGAGCCCTATGTTGCTCTGTCTAGGCTGCATCTCGCTTGTTTGCTTCTGGTGAACAAGCAAGCTAATATAAAGCTAGCACTGGTATTTCTATGGTGTAGGCTACCCTCGATCTGTATGCATGGCTCAGGCGTACCTGGAAAAGACCTGAAGGTAACATTTACCTATAGGATACAATAAAATCTACTTTTGAAATTCCAATTCAAAGCTGACTTTCACCAAGAATTGCTGCAGTTATGAATTGCATTAACAGTAACCAAGCTGCTGCACTTGGTGGCAATGGGTAGGGGGTGCATGTACACCCCCTGAGAGTGCTGGTGCACCCCCTGACCAGCTTGCCCTCTCCACTTAGGTGATGGGTGGGGGGGGCAGGCAGGAGCCTCGGTGGCCCCCTTGCAAGCACCAGCCAGGGAGTGGGAACACCAGATGTAGCACCACGGCCGCTTCTGGGAGTGCCGCAGCTCTTTCTGGGAGCAGCATGGCCACTTCCCAGGTGGTGAACTTTGCTGCGGTGGCACCCTCCCCTGGTCAGAAAGATTGGCTTCAGTTGCTGACTGGTCACTGGTGGGGGCACATGCCCCCCCTTCCCCCCCCCCCCTGACTAAGGTGGCCCCAGTCGCCCATGGCTGCACTGAACATAGGAGGCTACAGCACCTGCTCGACAGTCAGCAAGAGGATGCTAGATAAGAAAGCACCTACTTCACAACAAGCCAAATACCTTTTCATGTGTACTATCTTATGGATTACCTACTCAGCACAGCACTTTAATCAGTAGTAAAACCCTCGGCTACTGCTGTCTGAGGACCACAATAAACTCTTGTGCTTCTATCCAAGTAACAACTCTGAAACTGGCAGTTAAAGGGTCAGTTTATACTATGGCTGTTTGGTTGTTTTTGTGCATCCATGGTAAATAATGTAACTGTTGTCATCTGAGTAAAGAATCAACCCTGTTTGGTAATCTTGGTTAAGCAAACTTCCTTGAGAATCGCTGTGTGTAGGAAGTGCAAACCCTCAGCCTTAAAAAAACTAGGCTTAAAAAAAGCAGATATGGGCTTGATTTGTTCTTCCCCACTTTACCTGGGATGGCTGGTTGCCTCAGAAGAATATTTGAGAAGGAACTCACAGGGGGGATGGAGGGGAAGTAAATCAGGCAAGCTGCTCCTGTATAGATCAATGAAGTTGGCTGAAGCCAGGAGTCCTCTGGAAATGCATGTAGTGTGACCCCTCTTGTAACATAAAGTGGTCCTGGCCCTGACTCCTAGTTGAAACCCAGGAATTTTCTAGTTGGTTACTGGGAGAGATTCTGTCACTTTTGACTAAGCAGTAGAAAGGAAGCATTTGGAAACTGAGCTGAAGATCCATTTTGTTTCTATTGGACTTTGACTGAAGGATTTTGTTACCCAAAGGGCCCTGAACTGCAAAAAATGCAGTCCAGCTCTTTATGATAGCTACTGCTTATGCTGGCTGTTCCACTGATGTTATTGTTATAGTTATTATTCCTGACATTCTTTTAATGTTTCTAGAGTATTTTTTTCCATTCTTCCCTTCTTGTGTACTGATTCAGGAGTGGCCTGTTTCATTTGCTGTGATAGCTGCTTGTAGACCCTTACATTTTGATGACTGCTATTCAGGTGGGTTTGACAGTCCACAATCTAGAATGAATTCCAAGGCCTTGGCCCACATGTGAATATTAGGTGTGGGGGGGCTAAGAATTTTATGATTTTTTTTTTTTTTGGTTTGTTTTCTAAGCTAAGTAAATGGAAACTGAAAAGAAGCAATTGGTCGCATGCCACCACTTAAAAAGGAAGGTGATATATTTAAAATGACTCTGAAGCAGTATACACAGGTAGATAAGCCAGCACAGCTGCTTAAGGGACCACAGGGAGGTCTTTTGGGTAAAGAGCAAAGTCTTCTTGAGTTAGGGATGTAGGCATGCCTATTTCTGTTGTTGGAAAACTCTCTTGCATCTCAATATGCTTGCTTTTTAAAGTACACTTATTAATGTGGATTACCATGTTGGGTGGCTGGCAACACACAGCCTTGCATAGCTCCATGAAACTCCATTTCAGGCTCATGTTGATCAGCAATAACTATCAAGCATAAACAAGCACAGAGTCTTGGATATTAAGCCAAAAGTTACTGTTATGATCAGGTCAGTCTGCCTGTGTACACAGGCCAAGAACCTGATCCAATAACTTCTGAATCAAGTCCCTAGCATCAATTTGAGGTTTCCCAAAATGGGGAGATCAAGCCATGTTTGGAGAAAGAGGTTTTGGATTCTCCATCAAAGTAAGATGTTCCAAAGAATGACTAGGTGATTCTCCTTACTGTTTTAAAAGAGAACGTACTTTTATTTCCACTCAATAATACAAGATTAAAGCACACATGAAGAGCAAGGAGACCACCATATCAGTGAGTAAAGACTGGTCACATAGGGAGAGCTAGCAAAAGATAGAATAAAATACCAGAGTACCTCACTCTTTCTTTTATGAGTCTGTTGCTTTAAAGCAGGACTGTTCAACTCATGGACAACTGTGAGAATATTGATGTTGATGGTGGGAGGAATAGCATCATTCTGGAAGAACCAGTTTTCTCTGTCCTACACAAGGGGGCAGTAGGGATGCCTAAAGACATTCAGGGAGGCTGCTCCAACACACTGCAATTGCGTACTGCCCATGAGGAGTTAAACTCTAAACTATAGGCTCCTGGCTGGTGCCCATTTCCCCTACTACTCCTGTGCTGCTACCAGGGTCTCCAGGCTTTCCCTCCCTCTTTTGGCTTCTGCTTTCTGCCCCCACAGGAATAGTACTCCACATGGTGCAGAGAGGGACTGTACAGTGGAAAGGAGGGGAGGCTATGGAGAAGGAGTCCTGGCCACTCTGAAACTGGACAGCTCTCCTTTGTACCATAGGAGTACAGGGGGAATCTCCAGCAGGTATCTGAACAAGTGTCCCTGTCCTACATGGTGTAGTGATCACCAGGTTCAATAAATACAGGCATAGAATGAGGAAAACAATAAACTTTAATTATGGAGCAGTAGCAAACCTTCATGGATCCTCTGTCTGACTGTAACTGACAAACAGCTACTTAACTAGGAAACCATATCCCCGTTACCAAATTCCTCTAAATTTGGGAGCATCCTTAAATTGCAACTTTTATCACTACATCTCCCTTATTAAATAAATAAATAAATACAAAAGTCAGTTAACACCAACATCACTTAGCACCCACCTACAAAGGAGAGGTTACTAGTACTTGACTCTGGACTAAGTCTTTATCGCTCACTTTCCTATTTTCCCTTTTCTACTGTTCTTTTAGCAAATCTGTGTCTTTTGGGAGGTTTCACGTTCTCCTCAGGCCAATGAACTATGAGGTCCCATTTCTGATTTGCCTCTTGGTGTGAAGCTTCTCCAAGTCTTGATACACTAGAGTCCCTATCCTGGGATCCAGTTGACTTACATTTTTGGTAGTTGTACTGCTGCACATAAAACAAAGTTCATTATATACAGCAGTGAGTCCCAAAGGGTGTGCCATGGTATAAGAGCAACAGATGTGTGCTGTGAAAGGAGTTAAATGCTCTCTTTCCCTGTTTTGTGCCTACCCCTGCTGCTCCAGTGACACCTGTGGCTGCTAATCTGAGGATTGCTGCTGCTGGTGCTATCTTCTCCTGCCCTTCCCTACCCCCTGCTGAGGCTGATTTCTCCCTTCTACAAGATAATATTTGCATTTCTGTCTGTAGGTACATGCCTTCCCATAAGGATGCAGTGTTGTGGAAATATTGGTTTTTCCTAAGATTTTATCCAGATTTGGGCCATGACAGCCAAGAAGATCATCCGGAGGCATGAAGGTTTAGTCTTCCTGTACTGCAACCACACAATTTAACTAGACTCAATTTCACACAAGCTGCCAGTCCTAAAATTGTTGTCACCTCCTAAGGTACCACAATGAATGGGAGCTTGTATACTTTTGTATTGGATGCTAGCAATGTCTCTCCCTTTCACTACTATATTTGTTTCCAAATAGCTGGTTATTTTGATATTTGGTGGACTCACTTTTAGTCTTAATTTTTAACTTTCTGTATGCATCCCGTGTCCAATTTAAATGAAACCATCATTCGTTCCACTTTCACTGGCAAAAATCCAGTCCCTTATTGATTTTGTTTGATTCAACCATGTCTATAAAATAACTTATTTTTCCACTTTATGCACAACTGTATGCACTTGAGGATTTTTTTATGTTTGGGATCTGTAGCATGTAGCAAAAGGGTTCTTGTTACAGTTTAAAACAGAGCTTTCCAAATGCAGCACAGTACTTGGAGCCACGTTACCTTCCACAATTTCTGCAAATCTGCCTGTGATTTTTCCCTCCCTTTAAAGGACTCTTTATCAATAGAAAATTCCATTCCATGAGGTGCCTTCCTTACCAGCAGGAAATTCTGCCCTATGAGGTAGCCAAATTCTTTCACACCTACTGTGTGGACAATTATTTTTAGTGCATTCGGCTGCAGTCTGGGCCTTCGCAGTTTCTTCTGCCCTATATATTTGGATAACTTTTCCAGACGAGTCTTCCTCACCCAATCATCTTTCTTGTAAAACAATGTCTGCAGTGCCATAAATAATCCTATCTCTAATAAGGGATTCTGTCAAGTTTCCAAAAGCATGGTTCTTAGACTCTTTAGTTCAGTCACGTACTGATCTCTGCTTTGTTTGTTCTTGTTTGCACATAAACTGTGTCTTTCAAGAGTCTGATTCCTTGTTGGTGTGCAGCACTCCTCAAATTTGGACAGCATTTTACTTAAAAAAATAAATAAATCGATAAAAAAAAAATCAAAATATGAAATTAAGTGAAAGGTGTTACAAACCCAAGGTTTCCTCTCCTACAATATGCAAGAAGTTAGCCAAAGTTCACTCTTGTTACTTTTCTCTCTCGCCCCTGTGATTTACTAGGTACCACTCAAACCTGTGTCTGAATGCCCTCCATTTCTCTGCTATATTGTCTGACACCAGAAGGGCAGGTGGAAATTACAAAACTTCTGTGACCAACTGTTCTTTTACTATAACTGTTCATACAGATCACTTACAGAAGCCCTTGTTCTTCCATGTGGCTGCATTGCTTCACTTGCCCTCCGTTTCCAACTTCTTTTTCATTTTGCATCATACATTCTTTCAAGTTCTTTCTTATTCACTATCCCTAACACTGTGCAGTGACCCTGTGGTTCAATAAATACAGGCATACAAGAATGAGAAACACAATAAACCTCAGTTGTGGAGCAGCGTGCTATCTATGTAGACCCTTTCCAACTCTAACTGCTAACAGGTACTTAACTAAGGGCACAGACAAAAGTGGCAACTTTTGCTTGGTCCGGCCACAGAAAGCAGTCTATAGTCATGACCAAACACAAGTGCACAGCTGCAGACAGCTTCAAAAATGGCCGATTGGGTTCAGATGAAAATGTTTCAAAACAGAGCCTCTTTCACACTTTCTGTCTACACGGTCTTCTAGCCTGTCACTGTTTCAGAAAGAAATGGGAGGGAGATCAGGCTAGGGGTTTTTTTTTGTTTGTTTGTTTTTCAGCCTCCACTGGAGGCTGGGGTGGGTGTATTATAGCCCCCCTGCTTTGGTAAAGGGGGGAGGGGCTCCAATATACATGCCCTAACCTGCAGAAAGAGCTGAAAAACCCCCAAACTGAACTTCCTCCACTCTCTTTCCTCCCTCCCATTCTGAAAACAGCAACAGGCTGAGAGGCAGCGCAGGCAGAAGGTACGGAAGACGCTCTGTTTTGAAATGTTGGGGGGGGGGTAAAACTTCTTGGGGAGGCTCCAGTACACCCACACCATCCTCCAGCACTGCCTAAAGAACCTCTAGAATGAGCTCCACTCCCTCTACCTCCTTCCCTTCCTCCCATTCTGAAACAGAGACAGGCTGGGAGAGAGTAGGGGCTGTTGCTAAGGGAAACTGACTGCAGCCTGGCAGCCAGCAGTTATTCCCCTCCCCCTGGAAACCGACGAGGTGAATTTCTATTGGTCTGGGGGTTCATTGCAACTTGGAACGCATCCTGCAAAGCATTCTCAGTTACAGCAAGGAGCTGCACTTCTGTCTGCACCCTAAGCAACCATCTCCCAACTACTGCCTTCCACTAAATTAGGGAGCATCTTGAATTTATAACTTTTATCACTACATAAGGCACTGAGGGAATTTGAAGGCTTACATTTGAAATAGGAAATATTTCTAAGTGACCTGATCATAATGTCTGTCTGTGTGGGCAAGAGTAATGTGGGCCCTACTTACCGGTCCAAGTTCAAGGTAACATTCTTATCAGGTGAAGTGTTTACTCTTATAGTACAAGATGACTCAAGGCCAGTAATAAAGAAAACATACCTGTGACTATGAAACAAATGTATTCAGAAGTTGTTGTAGGGTATTTCAACCATTTGCAAATAACATGGTTAGAGCTGGCAGAATTTCCCATTCATTAGAAATGACAAGCTTCCCAAGTGGGAAAGACTTTTGTCTTTCAGGAAGATGGAGTTAGCTGTGTTAGTTGGAAGTCAGGCAGAAGATGTGTAGATTTGCACTTCTATAGACTCACTCCTATACATTTCTGATATAGTTTATTCTCAACCAGGATGCAGAGGCACTCTGGGGTGCCATGAGATCCTTTGAAGGTTGCCACAAGGTGTGAGGAAATAAGCAGATAATCTAAGCAAATAACTGCAGGCTGGGGCTTGACTCTGCCTGGGCAAGGTAAGGTGGTAAGTATGTTAATACATAAATTAGTTTTTGATATTGGGTGCCACTCAGTTCACACAAATTATGGAAGGTGTCTCGAGTTCAATAAACGGTGCCTCAAGTCCAAAAAGGTTGAACACCACTGATGTGTAGCATAAGTTTTTTGTAATCAGAGGGCTTACTTCAGGTTACTATTGCTATATTTACTGTGAAGTGGACCTTCTGTATGCATTTTTTTTTTTTGTGCAAATGTTAGTTGGGATTTAAGGGGTTAGATGTGTGCCATATTCTGCAATAGCTTTGTTTTAGTAAGAGCTACAGGATTTGTCTAAGGATACAGTGTGTTTCATCAAAAAAATTTATTTCTGAAAACAGGCATCTTGAAGTTGCCCTCCAGTGTATATGGACTGAGTTTTATGGGTAGATTTTAGGAGGGAGAAGCATCTCTTTCTCTCAAATGGGTCCACACCTCACTTAATTTTCTTCAAGCTTCCTCGAGTAGTCCTCCCCCTGAATAAAGTAAATGGTAACTTTCTCAATCTCGGTGTTCTGCTCTACCTGAAAAGGCTGTCAGCACTAATGTACATGTAGCCTACTGAAAATGCCAACCACACAATGCACCAAATGCCCTGATGGAAGATATGTAGGAGAGACCAGACAACAACTGCGCACCAGAATGAATGCACACCGGAAATCCATCAAAGACAGAAACACTCAATTACTGGTTGGGGCACATTTCTTACAGGAGGGCCACTCTCTCTCCAATCTCTCAGTCCTGATCCTCAAGGGAAACTTACACAACACTTCCCAGAGATGAGCCTATGAGCTCCATTTCATCAACCTGCTGGATACTAGAGATCAGGGACTAAACATAGACATTGGATTTTTGATACATTACAATCTGCCTGGCAACTGACTCCCCAGCCCAGCCCCTGGCTCGTTTACTTTTCATTCCATCCAGGAAGAGCACACACCAACTGCTGAAGCTTCCTTAGCCTGACAAAGGGTTTTTGAACCCGAAATCTTGCTTAATAACTATTCTCCAACCATTTGGGTTGATCTAATAAAAGACATCAACTTCACCCAAGGAACTTTGTCAACCACACACTCTTGAACCTTTCACATAGATAGGTGTATTTCACAAAAATAAGTGTTGCTTCCTCTGTGAATTCTGGCTCCAATTCAAGTCAGCATTCTTTAGATTAGGATCCATATACTCTGAAATGTTGGTCTACTTTGAAGAAAAAATTTTTTTTTTTTTAAGCCAACACAGGGATCCACCATTCTCTTCACCTCCAGTGTAATGAAGCTACAGATATACTTTTTAAAAACTGCTTATTTCTACAAATTCAACTACAGCTTAAACGCCAACCTACTTTGCTTTGATTATTGCCCAAATAAAGGTCCTATAGCCAAACTATGCTCTCTGTACCATTAGACACTTGAGCTGCAAGGAGAAAGGGCCTATATAAACCACCACTGTCATCCAGACAATTCTGTTGCCTTCATCATGACTGGAATATAAAGGCTGATACAACACCTCTTGAAAAACAGGGATCTCTGGGACACTGATGGACAAACATGTTGACATTAAGCAAATGACAGAAGCCATCTCTCTCTCTCTCAGATCAGCAGTGAGGGAGGGGGAAAGTATTAACATTTGTTTTTGACACTAATGTTTGCTGATAAAGCTCAACTGACAAAGTGGAACAGCTTGCTTTTGAATGAACAGCATCATTTTGGTAACTTTCTGAGTGGAACAAGACCCAACATCTTGGATGAGAAGTCACCCTGCGACTGCAGGAATTGCACACATCTGTTACAGGCTGCACTACAGTAGTGCATTGGCCTGACAGTATGAGCCCTTTACAGTGAATGAAGAAGTTCTGCCCTAGACAGTTTACAATCACAGTATGAGATCATGGGTAATAGCCGTATAGAAGCAAAAATAAGAGGCCAGTGAAACTGTAGTGGCCAATGTGATTGGCAAATCATTACACACCTGCTGCCTCATTGCCGTTGAGGCTTCTGTAGGCACTAGAGGGAAATGTCGTGCAGTATGCTGAGTTGCTCATGTTTATTTGGAAGCATGTATCAAAAGGCAAAGACATCTCTAAAGAAATAACCCTGTTGTCTATCACTCGAGTGTGAATTCAAGTCATGCCAGCAGAACAATTACAAAATATTATCTAGTCATCTGAGTCAGTGTACATTATCTATGCAGATATGAGATATTGTGGATGACACACATCTAGCTTGAGGCAAACATGCCCCAGCACAGTACATTTACCAAAATTAGTTTTGAAAAACAGGCCCCTGAGAAGTACTTTTTCAGAGACACTCAAGAGAATTTAAATTAAGGCGGCTTGTAAAAGAACATGCATTGCCCCAAGTCTTCCTTCTTGTCACAGAAGACAGAGATGCCCTATTTAGTAAAATGGAGCCTTGGGCTTATTACATGGGGTTATATATAACTTAACCTTTTAACAGTATTTTTTTTTTTAATCATCAGCAAAATACTTGGACATTCTGTGCGTGGAATGTCATGTCACTGAAACTTGTCAGTGTTTAGACATGCTTTCCTGTTGTAGGGCATGCCTACCTCACAAATGTACTGTGCTAGGGAGTGGCAAGCTCAAACACACCAGGGTGTTCTGCAAGCTACCTTCTGGAGAGTGACATGTTCAAGTACTTTGCACTGCTTTGCAGGACATGCCTCCTGCATCAGCAGCTGTACAGCCACATCTGTAGAGTGCTGGGGTGGTCTAACTATATCTTCAGGAATGTGGCTACCATGCTTCCTGTTTGCGAGGTGGCATGCATGCAGCAGTACAATGTGTTTGAGCACACCACCGTCTCAAGGGGTAAGTTTGACACAGACATGCCGTTACCATAGGGTTGGGCAATTATTTTGACTGGCAGACCACTTACGTTTTGGTAAGCTGTTGAGGGCCACACACAAACACTTTCAGAAGATATAACTTTAACAAATTATAGATAAAAATTAATCATATACTAAAAATCAAACATTTACTATTACAGATTTTCATTGCAAAAATATTTTTTCCTGATTTATGCTTTTTTTGAGTAGTGCATATAGGGGTATGTGAGGGCTGTGGGGAGGGGGGTGTACAGGGCAATGAGGGGTGTGCATGTGGGGGAGGGGAGGCCTGCCTGTGCTCTAGGTCCTGGAGGCCAGCCAGGGGACATACAGCAGAGCTCACCCAGGCAGTGTGGTGCAGGTGTGGTCCATGCCACCCCCCCCAATCTGGCCTATGGCTGCCCCCTTACCAGTCCACATAGGGCTGATCTCTGCGTACTACCACCTGGGACAGATTGTATCATGTTGCTGCCTGCTCCCAGCCCTGGCCCAGCACACACATCTACTTAGCAGGGCTGCCATCCACCCACTAGGCCACCCACAGGTGGCTGCTCATCATGCTGAGTGGCTAAGTGGGTGGAAGGCAGCCAGGAGGTGGACCTGGAGCCCTGCGCACTGGGGCAGGAGCTGCTCAGCTGCAGCTTCCCCTTTACCTGGCTTAGCATGTGGTGCCTGGTACATGTTCCCAGGGCCACCTTTGCTTCCCTGTGTCAGAACCAAGTAGTTGTATGCCTATGGCACAGTGGAACATTCCTTTGGTTTGATCCTTAGTGGAATCTCCCGCCATAGTGGAAGATCCCGCTGTCAATCATTCTGAATGTTATGGCACAGTGGAAAATTCCGCTATTTCAGAACCCAGTAACTATATGCCACAGTAATGGAAAGTTACAGCTTAGAAAAAGTTCCTGCCAACTTTAGGCAAACACGCACACCACCATTGGCCAGTTCCAAATTATTCATATTTGGTGACTAGTGATTGGCTTGTTAGTCATATAAAAATTAGAGCAGTTTCCACCCACGTTGGAGAACTCAGAGAACTCAGAGAATTAAGAGAACTCCGCACATTTCTCGGAGTTTGGAGCACTCCGTATACACCTTGGAGTGAATCTGGCAGACTGATCACCCACCGGCAACTTCCTGTCACACGACCCTCCTGACGTACCCTGACCCCGGTACTGCAGTAAGCCGATTACGGGAACTTCGTCCCGGTTCTCTCACATTTTAAGAGAGTCTTTGTAACTCGTTTGTAACTGCAACTAAATCTGTCAACTCTGCCTGCGCCCATACATCAGTGGCGTAAGTAAACAATCTATTTGTTACCAATACGCATCCTTGCCTACTTCCGCTCCATCGGTCAAAAGTACCCGCCTGCCATTTCGGGCTACTGGCTACAGCCCGACCTACCACTCAACCGCCACACCCTGCAGGCTGGGGCTGGGACTGGGATGGTGCCATCAGTGGGTATGGGTTGGATGGAGGCAGGAGCGCAGCATGGGCTGTCCCAGGTGGGAACAGGTGCGGCTCAGCCCCATGCAGACCACTGCCAGAGAACCTGCAAGCCAGATACAATCAATTGGTAGGCCAGATCTGCCCTGTGGCCTGTATTTTTCCCACCCCTGCTTTACCATAATGAACAGTAGGTATGAAATCTAGGATAAGGTCCTCTGAATGAACTTTCCAGTCTCTTCCTTCTTTGTAATTGGAATGAAGTAGAAAGGTTTTGACCTTATTCTTCCTATGAGGACCATGAGAGAAGCAAGGAATCTCTTAACCATGTCAAACTTTAAATACCTAATTGTAGACTAATATATTCATAAATGTTAGTCAACATTAAATGGAAAAGGGGGTGAGAAGTGAGGTGGCCAGATTTGAGGATGACACAAAATCTTTTGAAGTGGTAAAGACCAAGGCAGACTATAAGGAACTATAGGAGGATCTGGAATGACTGAGTGAATGGGCAACTAAATGACAGATTAAATTCAATGTAGATAAGTATAAAGTGATGCACTTGGGCAAAAATAATCCAAACTATACCTGTACTATGATGGGATCTACGTTTGCTGTTGCCATGCAGGAAAGAGATCTGGCAGTCGTAGACAATTTATTAAAAAGATCAGTTCTCAACACCCAGTCTCTGTCAAAAAGGCAAACAAAATGTTAGGGAATATTAAGAAGGGCAGTGGAAATTAAACTGAAAGTATCATAATGCCCTTTAATGTATTCATGGTGTGTCCACACCTTGAATACTGTACCCCGTTCTAGTCCCTATACTTCAAAAATGAACTAGAGAAGAACTAAACAAGTGCAACAAGTATGATTAGTGGTATGGAGGGGCTTTCATATGAGAAGAAACTAAAGAAGCTAGGCCTATTCAGTTTAGAAAAGAGACAGGTGAAAAGGGACATGATACAGGTTTACACATTACTAAATAACAGAGGAAGTAAATGTGGATTCATTGTTTACGCTCTCTCACAATATAAGAACTAGGGGTCACAAAATGAAAGTAGTAGGTAGGAAGTCTAAAACTAACAAAAGGTCCTTTTTACACAGTATGTAATTAAAGTGTAGAACTCCTTGCCACCAGTTGTGGTGGAAGCTAGCAGTTTAGCCTTATTCAAAAAGGCACAGGGCAAATTCTTGAAGGAAAGGGGCATTAGTAAGAGTGGGAGTTGGGGTTATGGCCTTTGAAGTTGAACTTCCTATGCCTTAAATGCTGGAGGCTGCTAGTGAGAGAGGAACGGAGGGGGGGAAAAAAGCCTTGGTCATACCCTGCTCATTCTCCCTTTCAGCATCCACTCTCACTGTCTTGCCCCAGTGTGTGACACAGGATACCAGGCAAGATGGATCTACAGTTTGACCCAGTAAATGGCAGTTCTTATGTTTTAGCTAGTGAGCTCAACCTTTCTAATGGAGGAAAGAAGCAAACTGTTTGTGGAGGAGAGAATCCAAATGCAGATTCCTTCTGTACACGTTTTTTCTAGTTAAAAGCCAGAAAAAAGAAGCCCTATTTTATGGAGCCTTATGAAATTTGTCAGAATATGGATCCCATCCCTGCAGAATATTACCCAAGACATCCTACCAAGGTGAAGCCTTTTAGGGTTGTGCAAAACAGCTGTGTTTAGATTCGGTTTTGGATTCGGCCATTTTGGAGGACAGTGACTCGTTTCAGTGTTTTGGATCGCTGTCCTGTTATGTTTAATCTGAATCTGTTTCGAAGCCCAGCTGGGTGGGGTTTGGGGCTGGGGGCTGCAGGGCCCCAGTGGGGAAGAGGACAGAGCTGTGGGTGGCTCGTCCGGGGGAGAGGGAAGGCCACTGCTCTCTGTACAGGTGACAAGACCCCTGTGCAGGTCTCTGCTCCCTGTGGAGTCAGGTCACGTGGCAGGGACCAGCACTACCCTGCCTTGCAACCTGGCTCCCAGAGAGCAAAAATCTACACCGGGGTCTCCTCTCCGCTGCTGCCCGCCCCACACTGTACTGGATCTCTGCTCCCTGTGGAGCCAGGATGCACGGCAGGGACCAGCACTGCCCTGCCATGCAAGCTGGCTCTGCAGAGAGCAGAGATCCATGCCAAGGATCTATTCCTCCCCACCACTGCCCACACCACGCTGCACTGGATCTCTGCTCCCTTCAGAGCCAGGTCACGCAGCAGGGACAACACTGCCCTGCCCTGCCATGCTGTACGCTGCTGCCCTGCCATGCTACCTTGCTATTGCTACCCACCCCTGTGTAGCCCCTTCTTGCCGGGGCAGTGGAGGGTGGGCAGTGGCAGCGAGGAGACCCCTAACACAGATCTCTGCTCCCTGCAGAGCCAAGTCGCACAGCAGGGCGGCAGCGTACAGCTGTTTCCCTGTAAGCCCAGGTCTGAAACTCCAAAATTTTCCAAAACATCTCTGAAACATTTTGGAAATGTTTCAGATGCCTCATTTCATTTTGGAGATGTTTCTGAGCCTTCTGGTTTGATTCAGGTGCCAAAATGGCCTGAAACACCTCCAAAACGAAATGGCTGCCGAAATTTTGCACAACCCTAAAATCTTTACCATTTCTACATGTAATCTTTCTGCATAAGAACCCATAGCCTCTGTTACCATCTACACATGAGCATGGAGACTGCTCTGATGTGCTGGAATTGTGCATCAGAGCAGGCTCGATTAATCAAGTTTTCTGGACCATGGCAATTGCTGAGCTCCAGCAGCCCCCCTGCATTTCCAGTATTAGTGTTCCCATACTTAAAAATGGTGGTGGGGCTGCTTGAACTAACGTTCATCAAATGAGCTTTAGTTCAAGTGCCCCCACCACCCTTTTTAAGAACAGGGATACTGATACAGGAGGTGTGGTAGCACTTTAATTAGAGTGGATCTTGGAGCCACTCTAATTAAAGTGCCACCTCTGGAGCATATGTAAAAGTGCCCCCTGTGTCTGGGTTCTTATTTCATTACCTGGAGTGGCTTTTACTCTAGCTGTTTATTCCAGTGTCCCTCAATGTATTAACTGCCTTGCTTATCCCTATTGACCTTTTCAGCCCACCTTTTCCTTCTCCTAGCAATGCCCCTCCCCTGTCCTTTCCCTTTGTATTTAAATTCCTCTCTATTTTATACTTTATTTTTTGCAAGTCCATTCATAGCATCTGACAAGGTAGGGAGTCACATTTGAAAGTTCTCTGAACCAGTTAGTCTCGGAAGTACCACCCTCCACTACCTTCTGCATGACTTCAGACTAACACAGCTAATAATTACCTATCTATGATCAAGTAAACAGACTTTGACTGAGGCTTAAGTGAATACTTAAAGAGTTTGAGTCTTTGACAAACAAGCTCCTTCAGCCTAACTGCCACCGCACTGGTCATTTGCATTAACTAAGTTTAATCTGTTTGCTTCAATTGACAGCACATAGAGGGCCAGCATCTGTTGACCTTACTTGCCACTGTGGTCTGGATATGTATTGAAGCAGTTATGATCATGTTGGCATAATATGGCACTGTCTCACAAGGGACTTCTTTGTTAGCCAGTCATGTTGAAATTGTGTTCAGATGAGAATTGAGAGACCTGGCAGCCTGAGATGCAGAACAGATGAAGGTCTCTGCAAGTCAGGATTTTTTCTTATCTGTGTGTTTTGAGATATATATATCTCCATCATTATTTGATACCTTTCATTTTAATCACACCTGTAAGCACATTTCCATCATTTGAACACACGTTGTTGTCCAGTCCCTTCCCCCAGTGCTGTTTGGGCATTTTCTTCATAATTCTTAAATGCAGGGCTGTCTAACTGGTGGCTTGCATTCAGCCCACAAAGGATTAACAGAGGACCGCCTGAGCTCTCAATCAGCTACTGCTGCCCTCAGAGTCCCCCCCCCCTCCCCCAGCTCCTGCTGCTTGTCCCTGCCTCAGTGGGTGGGGCAATGGGACGCAGTATGGTATAGCCCATGGTGCTGGATAAGCCAATGATCCAGAATGCCAGTGCAGCAGGGGTTGCTGAGGCTGGACAGCCAAGGTGAGACAAGGGGCAGTGGAGAGAGGGAGCCATCCACTGTGTGCAACAGGGGCACCTACCCATGTATATATGGGAAATCAGGGGAAAGGAGTAGTGTTTGTGCATGTGTGGCATGCAGCCTGAGGATGCTCATGGCCCCCACTGGTGTGACCTGTGGGGTGTGTGGCGCCTAGCCACTTAGAAGTTAGACAGCCCTGCTTTAGTGGAAAATTCATAAGCAGCCTCTGTTTCTCTAAATAGGAAATCTCTGTCTATTATCATGAGAGGGAAGGCTTCAGGCAATGTATGTTCTTTTCATTTCTGGGATATAGCATTATGCTCCTTTCTTGATTACTCATTTTCTGACTCCAACAATACTGAATATTTGCAAGCCCAATGGCACATCTGTCTCCCCAGGGGAATCAGAAGGCTCTTCTCCAACCATTCCTTTCCACTGCCCATGAGGGCAGGCTTCCGGGAAGCAAAAAATATGGGCTTGAGCCTTTTTAGCCTGGGGAGGGAGGGCATTGAAATCAAAGTCTCCAATGTCCTGAGTTTTTGGTTGTAGATGTGTTGGTGTAAGGACATACACAGGCAAGGTTCTTTGATTAGATATGATATCTTTTATTAGACCAACTGATTAGTTGGAAGAATGTTCTTAGCAAGCTTTCGGGTGCAGTCACCCTTCATCAGGCATAGGGAGTGTCTGCTGGTCTGAGACTCCAAGGAATGAGAGAAGCTAGAATTGTGATAGGATGTCAGTGAAAATGTAAATAGGTAGAGATAAGCAAGGCAAAAGGTAAAGCAGGGGAGGGGAGGGGGGAGGGAGCAGGGGGAAAGAGAAAAATAAGGTCTGAGGGAGACAACGTCTTGGGTAAGTATTCTAACCCCTTGATGTAAGACAGGCACCACTGCTGACCTCTGTGTGTTGTGAAATAAGTGGCAGCCACTACTGTCCATTGTGCTGAACTTCATGTGTTGGTGTGTGCTGGACATATTCAAAACATGCCTACCTGATGGGGACTAGCAAGGTTCTTAGGCATGGCAACATGTAGTGTGAAAATTCCTAATGAGGAGAGAGGCACAAAGATGCTCAACTCAGGCAACAAATGTGTAGTAGCTGTGATCTCTACTCCACAGACTCTATTCCACATATTGGGTGCCGAGTAGGGCTGTGGAAAGCTTCGATCGCCGATTCAGTTCAAAGGAGATTTGGCCCATTCAGCGGCTGAATCTCTGAATCCAAATCGAATTGGGAGACCCATTAAAAAGTCCAAATCAAATCCAATGCCTCCAAATTGATTCGAAAAAGATTCAGAGATATTCGGGGATTTGGATTGGCTGGGAAGAGGCAGGCAGTGCCAGGCGGCTGCAGGTTCTCCCATGGCTCCTCCAGCTGTGCCTGCTTCTCCTGCAGCTTCCCCAACCCAAGGAGAAGCCCCCATGGCTGCCCTGCCCAGCTCCAGCCCCCACCTGGCCCCAGCCTCCCAGCACTTAAAAAAATTAAAAAAAAAGCCCCGAACTCACCAGCTGCTGCAGCAGCAGGCGGGGCTTCTGCTCGCTCATGACAGAGCCCTGCTCTGCCGTGCAGGGCAGTGGTAGGCAGCAGGGATTGCCCTCCAGTTTGGTACCCATGCAGCAGCTATCACATTGTGCAAGTGCAGCGTGGCTCGGCAGGGCACCGCGTGCTGGCTGGGACTTGGGGCAGCTCTAGCAGTCAGCTTGACCCTGGCACTGCTCAGCCCCAGTAGCCCCAGCTCCCAGACAGCACACAGTACCCTGACGAGTCACTCTGCACCTGCACCATGGGGCGGGTGCCAGACAGGGAGGGAGTGATCCCCGCTGCCCCGCAACTGCCCTGTGCTGTGTGAGAGGCCTCTGCCATGAGCCCTCAGAGGCCCTGATCCCCGCTGCTGCAGCCGGTGAATGCAGGGCTTTTTTTTATTTTTGCTTTAAGTGCCAGGAGGCTGGGGCTAGTCAGGGGATGGGGCCAGGCAGGGCAGCCATGGGGGCTTCTCCCATGGGTCCCCCAGCCAAGGGAGAGGCAGGCACAGACATAGGAGCCGCAGGAAAACCTGCAGCCACCTGGCTGTGCCTGCCTCTCCACGGTCAATCCGAATCGCCAAATCAGCACAGAATCTTTAATTCTTATTTGGCCAAATCAAATGGGAACAGTGATTCGAATTGTCGAATTGAATCACTGTCCTCCGAATTGGCCAAATCCAAATTGAATACTTCCCTATTCACACAGGATTAGTGCCTAACTGACCTTAGATACCTAAGTGTGACTGTATGCCACCTTGTTCAAATCCTGGAAATACTCTACTGCATGTACTTTAAAAGCATGCCATCATTGTACCCTTAAAACTGAGTTACAAAATAACAATGAGGATAGGGAGGCTGCACACACACTTTGCATTAACAATTTTTCAGGGACTTGAGCAGGGTGGCATAGAATTGCACTTAGTCACCTAAATCTGCTTACATACCTTTTGGGTGAAATAGAATCTGCTCCTACATACGTAAGTCATTTTTCTTTCAAAAACCAAGGCATTTACCACCTCTCAGATGCCTAAGTGGATAAGCAATTTATGTGGTTTGAGTTCTAAGATCTGGGCTCCATATAGGCTGTGGTTTAGGACCTCGTTCCCAATCCCATATTTTCAGTGTGTATTGGAATTAAAATATTGAAACCATATAACATCCCTGCCCTTATCATCCAACTTCTATGCTCCAAGGCAGTTATATTGAATCAAATCATGCTTTCAGACTCTCTGTGGCAAGAATTTGACTGACTTTGCCACCCTTATTCAGTCAAATGGGGAGAAGTTTTACAGCTGCTGCTGTTTGTATGGAGGTCAAGAAACCACAGAACCCCCAAAAGTCTGCTGTCCCTCGTTTTTCTCGGAAGATTCAGCCTCCTGTGGTAACATACGAAAGGCTCAATAATGTAGTTAAGAGGAACTTCCAGATGCCTCCTGGGTTCTTTCCACATCACAATGCTGTATTGAAAGTAAGTATAAGGTCAGCAATCCTGTGTCATACTTACCCCATCATGCTGAAGCTCCTGTTTAAAATTAAATGTGACCACTAATAAGGAGATGGTAATGAGGTTTTTTTTTTAAGTCTATTAACCACCTTCTATCACATAGAAGATAAAGATTCCTTTTCCTAGTCAGCTTACCAGCTGACTATCCCTCACAAACCTCTTGTGAGTCCCCTGGGTTCACTGACCGGAGTCTTTAGCAGAATGGCCTTCAAGTGGCCCGGCCTCTGAAATCTAACAGACAAGCAGCAGTAGCCCTAAGACAGGGGTCGGCAACCCCTGGTATGTGTGCCAAGTGTGTTACGTGAGGCCATTTTGCTTGGCACGCAGCGGCCATCCCCAGCTTCGGGTAGCTGCTGCCAGCAACGGAGCCCGGACTGCTCCTAGCAGGGCTTGCAGTGTCCCAGCTGCCTGCTGGGAGCAGCCTGGGATGCCAGCTGGCAGCAGCTCCCCAGAGCCAGGGCCAGCTGCAGCCAGGAGGCTCCAAACAGCTGTGCCGGGCTCCAGCATCAGCTCTGCACCAACGTGTGCAGGCATGCCTCGGAGCGGGTTGGGGTGGGGAACCTGAGGCAGTGCTGCCACAGTCTCTCCTCCGCTCCCAGCACGAACGTGATGAGCCTGGCACAGCTGTTTGTAGCCAACCTGGGCTCTGGGCAGCTGCATCAAGCAGCAGGCAGGCTGCAAACAGCTGCACTGGGCTCATCACCTCCATACCAGGGGTGGGGCAAAGACCGGGGCTGCACTGCCTCAGGCCCCACCCCCACCACCTGCTCTGAGGTGCATCTGCATGCGCCGGTGAGGAGGTGATGCCGGAACCCGGCACGGCTGTTTGGAGCCTCCTGGCTGCAGCCGGCCCTGGTTCTGGGAAGCTGCTGCCAGCTGAGATCCTGGGCTGCTCCCAGCGGGCAGCTGGGACACTGCAAGCCCTGCTGGGAGCAGCCCGGGCTCCAGCCGCTACTCAGAGCCAGGGTAGCTGCTGGCAGCCACAGAGCCTGGGCTGTGGGGCAGGGGCTTTGGGTGGGGGGCAAGGGGCAGCAGCTGGCTGTGGGGCAGGAGCTGTGAGGGGCAAGGGGCACAAGCAGGGCATTCTGCCATGTACCCTTGCCCTCATTTTGTTTTTCTGCCATGCTGGCACTCTGGCACCTTCTGAGGTAGACACCATGGCATCCAAGAGCATACATAAGTTTGCCTGTTTGCTCCTGGCAAGCCCCTAATGACAGCTCCTGGCACGACATTTGGAGTTAGTGAGGAGGAAGGCAGGAGGCATGAGTAATATCAATCAAACAGTACAGATGTAAAACAGATTAACTCAGTCAATAAGAAATGGTGCCTATGTGGATTGTAGAAGCAGGGTTAGGAAGAATGGAATTGTCCAGGGGTTGATGGAGGAGTGATATGGCATGGCCTTGTTCTTCCACAAGCTCACCTGTGCTGTAGACATGGTTGCAAGCTGCCGTTCCATGTGCTGTGCATGCCTCAGACTTTCTAATAGATGGTCCAGAGTATACCAAGGCACAATACTTTCATTTTTCTTCCCCCTGATTTTGATGATGGTCACTATTGCAAGTGAAAAATTGAGAACGGTAAGTCAGTTTGTCTTAAGTGTGACAATGGGGGAGGGAAAGTGTTTGCTTGCTTGTTCCCTTTTTGCCCAGTGTCACTTTGATACAGATGAGGAACCTATCTAACCTTTAGGAATTAAAACAAAAATGACCCCACCCACTGCAAAAAAAACAAAAAACAAAGAAAAAAACAGGCAACATTTTTAAATTTGAAAGGACCTAGAGGGCAGATCAGAAGCAGAGGGCTGAGGTTTTCTGATGCTCAGTGGATCTCAAGGTTCAATTTGAGGCATTTTAGGCCTGCAACAACAGTGGTGGTGTAAGCATGAGCCTTTCTTACTCTAGTTTTGCAGGCAGGCAATCCCTAGGGAAATGGCTTAGGTTGAAGGAAGGTTGGGAAAGGCAAACTTTTTTTGTGCCAGATGATTAAAAACAAAGACAGAAAAAGAGAGATTATATTTTGTGGAGAAAAAGGACTAATTTGGGGCTGGTTTCAAAAGCTGTGAGGAAATTGGAGTGACTGGCCATTGGGAGTATTCTCACATGGGCAGGGTGACCACATGGGACAATGTGAATCCAGGACTCTTCCTCCCTCCCTCTGATGCAGGCAGAGGTGGGGCAGGGAGGTGTGATGCATTCCTGGGGTTACTATTCAGGCAGCTAAGGGAGTCAATGGCCTGTTAATGACCCGTTGTTCTTTACTCAACAAGTGTTAACAGACATCCCCACTTTTTAAAGGTCATTCCATTAATCAAGTGAACCTATTTTAGGGCAATTTTTCTGTTTTCTAAGGCTTCCTATTTCATAGCTCATTGCACTCCATCTCCCACCTCATGCTGGAGATGCTTGTTTTAATTTTCACTGGCTGGCTGGGACCAACCAGAACATATGTTCACCCTACACATGGGACATCTTAATTTAAAGAAGATGGGGCTAATTTGAATCTGTGGTTAGTGGGAAATTGGGCATAAGAGGAAAGAAAAGTCACATGGGATGACCTAAATTTAGTACAAGGCTTACATTCTCAGTTGTGATTATGACAGGCTTTGCACAGTCTTAGTCAGGAGCTACTCTGCAATACCAAACACTGGAAACCAAATTTACAAGCAGGCCTGGAATCCCTAATCTCTGGAGAAGGGAGGACTGACCTTTCACTTAAGGAGACTGAGAAGATAACAGAAGAAAGAGTGGCTTCCCAGCTCTAGAAACAGCAAAATTAAGAGAGCAACCCATGCCCAGCTATGTTAAAACAATGTGTCCACCCTGAAATTCCTGCCATAAAGCCAGCTGTCAGGAGAGAAAGCAGACTAGAACTTTTTGAATGAATATGGTCTTTACTTCACATCCCACTTGCACTTGCTGAGGGTCTTTTGCCCAAGAAGCTACAGAAGCACAACAAGATTCCTTCAAAGCTCTTGCAGTCAATTTTAGCTGTCACTGTCTGTGACAGAAGAGATTTGGCCCTGCAGAAAGGACAGGCTAGACAGAAGGACAGTAACTTCAGTGAACCAGTTTTCTCATGCCCTCTTCTGTGAAGAGTAGTAGTAGACAATGTTTCTGCCTAAGACTTTATTAGGAGATGCGTCCACAGAACCTTCAGTTCAGAAGCAGCTATTTTGTTAGGCTCTTAGGTAAGTTGGTTTGTGCCCTTCTAGCTTGTGTAAGTTTGGACTGGTTTCATAAGGCTGTAGACAAGTCTCATGAACTTTACATGCCCTGGCTTGAGTTCCTGGTATATTATAGAGCATTCTGAGATGTCCGCCCTCTCATGCACTATTCTTGTTCTCTGGTGGTAATATTGGGCATATGTTCCCTGGGAAAGACAAGCTATCATCATGATTGTTGTTTACTTGGTGACATTTACATTTCTAGAAATATGCATTGGTATTTTGTGCCTGTGACTATCTGCCTGAAAGCTCTTTATGTGTAGAAGTTAGTGCGCATGAGTTGTTTCTTTCTGGCCTATTTACTGCACAGGTTTGGTAGGCATTTTTTCAGGCTGGAGGTGGAGTTTCTCTTAGGCTTGAATTAACTTTCACGCCAAGTAATATTAGGACAGTAGAGCTAGTGGTGGTTCATTCTGTTATGCCTTTACATGGCTAAACTACACCTCCTTTGGCACATCCATTTCACTGGTAACCATCATAGCCACTATAAATCTTTATCTGAGGACAAGACTCAATAATACCAATTTACCACATTAAGCCATCATTTTCACAACTTATTTCAAATCAGCCCTAGGGCTCTGGGAAGATTTTCTGTAATTTATTGATAAAAGTCCAACTCTTGAGACTTATCTGGAATGTAACAAATGTCTGTAACTTTATAAGTTTTCTTAGCTAGTGTATATTTTAAATGAGTACATATTTTTAATAACAACCTTTTGTTAACAGTGCATACTCTCATGCGTTATGGTGAGTAGTCAATCAAAGTCATTGCATTTTTGTACTGTATATAATGAAAGTTCCATACTTCCCTTTAATCTCTGTCTCTCAGAACACTTTAATCTGGAAAGATCCCTTTAGATCTGCAGAAGCCCATGCACCTGTCACATCAAATGACTTCAGCCTGTTTTCTTAACACAATATACATTCTCCTGACACATACATTGCAAAAATGAATGCAGTAAGGGTTACTCTTCTGTTTGCATTCAGTGATTTCCATTCCCACCTCCCAAGGTGATAAGGTACTTTGATATCAATCTTTAATTCTTTTTTTTTAACCAAATGCTTTTGTGTTACTGAAGCTGATGTATTTGTTCTTGAGGGACACCAAAAGACTCACTAATCCTATTGATGCTTTTCTTTCGTGGTTTGAAAGGCCTTTAAACACCACCTGCAAAGCACAGAATTATCTTGTTTATTTGAATTAAGTTTGTGTGGGTAAAAGACTTTTACATTGAGCATTTTAATGATGAGCAGACAATAAAACATTTAGTTCAGTTTGAATAAGCTATCAAAAATATTCAGATGTTTCTCCAAGTTCTAGTTCCATAGTTATGAACTGGAAGTTTCTTTCACAAAAACTAGTCTTCATACACAATTTCCAGTAGTATGTGCTTCTTGGCTGAGCCAAATCACAGCACAAACACTCCTTGCATTATTTAGACACTTCTTTTCCTAGAATCAGAGCCTGTAACATTCTGAACCTCCACCTTCAAGGGGATGGCCTGTTGTGTTCTTGCCAGACTAGGCTCCTACTCCCAGCTGGAGTCTAGAAGTATAAAGGAGTGTGAAAATGAAAGATTAATGGGAAACAGATTTATTAAAACTTTCTCAGACACCAAAAATGATTGGGCTGAACTTAAAGGCTTAAGTCTGCAACTTCCTCCAATGGGGACACAATTAGGTTGAGTGTTTTTGTGACCCCACCCTCTCAGCCATGTCTGCTTTAAATAACAGTCTAAAATTCATATTAAACAAAACCAGCTGGGCTTTAAAAACTTGAAGAAAAGTTATCTTCCACTTGATAACAAAGAGCTCAGCAGGGAAATTACACGCAGACTTAATCATGCTAAATTTCCTTATTTATGCTTGGACTCATTTGTATGGTTTTGATTTTTGTCCACTACTTTGTTGTAGTTATGCATCCACTTGGAATAAAATGAAGGAAACTTCTACTAGATTTATCACTTTCTTGTAGAGGGTGTGTGCTTTGGTGCAGCTCTTATCACTAATTGCTCTACCTGTTGCCTTTAAATCAACCATCAAAACCCCTTAGCCAATTATTTAATTAGTTAGCACAATCTGGTGGTTGCCAATATACTAACAAGTCTTCCACAATAGCTTCCCCCTTTGCCTATGATGGAAAAAAAGCACCATGTACATAGGGTGTTTTTGCTCACAGGGAGGAAAAGGACCATGGAGACACTGAAATCTGTTGGGTTTTTTTTCCTTATTTTAAATAAAAACTATTCTAACTCCAACCAATAAGGGAGGGTTACCCCACTTAGCAAGCGGATGTAAAGGAGTCTAATACTGCTCTAGCTGAGTTCCTATATGTAGCAGTACAAAGCAGGGGACTCTCCATGTGGTAGAGGTTTGGTACAGCTTAATTCGAAGTAGCTTCACCTTGTCCACCATGAGCTGCAATAAGCACTGCTGAAATGGAGCTTGGTTTATTAACAGCTTGGAATCTGGGTAAGTAAAATTGGGTTTTACTTATACAAAAATGTGTAGGCCAAATTCTTGATTTCAGTGGAGCAGTACCTTCCTACACCACTAGATATCATAACCCTGAAAAATATGCTAAAATATATTAATGCAAGAGTACAGTGTTTGATATTTCAGATGTTCCTGGGGACAAATGTTTCAGACATGTCAGTTCCTTGGGGTGAAGAGGAATTATCCTGACACCTTGTGAAATTATTGAGCATTACAAAAAATCCCTACAGTCCTACTTTTATGATTTCAGGGTGAGAGATAGCTAGGCCAGAGGCAGTTTGCCTATCCTAATGTCGTGGAAACACATGCAGCATACTTTTGGGTCAGGTCAGCAGAAGCTTTTATTCAAATGAAACTACAGCTATAGGGTGTAGTTGGACATGGTGACATGGATTTCCCAAGCACTTGGAAGGAGTTCCCCCCAAGAGCAAAATCAGGAGGCTTATATGTTTTTAACAGTCACTTACAACTCACGTGATCATATAGTGGAGTTTGCTAGGAAAAGCAGTTACAAACAAACATTAGCTCATACTGCTTTGCTGTTATCAGGATGGGAACCATGGGGGAGGTGAGGTTAGTTCACAAACCTCCTTCTTGCACCTGGAAATCAGAGTTGTACATACTTTTTGCTATCTTCAAGGCCACGGTGAGCGAAGCAGTTGCAGAGGAGTTACAAAGAACAAACACTTTCTCTTATCTGTTCTACTGTACAGAGCCAGCAATTCCCCACAAAGCGGTTATGTCATCTTATAACTCAAATGATCAAAGTCTAAGGCATTTATTTTTTTCTGATTCCACACTAAGAAAAACTGTAATATTTCACAAACTTTTCTATTTTACAGGGACAAAACTAAGACTTTCCTATGCATTTGCATTGGGGGAGGGGGAGAGGGGTGTTTGTCTGTGGTTTCTTGTTGCAAAAAACAGGTGTGTATTCATTCTAGTAGGGCAGTGGTCAGAGCATTCATCTAAATTGGATGTGGGAGGTCCTGGCTACAGCCCTTAGTCTGGCTTATTCAGGTCAAGAGTTTGCACCTTAGTCTCCCACATCATGCATTAGGTTCTTGGCTTTGCTCTCTGACAAGTGTCTGGGGTTTGGGCAGAAAAAAATTCCATCTGGGAGCTAAGGATTGTAATGCAGCAAACTGGCGTTTTTCTGACGAAAACTAGTTTCTTTGGAAAGCTGACCAGCTCTACTCGGGAGATAAGTATTCTTTGGCAGGGATTTTACAGATTCCAGAGAGAAGGTAAACTTCACCTGAGCCTGGGAAATCATCCCAGCCATCCCCTTTAAGTTGGTGGTGGATTTATTCTAGGGATTTCTGTGATATACAGGAGAAAGTGCAGGTTGCCATTGGCACACCACTGCTGGCTGTGTTTTAATCCAGTATGTTTCCCTTTAGTTATCGCTGAGTTCCCCTTGCTCTGTGATTTGTGATAAACTTATACATTTACAACCAGATTCTTTCTTATGTATAAGGTCAGTCTCATTGCCCCACAAAACACCCTCAGTGCTTCCTCACTTCTAAATTATTTGGGTCAAAGTGCTAAATGCTCTGAATTGCACCCATTTGCCTAAATCCTGTAATTATAAATCTTTCTTGTTGCTCCACTATTACTGAACTAAGCGGTATTCACCTATGAGTGTCACTTGATGCAAGTGTTTGTGATTTCTCTCAGCACTAAGTATGATGAGATTGGATACCTGCATAACACATATCATTCCTTAAATCTGAAGGTAGAAAGGAGGAACCCCTTTCTACAAATCTCAGATCTTTCCTCCAATTACAAGTGAAGAGTATCTTTGTGATAGTATTCTGCTCACTCCAAAGATCCACAAATTGGGGTAGATGGATAAGGGGTGAAGTGAGTGTAGGAGTCAACAGATTGAGGAGCATATAGGGTAATCCTTTGCCTACTGAGGTTTAGAGAAGAAAATACTATGTTACAGTATGCAGATTTTCTGCAGGAGCTAGACCTGCCATGAGGATCACCCTTCTCTAAAGACATTCCCAGACACAGAAGTGCAGAGCCTGGGCTGGCAGAACTACTGGCATGGGCTCTGCAGCAGTAATGCGGGGGTGGGGGTGATGTTCATAAGGCAAGTCCCACATGTACACCCCCACCATACACATGCACCCACACCCCCCTTGCACTGCCATACACATGTGCCCACACCCCAGCCACCCTCCTCCCCACACACTTACAGTCGTCCCCCCACAAACCCCATACCCACCCACACCCTCCATATCCACACACACACACACACACACACACACACCCAACCCCATATCCATCTACACCCCCACACCTATCCACCCCCCAACAAAGTCCTCCACACACCCACAACCTCCCCCACACCCCACATACACACACATGCCCACAGCCCTCACAAACCTATACCCACCTACCCATACCCCCAGCACTTGCCACAATATACAGGAGTAAGACTTCATTTTAAGCTATTATGCAATCACCACAAATCCATGTAAATTGGGACAAAAAATAATTTTTAAATCAAATTAATGAATGTTGTAATAAAAGTTTGATTTTTATAATTTGGTATTTTCTGCTTCCGAGATGGTAACCCCCTTGCTAAAAGGAGTACTTCTGGGGATAAGGTTAGGGATTTCTGGTGGCAAAGAAAAGGGGTTAGGGTGCGGGACTTCTGGTCCCAAGATGGTGACCAGGGGGTGGAGCACCTATCAAGGGGTGGGGCTACCCATGCAGCCCTTGACAGCACACCAAAACTCAGTAAGCGGCCCTTCAGCCAAAATAATTGCCCATCCCTGGCCTGACACTTTGCAGAAATGCATTTGTTAGACTAAACCAAAAAAGTAGTGCCCCAATCCAGAAAAAAAGGCACAGAGATAACAATGATTCTTTCACTCAATTCAGTAGTGGTGAATACAGTACTGTGTCCAGTTTTGGGCCCCACACTTTAAGAAGGACATGGACTTGGAAAGAATCCAGTGCAGGGCAACAAAAATGAAAGAACTAGGCTTATTTACTTTGGAGAAGAGAAGACTGAGGGGAGATACATTTAGGACTATTAAAATAATTATGTAAACACTTAATCTTAGTGAAATCAGTTTAAAATTTCTCAGAAGAATGGAATGAATTCTCCCTCTCTTCCCCTGACTCTCCCCAACTGTGAAATTGTTAATGAATGGATTTCTCAGACATGGCAAAGATTCCTTCCATTTACTGAAATGCCCCATTGAAATTGTTTATAGCCCAATTCCTTTGCTTGAAAGGGGAATATTGGCCTCAGTGGGATAGTTTAAAAGATCGTTTTGCTGTAAATATCAGCCAGCTCTCCCATTCCCAATCTTTATTTTTTGTATGACTGCAGAACCCTAGCAACTCTGCATTAAAAAATTTATTTCAGTTAACGTGTAGCACTTGCAGGATGTGGAGACTGAAGTTAAGTAACCAAAACAAATCCTTGTAACTCCAGGCCTGCAGTTAAGTCTGTTCCTTCAACCTTTGCTCTTAAAACAGTTCTCATTTACTAACATAAGGAGTGACAGTGAAGAAAGGAGAATTCCAAAATATTATCAGGAGGAGTATAACCTGTGGTAAACAGACTTGCAAATATGGAAGACCAAATTGTTTTTGAGTTTAACTAATGATTTTGACCAACTCAAATTTCTAATGGTCCCAACTGAAATACCATGATTAGAAAGACCCATTTTTCAGAAAGCGCTGAAAATATATCCTGTGAAAATCAGCTTTAATATCTTGGGCAAAAGACCCTTGGTAGTGTACAGGAGGTCACAACTAAGAGAAAGTAGAGTGTAGTGCCTCTACTTCTTGTTGCTGCCTTCTATGTATCCCTTCAGAGCTTTGTGGACTGGGGTAGGGAGCTGCTCTATGTGGTACAGTCCTCTCAAACAGCAATTTCTTTCAAGTTCCTCCTAAATGAGAGATCTCGTAGGCCTGATGAGTTTTGCTCATTTGGGATGTGATTTCTTTTTTGTATTAATTTTAAAATTGTTTTCTAAATATCTTGCTATTTTATTTTCTGTGTCCTTGGGACTTTTAATCTGCATGCCTACTTTGAAATTTCTCTCACTCAAATTGCCAGAGCTTTAAAGTCCTAGATCCACTGTAGTTTCTCATCCATAATCCTCCCCTGTGAGAGGAAGGAAGAGCACTAATTTTTGCTTTAATCCAATGATTTTTACAAAATTTATTTTCCAAAGTTAAATGCATTTAATCTGTGATGACTTAAAGACTTGATACAGAAGCACAACAATAAGTCGTACAAACCACAGAGACTCTATCTCAGATACTCTGCCTCTCTCAGCCTGGCATAAATCAATAGTGATTCCATTGGAAGCGGTGGTATTGTGTTTTTTATTTAATGCTGATGTAATTGTATTCAAAATCTGCAACACTGATGCGGTATCTGAGCAAACTATTAGTAGCAAACAATTTATTCAGTCAATGTAGCCCTTCTGAATAGTATTTGATTTCACACTTATTTGAATAACAACAGACTTTTGCAGAAGTATTTTGGCCTGTTCCTAGCAAACTGTTCTCAGAAAGTCAGATCTTGGTTACATTGAAGTTGATGGTAAAACTTTCAGTGGCTGTGATCAAAAACTATTTGATTACACTACTCACCATCACTGATTCCCCAGTTATGCTATGTGATGAGCAAACCATTCTACTTTTGCCTGATCGGATGGTATCCAGTCACAAGAGATGAAAGGCTTACTTTTGAGGTGGTAAAATGTTCATTTACCTGAATGCCCATATTGTCCTATTCCTACTTGGAAAAGCATTTTGGTAAGTACAGTTTGTTCATATGCGTGTACCAGCAAAAACTATAAAAGGCCTTGTTGGTCCACCTATGACAATTCATGGCTCTTGGTAAGATCTTGCCCTGCAAGAAGAGCTGTTTATGCAGACCCTGGGCCTCATGTAGATTGGCCTTGCCTTCATAGGGACTTCATGAAGTCCACTTACTGGTTCTCCTGGCAAGATTGGAATCAGGGGTAGAGAATAATGCTGTTCTGCAGTATTTTTCTAGCTTTAGCAATGACATTATCCTACTTGCCAAATATCTGATATTCACAATATATATTAAACCTGATTCATTACAACTAAATTATATCAGTGCAGTTGCCATTCCACTGAAAATAAATACAATTTGATTCCTAGAAGTTTATTAACTTAGCTTGACTCAACATATTATTGAAAAGTCAAAAAAGAGAACCCACATCATGTAAAAATATTACTTTACCAAGACAAACATATTGAAACTATTTTTGAAATGCGCTTTATATCATTAAATATTAGCATCTCAACTACCATAGGTGGTACCTCCATCAATGCAGCTTACAGTTGCTTCTAACAATCTCAGCATCAATTTAGGGTCTTGCATGTTTCTTTCTAAAAAATGTGGATGATCCCTATTTATCTGACACTTTGCAGAAATGCATTTGTTAGACTAAACCAAAAAAGTAGTGCCCCAATCCAGAAAAAAAGGCACAGAGATAACAATGATTCTTTCACTCAATTCAGTAGTGGTGAATACAGTACTGTGTCCAGTTTTGGGCCCCACACTTTAAGAAGGACATGGACTTGGAAAGAATCCAGTGCAGGGCAACAAAAATGAAAGAACTAGGCTTATTTACTTTGGAGAAGAGAAGACTGAGGGGAGATTTGATAACAGCCTTCAAATACCTGAAGGGTGATTATAGAGAGTTTGGAGCTGATTTTTTTTCTCGGTGGCTATATCGGACTAGGAGCAAAGGCCTCAGGCTGCAGCTGGGGAAATTTATGCCCGAGAGTAAGAGGAGCCCTTTGATATAAAGATGGTCAGGCATTGAAAAAGACTACTTAGAGAAGTTGTGGAATCTCCATCCTTGGAAATTTTCAAAAGGAGGTGAGACAGACAATTGGCTGGGATAGTTTAGGCAGAGATGGTTTTACCTTGAGCATGGGGCTGGACTAGATGGCTTGAGGTCCTTTCCAGCCCTACTTTCCTATGATCCTATGAACTTTATGCACATGAACCAGCATCACTATGTAACAGAGAGCTTGGGTCTCTCTTCCTTTAAGGAAAAAAGAAGCCCAGAGAGAGAGCACTTCAGGGCAGGCAGGGTGCAGCATCTGCAGGTCACCATGGCAATGGCACAATTGGGCCAATTAGCAGGCACCTGCATGCAGCCCATCCAGTTTGAGTTTGCTGACCAGAAAGGGGGCAGGGCCCTGGGAGAATCTAAGCCCATGCCTCAGGTTTATATCCTCCTGAATGGGCTGCTATTTTGCCTTTGGAACCGCAGTGAGGTTTGGGGAGCTCGCAAGGATAGCTCAGGGCCAGAGGTATGCTGGCACTAGAGTTGAGAGGTTTCCCCTCTTAAAGGGGCCAGAGGGCTGCTTCTCCTTTATGTTTATGTTATAGCCTGGGGGCTTACAGTTTGAGTTGCAGTTTTACATTGGCAGTTTGGGTTGGGACTGTAGGGGCAGTATACAGAGGTCCCATTAGTGCCTGAGGGGCACGTGATTGCCTTGAACCATTCCAGGGACAGGTGGTTCAAGTGACTGTTGAACCTGGAGCACACAGAGTGAAGCCACACAGCCAGACATGGGCCAGGAGCTGGCCCCTGAGAGGGATGCAGCCAGACAGGGGCCAGGGGTTGGTGCCTGAAAGGGCCAAAGCAGGGCTGGTGCCTCGAAGTGAGGTCCAATACAGTGGGCTTAGGCTACCGGGCCCAGCTGAGAAGAAAGGGAAGGAGGCCAAAGCCCAACAGGAGATCAACATTACAATCATACCCGTGGGGCTTCTAGCATGGTGTAGGGAAGGAATGGTGCCACACAATTAGCCCCTATTGCTTTAGCTGCCCTACAGTGACATGGTCATGCAGAGGGGCCGAGTGAGCAACCTGGGAGCAGTAGAGGCCAGGAGGGTGCTGAGAAATCCCAGTGATAGTCCACTTGGATTGGGGCCCACATGAAGATCTATAGCCAGCCTCTATTATTATTGTTGTTGTTGTTGTTGTTATTGTTGTTATTATTATTATTGTTAATATTATTATTGTTAATTAATATATATTATTAATGTTATTATAATAATAATAACAATATTCCTTCAAGGCATGGCAGACAAGAAGGGAGGGCACCCTAGGGGCAGAGAGGGTCACAGTCACAGAGCCCCTGGGGCATCACAGCCAACCCTGGGACCCCGACATGCTTCACACTAATATTCAAAGAGATGAATTGAGCATGTCCCATAATCTATATGTTTGAGAAATTAGAGATGTCTGTGTAATATTAGGTTCCCATTCATATGATTAAAGGAGAATTTCTGTCCCATTTATACAAAACATTGAGGGAAAAACATACTCTTATCTCCCACCTCCTGTACATTTTCCTTAAAAATTTTAATGAATACCTTAGAAGTCCTAATAAAACCAAAAGGCTGTGAGTTGTTAGCACTTTTGAGCAGGATTTCCAGTATCTATGGTTGGTGCCTCATCTTGTACACTTGCTTTTATCTGAATTTTCCAGCAGCTAATAAGAACATACTTATGGTGCATGTGTACTTTCAACAGGGATGTGTTTCATGGCACCAAGATTGTGCACTTAGCACTCTGAAATACCATCTAGGCATTGCTCTCCGCACATTGCACGTCAGAGCCTCCAACATGTCCTTCAGTGTAAGTCAGGCCAAAAATCTTGGTCGGGGAACAGCCTGCAGATCCTGGTGAGGTAAGCAACTTTTCATTCATTACTCTACCACAATGACCAGCCAAAATTAAGAGATCCCCAAGTCCCTGCTAGCTTTGCAACCTTTCTGGTGTAAAGTGCTACTTCTCTCCAATTTCCTGAGATTCTGCTACACCTTTTGCTTACTCCTCAATGTCTACATTCCAAAAAGTAAGAGGAGTCATGGAAACCTGACACTTTTTTTGCTGAATGAGAGCATTTATTTTATTCCTAGATTGTAAAAATTCTAGCTAAATTATCTTTTTATAAATGGTTTTGAATCCATTAGGCAGGCAATATTTTCCTGCCAGTTCATAATCTCTCTATTAACATCCCTTTGCCTTGTTTTATTAACAGTTGCTGAAATATTTTAGTACTCAGATTAGCGTTATGACTGACAGCATTTTAATTGATAAATTAATTAGCACATTAATAGCTGAGGTTACACTTATTTAATAAATAAATAGGACAAAGAAGGATGTGTATTTGGGTATCTTTAAGAATTTACAAAGCGTCAAAAGTTACTTATTATACCCTGAGCTCAGAGGTGGTTAGTCTGAAGCTAGGCAGACAGTAGGGCTGAGTGACACCTTCAAGACTAACTTGTTGAGAGAGGCATGAGCTTTCATAGGCAACAGCCTACTTCATCAGATGCTCATAGGGTCTTATAAAGCAGCAGATGTTAACTTGATAGGTTCCCTAGCAGACAGATACAATCTGTGCTTACGTTACTTGACAACTCACTGCACCATACCTATGAAGATTTATATGCCTGACAAATACGTTTTAGTCTGGTGTGGTATGAATGGTGGTGATCCACAGTGTAGTATGAATGTTAAAAAGGGCAGTAGCATTTTCTGTTGAGCAGCCCAGTAAGTTAATATTCACACGTCTCATAAATCACTTGGTTCTCTGTCTTGTCGAACACCATCTGCAATATGTGGGAGGCAGAAATAACTTTCTATGGAGAAAGCTAGGACAGAAGAAGTTTTCAATGACACACAACCCACCTGCATACTGGTGTTAGTGATTCTGTATAAAGTTGATTGGAAAATGAGAAATGTTTTCTGTAGGGTTGTTGGTTGTAGCCATGTTGGTCTAAGTGTAAGGTTCGACCTAGAAACTACTATGCAAAGCCTAAGCAAAAGTGAATGTTATGTGACGAATGCCCATCTGCAATGATAAGGAGCAGACAGTCTTAGATAGAGGAAGCTTGAAAACAAAAACAGAATCAGAGTTACTGGAACAAAGAGCTCATTAAAATACTAAAAATCACACCCCTAGACGGGGAAGATATATGCTAATGAAACATATATGTATGTTAATGAGATACATAGCTAAAACACAGGTATAGAGACATGCTTAGTAAAGAACTCCTTGCGTCACTCCTTTATAACCAATTAGCAAACAAGGATGCTTATGAAGATTCAAACTCTTGTATATAAGGGGCTTAGTATTGCGTATATGCGGTGCTTGTTTTGTGAAATTATTCCGCTTGCACCTTTTATTGCTAGCAATAAATCTTGTTTATACTTTCACCCCTGGTATCTTTATTGGCCTTTGCATACCGGGCACGAACCCAGACTTGAGTTGGGGCCTAACAGTTTTTGGCACCCCAGATGGGACTGCCGTAGATAAGCTTTGCCCGGACTAACTGACGACCAGCTGATCTGCTTTTCCTTATCAAATGTCGGGCGCGCCCCGGGATTTCTTTTCCCGGTGAGACTTTTGTTTCAGGAGGAGCTGGATCGCTGAGGCGGCAGTAGCCTAACGGTGCAACGCCATAGAGTGAAAGTATCAGTAACAGGCACCTGGGTAGAAAGGGAGAGTAGAAAGAGAGGGTAGAAAGGGCATAAGGCCTACCGTCAGTACGTCTGCCGGGGATTATCTCTGTAAATATTCTGTCTGGCCCGAGTCCAAGACCAGTGATTTTTTCCCTTGTGAGGACAAGGACTAAGAACAGATCCCTGGATCCCAGGTAAGTCGGACGGTCAGAACCGGGAAGGCAGTCCTGAGATGGGTACTATTAACAGTAAGGTTAGGAAATGTACCCCCCTGTCTTGTGTATTGGGACATTGGGCAGAGTTTGGTGAGGATCCTATGACTAAGAAGAAAGCTAAATTCTTCTGTGAAACTGCATGGCCACACTATCAGCTAGATGATAAAGAATATTGGCCTCGGGAGGGAAGTGTTAATTATAATACCATCTTACAATTGATTTTGTTCTGCCGGCAGAATGGTAAATGGGAGGAATTGTTGTATGCGCAAGCCTTTATGTCTCTTTGTAGAGATAAAAAAGTTTTGGAGGAATGTGGATTGGGGGAGGGAGTTGGGATCTGTGAGATGGCTGTGGCTCGACCAACTGCAAATCCTGTCCTGGACTGTCCGGAGCCGGAGGCTCCCCCCCCTCTGCTGCCTTTACCTTATTCTCTTCCTCTTCCTCCTCCTTCTCCTGATTCATCTGATTCCTCGTTGGCATCTGCTCTTCCTGCTTCTTCCCCCCCTGAGGCAGAAGTTGTAAATACTCCCCGACCCAGGGATCTGGAACAGTGCCAACCATGGCCGTCAGGTGCTTGGCAATCTCCAGACTCCCCGACTTCTCCTGATATAAGCCCGGGAGGAGGGTGGAGAGTACAGTTAGAAGCAGACTCCGGGGTTAAGGGAAAACATCACAAGGAATCTGATCCTGGCCGTGGGAAGGGAAATGGGGTATTTCCCCTAAGAGAACAAATGGTACCCAGGCCTCTCGAAGATGACGGTGAGCCAACCTACCGTCAAACCTTTGTGCATGTTCCTTTCAATACCTCAGATTTGTATAATTGGAAGAACAATAACCCCAGCTTGAGAGAGAATCCTGAAAAGGTACAAAACCAGTTTAAAACAATTTTCAAAACCCATAACCCAACTTGGGCAGATGTTCAGTCTCTTTTAGATATCCTGTTGACACCAGATGAAAGGAGAATGGTAGTGAACAAAGCTCGTGAGTACGTGGAAAAGGAAATTACTGCAGGGAACCTGCAAGGAAATAGAGACAATCATGTCCCCATCCAGGAGCCAGATTGGAAACCAGACCAAGATATGACCTCCATCCGTGCCTATCTAGAATATATCCTCCGAGGATTGAGAGATGCTGTGAAAAAACCTCAAAATCTCAGTAAGGTGTATGAGATTCGACAGGAGACTAATGAGACCCCAAGTGCTTTTTTGGAAAGAATTTACACTACTTTCAGGCAATACACTCGTGAGGATCCGGAGGATGCATCGAACGCTCGCATGGTAAATATGATCTTTATAGGTCAGAGTGCACCAGACATTAGAAAGAAATTGCAGAAGGCAGATGGAGCAACAGGTATGCCTATTTCCCAGCTAGTAGACATTGCTTACCAAGTATTTACTAACCGAGAAAGTATTCAGGAAAAGAAACAGGACAAGAAAGAGGAGAGAAAGATGAAAATGCAGGCAGCCCTAGTGGCAGCTGTTGGGGAAAGTGAAAAGAAAGAAGAGGAGAACAGTGGATTGTTCGCTTTTGGAAGGGATTCAGATTGAAGGGGACCGGAGGCCCGGGAGGGAAAGATAACCCAGATCCCAGTGTCCCCTGACGAGCCTCTGGTTAAAATGCAACTAGGGGACAGAGATGAATTGGTAGATTTTCTCGTCGATACAGGTGCTGCCCATTCTGTCTTAACTCAAAAACTGAAACCTTTAAGTAAAAAGACTGTGCCGGTGGTAGGGGTTACAGGGAAGGCAGTAACACGACCCTTCCTACAGCCAATGACCTGTAATCTTGGGCAGGCCGAAGTTACCCATCAATTCTTGTACATGCCAAACTGCCCCGTTCCCCTTTTAGGGAGAGACCTCCTCTGTAAACTGCAAGCTACGTTGTCATTCCAGGATGGGCAAATGTTTTTAACAGTGCCTCCTGAAAAGGGGTGGCATTTACAGGCTTGCCTTCTCGGCCTTCTCCAAGAGGAGAGTACACCGGATATTCCTCAACCCCTGCTCGATGCTGTTGTTCCATGGGTATGGGCAGGTCACTGACCCGGGAAGGCTAAAAATGCTGACCCTGTGAAGATTCAACTTTTGCCAGGGGCCCAGCCTCCATGTGTGAAACAATGCGGATGGAAGCCAGGAAAGGACTGAAGCCGTTAGTTGAACAGTTCCTAGAGTATGGCCTTCTCCGTGAATGTACATCAGCTTTTAACACACCCATCTTGCCTGCGAATAAGCCTAAGAGTAATGAATATCGTTTCGTTCAAGACTTGAGAGCTGTAAATAAAGTGGTTGTGAGTATATACCCGGCCGTGCCTAATCTGTACACCTTGCTATCTGCTTTGAACCCAGATCATAACTGGTTTACGGTTATTGATTTAAAAGATGCTTTCTTCTGTATACCGGTAGAGAGGGGATCTCAGGAAATATTTGCATTTGAATGGGAAGACCCAGATACTAGCATTAAGACTCAGTTGTGCTGGACTGTTTTACCCCAAGGATTTAAAAACAGCCCAACCCTATTCGGCAATGCATTAAGCAAGGATTTACGCAGGCTAAAATTGCCACTGTCCTTTGCTCTTTTGCAATATGTGGATGACTTGCTTTTAACAGCCACCACTGAAGCAAGCTGCCTGGAAGGAACAATTTGCCTCCTTAATTTTCTGGGTCAACAAGGATATCGGGTTTCCAGAAATAAAATGCAGCCCATATCCCAGAAAGTCACATATTTGGGATTTGAATTACAGCCTGGTCAGAGAGCCCTGTTGCCTGAAAGAAAAGAAGCTATATGCCGGCTGGCACCCCCAATAACAAAGAAACAACTACAAAGATTTTTAGGTACAGTAGGTTTTTGCAGGATTTGGATTCCAAATTTTGGGGTTATTGCAAAACCTCTATACGAGGCAACACACGGAGATGAAAAGGTACTTGAATGGACTGAAGAGTGTGAGCAAGCATTCTGCCACTTAAAGCAGGCTCTCATTGAAGCACCCGCCTTAGGACTACCGGACATGAGTAAGCCTTTTTCCCTTTTTGTGCATGACCGAGGTGGGGTAGCCGTGGGAATCTTAACACAGAAATTGGGTAGCTGGCAACGACCAGTGGCATATTTTTCAAAAAAATTAGACTTTGTGTCATGTGGATGGCCTGCTTGTCTCCGGGCTGTTGCTGCTACCTGTCTGCTAATACAAGAAGCTGAAAAATTAACCCTAGGCCATGAAATGATTGTATATGTTCCTCACGCAGTACTTACAGTCTTGGAACAGAAAGGAGGAAACTGGTTAACTCCGGGACGAATGGCTCGACATCAGGCCATCCTCCTAGATAAGCCTGAAATAAAATTGGCCATTTCTCGCAATGTAAATCCAGCAACACTGTTGCCATCTATGGGTGACACACCAGATCTTGTGCATGATTGTTTGCAAACATTGGAAACTGTTTATTCTTCAAGACCAAATTTGAGAAACAGACCTCTTGAAAAAGCTGACCTGGAGTTCTACACTGATGGCAGCTCGAGTATAGAGAATGGAATTCGAAAATCCGGATACGCTATCGTGACTGCACAGAATGTGATAGAAGCAGGACCTTTAAACCCATCTGTTTCAGCTCAAAAGGCTGAACTCATTGCTATGACTCGGGCTTTGCAATTGGCGGCCAACAAAACTGTCAATATTTATACTGACTCTAAATATGTTTTCCTTGTTTTACATGCTCACGGAGCGCTATGGAGAGAGCGAGGTCTACTTGATTCAAAAGGAACAGGCATTAAGCATAGCAAGCAGATAAAAGCCCTCCTCAAGGCAGTCTGGGAACCAAAAGAGGTAGCGGTAATGCATTGCAAAGCACATCAAAAAAAAAAAATGATGATCCCTCCACGAAAAGTAATCGATTTGCTGACGCTACAGCAAAGAAAGCAGCTAAAAAACCTCAGACAGACTTGCTGCCCAAAGTAAGTAATCTGTTACCTCTCCTCCCAGACTTATACCAGCCTGTGACACCACAGTATGGGGAAAGAGACAAACAATTGATAAGAGAGTTTCAAGCAAAGAAGGGGGAGCACGGGTGGCTAGTAGCAAAGGATGGCCGCATTATCATCCCAGCTGCCTGGGTTCATGTGGTAGTGAAGAGAGCTCATCATGGCACCCACTATGGACCCAGGGCCCTGATAAGGTGGATCAGTCACTATGTAACTGGAGTGGGATTAAGAGAGGCTGCCAAGAAGGTATCAGAGACATGTGAGGTCTGCCAGAGAAATAACCCAAAAGGAGGGAGAAAAGAAACTTCAGGACATCAGAGAATAGGCAATGGGCCAGGAGAAGAATGGCAGGTGGATTTTACTGAGTTACCCCGGCAACAGGGGATGAGATATCTCCTTGTCTTTGTGGACACTTTCTCTAATTGGGTTGAGTGCTTCCCATGTCGGACTGCCCAAGCCCGAGAGGTGGTCAAGGCACTCCTACGAGAAATCATACCTCGCTTTGGACTTCCAAAAGGAATAGGGTCAGACAATGGCCCACATTTCATTGCACAAATTACTCAGAAGGTTTCTGAGTTCCTGGGAATCAGCTGGCATTTACACACCCCTTGGCGACCCCAGTCCAGTGGAAAGGTGGAACATATGAATCAGACCTTAAAAAGACACCTTGCAAAGATTTGCCAAGAAGCTCGACTCAAATGGCCAGAGGCCCTACCCTTGGCCCTGTTACGAGTAAGGGTCGCACCACATTCTAAATTGGGATTAAGCCCATTTGAGATAATGTATGGTAAGCCTTACCCTCTGAGTCTGCCCATGGGTACTGAACAACAGTTACATGTTTTAGGAGAGGGAATGATTAGAGAATATGTATGGTCTTTGGTTTCTGTTTTGTCTTCCATCCATCAGCAGGTACGGGACGTGCTGCAGACACAGAACCAGTCTCCTGCCCCGGAAAATCGATTATTACCTGGGAGTTACGCTCTTGTGAAAGATTGGAACAAGGAACCACTTTGAGCCAGATGGAAGGGCTCATATAGAGTAAATTTAACGACCCCGACGGCAGCAAAGCTCGAAGGAATCAAGACTTGGATACATTCCAGTCGCCTAAAGCCGGCGGCTGAACCAGAACAAGAAGAAACTCCTGCAAACTCCGGGACCGGAGGCAGAGAACAGTGGAAGGTGGAGCCAATAAGGGACTTAAAATTCCTATTCAAAAGAAAGGAACTTTGAATAATTTGTCAATCTTTGATCAAGTTTTACAAGCCTTAGTATGAAATTGTTCAAGGTTTTAGTGTGGGGCACCCTGATCTGTCCACTCCTACTTATAGGAGGGGAAAATCTTTTACCACAAGAATTTGACCCTCAGGAAAATGTCTGGATTTATCTGGCCCAGGAAATATTAAATAGAACAGACTTCTGCTTAGCGGGAGGGATCAATGCTCATCTGGTTTTTACCTCATGCTTAATTGCAGTACCTACCCCTTTGAAAATCTTACAAAATTATACTAAGCTGAAAGATGTAGAGAAGGAAAATATATATCAGGATATATATAAGTGGGGGACTATTGTAAAAGAGAAAAGCAGAGACATGTTTTCTGTACGGGTTCAGGCAACAGCTAATGCTTCTGAATGTTTCTTAATAGTGAATTGTACCAATAATTGCTTTGAATTGAACCAAGGTAGAAAAATCTTCTGTAATAAGACCAGTCAAATATCCTATGTATACACACATACCATCCTTCCTCGAGGATGGTTTCTGGCCTGCGGGAGAATGATATATTCATACCTTCCAGCGAATGCTACTGGGGGACCATGCACCATTGCCCGGGTAACTGTAGCTCTTCCAAGGAAGTCTGACCTAATGCACACTGAACAAACCCCTCTTGGTGGGAGGTTTAAACGAGCATACACTACTCTCACTGCTGATTGTGACGAGAATGATTCCCCTGGACTATTATCTAAGGCAGAATACATAGCATTAGCTGCATCTATGGTGGGAGTTCCGGGTCTTGCTGTAAGTAATAGCAGAAATCTTAATGCAGTGGCCTGTGTTTTAGCAAAAGGACTAAATGCTACATCTCGAGCGCTCTCAGCCTTGAATGCTGAACAAAAACAACTAAGGAACGCTGTCTTAGAGAATAGAGCCGCTATTGATTATCTCTTGTTGCGACACAATCTGGGGTGTGAAACCTTAAAAGGAATGTGCTGCTTCAACCTCACTGATAATTCTGTGCTAATTGAAGACAAAATTGGTGCCTTACAACGATTGACACAGACGTTGAAAGAATCATCTGGCTTAGACTTTTCCTGGTTAACTTCCTGGCTTCCCAGTTTTGGATGGTTGAAACAGTTGTTTTGTATGGTTATTCTGTTTTGTTTTATAGGGATTATGGTTTGTTTCTGTATCCACTGTATACTGGTTTGTATCGCATCTATCTTCAGGCCTAAGGTAAATCAAATGATTTTGCAAACAAAGAAAGCTGAGAATACTAGATTTGTGTTAAGTCAAATTGAATGGAGCAATCATAATTAATAATAATTATGAATGCTCCAGATGAGGGAAATGTAAGGTTTGACCTAGAAACCACTATGCAAAGCCTAAGCAAAAGTGAATGTTATGTGTCGAATGCCCATCTGCAATGATAAGGAGCAGACAGTCTTAGATAGAAGAAGCTTGAAAACAAAAAACAGAATCAGAGTTACTGGAACAAAGAGCTCATTATAATACTAAAAATCACACTCCTAGACGGGGAAGATATAGACTAATGAAACATATATGTATGTTAATGAGATACATAGCTAAAACACAGGTATAGAGACATGCTCAGTAAAGAACTCCTTGCGTCACTCCTTTATAACCAATTAGCAAACAAGGATGCTTATGAAGATTCAAACTCTTGTATATAAGGGGCTTAGTATTGCATATATGCGGTGCTTGTTTTGTGAAATTATTCCGCTTGCACCTTTTATTGCTAGCAATAAATCTTGTTTATACTTTCACCCCTGGTATCTTTATTGGCCTTTGCATACCGGGCACGAACCCAGACTTGAGCTGGGGCCTAACATAAGGACATAGGCAAACATGTTTTCTGTGAAACTCTTGAAAGAAATCAGAAGCTTCTTTTCCTTTTCCTTTTTTGTAAAAAAACAAACAAACAAAACACACACACATTTAAGCTTTTGAGATGCATTTTTTATAAAAAATGTTCCCCCAAATGGTCATTCTTTTTCCCTGTCAAATTTTTGGCTTAGATGTTATTCTGAGTTTCCTTGCAGAGAAATAAATTTGGACACATGGGCATTTGAAGACAATCTGGCTCTGCCCATTCACAGAATTAGCATAATTGGAATTTGCCAAACAGTTTAAAGAATCTGGGAGCAACTTTGTGACAAACTCTTGCCAAGCTCCATTTGTTGCTCCATTTGAGTGTCCAGACAAATAACCTTATTTAAAAGGTAGGGGCTTGAACCTTTAAATGAGAAATGATCCCTTCAAGTCATTGACTGTAGGGGTTTTGCTGCAGACCCTCTGTTTACTCTGCTGTCTTTGTGAAAGGAGTAAAATCCATAACAAGGACAGAAATCATTGATCTGAAGCCTTTAAAATTGATTGGAGCAAAAAGTGTATACTAAGCATTTTTAGAAAAAAACTGGCACATATCATTAGCACATTGAGAGCAGAAAACTCCCAACCTACAATATAATTCCCATCCACTAACAAAGCTTTTACTCCACAGTTAAAATTTCTTTCCTGGCTTTAAAAATCCCATAGAGCCAAAGGAGCAGAGAACCAACAGGAAGTTTGATAGCCTCTGCACTGAGAAGATTTTAAGAGCTGCACAGTTCCCAGTGCACATTAAGAATATTTATTGGTCCTACAAAAATTATGAATAGGGATCTACTTAAATCATGCCGGAAGTACACTGTGCAGTGGCTCCTTTCATCTTACTCTTTTCACCATCCGCCCCGCCACTCTGCAACTGATTGGCAGAGGGGCCCCAGCAGCCCCAACACTTGCTGCTTATTCCTAATTAGCTGGGAGGCAAAAACCATGGCTATAAATATGCCATGGTTTTTGCCTCCCAGCCGATGAGCGGCAGGCAGTGGGGCTGCCAGGGTCCCTCAGCCAATAAGCAGTGGGAGGCAAAAACCATGCCATATCTGACCAGGAGGCAAAAACTGTGGTTTTAATCAGGAGTGAGTGGCAGGGCCTCTGGGGCCCTTCTGCCAATCAGCAGTGGGGAAGGGTAGAAGGGAGTGGCACGTGGCAAAAAGCAAGATTAAAGGAGCTGCTGCTTAAAAACTGTGGCATATTCTTGAGCAGAATCTACTGACCTGCTCTCAAAAAACTGGTTGCTTACAAATGTAAAAACATTTTTGCAGACCAAGTTTGTAATGCTCTGAAAGCAGAACCAATACAATTGAGTTGCACAAGCAGGAAGGCTATCTTTAATAATGCTGCATAATGGTTTTTCCCCCCTTTTAATGACAGAGATCATGGCCAGCTTGATCAATAAGAGCCCCTATCTTGGAATTCCCGTGGTCTGTAACAGCCCTCTGCAAAAGCTACTTCAGCCCATCAGACTGTGAAAGCAGCACCTGTATGGCTTCACAAGCTGCAAAGAACATTTCTCTTCCTTCACCCCACAGACCTTTCTTACAGGTATCCAAGTCATTTGATCTGGATGCTAGGAAAATATATATAGCTTTTCTGTAGCTCAGTCAACTTCAGTAATAAAATGTTAGCATCTCTTTGGTTCTCCCCCACTTGTACAGCATGATGCTGTTGGTTCCCAATACTGAAGGGGGATGGTCTGATTGCAAACAAGGAAACTGAGAATAGTTTTCATGGGTCTCTTTTTCAATTAAAAAGAAATGTATTGATTTTTTTTTCTTTTAAAATCATAAAAACAGCTGTATTGCAACTAGCTTTCACATTTAAATGTTGCCTCCAAAGTACTGGACCATGTTCTCTTTAAATTAGAGGACCCAATGGATATTAAAATGAAAAAGCTGTGCACTGCATTGTACAAGTTATCTACAATCATGCATATTATAGGAGGAGAATTTCAGTCTTTTTAATTGTTGGTTCTTGAAGTACTATAGGTGTATATGGGTTTCCCTTCCAAAAGGCCTGGAGAGCAAGGCCAGGGTTGTCTTTTGGATCTTTAGCAGTTTACCTTTAAACAATGCAGCAGCCTCAGAGATCTGAACAACACACTGAACATGAACAAATTTACCCGTTTTTAATGCTTCTGTGAAATTTATAGTCAAATTCCTTCTTTCAGTGAACTGTATTGAAAGACACTCTGGAGAGTTATAACAAGTTTTTGTCTGTAGTGAGACTTTCAAATCCTTCTCTTTAGCCTGGTAATGTAAAATCCTTTCAAAATGGTAACTTTTGGAATCCCGTATGTAACCTGAGATCAGAACATGACTCAGAATTGCGTGGAAAGTTTAGAGAAACTAGACCTCTATCTTGTCAGGTACTATTTAGTCTCTCCATTATGCCGAATTCTCAAAAGGAACAGATAGGGGCTGTACCCTTTTAAAACACATAATGACTACACAAATTTGTGGACCATGGTGGAAAAAGGTCTGAAGGTATAGGAAATAATAGTCAGACTTGTGTTTTGAAAGTATCTCATTCTACTAATCTCTTCAGGCAAACTGTTCTTTAAAGGAGGTCATGCACATACACTGCTAAAAGGATCATTCTCTAAATGTTTAGCCTTTATTTTGGAAAAATGTTACTGGAGGGCTTTCCAGATGTGGAGTTGGGGTATGGGATGTAGAAGATAGAGGGACCTAACTTTGAGCAAAGGAAATTACATACTGACAGACTTCTCCAACTGGGAGAGCTGGAGTAATGGCAGCCATCTTGCTAGGAGTATATCTTGCTTCTTTTTATGTGGAAATAGTTAAATGGGATCAGGATTTGCCTTTATATTAAATTACTCAAAATCTATTGCTTTTATTTTTAATGGGGGTCAGGATTTAAACTATAAAGTACATAAATGGTAGGAGCTGGCACTAGTAGTAGTTAGGTGAATTCCATTGGTTTCTGTTTGTTGATAGCTAGAAGGCTAACTAGTTCTATGTATAGCAATGGTCTCCAACCTTTTTAAGTAGGAAATCACCTTTGGCATTTAAAAGCAACCCACAATCTACCATGTGCCGCCACCAGCCCCCTCCCCCCCACCCAGCATGCATACTCAGCCCCCACAACCCCAGTCTCAGTTAGGCTCCAAGATCTACTACAAGAGGCTCTGAGATATAGCAGTGGATCAAGATCCACTGGTTGGTGACCACTGATGTATAGGGACCTACCAAAATCATGGTGGAAGTGCATTGTACTCCTTTAATCTTGCTTGTTTTGCCACATACCACCACTGTCACCCTGATTGAAGGGGCCCCAGAGAAGCTGCCACTTGCTGATGATCAGCCAGGAGGTAAAAACCAGAGTTTTATATATACCGCAGTTTTTGCCTCCCTGCTGATCAGCACTAAGTGGCAAGGCCACTGGGATGCCTTGGCCAATCGGGGAGTGTAGGAGGGCCTGGTGCAGCAATATAAGCAAGATTAAAAGAGCTGCTTGCATTTCTGCCATGATTTTGTTAGGTCCCTAAACTGTGTGTGTGTGTGTGTGTGTGTGTGTGCGGGCGTGCACGTGTGCATGCACACTTTTGTGCACATGAGCTAAAGTAGTCTGCAACCCTGCTAAACTGAGTAAGGAGATTATGTTCACAAAGGCCAAAAATCAGTTTGGTCCTATATGTCTACTGTAATATTTGTGATTTTAGGGCATCACTGAGTCCTCTATTTTGCCTGTGGGCTGATTGTATTTTGTATAGGGTGAGAACTGTGGAGGAAATTTTCTGGAAAGTAACCGTTTTCCATTCTTTGATAGTGAGTAGAAACTGTCTCCCCCACTGCTTTGCTTGAGCAGGTTAATGCTTACTTCCAACGCCCATCATACCATAGGAGGCAGGCTAGAATCAGTAGATCATGTTGCATTTTGGTCCACTGATACTTCTGACAGGTATCCAAGCTATGTCAGAATGGCTGTCATGCTTGGGGTGCATGGTAGGAGTAGGAAGCATGTGATTATTTGCCATTTGATGATTCATTCACACTGGGGAAACATACTGCTCTCTGCTTCTTCTCAGTTTAAGGGGAGGTGCAGATGCTCAGAACTTCTGAAAATCAGACTATTTATCAAAGTGCCTACATAAGAATTTACCTGTCTCACCTTGAGGTACCACGTTCTGCAAATCTTGGCCTTCACGTGTTGCCACTGCCAATAAACCTGATGGCTCCTATCTGCATGTTCAAATCTGTGAGGAACTGATCAACCTCAATTGACTGAGCAATTCACAGGATTGAAGGTTTAAATTTATGATTTTAAACTGAACACTGCTTGTGTGTGTGCATATGCTCATACTCAAGTTAAAATAATCTTAGAACACAACAGAGCTAAGTATGCATGAACGTGTGTGTGTGTGTGTGTATGTGTGTGTATTTGTTCCCTGCCAAAAAATAGCTACGAGGAAATCCTATAACCATTAATCTTGTGTCGGTAGCCTAAAGGAGAAATCTTTATCATAATGGCTATTATGCTTCAGCATTCCCCTTCTACTTGTACATAAACCAAAGTGATTTTTTTTTTCCTTCTCCTTTCTGGTTTTCAGAAAGTAGGAAAAAAGCAGTCGTCTACCTCATGACTGAAAAGTGATAGCATTGCACATGTTTATGACTCAGTAAATCTGAAGGCTGACTGGACACAGCACCTATGTAGTAGTAATAAGGTTGTCTAGTAATTTTCTTGTTTTTCTTTCTGTGAAAAAAGTGTGTGCAACTAGGAAGGAAAATCATCTTTGTTTCCTCATTTGCTGAATAAAAACTGATCTTAGTAATGAAGCTGTATTTTCTGCTTTAGTCCACTTATGGCCTTTTGGCATATGTGATCTGCTAGTTCACATCCTTGTTCAAGTCAGTGGGAATTCTATAAACATAATTTCAGTCTACTATGTGACTTCTAGATTTGAGAACCAGGCCGGATAGCAAGCTCAAAGTCCCATAAAAATCTTTTTAATATTGCTACATATGAAATGAAAAGATTTCGATCTTACAGCATCAAAGAAGCCTTTACGTTCTCAGTATAGCCCTTGAGGCCTGTAGAAGTAGTAGTAATAAAAAAAGAATACTGGAGTTTGGCAGGTGCTGTTGTTGTTCTTAGTTTGGGGGGTGGGGGGAGGGGGGAGTTAAGCAGTTGTTTTCAATAAATATAAGGCTGAAAGGTTTCATTATGATTGTGCAGTCTGACCTCCCACATAATACAGACCATAGGATTCCCCGTATTCATTTCTTCTACCAATTCAGCAGCTGAGCTTAACCTGCAGTATATGTTTTGGAAATATTCTGTCTTATCTTTAAAATTTCTAGAGATGGCAAACCTACCACTATACTGGGCAAGCTGTTCCAAGGGCTTATTACCCTGACTGTCAACACTGCATCTTATTTCTGGGCCAAATTTGTCTACTTTCACATCCCAGCCATTAACACTCATTGAACCAGTGTCTACTTCATTTGAGTGCTCTGTTAAATTCCTATTCCTTGTCGAGAAGGATCTTTGAATAAGTGTGGTATCTTTTATTTGACCAACTAAATAGTTGGAAAAATTGTTCTTTGCAAGTTTTGGGGCACAATCACCTTTCTTCAGGCACAGGGAGTTTCTGCTGGTGTTTTGTGTGCTCTCCTGGGTGGAATAGAAATAGAAACCAATATGCAAAATGCAGAGCTGTATGCAAATGTAGGGCAGTGAAGATCAGAGTCGAAGGCAGACAATAGCTGTGAGACAGGTGGGGGGGGGGGGGCAGGGGGGAACATTGACCTGGTGATAGAATGTTTCTGGTAAAATGTAGAGAGGTTAGCTGGGATTACTGGATGCCAGACAGGTTTCATGTGCCATAAATCCAATGTCTATATTTAGTCCATGATTTTTTTGTAACTCGTAGATTTATGAAGTGAAGTTTATAGGTTCATCTATGAAAGGTGTTTTATAAATTCCCTTTGAGCATTAGAACTGAGAGATTGGAGAGAGAGTGGTTGTCCTGGGAGAAGTGCGCACCCACAAGTAATTGGGTATTTTTGTCTTTGATAGATTTTCAGTGTGCGTTCATTCTGGTATGCAGTTGTTTGGTTTCTCCTTCATTTTTTCCACCAGGACATCTAGTGCACTGGATGAAATACATTACATTACATTTCTGGAGGGGCAGGTGTAAGATCCAAGAATGGTGATGGTTTTGTTGGGGGGTATAGTTATTTTGGGAGTGGTGGCCATGAGTTGGCAGGTTTTACGTTTCTTTTCACAGCATGGTCTGGATCAATTTGGTGTGCTTTGGACCATAGGGAGCTTGCTTTTGGTGAGGTTGGTGTGGTTTGGTGCTTGTTTAAAGGATAGGATGGGTGATTCTAGGAAGATCTCTTTAATAATTGGGTCGTCTTCTAGTAGGGGTTGCAATTGTTTGAGAATTTTCCATATAGGTTCCAGGGAAGGATGGTATGTAACAACTTATGGTGTGCGATTTGTGGGGATTTTCTTTTTGTATTGCAGCAGTTCTTCATCTGGCATTTGGGTGGCTCTTTCAAAAGTGCAGTCTATCTCTGGAGGAGTGACCTTGTTGAGTGAAAGCACTTTTAAGATTTGCAAAGTGATGATCATGGGTGTTCTCCTCAGTACAAGTTCAATGGTATTGTAGGGCGTGGCTGTGTATTATATCTTTCTTGGTGTGTATAGGTGATTGCTGGTTCTGTGCAGATATATGTGTTGGTCTGTAGGTTTCTTGTATATGGTTATTTGTATTTTACCATTCTGGATAATGTTCATAATGTCTAAAAAGGAAGTGTTGATGCTGAAGCAGTGATATTTATTGAATTTGTGATGGAAATGAGTCAGATGGCAGGTTTTTGGTACAAATGATAAAGAGGTCATCTCTATATCTTAGGTATAGCATGGGTTTGATAGTGCATTTCTTAAGGATGACTTCTTCCAGCTGGCTCATATAAAGGTTGGCATATTGTGGGGCCATTTTGGTGCCCATAGCTGTGCCCATGCACTGGAGGAAGTGTTGACTATTGAAAGTGAAGTTACATGTGAGGATGAAATGTATAAGTTCAGTAACATCTTTAGGACTGTACTCTGATTTGTAATCTTGCTCTTGTAGATATGTAAGGCAGGCTTGAATGCCATCCTGGTATGGGATGTTGGTTTATAAAATAGTAACATCCATGCTATTGCTGGGAAAGTGGGTCTGTGTTGTTTAGTTTTCATTGAAAGTCTGTTGTGTCTTAGACAAAACTTGCTCTTTGGGTAACAAGAGGTTTTAGGATGGATTTGATGAAACCAGTTATATCCTCAGGGTTCCATAGTTGGATATGATAGGTCTGCCTGTATTCCCTTGTTTGTGGATTTTAGGGAGCATGTAATAAGTCCCTGGGTTTGGTAGTAGGGGGATCAAGTTTCATAGTTTTTACTGATAGTTTATATGGAAGTGATTTGATGGTGGTGTTGAATTTTAAGCTGAAAAGAGGGAGTTGGATCTTCCTTTAGCTTTTTGTAGTAGGTGGTTTCAGGGTTGTCTGTTTAACTTCTATGTAGTCTTCATGGTTAAGGATAGCCATATTTTCTCAGTTTTTTATCATCTGGTTTTATTACTATTTGGTAGTTGGATCTTAAAAATTCTAAGGCCCTTCTCTCCAAAAGGGAGAGGTTGTTATGGTGGTGGTTGTTGTTGATGTCATTGTTCATTCTTTCCCTGAAACAGTCAATATTGTGGTTGAGGCTTGAATTTTGTCCATTGTTTGATGTCCAACCTAATTGTTTTGGGAGATTATTTTTCCCCTCGATGCTGTCAAAAGATGAAGTGTTGTTGGAAGTGGATTCATTTTGGTTGTGTAAATATTCCTTGAGATGGAATTTTTGGTTGTGGAAATATTTCTCTTGTAAGTACTTTATGACTGTGATCAAATCAATCCTTAACCTTCCTTTTGAGCTCTGGAGCCTCTGGTATCTGTCACTAGTTCCAGTCCTTTGGTGGGTCTTCTATGAATCCTCTCTAGCTTTTTGATATCCTTCTCAAAGTGTGAATATCAGAATTGGACCCAGTGTCTTAACATCATTCTCACCCATTAAATAAGATAATCTCTTTGCTCCTCAAGATTCTTGTTTATGCATGACAATTTCAGTAGCCCTTTTGGCCACAGTGTCTGTAAGCTCATTTATAGTTGACTCTATTGTAACCTCAAATCTCCCTTAGAATAACTACTTCCCAGTACTTTTCCCTGCTTCTACATTCTTCATTTGATAATACTGTAACACATTGTTTTCTTGCAACTAGCCTGCTAAAGAGTCTAGGGCACACTGTATCACTACCTTCCCAGTCTTTTTGTCATCTCTATATATTATGATTTTTCTTAACAAATCAATGGTAACAAAGGCAAAGGTCTTTGTGGGACATGGCTGAAAACAATGTTCTGTGGTGGAGGAGGGGTGATGAGAGAACTGGGGTGCATAGAAAGGGAGCTTAAATTTGAAGGCATTCAATGGATTCATAGGAAAGCGGCCAACACCAGAGGAGACACAAAAATTACAGGCTTCAAAGATATGGGCAAAGGGGTGGGGATACTGACAGGCAAGCAAGTACACTGAGATGCCCTTCATGGACTTGAGGGGATGCTTTGGGATTTCAATAATAGGAAAAATTGAGAGGAGAGAAAAATGGCCCTCCCCTGAAACGATCAGTACCATGCTCCTGTTTGGCAAGAGACCAAACAAGGAAATGTGTTGTGGGGAGGCTGGAAGACATCAAACCGCCATGGCAGGGCAAGTCCTACCAAACCTACAACCCAGCCATCAAAGAAGGATGGCATTTGTGAGAACAGAGATTGATGCAGGAGTGATACTCTGAGTGGTAGTCCAAGCTCTTTTTTGGAATAAACTTTTAAATTTCTGGATGTTGAAATGGACCCTGAAATCTTTTTGAAGGTGTAGGTCAGGGTATTCATAATGAAATAACCTAGGAACTCACTGTATTGCCCACGCAGCTCTCTGGTAGCTATTAGTCCAGCATCTCCTAGACACAGGCTCTTTTGGAAAATTATCCCTGGCCATACTCCTGGTGTTGGCAATCAATGTTGCAGCTGTACTTCCTCTGGTCGCTGACTGAAAGAGCATAACAACAAAAAGAAGGAGCAATTGTGAGAGTAGGGAGAGAGCAGAAGAAGAGGTATCATCTTGTGCAAGAAACATATCCAAGGTGCTACCATGTAGGGGAAGTACAACTGACACAGCAGGCCATTGCTTGCTAAGGCACTGCATGCAGTTAGGAAAGTGGTTAGAGAAGGCAGATGGCATGTGTCAGACTTCAGCATGCTGTGCCTATCTTATTAAAACCTTGAGCTGTTTAAATGTTATGTTTTGACTTGTCACTCTTCCTTTCTCTCTTTTCCCAACGGCCCTGCTGCCTGTCTTTCTATTCCTGAAAATCACTGCATCTTCCTGCTGTTGGTAACGTTTCTGTTGGTATCATTTAGTACTTGTTCCTGGCCTTTCTGCTGCTGTCTTCTGTATTGCAGGAAAGATGTGCAGTGCTATACCTGCATTCAAGACACCAAAGATTGCCGTCTTGTGCACACAACCACAACTAAAGACAGATAATCTGCTGGGATATAAATCGGCTTTCAGCCTGAGCTAAGGAATAATTCCCATTAGATGGTTTGTAATAGTAGACTGTAATCCTCTGTCTGAACAGACACAGAAGTGGGACAGAAGACTGTCATTGTGCTACATATGCCTCATGTGTCTGCTCGAATACTCTCACTATGCAGGATAATTGCAGGAAGTTTTTCACCTTGTATGACCCTACTAACTCGAGAAAATATGGAAAGCAACAGGGCAGCAACCTGTACTATGGGGATCAAAGGGAATTACAGCATTACATCCATCTTTTTATGAACTGCTGTATGTTGGCCACATTATTATTGGTCTTGGCACAGATCACATCTTATTCATCTTGCATATGTGCATGAAGAAGTGCAAGAAAAGCTTGATAGTGTAAGAGTAGGTAGCCTTATAACTAAAGATTTTTCTTGGCTTATTGTGGGGAAATAAAACAAGGCAAAGTAGTTCCTTCTACACTGCTAATAGCTTCCCAAGGTCTGTGCTCGCCTTCTGATTTATTCTTAAGTGATGTAATAAAAAGGGCATTGAAAAGGAAAAAACTGTGGCTTGTATACAGAATTTGAAAAGGTGCTTGCCTTATCTGTATCCGCTTTGCTCATACATCTAAGTTAGTATTCATGAGATGTCATCTGAAGAGGTTGTGGCCAATTGGGGAATCCCATCTATGAACAATTAGGGAAGTCTGGTCAAACTAACAACTTCACTTTATTGCTGAATGCCTCAATGTATGTATAGTCAGCCACATGCTATCAGGTCTGTGCCATGTACACTCCATACCTCCATATCCCCCAAGACCATAAAAGGTGGATTACAATTGTCTTGATGGCTGTGGTTCCAGTAGATACATCTTGGGACAGTAGAAAAGCTGAAGCTTACAGAAATCTGTCCAGCTAAGTCTGTCTGCATGAAGGAGGTCTGAAACAGTGGAATTTTTGCAGAAACAGAACAAAGAAATCAGCTGTACATTGTTGGTTATTAGAAACCACAAAACCTGAGAGACTTGGATGGTGGGAGAGCTTAGTTTGGGGAGAAGGGAAGAGTGGGGAGGTCCAGTTCGAGACTGGGGCCACCTGGAAAAAGGAGTTGGCTGTACAAGATGTGGGGAGGGGAAAGGGGAAGGTTATTCTCCATAGTTTGTAGGAGAATGGAGAGATTTGTTCTAGAGTGTGTGTGTCAGCAGGAGATGGGGAAGAAATCTTTTTATCCTGAAAGGAGCCTGACCTGAGCCCAAAGAATGCTCAAGTATGCTGAGAAAACCAAAGGGAAGAAATGCATACAAGTGTGTTTTGTGTAGTTTTGTTTGAATATTGTTTGTGCCAGCTAAATTAAAGAGTGATTTGTTTTAAGAATGCCTACAAAAGCCATGTATCTTCATGTGTCTATGAAGAGATGTGCTCTTAAGTTGGACTGTCTACAAAACCGGAGCCCAGGGAAGGGATTTCCTTCAAGCTACTGGGAAATGTCTGTGTCAGGGGAAGGATGGGGTCAGTAGGGGTTCTGGCAGACTATGGCAGCTCGGCTATGAAGTGTTACTTCTGACAGAGAATGAGAGCAAGGAACCTCTGCCCAGGAAGTGTGTTAGAGAGGACAAGGAAACTGCCAGTGGTACTTTCTACTTCCTATTAAAGACATACATGGCCAATATGGTGAGAACCAAATACATCCACTTGGTGAATGGCCAGCTGGGAAGCTCTCCCAAAAGGTAATTTTAACTTGTCATAAAAGCTACTTCTAAGCTAGAAAGTCCAGAGTCCATATTTAGTGCATTCCTTTCAGGTGAAAAAAATGCCATTATATTCAGACAGGATGGATAACCCTCAATGGGCACATCTACACATATAATTAATGTGCCTGCATTTTCTGCACAGAAAATGTGGGCGCATTAGGCTGTGCCCAGGCACATGTCTGAATGTGTGCCCATGTCAGGACAAAATTTGCTCCCAGTGAGCACATGCCTTTTGCGGTGTCTCAAAGCAGTTTGAGATGCCACAGGAAACATGCCATGAATAAAAAAAAATGTTCCCCACGCTGCATATTTGCAGTGTGGGCTCTAAATTTGATACTAAGAAATCCCAGTATCAAAAGAAAACACATGGGGGGGGGGGGGAAGTGGCACAGGGTGCACTCCTGGAGCATGCCCAGAGGCAAAAAGAGGGTGGGTCCTCCAAGAAGATTTTCTAGCACCTGGCCAAAGTGTCTATGCCTGCTGTGTGCCCCTGCTGTTCCAACATGCTGCCTCCAGCATGCTGCCTCAGCATGCTGGAGCAAATAGAAGTGAGACAAGGCTGGCAGCAGCAGCTTGGACCCAGGGTCTGCCCCCAGTAAATAGGGAGATGGGGTTTCTGGGCGGTTTCTGGGTGTGTGGTTCATGGGTGGGTGTGAGATTCATGGCTAGGTGGGAGGTTTCTGGGGGAATTTGAGGGGGGCTGCCACATACCCCCGCCACCCCTCATGGTGCTGGCATCAGCAGTCAGCTGGGCCATCAGGGTGTTCATGGCCCATGCAAGCACAGCCCTCAGTGGCTTGGCACCATCTGAGACCTGGTGGCTGCATGTAACAAATGGAACTGGCTCAGCCCACTGGCACACACCTTCAGACAGGACTGGGATGGCTTCTGCTACAACCTGGCACTCCCAGCACTGCCGGTGGATGCCACACACTGTTGGGCTTCCACATGTCTGGCCCAATGGCACACGGCTTGTATGTGCAGTGCTAGAAGCACTGGGTCACAGCAGGGGCTGTCCCAATCTTGTCAGAAGGCCCGCCCCAGTGTGCCAGGGTGGCTTCATTTGCCATGTGCAGCCACCAGGTCTCAGGAGGCACTGTGCCACCACAGGGCAGTAGCTGCACCAGCCCATGAGTACCTTGACAGCCTGGCTGGCTGCTGCTGCCAGTGCCAGGGGCCATGGGGGGGAGGGAGTGTTGTGGCACCCTCTCAAATGCTTCCCATAAACCCCACATCCCCCCCACACCCATCACACATCCACTCCCCCACACCCCTCCCATAAACCCCACATCCCCCTACATCTCACACCCCATGTGCCCAGCTACCAGACAGGATGGAACCTGCTGGCAGGAGCTGTGGCTGCAGGGGAAGTTGTCCCCACATCCTAGTTAGCAAAAGGGACAGGTGAAGCTCTGATTTTTCTATGATAACAAAAGCAAACACCAAAGCATATAGATATTTAGAATTTATTTTATTATGATGATAGCGGCAATGGTAGGCTTCCAAATTGCTTTAAAATGGTAAGTATATCAAATAAAACATTGCCCGACTGATCCCTCCCCTCCCCTTCCCTCTCTCCCTCTCTCTCATTTCATTTTAATCATGGAAGAACACAGATTTGGGGGTATTTTAATGAGTGAAATTGGGATTCTTTTTATCAGAGAATTTGTGATTTTTAAACAGGGAACACCAGGAATCTTGTTAGTGAAGCAAGTGGCAGGACCTGGGCAGAGGAACCAGACCAGGGACAGCAATGGGAATGCCACTGGAGAGCAGATGAGGTGGCTGACCTCCTGACCATTTGCTGCCGTGCCTGTACCAGAGCCCAGGCAGCCATGCAGTCCTCATCCAGGTCTGGCAGGCATGTAGACATGGGTCTGCAGGTCCAAGGGCTGGATGATATTGCAGGTAGCAGCAAGTCACAGCCAGGTAGCAGCCCCTGTGGCCAGACTGCTGCAGTGGGTAGAGAGTGCAGGGGCCAATCTAGGTGAGGGCTGCTTCAGCAGTCCAGCTGGCACAGGGGGCTAGTGTCCTCATATACCAACTGGCTGGACCTCAGAAGCTCCTGAGGGCAAGTAGCCTTAAGCTGCTCACCAGGGCAGCTTTTCTTACAGCTGGGGCCAGCACTGGGCCTTCAGATCCGAGAGGAGCTGGGCAAGGTCAGTTTCTCCCAAGTGCCATAATTTGCTCCATACCAAAGTGCATGTTCAGGCAGGTGTGCTGAGGCACAAATCTCCAGCACAAATTTGTGCCACTGCTAATTGAGCTGCTGCAAGCCCACATGCTTGCATGTGTGGACACAGCCAACAGGAGCAATTAAGTCCAGGGCTGTCCTACCCTACTCTGCCCTCTTGTAGCAGCCAGGGAGAGCTCCCCCAGGTGTCAGCCCTGGGCTGGCAGAGGGCACATGGGGTCAGGCCTGGGCTGGGAGTGGGGAGAGCTGCATGCCTGCTCCCCAGAGAAGCTCTAAGCCCCACAGAGTTAACAGCTCCCATGAGGCAGGCAGGGAGCTGGGGACAGCTGCTCATCTGGTCCCCAGAGCAGCTCTGAGCCGTGGCCCTGGAGCACCTCCAGGGAGGGGGCAGGCAGCTGTCCCCAGCTCCCTGCCTGCCAGGTGGAGCTCCCAGCTCCATGGGGTTCAGAGCAGCTCCAGGGACCAGACAAGCAACTTTCTCCAACTCCTTGCCTGCCTGGTGGAGCTCTCAGCTCTGCAGGGCTTGGAGCTGCTGCAGGGAGCAGTTAGGCAACTCTCTTTCCAGCTCCCCACTGACCACACAGAGCTTCAGGCTAACCTGTGGCCCCCTGCTGCCTCGGCTGACCAGGAGCAATTTGCTCCTAGTCAGCATCTACATGTGCGCTTTGGTGCATTGGTTTAAGGTGCCGTTTTCTAGTACCTATATCTACTGGTATTAGAAAATGGCACATTAGATTAAATTAATGTGCCATGCATGTGTAGACACTGATGCTTTTGTGGAATCAGAAAAAATATATGCCTTAAACTTTGATTATTTTAGTTATAAGATGACATAACCGCTTTGTGTAGAATTGCTGGCTCGGTACAGTAGAACAGATAAGGGCAAGTGTTTGTTCTTTGTAACTCTTCTGCAAATGCTTCGCTCACCGTGGCCTTGAAGGTAGAAAAAAAAAAAAAAAAAGTATGTACAAAGTAGATTTCCAGGTGCAAGAAGGAGGTTTGTGAACTAACCCTATCTCCCCCATAATTCCCATCCTGATAACAGCAAAGAAATAATGAAGTAATATTATAGCCGCTTTTCATGCTAATTTCACTATATGATCACGTGAGTTGTAAGCGACTGTTAAAAAGTATATAAGCCTCCTGATTTTGCTCTTGGGGGGGGACCCCTTCCAAGTGCTTGGGAAATCCATGTCACTTTGGAACTCCCCCTACAGCTGTAGTTTCTTTTGAATAAAAGCTTCTGCTGACCTGACCCAAAAGTACTCTGTGTGTGTTTCCACGACAATTCCTGGTGCCGTGACTCGGATCCAGAACACAGGCTGAGGAAGGAGGACCGCAGGCTACCCCCCCCCGAACCCTGAGGCGCCAAACTTGAGAGGTAAGAGACCTAATTCAAAATCTCTATTGGGGTTTCGGAGGAGGACTGCCTGTAGGCTCCCAACTTGGCCGTGGTAACTGGATCTGAACCTTGTTAAAACAGGTCAGTCTGAACCTTACTGCCGGCTAAAATTTTCTGTCTGGTAAAGGATCCCATTTTGTGTCTGGTAACGTACGTTTTAGGGAGAAACTGTTTGAGGCACCTTCATCCAACAGCACATCGGGCTTGTAGTTAATTAACTAAGGCGGTGTGGGTTAGGAGGTCTGGCTGACTGAATAAATGTGCATGTGTGTGTGTATTTAGAAATATGAGCCACTGACCAGGACTGAGACTACGGTTGGGCTCAGCCGCCCCAATTCTGCCTGACAGGGCAGTTTTGAAAGCAAGGGGGCCCAACTGGAACCTCGTGACCCAGTGGACAGGGCTTATTGAATGAATGTGTGTGTGTATTTAGAAATATGAGCCACTGACCAGGACTGAGACTACGGTTGGGTTCAGCCGCCCCAATTCTGCCTGACAGGGCAGTTTTGAAAGCAAGGGGACCCAACTGGAACCTCGTGACCCAGTGGACAGGGCGTCTGAGTGATTTTGTCTTTTCCAAACCCCTCGTCCCAGTAGCTTCTGCCGAAAGCAGGAGTGAAAGGATCCCTCTAGTGTTTCCCTCCCCATTTCCATTTTATGAGCCGGTGTCGGGTCAGAAGCCTTTTGTCTGGGCAGTGAAAAACTGCGGGGCAAGGCACTGAGCGGCCCGGACATCCTAAATAAGCCTCTCCTACGTCTCCCTGTGTGACTGAAAATGGGAACAAGTCAGTCTAAACAGGTTCCTGTCCCCCCTAAGGGGACTCCGGCGTACTTTATGTACACACACTATTCTCCCGAGACTTGCAAGTACCTGGATAAGTGGAACTGGTATACTAGGGATGATCCTGTGAAACATTTTCCACAGGAAGGAACATTTGATCAGGATAAAATAGTGCACTTGAGAGGGGCGTTAGAGTCCCGTGGATCCAAAACACCACAAAACCAGTGGGACGCGTTCTTTTATTGGTATGATGAGATGTCCAAAAGGCGGACAGAATCTCAAACTAGGAGCCTAAAAGACTCTCAAGAAAAATTAAAACAGCAGTTAAAAGCTGTTCGGGAGAAATTGGCTGCTCCCCCAAATTACACGCTGGCCACCGCTCCAATGTATCCAGCATTGCCCGGGGCGCCCCCACCACCGGAGCCAGCAGAGGATATCCTTGACCTTTGTTCGAACCCCGCTCTCCTGGGACTCCCACATCAGCAACAACCGGTTCAACATCAGGCTGCAGCCCAGGCTAGTGACCCATTAGCTGAAGCTCCTTCAGTAAATCCATCCACGGAGCTTAATAGTCCGGACTCATCCACCATATCTGCCACTCAATCATCACCAGTGTGGCAATTTACTCCTGGGTCACAACCCACCACAGGTGTATTTAGAAGAATGGGAATAGGCATGGAAAGATCTCCCATCAATCTGAGATCCCGAACTGCACAAGTTTACCCCCTAAGACAAATGCCAGGCATTGGCACCGATGGACAAAATATAGTAACTGTGCATGCACCCTGGACTCCAGGTGATCTCTACAATTTAACTCAAAAGTTCCCAAAAATCAGGGAAGACCCAGAAAAATTTCAGGAAGAATTGCAGACTGTTATAAATTGTTATAATCCAACATGGGCTGACATTAATCAGCTCATGCGATCCATTTTGCCCAAGGAGACTATGCTACGTCTGTACGCTGCCTGTACTTGGCCAGATCAAAACCCAGGGATTGGCCAAGACTTTATTGACAAGAGAAATGCTTTGGTTCAGGCAGTTCTCACAATTTGCCCAAAAAAGGCAGACTGGACCAAAATAAATACCTGTAAACAAAACAAAAATGAACACCCCAGTGACTATTTAGAACGCCTCAAACAGGCATTTGAACGATACTCAGGAATGGATAACCCAGTCGGAAATGCTAAACAAGCAATAGTGGCAGCATTCGTCCAGGGACTTAACCCTAAAATTGCTGAGAAAATTCAAACAGTAATTATTGGCTGGGAAACTAAAGATTTGACCGAAGTCCTTGCTGCGGCTAACCATTTTCATAACAAATTGGAACGGTCTAAAGACAGTGCCGAGTTTAAGTTAATGGCCTTACAGATTTCTCAGTTGCAGGGTCCAGGTAGAGGAAGGGGACGAGGACGGGGAAGGGGAGGCCCGGGTAGATTCAGGGGAAGAGATAGATCCTTGAGCCCACAAAACCCAGGCTATGGGAACCAATGTCATTATTGCAAGCAAGAAGGACATTGGAAATCAGAATGCCCCAACCGCCCCGGCCAAGGACCCAGACCCCAGCCCCCACCTCCACTTCCTGTCAATTTTCCCAGTGTTGAATAGGACAGCCTGAGGGACAGTGACATCATTGCTCCTTTGCTTGCTACTGACCAATCTGGTCCGTTTGTTGAATGCCTTATTTCTGGTAAACCTGTCTCCTGTCTTGTCGACACCGGAGCATCCCGCTCCACGCTAAAGGCTGCTGAGTTTCCTTTTCTACCTTATTCTCCTGAAACTGTAAATGCTGTCGGTATAGGCGGACAACCTATCCCACATCCCGTCTCTGAACCTGTCTCCATCTCTATTGGCCCTTTGTCTGAAAATCATGCCTTTCTTCTTAGCCCCTGTGCACCTGTCAACCTTCTTGGTAAGGACTTGCTGTGTAAACTGGGATGCGTGATTTATTGTAGCCCAGATGGTGTTTACCTTGAGGTACCGGAACATAGGGAAACCGAGCTTGTGGCTTTGCTAACCCAGGAGTACTCTGATTCTGACACTTCCTTCTTGCAAGAGGAACTGTTGGCACGAGTACCTCCACAGCTGTGGTCCACCCATGCGAATGAAGTGGGGCACATGCTGAGTGCTGAACCAGTGCGTATCATCCTGAACCCTGCCAAGCCACTTCCTCGTGTCCCACAGTACCCCATCTCAAAGGAAGCTGAGGAAGGGATCAAGCCTGTCGTTTCCTCACTCCTTGAGCAAGGGATTATTGTCCCAATACGCTCCCCTTGCAACACACCTATCCTACCTGTCAAAAAACCTGGTAAAGATACATATCGCTTTGTGCAAGATCTTCGAGCTGTAAATGCCGCTGTGTTATCCGCTTTCCCCGTGGTCCCTAACCCTGCCACTATTCTTTCCTGTATCCCTTCAGATGCTACATATTTCACAGTAGTGGATCTTTGTTCTGCTTTTTTCTCTATCCCTGTTCATAAGGATAGCCAGTATCTGTTTGCATTTACTTATCAGGGATTTCAATATACCTGGACAAGACTCCCTCAGGGATATACAGAGTCCCCAACCCTGTTTTCCCAGATCCTAAAAAAAGATTTGGATCCTATCACGTTCAAAGGGGGGTCCACCCTTGTTCAGTACATTGATGATCTATTGTTAGCCTCACCCACTTTAGAGGCCTGTGAGCAAGATACTTTGACACTCCTCACAGCTTTAGCTCAGAAAGGCCACAAGGCCTCAAAATCTAAATTGCAGCTCTGCAAGTCTAAGGTACATTATTTAGGGCATGATATCTCAGCAGGAGAACGACACCTTTCCCCTAGTAGAGTTGAAGCTATCCTCAACATTCCCAAACCTATGACTAGAAAACAGATGAGGGGATTCTTAGGTGCAACGGGTTATTGTAGACAGTGGATCCTGGGTTATGCTGCTTTCGCAAAACCCTTGCAAGCATTCACTCATGATACCACCCCGGAACCCCTCCCTTGGACTCCTGAAGCCGAACAAGCATTTGTGGTCCTTAAGCAAGCCCTCACTCTTGCTCCTGCTCTTGGACTTCCTAATTATAAGAAACCCTTTACCTTGTTTTGTCATGAACGGGAAGGAATCGTTTTAGGAGTACTCACTCAGCTGCATGGTGAAAAGCATCGCCCAATTGCATATTACAGCTCTGCCCTTGATCCCGTAGCTGCGGGACTTCCTCCTTGCCTCCGTTCAGTTGCAGCTGCTGCCTTGTTGGTTGAAAAGGCAGATTCTCTAGTTTTGGGACACTCTTTAACCGTTGCAGTTCCACATGCTGTGATGGCCCTTCTGCTCAAGGGCAAAACTCAGCACATTTCCAATTCCCGTCTTACTAAATATGAGAAACTTCTACTGTCAGCTGCAAATGTAACCTTAAATCGCTGTTCAATTCTGAATCCTGCGTCACTTCTGCCTATTGCCTCTGATGGTGAGCCTCATGATTGCCTGTCTATCACAACTCAATTGTTAACCCCTCGAACTGACCTCAAGGATATTCCTATCCCGAACTCTGACCTTGTTTTGTTTGTTGATGGTTCCTGTCTTAGAAATGATGCAGGCAAATTAGTTGCGGGATATGCAGTATGCACTCAGTATGCTGTTTTGGAAGCCTATTCTTTACCCCAAGCTCGTTCTGCTCAAGTTGCTGAACTCATTGCTTTAACACGTGCTTGCATTCTTGCAAAAAATCAAACCACAACCATTTATACTGACTCTAAGTATGCTTTTGGTGTTGTTCATGATTTTGGACAAATCTGGAAACAAAGAGGGTTCCTCACTTCATCAGGGACCCAAATCAGTCATGGTTGTTATGTAAAAGCGCTCTTAGAAGCTGTTCAATTGCCTCTTGCTATTGCTATTGTTAAATGTAAAGCTCATGAGAAACCGTTTGATGATGTCACACGAGGAAATGATCTGGCAGACCGTTCTGCCAGAAATGCGGCCCTTTCTGGCCCACAGGCTCCTAACTCTGTTTTTGTTTGTTTTTCAGCAGACCAGTCTCCTTTGGCTAGCCTTTCAAGTCTGGCCCTTCTTCAAAATCAGGCCCCAAAAAAGGAAATAAATGACTGGCTGCGTGCAGGATGTTCACTGCACCCCGACTCTCTCTGGCGCTCCCCGGACGGCCGCCTGGTGGCGCCTAGAGAGTTTTTGCCACATCTTGCTCGTTTAACCCACTCTGTGGCCCATACGAGCAAGGGAGGAATGATTGCTACAGTACAAAGAAATTGGTTTGCCCCAAATTTTCCTTCCATGGCACAACAGTACTGTAGCTCCTGTCCCATCTGCTTAGCTCACAACATTGGGCAACGGGTAAAAACGACACCCGCAGCCCATCCCCCTCCATGGGGACCGTTTGTAAATCTGCAAATTGATTTTGTGCAGATACCTAAGTGGTGTTCTTATGAGTACATTCTTGTTATTATTGATGTGTTCTCTGGATGGGTGGAAGCCTACCCATGCGTACGTGCTGATTCCATCACTGTAGCAAAGAAATTGCTCAAAGAATTCATCCCTAGATTTGGATTGCCTCTCACAATAGATAGTGACCGTGGCACCCATTTCACAGGACAGATAGTAAAAAACATCTGCCAAGCACTCAACATACAGCAACACCTACACTGTAGTTATCATCCACAGTCAAGTGGTGCTGTAGAACGTAAAAACTCTGATTTAAAAACGCGCATTTCGAAGATTTGTGCTGAAACAGGCCTCAAATGGCCTGATGCACTGCCCATTGCTCTTATGCACATTAGAAACACTGTTAACAGAAAACATGGCCTAACCCCTTATGAAATACTCATGGCACGACCCATGAGGATGCCAGCTACACCACCTGTTGCCCCTCACCAAACAGACCTACAATTAACTGATGAAACTGTACTAAATTATTGCAAGGCATTAATGAAGTATGCCAGGTCTGTTCATTCACAGGTCCAAGAAGCCTTACCTCAACCACCGGATGTTCCCTGTCACAACCTCGAACCAGGGGATTGGATCTACGTAAAGGTCTATCAACGGAAAAACGCACTTCAACCCAGATGGAAAGGACCTTTCCAGGTACTTCTAACCACTAATTCTGCTGTTCGTTGCCAAGGTCACCAAACGTGGACTCACGCCTCGCACTGCAAGAAGGTATCACCTCCATTGGACCCCGAAGCAGCTGTATTCCAACCAAGGTTGGGATCTTTCCCTGAGGCCAAGGACAAAGACCCTCAGGACCTCACTCAGGCAAGTGAGGAGCATCAGGGTGCAAGTGCTAGTAACCTCTCCCCTGCACCCAACACCTCAGCCCAGCCGGATTCATCAGTTGAAGAACGAAGATATCATCTTCGGCCTCGAAGAAAGTGAATGCTCCCATTCGGAAGATCACCACCTCGATCAAGACCAAGAGCCGACATTATCAGTCCTTTAGGTAACTTGAGCCCAGAGGACGAAGAAAGACTTTGGCTGCCATCCTGGGTTTGGCTGGTAGTGTTCTTTTTCTTACTGGTGCTGGTTATGTTTGTTGTTAAGATTCTTTGTCCCTCCTGTATCTAAAAATGGCACTGATATCCTTATATATCACACTTGGGTATCTCAGTATCACCCAAGGGGGGTGGGAGAAAAATTTGTATTTGCAGATCTCCCATGCGGTGGCTCAAGCTGGAAATAAAAGTGACTGCTGGATATGCTCTCACAGCCCAGCACACCTACACCAAGGAATCCCAATGATCGGAGTACCAATATCCCTCCAGCAATGGGGAACAATAAACGGCGGCTTCGTTAGACACTACTCGTTAGCTGCCCATCGGTCCGCTCCTAAAGAATGGAGGGCCGCCCCTGCTAACTGGATAATCTCCCCAAGAGTAGAGGCGCCTTTCTGTTACAGATCCAACAACACCGGAGCTTATAATAAAGCCACACCTGTAGGACACTACCCTCATTGCCTAACTACTCTAGATTATAGCCCTAGTAGCACCAGTGGAATCCTGTTGGGTAACGTACCCTCTCTCAATTGTACAGGATTCATGGTCTACAACTTTTCTAAGGAACCTCATGTTGCTCTCATTGCAAACAGATCAGAATTTTACATTCACTCCAATTTTACTTCTTGTAATATATCTCGGTCCAGCAGAATAACAGCTGAACGTGGACCGTCCTATACGATGCATATCAATCGAAAGTGCCGGATAGGGCACAACAACTGCCGAGATTTGAGTACCCTTTCTGCCCCAGGCCTTTACTGGCTCTGCGGAAACAGGGCTCATAAAATCTTGCCCTGGAATTGGGTGGGGGCATGCACTCTTGGACGTGTTATCCCTGGTTTCGAAATGCATAGTGCAATATATCTGGAACAAGTAAAAAATTTCAACCATCACATGAAAAGGGCGGTTAACCCCTTAGCTACCAGAAACACAGGGTTCCATCGATTTGTGAGAACCTTCATACCGTGGCTTGGAGTAAGAGAATTGGAACTAGCCATAATTAACATTTCAGCCACAATGGAAGCTATGGGAAATGCCACTGCGGATGCAATTCAGGCTCTGCAAAAAGAGATCTCCCAGATCTCACAAGTAACTATACAACACCGCATAGCCCTAGATTACCTATTGGTATCCCAGGGAGGAGTATGTGCCTTAGTAAACTCCACCTGTTGTGTCTATGTCAATCAGGACATGCGAATCGAAACTGACATTCGCAAAATCCGAAATCAGTTAAGGGTCCTACATCAAGTGGCCTCAGAAAATACTGACTGGGGTCTAGAAGAAATGTGGTCTTGGCTAACCTCCTGGCTCCCAGATTTCGGGGCCCTTGGCAAGAAAATCCTGTATGGAATATTGTTTGTCTTGATAGTTCTGATAATGTTCTATGTCTTAATGCAACTGATCCTCTGCTGCGTGAAAGCCAGCAGGGGAAGCTTTAGCAAGGCAAGAAAACCCACAGCAGAGTCTAGAATAATGGTGTTACAAAAGTGTGAGCAGATTGAAAGAAAACATGAAAGGCTGCATGATGAAATAGAGGGGCTCATGAGAATGGAAATTTAAGGCTAAAGTGAGACTAAATAGTCTCAAAGGGGGGGGCTGTGGAATCAGAAAAAATATATGCCTTAAACTTTGATTATTTTAGTTATAAGATGACATAACCGCTTTGTGTAGAATTGCTGGCTCGGTACAGTAGAACAGATAAGGGCAAGTGTTTGTTCTTTGTAACTCTTCTGCAAATGCTTCGCTCACCGCGGCCTTGAAGGTAGAAAAAAAAAAAAAAAAAGTATGTACAAAGTAGATTTCCAGGTGCAAGAAGGAGGTTTGTGAACTAACCCTATCTCCCCCATAATTCCCATCCTGATAACAGCAAAGAAATAATGAAGTAATATTATAGCCGCTTTTCATGCTAATTTCACTATATGATCACGTGAGTTGTAAGCGACTGTTAAAAAGTATATAAGCCTCCTGATTTTGCTCTTGGGGGGGGACCCCTTCCAAGTGCTTGGGAAATCCATGTCACTTTGGAACTCCCCCTACAGCTGTAGTTTCTTTTGAATAAAAGCTTCTGCTGACCTGACCCAAAAGTACTCTGTGTGTGTTTCCACGACACTTTGCTGCACATTAGATTAACCGGACCCTATCGTGCATCCACAGGTGCATCTCAAGTAGGGCCAAGGAGGTGATCCTCCCCCTCTACGCAACACTGGTCAGGCCGCAGCTGGAGTACTGTGTCCAGTTCTTGGCACCCCACTTCAAGAGGGATGTGGACAACATTGAAAGGGTCCAGAGGAGGGCCACCTGCATGATCCAGGGACAGCAGGGCAGACCCTACAATGAGAGACTACGGGACCTGAACCTGTTCAGCCTTCACAAGAGAAGGCTGAGGGTGGACCTTGTGATGTCTATAAACTCACTAGGGGGGACCAGAAGGGTTTGGGGGAGACTTTGTTTCCCCTAGCGCCCCCCAGGATAACAAGGAATAATGGCTACAAGTTGTTGGAGAGTAGGTTTAGATTAGACATCCATAGGAACTACTTCACAGTTAGGGCTAGGATCTGGAACCAACTTCCAAGGAAAGTGGTGCTGGCTCCTACCCTGGGGGTCTTTAAGAGGCGGCTCAATGCCTACCTGGCTGGGGCCACTTGAGCCCAGTTTCCCTCCTGCCCAGGCAGGGGGTTGGACTTGAAGATCTACAAGGTCCCTTCCAACCCTACTTCTATGATTCTATGAATATGCAATAAAGTGTCTTGTGTAGATGTACCTAGTGTCACCCAACTATTGTCAATGAAGTAAAACTAAAGCAAGAGACTAACTAGAAGAGTTTTTCAAGTCAAGCTTCAATTTTAGAGGTTCTAGCCACCAAAATATAGCCAGTCAAAAATATCCTCCTCAAGACTTATGCTTTTTCAAATATAAGCCACACCACTGAAATCAAGATGACTCTGGTTTCTTGAAATTCAGTTTCTTCTCTGCATATAATGTATGTGACTAACAATACTGGCAAAATAATCCTGTTCTTAACTGCTACCTCAGCAGTTTTCAAAATATTTTTATTATAACTACTTTGTTCTGCTAGAACACCATCTTTCTATAACTCGTTAAGGTGCTTTTCAAACACTAATGTATTTTGTATTGGGCAAGATGTACTATGGAAGTCATCATTTAAAAAACGAAACTTCAAATGAGTTGTTCACGAACAAGTACAATTTCTGTTACAGGACCATAAGTACAACTTAGGTCTCTTAAAGTGAAGGAGTGATTTTGTTGTTCAAACATCCTTTCTCTTTTGTTTCCTTCTAATCCCTGGACTTGACTAGACTATAGTAATGGACTATCCAAACTTCTGCATCAAGAGCACCAACTTGAATTCAGCTTAATCAGCAAGTGTGAACTCTTACCATATGACAGTTATTTGTTAAATCTTTACGAAATAAGGTGATGATCTTGGCCCTGGTTCCTCGTATAAAAAACAAAATTCAAAAGCTCTGAGTAGAGCCAGATGGAAACTTACATATGGAATGGTTCTGCACCAGGAAATACAGATTCATGGAAACAGATGCGTTCTGTGGGAATATATCAGTTTCAATAAAACTGTCATGGAAAACTCCCTGCATTTCTCCCTGCCCCTGGGTCCTTGACTGCCTGCCTATCTGGTGGGCAGCCAGGGGGTTGGCATTTCCAGGCCCAGAGGAATGGATTAATTTTTTGAGACATAGGAATATTTTATTGGTTGGGGGGTTGGGGGGAGGGAGGTGAAGGTGCTCTAACCCTCTGGATTAATGTTGTGTTCCATTTCAATTCAGAAGGAAACATTTTTCCAAACTGTTGTTGTTGTTGTTGTTGTTGTTGTTTATCTACAATTTCAGCTTCCTGGCTAGTCCTAGTTGTGAATGGAACTAATAAAGAATCTTGTTAATCGCTGTAGAATAGCCAAGAATTAAATGAGCATGAAGACTAAAACACCTTCTCTGTGGAAGCAGTCTGTCTAGGTCATGGTTGAATCAAGTCAACAGATTAACGCGAGGAGCATTTCATCATCTTTCCATACTCCGTGGATAAATAGAAGTCTACTGTATGTGGCATCCTTTGCTACACCTAAAAACTCACATGTTAAACTACTGTGTGATTTAGCTTTTAATTTTAAAAGCAGGTGTGTACCTTGTACATGAAAAAGCACTATCTAGTAGAGTAACTCATTAAAAATTAATAATAAGGGTGACATTAAAAAGGAAAAAAAAACTAGACAAAACTGGGGTAGTATTAGCTAGCTGAGTGATCTGTATTCTGTTACCATGTTATTTCTCTATGTCTTGGTTTATCCATCTTTATAATATAAGTAATGTTTGTACACCTTGTATAAGCTTTGGGCTCACTGGATGGAGGGCACTGACTATATGCAAAGCTGTATAGCTTTTCTTACTGTCTCTGCCTTGCTGCATGAGGTTGGCTAAATTCAGTAACCTCTCTGACCCTGTTTTCTTTATAGAAGGAAATGAGAATATCTCCTTTACAGTAATAACGTAAAACTTGACTCCTTTTCCTTGCAAAGACCTTTGTGATCTTTGTTTTAAAAGTGCAGTGATAAAGAAGGCAAATGGGGGGGGGGGGGGAGGAATTCTACTAATAAAGTGATCAGTCTCATTGGAATATTTTATGATTCTCATTTAATGATTAGCTGCAAGTAGTGAAATTTTAGTGTAGTCATACAAAGTCTTGCCAAAACAGGTAAGCACCTTCCAATCTGGAAATCCTTTAACAACAGAAGTACTCTAATGAACTGTCTTGGTTTAGACTAATGTATGAATATTATATCTTTAACTGTAGAGTGGCAGTCCATTTTTGGAGAATAAGAACTATAGACCATTGTCTCTTTTTTTATCACTGGGGCAACAGGAAGTTAGAAGGCAAGGAGTGGATCACAGGAATATTCCCTTGGTCTTTCTGGCTTATTCAAATACCTCAGAAAAGAGTTCAGCCCAAGTACTCTCCATGGGGGTAGTGACTAGCCCCTGTGCAGATTTAAAACAGGAGGAGTTGATTTTTTTTTTTGCATTATGTTCCCTATTGTTCCCTGAAACAATGGCCAGCTCCAAGGTCTAACCAGATTTGAAGGCAGTTTTAGTCTATTAGAGGGGAATCATCTAGCACCTAGAACAGGATAATACTTGCCCATGGATAGGGAGCAACCACACTCTTGGGACAGAAGAGATGGCCACTGAAGTGATTTGAGGGAAGCAGCATACAGTGCATAAAGGAACCTTTGCTTCTAACCTTAGTTTAAAATGCAGGGCTCCTCTCATGCCTTCATGATAAAGAATCAGGATGGCTCCTGGTGATTCCACCCAATCTGTGCACCCTCAGAAATGGGAAATGGGGTGGACATGGAGAGGTGGTTACAGAAAGGCATATAAGTTAGTTGTGTCAGCCTGAAGGAAAGCATAATGACCACAAAATGGGAGTGTGGTGATAATGAGACCTGGAGATTGCAAAGCGTGGTGATGATGGGACCTCTCCATGATGATGAGACCTGGAGTTTGCAAAGCTAAATTGATGATGTTTTCTGAAAGGTGTAGGTCAATGATACCTCATTTTTGTAAGTTTACTTTGTAAGCCTTTTTTGTAAGCATTTAGGGGGCAGGTTCCTAAATTAAACTGTAGACGATGGCAACATCTTACTGGTCCCTTGTTGAGGAGCAAAGTAAAATATAGTTTGCTGGCTAGGGGTGTTTTTTGCTGGTGTTTACAAATGCCAGGGATGTACATGAAGAATTTTGAATTTTATATATCCTCAAAGAAAATCATGATTGTCTTCTGCAGTTTTTGCTACTTGTAGGGAGACTTTTTAAACTCTTGTGAAAAGCAAGCATATTGAATTCATCAGTATAGTACGTTTCTGCACAGAATTAGTTTCAGAGACCTGCTTTTAAAAATCATTCACTTCCTAAAACTCCTCCATGAGCAAAGTATAACAAGAATTTCTCCCTGTTTTCACTATTTATTGACATATCAAGGCCACTTTCCACATTTTCCTAGCGTGCTCATTTTGAGTATATAATAATGTTCACTGAGCATTCAAGTTATTCATCCAACAAGTGCAAACATATTTCCTATTACAAAGGTTAGGACTTAAGGTAAAGATGACAGATATTGAAAAGATATCTCAGGTGACATAGAATGAAAATCTGAAGGTCAAATATGACAAGAAATGAAAGCCTGTGATTCAACACTGACCTATAAGACTTTTCTTCCACACAACAGAGGTAGGGTGGAAGCCAGAGACTTCATTGTAGTTCATTATGCTTGTGAGACAGTATGTGCCAATACTGCCCTTCCATGGATTATCTACCCTTTTCAAGCATGTCTCTGGTTTCCCTCCAGTGGTTGACCTATACTTATACTACAGAGAAGTCTTAGTACTTGGGATTGGTGATAGCTGAACTGAAAAGCTAAACTGGCAAATAAAACTCTGGACAATGGAAAACATGAGATATGCACTTGATAGAATATTTGATTATCCATTGGCCTGGTTGAATAAAAAAAAAACCCTTCTTTATCTAATTATTTTTTTATGATTACTTTATCCCCAACAAACAACTCAACCATTTCTAGAGCTGCTAACTATAATTATTATGGGTTACAAAAAAAAATGAGCTTCCTTTTGGTAACTAACTTCAGGGTTTCATAAGACCTGTTGCAGTACATTAGGGGAGATAAGTTAAATTTATGTTAATCAACAAAATTAAACTAGACATAATTATCTCTTAAGGGGAACCTGAAATGAGATCTTGGAGGATATCTGAATGTTCCTTAGTTGCCAAGGAGACAAGGCCTATAAAGTATTTCCACTTTATTAAAATAGAAATATAGCCTTTGACTTGTAGATCAACAGACCTCTTCTTCTCAATGCTTTCTGCTCTTGTTCTCTACCAGATTCATAAATTGTAAGAACCTAGACACATGGGTCCACAATCTGTTCGAAGTTAGGTGCTCAAAGTATTTTATTGCATATGTGACTGTTAGGGTCTAAAGCCAGATGAGAAATACATGTGGAGTCACAGGATAGGGACAGACATTACACATAAACTAGTTTAAGTGATCAGAAACTGGTTTAAACCTGTAACAGAACAGAAGCTCAGTGCACATAAACCAGTTTCAAAATGGCCAAAACCAGTTTGAGATAAATCTGGTTGAATATAGTATCAGACTTAACTGATTTGACTCAAACCAGCTTATGCAATGTCTGTCCCAGACCCCTTGTTGGTTTAAGGTCAACCAGACACCCCCAGCATCCAGGCATGCTCTCTGGGCTGGGCGGGGCTCTCTGCTCCAGCCGCAGGGCTGTCCCCACCCCTCTGCTCTCTAGCCAGAGTAGGGACTGGCCCTAGCAGACACCAGCCGGCATGGCCCCATTAAGGCAAAGTGGGCAGGGAGGGGGTTAATTCTTCCCTCCTTTCCCGCTTCCCCCATCTCAGCTGTGGTCAGCCTGTCTGATAGGGAGCAGAGGGGAGCAGGCTGTAGTGGTGGCCCCTTGAGTTGGCAGACCCCAGCTGTAGGAAAGGTATGGAGGGAAGGATTAACCCTTCTCTCTGCCCCCTTGACTTAAATGGGGCCATGCTGGGTAGGTTGTCCCACAGGGTTGAGAGTGGGGCTCCGTTTCATGCTAGGGGGGACTCTACCACCTCCTTCCAGGGTGGGGAAGGGTTCTGTGAGGCACCAGATGGGAACTGTTCCTGCTCCTCCCCTTCCCCCCCCCACCACTGCAGGGGTGAGGGGGGTCTATGCAAAGCTCAAGCTACCCTTCCGCTGCCTCTTCCTCCCCCCAAATGGGCAGCAAGAGTGTGGAGCGCAGCTGGGCAGGGTGTGGGTGTGTGAGGTGTGAGGGAGGGTGGGGGGTGTAGGGACCACCACACACTCCCCCCCATTGCATGCAGCCCCTGTTGCCTGACAGCAGCAGCAGGCTGGGAGCTCAGGGTGCTCCTGCCTGGTGCAGATGCAGCTCCAGCCAGTGCTGTGTGGGGGGAGGGAGTGGAGTCTGTCCTATCCCTGTGGCTCTGCTCCCTGAGCCTGAGCCTGCAGCAGGGGGAGCCCCACACTGGAGCCAGCTGCTTCCCCCGCTCCCTGTTGTACAGGTCCCACACTTTGCCCGGAGTGGAAGGAGCCCTTCCCCCTGCTTCTCTGCAGAGTCCAGTGTAGGGCTTCCCCTCTGTGAGTGCAGAGCTGCATGCCTGGGCTTCTGGCTTGAGCCACTGCAGGCATGTGCTGAACGTCTATCCACTTGCAAACTGGTTCACTCTACAGGTTAGACTAACCTGCAAAGACTGAATCAATTCAGGCTTAGGCTTTTTAAATGTCTGTCCCTAGCCACAGTCACTTGATTGAGGTGTCAAGGATAATTACAAGGCATAAGACAAAATAAGGAGCCATAGGCACTGGTTCAGAGAGAGTGCCTCTCTGTGGTTCTCTTAGTTGGCTAAGCCACTTCTTGTTTCCTCTGTGGCATGAACCAACATGTGCCAACTGTGCGGGCCGGGGGCGATCCGGGCCCGTCTTTGTGCACGCGGGCCGTGGCCAGCAGCCCGGGTACGCGGGGTCAGAGAAGACCGGAGGTGAGCTAGAATTAGTTACAGACGCGTAGTGGTTGATTTAAAGATTGTTTACTTACACCAAAGATGGTCGTGGTGTAGGCTGGACAGTTTTCCAGGCACAGCTCTGCTTAAATCCTCATTAGAGGACTACGACAAATTCGTTCTTTTCCCCCGGAGTTATTGAAGCTCCGCGGGTTCGGTAGTTTCTCATACAGGAAGGGATACGTCTAGGAATCTATCGGCGATGGGGAGAGGCTAGAGGCTGTTCAGGCCTCTATTGCCTTTTAAGAAATGCGTTGGGTCCGTAAGGATCCACAGCGCTTAGAGATCTTCACGCTCTCCCTCTTGAACTCCAATTTCTCTCTCTCCAACTTGGGCGGAAACCACCCAAGCTCTTTATACGGCTAGCAAGCCAATCGCTAGCCATCACGTGTGCATATATTAGAATCGGCCAATAATGTGGCACAAATTCCCATACAAATGGCGGGAACTCTTTGCACCGTGCATTTCTTAGATGCAAAAGAAATGCACCATGCAAAGAAAGCTTCAAATTGGCGGGAAATTCTCCGTTGCACCGGGGTTCTCGTCTGCAGCAGAAAACTCCACCTTTCAAAGAAGCTGCAATTTAGCGGGAAAATAATTTAGCAGTGCCGAAGCGCACACACAAACAAAAAATCACAACTTTGGGTTGTGACATCCCCCCTTGCTGAGAGCATAGCTAAATTATGCTATACACTTATCATTCTAGTGATCTAGAGCTTTGTCGTGAGTCGTCAAACAAACAAATAAGCAAACAAACAAATAAACAAACATAAAATTCGCTATCCTGGGATTGGGTTACATAATAATCAAGAAACAATAATCAACACAAACACATCATCTGATTCATAACAAAACTGCACGATCAGGGCTTCAGTGGGCGTCATAGCGAAGTCGTACGTCAGGCCCTCACTTCTTTCGGTGATGTCATCCCTCTCAGGGCTCCTCTTCACCACGCACTCTGAATCTTGGATCTGTAAACAGAAGACTCTCGAAAAAATAGATTAATGATCTTATTCAACAGATTTACAAAATTTTCATGGCTTAGCTGGATGAAATCGTTGAGGATCCATCATCTGGCTCCTCTAAATAACGGAAACCTAACTCATAGGCCAATTGCCATTGGCCTGCGTCTCCTAAAATCCGAAGCTGCCACTTGTTGAGTCCAGAACGCTGTAGGAGAAATCCAAACATGTATCGCTCCTCTAGGGTTCTCGGTGGCAGTGGTGGAAGATTGGATTCACGACGTCTGGTGCCTTGAAGTCCGGTCGGGTGTCGACAGTCCCGATCAAGAGATAATCTTGGCTCCATCAGGATACGCAGTTGTGACAACTGACAAAGAAGATTACTCACAGGTTGGTTCACCATTGGGCTGAGCAGAATTCGGAGGACGATGATTTTTTTTGCCCATAAATCTCGAGGCAACTGTCTAAGCTGTGAATGGTTACTGGAATGGTCCCAGGATCTCGTAGATGACGGTGAGGCCATGGTCTTATTCGCTGGAGTGATGTCAGTCCCAGCGCACATGCTCTGGGGTTCCAGGCACAGTACGAGACTCCAATAATTGCTAGCATGAGATGCTCTGCACCAGTATATTCTGGCCGTCCTTCATGCCATACGTGGGCTTTTTGACTAATCAGTCCTGCAACAAGCGCTGGCAGTGGAATAGGCCAGTGAACGTTGACAGCTATCATGTCAATGTCTGTGACATGTCCTCTACTCCACGAAGCTTGTCTAACTAGGAAGCTTGCTTCTTCCTGGTTCAGCAGGTCAGATCCAAGTTCCATGACCAAACGTCCCAACCATACAGCTAGAGTCTCTTCAGGCTGGATTCTTGATGCTCTACATAAATCCTGCAACTCAGCTCTGATGCGAGCATAGTAGGCAGTAGCAATTTGATTAGTCGTTGTTGTAGGGAAAGCTGCTCTTTCGGGAGTTGATGTTGTTATAGGCTGAACTGCTGCCGTGGGAGTCACTGCTGCTGTTGCTGCTTCAGGCAGGAGGGGCGGATGCACTCCTCCGCTTGACTCTCTCCTTCATCGGCAGGAAGGTGTGGTCGGTAGGGGCGTCACTGCGTCGCTAGGCGGGGTTGCCGGAGACGACGCTGCGTCGATGGGCGGAGTCACTGACCGAACTCTCACGGGTTCCTCCGAAGCTCCACCCTTCTTTTCTGGTTCTTCCACGCGGTCTCCCTCTTGCTTGGCGCCATCTTGGGCTGGTGTTTCAGGCTCCTTTCTCTCAGCCCCTTCTTTGACCGCTTGAATAACCATCTGCAGCTGGGCTTTTAAACTTAAATTCTTGTGCATTAAATTAGTAATTGTATGAAAAGTTGCACTTAACTCTCCCCCGTTGTCGTACCACGGGGCCACCCTCTCATCTGCAGCACGTTCCTTTGTCTCCAGATCTTCGCGGAGCTCGGATGGAAGCTCGCGACCCCTTAATCTAGCCGCCATGAGGGGAGGGAACCGGCCGATTGGCACCGGTTCTTCACTCTCCTGAGCATATTATAGGCATCGGGCACACCCCCAGGTGAAGGTCAGGTTTGCTTTGCCCTCCAGGTTGACTCCGGAGAGGGACACAGTATCGAGGGGCCTGAACAGGACCCGCTCGTCTCTCATTATACACCCGAACGCCGCGGGGAGTAAATACACTTCTCTCTCTCTCGGAGCTCCGTCTTCGGAGGTTCCCTCTTCTCCCTTTAGCGACAGGCGTCCGCTTACAAATCTTTCACCCGTTCCGCCCGCCTGGTGGTAAGCGATATGCGCCTCCAGTTCCTCAAAACTTTTCACTTGGCGTTGGTTATCGCGCCAAGGGCAGTTCTTAACCAATTCTAGCTCTAACGTGTCTTCTCCTGATCCCATCCTCGTCGCCATGTGCAGGCCAGGGGCGATCCGGGCCCGTCTTTGCGCACGTGGGCCGTGGCCAGCACCCCAGGCACGCGGGGTCGGAGAAGACCGGAGGCGAGCTAGAATTAGTTACAGACACGTAGTGGTTGATTTAAAGATTGTTTACTTACACCAAAGATGGTCGTGGTGTAGACTGGACAGTTTTCCAGGCACAGCTCTGCTTAAATCCTCGTTAGAGGACTACGACAAATTCGTTCTTTTCCCCCGGAGTTGTTGAAGCTCCGTGGGTTCGGTAGTTTCTCGTACAGGAAGGGATACGTCTAGGAATCTATCAGCGACGGGGAGAGGCTAGAGGCTGTTCAGGCCTCTATTGCCTCTTAAGAAATGCGTTGGGTCCGTAAGGATCTGCAGCGCTTAGAGATCTTCACGCTCTCCCTCTCAAACTCCAATTTCTCTCTCTCCAACTTGGGCGGAAACCACCCAAGCTCTTTATACGGCTAGCAAGCTGATCGCTAGCCGTCACGTGTGCATATATTAGAATTGGCCAATAATGTGGCATGAATTCTCATACAAATGGCAGGAACTCCTTGCACCGTGCAAAGAAAGCTTCAAATTGGCGGTAAATTCTCCGTTGCACCGGGGTTCTCTTCTGCAGCAGAAAACTCCACTGTGCAAAGAAGCTGCAATTTAGCGGGAAAATAATTTAGCAGTGCCGAAGCACACACAAACAAAAAATCACAACTTTGTGTTGTGACACCAACAAAAGCCAATCAGGCCACAGTCAAGTGAGGATGATTCATCCTATCTGTTCCTGCAAGTGATTAATCACATTTGACCCAGACCACCTCTGATTTCCCCACTTGGTCCTCTCTGGGATAAGCATCCTTCAGCATGGATAGCTATGGAATTGAGTTCTCTAATTGACTTCATGCTCCAAAAGTTATTTGATTAGTAGCTGGGCAGTGCAGAATGACAGCTTTGAGAACCTCTTCTCTTGCAGTCTGTGGGTGCATCTACACAAGATGTTACTGCACAGTAATTTTTGCACGTTTATTTAGTACTTGTACTAGCAAGTACTAAATAAATGTACAGCACCCAGAGTTACTGTGCAATAGCACCAGCAAATGTCTTTTAGGTGACACTATTGCACAGTAGCCTAATAATACTGTGCAGTACTGTATTATCACTATCCTGGCTGTGATGCGCTACTGTGTAGTATTTTTCGGCTGCTGCACAGTCAGTGTCTCATGTAGATGTGCACTCTGAGATGGAAACTCCCAGGATGCAAAGGATCTTGTGCAAACTGTTTGTTTATTAGTGTTCATACTGATCCTTGAGAATTTCATGGAATTTTTTTTTTCTCTTGTAGAGAAAGAAAGTTAAGGTCACACAATCATTATTATTATGGTAAGATGCTTAAGTCAAGTGTTGAAAAGGAGGCTAGGGATACTCACATGCTGTAGTGCATAGGGAAAGGCCCTATTTGCTGGGAAAATGTAACATATAAAATATATCAAATTCAGATCGGTTCTGTGATTTTAACATTTGACACTTTCTAGAGACCTAGGGATCAATAACATTCATATTCTGACTTCCCCAGAATAATATTCCTTGTGTAAACTCCACTGAAGCTGTTGTCATTTACATTTCAGCACATTTGAGTGACATCAGTAAAGCAGAACAATAATTAAACAAAACGTCTTTCTTTTCTCTTGGGACCCTGAGAGCCGACATTGATGTTTCTAGTATGAGCTTCAGCTTAACTGCGAAAAAGGAAAACTACTTCTGACCTGAGACTGTCTGTTTGTTCATATAAATTAGCATTGGCTCTGAGCTAAGATCAGTGCAAGTAGAAATCCTGCTTGTGTCATATTGGAAAATCTTACAACTTTCCAATGCTGGAAAGTTCAAATTATACAAAATAGTTCCAGATCCCACGCTTACCCCAAAATACCACTAGACTTATTTCAAAAATTAATTCAGGAATTTAAATTAACTTGTTTCTTTGGGGCACTAGCAGTACTTCACCCATGGGAACACCAGCATCACTGATGTATATTACTCCTAGCCTTCAATTAGTTATACACAGGAAAGACAAAACTACATATCAGCAAACAAAATACTGCAAAGACTTGCATAAGAAATAGGAACATGTTATCTTGACTCTAAACTGCTTCTTCCTCTAAACTATTCAGAAGGTATTGTGATTAGCAACAGCTTTGAAATTGCCAAGGGAGGAAGAGAGTACTGATTCACTTTCTATTTCAAGGGGCACTTCTTTTGGGGATTTCAAGAAGACACTTGCCCACAAGGACATATAGGGCATGTCCTCATTGCCCCTTACCATGCTAAGGAGTGCTGCTATGAAAATGCTGTCTGCCCAATCACTCTCTGTGCATGCCAAATCCTAATAAAATGTGATACAGGTGCCATCAGAGGGGTGCTGGGCACAAGTTAAAGCATGTGTATAAAAGCTTCATTTAGATCACCCTAACTGAGCTTAGGGCAATCTAAATCTCTGGATGTGCAAACATTTGCAAGCCTTAGGTTGCCTAAAGTGTCATAGCCAATCTAAAATTAGGTCTTGTCACACACTCTACTGCCTCAGAACTGTGCTCTTTTTACACCCCTTGAACCCAAACAGGTGATTTTTACCCCCTAACCAGCCCAGCCCCCAGATGAGGCAGCCCCTGCCATGACTCCACCAACTCCCTCCATGGATCTGTCAGCACCCCACATGCCCAACTTACTTGCCTCTGGCTGCCTGCACCTCCTCTTGGTGAGCAGCAAACTCCTGGATGTGGTGATCCCAACTCATGTTTAAGTGGCTTAAACTAAACCATCTAAACCTGAACTGGGTTCTGCAGGAGTTGGTTTACACCCAGAGGGTAATTACCATTCTGCTAAATGGACCTCTGGGTGCAAGCAAATGCTCGCAGAACTCAGTTATGCCATTTCTGTATTTGGTGTGTATGAAGTGGAAGCAAGAGGGCAGAGCGTGTGTTCATGGGAGTGCTCCCTAACCTGTTTGGAGGCAGTGTTGGCCTACCCTTCACCCTCTGATTCCAACATACCCACTTCTCCATGTCAAATAAAAGGGGGGGGAGCACTTACATTTCCTCAAAAAAAAAAAATTAAGTGCCTGTCTGCTGACTCAGACAATATAGTATAGCACCAGAGTGCGCTATATGGAAGTATGCTGTGCACCTTGCTTCTCATAATGGAAGCAATGTTGCTGCTTTAATGTAGTGCTGGACACCCACCTTGAGAGAGGGCTGATTGGCATGTGCCCAGCACTGCATAAAGGCAGTGCTACCTTCCCTCCTTTCTGGAAAGTAGGGCCCTGGGGCTGTATCAGGGCAATGAAAAATACCTGCAATCCTGCCTGTGTTATACATTCTGTGTCAGGGCTATGTTCTGTTATGAAAGCTTTCTATATTCCTTCTCTGCATGCCCTCATTAGTATGCATGTTTGGAGGTTTGGGGTCTACCCACAAACAGGTAAACAGGCCCAAGTAAAGTGTGTAAATGTAAATGTCCAAGTGGTTTGCATCTTTGTGTCCACAGGCCCTCCCTTCCAGAACTGGCTTACAGAGGTGGCAGAGCCCCTTAGACAGCAGTCCTGGATGAGTTCTCAGCAAAATGGGCTAGATAGTAGCTCTTCTAAGTTAATTTGGCAGTGAATGTCAGCTTGGGGTTTTAGCTACTATCTAGCAGATAAAGTTTAGGTTTCTGCTGTCTTCCGTTTCAATAAACCCTGTCATAGTTGACTGTTGCTTGTGAGTAGGGAAATTTTGTTCACTTTGAACACCCAATTTATTTTCTCAGGTTTCTGGTTGGAGGCTTGAGTTTCATAGTTGCTAGGGTCAGGAAGGACCTGAACAGGTCATCTAGCCTGACCCCCTGCCACAGGCAGGAATGAATGCTGGGTTCACAAGACCCCAGACAGGTGATCGTCCAACCTCCTCTTGAATTTGCCCAAGGTAGGGGTGAAGACCACTTCCCTGGGAATTTGGTTCCAGATTTTGGCCACCCTAACTGTAAAATATTCCCTTCTGATCTCTAACCTAAACCTATTCTCCATCAGCTTATTACCATTGTTCCTTGTCACCCCAGGTGGTGCTGGGGAGAGAAAGGCTCTGCCTATTTGCTGTTGATCCCCCCTGATGAGCTTGTAGGCAGCCACTAGGTCCCCCCTCAGCCTCTTCTTGCTGAGGCTGAACAGGTTCAGCCTTCAGTCTCTCCTCCTAGGGCCTGTTCTGCTGCCCTCTCAAGAAGCGGGTGGCCCTCCTCTGAACCCTCTCCAGGCTGGCCACATCCCTTTTGAGGTGCGGCGCCCAGTACTGGACGCAGTACTCCAACTGCGGCCTGACCAAAGTCACATAGAGGGGGAATATCACCTCTCTGGACCGGCTTGAGATGCACCTTTGAGGTCAATAATGACTCCAAGATCCCTTTCTGCCTCTGTGCTTTCAAGAAGGGAACTCCCCAGCCTGTATGTATGCTGTGGATTCCTTCTCCCAAGGTGCAGCACCCTGCATTTGTCTACGTTGAACCCCATCCTATTCTCGTCTGCCCACTTTTGTAGTCTGTCTAAATCTAGTTGCAGCCTCTCTCTCCCTTCAAGTGTGCCCACCTCGCCCCACATCTTAGTGTCATCAGCAAACTTGGACAGCGTGCTTTCCACCCGTCATCCAAGTCGCTGATGAAGATGTTAAACAGTGCAGGCCTGAGGACCGAGCCCTGAGGGCTGAGGGTACCCCACTGCTGACATCTCACCAGGATGAGTACAACCCGTCCACCACTACTCTCTGGGTGTGCCCCATCAGCCAATTTTTTACCCATCCAACTGTGCAGGCATCAATGCCGCAGTCACTTAATTTATTGATGAGGATGGGGTGAGAGACAGTGTCAAAGGCCTTCTTAAAGTCTAGAAAGACTATGTCCACAACAACGCCATCATCCAAGGATTTAGTTACTTGGTCGTAAAGGGCAATCAGGTTGGTCTGGCAGGACCTGCCTTTGGTGAACCCATGCTGATTGCCCCGAGCATGATCTCCCCTGCAGGCCCCCCACAGATATGCTCCTTGATGATTCTCTCCAAGATCTTCCCAAGCACCGAGGTGAGGCTTACAAGCCTATAATTACTTGGGTCCTCCTTACTCCCCTTCTGAAAAATAGGGACCACATTAGCCAGTTTCCAATCCCCCGGCACCTGGCCAGATGACCACAAATGCTCATACAGCCGGGCCAAGGGCTCCACGATGACCCCTGCCAGCTCCCTCAATACCCTTGGATGGAGGGCATCTGGACCTGCAGATTTAAAAATGTCTAGCCCTTCCAGAAGATCCCTAACTACACCTGCATTGACTGAAGGCTTGATAGAGCTATCCCCAAGATTGTCCCTACCTCTGGTAGGTGGGATATCCTGGTCCCTGTTCAGGAAAACAGAGGCAAAGAAACTGTTAAAAATATCAGCTTATCTGGCGTGGCCACCAGATTACCGTTTGTGTCTTGCAGGGGCCCTACATTTCCTGGTGCCCTCTTCTTGCTCCCAATGTACTTGAAAAAGGACTTTTTTTGTCCTTAATCCTGGACGCTAGCCTGAGTTCCATCTCTGCCTTGGCCTTCCTAATAGCCCTCCTACACTCCCGGGCCGAGGAGGAGTACTCCTTCTTGGTGACAGTTCCTCCCGTCCACTGGTTGTACGCCTCCCTTTTAGTCCTCAGGCATTGCTGAATGCCCTTGCTGAGCCAAGGGGGTTTCTGAGCACTCTTACCCCCTTTGCTTCTCTCAGGGACTATTATCCTTTGGGCCTGGGGGATTGCCCCTTTAAGATACGACCATCCCTTGTGGACTCCCATCTCCTCTACCCTCTGGGCCCTTAGTGCCTCCCCCACTAGTCTCCTAAGCTCATTGAAGTTGGCCCTTCTGAAGTCAAGGGCTTTAGCCTTGGTGTGAGCCCTAGATGCCCTGCATTGGATAGTGAAATCCAGCAGGTGATGATCGCTATTGCCCAGGTGGTCAAGGACCTGCAGTCCCCTCACCAGGTCATCCCCCATGGCCAGGACCAGGTCCAGTAGGGCGTTACCCCTAGTGGGGCTGTGCACTTCCTGGATAAGGTGAAGGTCCTGTAATACAGCCAGGAACCTACGCGAGCGGTCAGACCTGGCTGTCTGCTCCTCCCAGCAAATGTCTGGGTAGTTTAGGTCACCCATGACAATAACATCCCTTGACCTAACCGTCTCCATAAGCTGACTGGAGAAGTCCTGGTCTAGCTCTTCCCCCTGGTTGGGTGGTCTGTAGTAGACACCCACCATAAATGGGAGTCAAAATATGAAGTTTGTATAAACCTGTACATTTGAACCCAGTACTGGTTAATGCCATTCAGTGCCGAGCAGAAAGGTCTCACACCAACGATACCTCAAAAGTTAAAGGCAATAAGGTGTTTTGAACAAAACCAAGGATGTAAACATTCTACAACTAGTATCAGTGTTGGCCTGGAAGCTTTTTTAATATTAAGTAGGGGATACAGAATAAATGCCAGTTGTGGAGGACAGAGTTGGTAGAAGACATTATTTTCTGCTTGAGAAAACAGTAGTTTTAGAAAAACACAGAAGGTCAAGCACTAGAAATGTAACCATGCAAAATGTGGCAGAGGAGAGAAAATGCAATTTATTTTTTATTAAGATGCTTTAATGTGATGTCCTAAGGTGTGAAGTGGAAGCTGCTGCTTTTAACATGGAATAGGCACATGACAGTCTAACATCCTACTCTCAAGAAAATGAGCCACTGTGGCATATCATTGTTACGTTGCTCTAATTTCAGGTTGTAGAATAAGGGATTTTGTGGAACAGCAGGCAGCCTCAGCATTTGGACATTCAAAAGAAAAAAAAAATTTTCTTTTACTGGGCTTTTAACTTGGAAACTAATTTCAACACGGATAGTAGAATAAACCCATGATGTCATTTGCCAAACCAGGCATTTGGCTGGCCATAGGCCACTCTGCTAAAGTGACATTTTTCTTGGGAAAAATGTGCTGTTTCTCTTTTGAGTGCCTTGATCAGTAGACCCCACTCCTTGATGACCAGGAGTTTGGATATTTAAACCAGTTGTACCAGTTGGTGTATGTTGCAACACAAACATACACCAACATTCTCTCATGATATCCCTCCTGTGGTCTACCAGCTTCATCGTTGGCCCAGACTCCCTTGACTTGTCTAAAAAGAGTGTTATTTCAGAGAAGCAGAAACTGGTGAAGAAATGAGACAAAAGGGATTGACAGGAGGACCTGTCATTGCCTTTATATTTGTGTTATTGGTCCTCCTCTCTGGATGAAGCAGTGGTTCCATCTATCCAGTCATTATAGATGGCGCTCCAGGGATGCTCACCTAGATCTGCGGGAACGTTTGTTCACTAGAGCGCCCCAAGGGATGACAAGGTCAAATGGTTATGAACTCCTCCAAGACTATTTCAGGCTGGACATAAGGAAGAACTTCTTTACTGTCCAAGCCCCCAAGGTCTGGAATAGCCTGCCACTGGAGGTGGTACAAGCACCTACTTTGAACGCCTTCAAGAGAAATTTGGATGTTTATCTTGCTGGGATCCTATGACCCCTGCTGACTTCCTGCCCTGGGGCAGGGGGCTGGACTTCATGATCTTCCAAGGTCCCTTCCAGCCCTAATGTCTATGAAATCTATGAAATCTGTGTAAGGATGTTAAAGAATTTCTTAAAAGAATGGAAAAGACCATTGAAATTTCTCTGGAACCATTTCAAGAGGTAGCACATGAAATTTGTAGCATCTTACAGCCCATTTCGCATGGTTAAGTTACCATACCCATAAACTAAGGAGCTGTGGATCCAAACAAGAACTTATAGGCTACTTTAGCCACATGGAAGAGGGCAGATTATGCCTACAAGGTGCCATTTCAGATATTTGACACATCTGTACTTGTTAGATGCCTTCTTCCTTAGTTGTCACAACTGTTAACAAGATATCCAGACATTCAGGTTTAGAGGTTCCAGTTGTAAAACAAACAGAGAAGATATACATGGTAGAAAGACCTATTGCACAGCTAACCTACAAGTCAGGATAGCAAATTACCAAGCACTGTTACCCAGATATAAGTTTCTGCATTGCAACAAAGCTGTAGAATTTATGGAACAGCTACCAAAAGAACTTAAAGAAGAGCCGGTTAGACAGACCCTTGGTTAGACACTTGTCTCTGGAGCCCCATGCAGTCACTGAACTGCCCCCTATCCATGCAAATAAAATTACTTACCCTTTATCCCAGGCAGACTGACTCAGCAGTATCTACCCTAGCAGCAGGGTAGCTAGATGGTGTCCCAGAACTTGACTGTATTTCCTCACTTACAATGCATGCTGATTTCTAGCAGCTGGTTTTCAGGAAAAGGGTCCATGTGGTATGTGTGAAAATAAGATATCCTTCCACTCTCATGGTCTAATGTAGGCTTTTCATTTCCACTGATTCTGAAAGCCTTGTAGAAGGTGAGTCAGGGCACACCTAGGAACCTTCAAACCTACAAGTATAAGCTTTTAGTTCAGAGAATAGAGGGTAGCCCTTATACAACAGGGGTCTCAGCCAAAATGATCATGAAGAGAAGGGAGGTAGTGTGTGCTCCTGACTAGTCTGTACTACTCCAAAAATGAGAGCAGTTCATAATAAGGAAAGTATGATTGATTACCTGCTACCACTAAGCAGCCAGGTAACCTGCACAACTAGGATTTCTATAGAACCTTTTTATTATCTGGGCCTTCTGAAGACTACTACCAGTGGTGGTTGAGGCTCAGGCAGGGACTTGATGTAGTGAGGCATCTGAAATGTTCTGTTTTATCTATCTGTTTAAGGTACCTTGATTGTCAGTGTTGGAGGGAACAGGTTGAGGCTGTGGCCACTGGTGGCAGACGGAACAGATGATGGGCGGGGAAAGGAACTCCTGTTTGATAGCCATTAATTTAGTTGTAATTTAATAGGAGGCTTCTTAGCATTTGTTGCTCAAGTGTTAAGGGACAGCTGCCCATTCTGTTTCAAAAGATACAGTCAGGTTTTGTTTAACAGCTCTCCTACTCTTTAGCTATGATCACACACAATAGCATTCATAGATGACAGGGCGTGACCCTGGTACCAAAAACTAGTCATTAAGACATTGCCTGCTCTGTTAAACTGTAGGAATTAACTGGGGAAACAGAGAGTATATACACAATTCCCCAACTGATGGCAGAAACAATTTTTCTAAGGCATCTTTTATTTTCATGAACTGCAATTGATTCTCCACAGGAACCACTGCTTTTATGGTGCTGAATTAGTTGCATGATATGTGACATTGAGGTGTAGGATCAAAACTATTGACTGGGTATAAAACTAGGCCTCATGTGGCAGCAAAGTAGAGTATTTCTGCGAGATGTAAGCAAAAGTAATTGCCTTGTAATAGGCAGTTCCTCTCATCAGCATCACCAGTGAGGAGCAAGTGGCATGGATGTTACTTGGAGACAGGCCACTTCACAAAGTATGCTCAAGCCCGCACAATGTATATCCAACATGTATGTGCACTAGAGGAGAGGGAGGTGGCTTTTTAATGCCATGGGCTACTTGCCAGCATGCGGCATGAGCAAGGGCAGTATCCCCTCCAAGTAACTATACCTAGTCAAAGTCAAAGCAACGCTGGGGCCATGTTGATTTAAGAGGCTGTTAGGTTCAGGCATGTCAGTTTCTTCAGCCATCAATACAGATGAAAGTGGTTTGGTTTGCAACATGTTAAGCAGGACTTCCCAATCCAAAGGACCACTATTTGTTTTACAGGAGAGTCAAAGGGGATGGTCACTGATGCCAAAGCAGAGCTAGGCTCAAACTTGCAATTGTAGAATTGTAGTGAGATTCCTGAACCATTCAGCTATTGTGCCTTGATGCATCTGATAGGGATAAGAATTAGAATCTATGTTACCAGATTTGCCCATTACTTTGGGGTGTGCTCATTTATTAGGGATACGTTTCTAGGGTCTTGGTAATTCTGTCAATGTGCTGCTTGTGTTACTTGTGTTTCTATACAGAGGTGTATATCTCCCTTCTGCAAGTCCTCACCCCCCCCCCCCCAATGGAGCTATCTTGCAGGACTCGGTTTCAATGGGGCTGGGTTCCTCCAGTCACCAAATCAGTCATACACACAAACACACACAGATTAATGTGACATGCCTGACCCGGCCGGGTTGATCAGCATGGACAGGCTGACACCCTCATATGCCAAGAATCAGTTCATCAGAGCAACAATAAACTGCAATCAGACACAAGCACACAGGTGAACAGAATCCCTCTGAATCTGGCTGGGGGTCCAGCTGCCACCCTCATGGGCCAGCATTCAGTTCATAAGGGCATGTCTGAGTCAAACTGGGTCAATCAGCCTGAATAAGCTGATCCCCTTATGTGTTTCATACTCAACACGTCCCAATCTTTGGCCTCTTGATGAGCAGACCCCACGGTATTTTTGGGCTTCACAGGGATCTTTAGCTTAGGTAAAAGAAGGGTTGCTGCAGAGCAAGTAGGGAAGGAGAAATAGAGAAGGAAAAATTTACTCAGTTACTACCAGTTTGACTATAAAAGTTATTTATTGCTAAGTATATGAAATATATATAATGTACTAGTAGTCATAGACATGCAAAGGAAAGACAAACACAAACAATTACAATACTACTCTAGTTTCACTAAGTATTTGGGGAAACTTAGCTCAAGCTTAACTAATACAGTTCAGGTTCAGAAATGTATTCCTAGAGAGAAAAGAGAGAGCGCTGGGATCTCACCAGTCCAAGATACTCGGGTTGCAAAGTTGACAGGTAAAGTTCCTAGCACAATCCTTGAAGGGAGACAATATGTTCTTCCAGCGTCCCAAGAAAAACAGCAGGTGGTGTCAACACACACACTGCTGCTTTTTTTACAGATTTTTATACCCTCAGTTCAGCTTCTTCAAAGCATTTTCAATAGTGTAAATCATTGTCTTTTCTATTGACAAGGGGTTATCTGGACTGGAACATCTCAAGAAACTGATTGATAATCAGGAAACATATAAGGTTAGGGAGTACCCAGACACTTGGGAGCCAGCTTGAAATTCCTATGGATAGCAGATATACTGATGGGATATCTCATGGTTTCTTCAGAAACAATAGCTAGCTTGCAGCATCAGCGTTTTGGATTTTTACTTGTTGTGAACAAGCCTCAGCTTAGCATGACTTTTCCAGATCTTACTATAGTCTTAAGGCAATTATTGGAGTGTTTATAACCTTTGGGCAGGAGGACTTCCAACAGTCATCCCAGGAAAAGTATGACAACACCTGTAGTCAGGGCTCCAATGGGCTGGATGCTGTGATGAACCCTTTACCATTGTTCAAATGTTGCCCATACCCCCTCTGACTCGGTCTCTTGCCTCAGCATTCCCTAACCTGGCAACTGAGTTTTAGTCAATCAAGTTTAAATAGGCCTCCCATAGTGGGACTGGGGAATGTACGACCCGAGATGCCTAGTAAACTTAGAGGTGTGTGTGTGTCCGGGGGGGCGGTGAAGAAAGTCCTTTGTAAATCCAGATTAGAACTGGTGTGATAAATGCTGAGCTGTGTGTGTGTAAATGTGGGTTAATTACCATTTGGAGCACAGATTCCCCATCATGCAGTGCTCCCCTGCTTCTCTGATCCCAGAATTCACTGCAGTCTCTGCTTCAGGCTTTCTGTTCTCCATCTCTCATGTAAATGAATGGTCATCTGGTTCCATCTCGGATGCAAATGAGACCTAGGGCAGTTGTTTCACTCTTGTCACCCTTATCTGGAGGGTCTTAGGTGTGTCTCTCACTGCATCTTAATCAGTTTCGTTTATGTAGAGGAGGGGAGGGAGGGGGAATTCTTTGTGAGTCAGACAGACTGCATCCTGTGCCAGGGTTCCCCACGAACACAGAGCTGAGACGTAACATCTAGATTGACCCCTTCTCACCTCTATATAAATGTGAGGTATGTGGATCTGGAATTAGAGGGACAGCAGCATGCAGTTAGTTTCCAAAGTTCACGTGTTTGTATTTGGTTTTAAACTTGGTGCGGACCTGGAGGCCTGCAAGCAGGTGAAGTATAGTGCCTGCTGCTTTGGTGCAGGGCAGCAGAGAGGCAGTAACTGTCTGCCTCTGAAACTGCATTGGCATAGCAGGCTGGCCCTTGTGAGGCTGAAGAGGGATTATGTGACTGTGTGACTAAAGAGAGTTGCTCTTGACTACCACTTGCTGCTGACAGTTTGAGATTCTCCAAAAAAGGGTCACAAAACTGACCCTAGCTCCTTGGTCCTGGGTTGGTAGAGCATGAGATTGGGATGGAGAAACAAGGAACTCCACCATGAAGCACCATTTAAAGCAAAACCAACAAGACTAGTAGAAGAATATGTGAATTAATCAGTCCCGCCCTCCACTCCCTATGGATATAGATGTACAGTTGAGTGGCTTCATTATTTTAAAAGGAAAAAGATATTTACTCTGTTCTTTCTCTTTAACAGGCATCATTGCTCCCCTCAGGTCCTTGCCTAAAACAAGTTTCAATCAAGTTCATTAGTTAGATTTTATAGATAAATGGACACTTCTAAACAGAAATGAAAAGGCAATATTGTACCCTTTCTTTATTCCAGAGATACTAATATATTCCAGGCTCAGCTTAATATTCCTATAGGCAAAATATCCATGTACAACACATTAAATTCTATACTGGCTTAAGAGTTATACCTCATTCTGTCCCAGCAGTCCCAGCAGTCCCAGCAGTGTTCAAATTAGTCCCTTGAAAGATATAAGGTTATCAAATCTAGAAGTGCAGGGCAAAACTAATAGTCTGGTACAGTTAGGTACAGACATTCAAAAAGTCTGAGGCAGAATCAATCCTAGCTGCACGGTTTGCTGTTAGTGGCGTAGTTTAGATTGGTAGTGATCAGAACACACATTCGCCCTTTTGTTGGCAGTGGGAAATCTTAGAATGGTTTTCGCCGTTTTTAAAAAATTCTGTGCGCCAAGCTTCTGTTATGGGTATAGACCAGTTTTGTGTGCTGAACTTTTGTTCTGTTATGGGTATAAACTGGTTTCTGATCACTTATACCAGTAAAAGTATAACATCTGTACCTGGCCTATAATATCAAGTAAAGCCTGACCTCTTAGTTTTTAATGGTACATGATGAAAGCTGCCCTTAGGATGAGTTTAATCAATACTTCAACTGGAATGAAAGATTCCTATGGGCAAAAGTGAAAAATTCTTACAATATAAAATGGACAAAACTATAGAGAAAATTCATGAGAGAAAATCCCTGCATGGGACCCATTTTTCTTCCACATAGATTGCAGAATCTTTATCTAAATCTTAGAAACATTTCTCAGCAGGGACCTAAGAACAGGTGGAGCATGCGGTATGTTGTGTTTGTATGTGGAAATGAGCTTGTACATTTTGTTGAAGGATGGAGGTTTTTACCTCTTGAGGGGCATGAATAGGGTGTGGAGAGCTGCCTCCTACATCTGATATACAAGGAGTAGCGGGGAAGCTTTTTTTTAGTTCCCTGTGTGCCTATCCTGTTGCCTTTTGATAGAGGTTATGTAATATTAGGCCTTCTCTTCATGAAGGGTGAATGTGGTATTAACAGTTTATGGAAATATTACTGTGATCTCCCAAAAGATTTTTTTCATGGGGATAGGCCTTAGCCAAATGAGTTAAGTACCACATATGAAAAATAACGTGGGGGAACAAGTCTTGTTCATTTGATTTTTTTATTAATATTATTTCTGGAAGCCACAAATTGATCAAAAAGAAAATATTGCTACCATCATTAATTAAGTCATCCCTCTAAACCCTCAAGCACTTGTATTTTTTATATAAGAGTAATTTTGCTGGTTTCTATCCTGCCATAACAGTTACCAGAAAATCAGAAATTGTAATGAAAATCTGTGGTGGAAGGATGAACCCATTTTCAGAGTGGAATTTATAGCTAAGTCATTAGAAAATTAATAAATATTTTCTCCATCCAATAATTTACTTTCTCTTTTGCTCAGAGGCCTGAATCACTTGCTACTGAGGTGACTCCTCCTTATGATTACCACTGACATGCTGAACAGACTATAATTGACTCAGATTAAAGAACAGAATTGGTTCAGGTTAAATAATTATTTTTCCTCCCAACTAATCAGTGCTGAGGATCAGGTCTTACTTGTTTGATCTGAGGTTGCTGAAGGGTTATTGTGGGAAGTGAAAACTGATGCTTACAAAACCCCTTGGAGAGGAAATGTTCCAGGTTATTGCAGCCATCCCCATCAATAGACATAAATAGACATTCATGGTTTCCTATTCACCTGCATCTCACTGGAAGCGCTCCTCCTGGTTTTCCAACCTGTTCCACCAAATTTCTAACATTTTATATTCACTGAAATTGCTCTATGCTTCTGCTCTGTTGCCTCCCCATGTCTCCACAAAGGTTGGTATCTCTTTCCCCTTTGTGCTGGTACAGTCCTTTGGAATTGATTCCTTGCACTTGCTGCAATACTGAGTCACTTCTCACAGTTTAAATCTCAATGCTCTCTGTAGTTAAAATCAATTACCTTCAGCAAAGCATCTTGCAATATGATTGGTTTATGATGGAAACTATATAAAATGGTATAAAGGAACGAATTATGGGTGAGACCCTTCCTAATGACTTAGCTCACTCCCATTAAAATGTATTTGTGCCCTCAGCTGATTGGCCCATCCAGTCTACTTTCTGATTCTTTCCCTAATAGATTTACAAAAGGGAGTATGTCCTTGAAAATGCAGAAACCAACATTTTACGCAAGTAGCACAGATTCCTTTTTCTTTGAAAGTAATAAAAACAAATCACTGGCTGATACCCTTATAAATGTGCTAATAAAGTTCATGAGGCCCACTATCAGACATGGGAGTGCATACTCCTCTGTCCTGTGTATTTATCAGCAATGTGAGATGGTTGTGCTGGGGTCTCTGGAAGTGCACAACAACACTGTGTGTGCGTCTGCACATGCAGTTACCTAGGTTACTTAGGTTACTGTGCACTAACTGAAAGTTACTGTGCAGTATGGGTACATGTCTACATGTGTGTGCCCATACTATGTAGTAACTATGGCAACTTATGCCAAGATGGGTGTAAATTTGCTACCTGCATCATGCATGGTACCTATGTGCATGATGCAGGTAGCAAATTTACAGCCACTTAGTTACTGCACAGTAAGGCACATGTGCATGCCTTACTGCACAGTAACACTGTGTGTGCGCACTCCGACCTGGGAGTAACTTTACTCCCAGGTCGGAGCGCACACACACAACGCTACTGTGCTGTAATGTCTACACATGTAGATGCTGGTCTAAAACTGCTGGTAAGTACTGGTAAGTTACTGCACAGTAAATTCACATGTAGACATGCCCTGTGGATATTTACATAGTGTAATAAACCTCAGCTAGTCATTGAGGGATTGATCCATATTTTGACATCTGAAAACTACTTGGTCACTTATGAACAGTCTTGTCTTCTTAATATGAAGCACCCGTTTGCAATTTGTTTTTTTGTATTTTTGTTTACAGTGTCATCCAAGTAATTTTCTCTGGACATATCTGCCAATAAGAACTAGATTCTATTCCCTGTTTTGGTTCTGCTCCAGTTTAAGTGGATAAAGAATAATAGCATCTGCTACTGGAAATATATTTTAAACTGAGAAGAAAATTTGTGTGGGGGGCTATCACAATACAATGTTCTAAGAATTCTGTTCCCAGTGGCTTTGACTAGTCTTAGTCTACTTGGGACCTATTTTGAATGGGGTATTTTTGCTTCAGACTTCAATCACCCCAAGGATTTCAATCCTGTTCTTTATAGCCTGGTTGTTTTTTTCAGGGATTGGCTTCTGCCTCCATTGACATTCTGATTTTCTGCTTGATTGATATCTTAAAGGTGGGAGCCATACCTCCTGAATAGGATCGTAATTCAGTTAGTATCTCAGCTGTGTACACAGATAAGGTAATTTACAATATGGATTATATTAAAATGAATGAAAATGGAGTCTGAACTTGCCTCACCAATGTTTTTTTGTTGTGCCTGCAAAATTGGATGCACATCAAATTACTATTATTTTCTCAGCATGTGCAAAATCAAGCTGGCAAAAGACTGGAATTCTAAGACTGTGGAGTGAACTCCTCTAGGAACTAAAGAACTCTCACCACAAACCTCGCCCTCTTCTGTTCAAATTGTAAGGTGCACTTATCTAAGCTTGCTTTCTTTAGCATAAATACATAACAACATGTACATTAGAAAAAAAAGCTGTGCCTCCTAAAATCCTGCCAAAACAGGATAGATTACTGCACGAACTTCTCCCTCAGAGAGAACAAACAAAAGATGCATAGGCACTCAGTTCAGTGCACTGCTGGAAGGTGCTCAGATGTTCCAGTGACAAGCACCATGTCAGACCCTTACTCCAGAGAATGAAAAAGCAGAAGTGGTACCTGAAAATCTGATTTTTTGCATTTGTGTCTGTATATATTTAAGACTTTTGACAAAAGAAAATAAAAACTGGAAAGGTTAGTGGATCTTCATGGTGAAACAGGAACAGGCTGTTTTGGTTTTGCAATGAGTAAGAAGGTAGTGATAAGTGATAATTAAGTATCCTGGTGGATAAGGTTGTTTTCTGGTAAGTAGATATTGGGTTAGGACACTTCACAATTGTGAGCACAGACAGCAACTGAGGAAAGAGTCTATCTCTGGTAGCAACAGATTTTAGGAACCAACCTGACCCATGACAATAATGTTTTGTAGCTGTTGCTGGACCCTGGTTGACTGAGCCTTCTGCTGCCTCCTGTTGGAAGTTGTGGAGGATCTGGTGGAGTGGAGTCTTTGAAATGTTCCATTGTATCTGACAAGCCAATAGGAAACTGCTGGGTACATTGTCAATCAATAGTGGGGAGATTCATTGGTAGAACCCTTCATAGCAAGCAGCTTGTTCGGGGAGCTGGCTGGTCCCTGAGTGGTAGATTAGAACAGAGTAGAAAACCTATGGTTTTCTATCGCCAGTGGTTTAAAGGTCTCTTAACACTGACAGTTCAAGTATTAAAGGGCCCTAGCCTCTTCTCCTGTATTAAGCAGTGCAGTTATGTTTCATATCCAGTCATTTACTTATTCCCTGTTTTTTGGGTTTTTGTTGGGTTTTTTTTTAATGCAGTCTGCCCAGGAACAGCAGAAGGATTAAAATACGATCCTCCTATTGAAAACTAGCTGTATCTAAGTTAGTCTCACTACTAAACCCTAGGAACTATCTGAGGAAAAAAGAACCCGGACACAATTGTCCCACTGACAGCAGAAACCGATCCTCTAAAGCATCCTCAACAAATTGTTGTTAACACAGTCACATAGATAGCAAAATTAGGGGCAATGCTCTTCTGTGCATTCTGTGAATGCTTTTGTCTAGGGTGTCCTCCCCTTATATTAACGTGGGCTGGTTAGTCTAGGGCCATAGATCTGTCAAAAGAATACAGATGACTGTGTCAGTTGGGGGAAAGATTTTGGACCCTGGGGGTTTTAACTTTTGCCATCTTGAGACAGTTTTCTGTTTATTGTCCTGATTTGGTCAAGGGCATAGTGCCACTTGTAATGATGCTGTTGTGGCACATGATATGTACCAGGCCAGCATGGTAACAATGTGTTTGAATATATCAGATTAAAAAACAAATGTCATTGCCCTTCCTTTCCATTACTCCTTCAGTTTAGCAATCTTGTCTCTCCCAGTACATCAGACATCATTGCAAATTCCACTTCAGTTATACAGGTATTTTCCAGTTTGTTCATAGCCTAGCCAGTGTGGGAAGGGGGGCTTTTTTAAAACAGTTACTGATTATATGTATGGGCCAATGGAGGAAATAGTAACCAATTAAATTATTTAAATGGTATAGTTACACTGAAGAAGTAAAGTAGAAGCAAAGTGCATGATGTGACTTTCAGAAAGACATGCAATGTAGTTCATGAAATGGATAGTAGTGTGTTATTTGTATGTTGTTTATACAAGTATGAATAGAAACTTCTAAAAAGCAATGGGGCGAGTACAAAGAGGAAGAAAAAATGCTAAAGTGGAACTGGATTGATAAATTACAGTGAGACATGCTAGGGAATGTGGATGGGAGGGGTGCTGACCTATAGGTACACAGACACTCCAACTTCTTACAAATAACATAAAGGTAGACTTCAACTCCAGTGGCTTTTGCACAATGCAAGAAAAGCAAGGTGCCCATAAGAAGATAGAGAAAAGCATGTAGGAAGTAGCTTTCTGGGCATCAGTGTCCGGGAAAAATTTGTGTGGTGTCCTTGACAAAGAATGACCATTTGCAGGCTGGTTTGAGACAGTTTATGGAGAGGAGGCACCCTGAATTAGACACTAGAAATCTAGGGGAATTAGAGAAATAAAAGAAGAGGGATTCTTCATTTGTGCTGCCAGACATCCAAGCTTGGGGCAATGACAGCATGAACTAGTGATGCCATGGCCTAGTCTGACCTGGCTGTGTCTGATCAAAGGTTGAGGCTAATGTACTACGTAGCTGCTCACCCATGGAGTAGAAGTCCTGAAGCAATATGGACATTTTTATATATACTATTTTTAAATAGTATTGCTTAGTATTGTAATGCACTCTTTAAGTAGTCCTAACAAACCAGATCTACCTTTGGATTAATAAAGGCATTCTTAGATAAAGCACAAACGGAATGCCTGAGAGCTGCTTTTCACATCTGTAGATGAGATTAGTATTATGAACACAAAATACATAGAATGAAGTCTTATCTGTTTTGGCCTGTGGAAGATAGGAATACTCAGGATGCTATTAACAAACATAAAAGTACTTTTTATTCTTTTAAAATGCCATCAATAATTTTAAAATAAACATAGAATCCAATTTGGTTAGAAAGTTATTGGTTAGAAATAGAACTGTGCATTGGTGTCTACTTGTGAATATTTGAAAGAAAAAATATGTTTATGTCCAAAAATAAAGATGTTGCAGTTTAACTTGTATAGGACTTTATTGCCTGGTTTATCCCCTCTGAATATTATTGACTGGATATTCTGTTCCTGTGGAGAAGATGAAAGAATACAGGAATAAATCCTACCTAAAGTGACATCTCCTTGGGTTTGACAGCTAGAATAGCTGCTTTGCAGACTGTAGAGCCTTTCTCCTCCACTGAGGCCATCTTCCAAAAAAAATTATTTGAAGTAGAGGTCTTTCTGTTTTCTATTAATTTAAGTAAGGTTGTGTTTCTGAGCAGAGCTAAGCAGTAAACCTTCTATTTTAAACAGTTTGGGTATTACAAAATACAGTGATAAACAAAATAATGAGCAATGCTGGCTACAGCTAATTCAACATCTTAACCTTTGTTCGTAAAATTCCTGACTGTGAGAGTGACTAGGGGAGAAAATGATTTTTGTGTTGCCAAGCTCCGGGTAACTGCTGGAAGATATTCTTCATTAATATTTAATAGATTTTTTTAAATAAATTGATTTTTTTTTTTAATGTGCTCATCCCCTCCCCCTTTGTTCACTTTCCTCAGACATTCTAGCAAATGAATTTAGTTGCAATGCTATTCATCATAATAGCCAATTTTTAGGAGGAAATTGCAAAGTACTTCTGGAAAGCAAATTCTGAATTCTAAGTACAATGATTCACAATAGAAACCTTCTCAAATTAATTTCTAGCTAGTGACCTGGAGGGTGACTTCTCAAGGGTTGATTAATGTAACACTTAGATTTATTTAAAGCTTCTGGCAAGAGTAAAATAAGAGACATTGTAATATTAATATCTTAGTTCCATCAGGAATGGCCTTTCAGCCCTGTTTTGGGTGTTCAATCTCCTCTTGCATCAGTGACTTCTTTGTGGAACTGATGGGAATAGGACAATTGCTGGCCAGTGAAGAGACAAGGTTGCCACTGACTGAGGTGATGCTACCTTCTATTCTTTCTGTAAAGAGGAGTGCAATTTCCTCTTCTAAGAACTATGTTAAAGGAGAATAAAAACAAGCTACTTTATAAATGCATGTCATAGCGGTGTTAGTGTCTGACCTACTTGTGAAAAATAGTCTTTGGAAAAAAAGGCAATTTAGGAGGTTCTTGTTAGAGGATGAGGATAAATTGAATTCTAGTATTGAAGAAGCTGTAAAAACAGAAATTTAAAATAGAGATAGAGTATTTGGAACAGTGTGGTGGAGGGAACATTGCTGTCTTTCTGAAGTGGAGTGTGGAAAGGTAGAGCAAAAAGAACAGGGTACTCCAATAACAGGCAAGGTCCACCAAGGACACACCTGAGGACAGGAGGGCGATCCAGGCTGACCTTGACAGGCTCAAGAAATGAGCGGATGAGAACCTGATGGTGTTTAACACTGAAAAATGCAAGATTCTCCACTTTGGGAGGAAAAACCTGCAGCATCCTTGTAGGCTTGGCAGTGCTATGCTGGTTAGCTGTACAGATGAAAGGGACTTGGGGGTCATGATTGACCACAAGATGAATATGAGCTTTCAATGTGATGCTGTGGCCAGTAAAGCAAGCAAAATGCTGGTTTGCATCCATAGATGCTTCTCAAGCAAATCCCAGGACGTCATTCTCCCTTTGTACTCGGCCTGGTTAGGCCGCAGCTGAAGTACTGCACCCAGTTTTAGACTCCTCAATTCATAAAGGATGTGGAGAAGCTTGAGAGGGTGCAGAGGAGAGCCACACACATGATCAAGGGTAAGGAAAACAGACCTTACGATGACAGGCTGAGAGCTATGGGACTCTTCAGCCTGGAAAAGCACAGGGTCAGGGGTGATCTGATGGCCACCTATAAGTTTATCAGGGGTGTTCACCAGGATCTGGGGGGACAATTGTTCACCAGAGTGCCCCAAGGGATGACAAGGTCGAATGGTTATAAACTTCAGCAAGACTGTTTCAGGCTAGACATAAGGAAGAATTTCTTCACTGTCTGAGCTCCCAAGGTCTGGAATAGCCTGCCACTAGAGGTGGTTCAAGCACCTACATTGAATGCCTTCAAGAGAAATTTGGATGCTTATCTTACTGGGATCCTATGACTCCAGCTGACTTCCTGTCCCTTGGGCAGAGGGCTGGACTCAATGATCTTCCAAGGTCCCTTCCAGCCCTAATGTCTATGAAATCTAAGATCAAGGAATTTGGGGGTGGGGGAGGAAGACCCCTTGCTGCTGACCATTTCTTGATCCTTCTGACCTAATTCTTTTATAGAGCTGACCTCTATAACAGCTTTCCATTGTATCTGTTTGCCTGAGCCAGCAAGCCAAACTGAAGTCATGCATGCCCCGTCTGTTTCAGTGCAAGCAGTCAAAGCAAGTACCTAGTGACAACTATACTATATATGTCTGTCAATACACACATTTACCAAAACAGCAGTGAAAGCAGTCCAAACAGATATCCTTAAACCCCACAATATCACCTGGAGGGCAGGTAAAATTTAATCTTCCTCTGCAGGACCACGTTTTCTTGTCATTTACCCATAAAGACCCAGGTCTTTGTTCAGCCTCTGCCTCCGTGTGATAATCATTCATGTTACATCCCGGAAAGATAATGTAATTCATTCCTGGGTGTAGGCAGATGAATATTCCTTTCATAAATCAATTAAGAGCCGCTCCTGGGAGAAATATTGGGGGTTGATTCTATCTGGGCATAACAAAGCTTACTTTGTCTTTTAAAAAATTCATAGCCTACAACACGATTGTTCATAGTTCTTAAAAACATTGGTGTCAGGAAATATTTGTATTCATTTGTGGCACATATGTGCATACATAAAGGCATAGAGCAGTGTATTATCCTTCATGAGTATTTGAGTCTATCCTGAAACAGCCAGTCAGAATTAACGAGGGAGTGGGACAGTTGCCTTCCAGAAAGTCAGAAAATTGTAGGCATGCCCCACCTTTATCATGATAAATGAAGTATGCAGTATTATGCTCTTCCCTTCCCCAAGAGTTGGAGAAAATAAGTCCTAATCAAGGCCTGCAAAAGAGGGGTACTTCAGCTTTGGGGGGAGAACAGGGAAAATGAGGGCCAACCTTGGAAGGCAAGATGTTGCCTGACTGGAGCTTGGGTGGACTTTACAGAGCAAATGACTTTCAGCCAGGTAAACCAGCTATTTATCAACATTTGAGAAGTACCACTGCAGTGTTCAGCCTTCAGAAGGCCTAGGGACAGACATTACACATAAACTGGTTTAAGTGATCGGAAACTGGTTTAAACCTGTAACAGAACAGATGTTCAGTGCACATAAAGCAGTTTGAAAATGGCTGAAATCAGTTTCAGATCAACCTGGCTGAATGTATTATCAGACTTAACTGATTTGGGTCAAATCGGCTTATGTAATGTCTGTCCCAGACCCCTTGCTGGTTTAAGTTAAATCGGAGTGCCCCAGAATCCCGGCATGCTCTCTGGGCTAGGCAGGGCTCTCTGTTGCATAGCAGGGCTGGCCCCTCCCCTCTGCTCCCTGGCTGAGATTTGCAGCTCTAGCAGAGATTTGCAGGCACAGCAGGGTCTGCTGGCTTCCTTGTGTCCTATACCCCCTCACTGCTCAAGCAAGAAATCCACCCCCAAGGACCCTTGTCATGTGTTATGCTAGCTAATGCCAAGAGGTGTCTGTGTGTGTGTGTCTCTCTCTCCAATTTCACTAGGACAGGCAGGCAGGAAAAACAGGACTTTTGGAGCTAATCAACAGATCAGCCAGTAAGCTGTTTAAGAAGTTTGAACTAATGGAGAGAGGCCATTGTTTTGCTAACTGGGTGATAAAGACTCTTATCAGCTCCCAGATGGTTTGCTTGCCCGTCTGTTTGCTGCAGACGGTATGACAATGTATGGAGGGAGATTGAAAATCTCCATATCATCAACAAATGCATGCATTGCATAACACCCTTGCCTCAGAGTGCTAGCCCAGAGCTGGGGGCTGACAAAAGTCCCACCCCTTGAGCAGCCAGCAGGGAAAAGCCTGGGACTGTGCTGGCAGACCTCCCTAATGAGAGAGTCCTGCCAGGGCCTAGCCACACCCCTCTCAGCTCAGCTCCCTGCAGAAGAGAAGGGAGAGCTGCTCTAGCACCCCCCCCCCCCCTCCCCCAGGCTTCTAGCCTGAGCCACTGCAGGCATGTGCCTGAATTTCCTCAGTTCAGAGAGAATGTCTGTCCAGTTTCCAACTGGTTCAGCTTAGCCAGGTTAGACTAACCTACACAGATTGGATCAGTTCAGACTCAGATTTCTTGAATGCTGTCCCTAGCCAATAAGGCTGTAAGTAGGTATTTAACAAGGTCCTGCTTTAAAAAAAAAAGTGAAATGCTTTTTGTATTTTAAGTGTGATAGCAGGAATGTTGTTGAATATAATAGATTTCTCTTTGAGACCCAGCCTTTGGTCATCATTCTTGGCTGAACTGGAATGTCTAAATTCATGACGCTTAACTAGCAGAGTTCCGTCAGCACTTTTCTTCAAGGTTTAGGATGCAATTTCTGTTGTTGCTGCACTAATACTTCCTGCTTTTTTGATCTAGTCCAGACTGCTGTGTTAGTTTATCTTCTGTTTGTCTCAGTTTTTACACCTGGAAAGAGGGTTTAATATTTCCTGTGCCTTGCCTTGTAAAATCTTTTTAGATTTCCAAGTGGACAGATGTCTATGGTATATACACCAAGTAAGACTGAAAGCCTCCGGACTCCAGATGGAATGCCAACTGGATACACGTGTGTTGTGGTTGGATGGAGATACCATATTATTCCTGTATAGAAAGTTGTTTGGTTGGTTGGTTTTTTTAATGAAATGAAGTGACTTAACACTTGCAAATTTACAAAGGTTCAGATCCCCCTGGATAATTGTGGTATAAATTGAGCCTTTGGTGCACTGTCCTGGAGAATTGAAATATAGACTAGAATGAAGAACAGACTGGATCCTTTTATTAACTGCCCTTGGCCATATGAAGAATAACGATAAACATCCTTTTAAAAAGAATCCAAAAGAGGATAAGTACATCAATTAATCATCATAATATACACCCTTCTAGATATTGTGATTTAAATGAGATAAATATTTGCATCAGGCTATTCAGTCTGCTACAAGTGTCTCCCTCTCTAATATTTAGAGCGTACAAGGAAGCAAAGGGCAAAGAACAGCAGCAAGCTCATTTATCCAGTGTAGCACATACAGTTGCCACAGTCAGATAAAGCATGTTTATACTACCAACTGCATTTACACAGAGCACTTCAAGGCAAGTAATAAAAAAAAAAGCCTTACAATTTTACAAAGGGTTTTAGACCAGATTCAAAACACCAGGTTTATTTTCATGGTAGAGCTGCCTCATCTTGCCACACACATGACTAATGGGTCATTAATTTGAAATAACATCTTAAGGAGCTATCAGATTGGAGAAAGCCAGATTGTAGCCTTGAACTGAATCCTGTGGTTACCTGAAAGACTGTGATATGAGTAACGCATAGTATGAAAGTTGTGAAGTGTTGATGTTTCAAAGGGAAACAGAATCTCAGCTGAAAAATTCTGTATGGTACACAACAGTTCCAAATTAAACGTTGAAATGGACTGATTTTTGCACAGAACCACATATATACAGGAGAGGACCTTTTAAAATGTGTTCTTGGATACACAGTTTTAAAACAATATACTTTGACTTTATTGATCTGAAACCAATTTGCTATAGTTGTCTCTCAAATATAGCAGCTTGCTGCCACTATAGGAATGCCTAAGACTTGTAAGGATTCTGTGGCAGTACAGGAGTTCACATTTATCAGCAAAGATAAAGGTAAGGATCTGTTCTAAAAGCAAAGGCCTTTATCTCTGAAGCTAAAGCAGAATTTCAATTATGTGCAATGGTGTTAGGTTATCTTATCTTAGATTGTGCACAAAAGGGTTAGCTAAACATTCAGCTTGAGGTCATTTACTGAGAATTGGGAACTTCTAAAATTCAGATTGCCTGTGCAGTATTAATTCCCTCCCCTTGCAACTGCCTTTATGATCATATAATGTGGAGATGTAGACTGCTCTGCTCCTGAGGTTCCTCATCTGATCTCAGTCTTCTCCGACACCAGTCTCCTTTTCCAGACATTCTTACCCCTTACCCTTTACTTCCATCCCTGGTGTACCCCACCCCAGTGGTTTTTCCCCTCTGAATTCAAGTAACATGCGTGAATTCTTATTGCAGGCCACTTGGGTCAGTGGGGAAAGTATTGGGAACACAAAAAGAACATGGCTTCACAAATGCCTGGAGCAGCAATTGCAGAGTAAAGTCCTCCTTGGCTTTGGTGAGCCAGGGATGGAACTTGCCTGGTACCGCCAGCTTCTTCTGAGAATTTAAAGTGCCAGCCTCTAATAAATCTCTGCCCAGTATATGTGAATTGAGAGCTCTCCTAGGTATGTAACTTGACAACTTTTACAGGGGTGTAGGTTGTAGCCGTGTTGGTCTAAGGACATAGGCAGACAAGGTTCTTTGGGTGAATCTAATATCTTTTATTAGACCAACTTAAATCGTTGGAAAACAATTATTAAGCAAGCTTTTAGGTTCAAAAACCCTTCATCAGGCTAAGGAAGTTTCAGCAGTTGGTGTGTGCTCTTCCTCGATGGAATGAAAAGTAAAGAAGCCAGAGGCTGGGCTGCTATGCATGCAAGACAGGTAGTCAGTGAAAATGTAGATTGAGGAGTCAATGGGTGAGAGAGAGGCTGGGGGGGGGGGGAGAGAGAGAAGGGGGATGAAGGTGGAGAGATACCTGGGGAGTCAGATGTCAGGGAGGTTATAATTTGTCATAAATACAATGTCTATGTTTAGTCCATGATTTTTAGTATCCAGGAGGTTGATGAAGTGGAGTTCATAGGCTCGTCTCTGGGAAGTGTTTTGTAAGTTTCCTTTGAGGATCAGGACTGAGAGACTGGAGAGAGAGTGGTTTTCTTGTGAGAAATGTGTCCCCACAGGTAATTGGGTATTTCTGTCTTTGATAGATTTCCAGTGTGCGTTCATTCTGGTGCGCAGTTGTTGTTTGGTCTCTCCTACGTATTTCCCATCAGGGCATTTGGTGCATTGGATGAGGTATATTATGTTTCTGGAGGTGCAGCTGTAAGATCCAGGAATGCTGATGGCTCTGTTGTGGGGTGTAGTAATAGTGGGGGTGGTGGAGATGTGTTGGCAGGTTTTGCATTTCTTGTCATGGCACAGTCTGGATCCTTTTGGTGTGTTTTGGGGTTGAGGAATTTTGCTTCTGGTGATGAGGTTAGCGAGGTTCAGTGCTTGTTTGAAGGCTAGGATGGGTGGCTCTGGGAAGACCTTTTTAAGAATAGGGTCTCTATCTAGTATGGGTTGCAATTGTTTGAGGATTTTCCGTACAGGTTCAAGGGAGGGGTGATACGTCATAACCAGCGGTGTGCGATTTGTGGGGTTTTTCTTCTGTACTGCAGCAGTTCTTCACGTGGTATCCGGGTGGCTCTTTCAAACATGTGATCTGTCTCTCTGGAGGAGTGTCCTTGCTGGGTGAAAGCCTTTTTAAGATTGGTGAGGTGGCAATCCCAGGTGTTCTCTTCAGTACAGATGCGGTGGTATCTGAGGGCTTGGCTGTATATCACAGCTTTTTTGGTGTGTTTACGGTGATTGCTGGTTCTGTGCAGATATGTATGTTGGTCTGTGGGTTTCTTGTATAATGTGGTCTGTATTTTAGCATTCTGGATACTGATCATTGTGTCTAAAAAGGAGATGCTGGTGCTGGAGTATTCTAGAGAAAGTTGGATGGAGGGATGGTGATTGTTGAATTTCTGATGGAACTCCATCAGAGATTGTAGGTTTTCAGTCCAAATGATAAAGATGTCATTGATATATCTTAAGTATAGCCAGGGTTTGATGGTGCAGTTCTTGAGGAAGTCTTCTTCCAAGTGGCTCATTAAAAGGTTGGCATACTGTGGGGCCATTTTGGTGCCCATAGCTGTTCCCATCATCTGGAGGAAGTGTTGATTATTAAAAGTGAAATTGTTGTGTGTGAGCACATACCAACTGCTGAAACTTCCTTAGCCTGACAAAGGGTTTTTGAACCCGAAAGCTTGCTTAATAATTGTTTTCCAACGATTTAAGTTGGTCTAATAAAATATATCAGATTCACCCAAAGAACCTTGTTTGACAACTTTTAGGCATTTTTTCCCATGGGAACACCAAACAGCACATCTTTGTTCAAATTTGAAGTTTCTGCTCCAAAGCATGGAAATTGTAGCTGTGAAACTTTAATACAACATATTTCTTTCTAATGCCATTTTAGGGAACAGTTGAACTGTTTTAACTGAAATTGTGTGTGTGTGTGGTATAATATAAATAATATGACAGACACCTGGCATGAAGAAATTCTGCCCAAAAGGTTGAAGTTTGGCAGAATGTGAAGTAGGTATCTATACTATATTCTGGGCATGTTTTCATGAGATGCTTTACTGCGTAGTAAACATGTGCATCTACACATGCACATGTTTACTGCGCAGTAAACCTCACTAATCACAAGTAAATTTGCTACCTGCAAATACAAATAGCAAATTTACTTTTACTTTTACTTTTGATTAGTAACAGCACAGTAGTGCTTGCGTAGACACCTGACAGGGAGCAAATCTGCTCTTGGTTAGCTGGCCACCAAGGGGTGGTAGATTGCTCCCTGCCCCCAGGAGCTGCCTCCTGTCAGGGCAGGCTCTGCTTCTGGAGCCCAGGTGGAGTTTATGTTCCCTTGCCCCATCAGCTAAAAGCTCCAAGCCCCACCATTCCCCAATCGTGATCTCGATGCAGTGGGGCTGAGAGATCATTATCTCCCGCTCTGCAGTTGTGAGGCTCAGGATGGGAGACCCCAGCCAGTTCCCCACCCAGCTCCATGCTCACGGAGCTGAGCAGGGAACAAGCTCCCCAGCCTGTTCCCTTCCCAGGTTCCCACTCATGTAGCTGCGTGGGGAACAAGCTCCCCAGGCTCTGCCCTGCAATCATGGTGCTGGGGCTGGGAACTCATAGATTCATAGATTGTAGAGTCAGAAGGGACCACAAAGGATCATCGTGTCCGACTCCCTCCCCCTGGCAGGAAAGAGGACCGAGGTCTGATGACCCTAGCCAGGTGACTATCTAGCCTCCTCTTGAAGACCTCCAAGTTAGGTGATAGTACCACCTCTCTTGGAAGCCCATTCCAGATCCTGGCCACCCTTACTGTAAAAAAATTCTTCCTGATGTCTAACCTGAATCTACTCTCCACTAGTTTGCACCCATTATTCCTAGTTACTTCTAGGCTCTGGTAAATAGTGCATCGCCAATTCCCTGTTGTCCTCCCTTGATAAAATTATAGGTGGCTACAAGGTCTCCCCTCAGCCATTTCTTGTGAAGGCTGAAGAAATCCAGATCCCTCAATCTCCCCTCATAGGGTCTTTCATGGAGGTCACTAATCATGCAAGTGGCCCTCCTCTGAACCCTCTCCAGATTCTCCTTGTCCCTCTTGAAGTGCGGTGCCCAAAACTTGACACAGTACTCCAACTGCAGCCTGACTAATGTTGCATAGAGGTGGAGCATCACCTCCCTTGATCTGTTGGTCATGCATCTGCCAACGCACGACAAGGTGCAACTGGCCTTGTTGCTGGCCTCATTACGCTGGTGGCTTATGTTCATCTTGGAGTCAACTATGACTCCAAGATCCCTCTCAGTCGCTGAGCTACTGAGGAAGTCATCCCCCAACCTATAGGTGTACTGGGGATTCCTCCTCCCTGGGTGGAGTACCTTACATTTATCTTTGTTGAATTGCATCCTATTCCGTTCTGCCCATTACTCCAACCTGTCCAGATCGGCCTGGATCTGCTCCCTGCCCTCTGGTGTGTTAACTTTGCCCCATAACTTGGTATCATCTGTGAACTTGGAGAGGGTGCTCTCCACACCCTCATCCAAAAAGCTGATGAAGATATTAAATAACACCGGTCCAAGGACCAAACCCTGTAGGACCCCAATGCCCACCTCCTTCCAGACTGAGAATGACCCATCTACTCCCACTCTCTGGGTGCAGCCCCTAAGCCAGTTGGCCACCCATCTGACTGTGTAAGCATCCAGTCTATAGCCTGCTAGCTTCCCTATTAAAATGGGATGTGAAACTGTGACAAATTCCTTCTTAAAATCCAGGTAGATGACATCAGCATCAGCTGCTGTGTTGAGGCAATGTGTGACCTCTGGTCATAAAAAGCTATAAGGTTTGTCAGGCAGGATCTACCTGGGACAAACCCATGCTGGTTTCCTTTCAGCATCATTTGCCCTGCTGGACCTTCACAAATGTGCTCTTTGATGATTTTTTCCAGTATTTTCCCAAGGATAGAAGTAAGACTGACCGGCCTAAAATTACCCAGCTCATCCCTTCTCCCCTTGTTAAAAATGGGCACCACATTGGCCCTTTTCCAGTCCTCAGGGACCTGGCCAGAGCACCATGAGTACTCAAAGAGCCGTGCCAGTAGCTCAGCTATGACACTGGCCAATTCCTTCAGCACCCATGGATAGAGGTCATCTGGGCCAACTAACTTGTACCCATCCAGCCCTTCCAAGTGCTCCTTAAGTCAGCACTAACCTTTGGCGGTCTGGTGCATTTTGGACATCTATTTATGTTCAGGGTGGGGGAATTGTCTTGGTTAGTACTTAGGAATACTGAAACAAACAACTCATTGAAGACCTCTACCTTTTTCCTTGTGTCAACCACCAACTGTCCTGATTTGTCCTGCAGGGGCCCAATGTTACTCTGCGCCTTCCTTTTGCTTGCTATGTATCTGTGGAAGGACTTTTTATTGTCCTTAATTGTTGTAGCCAGCCTAAGCTCCAGTCCTGCCTTGGCCTGCCTGACTGTTTCCCTGCAATAGCGTACCAGGAAGATATATTCCTCCTTGGTGGCTGTCCCCTGCTTCTATACATCTCTTTCTTTGCCCCCAGTCTTTTGTGGAGTTCTTTGTTCAGCCCGGGGGGGGGGGGGGGGTTATCCAATTACCCCCTTTCCTGTGTAAGGGATAGACTCCTTTTGTGTCCCAAGGTTTACTCCTTTGAAACCTCCAACCCTCCTGGACCCCCATTTGGTCAATGCTCTTGAGTTCCGCCACCTCACTAACTAGCCTTCTAAGTTTACTAAAGTTGGCCCTTCTGAAGTCTAACATTTAGCCTCACTGGATATTTTTCCCACCCTTCCCTGGATAGTGAACTCTACCAAGTGATGGTCACTACCAACTGTCCTGGTCAGGGGCAGGTCTCAGCCCCATGCTCCAATCAGTAATCAAAGCATGAGGTTTGGAAAGAGCTGCAGGGATGGGTAGTTCACAGGCCCCTACCGCATCTGCCAGTGGGGCAGCTAGCAGCAAGCTAACTGCCCCACCAGCAGATTGAGGCAGGGGGCTGGGTCCTGCCCCTCCCCTGCAGCTCTTCCCAAGTCCTTTGGCCCTGATTGAGGAATCAGGGCCAGGCACTTGCTGCTGCTGGGGCAGGGGGACATTGTCCCCACCCCAGCAGCAGGCAGCCCCTAGGAACAAGGTGTAATGCCCCATCCCCAGCCAGCAGATGGCTGTCTCCTAGCCCGGTGCTCCCTGCTAGCTCCTGGTCTAGCACCCAGAGGGAGCCTAGAGTCCCCCTGGTGGCAGCAGGAACCCATTTCAGGGCCCCAGGAAACAGGAGCAGTTTGCTACCATTAGCAGCAAATCTGCTCCCACTTCCCTGGATGTATAGATGCCTGCCCAGGAGCATTTACTCACAAATAGTTTACTTATGAGTAAACTGATCCCAGATCAAATGCACATGTAGGTGCACCCACTTAATACTTAATAGAAATACCTAAAAATAAGTCATAAATGGATTTCCACCCCTTCACCCAATCCAGTGTACTATAGTCCTTTGTCCTCTTTATTCCAGTAATGAATACTATTGAATATAACACCTGATTGCTGGGAGGCATTGAGACTCTGTTCATTATCCCTCTTTTTCAGTTGTGCATTCTTTTTCCCCACCTTTACTGTGTGATACTAGGAAAGGGCTCAACAGGTTATTTACTTTTACAGTGGGGGCCCAGGGAGAAAGAAGACCTGGCAACTCTGAAAAGAATAGGAGCTTTTGCCTGAGCTTTTTGATATGAGGTGTGTCTAGGGGACTGAGTGATCACCCAATTCATTGCTTCTCTGAGTGGGTAGGTTATTCCACTATTATTCTAGTGTGACCCCAATGAAATAAGTAGATTCTGAGTCAGCCTCAAATGGGAATAATATGCAAGTGCATCACCTGATCCACTAGAATTAGTAATAACAGCACCCCCACGGGCCCATTATGCCTGGCAGTATACAAACTGAGGGTGAAATGGCATCTGTCACTCCCTGGCTCTCCTGGATAGCAACATAAATGGGAAGAGAGGTTTCTATGATAGTATTCTATTCCCCCTCTTATATACACATGTAGGGGGCACCAGCTCCCTTTCCACCATCTCCCAAGCTGTGAGATAATATTTACACAGTTAGTACCACCCAAGAGCTTACAGTTTCATCAACTGAGTACATGCTACTGAACCCCACCCCCCCAACTGGGATGAAATATGGATTCTCTTCCTCTCTCTATCCAGGTGGAGAAATAGGATGCTTGAAAGATGGATAAGAAATTAGGGCTGTGCAAAGCTTTGGGTGGTGATTCAATTTGGAGGACATTCGGCCCAATTTTGGTGGCCGAATCTCCAAATCCGAATTGAATCAGGGAATCAATTAAAAGGTCTGAATCTATTTGAAGCTCTCCAAGTCTTTGGAAAAAATTCAAAGAGCTTTGATTCGGACAGTCCCTGGTGGCTGCAGCAGGGACCTGCAGCCAGACTTGGAACTGGTAAGTAGGGAGTGGAGGAGCTGGGGCTGGAGTGGGGGGGGGACCATGGGGGGACACCTGCCAGTGCCCAGCCCCTGCCTGCTGACCCAGCTCCTGGCGCTTTGAAAAAAAAAAGACCCATTCACCGCATGCTGGTGGGCAGGGCGGCGATCCTCCCTGCTCCCCTGCTGCATGGGGGAGCTCTCCCACGAGAGTCCAAAGTAAGCTTTAACGTTAAGAATAGTAAGCTGCAATTCAAGATCAGTAGATCTAGCTGGATTCTGTCCCTCCCCTCCAGCATGCCTACCTCACCCCACAACTTGGTGTTGTCAGCGAATTTGAACAGTGTGCATTCCACACCCATATCGAGATCTCTGATAAAGATGTTGAACAGTACAGGCCCCAGGACTGAGCCCTGGGGGACTCTATTGCCTACATCCCTCCAGGTTGAAAATGACCCATCCACCACCACTCTCTGGGTGTGACCATCTAGCCAGTTTGCCTCCCATCTGACTGTGTAGGCATCAATACCGCGGTCACCAAGTTTTTTTAAGAGAATGTGGTGGGAAACCATGTCAAAGGCCTTCTTAAAGTCCAGGAAGACAACATCCACCCTGACACCACCGTCCAGGGACTTTGTAACCTGATCATAAAAAGAAACTAGGTTAGTCAGGCAGGACCTGCCCTCAATGAATCCATGTTGGTTGCCCCTGAGCATTACCTCCCCTGCTGGGCCCTTGCAGATGTGCTCCTTGATCATTTTCTCAAAGGTCTTCCCAAGGACCGAGGTAAGACTGACTGGCCTATAATTGCCGTGGTCTTCCTTTCTCCCCTTTTTGTAAATGGGGACCACATTGGCCCTCTTCCAATCCTCTGGTACCTGGCCAGTGCCCCATGAGCACTCATAGTCATGCCAGGGGCACCGCTATGACCCCCACCAATTCCCTCAGCACCCTCAGGTGAAGAGCATCTGGACCTAGTGATTTAAACATGTCCAGCCCCTCCAGAAGTTCCCTAACTAGGTCATCCCTGACCCTAAGCATGGTGGTGCCTCCCCTGGGTCTGTCCACAGTTCTAGTGGGGCAGCTGTCCTGGTCCCTGTTCAGGAATATGGAGGCAAATAATTCATTAAAGAGGTCAGCTTTTTCATTTGCTACAATCACCAGATTGCCAAGCCTATCCTGTAGGGGCCCCATGTTACCCAGTGCCTTCTTCTTACTTCCTATGTATTTGAAAAAGGACTTTTTATTATCCTTAATTCTGGTTGCCAGCCCTAGCTCCATCTCTGCCTTGGCCTTCCTAACAGCCTCCTTGCAGTCCCAAGCAAGGAGGTGTAATCCTCCTTGGTGAGAGCCCTTGCTTCCACTGTTTTGTACACTTCCTTTTTTTGCCCTCAGACATCCCTGGATGCCTTTGCTGAGCCATGGGGACTTCTTAGCACTCCTGCCCCCCTTGGTGCACATTGGGACTGACTCCCTTTGAGCTCAGAGAATCATCTCCTTGAGGAACAACCACATCATCTAGTCTGACCTCCTGTATAACAGAGACCAGGTTACTTCCCTGAATTAATTCTTGTTTGAACAAGAGCTTGCCTCTTGGAGAAATATCTGGTATTGATTTAAAAAAAACAGGGGTGGACAATCTGTAACACCTCTTGGACTACGGAAGGACATCATTGCGTCATTGGAGAGACCATTTTCTCCTGGGACAAAACATGATCATTCAGATGTCCACGTCCATTGTCCCTGGAAAAAACCCTAAAAAGGTTCACGGAATAAGAATTGCTAACAGTTTGTCCCAAGACATCAATCACTAAGTGAATCTGAATGGTTGTCCCAGGATTGCCTCATTGAATTAATAGCAGAAAAGCAGCAGTGCATTCAGCCACTCACTAAACCCTGACTGGAAGGGTGATGTGTACATGCTAATCCCATTACATTTTTTTTTGTGAAACAAACATAGGCACAAGCAGTCCTGGAACAAATACAACATCTGGTTCTAATTTCATTAAGTTGTTCCAATAGTTAGTTGCCCTCACTGTCAAAAACAAGTGTGTTATTTCTATTCAGCTAGTCTAGTTTCATGTTCTAGACTTGTAAGGCTCCTGCCCTGCAGCCTGGGTAACCAGGTGAGCTGTTTACACAGCTCAGTCAGGCTTTTGTCCTGCAGCCCTTGTAACTGGGTGAGGCTCACGTAACAACCAGTCAAGGCCAGCTGACCCCCAGCCATTTCCCTCTTATCAATTCTGTGGCTGTATTTAAGGAACTCTACCACCTGGCTCAGTGCACAATTTACTGGTCTCCAGTCCCTGAGCAGCTCCTGTCCTGGAAGCTTCTGTGGCTTTCCTGGTTCCCAACCCTGCTTTTGGCTCGGTCCTGGGTTTTGGCCCTTGGATTTCTTTGCAGATCTGGCTCCAGATTCTGGTTTGGCTCTGCTATGGGACCTTGCCCTGCAGATTCTCCCTTGGATTTGGTAACTAAGTCTCTGATTCCTGGATCCTGACCCTGGCTTGATATTTGGTTCCTGACTCTTGACTCTGACTGCCACCCCACCATGCTGTACCAATGAAGTTTGGTGCCTGGGGCAAAGCCCGCAGCAGCAGCCTGCCCTCGGCACCACCCCCCACCATGCTTGCCCCCACCCTTCCCCTGTCCCTGTGCCCCCCCCACAAGTCTTTTGCAGCTCCGTCCCATGCCCCACCCTGGCTGGGCAGTGCCTGTTGGTGCCCCTTCACTTCAGCGCCGGGGGTGGTCACCCTGCTTGCCCCCACCTTGCTATGGCACTGGCCACTCCTATAATCCCTGGTCCCACACCTGGCTGTACTTCTCACTCTGGTGAGAACTGGCCAGTGGTGACCTTCAGGGGTCTGTGCCCAAACTGGTGCTATTCAATATCTTTATCAATGATTTGGATGTGGGGGTGAAAATCTCGCTCGCCAAGTTTGTGGATGACACCTAGTTATGGGGGAGGGTGGTTATTCCAGAAGATAGGTTGCAGATACAGGCAGACCTGGACAGACTGGAAAGTTGGACAGACTGGAACCAGATGAAGTTCAACACTCAGAAGCATAAGGTGCTCCATCTGGGAGCAAACAATTCCCATCATACTTACAGGCTCAGTGGCAACAATTTGACTTGCACCACAGCCAAAAGGGACCTAGGGGTAGTCATCGACCATTGCATGAACATGAGCTGGCAGTGCAATGCTATGGCCAGCAAGGCAAACAACATGCTGGCGTCCATTAACCGATGCATCTCACACAAAACTAAGGAAATGATACTCCCACGGTACTCCGCACTGGTGAGACCGCAGCTGGAGTACTGCATCCAGTTCTGGGTGCTGCACTTCAACAAGCATGTGGAAAAACTTGAGAGGGTCTGGAGAAGAGTCACCCATATGATCAGGGACTTGCAGACAAGCCATATCAGGAGAGGCTGAGGGACTTGGGCTTCTTTAACCTATAGAAGAGAAGGCTGAGAGGGAACTTGGTAGTGGCTTACAGCTGCATCGGGGAGTACATCAAGAACTCGGTGAACAGGTGTTCACCAGTGCACCCCTGGGAAAGACCAGAAGCACTGGATACAAACTCCTGGAAGGCCACTTCAGGCTCAATTCCAGGAAAAACTCCTTTACAGTGAGTGTGTCCAGACTATGGAATAAACTCTCTCCAGTGGTGGTGCAGTCACCTACCCTGGAAATCTTCAAAAGGAGACTGGACAGTCACCTCGCTGGGGTCACTTGACCCCAGCTGTCTTTTCCTGCCTAGTGCAGAGGGACTGGACTCCATGATCTACAACATCTCTAATAATCTATGAATAAACATATTAATCTGGATGTCTGGGGGAACCATGACAAGACTTCAGATATTATTGAATTTTAAGTCATGATATTAGAATCACTAAGTCTGTCAGTCAAGCATCTAGGCCTCTCTCCCCTCTATGGGTTTCATCAATCGTACAATCGTATTCTGAGGAAGGTGTTCTCAGACCTAGTATGGTCACAGGAACAAATAAATTGAAATGTCTCACAAGCAGGATATTCCCTGTACCATGTTGTTCAATACTTTAAATTACCTTCAGGTTCGTGTTAATTATTAGAAGTGATAAATTCTTGTATTGGAATTTGCAGAGTATTATAAAAAATGTATTACCTTTCCCCCTTCTGAGGGATTATGTTCAGTTTCATATTTCTTGGAATTCACTTCACCAAAAATGCTGTTAGTTATTCACATATTCACTTTAGAAGCATGTGCTAAAGTGATTTTTAGCAATCGTATGTGCCACACAACATTTTAAAACATGATGTTCTGATTCTAAAATCAGTATAAAAAAAATGTTTTGACTTGTGGTGTTTGTGTATATGTTAAAGAAGCTTATGATTTTACCCGTATGTATCTTATATGTTGAATATATGGGAGGTGTTTTTCTTAGTTTGTTTGGGGGGGGGGGTTGGTTTTTTTGCGGGGGGAGGGCTTGTGTATTGCATATTGTCCAAACAGGATGAAATTTAACTAGGGTGGCAGGGGGGGCACATTGATTTTATGTCACACCTCTTAACAAGTTTTCATCTGTTGTCCTCTGGTGATATGTCCAAGTAGATTTTGAAATTGAGCTACAACCCAGGTGCTCTCCATAGGAAAACCTATTTCAGACCCACATCAAATATATCAAGTGAGATGATTGCTTGACAGCATACAATATCATCATCTCACTTCCAGAGAAGTTTACATTTGTTAAGTCTGTCAGAGCTACACATTCTGATCAGTTTCATTTTATCTTCAGAAACAGACCCATCATTCTCCAACCTTGTGCGAGAACTAATAAAAAAAATGCCATATCTCCAAGCTAGAGTTGCTGCCATTTCTAAAAGAGAAGAGAAAATTATAACTGCTCTGTGCCCTTCTTACCCTTCTACCAGAACATCAATCTGTATAAAATGAAAAAGAATTTGGAGTGATAGTAAAGGTGAATTTTACACTCATTCACTGTGAGTTTTCATAAAATGTCCAACACTCAAATCATGGTTCATGAGGGGTACAGAGCAGTATCACATATCTTAGACTTCAGACAGATGATGATTAATAAAGGTAGAAGACATTGGTGCACGATGTCTCTTAAAAAGTATAAATCTCTCATCAATTAGCAGGTCAAGGTTGTATTAGTCACTGTTCACATTTTCAGTGGAAAACAGTGCTTTGTGACCATTGTAAATTTCTGACAGTTGATTGCAACTCATGGTTACATAGTGCGGACACTTGGACAACCCTAAAAAAACAGGTTACTATGAAGTCCTATCATTAAATTGGAAAGATATAATGAAGGAATCAGTACTTCAGTGAAAAGTAAAATTGTGAATTAACTGTCTTTATCTTAGTGTGTAGGAAAAATACAAACAGACCAATCAAACAGTTCAAGGTTGAGCACTACTGCAAATGGTGAATAGTTTAGAAGCTACCCATTTGTCAACAATAGATTTTCTTTGTATAACCTCTGTTATTAACCTAGCAATGGTTACCATGGGCTGAAGTAACAACATTTAAATTCACCTGGGTCTGCTTTTCAAATTCTTTAGTCTGAGAATGTTCAGATGTGCTGTTTTGGTTGATGTTTTTCCCTAGATAAATGATGTATTGCTAAAGCCTAGGGTCTTAAAAAGCAACCTGCAGGAGTTAGACACCCAATGACCATTGATTTCATCATGCCTCTTTTGAAAACTCCAGCCAAAACCACAATAATTCCTCATAGTCTGTTTTGAACAACATTAATTTGGGATCACTGAACCAGAGATCAAGAGAATCTTTCTTCGGTAAATAGTGTGAGATGCACTTATGCAGTTATTCAATACAGTAGTTTGGGTTTAGTCTACTTCCTTGAGGTATGGCACTATTTGCAAAGGACAAATATTAAATGTCCTCTGCTTGTTGTTAGGCCAGAGATGTTCACTGTACAAGACCTGCTAGAGGTTTTTAATCAGTCAGCCCATCTTTAAATCCAGTTCCTTCCTGAAAGGTGAATGCCATAAAGGAAAAATTGTTAAGTTGTGAAAGAAGAGGGTAGGAAAGATATCAGATGTAGGTATGGTATGTAGCAGAGGAGAAATGCTGTGGGAGGAAATAAAACTAGAATCTTAAACTTGATAGCTAACTGAATTATTTCTCTGTAATAATGGTAAAGGGATCAAATTTCATATTTACTCTTTTATAAATAAAACTTTATTAAACAGATACTTTAGGAAATGTATAATCTATTTTTATTTTACATTATAGCTATCTCTAACCTCTTCTGATGCATTTACGGCCATCTCTAGGGCAGACATAAGGGTGGTATGATTATAATATCTATTAATTATGTATTGACCCTATATAGATAATGTTATAAATAAAGGAGTAGGAGAACATGGAAGAAATGTGGAGCCTGACAGACAGAGATACTTTTGGAATGAGTTGTAATAGTTTACATAGACAAGCAGGAAGAATAGCTTCAAGGGAGTTACAGGGAAAAATATACCATATTTACTCATATGCTAGATGAGGTTTTCCCTGCTCCGCCAACTGACATAGGGAAAGAAGCCCCTCATCTTATAATTGCACACAAGGGAATTTCACTGAATGCATTTCATTTCATTAAGCTGCTGCCAAAAGCAGCATGTACTCAGCCATGGAAACCAACTATGAAGTTGATTAAATGCAGCCACCACCGAGCATGACTGTAAAAGACATGGCCCATATGGGGCAAACATACTGATGGGAACCTTTTTTTTTTTGTGGCTCTTAAAAGAAAAATGGGCAATTGTTCCCCCAGGAGAAAACAAGCACTGGGCTTGGAGGTGCTGCAATACCAGACCAGCACACAGAGTGGTAAGAGCAATTTCCAACCCCTCCCTCCCCTGATGCCAAAATGCTGATGAGAAGCTTTTTTAAAAATTATTATTATTAGAAAACAACTAAAAGAAACTACATTAACACAAAACTTGACAATTCCACTACAACAACTTACCTTGTTGTTATTACACCCCTTTGCACCTTTTGGAAGAAATATCGCCATTCTTTTTTCCTCCATCTCTTCTCTTCCTTCTTTCCCATCTCATCTGCATTTTGATCTACACATTATTTAATTTCATAGATTGCCAACTCCACACACTCTTTTCTGGTGAAAGCCAGCCCCTTGACAAACAACGGGTGTCTCTCCTACCATATCGCTGCTGTCACACAATGTAGTAAAACTAGAACCTTAGTCTCCAATGTCTTAGTCTCCAATGTCTCCAGTCCTTTGGGCATTAACCCATACAATGCCATTTCATATGTTGAGTCACAGTTAATATTGATTGCACTGAAATTGATGCCTCCCATGCCCCTTGCACAAAAGAGCAGTCCCAAAATACATGCAGTACAGATTCTTCAGCCCACATCCCTCTCTTGGGCATGCTGCCAATTTTACTAAATCCCATTTATGCTGAATGCCTCATACAGAAAGAATATGCCATAGCATCATCCATTTGATATCCATATGTTCCCTTTTCAATTTGTTATCTGTCACTTCTTTCCATACATTTGCCACCTGTCCTTCCATCATATCCTGAACTATTGTTATCATATCTTACTTTCTTTATCATATTAATCACCTTCTTGTGGTCTTTCATTCACTCTAATCCGACTCCCTCTAGCTTATTTACTCTTAGGAAACTCTCCATTTTTACATAGTGGGACAGTGGTTGCCATGCCCAAGGTTTTTTTCAATCACGCTTGTACATGCCCCGTCTTAACATTCTTCCTGCCGGGTAATGGCAGAAACATGCCATCTTCTCCACCCCCTCCACTGCTTCTTTATAGAACATGCATATAAATTAAATATACACAAGCCTTCCAGGAAGAGCACACACCAACTGCTGCAGCTTCCTTAGCCTGACGAAGGGTTTTTGAACCCGAAAGCTTGCTTAATAACTATTCTCCAACCATTTAGGTTGGTCTAATAAAAGATATCAAATTCACCCAAGGAACCTTGTCTGCCTATACACAAGCCTGGCATTACCCAACCTCCTAATTCCCTAGTTTTAGATAGCTCAATTTTGGATATGCTTTCTCTTTTGCTTCCCCCCCAAAAACCCACATATCTGCCTTTGTGCCCTCTTTATCTGCTGCAACAGTGGTGTCTACACCATTCCCATGAAAAGGATAACCGGCAAGAGTACCGTTTTCACCACAGCCATTTTACCCTTGAAAGATAACATTCTCCCACTCTGTGCTTCCAAGCTCTGCCTTCCTCTTGCCTCTAACTTCTCTCATGCCTTTGTTCCTTTCCCTCTAGCATTCATTGGGGTTCCAAAGATCTTGGTTACACTCTCTACCACCTGCAGCCCAAACTTCTGTAAATTTTCCTGGTTCCCCACACCCATCAATGTACTTTTCATCCTATTTAATTTTGCCCCTGATACTTCACCATAATCCTCAGTGGCCACATCTACACGAGATGCTGCCTGAACAGTAGCTTGTTACTACTGCACAGTAGCTTGCATGACACGAAGCATTTGACACAACACTACCGTGCAGTACTAATGAGCTACTGTGCAGTCGACTTGCTGCTTTACTGTATGACACTTTGACCCATGTGATCATATTCGCAGGGAATCCCATCCTCCCCATTACCTCGAACATGAAATCATGTTCAACTCCATCATAAGCTTTTTCCAGCTCTAAATTCATTATTAACATGTTTCTTTTCCTCTCTTGCACATCCAATATGACATCTCTTATCCACAGGATCTGGCATATCCTCCTCAGGAACAGCACACATTTGTTCTTCTTGTATCACATCTGCTAAATAGTCACACATTCTTTTGGTCAGCACTTTTGTCATCAATTTCTAGTTTACATTTAAAAGGGTCATTGGCCTCCAGTTTCCTAATGTATCTTTCTTTTCCTTCTTAAATATCAAAATGACCACATCTTCTGCAAAATCCTCCCCTATCTTCCCACCCTCCATTATTTCCCTGTATGTCTCTATTATATCTGTCCCCAGCCATTGCCAATTTTTTTCATAGAATTCCACCAGAAATCCATCTCTTCCCAGTGCCTTCCCTCTCTTCCAAACTTTTAAGCTGTCCTCCCCATCTCTCATACTAATTTCCCCAGTTTTTGTTTCTATCCATCTTCTGTTCCTTCCTTTATCCCTTCAAGGAACACCTTCATTTTTCTTCCACCCACTCCTCTTCTTTTATGCTGATCTTTATAAAATTCTGTCACTGCATCTAAAACCTTCACCCTCTCCTACTTGAATTCCTTTTTCAGTTCTTACTGCTTTCAGTTCCCTCCTTCTTTTCCTCAATTCCACCAAAAAATGCTTACTTCATCCTTCTCCCTTCTCCACCCAAGGTGCTCTGGTCATAAAGATTTTCTTTTTCATTTTCCTTTTGAACCATTCCTCAGTCCATCACTTTGCCTACCAGTTCTTCCTTAATTTGTACTCCTCTTACAGCCTCCTTTAACAATTCCTGTGTCCTTGCCTGTAGATCTTCTAGCTCTTCCACCCTCTTTTTCACTTCTCTTTGACCAATATGTCTAAAAAAATTACTTTGTTCTTCTCGTGATCATTGTCCACCATTCACAGATGCTTTTGTAATCTCTCTTCAGTGTTCTCCATCCTTTATACAGTTCCACATATTCTTAACATGTCTTCTCATCTTACAATAATTAACAATTTAATTTCCACATCCCTTTCCCTCTGCCTTCTTTTTTATCTAAACTCACTTCCATTTTCAACATATGGTGATTACTGAAGGTCACATCTAAGATCTTCTTGTTTCCTAACCCCAGCCCATTTGATGTTAATACAAAATCAGTCCTCAACACCTGTCTCCCAGTGAGTTCCATCCTCATAATCACTTTCTCACCAGCCTATATATCCTTTAAAACTCCTTCTTTTATTATATTAGTCAGTACTTTTGATGTGCTGTCTAGTTCTCCCTCCCTTCTGTCCTCTTTCCTATTTCCCTCCTCAATAATGTAATTGAAATCCGACACCAGAATTTCCTGCCTACCTCCACCTACATACACCCCTAATTTCTTAAACAGGGCAATTCTTCCTTGTCTTTTGAGATGGACCACAGCCATCGCTGCTTTAATGTCCCTCTTCTCTGCAAATAACACGCTTCTGTACTTCCTGGCATTCCACTGCCCTGTACCCTTTCCCTTCACAACTGTAGCATATTGTGTACTGGCAGTATACACCTGTCTGAAATACATTGTAAACCCTTAGTGTGGCCCTACTTGGATTACTGACAGTAAGTGTATTATTCACCAGGACTCCTGTCATCCGCCCTCATTACCACTCAAGCTCTCCATGATCCTGTCCATATACCATATTTGTCATGTATCTTCCAAACATACATAACTTTTTGTACATAATTCTTCAACCATTTGTTTGTCTCCCCCATATTAAGCATATCTATGTACATTTGAATAATTTATTTCCCTTTCTTTTGTCTTTTCTCCCACAATAAATCTTATCCTCTTAAGTCTCTCTCACCTACTGCTGCATACATTTTTTCCAAAAATCCTCATAACTTTCTCAGCTCAAAGTTGAAATTTCCCAAGTTTTCTGGTTAGGAGAGGTGGCAAGTCTATTCAAAAGTTCCTCTTTAATATCCCAAACTTCAAACAATATTTTCTCTATAAATTCATATCTACTTGTCCAATTTTTCTGTTATCCTTCCCCTGTTAATACTGCTTTTATTCTCAGATGTAGATTACCTGCCAATCCCTCTCTCACTTCTTCCCATCTCCTTTCTCTTTGTGGGTCTTGCATATTCCTCCCAGTAGTCTTCTTCCCTTCAATCACTGTTTCCTTCCACAATTTTCTGTTCTGCCCTCCTGTCCTTTTCTTCTTCTGTCCTTCCTGCCCGCTGGACTCTTCCCTCATTGCTTCCTTCAATAAAGCCTTCTCAGAAACTGCTGATCCCCCACCACACATTTCTCTCCTACCTTCTTTCATCCCTTCTTCCCCGCCTTCATCCAACCTCCATCAGACTCTTGATCTTCTCATCTCTTGATTTGCTTTTCCTTCTATAACTGCCAGTCTCCTCTCCAAAACCACTGCCGATGCTGTTTCAGGCTCCAAGAACTCCTCCTCCTCCATCCCAGCACTCTGTCACTATCCCTCCCCCTGCTGGTGCTCCTGGCATCGATCAAGGCAGTAAACTGGGCCTCTGCCTGGCCACTTCACTACACTTGATTTTAGCCAAGAAGCAACCAATAAGCTATGCTGCTGATAGGCTAGACTAACCTATCCTTATGGTAGTTTCCCATCTCAATAAGATATATGGTAGTGCCCATTAAACAAAGTCTTTGTCATCCCCAACTCCTTTCCAACTCATGTTCACCCAGAATCCCTCTGTTGCCCCTTTTTCAGCACCCCATGAGGTGAAGCCGGACCAGGTTGCCCTGTGCCTCATCTGTATATAGATTTTTGGAGCACCCCGGGACCTGTGACAAGAACCCTTGGTTCCAGTCATGAGCGGGGGCTAATTAGCACATGGATCTCTGGAGCACACACACATACTAAGCAGTGCTGAGTTGTGGGGTCACAGTGATTTGAAATGCTGTTGACCCTCATGGTGCCCAGCACAATGAACTATGTGCTAAATCATGAGACTTTGGCTTTTGACTAATATCATGCATAGTTTGTACTACATATAATTAGGTGGCAAAGTGGCTGCTCAAAACTGGGCACATCTACGCGAGATGCTGACTACTGCTGCAGTAGCCTGATACTACTGCACAGTACCATCATGTGGCAAAAACCATGATGCAACGCTACTGCTCAGTAGTATTAGGCTACAGCACAGTAGCCTCACAAAAAAGGCATATGCTGGTGGTACTGAGCAGTAACCCAGGTTACTATGCATTTATTTAGTATTTGCTTATACATGTACAAAACAGTGCACAGTAACCACTGTACAGTACCATCTCGTGTAGATGTGGCCACTGTGTTTATGGAGTACCGGTGCTAAAACTTGCAGCAGTTTCAAAAAAAGGTAACGCACATCAATTCTGGATAAACTAAGTGAATTGGTACTATATGTAAATTGCTACAACCATGTTTAATTTCAAAGTTATTGTTTTTATGTTTGATCCTCATTTTCTTGTGCTCAGGGAGAGAGGTCTGATGGTAAGGAGAGGGGGAGAGGTTGCCAAGGGAAAAAGTAGGAAAGCATAGAGCAAAGAGCTACCTAACACCCCACATTTATTTTCCTTGCTGTAGCAGTAGGAGGGGAAGAAATTCAAGGCAACCCTTCAGTATTTAGATTTGATACCTGGAAAATTATAACAAATTTATACATTTTCCTTATATAGAATCTAATTATTCTGGCTCATCTTATAATCAAGTTCATCTTCTATTCTATTAAATATGGTACATCTTAGAGGTAACAAAATACAAATAAAATGGCAAAAAGTAAAGTGTCCGTTTTTCTAAAAATGTCAGTTACTTTAAATGGCTCTAAAAACAAGAGCATAGCAAAGATAAAAACAATTAAAAACTACCCCAAGATTATAGGCAGAAGTTTCAGTCATTTTGATAAATGATTTTGTTTTGATGATTAGTAGAAAATCAGAGACTGAAGAATTAAAGTGGAAATAGAGACCAGTGTTAAACATGTTAAATTTAAGAAACTTCTGACATCTACTGAGAAGTAGTAGAAAAATAATGAGAAGCCAGTGGAATGAAACGAAAAAGAAGAGTTGTCATCTGCATATAAATGATAGCTGAAGCCTAAATATGTGTTGACAAACCACTAGAAGCAATGCCTGGAGATGTTGTTCACCTAAGAACCACTACTGGTGCTGTTCAGTACACCTCTCAAGTGGCTGAAAAAATCACTATGTTATCACATCCCAGTTACTCTCATGTCAACTTTTATTGCCATATGCACTTTCATACAACATTCTTTTTAAAAAATGCTTGGAAGAAAAGTATTGAAAAACTTTTTTCACTTGTTCTATTGACTAGTTCCACGCCTCATATACATGCCTGGGAGTGATCACTTTTACCAGAGATTGGCAAGGATAGGGCATGCCAAAAAGCCTAGCTTATGGTAACTGAAAACCCTCCATATACTCCTTTCTGTCCCTTGTGCTCTGTTCCCCAAGCAAGTCTGTTCTTTCTCATGTCTAAGGAATGCTACACAAATGTGTTTATACTGCCTGGAGACTCTCTCTCTGCCCATGGTGTTACAATACCAGCCATCGGAAAAGCAGTTTCTTCAATTGCTAATGTAATGAGGTGAATTAGACAAAATACTGGCAGCTCTGAAAGAATGTGCTAGACCTGCTGGATGTTAGATGTTTGGTTTGCTGTTATTAGGGTCTTTTAGGGGTTAGGTATTGTGAGTGGGACACTTGCCTGCCATGCAAGTGAGCATAAGAAACTGCTTGGCTGAATGTAACTGACAAACAGCTAGCTACTGAGCCTTAACACGGATGCCAGGCTGACCTAGACAAAAGTTTAAAAGGCAAATGGCCAGCAACCAAAGAAGTAAACTAACAGAGGGTGGAAAGCAGGGGAATTCTGGGGAGTGGGGAGGAAGGGGCCTTATCCCTTCAGACTAGAACCTAAGGCAACTGTGCATATGACATAAAGAGTGGACCAGATGCCAAAGTCCAGTAAATGCAAAACTAAACGGGACATTTATTAACCTTGAGAGGGTATCTGATGAAACCTTGGTATGTATGAAACATCAACCACTTGCGATCATGGAAGAAAAGGTTCAAGGGCTGGAGATGCAGCTGGTGGCAACAATGGAGTTCAGAAAGGGATTAAATGACATGATCAAGGAGAAGAGGTTTTATTTCAAACCCATGGGGCATGTCCAGGTGAGCGTACACATGCCTCTTGCAGTGTCTCAAAGCCCTTTGAGACGCTACAAGAAGCACATGCAGGAAGAAAAAATAACGCTCCCAGCAAAATTAGACCACTGGATATTCAGGGTTCAAAACATACACTGGGCAAAAAAAGCAAGGCAGGGTGCCCTGAGGCAACGGAGGCTTGGGTCTTCCGCAGAGCCACTCTGGCAGGCAGCCAGAGCGTCTCTAAGGCTGGTCCTCACCCTGGTGCTGAAGCATACTGCCTGCCCATGCAGGGCAGGCAGCGTGTCAGCTGCCGGGAGCTGGACCCAGGCTCCATGCTGGTAAGTAGGGGGTGGGGGGCTGGAGGTTCCATGGGGGGACCCTCACTGGCCCCATTTCTCACCTGCTCTCCCAGCCCCCTCAATGGCTGCCCTACTCGGCACCATCTGCAACCTGATCCCCCAGCCCCCTCAAAGGCTGCCCCACCTGGCGCCAGCCTCCTGGCACTTAAAAGTCCCTCCATCACTGGCTGTAGCAGCAGTCATTGGAGCCTCTGGGGCCTTGTGGCAGACCCCCCTCCCCCCTACACGTGCTGCGTGAGGCAGCAGAGATCAGTGGGGATTGGCCCTGAGTACGTGGCACCCGTGCTGCTGCTTTCAGATTGCACAGATGCAGCATGGCTCAGCAGGGTGCCACATGGCACCCTGCACTGTCTGATAGTGTAGGGCTGCGCAGGGGGCTCTGCCATGAGGCCCCAGAGGCTCTGATGGCTGCTACTACAGCTGGTGAGTGTGGGACTTTCTTCTTTTTTTTTTCCAAGTGCCAGGATGCTAGGGCTGGGCAGGACAGCCATCAGAGGGGCTAGGGGAGTGGATGGGGGATGGGGCCAGGAGGAACAGTGATTCGGGGGGACTGGGGGAGTGGGCAGAGGCTGGGCAGGAGGCACACAGGCCCTGTTGGGGGGGCTGTCCATGAGCTGTGCAGGGGCACTGCACCCTGAAGGGGGCAGGAGACCCATGCCTTCTGAGCAGCCCCCCACAGTCTCCCCACACATACCCCTCTTTGCATGCCCTTTCTGCAAACCCTACATCCCCTCAGCATACACCATATGTGCTCAGCTGCCAGACAGGATGAGACCTGCTGGCAGGAGCTGTGGCTTCAGGGGCAGCTGTCCCCACGTCCTGGTTAGTGAAGGCATCAGGGAGAGCTCTAACTGCTCTATGATAAGAAAACGAAAGGCAAACAGCAAAACATACAGATATTTAGAATTCATTTTATTATGATGATAGAGACAGTGGTAGGCTTTAACACTGTAGATATATCAATAAAACTTACCCAGGCTTGGGGCCACATGCTGTCACAGGCGGCAGTAGGTCACAGCCAGGCAGCAGCCCCCACTGCCAGGCTGCTGCAGTGGGTAGAGGGTACAGGGGACTCTCAGGGCTGCTTCAGCAGTCCAGCTGGCACAAGAGGTAGTGTCCACAGTTACCAATTGGCTGGGCCCCAGAAGCTCCTCAGAGCAAGTAGCCCTGAGCTACTTGCCAGGGCAGCTTTTTGTACTGATGGGGACAGGACAGGGCAACTTTATACTGCTGGGGACAGCACAGGTGCTGGCCCCAGGCTCTAGCTCCCCCTGGCTACAGATCCGGGAGGAGCCAGGCAGGGTAATTTTGCCCCAAGTGGCATAACTTGCACCACACCAAAGTGCATGTCCAGGCATGTGCACTGAGGCAAAAAGCCCTGGCTCAGATTTGCACTGCTTCTATTTGAGCTGCTGCAAGCACACGTGCCTGCATGTGTGGACTGACCCATGGTGTTAGATTTGGAAGTGGGCAAAGATCTGTAACCCTACTAGCCAAGCAAAGGCTAATGGAAATTGTGTTTTTGTGGGCATGGGTGACATCTTGGAGGTCTGAAAGTGTAGGGGCAAAATAATAATTTCTAAAAAGTCAAGCTGAGTTAAACTTTGTAAAAGAAATTAAAACAAATGGTCACAGAATCTTTAGCTGTATAAATAAAGAGAGAAAACGTATAAGAAGGGAGGTTGCTATGCAGTGAGGATATGGTGGAGAGTAAAGATAATATAGGCCTGGCCCTAACCAAATGGATTTAGATAGTTCTTTTGGGCAGATGGATAATGTAAAGAAAGATGTGGAAATTAATATTGTCACATCTGGGATGGCAACAAAACTAAACAAATAACACCACATTCATTCAAATAATAGGGATCAAGCATTCTAAAACATTGAAAGGATTAGCATATGAAGCGGTAAGTCTGGTGGGTAGCAAGGATTTTTAATGACTCTAGGAAATGGAGCACTGAACCATACAGCTGAACGATAGCAAATGTAAAACTTAAATTTCAGAAAAGGGGAGACTAGGGAACAGTGGGGGCAACTATACTTCACTGACATGCAAGGAATTTGAACAAAATTTTGAAGGAAAGAATTATTAAAGATATGACTATGAACAGAAAATTAAATTAAATTGACAGATAGGTTTACCAAAGATAGGATGTGACAGACTGTACTGATAACTTCCTTTGATAAGAGATTTGATTTTCTAGCCAAGGGAAGTGGAATTAATCAGCTTGCATTTCTGTAAAGCATTTAATACAATGCTACATGGGAAATTATTAAGATGAAGAAGGTGAGGATTAGTCAAAGAACTGTAAGGTGTGTAAAGATGTATCTAAAGGAAAGATGATAATACACTGTGCCAAAAGAAGTACTATTGGGCTGGACATAGGTACTAGCATATTCTCACAAATCAGCCTTGGGATAGACTTTATTAAATATACTAGCCAATTGCCAGTCAAGAATGATGTGGAGGCAAAGCCAGGACGAAGCAGCACCACCCAATGCCCCGTGCTGCCGCTGCTCTGCTTCTGACCCCATGGGCCCCCCTCACTCTCCTCACATCTGGCTCCATGTGCCCCACCCCTCGCCCCCTGCTCCTGTCACGGTGGTGCCGCCTCCCTCTGTCTCTGTCTCGCCCCGCCCCCTCTTCTTGTCTAGCCCTGTTTCCCCCTACTCTCCCCAATCCCTCGCATCAAGTCTGGGCCTGTTTTCCTCCCCTCCCCCTCTGTCCCCCTCTGCCTCCAACAAGCAGGGCTGCAGCAGGAGGGTAAGGCCAGCAATCATGGCAGTGCTTCTGTCTGTGCAGAGCACTCTGGTTGTTTCAGTAAGTACTGTGGTTGGCTGCCGAGACAGCGAATCACAGTATGAATAAATTGTTACAGACAGATAGACAGACTAAGGCTTTTATAATATTAGAATTCATTGATAACTTTAGCACATAAAGTAGGAGCATGGCAATATATGAGCTACTACTGATATGAAGCTGGGAATCATTATCAATATGGACAAAGATTAGAATATCAGACAGGGTGGAAGTGATAGAAATAGGATGGAATGAAACAATAGTGTGAAGTGGTATAGGTGGGGATTAACCACAAGAACTTCTGTAAACTAAATGCTCATCTGTTGGACACATCTGTGGAAGAGAGAGTCCCTGGTGTACTAGTTGAGAGGGAGGCTGGGACTTTGGCCTCTGTTTGTGTAAGCTTGAGAAATGAAGTGTAGGCATTTGCCAGCATGGCTAAGTCACAGCCATGTTGAAGAATCCTGTCTAAACATTGTTAGAAGTGGGCAAAATGTTGTCAGCTGCATGGAATTAGCTATACCCCAACAGCAGAGTAACCATTGTGATACAATTGTCAAAAAAGGCAAATGCAAGTCTAGGATGTTGCAGGTGAAATATTTCCAGGAAAAAATAGGGCAGCACTACACTAATTGCTTTGTAAAAAGCCCTAAGAAGCTATTATCCTAAATGGTGTGTTTTAGACAAACATATGCAAGAAAGACTCATTCAAAATGGAGCAAACACTAGACAGGCCAATAACATACTGAAGTGTCGCCTACTACGAGTGTTGCTTGAAAGTCAAGGGAAGTGATTTTTTTTCCAGTTATGGACACTGCATTTCAAGAAAGATATATACAGATTGGAAAGAGTTCAGCAGAGAGAAACAAAAATGATGAAAGGTCTAGAGCACATGACAAGGAAAGGGTAGAAGAACTGTAATTGTTTAATCTGGAGTAGAGAAGGCTGGTTATAGAGAGGATGGCAATAGACTATTCTCAGATCCCCCAAGGAATAGGACAAAGGATAATGGTCTCAAAAGAAATTTAGGTTGGATATTAAAAAGAGCCTTTTCGCTATGAGTGTGGTTAAGAGCTGCACCACGCCACTTGATACAAGTGTGTCAAACCTATGGCCCATGGGTCAGATCTGGCCCACAGAACGTCTCTATCCAGCCCACAGGCAGGTATCGCAAGTTGGAAGGCATGGCCTGCCATGGAATCTGGGGCCCTTGGGCCCTGCTGGCCAGGGCCATCAGTAGCAACCATGGCTCACTGCTGCTGTGCATGAACTTGCTTCCCCAGATCCTTTGCTGTTGCCTCTGGACCCTTCACTATCACCACCACCCAGAGCCCTACCACTGTTACTGCATCAGTAGCCACTTGAGGTAGCCCTTGCACTCTGGGCTGGATCTGGCCCACAAGGAGCCCTGCAGTCTGGAGGTTCTGGAGAAGCTATCCAATGAAAATATTGGGGGCAAAAGCACAACTGGTTTATAGATGGAGCATGATTAATTAATGAATGGGATTCTATGTTGAGGTGGCATGTGATGGCAGGAGGTATGGGTATGTAGTCCAGTCCTATATTAAAAAAAATGGAAAGACAATGCACACAAAAAATGGTATAAATATAATTAAATGACATGTATTCTGGTAGCAGACAATGGTTTACCCTTTCCTATCAGGTGTAGGAGGACTTCTGTAATAAAGGAATGACACCAGAGGGCTGACAAATGACTAATCCTAATTTTTCACTGCTTGTCAAATAGTGGCAAAGGTCACTATCTCACTCAGTGGCAAGATCTGTATCCACTTTTCTGCTGGTGACAGTTTCCATAGTGACTTTCCAGCAATAACAATACTTAACACTTAGGTAGTGTTTTCCATCCATAAATCTCAGGATGCTTTACAAAGAACGGTAAGCAGTATTCTTATTTTACATAATTAGGAAACCAAGGCATGTAGTGGTGAAAGGATTCATGCCAGGTCACTGCACAAGCCAATAGCAGATGTGAAAATAAAACCAAAGTGAGTACAGCACAGCATCCATTGGACACTGCTGCCTTCCAGTAAACTGCTATTTGTAGGGCTGTTTAGATTATCAGTCTTGCATCTTTAAAGACCCCGGAAGAAAAAACCCTAATAGTCTCCTATTATTCAGTTGAATTAATTGATTAGCTACTACTAGAATACCGGCTAGACAGCCCACCAGTGATGTTCTATTAACTCAACAAGTGCTGGCTATAAGGTTGCAAACTAACACCCATTTAGTATTTGGTCAGGAAGAGAATGGCCCTTTATTTTCCACACCACATTCCTTTGCAGCTAATGCAGTTCTGTCAGGGTATGCAAGCACTCATGTGTGGACCCCATGTTCTGCTGGCCTATCTCAATCCCAGGTAAGTGGAGCTGAGTTGTCTTTCTGCTTGAGGTGGTTTCTCTTTCTCAGGTTTCTGAATTTTATTAGTGGAGTTAGCAGTACTTTCATCTCCTTTCCCAGTCACTCTCAAGGCACAGCACCAACTCAGGGCAGCGGCTGTAGCAGCTCAGCCTGAATCATAGTTTTCATGCTAGTTTTTACTGCACATTTTTCCTTCCCTCTCCTTCTTTCAGCATGGTCTACAAGGCAGTGAGCTGCTTGGAGGCCAATTGATATGACACCAATAATTCCTCTTCTGCCCAGAGTTATGTGGCTGAGAGACAGCGAAGTGCAGCATACTTAGCTAATGTTGGGATCTCCTCACCCTGTAGCATGTAGGCTGCAGGCAGCAGGAGGGAAGCACAGAGCAGAGAACGCAGGTTTCCATGGGGCTAATAAGGGTCCCTGTCTCTGTTTCCTGCTCTTTGTTTGTTCCTGTTTCTCTACTTTCTGCAACAGGGGGAATTTCTGAGTTAGGAAAGAGGGCAGCTCTGAAGCCTACTGATGGTATCTAGTGAGGGGAAATGTTCTGAGCCTGAAGGCTGTTGTCCATATCAGGGGGAGCAGGTTATGGAGAGGCTTTAGAGTATATGCTGGAGGTGAATATGGTTACCTGTCCTTCTGTTTAGTCCAAGTACACATAACTGGTAGCTAATAATCCACCCATGGAGGATCAGTCCATCTTCTCCTACTCTACCTCACTGAAGGTCTTTAAAGTTTGACTAATTTTTTTCCTCTTGTGTGAGATCTGGTTCCCCAAGTGAATTCTACCCCTGATACCTTTTGAATCAGTGCCCAGCTACTTAGCTGTTCTACTTGTCCATGAAGACAAGTCACTTGTCATTTGGTCTTAGTCTTAGCCATCATTTTGAAAGGCAGAATGAGTAAGATTCTAAGGGTGGATGTGCCTACACTGGGTGCATCTACATGCTATAGAGACACTACATTGCCATAGTGATGAGCAGGGCCATCCCAAGGTGTGGGGGGAGCGGGGGGTGAATAAGGATGACCGCTCTGGGCCCTGCACTTTGGGGGGCCCCGCAATGCCGGGCAGCGCAGCCGCAGCCCCTCCTGCAGGGCCTACCTAGTGCTGGTGACTCTGTGCCACCCCCACCAGCTTTGCTTTCAGCCATATATATGTGCATATGTATGTGTTTGCATGCAAAATTGTACATGGAAGTAGAGCCCATCTTTTTATAAACTGAGTCCTCTATCACTAAATGTGGAGGTGATTAAAACCCTTTCCTTCCAAAGACCCAAATAATCTTTCCATTAGATATTTTAAAATGTGATACGGAGTGGTGAAATCAAGATTGTAAAAGATTGGCATTATTACATGTGATGGATATCTGTCAAAACTAATTATTGTTTTTCATGTTAACTTGCTTTTACTTGGTGTTAATCCTTCAATGCATATTCATGATCATTGATTTAAAATTTAGTCACATCTAAGAGAATTCATATTATCCTTTTAGTCTCCTTGAACTGGAAATTTTTAAGACTTCATTTCTTCTTTTCTGTGATTTTTATGCTGATGTTTCTGGGGGGGGTTTGTAAGGGTTTTTTGCTCATTATTTATCTTCAAAGGCATTGCTTCTCTGAATAGCTCTCCTCAAATCTTGTTAGCTTGAAGGTTTCTGTTGTTCATGTCTGTTTGGCTTATTAGATTCCCTATGTCCCATCAGAACCATGTCAAGTTAAATCAATGCATCCTTGTCTTCCAAAAACATAGTTTTACTAGGAAGGTCATGATTTGAGGGTAACTTGGGAAAATAAAATCATCTCTGTGCACATAATAAAATGATGAGAGATGTGAACTCTGCAACAATTTCCTGAAATTACCTGCAATGTAATTTCCTACTACCATCCCCCCATTTTGATAATGTGAAAGTTTCCATGATCTATACTGGATGGGCATGAAAAATTGCTCCTGGTCCCAATTATTTTGATGTCAGGGGAAAAAAGGAAGGCATTGGTCAGACATCTACTAGAAGTACTTCAAATGTTCAGAGCTGTCTCATGCTTAGAAGATGCACAAAGAATAAATACTGGTATTTGGTTGTTTTAAACAGTTTAGCCTTGCTGACTGAAGGGCCTTTTTCCTGGACCACAGTCCCCTCAGCTAAACAAAAGCTGAGATACTCACTTTCCCTATTTGGTTTTTAGTTGCTCTGCATGTGTCACCATTTATAATGCCATGAATCCTGTAGATGAACAAGTAGCCATCTGGTGATAAATCCTTTCAGTCAATGCTGCCCTGAGTTGAATCTGAAACCACTGTGTTGAGGACGCAACAGGGAGAAGAGCAGCACAACATTGTGATGTGGCTTAAGGATGTGAAAAGTTTAAAGTTTAAAGCATAAGTATATTTATACCAGTAATGCATTACTGGTTAACATTTAATGCAGGGCACAGTCTGGGAGGGAAGGGATGTAGTACAGTGCCTCAGGACCAGGAAGGTAGTAGGGCAGGCAGGAGGGAGGGGGGAGGAATGAAGAGAAGGGGATGGGTGAAGGGGGACTAGTACTAGTATAGGTTATGAGTTTAAAGAGGAAAACAGCAACTGGCCCAGCAGCAGCCATATCCGAGCAGCTGTGTTATAGGTTAACTATTAAACCAATATAGAGATGGTCAAACAGCTAACTTTTAAAACAATATTTACATCCTTAGTGTGTCTAGTCCACATTGGAGCAGGAAGACAAAAGGGTTCATTCCCATAGCACCACTAGGCGGGAGAACCATGCTGGCAAGTAGGTAGCTTCTGAGTGCCCCTCCCTTTATGTACTGTTCCTGCTCAAGCACTGGTCTTTTGGGGGCTGAGACAAAGCTATGTCACTTAGCAGTGTGGAAAAAAAATTTCTTTCTAACCAAAAGACCTGTGTCAACAAATCCCCTCATGTACGAGATGCATATAGATACACGAGCCTGCTTTTGTTAGTGTCATAGGGCACTTAGGTGCCTGCTCCTAAAAGAGCAGAAACTGCCTGGGAAGAGCCCAAAGAGCCAGACAGGAGCCCAGGTGCAGGTTGCCATGACAACCAGTTAATGAGGAAATTAGCCTGCACCTGCACCTAGTCAGTTGGCAGGAAGGGGCAGGGTCCTGGGCCCGTATAAACCCCAGGACGGGGACTAGGAGGCAGTTCTCTGCTGGCGGCTAAGGGAGAAGAAGCCCTTCTAGAGCAAGTGAAGGGAAGAGGCCTGACTAAGTTCTGCTCTGGGTAATGTAAAGGGGCCAAGCACATCTTATGTAGCTTGTGTTATGTTATAGCCCAGGGGCTTATGTTTTGTTTGCCGTTTTATAAGACTGGTGGTTTGGGTGAGGCTATTTGAGGAAGGAGGAGGCCTCATTGGGTGGCCCACTGCAGTGTGGGGGCCTCGGCACCAGAGAGGGCGCAGCATTTGGGGCACACTGGAACCAGAGCAAGACAGGGCTTCAGGGAGGACAAGGGGGCCAAATTACAAGGCCTAGACCAAAGAACGACAGTACCATCTGCAAGGCTTGGGGCATGGTAAAGGGGTGGTTGGAGCCACGCGTATAGCCCATAAGGCTAGGGTGCCCTAAAACACCCACTGTAAAATGGGACCCACAAGGGGTCTGAGAACCCACGGGGTTCAGAGAGTCCATCAAACCGTGTCCAAGAGGACTTAAAGGCAGCCTCCCTATTTTTATATTACCATCAAAGATGTGGCCGGCAAGAACTGAGGGTGCCCACTGGGCCAAATTGGCATGGTCGAGGGGCCTTGGGAGAACACGGCCACCCTTGAGGACCCCATCCTATGACAGTTAGCTAAGGTCAGTGGCTCCTAACCTCTTTTTGCTGTGGCCCTAAATCCAAGTCATGACCCCTCCATTGCTGACTCACTCATGCCCAGCAGAGCCTGGGCCGGGCTGGGTTCACGGGGCAGTGGTGGTGAGAGCCACATGAACCATGCACTGTGACAGCCCCGCAGGTGAGAGGGGCAGAACAAGGGGTGGACCCCCCCGCAACCCTGATTTAGGTTGCGACCTGAGGTTGGGAGCCACTGAAGTAGGTAATGCCATTTAGGGAGGTGGTCTAGCTATATCCCAAAACAAACTTCTGGTAATACACACTGGGTAAGTAGTTGAGGGCTCTGCTACCACTGGCATATCACTACCAAATAGGCTCTTGAGTGTAAACCAGCCCAAAGAGGAAGAGAACAAAGCTTTTTTTCCTCCACTACTAGTATCGTGACCACCCATCCTTAATTGGGCGGAACAGTCCTGGAATGGGTTCATTAAGTTCCAGTCCCAGGCTGCATGACGCTGGGACAGCATTTGTCCTGGATTCACAGCATTGTGCAAGGATCTGGGTTTCCCTTTGCAGGCTGTCCCACCTTCCAGTTTGGGAAAGGTGGTCGCCCTAACTGCTAGCCTGGTCAGGAATGCAAAGGACTGTGTCAAGGCCAAAAGCTGGAGAATCTGAGAGCTTGAAATTGGCCAGAAAAGATGAGGCTGCTCCATTTCTTATTTTGTAGCCTGGCAGGGAATTCACTGCCTAACCCAGGGTTTATTCCTGAGTAAAACCAACCAGAGCTTTAAAGGGGCAAGACTACTGTTGTCCTTCAGAAATGTTTTTTCTTACTTTGAAGCTCAGTGCTATTGCTCCAAGCTAACCTTGCAAAAGAAACTCTACAAATCCCTTGAGCCATCCAATATGTTTTGGGTCTAAGGCTATAATTAATATTCAGGCTGTAGTTACCAACCCACTGGGGGGGGGGGGGGAACAAAAGCAAAATAAAACCTAACGTACTTCCTTGACAAGTCTGTTTCACCTTCCTCCCCAATAATGTCTAAGTCTGAGTCAATAATTCTTATTTGTTCAAGCAATTTTTTTCTATGAGAATGACCCCTCACACAAAACATGTGATCTTGCTACTCCTTTTTGCTGTTTTGTGGTTCTCTGATGCCTGCTAATGAGCCTCTTACCCAGTGGTGCACGATGCTGTAAACAGCTTTTAACAAATATCAACTGATTTCACACTTGTTTTTATTGATATCCTGAAGTAAGTTGCATTTTGCTGTTGTCAAGAATTTGATTCCAGGAACTTTCTTGTTTAAACAAGAAAGCTTAAAACATGGAGTGTTCCAACAATGATACAGTTTAACTGTGGCCAAATACATGATCCTGTTTCTTGTAGAAGAGCCACTGCTCTTTTCAGAGTAACCACAAGTTTACAGATGTTTAGGAATTTTCTCCAAGAACAGAAAAGGCTGCTTTGGGGGAAAAAAAATAACTCGGGAGCAACTGGGCTTAAATCATTCCCAGGAGAGTTTCTCCTAAGAGAATGAATGTCTGTACACAATCTCTTGCGAGAGAAGCCACATCACTTCTCCAGCATTCCAGTCCTCCAGCATTTGCTCCTGTCCCTTCTTCCCTCCACAGGAGATGGTGGACACATCTGCACAAGATGCTGACTCTGGTTGTTACTGTGTTGTCATTTAGTACTTGCATACACAAGTACTAAATGACTGAGTAGTAACCGGTGTTATTACCCCAAATGGCTTTCTGGTAATACTGACTGTACAGGAGCTTGTTACTACTACAAAGTAGCATCATGCCATGCTTTGTGCCACATGACACTACTGTGCAGTAGTAATGAGCTACTGTGCGGTAGTAATGAGCTACTGCGCAGTCAGCATCTCATGTAGATACAGCCAGTGTTGCTCACTGCACTCTGCTGCTCCATCTGGGCAAGGAGCAGAACATGCCCCCCTCACAATCCTACATTGGACTGCAGGGAGACACAGGCTGACCTTGAGCAGCCTGAGGCAGCCAACCAGGGCTGCCCTGTGCACTGCTGCTATTGTGGGGCAGGAGTAGAAGACTATAGGTCAGGCTGAGATGCATATGTAGGGGCCTTCTAGCTGCTCAATGCCAGCACCAAAAACTCTGCTTTTCAAGGGCTTACCATTCAAATGCCTGTTCAGGCATCTCTAGGTAAAATTTATTACCAGGAAAATAACCCTGGAGAGAATTTTACTTTACTTTATCATTTGAAAGTGTGTATAGAGCCTGTGTAAGCTGGAATGGAACATCATCTGTGTTTTTAACATTAAATTTGAACCCAGATAAAGCAAATCAACCAGAAACATTTGTGATCTGTGCAAGGAAGCTACACAATTCCTTTTAAGTAATTCACATCAGAAGTTTTCAAAACAGTGTTATCAACTCCTGACAATTTTGGTCAGATCTTACAAATATTTAGTGTTTATAGCCTCATGGTTATGAAGAGAAGCCTGAACAGACTGAAAAATGGGAACACACTTAAAAAAGATCACATTATTTATTCTTTTGAAACCCCATGATATTTAAGCCATTATATTTATGGCCATGACTCATGACACTGGTGAATCAACTAACGTATTCTTGTAGGGTCTGTCCCAAAGCCCAGTGAAAAATCTCTTTGTTTTCAGTGGGCTTTGGGTTAGGCCCACAGATGGATCCAGGATTTTTAAAAGGAGGGATGTGGGGCCAGTGACTGGTGCTGGCACTGTGCGGGACAAGTAGCACCTGCTCCCAGCTTCCCACCAGGGTAGATCCCACTGCAGGAGCTGGGGATTTTTTAAGTCCCCAAATCTTCCCTGCCTCCCCTTAAGGCATCCCTTCCCTCTTCCACCACACTCAACAGGACCTCCCTTCCCATTCCACTTCACACTTTTTTCTTACCTCCCTGGGCACAGAAGGGGAGACCCATCTGGTGCCTCTACTGTCCTGGCAGAAGGGAGCAGCTGTATAGTGAGCCGGTCTCAGCCAGAGACCGCATTAGCAGAGAGTGGCTTTCTCTCCAGGTCTATTGCCAAGCTGGCAGGGAACATCTGGGGTGACCAGGCAGGGAGGAGAAACCTAGCCACTGTTGCTGTCCCCAGCTGAATCCAGCTCCCTACAGCTTGACTGGAGTGTGGTAGGAGATTCTGGAGCCCATGCCCCTGAGTCAACCAGGGACAGTGGTAGCAGCAAGTGGGGGAAAGGGGGAGGTGCTGCTGAGCATGGAGAAAGTAGGGAGAGGGGAATTATTACCTGCTTCATGGATTTTAAAAAGTCCCTGGCTTCTACTCCCACAGCATGGTCCAAAAGTGGGGGTGTGACCACGCCATTGCACCCCCTCTGAATCTGCCCCTGGTTAGGCTCATTTAACTTGATTAGTTAACTTTACATTGATGAGCAATACCATTCTTGTGCCCTCTAAAACTCATGAGGGAAAATGCATTTTAGCTTTTGTCAATCTGCATCATTTTCCTATCTCTTCCTTCTAGCCGTTAGTCACACAAAATGTGACTATCTGTGGCTCGCATTTCAATTCAATGCAAGAGTTCCAACGAGCATTGGAGGAACTAAGGGGTCTTCCACTAACAATCATGTCATATAGTGAAGCCTCATTGTTGCTTCTTCCTGTGCCAAGACAGGCTCCAGTAACCCACCCCACCCTCCCGTGGGAGCTGAATAAAACCCCAAACCAAACTCCTTCTGCTCCCTTTTCCCCCTTCCCATTCTGAAAACTGCACAGGCTGGGAGGCAGTGAAGACCATTGGTGATGCATAGGGTGTGCACACAGGTGTATGTGGACCCCCTGAGATTGGCCATATACCCCCTGGAAATGCCAACCACAAAACCGTAAGTGCCAGCAGAAGGTTTTGCTGCTGGTGATTTTGGGCTCAGCAATCAGTTGCTGGTGGACCACCCCCTCCCCCCCCAGTCAGCAAACAGCTGCTGGGGGACTGCCCCCCACTGTTGGCGATATGATGTCCCCCCAGATTTGGGAGGCACCAGTTGCCCATGGTAAAGACACAAGTTACAGAAGAATCTCTGTTTTGAAACTTCTTCATCTGATCCTTCATGCAATGAGGGTTCAGATTTTCACCCAGTCATCCATTTTTGAAGCAGTCTGCAGCCATGCACTTTTGTTAGTTTATGGCTATAAACTGCTTTCTGCAGCCAGAATCAATGAAAATTGTTGCTTCTGTCTGTGCCCTTAGGCTCAGATCGAATCGTGGTCTGTGCTATAGGCCCAAGATGGATGTAAAACATCAGGTGACAAAAATGCTAGGTTTTTTTTTCCAAACTTCCATCTCTGTTTGACTACTTTCTAAAGGTGAAGAGAATGATGCTGAATCGCATGTTTGTTTGAGATAAGCCATTTCCTTTGAGATACTTATCTCATATACTGAAACAAATTTGCCTCTGAAAGTGGCTCCAGGAGCAATAATGCAAGCTAAGTTAGTCATAAATGGAAAAGCTGGTTAATGCCAGTTGTTCCAGACCTGAATCACAAGAAGAGTGAGACTAGAATGAAGGACAAAAACAAACTAGATAAAGCTTCGAGGAAGATTTCTTGGCATCTTAAAGACGCATGCTTAGGGGTATGTCATTGTTGTGACATTAACTTGAATTAGCTACAGCCCAACTTGAGTGACAGCAGCAACACTGTAAAGTAACACTGAGTTGCTATGTCTAAACTGGCACTAAACAGCTGTGTGGCACCAAGGTTTTGTGAACACATGCGCGCACACGCACACACACGCGCTCAGTGTTTCAGTAAGCCAACGTGCATTAGGAAATCTTTTGATTTGTACTGTGAGAGACCTTGTCTTTCCTTTCAAGGCACATGGTGGGTGGGGAGGATAGTGGGAAGGCACTGGAGGACTAGAGGCCCTTGAATGCCCCTTCTCCCCCACAAGTGCACTATGTTGTTGAGTGGTTATGTACCAACTGAAAACTTGTCCTCACTCCAGCATTACCATTTATTCCATGCCTGGAAGCCAACTGGAGTTAAAAGTACTGCTATAATCATATTTAACATCGCTTCTGTGTTGATAGAATGAGAGCTTAGGGGCAAGCTTCAAGCTATAACTTGTACTAACTGCAGTGAAGAAGAGCCATTGTTTGTTGGGATAAACCAAGTGGCAAAGTGTATTTTAGCAGTGTATGTTAAACAGCATTACCATTAAACTTGTATTGCATTTATCAGCAGAGGAATAGATTAGTTTGGGAAATGTACATGAAGATTTGGTTGATTCTGATGAAATTCTGGCAGTTCTTGGAGGTTTTATGGCAAGATGGAAAAGGAGAGGCAGGACATTGGTGAAATCACCCTCTCCAAGTTGGATATTATATAGTCAACAACTTCTCTGCCAAGGAATATAATTCTCCCTTCCTCGATATAATTTTCTGTAGCTTGCTAAATAAATTTGACTTTCATTGGTACCACAGTTCCAAAACTCTTGTGGTATTCTGTGAATAATTAAGAACTAGTCTAGCTCCCATTTTAAGTTGATGCCAAAATTCCCATTGTTTTTAGTGGGAGCAGGCCTTTTATCACTCAACCCTGCTGTCACGGCGGGGTCCTCGCGGAGGGCCGTGATCTCCTTGAGGCCCTCTCACCGCGCTACTCTGGCCCGAGGGCACCCTCCATTCTCGCCCGCCACATCTTGATGTAATATGTAATAGGGAGGCTGCCTTGTGTTTCCTCGGGCCTGTCAGCTCCTGGACCCCTCGTGGGTCTCCCCGTACAATGGCGCTACCCAAGCGCCCCAGCCTTATGGGCTATGCGTGGCTCCTACCAGCCCCTAATACCACGCCCCAAGCCTTGCAGATGTAAAGGACGTTGTCCGGTCTGTCTCTCTACTGTGGCCCACCCTGGGCTCCCTCTCTCATGCCCAGCCTCTTGCTGGGACTCTCGTCTGGGCCACTCTCGTCTGGCCCACTCTGGGCCTCCCCTGCCGGTGTGGTTCCGCTCCGGGACTCTCTCTAGCGGGCCTCGGCCCTATGGGCCAACCGCACGGATACCCTCCCTGACTCTGGCTCACTGCGCTGCTACTCCCTGTCTTCTCAGGGGCAACCGCAGCGCCCTGCCTTGGTCTGAGGGGGATTGCCGCACTAGCCTGCGGCCGGGCTCGCTATGCCCGTGCGCCCACACTGGGCTACTCAGCAAAGCACAATGACGTTCCCCCTCTCCGGGGCTTGCCGCGCCCACACTGGGCTACTCAATACTGTACAAGGGCGTTCCCCCCTCTCTGGGGCTCGCCGTGCCCGCACTGGGCTACTCAGTAATACCACCCCTTTCCTGGGGCCGGGGGCTATGTTCCCCCACACGCAATCCGGGGTCTCGGTCCCCGTCTGCAACCTACGGGTTGCGCCTGCGACCCACTGGCCGCGTTCCTCGCCGCCAGCTGCTCATACACTGGCGTGCGAGCTGCGCCTTCCCTGGCGCTATGAACAATAATGCGCCCTCCTGGCACTAGGGCACCCCACACTCTCTGGGGTCCCTGTGATTGAGGCCTCCTCCAACCCCTACAGCCTCGCCCAAGCCTCCGGGTGTAATAACACAACGCAAAACCACAAGCCCCTAGGCTACAACACAAATGCAAGCTGCATGGCTAAACTCTAGTGCCCATCCTCTCAGGGCTATCATGAGCTGTACTTGCCACATCCTCACTCTTAAAGCTCCTACCTCCCCGGCTGCTGGCAGAGAACTGCCCACCTGGCCTCAGCCCTGAGCTTTATAAGGGCCAGGCCCTGCCCCCTACAGGCAGCTGGCTCCGCTTGGTTGCTCCGGCAACCCGCAGCTGCGCTCATTACCTAAGCCAGCCTCAGCTGGGCTCGTTATGTCAGGCCAGGGCTCTCTCTCCCTGGCAGTTTCTCCTCTCTTAGGAGCAGGCACTAAGGTGCCCTGCGACACCTGCTAAACAGCAAGAAAAATCAAGTTTTTTTTCTAAGGCCAAAAAATTCACTAACAGGTCCATATTTTAAAGGTAACAACAATAAATATATTTAATGTTGCAATTATTCTGTATTTTCAAATTGTCATCTAAAGCAACAATAGGAAAATGAGTGCAGTTTGTTCTGCCAATTTCTGAAGGTAGCACAGAGGTTAAACAATAAAATCTCTAACAGTTTCTCCTTTGGATGGCGTTGTAAAAGGATATTAGATAAACACTGGAACATAAATCAGAAAAGCTGCCAGAAACCAATATAATGAATTAGAAAAAATTGCCAGATTAACACTAGAGACATTTCCTGTTACTCGCTAGAAATGGAAAAAAAAAAAAAAAAAAAAAGAAAAAACATTCAATATCTTTAATAATATAAGCACTGATTGATTGCATCCCATAATGTTTTCTAATATATCCTGTAGAATATCACATAAATCAAGAGAGGTACGTCAGTTTTTAAATGGTGGTTTTATGTATTTTTCATTGCTCCACAGTCAAAATAAATAGAGAAGCAGAATCTGAATACTTGGGGCTCCTCCTGCTACTTTTACACCATTTTTGTGGAGTTGAAGCATGTGTGACTAAGCACAAGCAATCCCAGCAAAATCATAGATGATCTTAAGGATTTTACTGAATTGGGGCCATGCTTAGTCTTCCAACACTGTTCATTTTCTGCAGTATATCTGTCTGTTTGACATGTTTCAGAATAGAAAGTAAATAGTAGGATACTTACCCATGTACCTGTGCAAAAATGCAAGCTTATGAAAGGAAATGGCACAGCAAATGTAAAGCACGGCAACAACCCACAGCTGCCAGGACTGAGTCCTGCAGCTGTGTGACTCTCCATCCCAGTGGCTGTGGGGCACCACTCACAGGAAGAGTCTCTACAACTATGGCATTTTCAGCCTTGGTTGCACACGGTTCACCTCTACAGCTGGGAGCCTGGTCAACTGATAGGGCTCTCAGTGCAGGAGCAGGCCATGCTCCCCATAGAAATTAAAGCTGGATTGCAACCAGATATGAAGTTAATATACATTTTCAAGTCTAACTTTAGAGCTGGTTGGAGCTCTTAATGGCATAATAGGTACTGTATACGTGTCTGGTCTCAGTTAAGTGTACAGTATTTGTAAAGTGTAGAAGGGGCCATAAACACAGTTCTGAGTTTATAGTTAAGGCCCGGAACAGGTGAATTTCATTTTGTTGCATTATTATTGAGCTAAAGGAGTGCAGCTATATTAATAAGCCAAACATCACAAGTACACAGGGAAAAGTAATAGAAACTCATCTCCTGCGAAAATTGTGCGTGGCACACTGGAGAAGAGACTTTCTCATTGACTGCTCCTTATTGCAAATATTTTCTTATTTGGTTCCTGATAGGGAAGTCTCAAGAGGTTCATAATGTCACTAAAGTTCTGGAAAGCACCATATATTAGATGATCTCTTGGCTCTGTACAGCAAACACCATAAGCTTTGTTCCGGCAGATTCTCCTTCAAGATTTGCAATACTACTACTTTTCCCTGTCAAGCACTCAAAAATGTAGAAGTGAGAGAATATGACAAAATAAAGCATCCAAGAGAGAAGTGAGGATTGGCCAAATGTTTTCAACCCTTAGTAATTTTTCAAGGTTCTTCAAGATTGTGGGGTGGGGCTCATCTTCTCAAACAGTCTGCCTTTCCTTAGTGGAGTTGTATGTATAGCATGCAGACAGGCTGGTTCCAAAAAGAAACAGACATGGCTGTTGGTTTATGTTACAACTCTGCTAGAAGAGACTCTTCCTGAACATCAGCCAAAAAACAATGTTGACAATTACTGCATTTTACCAGAGTTAACTATCAATCTCATCAAATATATGTGAGAATAAGTGCTTTTATTATGCCCCTTTTGAACAGATTTGAAAAAAGGCATAAAGTGTTGTGCTTGAGCCAAGAGCTCAGAGCCCCCAGTGCTCACAACATTAGCTCATATCACTCTCTTTGAATAGAGCACTAAATCTAAATAAATGTTTTGACTTGCAAGCCACTCTTGCATTCATAAACTACCCTTCTAAAATGCACTGTTGGCAATATAAAATTTTATATAATGTTATTGCTATTGTACATTATATACTGTTCTGTTCTTACATATAGAAATCTTTTGCTGTCCAACAGATATTTTATAAATTTATATTCTTGGAAAGCAGCTAGGAGACAGAGTGATGGTTGCTTTCCCTATCATAGGGAAAGGAAAAGTCCTTTAAGATGTTTAAGGGAATTTTTAAGACTGAGAGCTTCCCCTCCCCCCCCCCCCCCCCCAAGCCTGTAAGTTGCACATAAAGATATAAGGTGCTTGTGTGATACCCATGTTAAAATTTTGCAACTACCTGCTTGGTAGAGTTTGGATCAGTTTTATATTTAAGATAGAGTTCAGCCCCCCTCTAGATATGAGTTAACTTCCCTCAAAAAAAAGTGACAAATGCTCAAAATACTTTTTTTTTTCTATATATGGACCTGATTCTGGGATTCTGTGGAGCACCGTTTTCCCCAAGTGCCCCTCTGAGGAGTGTCTCTGCCTCCCACTACAAATCAGATGTTGTGTTACATCATCAAATTGTGAAATTTAAGTCCTTTATATGGGCTGTGTTTACACTGCAATCAGAGGTGGGATTATTGTGGATTTGACTTGGCTGGAGTACCCATGGCATGAAGCTGTGGCAAGGCTGGGCTTTTTGCACTTGAACAGCACAATCAGAAAACTTGCTGGGTGTACTCAGCCCTGAGTAGTTAAGCGGATTTATACAGGGCTCAATTGCACCTTCCAGTTGTAAGGTTTGACCTAGAAACCACTATGCAAAGCCTAAGCAAAGTGAATGTTATGTGTCGAATGCCCATCTGCAATGATAAGGAGCAGACAGTCTTAGATAGAGGAAGCTTGAAAACAAAAAACAGAATCAGAGTTACTGGAACAAAGAGCTCATTATAATACTAAAAATCACACCCCTAGGTAGGGAAGATATAGGTTAATGAAACATATATGTATGTTAATGAGATACATAGCTAAAACACAGGTATAGAGACATGCTCAGTAAAGAACTCCTTGCGTCAATCCTTTATAACCAATTAGCAAACAAGGATGCTTATGAAGATTCAACCTCTTGTATATAAGGGGCTCAGTATTGAATATGTGTGTGCTTGTCTTGTGAAATTATTCCGCTTGCACCTTTTATTGCTAGCAATAAATCTTGTTTATACTTTCACCCCTGGTATCTTTATTGGCCTTTGCATACCAGGCACGAACCCAGACTTGAGTTGGGGCCAAACACAGTGGCAATATATTTAATAGATTTCATAGATGTTAGGGCTGGAAGGGACGTTGAAGATCATCAAGTCCAGCCCTGTGCCCCAGGGGCAGGAAGTCATGAAGGGTCAAAGGATCCCAGCAAGTTAAGCATCCAAACGTTTCTTGAATGAGTCCAGAGTAGGTGCCTGCACCACTTCTGTAGGGAGTCTAGTCAAGGCCTTGGGGGCTCAGACAGTAAAGAAATTTTTTCCGTATGTCCAGCCTAAAATGGTCTTGGAGGAGGTTATGACCAAGTTTATGACTGTTGGTCCTTGTTATCCCCTGGGGCATTCCCCCAGATCCTGATGCACACCCCTTATGTACTTACAGGCAGCCACTAGGTCCCCCCTGAGCCTATGATTTTCCACGCTGAAGAGTCCCATGGCTCTCAGCCTTTCTTCATAAGGCCTGTTCTCTTGCCCTCTGCTCATGCATGTGGCTCTCCTCAGGACTCTCTCAAGCTTCTTGACATCCTTTTTTAATTGTGGAGCCCAGAATTGGATGCAGTACTCCAGCTGCAGCCTTACCAAGGCTGAGTACAGTAGGAGGACAACATCCTGAGATTCACTTGAGAAGTATGGATGCAAGCCAGAGTTTTGTTTGCTTTACCAGATGTGACATGGAATTGGTGGCTCATGTTCATCTTGTGGTCAATCATGATCCCCAAGTCTATTTCAGCCGTGGTGCTAGCGAGTGTAGCACTGCCGAGCCTATAAGCATGCTGCAGGTTTTTCCCCCCAAGGTGGAGTACCTTGCATTTATCACTATTGAACGTCATCAGGTTTGTATCCACCCACTTACTAAGTTTATCCAAGTCAGCCTGGATCACTAGCCTGTCCTTGGGTGTGGACACTATGCCCCAAAGTTTAGTGTCATCGGCAAAATTGGCCAGTGTGCTTCTGACACCAATGTCCACATCATTGATAAAGATGTTAAAGAGAACCGGTCCAAAGACAGAGCCTTGGGGGACACCACTGGTCATGGAGCCCCATAATGATTTGCTACCATCGACTACTACTCTCTGGGTCCAACCTCCGAGCCAATTTCCCAGCTATCGGACTGTGGTGTAGACGTGGCCACAGTTGGCCGATGTTTCCATGAGGAGATCATGGGACACCAGATCAAAGGCATTTTTAAAGGCCAGTTATGACATCAATCTCTTCTCCCTTGTCCAAGTAATATGTCACCTGGTCATAGAAGGAGATGAGATTGGTCAGGCAAGACCTACCTGCAACAAACCCATGCTGGCTGTCCCTCAGGATGTTGCCCTCAGCCAGCTTATGAAGAAGGGTCTCTTTGATAATTTTATCCAGAATCTTACCAGGGATTGCGGTCAAACTGATTAGCCTGTAATTCCCAGGATCTACTTTCTGCCCTTTCTTGAAGATGGGTACCACACTGGCCTTCTTCCAGTCTTCAGTTACTTCACCTGAGCACCATGAGTTTTCGAATATTTTTGCCAATGGTTGAGCTATGACACCTGCCAGCTCCTTGAGTACTGTAAGGTATAATCTGTCAGGACCAGCTGACTTGAAGGTGTCCAGCCTCTCAAGGTGTTCCTTTTACAAGGTCTACACTGGTGCTGGTATAAATATGCCCTCACCCTGGCCATTCCATGTCATGCTAGGCAGGGCAGTCCCTTTGGGCTGATGAAAGACTGATGCAAAGCACTCATTAAGCAGGTTGGCTTTTTCCTGGGTGTCGGTTATCAGTTGTCCCATTTGGTTCAGCAGGGGTCCAATGTTGCCCTTGCTTTTTTTCCAACTCCCTACATATCTGAAAAAGGACTTTTTATTATCCTTGATCTGTGAAGCCAGATGGAGTTCAGTTGCAGCCTTGGCTTTCCTGATCTGCTCCCTGCAGGTACGGACCAGTGCTGAGTACTAAGGTTACGTATAGATGTAGCCTTAGTCCCAGCTATATAGCACTTGAGTAACACCGCTAATTTCATGGGAGGTTATTGCAAACTTTACAGAGAGCAGAATTATTCAGTAATGTACAAGACTGAATATAGCCTTCAAGAGTAATGCTTGAAGTAAGCATACTTGTTAAGTGGCACCTCCCACCCCACCACCAACAAGTTATTGGTATCAGTATTTTTTTCGCTTAATGACAATAGTAAATAATCCTTCTAAACCTTCACTTCTCCTCTAAGGGAGTTTTTACTTACAGTACTTAGTGTGCATCACAAGCTACTGTAACAATTTGGAAGGGGTGGCTGCAGGGCTAAAATAGTAGCATATTACATCACTCCATAGAAATTAGAAAGCACATGGGGATTTTTGACTCCCGGGTTGCCAGATCAATTCAGAAGAGATTGCAGTGGCTGCAAGCTGTTATCAAGCAGAATATGTTTGGCAATACTGTGCAAGTTTGCTAAGCATAGTAGAGTTTACAGAGTGGAAGATTCAGCACCCCAAGTTAATATGCTGTTCAGCACTATTAAGAATAAATTCTAGGGCTGAAGAGGTATGGAGACTCAAGGCCTGATTCTTTTCCAGGTTATGTTGGTGGAAAACAGAAAGAATGTTTGAAATCAATGGAGTTACACCAACATCATACTGTCCTGGGTGGGATGAGAGAGGCTCCATTACCCCAGTCTGTGCCCTTTTGTTGCAACAGCTATCATATGCAGGGGTGGCCCAGTAAGTTGGTAGTGGAGGCAGAGTGGCAGAGTATTTGGAGAAAGTTGCAGTCACAGAACACCCAGGCTGTGTGTTCTTGTGAATAAATGCAAGCATTCATCTTGTACAGCTGTCAGCCTATCTCCGGGCAGCATCAAAAAATAAACATGATTAAAAATAACACAGGAATCGAGCACCTCATCAGAAGCTTTCTTATAGAAGCAACACTGAAAACTCTGGAAAAAGTAGCATTTCTTGTTTATGCTGGGTAAAGCTGTGCAAAGCTTTGATTGCTGATTTGAATCGGAGGATATTCGGCCCAATTTGGCGGTCAAATCCCTGAATCTGACTTAAATCGGGAGACCCATTAATCTCTCCGAATCAAATCGGAGGTTTCTGATTCAATTCGGTGATTCGGCCATAGACGCAGCTTTATGTGTGTTTGGGGTTTTTTTCTACATGAGTCAAGGTACCAGGTGGCTCGTGAACACTGAGATGGTGGGGCAGATAGAGTGCCCCATGAGAGTGTAGTGGGGTCCCCAGTGCACTCGGCGGCAGAGCATGTGGGGGACCCAGCCTCCAGCTCAGTGACTGGTGCCTCCTGGCTCTGGGGGGCACTTGGGGTCCCCCTGCAGCCGATCGTTGAGCCAGGGTGCACAAAGGGGGTCCCCTGCGCACTTGGTGGCAGTCCTGGAAGTGGGCCAGAAGTAGTCCCGGTCCACTTCCGAAGCTGTCACCAAGCATGCCAGGGGGGGCCCCCGCGCTTCTGTGGGATGCTCCATCTGCCCCACCATCTCAGCATTCACAGACCACACCTGGTACCTTAAGATATGTAGAAAAAACATATAAAGCTGTGTCCTATGGCCAACTCGCCGATTCTCCAAATCGGAATCAAATCTTCAGATTTGGATTCAGCCAAATTGAATTGGGACAGTTACCTGAATCAGCAAATTGAATTGCTGTCCCCCGGATTGGGCCAAATCGAAATCAAATACAGCCCATGCACCTAATGCTGGGTGCAGTTCAGGACATAGGTAAAATCTCTTTTATAGCATTGATTTTTTTTTTATTTTTTTTTTTACCCTCATAATATATTTCATATGTGAGAATATACAGTAGGATGCATTGTGTTCCTTTGTTAAGGACTGGCTTAAGTAGAATACTGTTCAAGTTCATTGAACAGTAGCACATACTAATTCACATTTTTCCCTTCCCACATGAAACAGGAAATGAATTAATTGGATCTTTTTATGAGCCAGTTTTTCTACTCTAGATTATTTAAGTTGTGACTAGTTCTTGAGGTCATCATTTGAAACTGTTTATAATAAGGCTTAAATCACTATATTAGTCAGATCCTAACAGTCTGGTGGGCTAAGATCAAAGCTGATTGTGCACTGATCCCCCCCGACATCACTGGGTGAACTCCAGATGTCATTCCACAAGTGGGAAACATCTAAAGTACATTTTATAACCTTTTGTACAATTCTTGGTCCAATTCCTAGGGGACAGGTATCCACATCATAAAAAACATGCCTGACAGCATTTTTAATAAGAGTCTGGGAATGACATAGACAGCATGGATGATGAGCCTCTTTGTTGTTTTATATGTTTTACAAACACTAACTTTAGTTTAACAAATAAAACATTATCTCTAAAAAAGTCTTGCTAAGTATGGATCCACTGATCTGAAGACAAGAGAGCTGCCTAAGAGCAATAGCCTGCAGGGTTTTTTCCCATGGTTACAGAGCTCAGCACTCATAATGTAAAGCCACCCCTACTTTAGAAGCGGTAGTATTAAGTATGATTTAAAGTGGCAGAAATAGTGGGAAAAGTTAATACAATGAAAGTAGTGAGAATAAACTAAAAATGAGGAAGGAGGGGGAAAGAAATGTCAGTAATGTGGGAACCAATCTGCATTCCTAAAAAAGTCAGTTAGGATAACAATTAGCTATGAAAATTCAATTGTTCAAAAAAAAAATATTAAGAGGCGGGGAGCTACTGTACCAAAGTAATACATCTTTGATATAGAGACAGTACATGTTAACAAGAGAAGTGCTTTTTTAAAAGGGTTCTTATTTTTCTATACATAAGGGAGGCCAGAAATTCCATTTATTATTATTATTATTATTAGCATAATGATAATATATAAAAATACTTTGCCCTTATAGTACTTTTTCTTTGAGTTTTATCTTCTCTTCATGCATTTTTAGCACACTTTTACAAATGTAGTCCTTGCTTGTAATCACCAAATAGCTTTTACAAGTTTCAGCCGATAATATTGCAACATGTTGTCCTTGAGTAATTTGATACCTATGATAAGTGTGTTGATACCTATCATAATGTGTTGTTGGTCACTTAAATGGTCATGCTTAAACTGTATCCCTGGGTATAAAAGAATTTTTGCTGGTTTTGAGAGAAATCTGCCCATAGACCAAAGAACTCACTCAAAAAAGGAGCTAATTTAAAATTATCTTCCACTGAGTTGGAACCCTGCTGGAATTTAGAAAATCTCTAGAAAAAGTTCTGTAAAAGGAATGTTCATGTACTGAGTTTATAAGAATACTTAAGAAGGCTGAGATCTTGGCAAAGAGCTTAAAAAAGCCAACACTGCTACAAAATTACCTCCGAGACAAAGGCATTTACTAGAACTGAAAAACAAAGACAGTACTTGGAAGGCTACAATAATTTAAAAAAAAAAAAAAAAAACAAAGTACCCAACTTTTTCTGTGATCAGAGAAAACTGGAAGTGTCTCTCAGAGTAAACGTGATCATCTTCCGCATGTACTGGAGAACACAACTGAGAGAAGAAATGAGCAGCCAGCAGAGAGAAATAACATGAGAGCTGGTACACTAGAAGAATGTAGATATAGATTTTTTTTTTTTTTTTTTTAATTTCATGGACTCATTCTGTTTCAGAAAGTGCTGATATAATTTGTTAGACAATTTAATTCAAGACTTGCCGAGTCCTGTTGATAGGATGACTTTATGGTTATAGTTTATATAGTAACTATAGTGTGTGTGTGTGTGTGTGTGTGTGTGTGTGTGTGTGTGTGTGTGTGTGTGTATAGTATTTATTTAAAAACATCAATCAGGTTATTTGGGGGCCAGCAAAAGGAAAGATATGATAAGAGGTTGGATGAAGAAAAAAGTATAAGAGGAGCTGAATGCTTAACCCACTATTGAAATCCTTCGAAAAATTCCAGGCTACAGAAGTTGGTATTTTTTCTAAGAATCTCCTAATTTTCCATAGCTTTTTCACTGGCTCTTTATGTTTGTTCTCTGTCTGGCTTTCCCTGTGATGGGAGGTGGAATGAACAACAGTTTCTAACTTCTGAAAGTCCATGAATAACTGTGGCTGCATCTACATGAGATGCTTACTGCGCAGTCTTTACTGTGCAGCAGTACCGACAGACATCTTTTTTGTGACACTACTGTGCAGTACTGTAGTATCACAGTTCTTGCTACATACACTACTGCACAGTAGTATCGGGCTACTGTGCGGTTAGCATCTCATGTAGACATAGCTACTGAATATCAAAGTTGCCACCTGTTCCACAAGATAGAAGGCAGTGCCACAACCTTCTCTGAGAAATGGCTGTTGAGAGAGAGTCTTATTTAAAAACGCTGAAGAAGAGAATCTGCTTACTGATTTCTGAGAAGTCATTGGCCAGGTTTCACAGACACAAGACCTTAACATGCAAGCAGCAGGTGAGCAACACTGTGATGCAAGAAGCAGTCAAGCATGATCTGGGAAAGTCAACAGAAGGAAGACCAGGAATCTGAAGATCCTGAGGGAATCCGCACTTGTCCATCTATCAAACACAATATCCTACCCAAGGAAATAGACTATACCCATGGGCTTCCAATCTGTGCTGTGGTTACATTAACTAGAAACTTCTCCACCTTCAGAACAAATCAAAACAGAATTTAATTTGGGAACCTCATTTATGTGGTGCTCCAGCCTAGTAAAACTTGTTTATCTGCTGAAATGTTTAAAACGCCTACGGTCAAATTTTATTCAACTCATTGGGCAATTAAATAGATTTAGGCTTCTAAGTACAAGTCCATCCTGTACAAGTTCCTGAAAATTCATATTGCATCTACTTTTATAACATACTGTCATATGACCCTTAAAACTGAATCGCAAGAAAGCAGCAAGGATGAAGATCCATCCAACTTTTACAACAGTTGTTTAGGGACTAAAGCAGGGTGGAAGAGAATGAACCTTAGGTGCCTAAGTTCACTTATGAGACCTAATAAATAGAATATAATCTAGCCCTGAATGTGTTAACTAGATATTTTCTAGAACAATTTACCAGTGGATGGTTGTAATGGCCATACTACAGATGGTTGCATAATTTTTTAAGACATACATTTAAAAGGATTAATAGCTAAAACATGGTAATTGTGTATGTATGTCTTCGTAAAAGTGGTTAACATCCTCTGCTGGTATATATTGGTTTGTGTACTTTAGTTCCCTTGAAGTCAACAGAGCTACATCAATTTACAGGAACTGAGAATCTTGCCCACAGTTACACTTTGAAATGACAACCGACATAAGTCTTACTCTGGTCTTTAGCACAAAAGTTCTCTTCTCACTATAAATTTATCTGAATTTCTAGTTGGTAAATCCTTATTTAAAAACTTTTTTCTGCAGATTTATACTTTACATGGGAAGGATAGCCCATGCTAATAAATTTGAGCATCTGGATTATTCATACATTTTATTTCCCCCGATCATTATTCATCATGGTATTCATTTACATCTGATGGTATTGTTTCAGCTCTCTCACTGGAGGAGTGAAGTTTGTTAAACTAAAGCATAACACATATTGAATGGAATACTGAATAATGAAACCTGCACTTTCAAGACCAGTTTTTTAGGTAAACAATTGTCTGTACAATCATTTTTAATTTCATTTTGGAAACTGGGGATTTAGCAAACCAAGATCATTGCTTTCATTTGCAACTTTTTTGGAAAACTTTTTTTTGGGGGGGGGGTTGTTTGTTTGTTTTACAAAATAGTTGATGAGCTCTAATTTTTATACATGCTTGGTTGCTCGCGCTCTCTCAAGTTGTGCTGTTTGTACAAATTAATGCTTCTGGGTGCATATGGTGGAAATAAGAGTGCTTTTAAGGTTCTTTAGTTTTGGTAAATTCAAGCTTCATTTCATTTTAATCACTCATGCCTTCTTTAAAAGCTAGCATTCCTTTCTATCAGGAGATGAGATGAACAGTGCAGACCAGTGCATGCATGGTTTGTTCTTTTGAATAAAAATTGTATGAAAATTGCCAGTTTGTCCCCCTTTTTTAATTGCATAACCTAATTAATAGGTTAAAAAAGGCCCATTCACACAAGGCAGAGCAATTCAATGAGAAGGGCCTAGAACCATCCAGAAGTAGTGTATGGCTGTTGCTAGACTTCCTCAGAAGCCTTTCTGAAGCTTTGATAAAACACTTTTATTGAGTGTGTCTGGTCTGCTTCTCCAGAGTGCTCTGGAGGCTGCTACTGCTGGAAACTAAGCCTCTGTTTTCTGCTCTCATTCCATACACTCCAAACCTTGGAAACAATGAAGTGAGTATATACTACCAGTGCCCCTACTGCTACTTACTGAGTACATCTAGACATGCACTTTAATACAAAGCAGTAAACCTGGAATTTATTGCTCCTGTGTGTGCTGTTTAAACTTGTGCCCAGGACTACAGCATGTTGAGCCAGGTCAGAGAGGCCCCAGGTGGCAAGGGGTTCCAGGGACTATTCCCACCAGCTCAGTATGCTGTGGAGGGGCTGGTTGGAGAGTGATGGTGCACCCAGTCCTGTTAGCATCTACACATGTAAATGCAAGTTTTGTACTCCACAGCATCACAAATACGTTCTGATACAGAGTGCATTAGTTTACTGTAGCCTAATAGGGAGGCAGAGAAATGCAACATTTACTGCAGTGTTACACTACACTTAATTAGTCTACTCCACAGTAACTGAGGGCTATTAATTGAAAGGCACGGATGCTGTTACTCATGTTTGCACAATCATGCTACAAATACTGAAGTGCTAGCTCTAACCAAAGATCAGAAGGGAACATTATATTGCAGGCATATATTAAATTATAGCAATATCAATGTACTAGTAAAACTTTTAATATAAATTATAAGATAATATAATAATAAGACAGGATAATTATATATACTATATGCACACATAATCGTATAGATATGAGCAATGAAGTGGGGAGATATTTATGACAAGAAACATACAAACTAAAAGTTACCCTTAGTTTTTCAACTCCTTACAATGTTTTTGGTGCATTATGTCTCTGCTTTACTAAGAAACTTTGATGCTCTCTCTTTAAAAGTTAACTGGCAATCACTGACAGCTATTTCTTAGGGTTTTACACACACAAGCCCAGAGGTTTAATGCTACATAACACTTTCTGCAAAGCTCTAAAAAGTTAGCAGTCTTCTCTGTGCTTCAGTAAAGAATTAAGGTAAGGTGCAAGAGGAAGGACTCTGTAATATTTATTCATAATATTGCCTAAGCATCCCCCTGTGCTCATTACACTTGCATTATGTTACATGCAGTTTTGAATTTTTAGTATATTACTACAGACTTTTTATGTAAATAAATGAAGGTTGTTGAAATAAAATAAATATCCAGAAACATTTTATTCAAAGTTTATAGAGCAGCGAAATAAATAAATGGTCTCATTCTCTCTAATATTACTTGCAATAAAGTTTTATGGTACTTCTTTATTTTACCAAAATTATATTGAATATTTTATTGCCTTTATTAAAATTTTGACATTAATTTATCCCCAAACTAAATATGAGACCAGAATAGATAGACCAGCAGTCTGATCCAATATGGCAATTCATATATTCTAAAATTACAGAAACATTTAATTCTGTTAAGTAAGACTTTATGTTCGCAATCAGACAAGTGCGGCCATGTGGTATGTGATGCCACAAATACGTTTGCAGTGCCACGTACTGCTAAGTCTGGTGTTTGCAGCACTGCAAGGGCATGCTGCCTGAGTGTGTGCTGCTCCATTTTTTTTCCCCCACAGTTTTTTTGACCCCTGGATATCCAGGGGTCAAAAAAAGCCGCGGTGGGGGGGGCTGGAAAGCAGCACATGCTTAGGCAGCATGCGCTGCTGAAAAGCAGAGCTGGGCCACCCGAAGGCGGGCTGTGGCTGCTGGCCAGACTGCGCCCTGCAGGATCACCATGGGTGCAACCCTGGGAGACCCCCAGGCTCCCAGGTAAGGCTGCTGGGGCCAGCATAGTGCTAGCCCCAGGTTCCCCTACTGCCCCCAGGGTAAAATACCGTGCTCCAAAGCACGCATGACACGGGCGTTCCCTGGGGACAAGTAGCTGCAGAGCAAGGTGCATCGCTGCTACTTGTCCCCACAAAACCAAACATCCACACAACTCTGGACACACCCTATATGTTCAAGCTAAACAGGCCAAATTAATGGCAAGGGTTTCTAAGACTGATATCTTTTATTGGACTAAGTATGTATGGTAGTTGGGATAGAGCTAGACAAGATTTCAAATGCAACACTTTCTTCTTCATGTCTAAGAGCCAGATTGACTTAAAATAATTAAAAAAATCTGGCCCTATGATGATATCATATGACCCTGTATAGCAGCTGATGAAGTAAGCCACTGCTTATGAAAGCTTATGTATTTCTGATTTAGTTGATCTATAAAGTGCTAATCTACCCTGCCTTCTGCCTGACTTCACACTAACATGCTTAACTACCTTTCTCTCATCGTCCCTGTTGTCATTCATAGTAAAATTTTTTCAGCCTGTGGTTAAAAAAATGGGTAGGGTGTTCTCTAGTTGTCAATCAGCCCAGTTTTTGCTTGAAATGTATGGTATTGACTGGGCAGATGATAGTAGGTAAACAGGCATAGGAAGACTCATCCTGGTGCCGAGATATGATGTAGATGCTTGTGCTCTGCATCCCTGATGTATTAGTTGTGCTATCACAGACCATTTTATACCATGTCTTACATTCCTATGCTTATATTTCCCAGCTTGGAACATAAATGTTTTATTGATTTAAAGGGTGTTTTTTAACAACCTTGGTATCTTTTCCATTGTCCACCAAGAGAACATCTATTAGAACAAAGTGGGCGCACCTAATTCTATTGTGCGTTAGTGTACGTAGCAAAATCCATGCTAATAAGCTACTGTGCAGTACTATTAGACTACTACACAGTTAGTGTCTCATGTAGATGCACCCACTGTGTTCTAATAAATGCTCACTTGGTGGACAATGAAACAGCCTTGGTATCTTTTCAAAAAAAAAAAAAATCCCTTAAGTCAATATCTGTACCTAAGTACTAAATCAATGCAGGGTCACTGGTGCTACTGTACATTAGTGCTGACACACAGGTTTTTAGTGATGCTAATTGCACAGTAGCACCGGTGACTGCGCATTGATTTAGCACTTGGTTATACAAGTACTAAACAATGCACAGTAATTATAGCACATTAATAAACATGTAGGTGCATCCAGTCTTCCATACATGGTTGATTTTTATACATGAGGAATGATTATCAAATCATTCTAAGTACATGGCCAGATGGTATGGTTTTATTACCATAGCTCTATACTTGGCTTATTTGTTCACCAAAGGACTAAGTGTATGTGGGATTCTATTTTGCTATCTTACTTTCATGCATCTTTCTCAAATTATTTGGATGAAAATTACTTCTTGACATAACTATAGGTTGTCCATGATTCACAAGTCTAGAGTAAAGTTGTGAGGACCTTCAGCTCTGTCTGAAACTATACCTCTTCTATCTCAAATATGTAAATCTTCCAAAGACTTCACTGGCTCTAGCAATTCTGTTGGAAGCCTTATCATCAATGTGAATTTCATATGAGAGAGTGCTCCTCAGATAGGTGACTTCAACTACAGCTTGAAACACCTGCTCTCTACTGGTTTAGTGGCAAAGAGAACTTGTTGGGAGAAGACTAGGAGATAATTTCCAATATGTTAAAACTATTAATCAATCTGAAATGGAAGTATGCAGTTTCAAAATGATCCATTATGCACTCATGTTGTAAAAATCATTCTCTTGGCTGCTGATGGCTTGTTGTCATCCAAGATAAATACAGGTGATGTTTCTCATCAGCTGCCTCTTCATATCCTACTGCTTTGCATAGTTCATGTTTTACATCAACCCCATGACATACAGCTTCTTCAAAGACATTTTGTTTGGAGGTATCAGAGATTGGGATGTTGAACTTTGCGAAAATGAAGTAATGGTTGTCACTCAGCTTCTTTCAGGGATTTGGCGATCTTAACACCATAGGTATCGCTTTGTCTGATAATGACATACTCAGTTGCCAAAGCTTGGAATTGGACAGAAGGGAATTTTTTTCTTATTGTAGAACAAAAAAAAATCAGTGTTTGTATTGATAAAATTGTATTTGTCACACTTTCTTGGGAGTAACCATGGTTTTTGCATGTTTTTATGCTTATTTGTGATAAGCTGCCAGCTTAGATGTTCTGACCCAAAATAGGCATTCACATGACCTAGGGTGATAAGGCTGTATCTCCTTTGGTAGCTTTTGATGGTACAGTCTAGAATGATCCTTGTAAAATTTATCTTTGTTATTCTTGGGATATGCTCTCTAAGGAAGAAGATATTGCACTGACAGAATCCCTTGCTTGACATTCCTCATCTAGATCCATCAGCAAGATGGAGATGCAGTCAGCTGCAGTGGGTATCCCATAATGCGTCATGTACCTGTACATCTGACTAAGGCTGTCTGCAGAGCTCTATGATAATGCCCATGAGCCATGGGAAAGTAGTTGTCGCAGGGCACCTCGGTGCTCTGCTCCTAGAGAGTGGAAACTGCCAGGGAGAGAGCCCTGGTAGGACATAATGAGCACAGTTGTGGGTTGCCCGGGGCAACCAGGAAGTCAGCTGACCAGAGGGGGCAGGGCCTGGCCCTCATAAAGCCCAGGGCTGAGGCCAGGCTGGCAGTTCCCTGCCAGCAGCCAGAGAGGCAGGAGCTCCTGGAGTAGGGATGCGAGAAGCAGTGAGAACCACAGGTACTGCTTAAGCCAGATAACAGAAGGCAGCTTTAAGATGTTGGAGCAATGTGGTTGTAGCCAGGTGGCTTATAGTTATGTTGTAGCATAGGGGCTTGTGTTTTGTTTGGTTTATCACACCGGTGGTTTGGGCGAGGCTATTAGGGGTTGGAGGAGGCCTCGTAGGGACCCACAGGGGTGTGGGGCCCTAGCGCCAGTGAGGGCACAGTATTCTCAGGGGGAACCCCCAGCGGTGTGGGAACCCCAGTGCCAGGGAGGGCGCAGGGTACTCAAAGGGACCCACAGTGGTGTGGGGACCCTGGCGCCAGGAAGGGTGCAGTATCCTTAAAGGGGCTTCACAGCGGAGTGTGAGGACCCTGGCACCCAGTGTGGGCCCAGCGAGCCCCAGAGAAGGGGGCAGTATTATTAGGAAGCCCCAGTGTGGGCCCAGCGAGCCCCAGAGAAGGGGGCATTATTATTAAGAAGCCCCAGTGTGGGCCCGGTGAGCCCCAGAGAAAGGGTACTACTGAGCAGCCCAGTGCGGCCGTGGTGAGCCCCTGAAGAAGGGCCTAGTAGTACGGTAAACCCCGGAGAAGGGTGAAGTGCTGCGGTGAACCCCGGTGAGAGGGGGCGGTGGTGCGGTGAGACCTGGGAGAAGGGGGTAGCAGCGCGGTGGGCCCAAGAGTCAGGGGGCGTAGCTGAGAAGTTCCCAGAGTGGGTGCAGAGAGCCCCAGACAGGGGGCGGTATTTTAGAAGCCCGAGTGTGGGCACAGAGAGAGCCCCAGAAAGGGGGCGTTATCGAGAAGCCCCAGCGCGGGCTTAGCAGGCCCCAGGCGGGGGGCGACATTACAGGAAAGGCCCCAGAGAGGGGCAACATTACAGGGAGGCCCCGAGTGGGCTCAGAGAGCCCAAAAGGGGGCAGCACAACACAGGAGGCCCCAGAGAGCGGGCGAGTGCACACAGGAGGCCCCAGAGAGCGGGCGAGTGCACACAGGAGGCCCCAGAGAGCGGGCGAGTGCACACAGGAGGCCCCAGAGAGCGGGCGAGTGCACACAGGAGGCCCCAGAGAGCGGGCGAGTGCACACAGGAGGCCCCAGAGAGCGGGCGAGTGCACACAGGAGGCCCCAGAGAGCGGGCGAGTGCACACAGGAGGCCCCAGAGAGCGGGCGAGTGCACACAGGAGGCCCCAGAGAGCGGGCGAGTGCACACAGGAGGCCCCAGAGAGCGGGCGAGTGCACACAGGAGGCCCCAGAGAGCGGGCGAGTGCAAGTATAGAAAGACAGACCAACGTCTATCCCATCTGTGAGGCTTGGGGTGTGGTATCAGGGGTAGTTGGAGCCACGCGTAGCCCATAAGGCTAGGGTGCCTGGGAAGCACCCATCATACAGGGAGACCCCCAGTGGGTCCGGGAAAACACGGGGACAGGTCCCAACTAACCGTGCCCAAGGAGACGTGAGGCAGCCTCCCAACTTTACCTAAACATCAAAGATGTGGCGGGCGAGAATCTGAGGGTGCCCTTGGGCCGACTTGGCACGGAGAGGGGGCCTCAAGGAGATCACGGCCCTCCTGGCGGACCCCGCTGTGACAGTAGTATATCTGAGTTTAACTAATCTGCCATGGTAGATTTTGTGCATTAACATAGTGTATGGGTTTTTCTGTTGGATAAAGGACATCTATTCAAAGATAACCATCTACTTAGTTTGACCTGTAAGCCAGTGAAGTTTCCTGGGTGTAGTTATCACCATTCACAAACAATTGCATGGAACCAGCGGTGAGAGTTTGTTCAAGTCAGCCTACTTTTCATCATTACACTCAAAATCCCTAAACCTGCTGCTACAGACTTAACCCCTCTCCTCCCTTCCCTTCCCTTTCACCTCACTCAACTCCCAGTCATGGATGTGAATACAGTATAGCAATGCAGTGGGGTTTCAAGATCCAAGTATACTATTGGAATTATCCTGTAGTATAGCTCTGTCTTGAAAAGTGACTCTAAAAATGCTTTGTGACAGTTCATCTGCACAATAAAATAGTTTCAGTCTTCAAAAAGATCTTTTTTTTTTTTTTTTTTCCCTTATTAAATACTCCACAAATTCATTCTGGGCTTTGATAGTCAAGTTCAGCTTTGTCTACCTCCTTTTCAAAGGTCAAATAGACTGGAGTTTTTTCAGCAAGAAAAGTGACTCATCCACTGTATTCAGCACCAGTGAGGCCTCATCTGGAGTACTGTGCCCCCACTTCTGCTGAAGTTTTGTGCCCCATACTTTAGAAAGGATATGGACAGTTTGGGAAGAGTCCAGTACAGAGGAACAAAAATTATTAGGGGCCTGGTAGGGAAGACTTATCGGGAAAGACTGAAAGAAGTAGGGTTATTCTATCTGGAGAAAAGAAGGTGGTGTGGGGGTTGGGGAGAAGAGGGAGAGCAGGTATTTGATAATAGTCTTCAAACACCTGAAGGGCAGTTAAAGAGAGGACTAATATAGGTTTTTCTCTGTGATTATAGGGGACAGGACTAAGAGCAATGGCCAGGGAAAATTTAGATTGGAGATTAGGAGGAACTTTCTGACGATGAGTGTGGCAGCGAGGATTGTGCTGCCCACTCTAAAGACGTTCTGGGTCCCCGGGAAAAGGACCCTGAAGACTAAGGAGTGCTGGAGAAGTTGCTCTGAGCATGAACACTTACCTCACTGCAAACAAGAAGCAAAAGAGCAAAATAAAAAGATTCATCAGCTCCTGTCAGTTCCAGTTGGCTGGGCACGTGAAGGAGAGCAGTTTAAAAATGTGCCCAGCAATGATTCCAGGGAAGAGAAGACTGGGAGAGAACCGGAAGAAGTAAAAAGACAAAAAAATACTTGGACTATTCCCCAGCAGGGGCAAAGGAGGAGTGTATGGAACTCTCTCCTTTTGGGGCTCAGAGGAGCCTTTCTACTTATTTGAATCCAGAAGAAAGTAGATGCAGTGGCAGTGCTCAAAGGGCTACCAGCTACTTAATCCACGAAAATCTGCAGAGCCCAAAAAGACAACTAACCATGAGTGGTGGAGTTGCAGGACTAGGGATCTGAAATCTGAAACCCATTGTCCTGCAGCCCACCTAAGAATAATATTAAGGATGAATAGGGGTATACCTGAGACTGGGATCCCCACTGCTGGAGACAATTAAGCCATCCCCACTCCAGGAAGCAAAGGCTGAGTACAGGGGGCTGATCATCCACTGTATGATAATATATACAGAACCAAACCCAAATCAGACAGTCATTGCCTTGGTCTGTTTGTGACCCCCATAAAAACAGAACAGTGTGTGCAGAGAAATCATAGCCAACGAAAGGTCAACATCATTTTAGGCCAGCAAGCCTCCCTCCTTTTGGTACATCAAGTTGTAGCAGGAGAGAGAGGGCAGACGTGCTGAGAAAAACGTTAGTTAAAAGACCTGCGGGGACCTTGAGGCTAGCACGCACCAAATCCCACCAGTAATGTAAGCAAGAAATCTCATTTAACTAACTCATTCTCTTACAATGAGCAAGGTCAAGAATTGGAACAGCCTATCTAGAGAAGTTGTGAAATCTCCAACTCTGGAAATTTTCAAGAGCAGGTTAAAGGGCCACTTGACTGGGATCATTTATTCAGAGATGATTTTGCCTTGAAATGACCTCATGAGGTCCTTTCCAGTCCTGCTTTCCTATATTCCTATGATCCTGTGATCATCACCTGTAAGTGCTGAAAGTCAAGCTGTTAGGGCTTGTCCACTTCTAAGTGAGATTTTTTTTTTTGATGTAACATCTTTAAACTAACTGATCTCATCTTGAAAATTAATCGTTGATTGGTGGGAGAGGATTGTGCTGCAAACATGGAATGACCAGAATTAGCTGTGGAACTTAATATTAACAAAGGGAACTTCCTTGGTGATCTTCAGAGAATTTATCCTTGAAATGCAGAGTACCAATGTGAGCATTATCTTGCCTATTCAAACATGTGGCCATAACTATATAGAGACTTACAACACCTGATCACTGTAAGTCGCTAATGGGCAGACGCTGTTGGGGCCACTATGGAGACATGTGGAGTAAGTCTTGGCAATCCTTAGGAGGTAACGGATGGCTTTAATGCAACCAGAAGATTTAATGTGTGTAATGGGACCCATGTTTTTGTTGTTCTCAAGAGACCAAGGAGTTAAGCTTATAGAACAATAAAGCTTTGTTTATTCAGAGAGCAGTACCTTGCCTACACGTTTTCTGTTCCCTCCTTCAATCCTGGGCAAATGTAACAACTTATACATAACAGTCTTAAAAGTATCCACATGTCTTCCTGCTTTACTTGTAACGTAACATGTTCTCATATAATACTGACATTGGCAGTTTAGCTCAACCCATAGTTAATAGGGGTCTGCAAAACGGGCCATATTCGATTCAGATTTGGCCCGAATTGGAGACAGTGATTTGATTCATTGATTTGGATCACTGTCCTGATTCAATTCGGCCAAATCTGAATCTGAAGATTTGATGCTGATTCAGAGAATCAGCGATTCAGATATAGACACAGCTTTAAATGTTTTTTCTACATACCTTTAAGTACCAGGTGTGGCTCGCGGATGCTGAGATGCTGCAGCAGATGAAGAGTCCCATGGGAACATTGGGGGGGGGGTGCTTGCCAGTGAACCCAGAAGTGGACCAGAAGTACTTCTGGTCCACTACCAGGTCCACCACTGAGCACGCAAGAGGACCCCTGCACCCCCCTTTTGTGCCCCCCCTAGCTTTGCAGTTGGCCATAGGGGGATCCTGGGTGCCCCCCAGTCCCAGGAAGCACCAGTCATCAAGCCAGGGGGCGGGCAGGGAGGGGTCCCCCCACATGCTCCGCAGAGGACCTGGAAGTGGACCAGAAGTGCTTCTGGTCCACGTCCAGGTCCGCTGCCAAGTGCACTGGGGACTCCTCTGAGCTCCCATAAGACATTCCATCCGCCACAGCATCTCAGTATTCACAAGCTGCCTGGTACCTTGAGGTATGTAGGAAAAACATTTAAAGCTGTGTCTATGTCCGAATCATCGAATCTCTCTGAATTGATTTTGGAGGGTTCCAATTCAATTCAGAGAGATTATAGGGTCTACTGAGTTGATTTGGATTCAGAGATTTGACTGCTGAATCAGGCCAAATCTCCGCCGAATCAAATCAGTGACCAAAGCTTCACACAGCCCTAATAATTGAGGCATACTTTTAACAGGTCTCTATTAGTCTTTCCGTTTGGCTTTTTAGCTCTAAGTGATCTTGTCAGTTTCTCTGCATTCTCAATCCTTATTGGTTCAGTTCTTGTTTGGTGTCCTTGATGTCTCTACTTCTGTGTCATTTTCAGTATCCTCTGTCATTTCTTGTTGCTCTGATGTTCCTTAGTTTTTAGGGTCTAAGGGACCTGAGCAGATCATCAAGTCCAACCCCCTGCCATGGCAGGAAAGAGTACTGGGGTCAAATGACCCCAGCTAGGTGTTCACCCAGCCTTCTTTTAAAGACCCCCAGGGTGGAAGCCAACACCACTTCTCTTGGAAGTTGGTTCCAGATCCTAGCCACCCTGACAGTGAATTAGTGCCTCCTGATATCTAGCCTGAATCTACCCTCTGCTAGCTTGTGACCTTTATTCTTGTCACTCCTGGTAGTGCTCAGGGGAACAGGGACTCTCCCAAGACCTGCTGGTCCCCCCTGACTAGTTTATAAACGGCCACTAGATCCCCCCCTCAGCCTTCTCTTGTGGAGGCTGAACAGGTTCAGTTTCCTTAACCTTTCCTCATACAGCCTGCCCTGCTGACCCCTGATCATGTGGGTGGCCCTCCTCTGGACCCTCTCCATGCTGTCCACATCCCTTCTGAAGTGTGGCACCCAGAACTGGATGCGGTACTCCAACTGCGGCCTAACCAGTGTCGCATAGAGGGGAAGAGGATCACCTCCTTGGACCTGCTCGCAATGCATCTGTGGATGCATGACAAGGTGTGGTTAGCCTTCCTGACCGTGTCCTCACATTGGCAGCCCATGTTCATCTTGGAATCAACAGGGACTCCAAGATCCTTCTCTGCCTCTGCACTGATGAGAAGGGAGTTCCCCAGCCTGTAGGTCTGCTGCTGGTTCTTATTCCCCAGGTGCAGTACCCTGTACTCGTCAGTGTTGAAACCCATCCTCTTCTCATCCACCTACCCCTGTAACCTGTCTAGGTCTGATTGCAACCTGTTCCTCCCTTCTAACATTCCCACTTCTCCCCACATCTTAGTGTCATCTGCAAATTTGAACAGGGTGCTTTTTACCCCTTTGTCCAAGTTGCTGATGAAGATGTTGAACACTGTGGGCCTGAGGTCCGAGCCCTGGGTATGGCCCTCCATGCCAGTTAGTGACCCATCTGATTGTGTAGGCATCGACACCACAGTCTCCTAGTTTTTAATGAGAATGGGGTGAGAGACTGTGTCGAAGGCCTTCCTAAAGTCCCAGGTGATCGAGCACCCACAGTCTCCCCACCAGGTTAGCTGTTTCCTTTGCTGAATCTCATGCTGCTGCTTTATTTTCTCCCTTTAACAAGCTGCAAGTGTCATCTGTTCCATCTTAACACCTGTCCTTCTGTTGTAACTACTTTATAAGATCTGGGAGCTACTTGATAGGAAACTAGTGCTTTTTGTTTCCATGTTCAGCCATCTGAACTAAGCACCATATCTTTGTTGTGCAATTCTGGAACCCCTTTCAGAGTACCATTTCTGTTTGAGTTTGTCAGGTTTTTTTTAATGTTTTCATATCTTGCTTTTCATTCTGATGAGGATCATCCACGAGATTTGGCAGCCTGGTTTTGAGTTTATTGTTAAACAGTATTTCTGCTGGGGTCAATCTATGTTTCATGGGTGTTGCCCTGTAATTTAAGTGTGACAGATAAACATCTATGTGTGAATCTGTAGCTTTTTTCACTATTTGCACTCCATTTTTCACCAGACCATTAGATTGTGGGTATTAAGAACTTGAAGTTGTGCGGGCCAGGAGCAGTCCGAGGCCCTTTTTTCGCGTGGCGGGCTGTGGCCAGCAGCCCGGACAAGCTGGGTCGGGGAAGGCAGGCGGCACGCTAGAATTAGGCACGGACGCTTAATGGTTGTTTAAAATTGTTTACTTACACCGTAGATGGTCGCGGTGCAGGCTGGAAAACTTCCAGGAATACTTCGCTTAAGTCCCAGTTTAAGGACTCGGACAGAGCCCTGGATTCACTCACATGAAGTTTGTTAGGCTCCGTGGAACTTGTGCACGCAGGGAAAGGGTACGTTGAGGATTGCGCTCGGCGACGGGGAGAGGCTAGAGGCTGATCAGACCCCTGTTGCCTTCTTGATATTCACGCTGGGTCCAATAGGCTCCACAGCGCTTAGAGATCTTCACGAGACATGAAGTCTCCTCCTCCTGATGTTCGTGGAGTCCTCCCACTTGGGCGGAAACCACTCAAGCCTCTTATATGGCTAGCAAGCCAATCGCTAGCCGCCATGTAGGAATAATTTAGAACTGACCAATAGTGGGGCACAAATCTAAATACAAATGGCGGGAACTCCTTGCAACGTGCATTTCTGTGCTGCAACGAAGAAATTCACCCTGCAAAGAAAGCTACAAACGGTGGGAAAATAGTTTAGCAGTGCCGAAGCACACACAAACAAAAAATCACACCCTTGGGTTGTGACAGAAGTGTTGTAACAGAATCTATATCTGTTTGCAAACTTTAGACTCAGGACAGTTGAATTGGTCTGTTCTCACAATTTGTGGAATCCCATGTCTATCAAAAATCGATTTGATGCGAGTTGTTGACATGATACGTTGTTGTGCTTTCAAGCAATGCAGTTTCAGGATAATGGGAATAATAATACAGGAATAATATATAAATTTTTTCCTGTGTGCATGAATAAGTCAGTGCCCGCTTGATACCACAGAGCTTCAGGCTCCTCCACGACCATCTTGGGCTCTTTTCTCTGCACTGATTTGTACTTTACAACATCTTCTATATTATTATTTATGTTGAGCCAATATAGAGCACCCCTTGCTCTCCTTTTGTATTTTTCAATGTCTAAATGCCCCTCATGCATTCTGTTTATCATGTCTTTCCTTAGCACTGCTAGAGCAACAAAACGTGAGCCTTTGAACAAAATGCCATCCCGTACTGACAGTTCTTCCTTGAACTGAGAGTAGGTGATAGGTATATATTTTTCCAGGCCAACCAGCACAAATAGCTGTTATCACTTTTTTTTTCAATGTGATATCCTGAGCAGTAGCTTCTGCAATAATTGCTCACATTTTATCTGTGACAGGAATCACTCGTTTAATTACATTAACATGTACTATGTCTGAGTGCAATTCTGTCATTTTGCATTGTCTTATATGCTCTAGACAATGCATCTGCAATAAGTAGATGTTTTCTTGGCATGCACTGTATGTCTAGATCATGCATTTGCAGTTGAAAGAAAAATCTCTCTAATCTGGGTGGCATGTCTGACAACCCTTTCTTTGCTATAGTAACAAAGCTTTATGATCAGCTTCAGCTATTTCATACATCCCATTGATGAATGTGTGAAATTTCTTACAGCCATGTACCAGAGCTAAAATTTCTTTCTCAATCTATGCATACAGACACCCTGACTTAGAGAGTGCTCTAGACGTATATGGTACTGGTCTCTAGCTATCCCCATGTTTTTAAAGAAAAGCTGCTCCAATGCCTGCTTTAGGAGCATCTGTTGACAATGTAATGGGTCTTTTAGGGTCATAGTATTTTAGTACCAGAGATTACATTATTTTTCCTTCAAGTTTTTAAGTTCAGCTTCATCTTTATATTCCCAGATCTACTGAGCATTCTTTTGTAGGAGTGATCTAAGTTGTTTGGTCTGTTCTGCTAAGTTAGGTAGAATAATCTTTGCACTCCTTCCTGATCTGTAGGCGGTGGCATGTTTGTAATGGCTTTAACCCTTGCAAGATCGATTTGCACCCCTTTCTCAGAGAGCTGTTCGCCCAGATATGTTATTTCCTTGACACTGAATTTGCATTTTTGTTTGTTCAGTTTCAAACCTGCTCTGCAAGCCCTTTCTAGTGCCTTCCTTAGCCTCAAGTCATGTTCTTCCATAGTATTTCCCAAACTAATACATCATCACTAGAAACCAAAGTTCCATCAAGACCTTCAAAAATGTGTTGTGCCTTTCTGTGAAGTACTTCAGATACAGAACACAGTCTGAAAGGAAGCCTACAAAAGCAATACTTTCTGAAGGTCATATTGAAGGTACATAATCTTAATGGTATATTCTTTCCTAGGGGAACTTGCCAAAACCCAGAAGAGGCATCCAAAGTGGAGATGTGTTTAGCTTCTGCCATGCTGCCAATAACCTCTTCCCTGGTGGGAGTGGGAAAATGCTCCCTTTTGATATATCTGTTCATTTGCTTAGGATCCAGACACTATCCCAAGGATCCATCTTTTTTTTTTCTATTATGACCAGTGAATGAACCCAAGCAGTTGGTTGCTCTACTTTTTCTATTATGTCCATGTTAACTAATCAATCAATTCCTTTTTCAGTTTCTCCCTTAGTACAAGGGGAACATTTCTTGTAGAATGTATGGTGGGAGTATTTGGTTCTCTTATTTCTATCTTGTTCTCATTTGATAGTTTCCTTCTGCCTTGAAACGTATCTTTTTCTATGTTCTTGCATTCTAGTCCCTCAATGGCATCCATTCTCTTAATCAAACCTAGAGTTTTACATATTTGCAACCCAATAATTGGCACTAGTTTTCCTGGGACTGCTAGGAAAGCAGGACTACAGACTGAATTTTTACTATGTTACCTTTGTATCTAACGTGCAGTTCATAAACACTCTTGGTTGCAATCATGTTTCCATTATACTCTAAGTCTCACTTTCTTATTCTCATAGTACATGTATTTAGTTTTCATTTTTTGAATAACATATTCTGGTATTACATTGACCTGTGCCCATGCATCTAATTTAAAAGTTACCATTAGTCCATGGGTGTCCAGTGTGATTGTCCAATCCTCAGTAGAATGAACTTCTTGCATTGTGCTAAAGAGGAATTCTTCCTATTCTTCATTGCATAGAACATGCACCTGCTGTTTTTTCTGTGTTGCATCCTGCTCATGCCTGCAAACTCCTACAAAGTGATTGAATCTTTTGTACTTGTTGCAGTGCTTACCAAATGCAGGGCATTGCATGAGTTTGTGGTAACCCCCACAGCATCTGCAGCTAACCGTTGTTTCTTCAAGCAATTCCCTTTGACCTCCATTTGCCTACTTCATAGTGAGGTCCTCCTTTCTGTATTGTTTCTATGTTGCCTTAGGTTTTTGCAGTCTTGTAATCCTGTCTAGTTCAGCTGTACTGGTTTTTCCTTCAGCTTCTACAGCCTGGCATTTGTTATCTAAGCCACTTGGCACTTTCTAACTGTCTTTTTTCCAAATTAAGCTCAGGATCCTCTAACAGTCATTTCCTGAGGCTTGTATCCCTTATACCCAATACTATTTTGTCTCGGATCGTGTACTTTTTTAGGTCTCCAAAGTTGCATGTCTGGCTCATCAGTCTGAGGTCTTTAACAAATTCCTCTACTGTCTCACGTTCTCTCTGTTGTCTCATGTGGAAATTATACTATTCAAAAGTCTCATTTTGTCTGGATGCACAATATTCCTCAAATGTTTTTAATACTGTGCCATAGGTTTTCTTTTCTCCTTCTGATTGTTGTGGGCTATTATAAAGAGACAGAGCTTCTGAGCCTGCTAGATTTAAAAAAAAAATAGCTACCTTAATGAATCTTCCTTCTCTGTAGCTCCACTGGCCATCATGTATGTATATGTATGCATGTACATATATGTATGTATGTGAGGCTCTGCTTAAATTTCTTCCAGTTTCCTGCTGCATTGCTGGACAGCTTTAATTTCTCAAGAATTCTGAGATGCTCCTTTTTTGGCATTTCTTTGCACCCCATTCCAGTACCATGTGTTATTCTCAAAAGATTAAGGAGTTAAGCTTATAGAATGATAAAGCTTGTTTATTCAGAGATCAGTACCTTGCCTTCAGTTCTACTGTTCCCTCCTACAATCCCCAGGCAAATGTAACAACTTATATATAACACTCCTAAAGGTATCCACATAATGTTCCTATTTCCCCAACTCACCAGATGCTAAAGTTCACAAATAGAATGGGGTTGTTTACCCCATGGGGTTTGTATCATTGTGCTACAAGGTCTGCTTGACTATCTCAATAAATTTACCAACACTGATGCACAGTAGTCAGAAAAAGTGAGTGATCCTAGAATTTTCAGAAACTTCCCTTGTTATACCTAATGGAAAAAAGAGTAGCTTGCTAGAATGGATAAAGACATGGGCACTAATTATGTCAGCCTTCTCCTTTTTACTCTGGGAAAGCCTGCTTACCTTTTTCTACCATAAGAATGAAGCCTTGGTCTGGACATTTGGCTCATTACCTAAATAGCTATAGATTGACAGCACAGTGTATCTGTGGGAGACCACTGAGTGGCTGGTAGGGGCTAGCTAAAACAGTTGAGGCAGCTGGCCAGTTCCCTACTTCAAATGGTAACGGTGCCTTGTGTTCTACAGACAACCTGTGAGAGAAAGGGAGAGGGTATTTCTGAGACCCTGGAGGTGGAGATGCATAGGGAACTTCAAGGCATCTTCAGCACCCAGTGAGACATTCCCTCCTAAATGACAACTATCTTATAATTATCAGAGACAACTTCTATTTTGAAGAAAGGACATCCAGTTTGGGATATGCATGGAGTCATGGCCTGGTGGGGCGAAGGAGATTTTTTGTTCTGAAGTGTTGGTTTGGCTTGGTCTGGACTGTTTTTGTGAATTATAAATACTACAGTGCATGTCAATAAAGTGGCAGTTACAATTGATCTGAACAGTTCTGCATGCATGCTGTGCATGTTCTGGCTTCTGTTGTGAATTTTGGATGTCATGTTCCTTCAGCTCCAGGCCCAGACAAGTTCCTCGTCTATTTGCAAAATTTATTGCATATGCTTTGGAGTTCCTTTTCAAATATCTGAGAAATATTACAAACAACAGTGCTTTGGTTGATGGGCAAAACTAAAACAATGGAAACATCTATTTAAAAAATCTTATAAAAAGAGTGAATCACAAGAAAAGTGAGAACGCTGAGAACTATGCAAATTGTTGGCATTTACCCAAAGAAGTCAGAGAGGTTTAAGTTCACAACATTTGGAGCTTTTGGCACAGTTGCTGTGATCTGTCCTTTTTCTTTTTGGTAACTGCTTGGAAATCCTGGGAGCTGAAGTGCTATGGCACCAATGCCATATTGAGGGCCTTGAAGGCTTTCACCCTTAGGGAGCTGTTTCCTGACCAAGCTGGAAGAAACTGTGGCTGTGAGTTGTACTGATAAACCAGTGTTCTCAGAAGAGTGAGTCCAGCGGCCTTGTCTGAATGGACAAGGGAATGCTGGTTAACTTTGTGGCTTCTGTGCATGTTGTAGGTTTACAGGGATGGATGTCACAGAAAGCAAATACCAGCTTTGATAGAGCATGCTCTCCCCAGATAACATCCCCTGTTCATTACCTTCATCAGCTGCATGGTATCTTTGTGTTCTATCTGCATATTCTGCTCAGTCACAGCAAGACTTCTCTTAAACTGTTAATTTTTCAAAGCAGCTAAATTATCTTCCTTACAATGTATTGTGCTGAAGCTCTTTTAGCTGTTAGCCAACGCTCTTTGCGAATGTAGATGTGACAGCACTCCATGTAAGAGAAAGGGTTTGCCCTGTCATCCACTGTCACAATGCTGCCTTCTGCCCACAATAACTGAGTTTGCTACCTGCTGCCCTCCTTCTCAGATGTGACTGTATCTCAAGTTTATAACATGCTTGGAATGTTGTGGGATGAAAGGTGCTAGATAAAAGTAACTGAGTAAAATAAATATACTGCAGATTATGGGACACAACTTGATTTAGAATCATAGAGAAGTAGGACTGGAAGGGACCTCCATAAATCATGTACTCCAATCCCCTGCTTGAAATATGATAATCTCTACCATTTTATATAAATCCCATCATCTAATCTCTCAGCAAAACTACACAGTTAACCCTGACACAACACAAGACATAACACCTTAACTCCTACAGGTAAAGAAGAGGAACCAGGGCTGCCAATGTCCTGCCACTACAAAGGGTGTTAAAAAAAATTCTTGAGAAATCCAAGGAAGAGGGTACGCCCCTGCTGTAGAGGAAGGCAAAACCCCCACAGTCCAAACCAATCTGATCATGGGGTGAAATTCCTTCCTGACCCCAAATATGGTGATTAGAACAGATCCTGGTTTCTCCGATTTTAAACAAATACCCAATTTTCTGTTTAAAAAAAGTAACCCCAAATCCACATTTTTCCATGATTAAAAAGGAACATCACTGTGCACGTGTGCATGTGTATGTGTATATGTATTAGTGGTGTTTCATTTTAATAATGGAAAAATGTGGATTTGGGGTTACTTTTTTTTAAACCGAAAATTGGGGATTTTTTTAATTGGAGAAAACCAGGATCCCTGGTGATTAGTCTTACCCTAAGCAGAGCAAGCAAGACTATCTAGCCAGGAACCTCTGTATATAAGTTCCACCAAGAGCATTGGCACACCCCACTTAAAATCCCCAGCCTTGACTGCAGCCAACACACAACACCTTTGAAAAAGGCTTTAAAAACCCCCTGATACATGTAGCAGAGGGGTGGGAGGAAAGGATTTCCTCTCAGCCCCATGCCGTAACCAGCAAAATTCCCAATTATTTGCAAAGGATTTAAGAGTTGCATTTCATACCGTCACTTTCACAAGTTGGATGCAGCAACATTTTACAATACTAAGCCAGAGGGAGAGAAAAATAAAAACCTGGGATTTTTATTTTAAAAGATGTTTCATTGAAACCTGCAGCTAAAACAGATTTTTATATATAGTGGTCAGTCATTTGAGGAAATAAAAGCAATTAAATGGAACATTGGTTTTGAATTTCTTTCATCTGCATTTCTGGAGTACCTTCAGTGGGAATGTAGCAGGGAAATTTTGTTCTCTCCAATCCCCTTCTAGCCAGCCAGGCAAGCTGTGTTTCACATTTTGTGGTACTTAGGAAGATACAAGTGTGCCTTGTAATGGGGTCAGATCCCATCTGATTAAAATGCGCTTTGCCCTGTCCTTAACTTTAAAAAGAGGGAATATCCTAAAGGAAAGTTGTGTTTGGGTTAGACCAATGGCAGGAGCTGTTAGCAGACAGGCAACTAGGAATTTTGGCCCAAGGGGTGGGAGCAGAGAGGAGTGTAGGATGCACCTAGCACAGGGGTGCTGTGGTGATACAGGCTGAGTGCTGTGATGTGAGCTGTATTAACAAGGGCTACTGTAAGCTTCCCGCGGGCTGCCATCTAGTACTCCTCTAAATTGACACCCAGGGCTGATGCCTCACTCTCCCACCCTTAGTTATGCATATTATTCACTTTCTTCCATTGTTATAGAGTTTCTCAGGAGGAGTTACTGAATAATATGTGGAAAGAGAGTTTATCTTCCATGTTTCTACCCTGCAATACAGATTTTTACCCCTTCTGCTTCAAGATACCAAGGGAGGTTTAAAACTCATTCCTGTCTGTATTAAGCTAATAATCCCTGCTTTAAAATATTAGCTAATACACATGAATTAATAGATACCTTTGATCTTATCACGGGCATGGTTTAGCTGATTGAGGGTGACCGTAGGGGCAAAGAAACCACCTCAAAGTATTGATTTCCTTCTCCTGACCTGAAAATATATTTGGTGCTTAGGCTGAGAAAATTATGCACCGCTATTCTAGCATAATTCGAAAATTACACATCTATTAAGAAAACAGAAATGACTATTGGCATCAAGGGCAAACTGACAAGGAGAAATATCTCAGATATGAATAGCCACAAAGAAAGGCTGGTGAATGAACTTCAAAACTGTTATTCTCAGAATGTGTTTGGGGAATAATTTAGAGTGGTAAATACATTTTTAAAAAGTCACAAAAGGCATTTTAATTAAGCCAATCATTTTAACTGTCAAGCTGGTCTCTTAAGAACATTTCAAGAAAGAAAACCAAGCAACTTTGCTTGTCTTTTGCTCTTTGTACTGTAAAAAAAAAAAAAAAAAAAAAAAAAAAAACAAACCAATAAAGAAAAAAACAACACACAATCTGTAACTTTCCATGGAACTAAAAGAAATATAAATTCTGTATATAAACCCAGGCATACCAATTCACTTGTTTTTCATTGGATGTAACCCTTTGCTTTTTTCAACTTAAACACTAATATCTGTCACAATGTACAGAGCTGTGATAGAGGCATGTCTCCCTATATTTTCATCTGCTAAGATTTCTCTGTTATCATGCATTACATCAGCTATGCTCTTGACAGCCTGCTTCAGGGTTTTCATTTCTGTGGTAGGTAGACAGCTCAGATTAAAGGGAAGATGCTGCGTGAGCCAGCAGTAATCAAATCCTTCACGTGCCCTTAGTGAAGAAAAATAGGTTTTTAAATACAGGTTTAGGTGGGAGGAGATGAGAAGGGAGCAAAAACCATCAGAATAGTCTGAAATTTCACTTTGGCACTCTTAGAAGCTCCATAATGAGGAGGAAAAACATAGTTCATAATAAACAAAACAATTAAATATGATCTCAACAGAGGCTGTGAGTTCTTGCCACATTACCTGACCTAGCTTTTAAGTCCAGCTGTTTGCTCCTACGTCCTTCAATGCATTAACTACCTTGTTTATCCCTTCTGACTTTTTCAACCTGTCTTTTGCCTGTTTTGGCTGTGCTGCCTCCCTCTGTAACTTCTCGTTTGTATGTTCTTTCTGCAAGTTCATTCATGGCATTTGACAAAACAGGCCATTACCCATGGAAACTCATTCCTCTCTGAACCACTTAGTCTTTAAGGGTGAAGATGCATATTACCCTCAGACCATACCAAATCTGGGAAATGCTAAGTGGTATTTAAGTTAGTGTGTGCTGTGACCAGTCGCACATTAAGGGCTAATCACATTTCTTGCCTGCATGGCTGTGTGCAGGACACCTGGGTTCTATTCCTGGACATTTGGGTAGGGGTGGAAGCTAAGAGCAGAGCATCCTGAGATGCTGGAGAATTGCAAATTGCTTGTTTATCTCTGTGGAGCAAATGAAAGTTACCTTAACATGAGCTAGGTAACAGCCCAGAGTTAACCCTCATTTGAAGTGGCATAACTTTGAGAGGCTCAGAGGGCATTTATCATGAGTTACCAAGCTTTGATGTATGGACATTTTGTGTTTTAAGTGCCCTTAGTATAGTTATTTTATCCTGTCAGGTGCCACTCTGCCCTACTTTCAACTCATCTGTAAATGATTCAACGTTGACAGTGGGCGCATCTACACATGCAGTAAATGAGCCAGAATTCAGTGTGCAGTAAATTAATATGCAGTAAACTACTCCAGAGCATGCATCTATACATGCGCCCAGATCAAGAGCAAATTGAGGCCAATGGAAGCAGTTTAGTCCAGAGCTGCTCTTGCCCTGCTCTGCCCCCCTGTAGTAGCCAGGGGAGGAAGCTCCAAGCTCTAGCCACAGCTGCCTGGGTGCCAGGGGCTGGCAGGGGGCTCCAAGTTCAGCCCCAGGCTGGCAGGTGGCAACAGGAGCAGCTCCAGGCAGTGTGTGGCTCAGTGATAAGCCTTGAGCTCCAGGGGGTGGGGGAGATGTCCTGGGCACCAGGAGCAGTTCCGGGCGGTGGAGAGGTCTGGGTGTAGTCCTGGGCTCCAGGGCCTGGGGACAAGTGGTCATGGGCACTGTAGGCAACCCAGGCAATGTGGACTTCTGGGCTTAGTCCTGGGCTCTGGGGGGCAGAGGAGGAGCTGTTCCGGCTTTGGGGTTGCTCTAGCTGGTGTGGACCTCAGGGCCTAGTCTCAGGCTCTGGGGGCCAAGGGAGGAGCTGTTTTGGGCACTGGGGGCACCTCTGGGTGGTGTGGAGCTTGGGGCTTGGCCCTGGGGGAGGAGCTTTCCTGGGCTCCAGGGTCAACTCCAGATGGCTCAGAGCTAAGCCCCAGGCTCCAGGGGCAGCTCTGGGCTGGCAGGAGTAAGGGGGTCAGGCCTGAGCTCCAGATACCTTCATAGCATGGCAGAGGCTGGTTCTGACACAAGGTTCCTTTAGCTGCTGAACCATTTGCTTCTGGGTCAGCATCTACACATGTGCTGCAGTGCAGTAAAAAACTCTGCAGCAGGATGGTACTTATATTTATATGTACTATCTTGCTATAGAGTTTTTTTTTTTTTTAATCTACTGCACCCTAATATCTGCACATGTGTAGATGTGAGATGTTTACTGCACAGTTAATTAGGTTACTGTGTAGTAAACATCTTGTGTAGATGTAAACAGTGACAATCATGGACATAAGAAGCTGTCTCTCTTTTGCTAGTCTGTCCTTCAGCCCAAAAGTACTTTCCTGGCAGATTTAGTGTCTTATAATTGTTGTTGGATGCCATAAACCTAGAATAACCCTACTGAAGTTATTTTAGGTTTGCATCTGTGTCTAATCCAAGAAGCCTCTAAATGTACGGTGACAGACTGAATTAGGGAAAGAATGAAGGGGCTATGGGAGCAATTTAAACATCCAGAATAATGGAGCACTAAGGAGAAAGGGGTCTGCTTAATGACTGGTGTTAGGCCCTACTTATCAGGTGTTTCCTACTTAAACTCATAGACTGCGACTGTTCACTAGGAAGCCTGCTTGGGGTGGCAGAGCATTTTTGAGGGCATTGCCACTAGGGATAGTAAGCTTGCTTCATAGATGTGGTCAGTCTGACTTACATAATGGCAAGATCGGAGTGTAACCAAGGAAGTGAGTGTGTCACCACCCCAAGGTGGATAATGGTCTTTGTCCCATAGCAGCCTCATTTAGTAGTAAGTTTGCATAAAAAGCAATCCAAGTTGATCATTATGGCTAGGGACAGACATTCAAAAAGCCTGAGCCTGAATTGATTCAGTCTTTGCAGGTTAGTCTAACCTAGCTAGGCTAAATCAGTTTTGTAACTGGACAGACATCCCAGAAATGCAGGCACATGCCTGCAGTGGCTCAGCCTAAAAGTCAGGGCAGGGGTGCTAGAGCAGCCCTCCTTTCCTCTACAGCATGGAGCTGAGGGGGCCATGGCAAGAGCTCTGATTATCCCAACTGGGAATTGATGACCATGTTTATCACCCAATTAAGAAAACAACAGAGGGACATTACCAGATACTTGTTGACTCTGTCTGTTGATTTTACCTGTTGATTCAGCACAGACTGTAGCCAGCATGTGGTCTGCTAGCTGATCCACAGACACCTCCTCAGCAAGACAGATGGGAGGGAGGAAGCAGCCCGCAGTCTGTGCTGGAGCTGCAGCCAGGGAACAGAGGGGAGGGGCCAGCTCTGCCATGGAGCAGAGAGCTCTGCCCAGTCCAGAGAGCATTCCAGGATGCTGGGGGTGTCTGGTTTATCTTAAACCAGCAAGGGGTCTGGGACAGAAACTGCACAAACCAGTTTCAGCCAAGTCAGTTAAGTCTGATAAACCTGGTTTAATGTAGTATCTCAAACCAGTTTCAGCCATTCTCAAACTGGTTTAAGTGCAAGTAGAGAAGAAAAGATGGGAATACTTACCAAGGGCCAGCAGGACCTGGTAAAGGAAAAAGGAGCTCCCCAGGAGTCATGGTTCCAGAGTAGCTGCTCCATGAAGCTAAAGCAGCCCCAGAATGAGCAGGGAAAAAGGAGAAGACCTGGATGAAGGGGAGAGAGAGGCCACACATCCCAGAACCTTGGAAGACAGGAGAGACAGCCATGGTTGAGCAGCCTGCTAGCTAGAGAGCTCCAAGGAGCTCCCAGCAGCTGGGGAGAACCGGCTGGGGAAGCACTGCCAGGAGCACAGTGTTTACGTAGGAGGTCCACACCAGAGATGAAGGGCTAGCTGTGAGAAGGTGGCTAAGTCCGTTGGACACAACACTTTTCCTTTTTCTTTTGCTCAACTTGGACACGGTGAGCCCACACTCATACAGGTCAGCTGCCTCGGGAGTGAGAATACCGGACGCAGTTTGCTGGGTCAAAGGGGCAGGACACCCTCTTGTGGACTTGTATTTAACCTGAAGAAAGTGAGAGATTTCAAGACTACAGCCCAGAAGGGCTCTGTTCCAGTTCATTCGGAGCGAGTTCCTTTATTTTTCGATTTCAAGGAAGAGAGGGTTTATTCTTAGGAAGACTGTACAGTAGACTTCCCCGAGCCAGATGAGGCAGTCTGGCCATACACAGGGACTGAAGTCCATCACTGCATTGATAAGACCCAAGAGAAACTAAAATGCAAAGAAAAGAAAAAATTATTATAAATTATAATTATTATTTAAAAGAGAAATCACTGAGTTTCAGTTTAATGAAGGTTGGCTGAATTTCTGAGAGACACTAAGCTGGGCTCTATGGGAGGTTAGAGCCCCAGGAGAAACCCAATCTAGATCCCAGTGTCAAGTGGTGTTTAAAACTAACTCCTCCCAAAAGAGATCATCTTCTAACATCAAGACATGGCAGGAAAGAGTCGGGCTTACCACTTAGAAATCCCCACAAATGATTGCAATACATACAATCTAGGTTGGGGGAAGCCTCCATCAGCTCCTCACTTCATTAAGTTAACCATGCACGGAACATCTGTTCTGTTACAGGTTTAAACCAGTTTCTGGCCTACAGTTTCTGGCCAGTTTCTGGCCTACAGGACCAAGTTAACCTTACTTGTCTCATTCAAGTTGCTTGCTTATATACCAACCCTTTTTCTAATTTATCTATCTCAATTATGTCACCACCACCACAGATTTTTCTTGCAAGAGGGTCAATTACTAGCCATTCTTGATGTAGTCTAGATACTCTTAAATTGATTGGATTCATGTTGATTTATTGCCCATTGTCTGTTATTTTTATGAGACTGCTTATTCACTCTTTGGTTTTAATCTAGTTACCTAGCTGTTTGCCTGGTGATATCAAGACAGATTTAGGTTACCTTAATGCCTCTATTCTGAAATCTCTCCTTTTCTTCTTCCTTTTCTTTATGGCATGTTTCTATTCTTTAGGCAATAGAGAAATAGATGGAAAAGAAAGTGTTAAGCCCCATGCTGGGACTTAATATCCACTGAACAGAGTCCTACAATGTACCTGTGCTCTTTCTCCTAGAGGCAAGTGTAAATTAAGTTAAAAAGTAATATGAAATAAGCTGTGTAAATCATCTTTTACAACACAAGCAAAAGATTGTAGAAGTACTGTTACAAGCACTGTTGCCATAATAATAAAAGATTTTTTACTGGGAATGACACTTACACACACAAACTTTCTCACAAAGGGTGTCAGCTTGGAAGAAATTGTTGAAAATTCTAAGAAAATATCAGATATCTGTTTTTTAAATGTCAACTAAAATAACATATTCAGTGCAGTTTCTGGGACTGAAAAGACCAGGTAAAAAGGAATTCACTTCAAATTAGCCTAAGGAGTTAGGCATAAAATCTGAAAGTTGTATCTATGAGACCAAACTTCCAAAAGAGCTGTGATATACAGGTTTAAATTGGCATAGCTTCAGTAGAGCTACAAGGATTTCTACCTAATTAAATGATCACATGCTATATTTCCCATGTGATTGCTCTTGCTGTAAATTTTTGGAAGGAAATTTCTAAGTTGTTTTTAAAGAAATATACCAAAAGAAGTGAATTGTTAGGAAACAATATTATTTATTATTATTAATTTGTTATTTATTATTTATAAAATGCATGAGATACGAAGCTCTTTACCATTATCTCAATAGGCATGACCAACAAAGGTTTTGAGAAAAGGATACAATAGAGCAACAAAATGGTGATCTACATTATCATATCAGTGCAATGGTTTTTTTTTTGATGTGTGACTTTTCACTTTTTTTAGGTAGGGTATTAAGAAGGAAGTATTTACATGGAGAGGCAAAGAAGGAAACGGAGACAAAAAAAGAGCTGTGGGTGAAAAAGAGAGGAAATAGGCAAAAAGAAGCAAAGAAAGATGGTACAGGGTAAGGAAAGGAGTGAGGCCCTGGAATAAGGCTGAAGTAAATAGAGAGTTTCAAGGAACAACGCATTGACATGTTAACTAAAAACAGGGAGAGAGAGGATGTGTGTGTGCAAACCAGAGTTTCCTAATACAGCTGCCTGTCTCTGTTCTTGCTGGTCATTGTTCTAGGTAGGCTTTCCCTAGCAGCTTTCTTTCCACACAGTTGTTTGCCATAAGCTGCATGAACCCTGATGGTTTGGAGCTAGGCTGTTTTCTGTGCTGCATTATGTTGGGGATAGTGAGAAATGAAAGATCCCACTTTAGGTGTCAGGGCTTCTGGCATTTGTTTCTGATCCTGGAAGGGGGCATGTATGTTGACAGCAGGGGCCTTGGGGGCTATTGTAAGAATTCGGAGGAATTGCAAGAATTCAGAGGATGGCTCCAGGGCACCTAGAGAAGTCTGGGAAGCTGCAGGGAGGGGGAAGCCTGAAAACAGAGACGGACAGCAGAAAATCACAGAAAGAGCAGCAGGAGAGACTGGAAGGCAGCAGGGGCAGCAGGAAAGCAGAGAAATGCAGCAGAAAGTCACAGGGAAAAGGTAGTAGGAGCGTGCAAAGCAGGGGGACAGAAGAAAATTACAGGAAACGCAGCAGAAGAGACTGAGAGGCAGCAGAAAGTCACAGGGAAAAGGCAGTAGGAATTGAGAAGAGATTGGGAAACTAGTGAAGAGGGGTGGGGGCTGGAATTGAGAGAGAGAGAGAGAGAGAATGAAGCTGGAATTTAAGATAAGGAAGGGACTGGGATTCAATAAAACATGCACTCACTAGGTGCATACACCCCTACTAGGCATACACACTCACACTAGCAGCTCAGATGCACACACGTTCAAAATAACTCAGGGTTGCAAATGACAGTGGTTTTATTGAACAAGGGAGATGGTGACACAATGCCAAATCGGTTCCTTTGTGCGCACACACACACTCCTCTCTCTCTCTCTCTCTGGCAGCAGGGGTTAGAGAGGCTTGGTGCAGGGGCTGAAGTCCACTGAAATCCAGGAGGAGAGAGACAGAGAGAGAAAGAGAGAGTCCAAATTGTAGGAGTAGGTGTGCAGGTAATATCTACCTATCCCAGGCTGGAAGTTGATCCTCGATGGCCAGTCGGGGTCTCCTTCATAGATTCAGAGATGTTAGGGTTGGAAGGGACCTCAATAGATCATCGAGTCCAACCCCCTGCATAACCAGGAAAGAATGCTGGGTCTAGATGACCCCAGCTAGATGCTCATCTAACCTCCTCTTGAAGACCCCCAGGGTAGGGGAGAGCACCACCTCCCTTGGGAGCCTGTTCCAGACCTTGGCCACTCGAACTGTGAAGAAGTTCTTCCTAATGTCCAATCTAAATCTGCTCTCTGCTAGCTTGTGGCCATTATTTCTTGTAACCCCTGGGGGCGCCTTGGTGAACTTATAGGCAGCCACAAGGTCGCCTCTCAACCTTCTCTTGCGGAGGCTGAAAAGGTCCAGGTTCTTTAGCCTCTCCTCGTAGGGCTTGGTCTGCAAGCCCTTAACCATACGAGTGGCCCTTCTCTGGACCCTCTCCAGGTTATCCGCATCCCTCTTGAAGTGCGGTGCCCAGAATTGCACGCAGTATTCCAACTGCAGTCTGACCAGCGCCCGATAGAGGGGAAGTATCACCTCTTTGGTTCTATTCGTCATGCATCTGCTGATGCACGATAAAGTGTCATTAGCTTTTCTGATGGCTTCATCACACTGCCGACTCATGTTCATCTTGGAGTCCACTAGGACTCCAAGATCCCTTTCCACTTCCGTGCCACCCAGCTGGTCATTTCCTAGGCAGTAGATGTGCTGGACATTTTTCCTCCCTAGGTGCAGCACTTTGCATTTCTCCTTGTTGAACTGCATTCTGTTGTTTTCTGCCCACTTCAGTTCGGTGTCGTCCAGAGGGGGTCACCGGCAGGGCCTCTGGGGTGGATAGGTGACATGAAGCTGGCCTGGTCTGGATGGAAATGGCGTTCCCACTGGGTCTGTCTTCACTATCCCTTTTTATAGGGGCAGACCATGTGTGACCCTAGTGACAGGAGGCATGCCCAGCCAAGGGTCAACCCCTGATGTACTGAACATGTGTGCTCCATGCAGGGATGTGCAGTTTTGGGTGTCTGTAATGGTAGGGTACAATGATAGAGTTGCTGGTAACGCGGGGTCTTTTGTTTTTCAAATGCTGGTCTTGTCTCTGTTCCTGGGTGAGGTCCATGGTTCCTGGGTGAATCAATGTGAGGTGATGGCCTGGTCATTACAGGCCATTCAGTAGAGGCCTGCTACCATTGTATTTCAATCATTCTCATTCATCCGGGAACCAATTTACATGGGACTGGTACAATGAATCATATTATTGCAACATGGGATGCCCAGGCAGAGGACAGAAGATGGAGGCTTGACATGTAAAATGGAAACTTGACATGACTTTGGTTTACTTAAAAACACAGGCCTAAACCATACAATATCCATATGAAACAAAATCAATACAAAAATGATGATAATACAATATATAACAGTAAAAATTAATACAAACCTAATAATTATACAATATAAAACAGTGGCTATTCAAAACCAAAAACTTGCTAGTAAAATAAAAATGTTCAAATCTTATCCTAAGTTTGAGCTCCCTTATATTTATCTATGGGGAATAGAGAGGGAGAGAGAAGTCAGAAATGGATGGGGAAGGGGAGGGAATGCATTTTAAAATTTAAAAAAAAGAAAAACTAGGGGTTTTGCTACAACTCTCCCACGAGACTGATGGTGTATACCTCTGATAGCTGGGTATCCCTTATGTGAACATTTCAGAGGGTGAGTCTATACATGCGCTTTAATTAATGCACATTAGCCTATTTTAATATGTATTAAAGCATCACTAAAAAAGTGCTTTTTAGTTAATGTCCATTAAAATAGGCTAATACGCATTAAGAATCATTTAAAAACCATGCCCTTTATTTACTGCACATTAAGAGAGGCTAATGTGCATTTTTCTAGTACCTTACAATGGAGGTACTAGATATAATGTGCATTAAACTGAAGTGCGTTAATGCATGTGTAGATATGGCTCAAACCTGCATGTCCTTCCACCAGCTTGACTTAAAAATGGCTGAGCCACTTTTGTTCAAATAAAGGCAAAAAATCCTCTTAAAACTAAGCTTGAACATTTCAGATCAAGAAGTCACATTTTTGAGGAGAAAAGCAACTGAGAAAAGAGGGTTACAATAGAAACTGTTGGGCTGCCTTAATATAACTGTCACCACTGGCCCAAACACACATTTCATTTACAGGCAAAGGTATACAGACAAAGGGATAGAGATAGGGTTGGTAGCCGTGCAGACTTCCTCTACTGTCTCAAAGGTCTAATTGAGACTGTTGAATTACCTTAGTTTCTGATGGGTCTCTTATCTGAAGTCATAGAAATGTTATCTTTACTCAGCAAAATGCATTTTACTTTTGAAAAATCAGTTCATTGAACTAGATGCCCTGCTGCTGCCGATATGGGATAGAAAATGATTTAATGGGCACATTATCTTGTTTTTCTTCCAACATACTCGGAAGTTCTTTTATTTCTAATAATGTAACAGATCCAAATGTCTCCCATCAATGGCAGCAATTAAAAAAAGAAAGACAAAAACTATGTCTTCGGTGTTTGCCAGTTTTATAATTTGTGTAAACCCTGTCATTCATTTGCTAATACAAATAGAAATTCTTAAGTAATGTGGATAATGACATCTTGGATGTCTGTAGAAGCCATGAAATCCTTCGTTGTGTTAAAGGAAAGTAGGCTGTTTGATACTCTTGTCCCTGGAATTACACAGAGCCTTAAAAGCAACTGCTTATCCATTTGAACACAAATAAAGCAAGAATGCATAATCTTAATTATGAAGTCATGGCTGAGAAAATAATCAGTGCTCAAATTGAATTGTCTCTTTCCAACCAAGAGAGCAAATGTAGGAAAAAAACACCAGTGTTTTGTTCCATTGTAAATAGTGTATTTGGGTTTATACAAAATTGTTCTATTAAAAATTATCCTTGGTACAGATGTGGGTACAGGTTTCTTGGTTTTCCTTCTAACTCCATTTCTGTGATTTAGCTCAGCATAGTTGATTAGCAGAAGCAGGACCTCACCACCTGGAAATGTATTTTACCCATCACTGTTATTTATAGGGTGACCTTAAATCCCAGTTTGCCTGTGGCAGTCTCAGATTTTGGAGGCTAGTCCTGGCTAGCTGGTAAAAATTAAAATGAGCGTCCCAGGCACAGAGTGTGAGGCTTGGAGGCAGAGTGGCAGGAGCTGTGAAATACGAAGCCCTGGCATACTGCAAAATTGTCCATTAACAGTAACTGTTACTTCACAGGTGATTGTTAGCACCTGGTGAAGTAAGGAACAATAGGTCATTAATGGGCCATTGGCTCCTTGCAACCTGTAGCAGTTGGGGGAGGGGGTAGACTGTGTCCCAGATATCGCACTGTCCTATATGCTCACCCTAGCTATGTGGTATATTTCACTACAAGTGAAAATAGACCTAGAATCCTTCTATCAGAATTTATTGTATTTTTGCACTTCAGCAGATTGGTGGTAGAATATTTCAAGCAGAAATTCAGCCAAGTGCATTGCAAACTTTAAGCGGCACTCTGGAAATTGCAGATATTCTTTATGAGTGAGTTAAGACCAATACCTTCAAGCCTGGAACAAATATTTCTTCTTTGCTACTCATCCTTCTGTTAAGTCCCTAGTGTACAGTATGAATCACATTTTTGTCTGTCTTGATTTGTTTATGAATAAACTTAAAAAATTACTCATTCAAATGCTGTTTATCAACTAAGTTACATTCCCATTTGTATTCTCTTGATTACATGCTATTTAAGCCAACCTTTCAAAAACACTGTAGTATTGGATATGGGTTTGAAATAGCAGTTTCAAATAGTTATTAGGAAGAGTATCATGCCCTCAGTGAAAGAGGGGTAGACTACTGCAGGATAGCTTTCATCTGCCTTTGGATAATAGCATACACAGACATCTCATAGGAGCTTGTTCATGTGCTCATGACTTTTTGTATGATGGATATGCTCTCTACTCCCCTGATCATCCTGGTAGCACTTCCTTGCACTTGTTCCCGTAAGAGTGCATTTTCTTGAATATGGGTAACCAGAACAATACACCTATCAGATGAGCTTTTACTAGAGCTTTGGGAAATAGCATTAAGATTGCATTTTTCTATGTGCCTCCAAATAAGAAACACCCCTGCCTTTTGGGAAGGCAGGATTAAGAAAGAAAGATCTTTTGTGGAGTCCTGTCTAAATGGTGGCCCCATGGAGCAGTGACAGAGTCTGCTCATCAACATCACTCACTCTTTCAAGTGCTGCAGCTCAAGCTTTATTCCTTTCACAGCCACTTCCAAATTGGCCATTCAGCAATGGCTATGACAGAGTTAAAGCGTAAATTGCAAGGAGAGAGGGAGTGACACTAAAAAGTGGACTTCACACCTTCTGCAAGCAGTCAGGAGTCCAGCTCCCAGCAGCCATTTGCATATCCCCATGACTCCATTCTGTCTTGGATATAAGCTTCTTCATTCAAAAACTCACCCCAATTGTGGATGGCTAATTTTGGGGTAAAGGATGTGTGGTATATGACCACATGTGCTTTAATTTTTCTGTTGAAACTACCCCACCTAATATATTCTAGGATTGTATTTGGTATGTTTACTGCTATATTTCATTGGTTCTGCTCGTTTTTGCCTTTTCCATTTTCCTTTACAAAAAACTAAGAAATGACATTTAAAAAAACCACACTAAAAGAGCATTAACATTGCAAGCTCAAGCACTCAAGAGCTAGGAAGTAACAGAAAAAAGGTTTCCCAAGCAACTCTAAGCAACCTGATTACCAGCTCTAAGACCATATATTATTCATTCTCCAGGGCCCTACTTCATTGTAAGCACAGAATCCATGAACAAAGTTGCAAGGGGAGACAGATTATTGCACTGGGGTAAAGTAGTGTGCTGGGATGAAGCCAGGTATTTTCCTACCTAGGTGACACTAGGCAAGAGTCTATCATAATGCATATATGAAACCTCATTTCTGACATTTCCCAATTTTCAAGTTTTTTACTTTGTAATCTTAACATCATTTTACTTTTGTGTCTGTGCCTTTGTCGTTGAATACTGAATAAGGGAAGTTAGGGATGTAATAAACCTAATAGATTGTACAGTCTACCTGTCAATAATGTAGGTTTGCTTTCTGATATTTTTTAGTATTCAGTGTTGGAAGTCAATAGCAGGAGACTATCAAATAGACTATAAATAGAAGTCAATAGCAGGAGACTATAAAATTGAAGTTTCTAGGGAGCAGTATTCAGATGTGGTATGATCACTGCACAAACAGCTAATCTGATCAGACCCTGGTCCATCTAATCTACTATCCCACCTCCAACAGTGACCAGCACCAGCTGCTTCATAGGAACATGAACAAACTTTTCTCCAGGCAGCTGTTGGGTAAACTCACCTGTCCATTTAATCTCTTAATCCTTATCTCTACTAATGATAGATTATTTTAAACCCTGAAACATGAATTTTAATCATTCACAAAAGTTATGTTTTGCTGTGAACTATGATAACTATTGCTATTATTTTTGCTTCAGTAGTTCCCTGTGTAGCTTCAGTAGTTGGCAAGTGAGTTCCAAGATATAATTGCACATCAAGTGGAAAAATATTTATGTCAGCAACAACAGGAAGATCAGGGTCCGTTACTGAATGGGGGAGGCAACCTAGCAAGAGATGATGAGGAAAAGGGTGAAGTACTCAAGGCCTTTTTCACCTCAGTCTTCAAGGGCAAGATTAGCTACCAAACTACTGCACCTGGCAATACAGTTTGGGTACAAGGTGAGCAGCCAATGGTGAAAGAACAATCTAGGGACTATTTAGATGTGTACAAATCCATGGGGTCAGACACAGTGCATCCATGGGTGCTGGGGGAGTTGGCCAATGTGATTGCAGAGCCACTAGCCACTGTCCTTGAAAACTCATGGTGATTCAGAGATGTCCCAGACAATTGAAAAAGGGCAAATATAGTGCCTGACTTTAAGAAAAGGGGAGGAGGAGGATCTGGGGAACTACAGACCAGTCAGCTCACCTCAGTCCCCAGCAAAATCATGGAGCAGCTCCTCAAGGAATCAATTTCTAAGCACTTGGAGAAAGTGATTAAGAATAGTCAGCATAGATTCACCAAGGACAAATCATGCCTGACCAACCTAATTGCCTTCTATGATAAGATGATTGGCTCTGTGGATGTGAGGAAAACAGTGAATGTGATATATCATGACTTTAGCAAGGATTTTGATATGGTCTCCCTCAACATTCTCACAAGCAAGCTAAGGAAAGATGAATGAACTGCAGGGTGGATAGAAAACTAACTGGATCATCAGGGTGAAAGGGTATTAATTAATGACTCAATGTCTAGTTGGCAGCCAGTATCAAGTGGAGTGCCCCAGTGGTCAGTCCTGGGTCCAGTTTTGTTCAATATTTTCATCAACAACCTGGAAAATGGGATGGAGTGCACCTTCAGCAGGTTTGCAGATGACACTAAGCTGGACAGAGTAGTAGATATACTGGAGGTTAGGGCTAGGATTCAGAAAGACCCAGACAAAGCAGAAGATTGGACCAAGTGAAATCTCATGAAGTTTAATAAGTATAACTGCAAAGTCCTGTACTTAGGATGGACCAATCCCATGCAGCAGTACAGATGCAACCAGTAGAGGTTGTGGAATCTCCATCCTTAGATGTTTTTAAGACCAGTAGACAAAGTTTTGGCTGAGATGATATAGTAGGGAGTGGTCCTGCTTTGAGCAGGGTGTTGGACTACATAGTTTAAATGGTTCCCTTCCAACATTTGCCATCCTGCATGTATCTACATTTATTTTCATTTATCATCACATTGCCCATGATCTACACAGCTTCAGTCTCTCCAGAGTGTATTGCCATCCTCTATGTTCTTTACTAACCTAAATAATTTCAAATAGTCTTCACCCTTACTTAAGTATACTCACCACTTCATGAGGACCTTCTCCAGAGCATTAATTTATGTTAAGTAAGAGAGAATCTAGTACGGAACCCTATTCAAGCACACTGCTACTGATTCTGTTCTTCATGTTCTGTCTCCTAGCCATGGCAGTGTGTTGCCTTTCACCTCAGGCACTCTAGTGCCTTTAGTAGCATCTTGTGCAGACCTCATCAAAGGCTTTTTCAAAGTTTAAATAAATTATGTCAACCAGTTCTCCTTTATCCACTATTTTATTGATGTGTTCAAAGAGATTAATGAGATGTGACTTTCCTTGGCAGAACCCATGCTGGTTATACCCCCTTATATAATGATCTCCTTGGTGCTTTGTTAATCTCTCTTTTAAGAATCATTTCAACTAATTTACCAGACACAGATGTAAAGCTTATTGATCTATAACTTTCTGCAACACTGCTACATCCATTTTACAATAGTAAGATTCATAAGATGAACTGCATCTGATAGCAAATCTAATAGTTCCATTAAACATATGTATATCAATATAAGGAACTTGATACCATATTTTCTTGTATACAAAGCATACCTCAAATCAAATATGAACCTTCTTTTTGGAAGGCAGCATGTACAGAGTTCCCAGGGAGTGTGGCATCAGGGACATCCTGCTATGGCAGACTGGGCATGTCTACACATGTATTTATGCATGTCTAAACTTAATGTGCCTTTCCTTAAGGTACATTAAGAGAATATACCAACATCCCACACCAGGATGGCATCCAAGCCTGCCTTACATATCTACAGGAACAAGATTACAACTCAGAATACAGGCCCAAAGATATTACTGACCTTATACACTTCATCCTCACACACAACAATTTCACTTTTAATAATTAACACTTCCTCCAGATGATGGGAACAGCTATGGGAACTAAAATGGCCCCACAGTATGCCAACCTTTTTATGAGCCACCTGGAAGAAGACTTCATCAAGAACTGCACCATTAAACCCTTGCTATACTTAAGATACATCGATGACATCTTCATCATTTGGACTGAGAACCTGCAATCTCTGATTGAGTTCCACCAGAAATTCAACAGTCACCATCCCTCCATCCGACTTCCTTTAGAATACTCCAGCACCAACATCCCCTTTTTAGACACAATGATCAGTATCCAGAAGGGTAAAATACAGACCACAGTATACAAGAAACCCACAGACCAACATACATATCTGCACAGAACCAGCAATCACCCGAAACACACCAAAAAAGCTGTGATATACAGCTAAGCCCTCAGATACCACCGCATTTTTACTGAAGAGAACACCCGGGATTGCCACCTCACCAATCTTAAAAAGGCTTTCACCCAATGAGGACACTCCTCCAGAGAGGTAGATCGCACGTTTGAAAGAGCCACCTGGATACCATGTGAAGAACTGCTGCAGTACAGAAGAAAAACCCCCACAAATCGCACACCGCTGGTTATGACGTATCACCCCTCCCTTGAACCTGTACGGAAAATCCTCAAAAAATTGCAACCCACACTAAACGGAGACCCTATTCTTAAAAAGATCTTCCCAGAGCTACCCATCCTAGCCTTTAAACAAGCACCGAACCTTACCAACCTCATCACCAGAAGCAAACTTCCTCAAGCCCAGAACACACCAGAAGGATCCAGACCGTGCCATGACAAGAAATGCAAAACTTGCCAACACATCACCACCACCCCAACAATTACTACACCCCACAACAGAGCCATCAGCATCCCAGGGTCTTACAGCTGCACCTCCAGAAATGTAATATACCTCATCCAATGCACCAAGTGCCTTGATGGAAAATATGTAGGAGAGACCAAACAACAACTGCGCACCAGAATGAACGCACACCGGAAATCTATCAAAGACAGAAATACCCAATTACCAGTGGGGGCACATTTCTCACAGGAGGGCCACTCTCTCTCCAATCTCTCAGTCCTGATCCTCAAGTGAAACTTATACAACACTTCCCAGAGACGAGCCTATGAGCTCCATTTCATCAACCTGCTGGCTAGAGATCATGGACTAAACATAAACATTGGATTTTTGATACGTTATAATCTGCCTGGCAACTGACTCCCCAGCCCAGCCCCTGGCTTCTTTACTTTTAATTCCATCCAGGAAGAGCACACACCAACTGCTGAAACTTCCTTAGCCTGACAGAGGGTTTTTGAGCCCGAAAGCTTGCTTAATAACTTTTCTCCAACCATTTGGGTTGATCTAATAAAAGACATCAACTTCACCCAAGGAATCTTGTCTGCCTTAAGAGAATTTAGGCACACATCTACATGTGCACGTGCTAATGCGCATTAAGGAGTATTAAATTTAGACACGAATAGCTAAATCACATTAGCTCATGTGCAGACACAGTAATGAGCATTAACGTGGTATGTATCCATTGATGCACACCACGTTAATATGCATTAGCACATCTACACATGTGCTAATGTGACTTAGCTATTTGCACCTAATTTTGATACCTTCTTTAGGCAGGTATCAAATTTAGGCTCACATAGCCTTAATTTGCCATTTTTAAGGCACATTAAGGGCATGCACATGTAGACACATCCTTAATGCACCTTAAAAATGGCGATATTAGGTTAAGCCAGCTTAAAAGGCACGTGTCGACACTCCCACTGTCTCCTATGATGCCATACTTCCTGGACCCACTGTGTTCCCAAGAGGACTTATTCTATATCACATAAAGTTGTGCCCCAGACTCTTGCAAAGAGCAGAAGCAAGATGGTTAGTATATACGTTCCTGTAAATAAACTGTTGTTTCCACATCACAAGCCTCATCTAAACACTACCAGTAGCTCTCCTGCTGCTTCATATGCAAGCTACAGTGTTTAGCCAATAGTTAATGCTGTGTGACTCTGCCATTTCAGTTTGCTAAGCAGACACAAGTGGCAGCTGTCTTGGAAGCTGCATGACATGCTTAGTGTGTCCTGGAGTTCTGTTTCCTACATTGAAAACATTCACCCAAATTTTGGGGGGCTGATTTTGGAGGAAAAAGGACCATGTGACAAAATGCAGTATTCCCTTCATTGAGGGTGTAGCTACATGATATAATTCAGTAGCAGGTGGACATACTCAAGCTAGCTCCAGATAGCTTGCCCAGGTACTAGGAAAATATAGCCACCTTAGTACAACATTCAACCCAAGGTAATTTACCCAGCTTTCCACAAGTCTAATTAGCCTGGGCAGAGCTATGTGGTATTCTGCCACGTAGACATACACTGAAATTTGTATTTCTACCAAAATACTTACCTTCTTTATTTAAGGAAAAGTTAAAGGTTAGTTGTTCCATTACTTAAAAACATACATCTGCGTAGGTATTTAGGGATTTTAAGTGCCAATTTTCTGACTAATGTAGTTGTTCATTACTTTGGGTATTTTACCCCACAATCCTTCTGTCTCTCCACAAAAAATGAGTTATCTTGCTGGAGTTATTCAACAAATTATGATAAGTCCTCAAGTGTATACTGCTGATGAAACTTGATTTCAGTTGCAAATAAGTCTTTATTCTTGCTGCTTCCACAGTGGATTAAGCTAAGCCTTATCTATATGAGAAAAGTTGAACCTGTCTAATTAAAAATCAGTTTGAATTGATCTAGTTAAAGCAATGTAAGTCCCCAGTGTTGGAACACTTAAATAGATTTAACCATTGCTTATGCTAGTTTACCTTGTGTCAGGAAGTTGCTGACTTAAAGTAGTTTAGGTGTTTTTCCATCCTGGGCTTGCTTCATTTTAACAAGATCAGCTTTTAAACTTTTTTTAATTAATACACATACAGGATTGATAAACTTCACTGTCAACAACAGAATTCCCCATAGAAGCTGTTTCTGCTCCTGTTGAACTCAAGAAGTATTTTGCCATAGGCTTTAGATCAGGACCCAGCCTGGAGCAGAAAAACTCCAGAGGGGCAGGTGAAACTGTATGGGTTTGGGATAGTATTAGCTTTGCAGCAAGTCATATGCATAGGCAGGCTGTTTGCCTCTTTGGGTGCATCTACCCAAGACACTAAAAGCACAGTACACTAATTCTACTGCACATTAATTCTACTGTGCATTAGCATAGCTTTCACTGTGACGCACTATTCTACTGTGCATTAGTGTCACATAAAAGATGTGCACCAACACTACTGCACAGTAGGGCCTATTATGGTGCATTAATTCACATGTAGATGTGTCTTTTGTACATCTGCTTTACTTCATTTTAACATTAGTATGTACATACTCCTCCAGTCTGATGTAATTTCAGAGGTGATCAGTCTTTAAAATGGGATGCTTTGTGTATTCTTTTAGTTAAAAAAAGGCATAGGTCTCTTTTACATTTGCAAGGCAATACATGTACCAATGGGAAAATAGTGTGATTGCTCAAAGTTGAATGTTATACAGTGGTAATCTATTGCATTGTTTCATCCCAAAGAGCATTTTTCCAATGTGGTCTTCTGTGGCCTTCAATTTGTGTGTGAAATTTTTATTGACATTTTTGTGGGCATCCAGAGGATGGCTATTCCAGTCATGCAATAAAAGTTTTACCTGGGTCTGTAAATGTGGTTTAAAAGAGTTTCCATGCTCTTCTGTTTTACAGTAGATAGTCAAATCAGACAGAGCCCAACTATGGCTCTGAGTTCCATTTATATCAAAGAAATTTTTCTTTGTAAAATTATCACATCAGGCTCTTACATTAAAATATTTCTTCAGTTTTTTTAGAGTCTTGGTGAGGCAGGTAAGGAATAGAATTTAGAATTAAATGTTAATAATGAAAGTCCTATGAAAATGTTAACCGTACATCTATAAATGGCCATAAAGTGGTTTATGTAGATCAAGCTAAAGTTATGTTTATAAAATATTTTTATTGCAGTGGTAGAAGAAATAGTATTCTTCTTGAAGTATATGTATCTGAGACAGTGAATTAAGAAACCACCATCACATGCAGACTGCTGGGAAAAAAATTAAAGGCATTTAACTATAGGGTAGTTTAAAAATAAATCAATTGATCTATGACTAGTTTTATTGTGCATTTGTTGATTAAAAGCATCAGTATGGCCATACTCATGTGCAGGCCACTGGACAGAACACTAGAACATGAGCTTTGGAACCTGAATCCTGAAGACCTGCTGGATTATCACTTTACTCCTTCCTACCATCTTGACAGTGGGATAGTGTATTTACAGCACTTTCCCTTGTAAAAAGCCTTGAGTTCTATGGATATAAAGCTCTATAAAAGCTTGTAGCCCAAATCATATTCCGTCTATTAAATGCTTAAGTGGACTAAGTGGGCCTTTGTACATGCCATGTTTCTTGCCTTTTCATGCACTGCAACAGTGTGAATGTTTGCACGAGCAGGTTTTCTGGACACTTTAGTCTTCCTGGCACATTAAAGTAAAATTCCTCAGACATAGTTTAGTTTGGCTCACTGGGAATTAAAACATCACATCCATGGATTCGTTGCATGCAAACACAAAGTCACTCAAAGACATTATGAGCCTCTTTGCCCACCAGATGGCACCGCAACTTTTTATAGTTCACCCCTTCAAATTGCTGCTGCTTTCAAATTGCTTCAGCTTTATTTTCCTTCTGCAGTTTGCTGACTCCATGCTCCCATAGCTGCGTGGCAGGACATGGGTGTGGTGCCCTGGGTCAAGGGGGCAGCACTGAACTATTCCATTCTCCTGCAGTGTCAGCCAGGGACCAGGCTTATTTTGTTTGAAAACCAAGTGCATGCAAACACTGGCGCAATGCTCCAAAGCTTAATTTGTTCAAAAACCTAGTGCGTGTAAACACTGATGTGACACTCCAAAATAAACAATTTTAAATTTTATAAACCTATTTAATTTAATGAGGATTAAACCTCATCGTGTTTACAGGCACCCAGCATGATCTTATTCCTTCTTTCTCAAATTCTCCCTTCTCCTTTCTCCTTCTGACAAACAATCAGTGAAAATGGTGGATGAGTCCTCCTCACCCAGCTTGAGGATGTTTTTTGCTGGGTATAAAAAAGGTGATGTAAATATATATATATAGATATTGTAATTTAAAGCAACACTCCCACTTGACGTTCAGTAGTCCTTCCGTGTGACCAAATTCTAAAAAGGATATAGCAGACAGAGGAAGTATAGAGATTGGGAAGGAGAATGTTTAGGTCATAGCATATGCAAAACTTTCACATTGAGAGACTAAAGATTGTAAGCGGATGAATGACAGAGAAGAATGATAAAACATACAATATAATGGGCAGTATAAAAGAGGGTGGTTGGGTGCTCTCACTTTTTCATAACAAAAGGATAAGCTGAGATCAATGAAAGAGAGAAATCTTGAAAATATAACGAGGATTTAATTTTTTTTAAAATACAAAATGCACAATTAGCTCAGGGAACATATTGACTTGCTGAGTCAAGCAGCTCTGAAGAATTTGTAAGAGAAGCAAGCATTTAAAAGGAACCTCCATAGTTCCATTAGAACAGATTTTTTTTTTCAGTTGAGATGGTATAAGCACACATTCTTCAGGGAAATAACCTCATAATGATGGGAGGTGGGAAGAAGCTTGTCCGAAAGTAGATTAGCTCTGATTCTCGTCCTCTGAGGTGTTAGGTGCTGCTCACTGTCAGAACTTGGATATTGGACAAGGTGGACTCTTTGCTGCTGTGTTACTTGCAACCAAACAGTTTGATTATGTTATCTTAGCATTCCTCTCTATTTTTTCCTAAAGGGAATGGGTGGGGGTGTTGCCCTGTGGGGTCAGGCCAACTCTCAGGATCTCAATATTGTGCTGTTAGACAGAAGGGTGTGACACAATTGCACATATACAAACACACAAATCAATTAGGTACATACACACACACACACACACTACTAGCTCAGCAACATACGCACCCAAACCAGCCTAGGCACATGCATACCTATCACCAATTCAAGCACATTAAGCACATACACTATACAACCCAAAAGTTAGATACAGATCACTAATTCATATATCATGCACACAATGCCACACACACACACACATATATATACACACACTCACCAGTTCACACACACACAACCCACCTACACACACGTAAGTTCCTAACTTGAATGGTACAGTGTGTATGTGTGTGCTTGGGGTACCTGGGGGAAGGTTCAGGTGAGAGAGACAGAGTTAAAGTGTAGGGAGTGAAAGTTGCCAGAACCAGGATTAGAACCGTTGGACTACAGAGAAGCTGGCTGAGGAACTGAGGCTTGGGTTTACTTAAGGTAGACTGGTGCTGGAAACTGAGGCAGACAGCTGAGATATTGGGGGTGGGGGGCAGATAAGCGGTGGCAAGGAGGAAACAGCCAGGAAAGAAACTGAGGCAGAAACATGGTTGCTCAGGGTGTAAGGAGTAACCTAGAAAACACTACCCAGGACAAAGCAAACAGAATGTTATGTGACGAATGCCCATCTGCAATGATAAGGAGGAGACAGTCTGAGATAAAGGGGGCTTGAAAACAAAAAGGAAAAAACAGGGAACTGGGTTAAAAGGGCTCATTAAAATACTAAAAATCACGCCCCCAGGTGGGGAAAAAGTATGCTAATGAAACACATGTATGTAAATGAGATACATAGCTAAAACACAGGTATAGAGACATGCTCAGTAACAAACTTCTTGCATCAGTCCTTACAACCAATCAGCAAACAAATACGCTGGTGAGAACTTGAAAACTCCTGTATAAAAAATGCTTAGTGGTAGTGATCTGGTGTGCTTGTTATGTGAAATTATTCTGCTCGCACCTTTTATTGCTAGCAATAAACCTTCTTTATACTTTCACCCCTGGTATCTTTATTGGCCTTTGCATACCAGGCACGATCCCAAACTTGAGCTGGGGCTCAACAAGGGGAAAAGGAAAAGGCAGAGGGGATAAGACAGTGACAAAGAAACAGGGGGTTTCGAGGCAGAGAGGAGCTCAGGACAGGTGTTGGAGGTGGCAGTGAGCCAGAAGCAGGAGCGAAAGAAATGAGACAGAAGTTAGAAGGGCGAGTAGCAGAGATTGGAGCAGGGGCAAACCATAATAAAGCAAAACCCAACTTAGGGGTCCAGATAACAATTTTATTACACAGACAACACACTACACAGCCCCATGAAGTTATTGGTTCACGCACGCGCGCGCACACACACACACACACACACACACACACACACTCACAATGGCAGCAGGAGAAAGAGACTCAGTGGAGGGGCTGGAGTCCAGGTAGGGAAGAGAAGCAGAGTCCAATTCCTTGATTGAAGAGGGACTGGGGGGTGGTAGCTACCTATCCAGGCTGGAAAGGGGTCCTTGTCCTGTAGGTGTTCTTCAGAGCAGAGTTGCCAACAGGGCCTCTGGGTGGATAGGTGGTGTGGCATGGTGCTGGTCCAGATGGAGAGGGCATCCCACTGTGTCTGTCTTCACTGCCCCTTTTATAGGGGCAGACCGTATGTGACCCTAGTGACAGGAGGCATGCCCAGGCAAGGGTCAGCCCCTGGCAGACTAAGCATGTGTGCTCCATGCAGGGATGTGCACTTCCGGGTGTCTGTAATGGGGTACAATGGTAGAGTTGCTGGTTCTGCAGGGTCTTTTGTCTTTCAAATGCTGGGTTCTTGTCTCTGTTCCTGGGTGAGTTCCGTGGTTTCTGGATGAATCAATGAGAGGTGATGGCCCAGTCATTACAGGCCATTCAGTAGAGGCCTGCTACTATTGTATTTCAGTCATTCCCAATTACTCTCATTCATCCGGGAACCAATTTACATGGAAGGGATACGTGACTCATCAGTTGCAATGCAGGGGATGCCTGGGCAGAGGACACAAGACGGAGACTTGACATTACTTGGGTTCACTTACAAACACAGACCTAAACCATACATTATCCGTATGAAACAATAAAAATCAATACAAAAATGATAATAATACATGAAATAAAAATGTTAAAGCTTATCTTAAGTCTGAGCTTGCTTATGCTTGTCTATAGGGAATAGAGAGGGAGAGAAAGAAAAGCCAGAAATAATTGGGGAAGGGAAGGGAATGTATATCTATCATATATATATATATATATATATATGTATTAAAAAAGAAAAACTGGGGGTTTTGCTACAGGGGGAGCAGTGTGGGAACACATCTGTACATTTATTTTAACATTCACATTTTTCATGTTGTTGAATTCTCCATCAAAATGGTTCTGGACTGGGCTGCTACTGAACTTTGCAGAGAAGGTGTTAGTTTTTTCAAAGAACCCAAAAAAGAAATTTCAGAATTTCTTTTCCATTTTTAATTTTTATATTATAATAGCAATCATAAGTTTTTATAGGCCAAATCCATATTTGTACCCTCCAAATTCTCCTGATCTCTGGCCAGTTATAGTATATGCATAGTTCTCATTATAACAAATACAGGACACATGGCTCAATAGCTATTTTAAAAAGTGGGGCAGTACCCCAGGACAGTTCCTGTACATTTAATTATCGTACTGGTTAGTTTCCAGGAACAATTGCTTTACAGACCTGCAGGAAAGCAACATTGATTAAAGGATTTCTACTGAATATATAACTAGTTAAATAATTCAGACAGTACCCCTTTCAACTGAAATATGGAATAGTGTGGTCAGGGAAGAGCTTGAGATCAGTGGTTCTTGTTAGACTCAAGCCACCCCTCAGAAAATGTCAGCTCTTAAGTGTTCATTCATTTCTTGAGTACAGAAAAAAATAGAGCATTTTTTCTGTTGCAAAGAACTCCAAAAGACTACAATGGATCAGAATGGTTTTAACACTATGGATTTCTACTTGAACTTTCTGAGTTTGTCTTGGGAATTGTGTAGGAGTTTGAATACCTAACACGGCTAACATTAAACAGCACTCTTTGACACCTTTAGAAGGATCTTGCAACACCCCAGGGTTAAGAATCACTGTTTAGATTCTGCCTTCAAATAAGGCAGGGTGGGACAAGGCTGAACTCCTCAACGAGTTCTTTGCCTCAGTGTTCCTAAGCGAGGGACATGACAAGTCTCTCACTGGGGTTGGGGAGAGGCAGCAGCAAGGCACCAGACTTCCATGCGTAGACCCTGAGATGGTGCAGTCACTTGGAAGAACTGGATGCCTTTAAGTCGGCAGGCCCGGATGAGCTCCATCCGAGGATGCTGAAGGCACTGGCCGACATCATTGCAGAGACACTGGCGGGAATATTCGAACGCTTGTGGCACATGGGCCAAGTCCCGGAGGACTGGAAAAGGGCCAACATGGTCCTCATTTTCAAAAAGGGGAGGAAGGAGGACCCGGGAACTACAGGCCAGTCAGTCTCACCTCCATCCTTGGCAAAGTCTTTGAAAAAATTATCAAGGCTCACATTTGTGAGAGCCCGGCAGGACAAATTATGCTGAGGGGAAACCAGCATGGGTTCGTGGCAGGCAGATCGTGCCTGACCAATCTAATCTCTTTTTATGACCAGGTTACGAAATGCCTGGACACAGGAGGAGGGGTGGATGTCGTATACTTAGACTTCAGGAAGGCCTTCGATACGGTATCCCACCCCATACTGGTGAACAAGTTAAGAGGCTGTGACGTGGATGACTACACAGTCCGGTGGGTGGCGAATTGGCTGGAGGGTCGCACGCAGAGAGTCGTGGTAGATGGGTCGGTTTTGACCTGGAAGGGTGTGGGCAGTGGGGTCCCGCAGGGCTCGGTCCTTGGACCGATACTCTTTAATGTCTTCATCAGTGACTTGGACGAGGGAGTGAAATGTACTCTGTCCAAGTTTGCAGATGACACAAAGCTATGGGGAGATGTGGACACGCCGGAGGGCAGGGAACAGCTGCAGGCAGACCTGGATAGGTTGGACAAGTGGACAGAAAACAACAGGATGCAGTTCAACAAGGAGAAATGCAAAGTGCTGCACCTAGGGAGGAAAAATGTCCAGCACACCTACAGCCTAGGAAATGACCTGCTGGGTGGCACAGAGGTGGAAAGGGATCTTGGAGTCCTAGTGGACTCCAAGATGAACATGAGTCGGCAGTGTGACGAAGCCATCAAAAAAGCCAATGGCACTTTATCGTGCATCAGCAGATGCATGATGAATAGGTCCAAGGAGGTGACACTTCCTCTCTATCGGGCACTGTTCAGACTGCAGTTGGAGTACTGCATGCAATTCTGGGTGCCACACTTCAAGAAGGATGCGGATAACCTGGAGAGGGTCCAGAGAAGGGCCACTCGTATGGTTAAGGGCCTGCAGACCAAGCCCTACGAGGAGAGACTAGAGAAACTGGACCTTTTCAGCCTCCGCAAGAGAAGGTTGAGAGGCGACCTTGTGGCTGCCTATAAGTTCATCACGGGGGCACAGAAGGGAATTGGTGAGGTTTTATTCACCAAGGCGCCCCCCGGGGGTTACAAGAAACAATGGCCACAAGCTAGCAGAGAGCAGATTTAGACTGGACATTAGGAAGAACTTCTTCACAGTTCGAGTGGCCAAGGTCTGGAACGGGCTCCCAAGGGAGGTGGTGCTCTCCCATACCCTGGGGGTCTTCAAGAGGAGGTTAGATGAGTATCTAGCTGGGGTCATCTAGACCCAGCACTCTTTCCTGCTTATGCAGGGGGTCGAACTCGATGATCTATTGAGGTCCCTTCCGACCCTAACATCTATGAAATAAAAAGGGAAGCAACTGAGATTTTTCTAGAGAAATAAAGGGAGATGCATTTATTTTACTCTAAATAGCCTTGATCAAACTGATAAAATAATTTAGTCCTATATTCAAAGATAATATGAGATGTATGAACAAAAGCTAGCGTCTCTTCTGAAATTGTGCCATAGTCCAACAATGGTAGATGTACACTAAAACTTTCAATTGTCTTTCTCAGTTGCTGGGTACCCAGTTCCAGCCTGATTTTCAGAGATGCCTAATGGCCTTCCCTTAGATACAGTAAAAGACAACTGTTGCTTTCAGTTGCTGCTAGAAAGGTAGGGAAGCTGAGCTTTGTTGTAAGTTACCCATAGGATGGAGAAGGATGAGCCTCTTGCCATAATTGTTCAAGGGACATGGTGAGGGAAATGAGGGACCTCGTGAAAGACCATAGTCCTGCATTCAGGCAATCCCAGATGGTGTGGAGTAGGTGAGCAGTATAAAAAGCCAGGTTCAGAGCTGAAACAAATTACTAATACAATAATTATGAGGATCCATATACTCCAGTCTGTTCCTCAAGTTTCATATGATGGAATTGTGTGCAAAATTGCTAACCAGAAAATTCAGAAGCTTTTTATGGTCTTGGTACCCTGCACATTATCAACACAGCATGCACACTTCACCACATCACTTGCCAGTCACTTAGGTTAGAAAACCACACCACCTTGCCTTGCAAGGATGGATTGGAAAAGGGAAACTAGTGCAGCTGTGTCATTGATAGATCCTTTCTAAAGATCACAGTTCATCTTGCTCCTCCTTACAGTCACCTAGAGCTATCATATCACTGCTATAGCTCTCAGTGCAGCCCAGGTTGCTGTGTCTGACAGTAGGCCTGAGGAAAACTGCTTAATGAGCAGTCAGTGTGAGCTTTGGCTACAACAGAGGTAGTTCATTAGTATGAGAGACTGCACAGCCTAGAGAGTAAACCAGGGACTAAGAGCAAGGGGCTAATCCCATCTCAAAAACAGATTCTTTCTGTGGCCCTTGTCAGCTCACATAGCCCAGCATTTTTAAAAATGGATGCCTAACATTAATCATCTAAGCCAAAAAGGGCTGATTACTGCCAGTCCCCACTGATTACAGAGGGAAGTGTGAGTGCTCTGCACTTCTGAAAATCAGACCAGCTGTGTTAAGCAGCTGAATATGAGTTAAAAATATCTATCTACCATGTTCAAAGTAAGACAACATTGGACTTCCCCTCACTGTGCTTCTGTTCTCAATTCTATGGCAGAGCATAGTGTTAAACTCCGACTCCATGTGGCGCCAACGACTAGGGAGATGACGGTCCAATTACCCATGGATTCTGTTACTCATTAGCCAGAGCAGAATGGGGAGCAAACACCAGCACACATTGCTCCCAACAGCTTTATTCGAAATAGAGACAGCTTCAGACAAGGGCCTCATGCTATAAGAGATGGGGTCCTGCCCCAAACAATAGGTTCATCCTACATTTATACACTTTGATTTATACTCATTAATATTCACTCCACCTTTTGTTCCACCCATTTCTCCTCCCATCTCAAGTTTCGTCTTTGTTTACTGTTTGCTTCATTAGCATGGAATTGCCTATGTATTTCCTTCATTTACATGTGTTTTTGCTATAAGCGCATGTCTAAGACCTTGACTCCTGCTCTTTGGTCAATGGGCAGACTTTGACCAAAACCTGGAAGCTTCTGGAGGCTTCTTCACCAATCATCATTCACCTTTTTGCATATGTTCATCTCAGATTCTGTTACCAAGTACGTGTTGTTTTCCACATTACAGTCTGTTTTTCTGTCCCATGATGTACCATCTTCCACCCTTTTTGGTCCCCTGTATCTTATCTCATTCCTCACTAGCTGGTTCACAGGACACAGGCTGACACAGATTTACTTGCTGCTTTTCCCTCAGAAAAGTGGTTGACACAGTTAAGATGGTTAGTTAGCATAACCAAATGGCTGGCTTAGCATAAGCATTTATAATCTTGCAATATATTTTTAATATATCATTCTGCTATGGTTAGCAACTCTGCTAGGCCACAGGTCATGCCTTTTATTCAGCTGCAAATCCAGTGCTCCTCAGTAATCCAAATTATTGTCACCCTGACACATTAAATTCTGTAATGATCTAAGCAGTATTAATATTCAAGTCTTAAAGCAGCACTAATACCCAACTCACTATGCCTGGAGGCCTCTCAACCCCCAGAATCTTACTTGGAAAAAAGTCTCTTGTAGAACTTTTCTGAATGTTGGCAGATCTATACAGGGCCCAAAACAAAGGAGCTAGCCTTGATGCTTTTGCTCATGCTGCATAAAACACTGAAGAGCATGAGGAGTAGGAACACTCGTTGCTGCTCTACTTCAGCAGTAGGAGCAGCAATGTACAGTGCTTCAGAGCTTACTGTACAGAACTATCCTGCATAAGGCTACCCAAGTAAACCAAAAGTGAGAATATAGGACCCAATTCAATTTCCTAAAAGGCAGCGGGATTCACTTCCGTGGAAGTTGGGGCAGGACCCGATAAGCTCTATCTGGAGGTAGATATTTTTGTACACTTTTCTAAGCTTTTGGTACCCCATTTTTATATCACTTTCTGTTTCTGTCCCCACAAGACTGATATATATTCTGGATATTCACATCTGAGCACATGGCATCCCAGTCCCCTCATCCTCATTCTCAGCATCAGGAAGGACATTCAGTGTAGTAAAAGTCATTGGGCTATTTTATAGAGTTTGGAATCTAAAACATTTGGCACATTTGTGTTCCTTCGTGCGCTGCTCAAATGATAAGCCAGACACACAGTGAGATATGAAAGTACTAAAGCAATGGTTTTCCTGGCCCTAGCACAGGTAATAATACCTCGGACCCTCCAGATAAAAAGCACTGGAGTTTTAACAGTAAGACAATACACATAAGGAGAAGATATTCAATTCATTTTGTTGGCTAGAAGCATGAAGCAAGCAGTATCTCTATCCCCTGGGACTCCTTATGAATGGGTAGACCTTGTCTCTTGCCAGAGCTTCAGACTGTCTTAACACATGATGATATTTCTGACAACAACTGAAAAACCTTAGAACTGACTCATTAAAATGCATGCAAATATTCAACAAAATCTTTACCTACTATTGTTTTCTCTTTAAAATGCAAATAATGCACAGCTTACCAGGTGAGCAGTTTAACAACCAAAACAAAATACATGAACATTTATAATAAAAATCTACTCTTTCTGAAAATAATTAGGATGGATAGCACAGGGGAAGAAAGAACTGATGGGTTTGAATATACATTTATGTGTGTAGTATTGTAGTTTATTTGCAGTCAAGTCAGAGACTATTTAGGTTGCCAAATTTAAAAGGATGCTTCTACATTCATTTTGAAAACTGCATTCCAAAATTATGTCTTCAGCTTTCCTCAATCATTCTTGTAGCTACTTAAAATTAAATGATAACACTACAAAGATTAACCACCACTTAAAAATTGCTATATTTTTCCAAGTCAAAGATTGCTCCATATGATGTTAATTATCATGACCCTAACTTAATCCTTGTATTGTATTAGATGGCATGAATTACTAGTAACCTGTTGAGATTGGCTCATCTCCAGTTTAAAAAAAGCTATGGCTTACCCTGGCACAATTTGTGGCTCATCACTGGTGTTGACATTAAGTCAATGAGGTTGTATGCATGTAAATGAGAACAGAATTTGGCTTACTGTCTCAGAACCTTCTAATTTATCAGATAGGTGGTTTATTGAAATATAACACTTCACTTCCACATAGTTTGGCATACAACAAATATTGTGGGATTACAGTGGCAATATTATGTATATGGAATATGCGTTCTTTTGCATCACAGTAAATTATGATAGATTGCTTTGACAATTTTGTAATGGACAAAGGAAAGTAGAAGCTTGGTTGTTTAATGGGTTGGGGTGGGGGGCGGGGCGGGTTCAGTCAATCCCAAAAATGCTATTTTCAGATTTTGCATATATCTCTATTATTTTTAGAATCCAATTAAGAATGTGTCCATCAGTATCATGTATGAGACCTGGACTCTGCAAAGACTATACAAAAAAACACATGCTTAACTTTAAACATGAGTTTGACTGAATTTAGTGGAACTATTTGAGTGTTTAACTCCTGATCCTGGTTAAAGAAGCTTAAAGACATGCTGACCTTTAGAGTATGTCTACACTGCAGTTACTACAGTAATAGCAATTCTTGCCAACATGCCCTAGCAGGCTTTAACATAAGCAATAGCTTGGGTATTATTATGTTTTTGCCATATATAGCCAAGTTAGTAGTAACACTGTTCCTGGAGAAGTAGCAGCAGAACAGGACTTCAGAATCCAAAAGAGTATTTCCAACAACCACAAAATAAATAAGGTAACTAAGAACTAAATTGTTGCAAGATTAAATCATAACCAGAACTAACATGGGCCTAAGTGCATGCTTCTCAAGAGCTTTTTAAGCTACAAACAAGAAATAGGTAACCTCTTAAAATTGACACCTATAATACACTTTTTTTCTCAAGACAGCACAGGGAGTGCTAGCAGTGAAGTGACCTCAGCACAGAACTGAGCATCAGCTGCAAAACTTCCCTGGAAACTAAGGTACATTTTCAAGTGGCATTGGCTAAGATGAATGCTACCACAGGTGCGCAGCCAACAAAACCTAAGCTAGCTAGTCTAAAGCTAGCTCTAATATAGTTAACAACCTTCAGGACTGCTGTGCAGACATATCCTAAGATCCTACTCCTAGAAGCACATAAACATGTGTTTAAAGTTATTTTAAATTAAACAGAAAAGCCTCAAAGAGCCATTTTAGGAAATCAGAATGAATTTGATGCCAGCTGACATTTGTAAAAGAATCCTGGATTATTTTTTATTTATAAATCATCCAAAAGCAAATAAGTATAAGCAAGCAAAATTAAATATCATGCTTTTATAATTGATAGCCAAGAGCTGTACCAAGGTTTCTGTGAGCCTTAGGACCATGGTGTTTGAGAGCTTGGAAGGCAGGATCAGGCCTCCCTTCTCCCGTTCTCTCTCTCAAATCAACGTAATGGACTCTTTAAATCTGGGAGAATGTAACAGAGGCAGCCCTACAGGAGTCATCTTGGATTCTCACAAAAGAATGCAGCATATTTTCTTTTCTACCTACTAAATATTTTGGATTTTCTTTTTTTCTTTTGGGTTCTGACCCCCAATTCTTTCAACTAATTGTGTATTGTTTTAGCTCTTTGGATTGTTTGTGATTGGATGAGTCTTTTCTTTTTAAGCATTTTTGGTAATTCAGCATTGATAGGAAAGGAAAACATTGATGTGGGGTGGTGGGGACCACTCTCAAAACTATCTTTTGTTATGTCAAAATGTGCACTTGAGATGGTACAGAATATCCCATAGTTCTTTAAACACATCATTCCCTAGCAGCTCTTCTGAGAGTGAATATAAGTGTGTTCTTTTTTTAAGATATATGTATGGTTTATCCTGTGGTTGGGGTAAATTTTAGGTGTGGGTTTACGTACCCTGATTTCTTAGCATGACGTTTTGTACCCATGAAAAGTCTTATTGAAGTTGATTGGACTCTGTTCAGGTTCAAAATTAGGGCAAAAATGTGTCTGGCATTGAGCTACTAGTTGACAAACTTTGTGGTGGTGAGTATAGCTTAACGGCTGATAATTTATGGTTTTGTATTTCTTACAAAAGGAGTGCAGTCTAATATAATCCCTTCCATGCTCATGATAGTAAGTATAAGGAAAATACTCTTTTTATTTAATTCAGTTTAAGTCAGACTGAAATTTTAATTGCTCACTTGTGTCTTGATTTGGCAGAATCTTTTGTTGTACAAATTTAGTTTAGGTTTCTTTCTTTAATTGTTTTAATGCAAATGTATTCTAGCAACTTGCAATGCAAAGACATCTCCAGAAAGTCAAATAAAATCAACAAAGTAGCAAGTAACAAAATGAATGTATGCCTTGTCCTTTTTGTTGTAAATTTATTGCAGAAAGGAATTGTCTCTGATGAGCAGCAACAAAAAGGCATGTTTATTAAAGGCTTCAGTTGTTAAGCTCCCAGTAGGAAGAGGGTACTGAAAAGCACATTTTTTTCTAAAAATGTTTCTGGTTTTCTTTGTCTAACCAAGAGGAAAGTCTAATGGTGTGTTTTTAAAAGGGTAGTTGAATAAGGATGCATCTCTGATAGGTTTCATTTGCCTAAGTCAGGGCTATCCAGCTTCTAAGCACCCAAGGGCCTCACTAGTGGGGTGCATCAGATGTACCACATGGACATTCCCCCCACACACCACTGCACTGTGCACCTGCGTGGGCACATCCCTCCCCCCTAGCTGCTGTGCTGTACAGGTGCAACCCCCCACTCCCAGGAGTGGCCCTGGAGACAGCCTCAGCTCCCTGGACTGCCCCACCCCTGGGGCAAAGGCAGGAAGCAGCACCCAGAGGAGGGAGGGCAGAGCCTGGAGACAATGCCAGGTGGGAGCCCAGGGGCCACAACTTAACCCCTCACAGGCTGCCAGTTGGACAGCCCTGGCCTAAATTAAACCTCAGCCAAAATCTTTGTTATTCCTTTTAGCTGACTATTAAGAAAGCAATGTGGGAGGTATATAAAGAATTGCCTTCTCTTTTACTTAGGCTTGCTAGTTTGGGGTCCATTCCAAAGCACAGTTCAGTGGTATGCTGTGGCTTATAGGGCTCCTATACACATGCAGGGAGGCTGCTCTGCTGCACTGTAATTACATGCAAGGTACATGAGGTACATGCAAGTACCTCATTAGATAAACTTCTTAATCTAGCTTTTGGAAGTGAACTCAGTGCTGTCCTTCTCAATAAAAGTCTTATAGTGACTCTGGAAGGAATATTCACTGGATCAGAGGCAGAAGAATAACTGCCCTGAAGACCCCTCATTCTGAAGAAATAACCTAGGAGCATAACTGCAGTAAGTAGGTGTGTCTAAATGGAAAGAGAACACAAAGAAAAGACGGTTAATGCACTGGACTGTGACTTGGGAGCTGAGTCACCCTTGACACCTCATTTAATTTCATAGATTTCATAGACATTAGGGCTGGAAGAGACCTCAGAAGATCATCAAGTCCAGCCCCCTGCCCAAAGGGCAGGAAGTCAGCCGGGTTCATAGGATCCCAGCAAGATGAGCATCCAGTTTGCTCTTGAAGGTGTTCAATGTAGGCGCTTGAACCACCTCCGGTGGCAGGCTGTTCCAGACCTTGGGGGCTCGGACAGTGAAGAAATTCTTCCTTATGTCCAGCCTGAAACGGTCTTGTAGTAGTTTATGACCATTCAACCTAGTCGTCATCCCTTGGGGCGCTCTGGTAAACAAATGTTCTCCCAGATACTGGTGGTCACCCCTGATAAACTTATAGGTGGCCATCAGATCACCCCTGAGCCTGCGCTTTTCCAGGCTAAAGAGCCCCAGGGCTCTCAGCCTGTCATCATAGGGTCTGCTTCCCTGACCTCTGATCATGCGCGTGGCTCTTCTCTGGACTCTCTCAAGCTTCTCCACATCCTTTTTGAATTGTGGAGCCCAAAACTGGACGCAGTACTCCAGCTGCGGCCTCACTAAGGCCGAGTACAAGGGGAGAATGACATCCTGGGATTTGCTTGAGAAGCATCTATGGATGCAAGCCAGCGTTTTGGTCGCTTTACTAGCCGCAGCATCGCACTGCAGGCAAATGTTCATCTTGTGGTCAATGATGACCCCCAAGTCTCTTTCTTCCATAGTGCTAACCAACATAGCACTGCCGAGCCTATAAGGATGCTGCGGGTTTTTCTTCCCAAGGTGGAGAACCTTGCATTTATCGGCATTGAACACCATCAGATTCTCGTCCGCCCACTTGCTGAGCCCCTGTCCAGGTCAGCCTGGATCACCCGCCTGTCTTCTGGTGTGGATGCTTTTCCCCAAAGTTTGGTGTCATCAGCAAACTTGGCCAGTCCACTTCTGACTCGTGTCCACATCATTAATGAAGATGTTGAACAGTATGGGTCCAAGGACAGAGCCTTGGGGGACCCCACTGGTCACAGGACACCACGATGAGTGACTTCCATCAATTACTGCTTTGTACTTCTGTTCCCCATCAGGACAGCAAAGAATAGCATTTTTTCCAGCTCCTAGTGGGTAGTGAGAATGAAGTCAGTGCAGCCTGTAAAGCACCTCATGGCTTAGCAATGTACCCCATATGAATACTTCAACAGTAAAAATGAATTTAAATTTGATTTTATTTTTTCCCTTTTTGATTGAGGCAATGGCGGAGCCACCATTTGAAAGCCAAACTCTTAATAATGAGACCTATGTGCTACCTTGAATATGGACATACTTCAGCACATGTTAAGCAATTTCTTCATCTAAGGTAAGGCTTCACCTGTTCTGCGGGAGGGAAAAAGTCCTTAGGACATGCATATAGTGAAGGGTTAAAAACAACAGGGTTAAAAACCCTGTTCAGCAGGGTTAAAAACAAGATTGCCAAGTCTCCACTGGGATCTTACTATAGCTAACTGTCCCAGTATAAAATGTATCTTTCATGGCAGCAAAGACTGGACCAAAATTGCTGAAGCCCAGTCAAGTGTTTGCTTGTGCAAATGTGGTTTGCTGAATGAGGATAAATGTAAACACATGATTACGTGGAGGCCAGTGGGACTTCAGCATGTGCTTCAAAGTTGAGTGTGTCTTGGCCTCTCTTTCCTTTTGGATTGCCATATTTAAAATGAAGATAAGACTTACTTCTCAAGGGTATTTTGGCAATAAAGTTGTGTTTACAGCATGATGAGAGGTAAATGAAAGGCGGTATATTGTGGCAAAATCTCATTTTAACCTATTGGACTCTCATATCACTTACCTGTCAAATACTTTCCGTGCAGGATTCTCAACTTTTGCACATAGACTGATCTAATCTTTATTAAAGTTTTAGTGAGGATTACTGAAAGAAGTGCTTTCTCATTTTCTTTCTGTAATTGTAATTGCTGGTTTGATGGCACATATACTGTTATACCCTAGCTTTCCACATAAATTAAGTTGGGGACAGTCTTTCAGGTACTTGCCTGGACTAGAGAAAACCAGTGCTTTTGGATATCATGTATGATCATCAGTTTGACAGAGATCCTATTGTGGATTATTTTGTAAGGTACAAGCAATTTGCTGGTAGCTGTTAGTTTTGTGGGATTTCAGCAGTAGTGTAAAACTTCAGAGATGGGGATACATGGTCTCATGAAGAGAAGAAAGTCCAGCATTATGTTCTGGAAGACCACTGATGAAGGAGCTTAATTGTAAGCTGAAAAGGGAGAAGTGGATAATAGCCCTCAGATAATGGGATTTCAGCCCTCCTTCCTTAAAAAAAGGAAACATTTAACCAACACTGCTTTTAATATGTGCCTTCTGATGCATTGCTTTTCTGCTTCAGAGATCTAACTAAGCATCTTTGTTCTGGCCTGCTTAAAAAAAAAAAGATGTGTCTGTTGCTGGAGAAGTATAATGAAGGTCTTAACAATGACTCAGTATATTCCATAGACCTTAAAGAGGCATTGTAGCTATACCCTACAGGATGCTTCATGGAATTTTCACTAATTTGTGAAATTTATGGCTGTGTCATATTTGTTTCACCACAAAAGTAATGCATATTAAATATATAATTTAATATTATAGAAAAGTGAAGCAAGACTGTGTCTTGTATATGATGTGACTACTAATCTCAGAAATGACTAAAGATTTCATGTCCCACTGTGTCTGGGACTCACATTTAAGGCATCTCTATCTGTCTTCATGGTGCTAACCCTTTTCAAAGCAAGCATAATTGATGGCAGTCAAGTGCGGTTTTTGACTTGGACACAGTTTATTAATGGTGAGGGGCACCATCAAAACATGTAGTCTATTGTTTAAAGACACAAAATACTTCTTTGTTCTCTCCCTACCATTCTGTAGGTATGTGTGTTTGTGTGTTGCTTTTGCCTTCTCTTATCTTTAAATAAGTGAATCTTGAAGACAACTTTCTAGAATCAGCAGCAGCCTAGATACAACTGCTCGCATGCCGATATTATGATTAATAATGGCCTCCCATTCCTTCCAGAGAAAATACCTTTTTCCATATACATTAAAATCCTGAGTGAAGTGAATTTTGCCAGGCTGAAATTCAAACTGGACAGCTAAAGGTATGAAGGGAGATATGTGTAGCAGTAGAAATACAAGAAAAGCAGGTAACAGCGTCCAGTCAGCTACATTGCTTGCAAGACAGCATGGTGAAGATTCCACATGGATTACACTCAGCAGAACTGGGTAATCACTGCTGACAATGGTGAAGGTAGGACAAACGGGAGCCACTGCAATATAGAGAGGTTGTCATGTTTGTGAGAGTTGTAAACTCATTGAAGTACACTTGCGGCTCTGTGTGCTTGTTATATTTTGTTATTCTGTCCCTAAACACACTTTTCAGCAGACAGTAGTACAACAGGAGGTTACCTTAGCCCATGTTAATGCTGGAACAAATGGCAGTGTAGGGTTGTTTGAATTCCCTCCTTATGAATGTTCAGGGAGTATGCCAATTTCATCATTTTCTCTGTCCCTACACCTCCTTTCTCACTTGACAAGTTGTCTTTACCCTGATGAATAAACCCTGCAACTCACTCAGGCTGGGAGGCCTACTACTCACTCTAAATAGCAGCAGTATAACAATACAGTAAAATTCTACAATATACCACGTTACTGTTTCTAGTACCGGTACCTATTTATCCCTTTGTTTTAACTAGCCATGTGTTGGACTCTACATTTCCAAGATTCTCCTCTTTCTATATAGTAACGTGCACTTCTAACTATGTTCTGAATATTTGCAAATAGTTTTCAAGACCCTGAGCTATACCCTTCCCTTTTCCTTATCCCTAAATTCTAGTGCAAATCAAAGGTGGTTAGCTATGTTAGTCTTAAGTCAGGCAGAAAGTAGGGCAAGATAGCTGCTTAGACATGAGCTAATTTAGTGCCTAAGGTGTTACCCCACCCTACCATCTTCCAGTTAAGAACCACTACTTTAGTGTCATGGGACATCACAAAAAATGTTTATTGTGCAAATTCAAAACTGGGAAAAGGAAATACTTTGCACACACCATCTAATTAGACTGGGAACTTGTTGTCATAGAAAGTTGCAAGGAAAACATGATGCAAAAAAGGAATTTAGTATTTGTAAAGACGTAATCAGAGGTATAAGAAGTGTTGGACAGAACATTTCATGTCATGCTTCAAGATTTCGTAGGATCATACAATAGCAAATCTGGAGGGGACCTCCAAAGTTATGTAGTCTGGCCTTCTGCTTGGGGCAAGAACCTCCCTTAATAGACCATCCTAGCTAAGTATCTGTCCAACCTGCTCTTGAAAACTTACAAAGATGAAGATTCCACAACTTTTCTAAGTAGCCTGTTCTAATGCTTGACCACCCTTCTGGTGATCATTAAGTTCATCCTAATCTCCAACCTAAATTTCCCCTGCTGCACCTTGAGGTCATTACTTCTATTCCTGACCCCTATGACCACAAAGGAAAGCCCATCTCTATCTACTCTATAACCACCCTTCAGATATTTGAAGACTATTATCATTATCAAATCCTGCTCAGTCTTCCCTTCTCCAGACTAAGTAACCCTATTTTTTCAGCCTTTCCTCTTAAGTCTTGCTTTCCAGGCCCCTAATCATTTTTGTTGCTGTATGCTAAAATCTTTTTAAACTGCCCGCGTCCTTCTTGAGGTGCAGGGCCCAAAACTGAACTCAGTACTCCAAATGAGGCCTCATAAGTACTGAAGGAGGGCATGTGTACACATCACCGTACAACAGTGTTACTATGGTACTGTGCTTTAATACTTCCTTTTGGAAGTATGAAAGCATAGTGCAGTACAGGCAATTACTGTGCCATGCAGGCAACACACACTTAGATTTCCCATCTACATCTCCATAGCAGTGCACTATATCCAGGGAGTGCACCACTATGGCAACATAGGTGGTGATCATGTGTAGACCTATATGATCTCTACATTGCTGTAGCATGCCATACAGCAACATAGTGTGTCGCTACATCACCATAGGGAGACATGCAGACACACCCAGAGGAGAGGGATCACTTCCCTTTATCTACAAGTGACACTGTTACCAGAGTTGCCCATTACTTTGGGGTGTGCTCATTTATTAGGGATAGGTTTCTAGGGTCTTGGTAATTCTGTCAATGTGCTGCTTGTGTTACTTGTGTTTCTATACGGAGCTGTAAGTCCTCACCCCCAATAGAGCTATCTTGCAGGACTCGGTTTCAATGGGGCTGGGTTCCTCCAGTCACCAAATCAGTCATATACACAAACACACACAAATTAACGTGACATGCCTGACCCGGCCGGGTTGATCAGCATGGACAGGCTGACACCCTCATATGCCAAGAATCAGTTCATCAGAGCAACAATAAACTGCAGTCAGACACAAGCACACAGGTTAACAGAATCCCTCTGAATCTGGCTGAGTGTCTAGCTGCCACCCTCATGGGCCAGCATTCAGTTCATAAGGGCACATCTGAGTCAAACTGGGTCAATCAGCCTGAATAAGCTGATCCCCTTATGTGTTTCAAACTCAGCACTTCCCAATCTTTGGCCTCTTGATGAGCAGACCCCACAGTATTTTGGGCTTCACGGGGATCTTTAGCTTAGGTAAAAGAAGCGTTGCTGCAGAGCACGGGAGGAAAGAGAAGAAGTGAAGGAAAAATATACCCAGTTACTACCAGTTTGACTATAAAAGTTATTTATTGCTAAGCATATGAAATATATAATGGTACTAGTAGTCATAGACATGCAAAAGAAAAAACAAAAACAAACAATTACAATACTACCCTAGTTTCACTAAGTATTTGGGGAAACTTAGCTCAAGCTTAACTAATACAGTTCAGGTTCAGAAATGTATGCCTAGAGTGAAAAGAGAGAGAGCGCGCTGGGATCTCACCAGTCCAAGGTACTCGGGCTGCAAAGCTGACAGGCACAGTCCATAGCACAATCCTTGAAGGGGAGACGATCTGTTCTTCCAGCGTCCCAAGAACAACAGGGGATGGTGTCAGCACACGAGTTTTTTCTTCTTGAAGCACACACACTGCTGCTTTCTACAGATTTTTATACCCTCAGTTCAGCTGCTTCGAAGCATCCTCAATAGTGTAAATCATTGTCTTTTCTATTGACAAGGGGTTATCTGTTTTGGAACATCTCAACAAACTGGTTGATAATCAGGAAACACATAAGGTTAGGGAGTAACCAGATACTTGGGAGCCAGCTTGAAATTCCTATGGATAGCAGATATACTGATGGGATATCTCATGGTTTCTTCAGAAACAATAGATAGCTTGCAGCATCAGGATTTTGGATTTTTACTTGTTGTGAGCAAGCCTCAGCTTAGCATGACTTTTCCAGATCTTACTATAGTCTTTTAACAGACTTAAGGCAATTATTGGGGTGCTCATAACCTTTTATGGAGAGGACTTCCACCAGTCATCTCGGGAAAAGTATGGCAACACCTGTGATTAGGGCTCCAACGGGCTGGACGCTGTGATGAACCCTTAACCATTGTTCAAATATTGCCTACACCCCCTCTGACTCGGTCTCTTGCCTCAGCATTCCCTAACCCAGCAACCGAGTTTTAGTCAATCAAGTTTAAATAGGCCTCCCATAGTGGGACCGGGGAATGTACGGCCCGAGATGCCTAGTAAACTTAAAGGTGTGTGTGTGTCTGGGGGGGAAAAGTCCTTTGTAAATGCAGATTAGAACTGGTCTGATAAATGCTGAGCTGGGTGTGTGTGAACATGGGTTGATTAACATTTGCAGCACAGATTCCCCAACATTCAGTGCTCCCCTGCTTCTCTGGTCCCAGAATTCACTGCAGTCTCTGCTTCAGGCTTTCTGTTCTCCATCTATCATGTAAATGAATGGTCATCTGGTTCCATCTCGGATGCAAATGAGACCTAGGGCAGTTGTTTCATTCTTGTCACCCTTATCTGGAGGGTCTTAGGCGTGTCTCTCACTGTATCTTAATCAGTTTCATTTATGTAGAGGAGGGGAGGGAGGGGGAATTCTTTGTGAGTCAGACAGACTGCATCCTGTGCCAGGGTTCCCAAGAACACACAGCTGAGACATAACAACACTCCCCTTAATACAACCCAGTATGCTGTTGGCTCTTTTTGCAACAGGGTACACTGTTGGCTAATGTTCAGCTTAGAATCTATTGTAACCTCATGTCCTTCTCTGAAATCCTGAAGCCTAGCCAGTCATTCCACAGTCTATAGCTGTTCACGCAATTATTCTGTCCTGAGTGCAGGACTTTGCACTTGTCCTTGTTGGATCTCATCGGATTGATTGAAAACCATTTCTCTAGTCTATTCAGGTCATTTTGGATCCTAGCTGTACTCTGCAGAGTATCTGCAATTTCACCCAGCTTTGTGTCATCCACAAATTTAAGCATGCACTCAATCTCATTACCAGATCATTAATGATGATAATAAGACATGAAAGATACTAAATTCTAAAAATATTTTAGTAAATGGAGACAAAACTGAGATCTTGTGTGATGGGACTGGTCATTCCAGAAATCCCTACTGTGTGAAGAGGAATACTAAAGTAGAATTGAGGAAAGAGGAGGAATGTGTGTAACTGTAGCCTGCCCTCAGCTACAGACACAGCTCCCAAAGAAATCAAATGAATTAGTATATGGCTTTACAAAGGCACACAATTTGACCATTCTCCTAGTGTCAGGCTTCAGGTTTAAATTAAGTTTGATTATAAAAGATTTTCCTACCCCCGATAGTTATGTGCAGTAGATCTTATCTTTGGGAAAAGAAGGTTTTTTTCTCTCTTTTAATAGTTGAATAACAGATGTTGCTGTTAATGAAATATCCAAGGATAAATAGAGCATGCATTACAATCGCCTGCATAGGATACCAAATGAGCAAAGCAAGTTCACTGCAGTGTTTTCAGTCATGCCTATCTATAGGCTTGGGAATGTTATGTTTCAACAAAACAGTCAGAATATAAAGCTATATTTAAAAGTCTGTCAAAAGATTTTCTAGGAAGCATTGATTTATTAAAAAAGAAAACAGTGGGAGAAAGAGAACTAAATGTGTCAATTTCACAGCAGATGAATGTTCCAGGATGTAATTTCACTCTGTTTTCATTAGCAAGTGCAGGTCTCATACTGACACATAGGACTCCTACCACCTAGTTATTAATGTTAATGATCAGGTTACTATACTTTTGAGTTTTCAGACGATAAGTAAGGTGGATCACTGCTTCTTTTCTTGAATGGGGATGCATAAAAAAATGATATAAATGAAATTAAAATCACCCCCAACTTCAACCCAAATCTAACCTTACTGAGTTTGGTAAACTTAAAAATAAATGCACACCTCAGCCTTTACTTGACCTATTTTTACTCAAAATCTTGTAAATGGACTAGTGGACCCAGTTAGGGTTACAAGTGTTATGAAAACACATGTCCCCAGTCAGACAGAATTAGGTAAGGTAACTAGTAGGGTGAAAGTGCTAGACTTTAGGAAAGCTGGTCTCAATGAACTCAGGCAATTAGTCAAGGACGCACTGCAGAGTAGGAGTTTTGAAGGGATGGGAGCCCAAGAAGGGTGGCTGTGCCTTAAGGAAACGATCCTTCGGGCACAAAGCAAGACGATCCCCGAGCGAGGCAAAAGAGGGAAAGGGGCCAGGAGGCTTCCCTGGCTGACCACAGAAATCCAGGGCAGCCTAAGGGCCAAAAGGGGAGCACTTAAGAAGTGGAAACAGGGAGAGATCACCAAAGACGAATATACCTCCTCTGCTCGTGCTTGTAGGGAGGCGGTTAGACGGGCCAAAGCTACCATGGAGCTGAGGGTGGCAACCCAAGTACAAGACAACAAGAAATTGTTTTCTAGATATACAGGGAGTAAAAGGAAGACCCAGGGAGGAATAGGACCCCTGCTAAATGGGCAGAAACAATTGGTGACGGACAGAGGGGACAAGGCTGAACTCCTCAACGAGTTCTTTGTCTCAGTGTTCCTAAGTGAGGGACACGACAAGTCTCTCACTGGGGTTGGGGAGAGGCAGCAGCAAGGCGCCAGATTTTCATGCATAGACCCTGAGATGGTGCAGAGTCACTTGGAAGAACTGGATGCCTTTAAGTCGGCAGGCCCGGATGAGCTCCATCCGAGGGTGCTGAAGGCACTGGCCAACATCATTGCAGAGACACTAGCAGGAATATTCGAACTCTCGTGGCACACGGGCCAAGTCCCGGAGGACTGGAAAAGGGCCAACGTGGTCCCCATTTTCAAAAAGGGGAGGAAGGAGGACCCGGGCAACTATAGGCCAGTCAGTCTCACCTCCATCCTTGGCAAAGTCTTTGAAAAAATTATCAAGGCTCACATTTGTGAGAGCCCGGCAGGACAAATTATGCTGAGGGGAAACCAGCACGGGTTCGTGGCAGGCAGATCGTGCCTGACCAATCTAGTCTCTTTTTATGACCAGGTTACAAAACGCCTGGACACAGGAGGAGAGGTGGATGTCGTATACTTAGACTTCAGGAAGGCCTTCGATATGGTATCCCACCCCATACTGATGAACAAGTTAAGAGGCTGTGACTTGGATGACTACCGGTGGGTGGCGAATTGGCTAGAGGGTCGCACCCAGAGAGTCGTGGTAGGTGGGTCGGTTTCGACCTGGAAGGGTGTGGGCAGTGGGGTCCCGCAGGGCTCGGTCCTTGGACCGATACTCTTTAATGTCTTCATCAGTGACTTGGACGAGGGAGTGAAATGTACTCTGTCCAAGTTTGCAGATGACACAAAGCTATGGGGAGATGTGGACACGCCAGAGGGCAGGGAACAGCTGCAAGCAGACCTGGACAGGTTGGACAAGTGGGCAGAGAACAACAGAATGCAGTTCAACAAGAAGAAATGCAAAGTGCTGCACCTAGGGAGGAAAAATGTCCAGCACACCTACAGCCTAGGAAATGACCTGCTGGGTGGCACAGAGGTGGAAGGGGATCTTGGAGTCCTAGTGGACTCCAAGATGAACATGAGTCGGCAGTGTGACGAAGCCATCAAAAAAGCCAATGGCACTTTATCGTGCATCAGCAGATGCATGACGAATAGGTCCAAGGAGGTGATACTTCCCCTCTATCGGGCACTGGTCAGACCACAGTTGGAGTACTGCATGCAATTCTGGGTGCCACACTTCAAGAAGGATGCGGATAACCTGGAGAGGGTCCAGAGAAGGGCCACTCATATGGTTAAGGGCCTGCAGACCAAGCCCTACGAGGAGAGACTAGAGAAACTAGATCTTTTCAGCCTCCGCAAGAGAAGGTTGAGAGGCAACCTTGTGGCTGCCTATAAGTTCATCACGGGGGCACAGAAGGGAATTGGTGAGTATTTATTCACCAAGGCGCCCCCAGGGGTTACAAGAAACAATGGCCACAAGCTAGCAGAGAGCAGATTTAGATTGGACATTAGGAAGAACTTCTTCACAGTTCGAGTGGCCAAGGTCTGGAACGGGCTCCCAAGGGAGGTGGTGCTCTCGCCTACCCTGGGGGTCTTCAAGAGGATGTTAGATGAGCATCTAGCTGGGGTCATCTAGACCCAGCACTCTTTCCTGCTTATGCAGGGGGTCGGACTCGATGATCTGTTGAGGCCCCTTCCGACCCTAACATCTATGAATCTATGAATTAAACAGAAATGAGTGAACCCAGTCAGGCCACACAGGTTTATTGGCTCTTAAGGGATCTTCACTTACCCAGTAAAAAATGGAGGGCATTCCTGTGCCTGTGCATGCAGCTCCATTTTCAAATTTGGAATTTTGCCAAGCTAAAAGTAGGAAAGAGTGGGTGTGGGGGGAGGAGGGGGGTAGAACACAAGCGTGGGCAGATTCAAATATATCAAGGATAAAATAGGCTGCACAGGATGCAAAACTATGAAAATATGAAACCAACAAGTTCCCACCCCCTCATCCCTGTGACCACTCCCAAATTTCCATAAGCTCTAAAGCAGGGCTGAGCTAAATATGGCCCACAGGCCAAATCTGGCCCATCAGGCCATTCTATCCAGCCCACAGGGCCCCTATAAAATTTGGAAAATTAATATTTATCTGCCCCTGGCTGCCTGTCAAAGATAACAGGAGACAGGGGCAGTGGGACCCAGGGGAAGCTGGCAGGATCCAGCAGCAAGGCCTGCCTTGCCCTGTCCCCCCAGCTGGAAGCTTTTGTCTGGCAAAGGATTCTGGCCTGGGACTGTGGGGCCGTTCCTGCCTCCCTCCGCCACAGAGTTAAACTCAGATAAGAGTGGAGGGACTTGGAGGCAGGGGAGTACTATAGGTGATTGCCCTAGTCCTCAGGGTTGGGCTGGGCAGCTCCTGCTGAGTTCTGTGGTTGCAGCCATGCAGCCAGGAGCCATGTGGCAACCCTCCAGTCCTCTGGTACCAAGGCTGTTTTTAGTGATAGGTTGCATACGTCAGTTAACATTTCAGCAATTTCTGATCCGAGCTCCTTCAGGACCCTAAAGTGAATGCTATTGGGTCCTGGTGATTTGCTATTTTGGTTTATCATTTTCCTCTGTGACTGCATCTATTGAAATCTCAATTTGGGTCAGCTCCACTTGTCCCTACAGATGAATGGATCTGGTGTAGGAATTTCCTCAACATCTTCCACAGTGAAGATATATACAAAGATTGCATTTAGTTTCTAATCAATGGCCCTGTCATCCTTCCGTGCGCCTTTTACACCCCAGTCATCCAAAGGCCCAACTGACTCCCTGGCAGGGCTCCAGCTTCTTAAGTGCTTTAAAAAGTTTTTGTTGTTACCTTCTGTGCCTATAGCAAGTTTCTCCTCAAAGTCTCTTAGCTTATCTTACTACAGTTTTATATTTGATTTGCCACAGTTTATGCTCTTTTTTTTTCCTCATTAGGATTTGACTTCTACTTTCTGAAAGAATCATTTTTTCTGCTTATTGCCTCACAATTTTGCCATTAAACCATGATGGCTTTCTTTTGGTCTTCCCTTTTTGATTGGTGGCATGCATTTGCTCTGTGCCTCCACTATGGTATTCTTATGCAAACAGCAAGGGAACTGCTTGTTCTTCACCTGCTTAGAGGCCCCTTTTAACTTCTGACTAGCTTCCTCATTTTAGTGTAGTCTCCCTTTTTAAAGTTAAAGGCTACAGTGGTAGATTTTCCTCTAGTCTCCCCTTCCCTCCCCCCGCCCTTCATGGATGTCAAACCCAGTTGCATTGTGGCCACTAGTGAAGAGTAGCTCAGTAACATTTACCCTTTGCACCAGATCCTGTGCACTACTCAGCACTAGGTCAAGAATGGCCTTTCCTCCTGTAGGTTCCGAGACTAACTGCTCCAGGAAAGTTTTAAAACTTCAAGAAATTTGGTTTCTGCATCCCAGCCTGATGTTGGCTTGATCCACTCTATTTGCAGATAGTTGAAGTTGCCCATTGTTACTGTGTTTTCTTCTGTCACAGCCTATGTCATCTCCCTCAGCATTTCTAACTTGCTTCTGCCATCCTGGTGTAGGGGGTTAATTTTATATCCACAGATACTTTTTCCTACTGAAACCCAAAATTTCTATCCACCAAGTTCTATGGTACCTCTTTTATCAGTTGAAAAATCGACCTTATTTGATTCAATGGAGTCTTTGATGTAGAGAGCCACTCCCCCACCAATACGAGCTCTCTTTTCTGTAATTTGTATCCTGGTATCACAGCATCTGGTTGATTTTCCTCATTCCACCATGTTTCAATATTGTTATTTACTGCTAAGAATTCAGGTTCCTCCAACTTTGAGCTTAGGCTTCTTGCACTCATATAAAAGCCCCTGTACATTTTACTGTTGCTTGCTTGGCTTCTTCTGTGTGACTTCTTAATTAATAAAAGTATTTGCTTATGCTTATCTTCCTGATTCTTATCCCCATTTTTTATGGTTTCACCCCTATTGGGTATGTTAATTTGAATTGTGTGCTGTTCCAAACCTGTTGGCTTTCCCCCCAGTTTTTTAATATTATATGTCAGCAGTTTGGTACCATTTTGGCTCAAGTGGAGACCATCCCTCCTGTCATAGGTGAAGCATGGGGAAGGCACGGGGGAGCATGTGCCCCTCCAGATTTCTGTGCTGACAGTGGGGTGTGGGGCTGCACCCCAGCCAGAGCCAGGGTCTGGCAGCAACAGGGGTGGCTGCAGCACAGTTTCTGCACTGACAGCAGGGCACAGGACACAGGGTTGCAGCACAGCCAGAGCCAGCACCCAGCAGCAGTGGTGGCAGGGGTGGTGGCAGTGATGTGGAGTACATCCCCCTCAAAATCCTGGGAGTGGGGTTGTACCCAAGATTCAAACATGTTATATTAGACAGCTTCAGCTGCTAGAGATGTGTTATGACAGCAGCCTGCTGAGTGAGGACAAGTCAGTGAGGACAAGTAACTTGAATGCAAACCTTTACTATGAATCTAAGAGTGAATGTGACAACAGCAGACTGGAAGCTGAATGAAAAATAAGATGCAATGAGCAATGCTTACTACATCAATAAATGTAGTAAGCATTCTCATTTCCTGTACCCTGGGAAACCTCCAGGAGGTTTCCCAGAGTACAGGACAGTCAAGATGGCAGGCACTCGGGTGTCTTCTCTTCCTGCCCAGATTGTCAGGGTATTGCTTCTTTTACTGTCAGTTCTGCTACTACACATTCATAACATGTCTTAAAAAAAAAAGTCATCACCCTCAAATCACCTAAAGTTTAATAAGCTATCAAAGGGTAGATTGTTTAGTTATTGGCATTCTCATTATTTAGTTACTGTGGCAAAGCATGGGTAAAAGCTACACAGGTAATTAACTTTAATTCACCCAAACTGTCCCAGAATAACACCTTATCTGTCCATTATCCCATCCTAGCTGCCCTGCATTCAGTTAGCTCCAGCTAATTCAAAATCTAATTGAGGACTGGAAGCATGTTTTTGCAGGGCAGTATGTTGAACATAGGACTGGAAGGGACCACGTGTTTATTGAGTCTAATCCCCTGCTTTCACAGGCAACCATGTCCTATAATCAAAGTCATCAGTCTCCGTCTTCCATCCAGCTTGGGTTAGGTTTGCTTCTATCTTTCTAGAAGACTGTTCAAGATTTTCCAGCTTTAATTTATTCATGATCAGTCTGTAGTCATTTGTTCTTGTACCAACATTGTCCTTTAGCTTACATACCTCTTTGCCTTTTCTCTTCTTGCTGTTTACCTCTGACATAAAAAGGGAAAGCAGCCTTATACCCTCTCAAAGCTTTGGTTTACCAAGCTAAACAAGCCAGGTTTCTCTAGCCTTTTCTTAGAACACAGGCTTTCTATTTCCCTTGACTAACCTAAAAGTTGTTTTCTCCACCTATTCTAGTTTGAACTTGCTCTGAGCCTTTTTTAAACAGGTCTTTGGCTCTGTTTTTCCTATGTATAGTATGGCTTTTACTAGCTTCTACATTAGTAAGCAACAAAATAATCAGAGAGGAAGTTCATTTGGAGACACTTCCTGAGACAGACCCGTTTGATAAGTTAGATGATTGCAAGTTTTGCAACTTTTTTACTTATTTTTTTTTAGTATGGCTAATGAAATCAACCCTTTAGAGCTGATCTAGTGAAGAAATGGTAACATTGCTTTGTAGCTTTAAAAATATATATCCATTTGCTTGTTTTATAGTTCAGTATAATTATTTACTGTGATATTATCACATATTAAAACTAGAAAGCAAGTGCGTTTTCTCCTATAAAATTTAAGCACTGAATCTAAGCTTTCAACCAGAAACAAGAGTGAGTGCTTTTATCTGGATACATGATTATTCATTTATGGACCAGAGGATGAATGCATGATCCTATGCAGAGTTCTTATGCAAATGTGAATCAGTGCAGGTTTCAGACAACGTATTAAAAGATCCAGAATTTGGGTGCAATTTTCTCTTTCTAAAAATGAGTAATCACTGGAAATCACTGCTCAGTTAACGGCTCTGAGTTGCATCATAAGATCTTCTGTTTCTACTGAGTTAGAATACACACACTTTTTTTTGACTTGTTAATTCAGAAAATATAAAAAGGTGCTTGATCAGTGTGTATTATACAATGTGGCAAAAATAGCAGTAAAGGGCTAATGTTACAAATAAGTTTGGCAGTGATTCATCCCTCATGTCATTCCACTGAAGCAAAGTGTTCCTGGGATGAATTTAGTCCTGTTTTTATAATGATATCAATGCTAAATTAAAAAGATGAGAAGTAAGCAAGATTTGGTGGAAATCTTATAAAGATGCAAAGTCAGTAAAGGCCGGGCATAGATAATCTCTCAGAAATAATTATAGACTCCAAGTTTTGTGGACAGAGATTAAAATTAAAGGAATACTGGACAAAATTGAAATGGAAGGAAAAACCTTAACCCACTGCAGGTGCTAATATCATTCTGGGCAAAAGATGTAATTAGTATAGGCATTTTCAGGAACTAAAGCAAAACTGAGCTTTCACATAAAAATCTTGAGAGTTACTGCTGGATAACATAATGTTATCCTCAGCACCTAGACTGAAAGCAGCAAGTCTCTGAGCCCATTTATCTGCCAGGTTTTTTAGCATCCCTATCCAAAATATTGCATTTATGAGTCACCATTAAAAACTGTATGGGAAAACATTTAGAAAGTTGAGAACTAGTAAAATTAAGGTCATACATCAATTTTGACTCTGCCTCTTCATGTATGTGCATTCTAATCCATGTATATTAACTATTGGCATGTGTAGATGAAACGGGGGCCCTAAATTGAAACAGTGGGTTTTAAAAAACACTGCTTCAACTTAGGGCCGATTAGACCTCCGTGTTGTGCACACACCTTGCTGACTTACCTGCCACTCCAGCAGGGAGGGGTGGGCGAGCTGTCGGCAGGCAGAGTGGTTTCTTGGCTGTGTGCGTGGCTGGTGCTTCCCTCCATGGCAGCAGTGCCCCGCCAGGTGGCACCCGTCTGAAGGCACTGGGCTTGGGCAGTCCCAGGGAGCACCACAGTCACAAAGAGAAGCACCGGGCCCCCATGCAGCTCAGGCAGACAGACAGGCTGTAGGTGGACACCCTTTCTCAGGATTTGGTCCCCTAGATTTTTTCATGTGCTAAAGTGTACTCCCTTCAGTGTATGAGATGTGGTTTTCTTCACAGCACTGCTCACACATTCACAAGGCTATTCTAATATATTTCTGCAGAGTAATTTAGTATTTTAGCAATTAAGAGGGTACTTCTCAGTGATCTACCCATGCAAACTGTGGGAGATCTTGAAAAAAAAAATTCCTTCTTGTTCCAATATTGTTTTCTTCCATTTTAGCCCTTGCCCATGTTTAACTGCATCTGCAACAAAAAAACTCTTGTATTTTTTGAGGTTTTAGCAGCACAGTTCCTTTCTCTAGTAAAAATATAGTGTCATGTACTTTAGGCCCCAATTCAGCAAGGTACATAAGCACACATTTAACTGAAAGTGTATAGCTGCTCACTTGCTGAATCAGGGTTTTGAGTGCTCATTTATGTTCAGTAAAGTGAAAGGGTCTGCCCATCTTACACTACTAAAAAAATGTACTTTTTAAATACATGGTTAACTTGTAAAATTCATTGCCCTATGATTCCATTCACACAAAGGGACTGGAAAGATTTTAAATGATTAAACATGTCTAAAGGTAATGAGAGAAGGCATAGTGAGTTAGGCTATAGGTATGTTTTCTCTTTATTAATAGACAACAACAAGAAAAATATTGCCCTATGTGCAACTGTGCTGAGAAGTATGAAATAGAGTCAGTTACAGAGACGCACCTAATAAGCAGAATTTGCAAGCCCTTGTTAGACTTCTGCGTTTGGAAAGAAACAAACAAAACCTTCTAGCACTAAACTGCCATGCCATGAACTAAGGGTACGGGCTGGTTTAGGGCGCTGAGCATGATGAATCTGGAAGAGACCCAAATGCAAAGGAAGTCCTAGTAGGCACGGAAATTCAAAGACAGATGGAACGGAATGGACAGGAGCAGACTACAAGGAGTTAGATTAAAGAGAGGCAGCAGAAAGCAAAAAAAGATGGGAAGGATGCCCAAGAGGCAGGCAGACAGATGGAGTACTAACAGCAGCAGGGGATCTTTCTAGGAGAAGCAAGCGCTCTTGCACAAGGAAGAAGAGAGCAAAGTTGACATGAAGAATATGTTAGAGTTACCATTGCAATACTGCAGATCTTTGTTTACTAACTTTTTTAAAGGGCTTTGCTAAACCCACAAAGGTTGTAAGCAAACTTGGAACAGAAGTTAGAATAAACATGCAGCTCTATTAGAAAAATCAGTATTGATAGGAGATGCCTTCCTACCCCCCTCCATGTTGGCAATTTTTTTCTCTCCCTTAGGCTTTAAATCTACTTTAACTGGCTTAGCAGTATCAGAAGGGTTCGCACACCTTAGAACAAGAAAAACATCAAGATTTCCTCCCTTTTTTAATGTTCCTTTAACAACCCCCTTCTCATTGCTTGAAAATGTCATTCCAGCCAAAGGTTCCCCATAATTAAAGAGCAAACCTGTCCAACTAATTAGAAGTTTTCTCTTGCTCTAAGCATAGCTGTGGGCATAGAAGCATGGAGTTTAAAGCAAACCACACGGTAGTGGAAGCAATTGAATTATTTAAAATCAGTGTCTATTTTCTAAACCGTACTCTGTGGAAAAAACAAATAGCAAGATTACAAACACAATTAAAGTGAAAAAAAATACGGATTTTCCTCCTAAAAGGTGAGCAAAGTGGAAAAGGTAGACAAACCCTCTTTCATAGTACTGATAATACCCTAAAAATAGGGATTGGTCATGCCATTTTGGCTCCTGACTTGATTGCATAAATGCTAGACACAAATGGCTTGCTACCAAGAGGAACTTTTATATATGAACTTCCCAAAGGAGAAGTACTCCAGAGAAATCCTATTAAGATTTTTTTTGTTTAAAGCTATACAGGGATAGGCAGTGACCCTGGCATTCTTCTTTGTTTTGAAGGTGTCGCAGAGCACCTCAGTGCCTGCTCCTAGGGAGCAGAAACTGCCAGGGAGAGAGAGCCCTGGCAGAACATAGAGCACAGCTGTGGGTTGCCAGGGCAACTAATGTGAGTCAGCTGGGCAGAAGGGGGCAGGGCCTGGCCCTCATAAAGCCCAGGGCTGAGGCCAGGCTGGCAGTTCCCTGCCAGCAACCAGAGGGCCAGGAGTTCCTGCAGTTAGGATGTGGAGGGAATCCTAACAGCAAGTACTCCTGTGACTTGGAGCAATGTTGTTATAGCCATAGGGCGTGTGTTGAGTTATAGCCAGGAGGCTTGAGTTTGTTTGGTTGTGAGACTACACCAGTGGTTTGGGTGAGGCTATAGGGGTTGGAGGAGGCCTCATAGGGACCCACAGGGGGTGGGGCCCTAGCGCCAGTGAGGGCGCAGTATTCTCAGGGGGAACCCCAGTGGTATGGGAACCCTGGCGCCAGTGAAGGCGTAGCGCCAGTGAGGGCGCAGCTTGTGGTGTGCAGGGAGAGCCCCAGGAAGGGGGCATTACCGAGAAGCCCAGTGCGGGCGTAGCAGGCCCCAGGCGGGGGCGCTATTGCGAAGTTGTGTGCAGGGTACGTAGACCCCAGCCCCAGAGAGGGGCAGCTTTGAGACGCCCCAGTGAGGGCACAACGAGCCCCAGAGAGGGGGCCATATTATTAGGAAGCCCAGTAAGGGCACGATGAGCCCCAGAGAAGGGGCGGTGTTATTAGGAAGCCCAGGACGGGCACAGCAAGCCCTAGAGAGGGGGCAATATTATTAGGAGGCCCAGTGCGGGCGCGGTGAGCCTCTGAAGAACGGCTAGTGCTGCGGCAAACCCTGGAGCAGGGTAGAGTGCTGCGGTTGCCCCGGTGAGAGGGGGGGGCAGCATGGTATGCCCTGAAAGAAGGGGAGAGTAGCGCGGTGGGCCTGAGAGTAAGGGGGCGTCGCTGGGAAGTCTCCAGAGTGGGCACAGAGAGCCCCAGACAGGGCGGTATTTTAGAGGCCCGAGTGTGGGCGCAGGGAGAGCCCCAGGAAGGGGGCATTACCGAGAAGCCCAGCGCGGGCGTAGCAGGCCCCAGGCAGGGGCGCTATTGCGAAGGCCCCAGAGAGGGGCAGCATTACAAGGAGACCCCGAGTGGGCTCGGAGAGCCCAAGAGAGGGCAGCATAGCAGAGGAGGCCCGAGAGACGGGCAATATATATTTATAAAGAGACATACCAGCGTCTTTCCTATCAGCGAGGCTTGGGGCGTGGTATTAGGGGTTGGTAGGAGCCACACGTGGCCCATAAGGCTAGGGTGCCTGGGGAGCACCCATCAAACCGGGAGACCCCCAGGGGGTCCAGGAACACACGGGGACCGAGGTCCCAGCTAACATGCCCAAGGAGACGCAAGGCAGCCTCCCTAGTATATTTACCAGCAAGACATGGCGGGCGAGAATCGAGGGTGCCCTTGGGCCGAATTGGCACAGAGAGAGGGCCTAAGGAGATCACGGCCCTCCTGAAGGACCCCGCCATGACAGAAGGGATCGTGGTTACTTTCTTTTTTCTTGAGCACAGAAGAAACTGTTTAGTTTATTAAATGTTTTGTTTCTGTGATGAAAGGGGCCTTGAGTGTTGTACTACCTGCTGGGTGTGTAGCCCCTCCCCTCAACTCACCTGCCATGACTTCATGTTATTCTATAAAGAGAGAGGGTTCAATGGAGATCTTCTTCCTGGGAGGGCTTCCCCAGAAAACGGTATTACTCACAATTCAGGCACGATGTTCCCTGGGGCTCCGCCTCCCCTACACCCCGTCCACTCACCAACCGAATAGGCGTCAACACAATGGTGGTTCGGTCTTGCTGGCTCGACCACAGCTCACATCGAGGGGAAACCCACATCCGACTGGACTCAGTTGGTATTTGTCTGGCTGCCCCTCTTGCTTCGACGAGTAGCCTCCCTTCCTCGACGCTGGCAAGCTATATATGCATTACGTAGCGCCTACTGCAGTGCCTCTGAGTAGGGCGCTTTGTTCTTACGCCTCTTCTCTCTCTCTCTTTTTTTTTTTCTTTTTTTTTTTTTTTTTCAAAAATAGACCCTTGGGAAGGAGAGGGATGTGGAGCTGCCTCCTTTCCCCCAGCCTCCTACAGAGGGCTCAAATGCCTCTCCTGCTCTGCCTGCCGGTGCTGCACTGCTCCTGTCCAGTGCAGGAGCCTCAGCACATCTGGCGTGCTCCATGCCAGCACGCTCCCTCTCCAGCGCCTCCTCCGGCTCCTCTACCCCCCCGGGTTCTGGCAGTGTTTTTAAATATTCCCGCGGTGGCTGGAATGACTGCCACGATTGGTCCAGCTGTTCGCTGCCCAGGAAACCGCTGATTAAACAGCCAGTGTAACGCCGGTTTGTGCAGCCGCAACTGCGGTCCCTGCTCCAGCTCTGGCTGCCCAGCGGGAGGTAAGTTCCCCCCCCCAGGGGGGCTGTTTATGGGGTTTGGGACCCACAGGGACTACCCTCTCCCCTTCGGGAGCCTGTGGGGTGGCCTCGCCACCACAGGCCTCCCCCCTTAAGTTGCCTTGTGGCGTTTGGATGCCTCGTGCGGCTTCTTGCAAATCCTGATGCTCCTCTTCATGAATGTGGCGTGCTTCCTCCTCCGCCTGGTCTGGGCTTCCCCTTCTGGAAAGAAAATCAGCTACGAAATTATCTTTGTCTGGGCGGTGTATAATTGTAAACTTGAAGGGCTGCAATGCCAACACCCAGCGAGTGATCCGGGCGTTCACGCTTTGCTTCCGAGTTAACCATTGTAGTGGGGCATGATCCGCCACTACCATGAATTCTTGTCCCATCAGGTAATAATTAAAATACCTTATTGCCCAGCGTATTATCAGGCACTCCCTCTCAACCGTGGCATACCTGGTCTTGGTGCAACTGAGCTTCCGACTGGCAAAGACAATCGGGCGCTCTTCTTCCCCACATCTTTGAAGTAATACCTCCCCTAGGTCATGGCCTGACTCGTTTGTCTGTAAAATAAAAGGGGCATAAAAATTAGGGGTGTGCACTATGGTATCATGGTGTATCATCTCCTTCAATTCTTTGAAACTCCGTCTCATTTCTGGCTTCCATTTTAACAGCACTGCGGGCCCCCCTCCCAGCACATCTGTGAGGGATGCGGAGAGACTTGCAAAATGCGGTTTTAAACTGTGTATAATAATTAATGAGTCCCAAGAAGGAGTGTAGCTGTTTGCAGGTACGTGGTTCCTGAAATCGTCTTATGGCTTCGATCTTGTCAGTCAGGGGGCGTATTGTTCCCCTGCTTACCCAAAACCCTAGGTATGCCGTTTCTTGTCCTGCTAACTTGCATTTCTGGGGATTGGCGGTCAGACCCGCTGCTTGGAGTTCTCCCAGGGTGGCGATCAGGGCTTTAAGGTGCTGGTGCCAACTGGGAGTAAATATAATGATATCGTCGATATATGCTGCTGCATAGGATGTGTGTGGTGCAAGCAAGGCGTCCATCAGCCTCTGGAAGGTGGCCACTGCACCGTTTAGGCCAAAGGGCATCTGTATAAACTCGAGTAAACCCCAAGGGGTTCCAAAAGCAGTCTTGGCACTATCCACAGGGTACATCGGGGTTTGCCAGTACCCTTTGGCGAGGTCGAGAGTAGATATGTACCGTGCTTCACCGATCCTCTCAATGAGGTGGGTAACATGCGGCATAGGGAAGGCATTGAAGGTCGTCAAGGCATTTAGCTTCCTAAAGTCTATACACAGGCATAGTGACCTGTCAGGTTTGGCCACCAGCACAATGGGGATACCCCAAGGACTCAAGGATGGTCATATAATTCCCTGTCTCTGCATTTTCTCTATCTCCTGTCATATTTCCTGCTGCCAGCACTGGGGTATCGGCCTCCACCTTTCCCTAACCAGCGCACCAGGGGGAGTTCTGATCTCATGTTCAATTCCCAGCACTCGTCCCGGGGTTTCTTGGACTTAATAGAGGATTTTCGGGCAGCATTCCAACAGCTCCTGTTGCTGCCGGCTATCCAGCTCTTCACCCATTTGCACTGACTCTTCTCCTGTGGATTCACTTAACCCAGGGCAGGGCAGTCCCAGGTCTTCCCCCACCTCCTCTTCTTGTGCCATCCAGCCCTATGGAGTTTTCCACTCCTTAAGAAGGTTCACATAATAAATTTGGTTTTCCCGGTAGTGGCCCAGTTTGAGCAATTCATAATCTACCAGACCCACTTGTCAAACTACTCTAAATGGGCCTTGCCACATTGCGAGATACTTGCTTGAGGACGCCAGAAGCGACACCAAAACAATATATCCAGGCTGGAAGGTCTGGGTTCTTGTCTTCTTATTATAGTGGGTTTCTTGTTGCTCTTGGTTGGCCCTCAAATTTTGGCCAGTGATTTGTTGGGCCTTGGTGATCTGGTCCTGCAATTATTGGCGGTATCTTTCTGCAGATATTCCTAACCCTACTGGCCATTCCCATTCTTCCCTGATGACCTGTAATAGGGTCATCAGGGTTGTGGCCATATACTAACTGGAATGGGAAATACTGCGTCAACTCTTGGGGGGGCATCCCTCAAGGCAAACAACAATGGCGTTAAGATGGTATCCCACCTCCGTGGGTCTTCCTGTGAGCATCGCCTAAGCAACCACTTGATCATCCCATTTAAACTCTCCACTAGACCATTCGTCTGGGGACACTTCACCGATGTCTTCAACTGGGTAATGCCGAGGGTTTTACACAGAGCTTTCATCATGCCAGACATGAAATTCGTCCCCTAGTCAGTGAGTATTTCACGCGGTATGCTGACCCGCACTATCCGTTTAAGTAATTCTTCCATTACTCACGTTGCTGTAATAGACCTAAGTGGGACTGCCTCCAGGAACTGGGTTACATAATCCACTAAAACCAATATATATTGATAACCATTGTGAAACTTTGGGAGAGGGGCCACTATGTCCAGCCTGATTTGGAAGAACGGTGTCTCTATTATCGGCATGGGGTGCAATGATGCCCTAGGTGGCCTCCACTCCTGAGCCCTCTGGCACTCTGGGCAAGCGGCCCCCCAACTTTCCATGTCCTCTTGCAGACATGGCCAGAATAATTCTTGGACCAGCCTAGCCCAGGTCTTGGTGCATCCCTAATGGCCTCCCATTGGGGAGTCATGAGCCAATCTCCACATGGAGCGGTGGAGTGAAGATGGGACCACTAACTGTCTCCCTTTCGAGGTGCCCTCCTTGCCCCATTGGACCCGATATAATAACCCCCCGATTACCTCAAAGTCAGAATGGCTTTTGCAACGTTCCTTCCCTGGAGTCTTCGGTCCTTAGCTGCTGGAGTTCCGGGTCTCCTTGTTGGGCTTGACGGAACTGAGCTGCACTAACCACCCGCTCCAGGTTAATACTGCCTGATGCCACTTCCCTCTAATGAGATGATGGGTTTTCACCAGCCCAACCTTCTCCCCTCTGCAGCCACTTCCTTTCTTCCTCTGTAGCTCGCACGCGTTCAAGCACTGTGTAGAACAGTCCCCATTCTCTTCCGAGGATCATTTCACAGGCTAAGGCAGGTGCCAATCTGACCCACAGTTTGCAACAGAACTCCATCACCCTAAACAGCAGATAACAACTCCAAAAATGTATCTCTCCGCCCAGTATACACGTCATTGTTATGGGTCCGGCTTCTTTCCCCCCTGTCCGCGAGGCGAGATCTGCACAGAGTAGGGACTGGGAACACCCCGTATCCAGGGTTGCTCTGACTGCCTTGCCCCTGATCCAGGCAGTTCCCACAGGGCAGTTCCATCCTCCTTGTGTGATGAGCCCAAAACTACAATCCATGGGCTCTCCCCTCTCCGTCTCTTTGCCTCTCTCACGGGGCAGAGTATATACAGCTGGCCTATGGCCCAGTTCGTTCAGGCCCAAACCACATTCCTGGGAGATGTACACCATTCACCCACAGCGATAGCACACCACACCTCTTGATGCCCCTCTTCATGGACCAGCCCGCCTTTCCCCTTCACTCGCTGGGCTCTCCTTCAAGGCCCGTGGGCCTTGCCCATACCCTCTCTCACTTCCTGAGTTAGTGAAGGCCTCAGCCAGATGGAGGGCCTCCATGCTGGTCTGCGGTTGGTGTCTCCACACCCACCTCTGGGTGTCTTCTTCCTGTCACAACCCAAGGGTGTGATTTTTGTTTGTGTGCACTTCAGCACTGCTAAATTATTTCCTGCCACTCGTAGCTTTCTTTGCAGGGTGCATTTCTAGGTTGCAAAAAAGAAATGCACGGTGCAAGGAGTTCCCGCCATTCATATACAAATTTGTGTCCCACTATTGGCCAGTTCTAAATTATTCCCATGTGGCGGCTAGCGATTGGCTTGCTAGCCACATAAGAGGCTTGAGCGGTTTCCGCCCAAGTTGGAGATATCCAGAGGAGAACCCGTAAGCAAGGGGGGGACTCCGTAAACATCTTGAGGAGAACTCTAGGTGCACTGTGGAGCCTATTGGACCCAGCGCGTGTACCTTAGAGCTGGCTATAGGGGTCTGATCAGCCTCTCGCCTCTCCCCGTCGCCGCCTGATCCCTCGACGTACCCTTCCCTGCGCACAAGTTCCACGGAGCCTAGCAAACTTCGTGTGAGTGTATTCAGAGCTCTTTGTTCGAGTTACTTTCTTCGGCTGACACGATGGGCTTGCGGTTTAGAGCTTTCAACCGGATTGGGCTAGAAGGTTCACGGGAAGGAACTCTAGTCCACCTCTCTTCTTTTCTGTCTGTAACTGCAACTCAAGCAAGTTTTCCTGCCTGCACCGCGACCATCTTCGGTGTAAGTAAAATAATCTTAAATCAACCACTAAGCGTCCGTGCCTAATTCTAGCGTGCCGCCTGCCTTCCCTGACCCGGCGTGTCTGGGCTGCTGGCCACAGCCCGCCATGAAAAAGAAAACCCCCGAGGGCCTCGGACCGCTCCCACCCCACACACTTCCAAGCCCCAGAGAAACTGCTTTAATAAGATCTGGTCCATCACCCCCTCCTGGTCATACCGGCCAGCCGGAAACTATTTATTAAGCAAATCCCAAAGAGACTGAGACAAACCATGGGGCCGTTTAGCTTCTTTTGGTTTTCGTACTCGAAACACCTGTCTGTAACTTTCCGGGGAAATTTCCAGCCTATAGAGGATCGCCGCCTTGACAGCCTCATAATCTCAGGTGTCCTCCCTTGACAGGACCTGATAGATCAGGCCCAAGCCACCTATCACCAAGGCGCCTAGCTGATGGCCCCACTGACTGTGATCCAGCCCCGTCTGGACAGCGGTCCTCTCAAATGCTTCTATGTAAGCTTCGGGATCATCTTCCCATGTCATTTGGAGCATCTTGAATAGGGCAGCATTACGCTGCATCCACTCTTGCTAGTGTGCCCCTTGCAACTGTTGCACCTCCAGGCAACTGTTGCACCTCCAGCACTTGCCCTATGGCCTGAATAGCCTGTGTAAGTAGCTCTGCATGGGCTATCGCTGGCGGTTGCATCTCTGCTTGCCCCCGGGTCGGGATCTCTGTCCCGCTGATGCCAAAAAATTTCCCAGCCAATGCACCACTATGATGAAAGGGGCCTTGAGAGTTGTACTACCTGCTGGGTGTGTAGCCCCTCCCCTCAACTTTCCTACCATGACAATGTTATTCTACAAAGAGAGAGGGTTTAATGGAGATCTTCTTCCTGGGAGGGCTTCCCCAGGAAACGGTAGTACTCACAATTCAGGCACGATGTTCCATGGGGCTCTGCCTCCCCTACACCCCGTCCACTTGCCAACCAGATGGGCATCAACACAATGGTGGTTCGGTCTTGCTGGCTCGACCACAGCTCGCCTTGAAGGGAATCCCACATCTGAGTGGGCTCAGTTGGTATTTGTCCAGCTGCCCCTCCTGCTTCGATGAGTAGCCTCCCTTCCTCGACACTGGCAAGCTATATATGCGTAATGTAGTGCCTACTGCAGTGCCTCTGAGTAGGGCACTTTGTTCTTATGCCTCTTCTCTCTCTCTCTTTCTCTCTCTCTCTTTTGAAAAAAGAAAAAAAAAAAGAAATAGACCCCTGGGAAGGAGAGGGATGTGGAGCTGCCTCCTTTCCCCCGGCCTCCTACAGGGGGCTCAAATGCCTCTCCTGCTCTGCCTGCCTGTGCCGCACTGGCTGCACTGCTCCTGTCCAGTGCAGGACCCTCAGTGCATCTGGCATGCTCCACACCAGCGCGCTCCCTCTCAGGCTTCCTCTCTGGCTCCTCCTCCAGCTCCTCTACCCCCCGGGTTCCGGCGGGGTTTTTAAATCTTCCCACGGTGGCTGGAATGGCCGCCGCGATTGGTCCAGCTGTTCTCTGGCTGGAAAACAGCTGGTTAAACAGCTGGCATAATGCCGGCTCACATGGCCCTGGCCGCCGTCCCTGCTCCAGCTCTGGCTGCCCAGTGGGAGGTAAGTTTCTCGCACAGGGGGGCTGTTTATGGGATTTGGGGCCCACGGGGTCTACCCTCTCCCCTTTGGGAGCCTGTGGGGCCACCTCACCGGCACAGTCTACTTGGGCGGAAGCAGGTTGAGGGGGAGGGGGAAGTGACAGAGAACAAAATTATCCAAGGAAACTAGTAGCAGAGTTGAAAATGGTGAGGTCTGCCATACTCCAATATCTTCTGACCATGACTTCCATAACTTAACGCCACCTTTAAAAGTTCTGCTTTCTGTATTATCAATCTTTCCTATGTTTATTGACCAACTTATTGATCTAGTGCCACATAGCTGGCTGGATTTTTCAAGGAGGATTCTGAACATCCGGGCACAGATGTTGAACTCAGCTGTGTAGTCAGTGAGAGTGAAGGAAATGTGTTGTTGCATTTATCACCGGCTTGAGTTTCTCAATGTGTGACTTCATTTCTGGATCTTATTTGCAATAGCCAATCCTGGAGACTTTTGTACATAGATCAACAGCTTTGGAATTATATGTAGGGAGAGAAAAAGAAAGCATGTATGTGGAGAAAGGTGGGGGGAGGTTGTCTTCTTACTAGTCACAACTGAAAATGTGATTTGAGCAGCCAATCTCATGTCTGACCTTGCAGCCCTTACTGAAGGCAAATGTGTCTTTGCTTGAGGAGGAAATTGCATACAGGCCCACAGATGCTACCATCCACTGCATGGGATAAGATGGCTAGTGCTGCATTCTATGACTTCATCACTCCTCCTTCTACCTGCCTCTCCTGTGAGGACAGAGAGAAGACCAATGTGTAACTGTTCAAGTGAAGAAGGGGGAGAAGAGTATGATAGTTCCTTGTCTTCTTTCTACTCCCCAAAGCAGATCACCTTCCTACAGAGACATCCAGTAGGAAAGGAAGGTATGGAACATGAGCCCCAGATGATTTCATAGACTTCATAGACATTAGGGCTGGAAGGGACCTCGGAAGATCATCGAGTCCAGCCCCCTGCCCAAAGGGCAGGAAGTCAGCTGGGTTCATAGGATCCCAGCAAGATGAGCATCCAGTTTGCTCTTGAAGGTGTTCAATGTAGGCGCTTGAATCTTCCTTATGTCCAGCCTGAAACGGTCTTGTAGTAGTTTATGACCATTCGACCTAGTCGTCATCCCTTGGGGCGCTCTGGTGAACAAACGTTCCCCCAGATACTGGTGGTCACCCCTGATAAACTTATAGGTGGCCATCAGATCATCCCTGAGCCTGCGCCTTTCCAGGCTAAAGAGCCCCAGGGCTCTCAGCCTGTCATCGTAGGGTCTGCTTCCCTGACCTCTGATCATGTGTGTGGCTCTTCTCTGGACTCTCTCAAGCTTCTCCACATCCTTTTTGAATTGTGGAGCCCAAAACTGGACGCAGTACTCCAGCTGCAGCCTCACTAAGGCCAAGTACAAGAGGAGAATGATGTCCCGGGATTTGCTTGAGAAGCATCTATGGATGCAAGCCAGCGTTTTGGTCGCTTTACTAGCCGCAGCATCGCACTGCAGGCTCATGTTCATCTTGTGGTCAATGATGACCCCCAAGTCTCTTTCTTGCATAGTGTTAGCCAACATAGCACTGCCGAGCCTATAAGGATGCTGCGGGTTTTTCTTCTCAAGGTGGAGAACCTTGCATTTATTGGCATTGAACACCATCAGATTCTCGTCTGCCCACTTGCTGAGCCTGTCCAGGTCAGCCTGGATCACCTGCCTGTCTTCCGGTGTGGATGCTTTTCCCCAAAGTTTGGTGTCATCAGCAAACTTAGCCAGTCCGCTTCTGACTCCAGTGTCCACATCATTAATGAAGATGTTGAACAGTTTGGGTCCAAGGACAGAGCCTTGGGGGACCCCACTAGTCACAGGACACCACGATGAGTGACTTCCATCAATTACTACCCTCTGGGTCCGACCCCGGAGCCAGTTTTCCAGCCAGTGATGTGTCTCACTGCAGATGTTCAGAAGTTAGTGGAACTTTGATCTACTCTAGCTGAAGGTCTTGTCCATGATCTTGAAGAGGACCCCCTCCTTCCCTTCATCTAATGCTGTAGCTTCCTTATATTCAGCTTGAAAGATCCTGATGCTACCTCTGAGACACTGAAATGCCATGTAGCATAAAAAAACACATTTTTTTCCCCACCTAAGAGGACCTCACTGCATGCCACAGCTTGCTCTTGGCATCCCTGCTGGTCCCTTTGATTCCTATATGTAGTTATAGTTATCAGCCAACTATACATATGCTGTATGAGAGACACCATGTTTAATATCTGGCACCAGCAGTAGAGGCCTAGAACCCACTGCATTGAGAGAGCAATTCAAAGTAAATTTGTGTCCAAAATGCATTTACCTGAAGGCACATCGTGGTTCTGCACATAGGTTTAACTTTTGCAAATTTAGGTTTAAGCTCCCTTCTCTATCTTTTTAAGAATTTTTCTAGAAATTTTTGGGGAAACCTAAAAAGACTGATGTGCAACAGAGCTATCTTAAATCTATTAAGATCCTACCTCAGCTCCTTTAGCCTAGCTGTTAATAGCTGTGTTTTTGTCTAACCTTAGCATTCTGTCTGTTCTTTCATTGCTCTCCACTGATTTATCAGCGATTTGTGCCTCCCCATCATTTATATGTTCCTTGATTATTCTCCTGGCCTTCCAATAAACTACATAGGCATAAAACAGTGACCATAAAAGTTAGTGAGCCTGAGTGGGGAAACTGCAGAAGGAAATATGTGCAAGGGGCCAAAAGCAAGAACTAAAATATGAGAGTGCAGAAGGAAGGAAAAACTGTCTTGAGCTGTTGCTAAATGTTGTCCATGTTGCAGAAACCACTTAATGGTAGACAGAAGAAAAGTTGATGGGGGAAACTTTCAGGAATGACAGCAGATCTGGATGTCCAAGTTGAGACCCCTGAAAAGGATCTGTGACTTCAGAGAACAGGTGCCCAGTACTTTCTGAAAATCTAGGCACTTTAAATATGTCTCATGTTGGGTAACCAAATATTTAGACATCAAACATATTTAGGGGTACACCAATAGAGATTTTGGGGGCCGATACCGATAGCCGACTTTTAAGGAGTCATATCAGCTGATACCGATTCAATTTCCAATACAGCTGCATGCAGCTGGTAAGTCTATTGTAGTGGATGAGAAGGGGGGAGAGAAGGAGCATAGGGGGCACATCAAGGACTCTGCAATGAGGAAGGGTGTGGGGCAGGGGCTGGGGTTGGTGCTGCCTAGCTGGGGCAGGTTGGGCCGTGGGACAGAGCTCATCCGGGGGGCCTGGGGAGGGGGGAGGCAGTTCCTACTGCTGTACACACCATGGGAGGGCATGAGGGAGCATGGGACCCTGGAGCTGCGCAGGGGGGTGGGGCAGGGTGCTGCTGCAGGCTGGGGCCAGGGATTGACCAGGCTCTTCCTGGCACATGGAGGCTGTGCTTTGGGCTGCACTCCCAGTGTGTGGACACTGCGCTCGAGGCTGTGCTCAAGGTGGACAGTGGCGGTGTTGGGAGGGGCATTATGGGGGGTGCTGCAGCTACTCCAAATTTCACCATAGCCCCCTCCCAGTGCTGCTGCTGCCTGCCTCGAGTGCAGTCCCATGCACTGGGAGCATGGCCCCAAATGCAGTCCCCATGTGCTGAAAAAAGCCTGGTGCAGCCCCAGCCTGCAGCAGCATCCTGTCCCCTCCCTCCCCACGCAGATCTGGGGAAACATGCACCCCCTACCCCTCCCTCACTGCAGGAGCCTTGATTTCCCAGGGTGCACATAGTGGCAGGTGCACCCCCCACCACCACGTCCCCTGGATGAGCCACAGCTTAGTCCTGTGCCTCGCCCCACCCCAGCTAGGCAGTGCCAGGCCCTGCTCCACTCCCTCCCTCACTGCAGGTGGTGTTGGTCTGCCCCCCCATGTCCCTTTCCTCCCTTTCCACCACAACAAACGTACCAGCTGCACACAGCTCTCCACGCTGATGGGCTGTGCTCCTTGCTGCCTGCATGCTGTGCTGCAGCTGCGCATACTCACACGCAGTTATTGGGCAGATTATTGGCCACATCAAGCCAATTTCCGATACAATCAATCCTCTTTATATCAGTGCCAATCCAATATCAGACTGATATATCAGTGCACCTCTAAAAATATTAGTTACTGGGGCTGTGCAAAGCTTCAGTCCCTGATTCGATTTGGCAGAGATTCAGCCTGATTCTGTGGCTGAATCTCCTAATCCAAATTGAATCAAAGGACCCTTTAGTCTCTCCAAATTGAATTGGAACCCTCTGAATCGATTCAGAGAGATTTGGAAAGATTCAGAGATTCAGACATAGAGACAGCTTTAAATGTTTTTTCTACATACCTCTAGGTAACAGGGCTCATGAGTGCTGCAATGCTGGGGCACATGGAGTGTCCCACAGAAGCATTGGTGGCTCCCCAGCAATCTTGGCAGCAGACCCAAAGTGGACCAGAAGCTCAGCAACTGCTGCCTCCTGGGTCTGGGGGGACACCTGGGGTCCCTCTGCAGCCAATTGCTGAGCCAGGGAGGCACGGGGGAGGCCCCCAACGTGCTCCCCGGCAGACCCAGAAGTGGACTGGAAGTACTTCTAGTCCACTTCTGGGTTCTCTGCCAAGCATGTGGAGGGCCCCCCCATACTCCTGTGGTATGTTCCATGCGCCCCAACATCGCAGCATTCATGAGCCCTCAAGGTATGTAGAAAAAACTTCTAAAGCTGTGTCTATGTCCAAATCGCTGATTCTCCGAATCAGCATTGAATCTCCAGATTTGGATTCAGCTGAATCGAATCAGGGATAGTGATCCAAATCAATTAATCAAATCACAGTCCCTGATTTGGGCAGAATCTGAATTGAATAACGCCTGCTTCGCATACCCCTATCAGTTACTATTGCAAATGGAGGTCGGTATACCTCCATTTGCAATAGTAGGATGGTCAGTCAGTGTCTGTTCAATAGGGTTTTAGCTGTGTAGGATGACGACAGCTTGGATTTGATAAATAGTCACAGTTTATCACAGTAAACACTTAGGATGAGATGCACACTGCACAGTCCAGCCTCTGATGCTGTAAGGAGTGACCTAGAAACCTCTACTCGAGGACGAAGAAGAAGAGAATGCTATGTGAAGAATGCCCATCTGCAATGATAAGGAGGAGACAGTCTTAGATACAGGGGGCTTGAAAACAAAAGAAGAAACAGAGTACTGGGTTAAAGGGCTCATTAAAATACTAAAATCACACCCTTAGGTGGGGAAAAAGTATGCTAATGAAACATACATGTATGTAAATGAGATACATGGCTAAAACATGTCACAACCAAATTAAGTACTGCCCATGCCACAAGCAAGAAATATATTAATCAAAACAGTTTTAGTCTATACAAGGTAACTAAGGGTTAACTAACAAGATGATAATAACAGGGGGTTTTATCCTGCGCATGTCAAAAAGAAATTTATTACTGCGCCACTAACAGAGATAAAAACTTTTGCCTTCTTTGCTTTATGTAAATCATTATAATTGGTCGGAATGACAGGGGAGTGTCCCTATGACAAACACCCTAATAAAAACCACTATACAATTGGCAATTCTCATTAAATTTATGACGTGGCAAAAAACAATTGGCTAATATACAAATAAAACCCATCTTCACTTCCGTGAAGAAGGGGGACCTCCGTACGAACCTTGGAGACCTCTGATCACATGTATCAGAGTAACTGACAACTTGATCACTTGCCAGTGCCCGCCTCGCGTCTCGACCCAATCTTAAGACGTAAATCAATGACCTGCCGGCCCGATTTTTTTCTCCGTTTATCTGCCCGACCAAAGACTTTCATGCAGACTGACCTTCGAACCTTAAGCTGCAACTAACCAAATATCTCTGACCTCCATCTTTCACCACCTTAATGGCATGAGTAAATAATCTTGCTTTGCAACCGATAAGCGTCTGTGCCTAATTCCACTCCAAGCGTCATAAGTACCCGCCTGACGACCTTCAAAGTTCTCGTACCCTTCACTGCAGTGCATGGCAGTGACATGGCATCACGAACAGGATCTGGGGAAGATGCAATGGAGTTGGAACTAGTAAAGAACTGCCCATGGTGCAGTGGGGACCGCCTGACGTCCGATTCGGATGAATTATGGGCACACATTGCCTACCATCAGGCAAGGGGATAGGACTGAATGCGGTTACTGAACACTTCTCCCTAAGGGGTGAAGTGGAAGAAGGGAAAGAGTGGAGCGCTCAGCTCGATGTGAGGGCCCTAGGGTGTGTTATGAGCGCTAAAGGCGTTATGTACAGACCCAGGGACGAAGTGGGAATCATATCCCTACATCGGGTAAAGGTGGTGGCAGCGGCAAAAGTGTCGGCGGGGGTGGACCCAACTCCTGCCCAAGAGATTGCCCGTTGCATCTGCCACGTACGAGAGGGTGGGGAAGGAACACCCCCTGACAAGTTTAACTGTCCGACCATGGTGCCCCAGTCCCCCAGTCACAAACTCTTCACCCAGCTCCGTGAAAACTTGGAGACAGAGGGTCGCACCGCGACCAAATGGGCAGGCCCCAAGTGGAAAAAAGGGAAAATGATTAATGTTCTGTTCCGCGCACTTGTTAACGCAACACGCGATATTGAAAATTTGAATAGCCAACTTCTGACCCTGGGAAAAGTCACAGCTGAAAATGCTGCTGCGCAGCAATCGCCTACACCATCGCCCCAATATGGCGCCAGTGAAAAACTCAGCTTCTTCAAAGAATCGGAGAAGAAGGACGGAGCTTCAGAAAAGGACGCGGAGGACAGAGTTGTGGGAGGTCCACAACTACCTCATTCTCTACGGGAGTGCAACGGGGCGGACCCAACGGCTCCAACCCCGGAACATCAGCTACCGCCCCCCTATGATGAAGAAAAAAGAACCTCCAAGTTAATATATCCCTCCCTACCAATGGAGAATCCGCCCCCACCGATGAAGTCTTCGCCGACTTCCATGAAAACGGCCTTCCCTATCATTATTACAAAAATACACAATGGATCCACAAGGCGTAACTCACGCTACTTCCACCTACCGCAGCCATAACCGAACAGAGATGCAAGATATTTTTCAGCTATCAAAATTTAAACCAGAAGAAACCCTGGCGATTTGGCTTGGCTGACTGGTAGTCGAATTTGGCTCAGAATTACTGGACATGGAAGAGGCCAGCTTCCTCATCCGTCAAGCTGCATGGAGTGGAGGACACGCCACCGACCGCGGCCCAATCATGGAAAACCAACACTGGGCCATACCACTCCCTGTGCTTCTAGCCCGCCAAATCGTGAACAAGTCCCACCTGTGGCACAACGACCGCCCGGAAATAGCGTCGGCAGAACAACTTTTATTAGCAATAATAGGAACCTCGTACTGCACATGGGATGGGGGCCCACAGCTGATGGGTATTCAACACAACAGGTTCGGCTTGACGGAGCAACAGGCCACTGGGCCATGGCCACATCGATTCCTAACACAACCCGGAATGGTTCCAATCACCCTTGAAGCCTTGGAAGCTTGCATAGACATCTATGGGGGATCTCATGCCATCACTCTTCGCCTCCTCCTTACCCCACAAATAGACGGACAGGCCGGGAACATCCTCAGTCAATTGGGCCATATCCAAACCCTCATGAAGCCAACAGCAATAACTCAAGGTGTCAATTGTGCTACAGAACCGGACCCATCGTCAGTGTACCCCGTAAAACAACCTGAAGTGAACAGACCACCCTACAAAGGCTCACCACCAGTCCCAGGACGGACCCCTTAAAGAAAAGGCCATCTTTTGGTTCCTGATAAAAGAGTCCGGCCTTACCAAACAACAATTACCCGCCCTGAGGCACGATGGGCAAAACGCCCTAGCAGAAAAGTTGGGATTCAATTACACCCAGAAGCCAAAAAACAGGTAGTGGCCGCCGGGCGAGCCGGCGGCCCTACAGAAAAGCCTGACCCTTCGGATCCTCGCCCATATACCAGCTTTATTATCGTTCACCCCAATAATCCCTCAATGCAACGGAAGATTTCTTTTCTCCTCGACACGGGAGCACAAATTAATGTCGTAGCACCTGCAACAACTCATAGAAAGACTTCAAAAACCATCATGGTACAAGGGCTAAATGCTATATCAACTGCTGAAAAAGTCAAATTTTGGATACACAATCACAAAAAACCCCTTGAAGCAGTTCTAGGGGGCATGAACATCTTGGGCGTACCAGGCATTAAGACACTCCAGTTAAAAAACTTAATATTTCAAGCTCTTCCATTCTTTATTGCTGAGCCCGACCGACACCAACCTATGCTTCGTAACACGTCTACATGGCATTATAAACCAATCCCAACCAAACGACATCTTCGGGAAGCCCTTGTCACCCTGTTACAGAGGCTCAAACAACAGGGATGTATAACACCGATAGCGGCCAGTACCCACCTATCACCAGGGTGGGGAATCGCAAAGCCCGGAAAACCCAACGAAGTCCGACTTGTAGTGGATTTCCGCGAGGCGAATAAACGGTGTCTCCCACTTACGCAACCCAATGCTTTTACGCTACCCCAGTGTTTATATGAAATGGCGAGGTTTCAAGGGGGCAAGTGGTACAGGACGACCCTTGACCTCAAGGACATGTTTTTCTCCATCCCAATTATTGACAACAATGGAATCTTGAACATGTGTGTCGAAGGTATGATGTACCGATGGACGGTATGCCCGCAAGGATATCGCAACTCTCCTGCATTGGCCACAGGCTCAATGAATGACACACTTAAAGACTTTCGCGCTTCCTATTCTTTGCCAGCGGAAAAACAACTCAAAATTTGGAGTTATGTTGATGACCTTGCCATTATGGGTCGTGATCAGCAAGTTGTTGCTGAGGTCACCCGCCATCTAGTCGACCATCTCCATGCTAAGGGCTGGACGGTTAATTTGAAAAAATCAAACTTGCAACCCACAATGAATATTACATTCCTAGGTACCAGATTTACCAGTGCAACTAGAACCGGTGTCACACACGACGAAACCCCAGAGCGCTCGGTACACTTGAAGAGCCATTACCAATGCACAAAAAGCAATTTCAACGGCTCCTGGGACATCTCAGTTGGTATCGACATTACATCACTCCGCATTACCTTCTGCTATTGGTGAGACTCCAGCGTCAGACCCGCGACAAATTGTGGAAAGCCACACCTTGGACAGACAAAGACAGAAAGGATCTTCGTAATCTTCTCCACGCTGTGAAACACACGCCATTTCAAGCGCTTAACCTCACCGAGGCATTAGTAATTACTTTGGGATATACTGCCAGTCATGTATGGGCCACTGCCCATAACCCCCAAAACGAACTGGTATATGCCTCACACAAAGCTCTCCAGGCAGCACAACATCGCTACGGAGCCTTTGGAAAAATTCTGTTGGCAGAAAGACTCGTCACATTACTATCCCAGGGACATGGAACGCTTCAAGCAGCAGCTGCTACTCTCTTACCTTTGCTGGACGCCACAAAGGTTGACTCACAGTTCCAAGGAGAACCGGCTACTTGGGACGAAATGGTATTGCATTACCACTATCATTGGTGTTGTTGGAAGTGTGAAGACTTGCCGCCCGGTCCCGACGCACAAGATAACTCAATGCTCACTCTCTATGGGACCATAGCCCCAGCCTGGATGGCCTCTAATGGCACCACTCAAAATGGAGGGGGCTATGGGTTCTACTGCAAACCGTGCCATGATGTGGGATTACACAGAGCCCCGGCAGGGGCCACAGCCCAAAGAAATGAATGTCGCAGGGCACCTCGGTACCCCTGCTCCTAGAGTGGAGAAACTGCCAGGGAGCGAGTGAGCGCGCCCTGGCCTGACATGACGAGCCCAGCTGAGGCTGGCTCAGGTAATGAGCGCAGCTGCGGGTTGCCGGAGCAACCAAGCGGAGCCAGCTGCCTGTAGGGGGCAGGGCCTGGCCCTTATAAAGCTCAGGGCTGAGGCCAGGCTGGCAGTTCTCTGCCAGCAGCCGGAGAGGCAGGAGCTCCCTCGGCCGAGATATGGGAAGGAGCCTAAGTTGCAAGTACAGCTCATGATAGCCCTGGAGGCTTGAGCTATGATGATGAGTTATGGCCATGCAGCTTGCATTTGTGTTACAGCCTAGGGGCTTGTAGTTTTGCTTTGTGTTTGTGTTATTACACCTGGAGGCTTGGGCGAGGCTGTAAGTGCTGGAGGAGGCCTCAATTACTCGCACTCCAGTGCGTGAGCAACTGGTGGCGAAGAGCGCGGCCAGTGGGTCGCGGGTGCAACCCGTAGGTTGCAGACGGGGACCTAGACCCCGGATTGCGTGTGGGGGAACATAGCCCCTGTATAGCGCCAGGGAAGGCGCAGCTCGCACGCCACTGCGCGAGCAGCGGGCGGCGAGGAGCGCGGCCAGTGGGTCGCGGGCGCAGCCCGTAGGTTGCGAACGGGGACCGAGACCCCGGATTGCGTGTGGGGGAACATAGCCCCCGGCCCCAGGAAAGGGGTGGTATTACTGAGTAGCCCAGTGTGGGCATGGCGAGCCCCAGCGAGGGGGAACGCCCTTGTATATTATTGAGTAGCCCAGTGTGGGCGTGGCGAGCCCCCAGAGAGGGGGAACGCCCTTGTGTATTATTGAGTAGCCTAGTGTGGGCGCACGGGCATAGCGAGCCCGGCCGCAGGCTAGTGCGGCAATCCCCCTCAGACCAAGGCAGGGCGCTGCGGTTGCCCCTGAGAAGACAGGGAGTAGCAGCGCGGTGAGCCAGAGTCAGGGAGGGTGTCCGTGCGGTTGGCCCATAGGACCGGAGGCCCGCTAGAGAGTCCCGAAGCGGAACCACACCAGCAGGGGAGGCCCAGAGTGGGCTAGATCAGAGTCCCAGCAAGAGGCTGGGCATGAGAGAGGGAGCCCAGGGTGGGCCACATTAGAGAGACAGACCGGACAACGTCCATTACATCTGCGAGGCTTGGGGCGTGGTATTAGGGGCTGGTAGGAGCCACGCATAGCCCATAAGGCTAGGGCGCTTGGGTAGCGCCCATTGTACGGGGAGACCCACGAGGGGTCCAGGAGCTGACAGGCCCGAGGAAACACAAGGCAGCCTCCCTATTACATATTCGATCAAGACGTGGCGGGCGAGAATGGAGGGTGCCCTCGGGCCGGAGTAGCGCGGTGAGAGGGCCTCAAGGAGATCACAGCCCTCCGCGAGGACTCCGCCGTGACAATGAACTCTTAGGTTTTGAAGTTGTCATCCGCCACTGTCTTCAACATCACGACGGAACACTTCCGACTCCCATCATAGCTATTGATTCCCAATATGTCTACAAAATTGTTACTAGCACAGCGACTGCGGTGGAAAACCTAGAGGATTGGGAAAGAATCTGGGACCTGTTATCCCAATTTATTGTTCTACTGCTCATAAAACACACCAAGTCGCATAAACTTGAAACTGATCCAGTACATGAAATCATCGACAAGCTTCTAGAAGACCCTCTCCGGAGTGATGTTGTCTTAGTTGCTAAAGCAGATGACCCCAAACCACAGTTCGATCCGTTCCTTACGTGGCTGCATGAACACTGGGGACACCCAGGACCAAGGGCTAGTCACCTACGATAGCGATCCACCACAGAAACTCCCGCACCCTATGGCACAAGGTCCGATTGGGAACGAATATCTCAAGCCTGTGAAGCATGCACCAAAGAAAAGTGTCATAAGACGAACCATCAGGTTGGAGCGCTAGACGCGCAGCAATTTGCACCCAGAAAGGTCTGGCAAGTAGACCTGTTGGGACCTCTACCAGGCGCGAAGCCTCCAAACAAGGGACTCGTTATCATAGATCTTGGTACCCAGCAACTAAAAGTCATCCCCCTGTGAAAGAGCAACGCCGTCGCTATTATATCGGCTCTTACTACAGCAATTGCCAGTTGGAAGACCCCCGACACAATTCAATCAGATGGAGGTCCACCGTTTAATTCCTCAGTGCTCGACAAATACGCTCACCTCCATAACATTACCTGGCATCTGCACTTACCGTATCATCCCCAATCCAATGGAGTAGTAGAAAGACACATTGGCCTCTATAAAGAGCGATTGCGCTTAAAATGTGGTGGAACCTTCAAAAACTGGACGAAATTAAACAACGAAGTCATCATATCACTGAATGCAGATAAGACATTGTGGGATGAATCCACTTCTTGGGCCCCGAAACCATGGGTCCCAAAATTTACACCCAACGAGTTAGTCTGGATTACCATTCCACATCCACGTCGGCCACATCCGCGTATCCACAAAGGAACCGTCGTCCGTCCAGAACAGTATCCAAACACCTATACCGTTACCTTCATCCATGAGGACCGACCAACTACGCTTCTCACCCATCACAATTGGTTGTCCCAACGCGCAAACCCACACGCAACGACCCTTTAGGTTGTAAATCAGTTACTGTCTTGTCTCTTTTTCTTTTCTTTCAGCTCCAGCTTTCAAGTCGTCCTGCATCTGATGACGACATGTTCCTTTTGTGTCTATTGGTCCTCCTGTGTCGAGCAAGCCCTCTACAGGAGCGAGGTGTCAACCCACCACCAGATGATGACAGTCCACCGCCGTCCACCAACACCGTCCTATTGATGTTGTCAGCTTGGGCCGAAACTATCGGCATCGCCACCAACCACCCTAGCCTTACCGCGTGTCTTTGTCTCCCCCTCTCTGTTTCTGGTCCGGTGTTGACCCCCTATCTTGAACCATTTGACGTTTTGGCCTGGTTTCAAGATAGATCCAAAGATAATCCCCCGTCCATTACTGTTCACTTCGACCGAGGGTCCAACAAGTGGGTTTCCAAAAACACAACCTATACTTGGCCGCAGGGAATTACCTTTGCCCACCTAAACACGACCACACGTAATTGTACGTCCACGTCCACTGATCACCTGGCAAGTGGTACCGTGACAGGTGATACCATCTCAATTTTCTGTTCTCGAATCCCGTGTGGAATTAACCCTCGGGGTATGCAATGGTCCAGGTCTGATAATTCTCTGGCGTGGAACCCACAGACCTTAACTCCCCCTTGGTACCTCGAACTCCCACCTTGTATCCATCCATGTGTCAACTGTTCAGGTACTCGCGCTATTTGTCCATGCAGGCCTGGGCCTATCCCTCAGGTTACTCTTTCATCTCTTAACAGGCCCCCACCCCTAGTCACCTGGAATACGTCTCTAGCTGTCAATGTGTCTGATAATGAAACCTGGCATTCTTTTTTTTACCCCATTTTACGCGCAGCATTAATAAGTTCGGCTTGTCATGGCGTAAAGCTCATCACTGATAAACCTCCACGAGCTTGAGAAGCGTATTCCTTTTCGGGCGACTGTGTACAGTTGTCCACTCCTGCTCCGCTAGGCCTACTGTGGGCCTGCTCTGACGGCCGGCTGTATACCGCTTTGCCGGCCACCCTTACCGGTGTCCAATGTTTTTTAACCCACATGGCATTGTGTCCCCCCTTATACGCTAATACGTATTTACCCCACAGTCCTTTTATCCGTCGTCATCGAATAACCCGTGAACCGTACCAACACCAAGATACTTGAAGCCAACTACCCTGGCACAAACGTTTATGGGAAACCGTAAAATGGGGGGCGGAATCCCTCATTCCCGGATACGGAGGAATCAAGGTCCACCTAGCCCTCGTTCAACTCATAGAACAAGTAGAAGAACTCACCAACACGACCCGCACAGCAATACAGCTCCTTAACCTCCAGTTACAAGCCACCTCCCAGATGACTACAAAACCGCTTAGCATTAGACGCCATTCTTCTTCAACAAGGTGGACTTTGTCAATACCTTAATCTTTCTCGTGACCATTGTTGTATTGCCATTCCCAATGTATCTCTCCCTCTATCTCTACAAGTTGACAAAATGAAGAAAATTGCGGAAAACGTCAACCAACTTTCAGGTATAGGTCAAGGTTGGCTATCAGACCTCTTCCATTGGTTTGGATGGGACACGTCATCATGGTTTCTCAACTTGTTAATGCCCCTCATTACGCTGTTGTTACCGATTGCTGTGTTTATATGTTTTGGTTGTTGGATTTTACAGTATCTCAAAACAAAGTTAACCACGCTTTCTGCTTTTGTATACACCCGCTTGCCAAACACTAACAATGATGAACAAAATGGTCTGTACATAAATATGATGTAACTTGCTGTGCCATGGGCAAGGGGGCATGTCACAACCAAATTAAGTACTGCCCATGCCACAAGCAAGAAATATATTAATCAAAACAGTTTTAGTCTATACAAGGTAACTAAGGGTTAACTAACAAGATGATAATAACAGGGGTTTTTTTTCTGCACATGTCAAAAAGAAATTTATTACTGCGCCACTAACAGAGATAAAAACTTTTGCCTTCTTTGCTTTATATAAATCATTATAATTGGTCGGGATGACAGAGGAGTGTCCCTATGACAAACACCCTAATAAAAACCACTATACAATTGGCAATTCTCATTAAATTTATGACGTGGCAAAAAACAATTGGCTAATATACAAATAAAACCCATCTTCACTTCCGTGAAGAAGGGGGACCTCCGTACGAACCTTGGAGACCTCTGATCACATGTATCAGAGTAACTGACAACTTGATCACTTGCTAGTGCCCACCTCGCATCTCGACCCAATCTTAAGACGTAAATCAACAACCTGCCGGCCCGATTTTTTTTCTCCGTTTATCTGCCCGACCAAAGACTTTCATACAGACCGACCTTCGAACCTTAAGCTGTAACTAACCAAATATCTCTGACCTCCATCTTTCACCACGTTAATGGCGTGAGTAAATAATCTTGCTTTGCAACCGATAAGCGTCTGTGCCTAATTCCACTCCAAGCATCATAAGTACCCGCCTGACGGCCTTCAAAGGTCTCATACCCTTCACTGCAATGCACGGCAGTGACAAAACACAGGTATAGAGACATGCTCAGTAAAGAACTTCTTGCGTCACTCGCTTATAACCAATCATTAAACAAGCACACTTGCGAAGGCTTGAAAACTCGTGTATAAAAGATGCTTAGAAGTAATAGTGCTTGTGCTTGTTACATGAATTATTCCGCTTGCACCTTTTATTGCTAGCAATAAACCTTCTTTGTACTTTCACCCCTGGTATCTTTATTGGCCTTTGCATACCGGGCACGATCCCAGACTTGAGCTGGGGCACAACAGTTTTTGGCACCCCAGATGGGGCCACCGTAGATAAGGCCTTGCCCGGACTAACTGACGACCAGACAACCGCTCCTCCGGAACAAATGTCAGGCGCGCCCCAGGATCTCTTTTCCTGGTAAGATTTTTGCTTCAGGGGGAGCTGGATCGCTGAGGCAGCAGGAGCCTAACAGTGCAATGCCATAGAGTGAAAGTACCAGTAACAGGCACTTGGGTGAGAGGGTAGAAAGGGCATAAGGCCTACCGTCAGTACGCCTACCTGGGATTATCTCTGTAAGTATTCTGTCTGGCCCGAGTCCAAGACCAGTGATTTTTCCCCTGTGAGGACGAGGACTAAGAACAGATCCCTGGATCCCAGATAAGTCGGATGGTCAGAACCGGGAAGGCAGCCCTGAGATGGGTACCATTAACAGTAAGGTTAGGGAATGTACCCCCCTCTCTTGTGTATTGGGACATTGGGCAGAATTCGGTGGGGATCCTATGACTAAGAAGAAAGCTAAATTCTTCTGTGAAACTGCGTGGCCACGCTATAAGCTAGATGATCAAGAACACTGGCCTCCGGAGGGAAGTGTTAATTATAATACCATCTTACAATTGATTTTGTTCTGCCGGCAGAATGGTAAATGGGAGGAATTGATGTATGTGCAAGCGTTTATGTCTCTCTGTAGGGATAGAAAGGTTTTGGATCAATGTGGATTGGGGGAGGGGGTTGGGATCTGTAAGGTGGCAGTGGCTCGACCAACTGAAAATCCTGTCCTGGAATGTCCGGAGCCGGAGGTTCCACTCCCTTTGCCATTTCCACCTTATCCTCCTCCTCTCCCCCCTCCTCATTCATCTGATTCCTCGTTGGCATCCGCTCTTCCTCCTCCTTCCCCCCCCCCCCAAGGCAGAGGTTGAGAACACTCCCCGACCCAGGGATTTGGAACAGCACCGACCATGGCTGTCAGGTGCTTGGCAATCTCCAGAACCCCCGACTTCTCCTGATATAACCCCGGGAGGTGGGTGGAGAGTACAGTTAGGAGCAGACTCCGGGGTTAAGGGAAAACATCACAGGGAATCTGATCCTGGCCATGGGAAGGGAAATCGGGTATTTCCCCTAAGAGAACAAGTGGTACCCAGGCCACTCGAAGATGATGGTGAGCCAACCTACCGTCGAACCTTTGTGCACGTTCCTTTCACTACCTCAGATTTGTATAACTGGCGGAACAATACCCCCACCTTGAGAGAGGATCCTGAAAAGGTACGAAACTTGTTTGAAACGATTTTCAAAACCCATAACCCAACTTGGACAGATGTTCAGTCTCTTTTAGATGTCCTGTTGACACCAGAGGAAAGGAGGATGGTAGTAAACAAAGCCCATGAGTACGTGGAAAAGGAAATTACCACAGGGCGCCTACATGGAAATAAGGACAATCATGTCCCCACCCAGGAGCCAGATTGGAACCCAAACCAAGATATGACCTCCATCCGTGCCTATTGAGAATATATCCTCCAAGGATTGAGAGGTGCTGTGAAAAAACCTCAGAATCTCAGTAAGGTGTATGAGGTTCGACAGGAGACAAATGAGACCCAGAGTGCCTTCTTGGAAAGAATCTACACTACTTTCAGACAATACACCCATGAGGACCCGGAGGATGCATCAAACACTCGCATGGTAAATATGATCTTCATAGGTCAGAGTGCACCGGACATTAGGAAGAAATTGCAGAAGACAGACGGAGCAGCAGGTATGCCTATTTCCCAACTAGTATACATTGCTTACAAAGTATTTACTAACCAAGAAAATGTTCAGGAAGAGAAACAGGACAAGGAAGAGGAGAGAAAGATGAAAATGCAGGCAACCCTAGTGGCGGCTGCAATCACAGGAAAACCCAGAAATGAGGGATCCTGGAGATAGCCTCAGAGGCGGGGTCCATTAGAGAAAGATCAGTGTGCCTATTGCAAACAAAAGGGACACTGGAAGCGGGAATGCCCCAAATGGAAAGTAGGTGAAGGTGAAAAGAAAAGAGAGGAGAGCAGTGGACTGTTCGCTTTTGGAAGGGATTCAGATTGAAGAGGACTGGAGGCCCGGGAGGGAAAGATAACCCAGATTCCGGTGTCCCCTGATGAGCCTCTGGTTAAAATGCAACTAGGGGACAGAGATGAATTGGTAGAATTTCTCGTCGATACAGGTGCTGCCCATTCTGTCTTAACTCAAAAACTGAAACCTTTAAGTAAAAAAACTGTGCTGGTGGTAGGGGTCACAGGGAAGGCAGTAACATGGCCCTTCCTACAGCCAATGGCCTGTAATCTTGGGCAGGCCGAAGTCACCCATCAATTCTTGTACATGCCAGACCACCCCGTTCCCCTTTTAGGGAGAGACCTCCTCTGTAAACTGCAAGCTACATTGTCATTTCAAGATGGACAAATGTTCCTAACGGTGCCTCCTGAAAAGGGGTGGCACCTGCAGGCCTGCCTTCTCGGTCTTCTCCGAGAGGAAAGTACACCAAATATTCCTTAACCCCTGCTCAATGCTGTTGTTCCATGGGTATGCACAGGTCACCGACCCAGGAAGGCTAAAAATGCTGACCCTGTAAAGATTCAACTTTTGCCAGGGGCCCAGCCTCCATGCATGAAACAATATCCAATGCGGATGGAAGCCAGGAAAGGACTAAAGCCGTTAGTTGAATGGTTCCTGGAGTATGGCCTTCTCCGTGAATGCACATCAGCTTTTAACACACCCATCTTGCCCGTGAAGAAGCCTAAGAGTAACAAATATCGTTTTGTTCAAGACCTGAGAGCTGTAAATAAAGTGGTCGTGAGTATACATCTGGTTGTCCCCAACCCATACACCCTGCTGTCTCCCTTGAACCCAGCTCATAACTGGTTCACGGGTATTGATTTAAAAGATGCTTTCTTCTGTATACCGGTAGAGAGGGGATCTCAGGAAATATTTGCATTTGAATGGGAAGACCCAGATACTAGCATTAAGACTCAGTTTTGCTGGACTGTCTTACCCCAAGGGTTTAAAAAAAGCCCAACCCTATTCGGCACTGCGTTAAGCAAGGATTTACGTAAGCTAAAACTGCCACTGTCCTGTGCCCTTCTGCAATATGTGGATGACTTGCTTTTAACAGCCACCACTGAAGCAAGCTGCCTGGAGGGAACAATCTGCCTCCTTAATTTTCTGGGACAAGAAGGATACTGGGTGTCCAAAAGTAAGATGCAACCAATGTCCCAGAAGGTAACATATTTGGGATTTGAACTACAGCCTGGTCAGAGAGACCTGTTGCCTGAAAGAAAAGAAGCTATATGCCGGATAGCACCCCCAAAAACAAAGAAGCAACTACGGGGCTTCTTAGGTACAGTAGGTTTTTGCAGGATTTGGATTCCAAATTTCGGGGCTATTGCAAAACCTCTGTATGGAGCTACACAAGGTGATGAAAAGGTGCTCGAATGGACTGAAGAGTGTGAGCAAGCATTCTGCCAGTTAAAGTAGGCTCTTATTGGAGCACCCACCTTAGGACTACCGGACATGAGTAAGCCTTTTTCCCTTTTTGTGCATGACCAAAGGGGGGTGGCCGTTGAAGTATTAACACAAAAATTAGGTAGCTGGCAACGACCAGTGGCATATTTTTCTAAGCAATTAGACCTTGTGTCATCCGGATGGCCTGCTTGTCTCCGGGCTGTTGCTGACACCTGTCTGCTAATACAAGAAGCTGAAAAGTTAACCCTAGGCCATGAAATGACTGTGTATGTGCCTCACGCAGTGCTTACAGTCCTGGAGCAGAAAGGAGGGAACTGGTTAACCCCGGGACGAATGGCTCGATATCAGGCCATCCTTCTAGATAAGCCTGAAATAAAATTGGCCATTTCTCGCAATGTAAATCCAGCAACACTGTTGCCATCTATGGCTGACGCACCAGATCTTGTACATGATTGCCTGCAAACATTGGAAGCTGTTTACTCCTCAAGACCAAACCTGAGAGAGCGACCCCTTGACAATGCTGAACTGGAATTCTATACAGATGGCAGCTCAAGTATGGAGAATGGAATTCAAAAATCCGGATACGCTATCATGACTACACAGAATGTGATAGAAGCAGGACCTTTAAACCCATCTGTTTCAGCTCAAAAGGCTGAATTCATTGCTATGACTTGGGCTTTGCAATTGGCGGCCAACAAAACTGTCAATATTTATACTGATTCTAAATATGTTTTCCTTGTTTTACATGCTCACAGAGCGCTGTGGAAAGAGCGGGGTCTACTTGATGCTAAAGGAGCAAGCACTAAGCATAGCAAGCAAATAAAAGCTCTCCTCAAGGCAGTCTGGGAACCAAAGGAGGTAGCGGTAATGCATTGTAAGGCACATCAGAAAGGGAACGACCCCTCCACAATAGGTAATCGATTTGCTGACGCTATGGCAAAGAAAGCAGCTAAAAGACCTCAGACAGACTTGCTGCCCGAAGTAAGTAATCTGTTACCTCTCCTCCCAGACCTATACCAGCATGTGACACCACAGTATGGGGAAAAAGACAAACAATTAATAAAAGAGTTTCAAGCAAAGAAGGGGGAGCACGGGTGGCTAGTAGTAAAGGATGGCCGCATTATCATCCCAGCTGCCTGGGTTCATGTGGTAGTAAAGAGCACTCATCATGGCACCCACTACGGACCCAGGACCCTAGTAAGATGGATCAGTCACTATGTAACTGGAGTGGGATTAAAAGAGGCTGCCAAGAAGGTATCAGAGACATGTGAGGTCTGCCAGAGAAATAACCCAATAGGAGGGGAAAAAAGAAACTCCAGGACATCAGAGAATAGGCAATGGACCAGGAGAAGAATGGCAGGTGGATTTTACCGAGTTGCCCCAGCAACAAGGGATGAGATATCTCCTTGTCTTTGTGGACACTTTCTCTAAATTGGGTTGAGTGCTTCCCATGTCGGACTGCCCAAGCCCAAGAGGTGGTCAAGGTGCTCCTACAAGAAATCATACCTCGCTTTGAACTTCCAAAAGGAATAGGGTCAGACAATGGCCCACATTTCATTGCACAAATTACTCAGAAGGTTTCTGAGTTCCTGGGAATCAGCTGGCATTTACACACCCCTTGGTGACCCCAGTCCAGTGGAAAGGTGGAACGTATGAATCAGACCTTAAAAAGACACCTTGCAAAGATTTTCCAAGAAGCTCGACTCAAATGGCCAGAGGCCCTACCCTTGGCCCTCTTACGAGTAAGGGTTGCACCACATTCTAAATTGGGATTAAGCCCGTTTGAGATAATGTATGGTAAGCCTTACCCTCTGAGTCTGCCCATGGGTACTGAACAACAGTTACATGTTTTAGGATAGGGAACGATTAGAATATATGTATGGTCCTTGGCTTCTGTTTTGTCTTCCATCCACCAGCAGGTACGGGACGTGCTGCAGTCACAGGATCAGTCTCCTGCCCCGGAAAACCAACTATTACCTGGGAGTTACGCCCTCGTGAAAGACTGGAATGAGGAACCACTTCAAGCCAGATGGAAGGGCCCATATAGGGTCCTCTTGACGACCCCGACGGCAGCAAAGCTAGAGGGAATCAAGACTTGGATACATTCCAGTCGCCTAAAGCCGGTGGCTGGACCAGAACAAGAAGGAACTCCTGCAGACTCCGGGACTGGAGGCAGAGAACAGTGGAAGGTGGAGCCAATAAGAGACTTAAAATTCCTATTCAGAAGAAAGGCAGACAAGGTTCCTTGGGTGAATTTGATATCTTTTATTAGACCAACCCAAATGGTTGGAGAATAGTTATTAAGCAAGCTTTCGGGTTCAAAAACCCTTCGTCAGGCTAAGGACGCTGCAGCAGTTGCTGCATGCTCTTCCTGGATGGAATGAAAAGTAAACAAGCCAGGGGCTGGGCTGCGCTGGGCTGGGGAGTCAGTTGCCAGGCAGATTGTAATGTATCAAAAATCCAATGTCTGTGTTTAGTCCCTGATCTCTAGTATCCAGCAGGTTGATGAAATGGAGCTCATAGGCTCGTCTCTGGGATGTGTTGTGTAAATTTCCCTTGAGGATCAGGACTGAGAGATTGGAGAGAGAGTGGCCCTCCTGTGAGAAATGTGCCCCCACCGGTAATTGGGTGTTTCTGTCTTTGATGGATTTCCGGTGTGCGTTCATTCTGGTGCGCAGTTGTTGTCTGGTCTTTCCTACATATCTTCCATCAGGGCATTTGGTGCATTGGATGAGGTATACTACATTCCTGGAGGTGCAGCTGTAAGATCCTGGGATGCTGATGGCTCTGTTGTGGGGTGTAGTAATAGTGGAGGTGGTGCAGATGTGGGGGCAGGTTTTGCATTTCTTGTCATGGCACGGTCTGGATCCTCCCAGAACACACCAAAAGGATCCAGACCGTGCCATGACAAGAAATGCAAAACCTGCCCCCATATCTCCTCTGTAATGAGACCAGTCAAATATCCTATGCATACGCACATACCGTCCTTCCTCGAGGATGGTTTCTAGCCTGCGGGAGAATAATATATTCATACCTCCCAGCAAACGCTACTGGAGGACCATGCACCATTGCCCAGGTAACTGCAGCTCTTCCAAGGAAATCTGACCTAATGCACACTGAACAAACCCCTCTTGGGGGGAGGTATAAGCGGGCATACACTACTCTCACCGCCGATTGTGATGAGAATGATTCCCCTGGACTATTATCTAAGGCTGAATACGTAGCATTAGTTGTATCTATGGTGGGGGTTCCGGGCCTCGCTGTAAGTAATAGCAGAAATCTTAATGCAGTGGCCTGTGTTCTAGCAAAAGGACTAAATGTTACATCCCAAGCTCTTTCAGCCCTGAATGCTGAACAAAAACAATTAAGGGACACTGTCTTGGAGAATAGAGCCGCTATTGATTACCTCTTATTACGACACAATCTTGGGTGTGAAACTTTAAAAGGAATGTGTTGTTTCAACCTCACCGATAATTCTGTGCTAATTGAAGACAAAATTGGTGCCTTACAACAATTGGCACAGACGTTAAAAGAATCATCTGGCTTAGAATTTTCCTGGTTAAATTCCTGGCTTCCCAATTTTAGATGGTTGAGACAGTTAGTTAGTATAATTGTCTTGTTCTGTATTATAGGAATTATGGTTTGTTGCTGTATCCAATGCTTACCTGTTTTTATATCTATCTTCAGTCCTAAGGTAAATCAAATGATTTTACAAACAAAGAAAGCTGATGATACTAGATTTGTGTTAAACCAAATTGAATGGAGCAATTATAATAATAATTAAAAATGCTCCAAAGGGGGTACATGTAAGGAGTGACCTAGAAACCTCTACTCGAGGACAAAGAAGAAGAGAATGCTATGTGAAGAATGCCCATCTGCAATGATAAGGAGGAGACAGTCTTAGATAAAGGGGGCTTGAAAACAAAAGAAGAAACAGAGTACTGGGTTAAAGGGCTCATTAAAATACTAAAAATCACACCCCTAGGTGAGGAAAAAGTATGCTAATGAAACACACATGTATGTAAATGAGGTACATGGCTAAAACACAAGTATAGAGACATGCTCAGTAAAGAACTTCTTGCGTCACTCACTTATAACCAATCATTAAACAAGCACGCTTGCGAAGGCTTGAAAACCCCTGTATAAAAGATGCTTAGAAGTAATAGTGCTTGTGCTTGTTACGTGAATTATTCTGCTTGCACCTTTTATTGCTAGCAATAAACCTTCTTTGTACTTTCACCCCTGGTATCTTTATTGGCCTTTGCATACCGGGCACAATCCCAGACTTGAGCTGGGGCACAACAATGCCAACACCAAGACTAGGCTAATGTATCTACTCATGGTACAAAAATAGGGAAAGGAAAAGTAGTAAAGCCTTTTCCCTTACAAAGGGTTCCATGAACTTTTAGAGTACACAAACCCTGTGATGGCAACCTGCATATGATAGCCTCACCTTTGACCACCTTCCACATGTGAATGTTCCCAACCAACCAAACCCAGAAGCACACTGGAGATGTTGCAGGGTATTCCTCTGAAGCTTGGGTTAGAACTGTGGTCTCCAGCATGCTCAGGACAGGGCTGGAGCAGTTTCACTTTTCAGGTTTGAAGCAGGAGCAGAGGAACATGCACACCAGATCTGGGATAGAAAGGAAGACACTGCCCTGGGACTCGGGAGATTTGGGCTCGGTTTTTGGTTCTGCAACATATTTCCGATGTGTCTTTGGGTAAATCACTTAATCTCTTTTTGTCTAAAATCCCACTTGTGAAATGAGAAAATGCTTCTGTCTTTTCTCTGTCACATCTGCCTAGGAGATGTTACGATAGTGCTTTTGTTATGAAGCAATGCGTCTCCTGGCACATCTCCTAGGATTATAACATCTCCTAGGCAGAACCTTTCTGCTACAATGTGCCTACCACTACACGCTCAGGCAAGCCCTCTGGGAACTGTGGTGGTACAAATAATAAAAATTGCCTGATGTTCAGTTATCTACCTCAAAGGAATTAAGTTTTAAGTTAACCCTGCCATTATTTGAACCTCTTGGCAAAGAGTCTGGGATTTGTTTTTTCTGAAGCCTAAATAACTCTGCAGTGCCTTGTATTGGAAAGAGCTTTATTGTGGGTAAAAGTACAACACTGTCAAGCTGCCATTTATACCACACCGTGGCTATTTGTACTTTTGTTCCACTTTGAAAAAAAGACTTATGAGGATATATTGGTAGTATTTTCCCCTTGTAGAAGATGGTGCCTGTTTATTTGTGTAAGATTATAATGATGAACCAATTGGTCTTAACATCAGTTTATTTGTGCTATATACCTACATAGAGGTGCCTTATTTTTTTTTAATGTAATAAATGACATCTGCCTAAATGTATTTCAATCCAAGAGAATAATAATAGTATTTTTCTCCTCACATTTATTGCAGTGGGACAATAGCTACAGAACAATTATAAAACTATGGCAGGAACAAACGGAGAATTCTGAAATGGTATTTAAATTTATTAGAAAAACTTGATGATTTCTTGTTCTTTCCTTTCTTTTTTCCCCAGTCAGATTGTAGAGGTTGTGTAAAACTCAGTGGTTGCATGCGATGTGTTTCAGCATATGTTCAGTAGAGTTCCTTAAAACATTGTCATGTACAGTATGGGAAGGAGGATACATTCCAGTTGATTACAACATGATCTTTCAACCTGATACTGCACTACTTATTTCAGAATGCTTTGCAGAGGGAAGTAGGTATGTGAAGTCCACCCTGCAAGTGAGAAACTAGACAGAGAGGTGCACTGACTTACGTAACAGTACTCAGAAGAAAAGCCAGTGGCTAAGCCAGGATTGGAATCCAGGTATCTGGATGCTATCTGGTGCCTTAGCAAGATCATGAAGTCTTTCCAGCAGAGGGACAGAGATATTAAGAGGTTAAATGAAGCAAAAATGGTAAAACCTAGTGTTCTGTGGGCTCTCAAACTGTCTGCTGAATAAGGGTGCAGCTTCTGAAATAGTCTAATAACAGCTGAACTGAGCCCATTACTTCTATACCTGACTTAGGGTCTTTTCTACAGAGTTGAATAAGCATTAAATCTCAGTTGAAAGGGGTATTTGTCACTATAATAAGAGCCATTCTTCCAACATAGAAGGTCCATGGAATGAATCAAAATGCTACAGCCATACAATGCTCAAACTCCTGAAAGCATTTGAAATACAGTGCATTGCCCAGCTAACACATTTCAAACTACAGTAACTCCTAATAAGTTAAAAGGCTGGAAAAGGCAACGACAAATCAGAGAATCTTGCCTCCAACAATCATGCATGACTTACCCCAGCAAACAAATGCACCGTAAGGAAATGGAACAATCAAGGCTTGTCTCAGGTCTCCTGCTGAAGCCTTTCATGCCTTTTATTTGTTATCTCATTTGTCAAAATAACAACCTTTTATCAATACTGATTGCTAGGATTTTGACTCCTTGCCTGCTGGGTTTCCCTCTGCTCTGTAGGGGTTTCCTAATTGAATATTTCCCCTGGTAGCAGAAAGACTTTTTCTTCCATAGAAATGGAGAAACAGATAGTAAGGCAGGCTTGAAATCTTCCCCTCTTCCTGCACAAGTAAAGAATATTCTGTCTCAAGAGTCTCAGCTCAGGCTCTCAGCTGAGTGAGTTACACTGATATAAAATGAAATTGGTAAGTAAACTCCAGTGAAATCTTGACACTGGAGGGAAGAATTTGTCCTGCCCCAAAGAGGTATAAGAGGTGATTATAATGACCAATCAACACTGCCTCATTCTCCATCTCTGTGGATTCGTAGCATGTATAAATTGTTGCCAATGTTGTGATCTTCCCTTAACCATGCCTGCCCATCTTTGGGTAGGTAACCTATTGGCAAGAGGTTGTATGATAACTAGAGAGGTGAATTATAAACACCCCTGTTCAGAGCTTCCTGCCTCCCACCCACCCCCAATCTAATGAGGCACCAGTAGGCTCTATCCTGGAGTTTACCTTAAGAGTAAATTGTCCATCCTTTGTGAGTAACATATGTTAGGTTGTATACATCAGTAATATACAGCAGTGGGCTTGGATGAGAAAATAACTATTGGACTAAATTCTTATCTTGTGAGATTGCATACTGCAAACAATCACTTTTTTGCTTGGTGTTCTTGCTGCATCTCTGAGCAGAAGAGGCCTGGTTCTGAAACCTAAATGTATACAAATGCACCTGACTAGTTTGTGTACCAAAAAAGAAAGAGATGCTTGAAAGAGATGTTCCAGTTACTTGGATGTACATCTTAGTGTCTCCAGTCAGGCACTGCCCCTTTCTTTAAAAGATCCCTATGGTTTGCCTAGAAGGCAAGTGAACTATTGTTCACTTGAATTGCTTTGGTTAAAGATTTCTCCATTGTTCAGACAACCATTATTGTTGCAACTGGTATTTAGCTTAGGCTGAAGCAGTTTCTTTCACAGACCTCGAAAAAACTTGTCTGTCTGTCCCAACTAGACAGCTGGTCCATTGAGAGATGTCTCCAAAAAAACCATCACTGTTCTACGTTATAAACAGAATTGTTCACTAGATCCTAAATTGTTCGCTAGAACCCACTGTTCCTAATTGAATATTTCCCCTGGTAGCAGAAAGATTTGTTTTTCCATAGGGATGGAGAAAAAGATGATGAGGCAGACTTGAAATTGTAGAACAATTGTGGAATTGTTCACTAGATCCAACCTGCACAAACTTTCCGAAGGTTTGCACTGGCCTGCATGACTAGTGCTTAAAAGGGAAGGATCCTGATTTGTTTTGGAGCCTAGACTGAATTTGCAGAGCTGGAAGGTAAAAAAAAATAGACTTGTAAATGAAAATCTCCCTCTATGTCATCTTTAGAGAGATGTATATTATAGTAAATTGACTTTACTGTGTATTAAGAATGTGTTGTATATGTACTCCACAACTGTACTTGTAATCAGTCTCTCTAATCCAGGGTAAAGTTTGAAAATGCATAGTATCTTTTATTACATAAAAATGCTACTATGTGGAATCATTCATGTGTCTTCTTCCATGGTCAGTTTTATTTTGGGGTAGCCATTTTCAGCAGATGGGAGCTTGAGAGAGTTGGTCAGGAGCCCGCCTCTTACTAGTGAATAAAATCCAGAGTTAAGTACTTGTAGTAACTCATGTGTCTGCACCTTTACAATAGAACTATGCTTGTATGCATACATCTGGCATGTGGGAAGTGTATTTTACTTTGCATATCTATCTTGCTGGATAGCAAAGAAATGGTTAAGGGCGAGTATGAAATAATTTACAGCACTGCATTGCTAAACTCCTTCAGGCTGCTCTGACTTGTCCAACAAATGCAGCACTGGAGTGACTATAAACAGTGCCAGTCATCATGGCTGCACAACAAAATGGTATAATTATAGTGTGAGCAAAAGGGCAGGCTATGGGAAGTACAGCAAAACCTTTAGGCATAAAAGAAAGCTATAGAACCATACTAGCGCTAGAAAAATGCAGTTGTTGTAACAAGCAGGGGAAACTGATGGTAAATAAAGGAACACACAAAAAATTATTGCTTAATATCACCAAAAAAGTGAAAGATTTGCACCTGAGAGCAAAACTGACAGTCTATGATAGTATTAAATGATGATGTGCACATATGTGTTTTAGTCTGTGTACTGGGAGCATGGTTACATATTATGTATTGTGCATGTGCTTACACAGTTGCATAGGCACAATAGAACCCACATCAATCATCTCCAGGTGCTTTGCAACGTGCTTAGTTCACAGTGAATTGCTGAATCAAGAATGAGCCATTTAGCTATTTTCTGCAGCTTTAACTTCAAAGGGCACTGATTATCTGATCAGGTGGAGAACATCAGTTGTCCTACACGGCCAACTGGAGATGTGGCACCTTTTGAAATAAAAGCCATGGGTATCACTGCAACATCTCAGTGGTTCTATCTACCTATCCTCCCTTTGCAAACCTTCGTTTTTGCTGGAGGGTATGAACCTAACTGCAAAATATCCACATCCTCCTGTACTTATTTACTGTAGCCCATATTTGCATCAAAGGGTATATAATTCAGGAAGCTGCAATGAGGGCCTGCAACAAGGCATTGGGATGAGAAGACGGGTCTTAATTCCCAATGAGAGCCACTTCACAATATGACCATATGTAAGTGGTAGTTTGCTTGTGAATACTGAAGTAGAATTGTGTGTTGCACTGACATGTACATGTGCAAAGTGCATATAAATGAGCAAATTGAAATCTGAGCCTGCAGTATATTATTACAGCGTGGTTAGAGATAACACGCTCATTATATGAAAATAATACTAATTAATGCTAAATGCCTTGTAGGTGCTTACCACTCTCTTTTCACATTATGTGAGATATTTATACAAGAAATAATATTTGTAATGTGTGTATATACACATATGTAATATATGTATTACTGTTTCTTTTAAGTATATTTAGGCTGACTAAGTCTCATGAAAATTGTTCAGTACATTTTCTGGCATATCTTTATTACTACTTGTGTTCCAAAGTTGTGCAAATGGGTTTAGATGGGTCTATCTTTAGTTAGTAGATCTGACAAAATGCCTAGAGACATTCTTCTTGTCAGAATGCATTAGTTCTATCATCTAAATTATGATGACTGCACTTTTTCTCTAAAAGATTTTTACCTTGATATACTAAATACTTAGGTCTTGGATAATGGATAAGTAATTATTTAACGATAATACTTGGCACGACATAGCATATATAATCTCAGTGCTTTAAAGTCATTAAGCTCTTGTCAACAGTACAAAAGCAAATACATTTTAAGAAAAGTTGTGTCAGCTTGGTTATGGCCCACCCATGTTCTACTGCAATATGGATCTGAATTTGTTATCAGGACCTACCCTTGCAGTAACTGGGGGTGGGGGGGAGGAGGGTAAGCCAGGGAATATGTAATGCTGCCTAAGACATGGTATTTTAACTAGGTTGAATGTTGGGTTGGCTTTGAAACAGGAATTCTAATTCTGTAAAAAACAATGTTTTTTGAGGTTTCAGAATTTGTTCTGGTATGGATCAAATCCAGTAACTTTAAAATTGGATGGCTTGGGTGGAATGAGGGAAAGAGAGATTTAAAACAGAGGCTTGACATTGGGTCTCCAGCCACATGGAAACTAATGGGTAGAGCAATGGCTTGAGCTAGGACATTCCTGTATGCCAAGTGGGTGCTTTAACTAGTGGGTTATTGGTTGTTCTGGGATGCCCATCTTTTGCTCTCTCTCCTCTGAGTCCTGCATTCTCAAACAGGACTTTCATAAAACTGACACATTCCTTCAACAATTCGTGCTTTTGATGCATTGGCATTTTCTGATGTTTTAATTTTCAACCAGTGCAATTGATTTTGACCCTGACCAAGCCAACCATGCAAACACTGAATGTGAGTGGGCTGTGTATTAAATGAATTTTATTTGGGGAAGAGTTACCCGTATTGAAAAAACAATAAGTTCTCTTTGGTCATGAGAGAAGGTGTAGGGGGGTGGGGTGTTTTTTAGCTTCCATAAAATGTTACTGTTTCTGAATCCATACAGGCATCATTCCCACTTAACAAAAGACTTTATCACAGCTCAAATCATGTTCACTTATTTCTAATATTCTGTGATACTCTTTGTATATCAGGTGCAGTCCTTTAACTTGACAATGATGTTTACCAACAGGATTCAAGTGATAAAGTACCATAATGCTTGGGTGGTAACGTAGAGCAAGGGTAGGCAACCCTTGGCACATGTGCCAGAGTGAGGCATGCAGAGGCATTTTACTTGGCACTTGCACTTCAGAGAAAGGACCAGGGATACGCTGCCACAAGCATCGGGCCCCTTACAGCTCCCCTGTCGTCCACCCCTGGCACACCAACATCTAAGAAGTTGAGGTTGTGGGGGATTTTGGCACTCTACCCAAAAATGTTACAAACCCCTGACAAAGTATATAAGTGGAAACTATGGACTCACCTCAGTTTAATTACAGCTATTTTATAGCTTGGGGAAACAATCAACTGCAGTATTCCTGTCACAGAAAGTTGATAGCAGAAACAGGGTTTCAGATTGACCATTCACTCATACTTTAAAGCATAGGTCTCAACCTCACTAGACTCAAGGCACCCCTCAGAAAATGCTAGCTCTTAGTTTTCACTCTTTCAGCAACAGAAAAGCGATAGAGCAATTTCTCTTTTGGAAAGAACTCAGAAAGACCACAACAGGACAAAAATGTTTTTAACACTATGAAATCCTATTTGAAATCTCTGGGTTTATGCTGTGAATCGTGGTTGTGCACCTAATAGTGATAACATTGCAGGCCACTGTGACAATCTCAGGGTGCCGTGGCACCTTGGTTGAGAATCACTGCTTTAAAGGTTTCATTAACAGTAATACTATAAGAAGGATAGATTGTTGTATTGAAGTTTGTCTGTAGCTTCTCAATTCTTGCTTATAGAAGTTTTTTATAAAAAAAATATTATTTTGGTGTTCATATGTTCAGAAAGTTTGCAATTCCTTCTTGTGGAATGATGCACTTCCCCCCTAAACATTTAATTATATTGAAATCTTCCTCTTGTTTTATAGACTATCTTTTCTAGGACATACCTGTGGGTAATTGCAAGACAAGTTTATAGTGTATAAATCACCCTCAATATCATCCAGAAACACTTTGAAAGAAGGCAGAGAGGACACAAAACCCAGAAACATCAGCAATTTAAAATGTGAAATTTACATGGCCCTATGTGCTTTCCACTATAGCACCATCTTGTGGTCATTTAGGTTCATTGTCATTCATTAAACTAGATGCAATGAACTAGTCCAGAAACAGGAGAAATAGCGTGGCAGCTTGGAAAGTGAGTTGGGACGTAACTTCTGTGATGTGTCTGAGTGCATCTGCCTTTGTAAACACAATTGCGGTTGTGCGTTTGTGTAATTTTTTTCCCATTGGAAAAAAACTGTAGGTCTGCTAAGCTCTATGTTCTGAAATCACTAGGTTCCAAACTATTTGATTCCTATTGCATCTTCTTTTTCAAGTGCTGAAATGCATTGGTAAACATTGAGTTTATGTATTGTAGTCTGAGAACTCTTTTGAGAATGAGGGGCTGTCTGCTCCCATCTGCTGGTGCATTGGGAGTGGAACAGCAACTGAGCTGCTTCATCTCTTCAGAAGTTATTTACCCAGAATTCTATGTGGACAAAAGCTCAAGAGGGGATGGCAGGATGCTTCTGTCACCATCCGTGGGGGAGCAAAGGAAAAGAACTGCAAACCGCTTCGTTTCCGTAAGCATTCTACCCAGAATTCCTCCAGGGAGAAATTGAGAATCACTACACAAAACCCAGATTGGTTGGGTGGCAGAAATGAATGGAGAAAAGAGAAGAGGGGTCTGTCTTTAGTAGTAGTGAGGTCTATCCTGGGGTTCTCACTCATTGTCTTCCAGTGAGTGGCAGGATGCATCAGCATCATCAATGAGTTTCAATGCAGGGAAGGTTCTTTATTAAGCCCCAAAACAGCAGCAGTGCTGAGTAACGTCTGGTGAGGCCCCTTCAAACCAGTCTCTTGTCCCATAATAGTTGTTAATGTCTCATACTGTTGTTAATTTTAATATAGTCAGCCAGCACTGTCAAAAAGGTTAACGTACCAGTATTGCATTTGGTTTGGAGTTTTGAGGACAAAGACCTTAGCTCCATAGTTCGGAGGCAAACACCGGAAAATGAATGACAAATTTTGGAAACTCCTTCATACGCATACATGAGAGACAAAGAATGCAAATCATTTTGAAACTGAGTGGTTACCCGAGACAAACTTGTCAAAGGCCATTACAGTTCCCTTCCAATAGTAAGAGGATATACTGGTTAGGTACAGGGATGGTCCAAGGGTAACTGTGTACCTCGGCACCCCCACTACTTCCAACGTATCTTTTAGGATGGCATTGCCAGCGGTATGCTCTTGTCATAAGTCCACTTGAGAGTTGTAAAGGTAGGAGTCATGAGGAGAGCACAAGAGAGCTGTGAGGTGCACTTAAAGCCATGTCCAATCCCTTGATGTAGCTGTGTGGAGGTAACCAGGAGTTCTAGCTGTGATGGTCAATTCTAATGATCTTTCCTCTGAGATCTTTTCAGAGGTCTTTCTCCCCTTACCAAACCAAAGATCTTAGACCAAGGTGGAGCCAGCAGGTTGGCCAGCCAGGGCTGTTATTTAGAATGATGTTCCTGTTGTTTTGTTCTGCATATAATTTTGGTGCCCCTCCCCAAATTTTGGCACTCTAGGCCTAGTTCACCTAATGGTTGGACCAGCACTGGTTAGTATCTAATATATTGAGTGGATGTCTTGCTGGTTCCTTACTTGTATACATCTACCTGGAAGGGTCTGGCCTGGAACAGAGGGTTGAATTAAATGACCTGCCAAGATACTTTCCAGACCTTTGAATCTTTCAATCAATTCACCTTATAAGGGAAGAAAGGGCTGGTTCTGCTACTGATTTTTTTTCTTTAAGTTGATTTCTGCGAGAGCTGTGGTTACTTTTCCTGCTTTTAAAGAAAACATGCACATGCAAAAAGAGAGAGCACAGTAAAAGGGCAGGGTGAGACTGCTTTTGTTGATGTTCTTGGGATGCAGGGCATCTGGTCAGTCACAGGGGGATGCTCCAGGCTGGCAGGTTGGCCATGACAGCTGTTGCTCTGAACCCTGGCTTGCTTCCCTGATCTGAAATGTCATCTGTCTGGTCTGGTCACAGCCATCATCCTCAGGCAGGGCAGAGCTTGAATTGGGCTATCATGTCATATTTGCTGGTCGGTACAGGGCAGTTCATCTTCAGATCAGGTAAACAGCTGAGAGAAAAGGAACAGAAGGAATATATTCAGGGTTGGGGATTTTTTTGTTTTGTTTTGTTTTGTTTTGAGCTCCAGGAAAAGAAGAGATTGAAATAGACCATCCCTTCACTATTTCAGTTGCCAGATAAACTTAATTTCTGACACACCGACTTTGATTAATTGTTTTTAATTATCTGCTTATTTATTAGTAATGGCCCCCAAAGAGTCCTGGCGTATATAAAGATTCCTGCTTATCAGGCTTTTTGTCTCTTTGACCACGTCAGCGCGTGTTTATTGTTACCAGTTTGTGCAATGTTTTAGAATCTTTTTACCTCCTTCCTATAGCTGTGCTCACAATTAAGCTAGATGTTACAGGCCCCAATTATTGCAACATTACCCCTTGCTTTTAGAACCAAATCTATGTGGATACATTTGCTACAGCTGCAAAAGCAAGAAAGAAAAAAATCTAACTCTTATGTTCATGGGCGGTATAGGCCCAGTTCCATAAAGGTATCTTGGCCTCAAACTCCCACTGATCTCAATCAGTTTTAATGAGAATTAAACACCTGAATACCTTGGTGGATCTTGGCCATGGTGTTTACATAGGATTTGTCATCCAGCCAGGAGTCTCAGGCTGTCTGCTTTAGTAAAAATGGTAAAAACAGCCATTGTTTCCAAAGCTGGTTAAAGAAACAAAAAAGTTTATTTTAATACCGTGTGCACTTGAATATGCTCTTCCTGAGTAATGTGGGCAAAAAAAAATATTAATGTTCTTTCCTCAAGAATAAAAGAAGACTTAACAAAGTTTAATTCATTTGGCCTTTACACAAATGTCTATTTTAGGGTTTTTTGTTCATGCTGAGGTTCATAATTTTTGTAACTGGTGGGTAATTTTGACTATAAAAGCATTTTGAAAGAAAATAGAAAATAGGTGAAAATGAAATGGTTTGGATTTTTGAAGGTTAAGCTGCGAGAGCAGGCTTTTACTAAAATAACATCTTGGGTTACTGCATGCTAACAAAATGCCAGTTTGAACTGAGGCTGCTAGAGCTGTTACTATGAATTAATTTTCAAACCATCTAAAAACATGTTTGCAGCACCAAATGATTTTGTTCTTGCAATTTCATAGAGATGTTTTTGTGTACACGAGGACACCAATCTAGGACTGTGGGTTGGACTGTGTAGTGAGAAGAACTCGAAAATGGCCCTGTTGGTTCCTCACAAATATTGGTGAACCAAAGCAATCAGAAGGACTAAAATTGCCTGCCTGTTTTTAATGCCTTTGGCTGTTGAAAATGTCATAAAGGCAAAAATAGGTAAGAACACCAGGAAGCTGGTGTTCCTTTTTAAATGGAGACAGTACACTTGGGTAAAAGTACCCATGGTAAACTTTAGCAAGAGCTAAATGTTACTGTGAGGAAGCAGGTTTCAGTAGTCATATAAGATATGCATGACGTGTGTGAATCCTACAAAGACTCTGAGGGATCATTTAACAACTTGTTACACATTAATTTTAGGTGGTTTCTGGAGTTTTTAATCCCTGAGTTGTCCACACGTTAACACCTGTAATTAGTTTTCAGTACACTTTAGGCAGTTTAAAGTTATGCCACTCCAGGTGACTCTTGCTACCCTGTTCATGTTCCACTACTGTGTGGTCACTTCTCACAGATGAGCTGCCCAAGTTGCAGTGCTCCAGCATCCAAGGATGCAGTGTCCCTTCCCCAACCCTCCTGTTCTGTGTAGACAAACTTTCCACCCCCTGAACTCTGCTGCCCTGGGGCAGTTCTGGCACCAAGCCAACTCATCCTCCCACCTCTAGGGGTGTGACCTTCCCAACCCCATAAGTGCAAACAAGCTACAAAGCACATGCTAAGAGTGGGATCTAAGGATGGTGGGGGAAGATAAAGTAGGAAGCCAGATAAGGTCCTTATGAGCCAGGGGCTTCCTTCCTGGGGCAGGGGCAGTGGCTTCCCCAGATGTGGCTCCCACCTCCCGACCACCCCAGGAAACACAACCAGTACCCCCCATATCCCAATCCCAATTTATTAAAACATGAGAGCTTCTTTAATTACTTCCTTTTTATTGTTTTTTAAATCTTTTTTACATGTTTTTATTTGATCTTTCAGTGGCTTTTCATTTATTCGCCACATACTATTTCATTACCCTCCCCCATCCCATTAACTCTCTGCCTCCCAGCTTCATGTTCCTGTCCCCTCCCTCTCCCCCTCAACCCATCCCTCATCTCCACCTAGAGCAGGGATAGAAGCTTGTCCTGATTTACTGGCATTATAGTGGCAACTCACAGCTGTACCTCCTAGCCAGGCCTCTGCTTGCCAGCCCTGTAGTGGCAAACCACAGCTGTGCAGGTGGGGGAGTGGGGGATGGCAAAGAAGGTTTTTAGCCTTAAGGTGTGACTGTCCCAAACTTGAACTAGTACTAACACCAATCAACATTTGAGCAGCTCAAAGTGCAGTGTGTAACAAGGCCTTTAATCCATCTCCTGGCTTACAGGTAGAATCAACTATGCCTAAACTATTATTGACCCATATTTGTGAAACCCATTCTTAAAAACCTCCAGTGATGAATATTCTAAAATATCCCTCAGTAATCGATTCTGATGCTTATATGTCCTCACAAATAGACTGACACCTGTAGATAATGTTGCAGCTTCTATGTTTGCAAGCAGCAAGGAAAGGGGGAAGATATTATTCCATTTTTAACCACCCTAGGCATGCAACCAAAGAATTGAGAAGAGCTGGTTTGTATGTTAACATAAAAGCCTGTAACAGGAGAAGTTCTGAGTTTGTTTAGGTACACGTGAAGCAAGTTGTAAGGTTTTAGGTTTGGCTTTCCTGAGTATATTTAACAAACTACTTTCTCTCCTTGCAGTGGTGGGACATTGACAGTGCTCCCATCTCCCTGTGTTACCTCTGGCAAGCTAGGATGTTCTTAACATTTGCAGATTCTGTGTGTGGTAGTTGTGGATTAGGATTACTCATACAGTTTTAAGAAGAGGTTACACAAATACTTCTATAGCATGGCTTAGATAAAGATAATCCTGACTTGAGCAGGGGCTTGGACTAGGTGACTGTCATAACTCAAGGGGATGATTTTGTGTGTGCTTCAGCACTGCAGAATTATTTTCCGCCACGAGGAGCTTTCTTTGCACGGTGCAATTCTCAGTTGCAAAGAGAAAACCCCGGTGCAAAGGAGTTCCCGCCATTCGCATGCAAATTTGTGTCCCACTATTGGCCAGTTCTAAATTATTCCCACGTGGCGGCTAGCGATTGGCTTGCTAGCTGTATAAGAGGCTTGAGTGGTTTCCGCCCAAGTTGGAGAACTCCAAGGAGAACCCCGCAAGGGAGGACTCCACAACCATCTGGAGGAGGAAAAGGAGGACTTCACATCTTGTGAAGAACTCTAAGCGCTGCGGGGCCTAACAAACCCAGCGTGTGCCTTAAGAAGGATATAGGGGCCTGATCAACCTCTAGCCTCTCCCTGTCACCACCTAATCTTCGACGAACCCTTCCCTGCGCACTTTCGTTCCACGGAGCCTAGCAAACTCCGTGTGTGTGTGTGTATCCAGAGCTCTTTCCGAGTTATGTCAAGAGGCTCGAGTTTTTCTACGGGTCTTGTTCGTACGAGTTTTGTAACTGCAACTTAGGCGAAGTTTTCTCCTGCCTGCACCGCGACCATCTACGGTGTAAGTAAAATAATCTTTAATCAACCGCTACGTGTCTGTGCCTAATTCTAGTCCGCCGGCCTGCATTCCCCGACCCACGTGCCAGGGCTGCTAGCCACAGCCTGCCGCACGCCCCCGAAGGCCTCAGACCACTCCCGGCCCGCACATGGCGATGAGGATGGGATCAGGGGAAGGCACGCTGGAGCTAGAATTAGTTAAGAACTGCCCTTGGCGCAGTGGAAAACGCCAAGTAGAAAACTTTATGGAACCAGAGGCGCATATCGCTTACCACCAGGTGGGCGGAATGGGTGAGAGGTTTATCAGCGGACGCCTTTCGCTGAAGGAAGAAGAGGGAGCTTCCGAAGACGGAGCCCCAAAAGAGAGGGAAGTGTATCTTCACCCCACGGCATTCAGGTGTGTGATGAGTGATGAGCGGGTCCTGTTTAGGCCCCTCGACACTGTGTCCCTCGCCAGAGTCAACCCGGCAGGTGCAGTAAACCCGGCCCTCACCCAGGAGTGTACCCGTTGCCTAAGATGTGCTCGGGAGAGTGAAGAACCGGTGCCGATTGACCGGTTCACCCCCTTTATGGTAGTGTCTAGATTGAGGGGTCGCGAGCTTCCATCCGAGCTCCGCGAAGATCTGGAGACGGAGGGACGTGCTGCAGATGAGAGGGTGGCCCCGAAATACGACAAGGGGGGAATGCTAACTGCAACTTTTCGTACTGTAACCGATTTAATGCAAAAGAATTTAAGTTTGAAAGCCCAGCTGCGTATGGCCGTTCAAGCGGTCAAGGAGGTGGCTGCGAAAGAAAATCTTGAGACGCGACGCCAAGATGGCGTCGAGCAAGAGGGAGACCGCGTGGAAGAACTGGAAGAGAAGGGTGGAGCTTCGGAAGAACCCGCGAGAGTTCAGCCGGCGACCCCACCCACTGACGCAGCGTCGCTTCCTGTGACCACACCTTCTTGCCGACGGAAGGGAGAATCGAGCTGAGGAGTGCATCCGCCCCTCCTGCCTGAAGCAATAACAGCAGCAGCGACTCCCAAAGTAGCAGATCAGCCTATAGCAACAACCAGCCAAGTTGCTACTACCTATTACGCTCGCACCAGAACTGAACTACAGGAGTTGTGTAGAGAATCAAGAATCCAACCTGAAGAAACTCTAGCTGTATGGTTGGGACGTTTGGTCGTGGAACTTGGGTCCGACCTGCTGAACCAGGAAGAAGCAAGCTTCTTGGTCAGACAAGCTTCGTGGAGTAGAGGACATGTCACTGACATCAACATGGTGGCGTTTATCGTTCACTGGCCTATTCCACTGCCAGTGCTTGTTGCAGGACTGATCGGTCAAAAAGCCCATGCGTGGCATGACGGACGGCCAGAACATACCGGCACAGAGCAACTCATGCTAGTGATCATCGGAGTCTCGTACTGTGCCTGGAACCCCAGAGCATGTGCACTAGGACTGACATCACTCCAGTGAATAAGACCATGGCCTCACCATCATCTACGAAATCCTGGAACCGTTCCAGCAACCATTCACAGCATAGATAGTTGTCTTGAGGTTTATGGGCGAAAGAACATCGCTGTCCTCCGGATTCTGCTTAACCCAATGGTGAACCAACCCATGAGTAATCTTCTTCATCAGTTGTCACGACTGCGTATCCTGATGGAGCCAAGATTATCTAGTGATCGGGAACGTCGACACCCGACCAAGGCTCAAGGTGCAATATATCGTGAATCCGATCTTCCATCGTTGCCACAGAGAACACCAGAGGAGCGATACATGTTTGGATTTCTCCTACAGCGTTCTGGACTCAATAAGTAGTAACTTCGGATTTTAGGGGACGCAGGCCAATGGCAACTGGCCTATGAGTTAGGTTTCCATTATCTAGAAGAACTAGACGACGGCTCCTCGATGATTTCATCCAGCTGAGTGTGCAAGAGACGGTAGTCCAGAGTAGCAAACACCTGTATTATATGTTTTAAAAATGATAGTGTAGTTCCATGGAAATTTTGTAAATATTTTGATATATGTTAACTTATTTTCTGAGAGTTTTGTTCACAGATCTGGAATTCAAAGTGTGTGGCAGAAAGAAGCCCCAAGAAAGATAACATCATCGGCAGAAGTAAGGGCTTGACGCGCGACTTCACCATGACGCCCACTGAAGCCCTGATCGTGCAGTTCTTTGTTATGAATCTAATTATGTGTATATGTATTTGTGCTGGTTATTATTTGATTTGATCCCTGGAGGACGAACTTCTTATGTTAGCTAATTTTGTGTTTACCCGTTTAGTTCAACGACCCGTGGTAAGAGCTCTCAATGACCTGAGTAACGAGTGCATGGCATAATTCAGCTGTGCCTTCAGCAAGGGGGAATGTCATAACCCAAGGTTATGATTTTGTGTGCGCTTCGGCACTGCAGAATTATTTCCCGCCACAAGGAGCTTTCTTTGCACGGTGCAATTCTCAGTTGCAAACAGAAAACCCCGGTGCAAAGGAGTTCCCACCATTCGCATGCAAATTTGTGTCCCACTATTGGCCAGTTCTAAATTATTCCCACGTGATGGCTAGCGATTGGCTTGCTAGCCGTATAAGAGGCTTGAGCGGTTTCCGCCCAAGTTGGAGAACTCCAAGGAGAACCCCTCAAGGGAAGACTCCACAACCATCTGGAGGAGGAGAAGGAGGACTTCACATCTTGTGAAGAACTCTAAGCGCTGCGGAGCCTAACAAACCCAGCATGTGCCTTAAGAAGGATATAGGGGCCTGATCAACCTCTAGCCTCTCCCCGTCGCTGCCTAATCCCTCAACGAACCCTTCCCTGCGCGCTTTCGTTCCACGGAGCCTAGCAAACTCCGTGTGTGTGTGTGTACCCAGAGCTCTTTCCGAGTTATTTCAAGAGGCTCGAGTTTTTCTACGGGTCTTGTTCGTACAAGTTTTGTAACTGCAACTTAAGCGAAGTTTTCTCCTGCCTGCACCGCGACCATCTACGGTGTAAGTAAAATAATCTTTAATCAACCGCTACGTGTCTGTGCCTAATTCTAGTCTGCCGGCCTGCATTCCCCGACCCACGTGCCAGGGCTGCTGGCCACAGCCCACCGCGCACCCCCGAAGGCCTCAGACCACTCCCGGCCCACACAGTTACATTTTGAGGTCCCTTCAAGCCCTATTTTCTATGACTCTATAACATCTGGGAAGCCTAAAGTTTTTTCTGTCATGATGTGGATTCCCAGATTCCATTTTTGAGATAAGCAATTTGCAAACCTAAAAAATACAGTTAAGTATCTGCCCCCCACCCCCAAATGTAATAAGCTTCTATAGCTGTTAGTTCTATGGGTCAGACTCTAATACTACAAAAGTCAGAAAAACTTGAACATGGAAATCCTGAGCTGGTCTAAAGAAAAAGGCCTACTAGCACTTCCCAAAGACCTTGTTTAAATCTTCTTTTTCTTCTGACAAGAGTATTTCAGGACTGGAAATCTAATGGGCCAAAATTGGAGGACTAGAAATTAAGGCTAGTTTGTGGACAGAATAATGTGAAGATGAGTTATCTGAGATCCTTAATTTGACAATGAAACCAGGAAGATAGGAGGACATAAAGAAGGTATCTTTACCATCATCGCTGCCATCTTCACTATCTTCTTGGATCCTGGTATCCCGTGTAACACTATTTCGTCTCTGAGAACCAGACTTCACCGGACCAGAGAGAAGAACCGTAGGGGATGCCACCTGCCCCTTCATCTTGAGCATGGTTCAGAATGCCACTTGGAATTAGAGATTTGCATTCTTCCTTTGGGTCCTTCCCTCATGTGTTGTTTCCCTTTCTCACCTTATTTCTTAGTTTTCCTATCTTCCTCTTTACTTTCTTGAATTAAAGTCTGTGAGCCAAAGTTCTTTGTATTTAAAACAAACAAACAAACAAAAACCCACCTGTAAGCCAGGGATCAGAGGGGCATGCCTTAAACAGCCAACATTGGTACAAGTTTGTCAAGTCCAGGAGTGGTGGTATTGTGTCCATCTTTGTCCAGTAGTAAGTGTCTCACAAGACAGAGCCCACACAAGAGTAAGAATTTGCATTTTCGAGCTCCTGTTTTGTGGGTGTTTGCCTTGTTTTGTCTTCAAGGATGAAGAACCAGGCTCTAACAACAGCAGTTCCCATCTCATCTTACTTTTTTTCCCCTTTTCATCTAAAAATGTAGTTTTTGCCAATTAATACAATCTAGAAGCCAGCTGAACAAGTGTCTTTCCTTATAACAATTTTCTACATTTAAGGAAAAGGTGAATAAGGAATATTGGAAATCGAAAGCTTAACTTACATTTCAAATTATTTTAACTGTTCTGCATTTTAAATGCATCTCTAATAAAAGGTTAGAGATCTTTTTATAGGTAATGGATTGTTCCCAAGGGGATAAGCAACTGAAGGTCTCTGTACTCCAAACCCCAAATCTTCTTTAACTGTTCAGTGCTGTAGGACAATAGTCTTGTTAATACTGTTGAGACTTTGGGCCTATTTGTTCCTCAGAATTAATCAAACTCAAACACTGAGGGTTGTGTCTGCAAACAAGCCTCAGTGTTTGAGTTTGAAAGTATTGTCCATTAAGAGCACCCAGGAAGGGGAAGGTACTTAGGGGTCCCACACATCCTGAGCAGGGAGCTGAGCTTATGATGCATATTCATGTTTCAAAAGAACCTCCCCCAGTGATTGAGTGCTACTGAAACCCCCTGCTCCATGGGTTACATAAAGAACAGGCAAATGTATATGTGAACATTGCCACCTGCTGGATGGAACATAGAACCTCAACTGTGTGTCATAGAGCCTGAACTGCTGACAGATACAAGGCATTACCCTTTAGCTCTATGGCAATACAAGGATTTTGTGGTTTGGAACAGGAAAATTTCTGTTTCCACAGCAAAATTCAGTGGCTGTAGTACAATTGCAACCAGGAAGTTGCTGGCAACCTCAGACTAGTTTCAGTATGTTCCAGGGCAGGGGGCAGGAGCTTCAGGGGGCAGGTGGTGCTTCAGTCAGCTTCAGCTGTACTTTCACTACTGGCTGGGCTTGACAGTGAGCAGTGTTTTATAAATAACATAGATAGATACTAATCCTCATGTGCAAATAGTGGCATACACTGCTTGAAAATGCAACATATCATAAAAGCTAACACCCTTTATCTCTTGGTGGTTTGGAATGGGAACATTTGTTCTTTGTATTAATTATTCAAAACACTGTTTTGCACACAAGCACTCACTGGAGATGAAACACTCTAAAGGTGGAGAAATAAAATGAAAGTTGGCAAAAGTTAACATAGAAACTGGGGTACACATATAATGCATGCCTGCATAAAAAGGGTATGTATGTATCTATGTATCTTCATTATGTATGCAGATTTTTTTTAAGAGTGGGTACTTTGCAATAGAATATTCTCAGTTCAGATAACATGAGCATGTTAAATCTGAACAAACAAAAGAAAAATACAGCGTGTGCTATCATTAAACCTGACAAGAGAGTCCAATTAACAAGGGCATGAAGAGTTGAACTTCAGGATTTTCAGAAGCAGTGAAATCTAGTAACTGATTCTCATTGGACAAATGAGACAGTAAGCAAGGAGCAGTTTCCTACTAGGCTTCTAGAATGAAACATTGTTAAAATAGACAAAACGACTCTGCCCTTAAATGGTAATGAAGGGAAGTTTGTTTACATTATTTTTCAATAGGAAAAAAAAAACCTTAAGTGCTGATGATGAGGCTGTTGCTCTCCTGAAGTGTTTAACTATCACTGTACAGAACAATGTTGTGTCTAATTTCATAATCTATGTCGTTTGGTATGTTGAGAGACAAACAGTAACCTGTGCTTTTCACATGAATCTCTCTCCCCCGCCTCACCTCCCTCTCCCCTCTAAATGAGTAACCCCATAGGGGAGAGGTTTTAATGTCCAGTGATATGTTTTTGGGGGGGGGTTGTTGCTGACAAGTGTTTCATATTCAGCACCTGGGAGTGCCATACATTTTTGCACCTCACCTTTTTTGCTTCTAATATTTTGTAATAGAGGTAAAAGTATAGTCTCTTTAAAAAAGAGAAAAGAAAAGAAATCTAGCACGGTCTTGCTCTATCTCTCTTTCATTCCCTAGTGGCTCAGTGAAATTCTTGGCGCTATTAAATTCTTTGGAGACTGCTAAAGAGGCATCAGTCAGTATGTTCCTTTTCTAACGCACTGCAGAGAAAATACAAACTGAGACAAACTGGAGAAGAACAAAAGCAAATAAAACCATCCATTCATAACTGAAGCAGAGCTGCAGAGCTTTGGTTTTGTATCTCCACTCTGTTCTCAGTGTGTGCTATCCTCAGTAGCATACACTTGTGTGTGAGTACTGATAAATAATCCATGCTGTGGTTTACATTACAAGAATATTATAGTTATATACTGGAACAGTCAAAAATCAGGAGATACAGACTTCTCTGTCCCCTCCCCCTTGTGTTAGTAAAAAGAAGAACAGAAAAAAAAATCACTTGGGCTAGGGATAGACATTCAAAAAGCCTGAGCCTGAATTGATTCAATCTTTGCAGGTTGGCATGGGCGACTGGTGCCTCCTGAGTCTGGGGGACACCAGCGGCCGATCACTGACCGGGGAGGGCAGTGCCTCAGCAGCCAATCGTTAACCCCAGAAGTGCCAGTGGCAAAACCAGAAGTGTCAATGGCCTTCACCAGCCGGAGAGTGGGAGTGCTAAGAGAAGCGCTAATCTCAGGGGGTGCACATGCCCCCCCCCCCGGTACCTCCCCATGCATTGCCTATGCAGGTTAGTCTAACCTGGCTAGGCTAAATCAGTTTTGTAAACAGACAGGCATCCCAGAAATGCAGGCACATGCCTGCAGTGGCTCAGGCCTGAAGCTGGGGGGCGCTAGAGTAGCCCTCCCACCCTTACACAGCACTGAGCTGAGGGGAGGTATGGCCAGGCTCTGGCAGGATGCTCTGATTAGCCCAGGAGGAAATTAAGAACAGTGTTTATCACCTCATTAAGAAAACAACAGGGGGACATTACCAGCTACCCGTTGATTCTGCCTGTTGATTCAGCATGAACTGGAGCCAGCATGTGGTCTGCTAGCTAATACACAGACCCCTCCTCAGCAAGGCGGAGGGGAGGGAGGAATTCCTGCTTAGCAGGGAGTGGTGAGGGAGAGGGTGGGAGCAGCCTGCAGTTTCTGGAGCTGCAGCCAGGTAGCAGAGGGGAGGGGATAGTTCTGCTGTGGAGCAGAGAGCCCCACCCAGCCCAGGCAGCCTGCTGGGATGCTGGGGGAGTCTGATTTATCATAAACCAGCAAGGGGTATGGAACAGACACTGTATAAACTGGTTTGAGCCAAATCGGTTAAGTCTGATACTACAGTCAGCCAGGTTTATCTCAAACCAGTTTAAGCCATTTTCAAACTAGTTTATGTGCACTGAGCATCTGTTCTGCTACAGGTTTAAACCAGTTTCTGATCGCTTAAGTTGGTTTATGTGTAATGTCTGTCCCTCACCCTGATATGACTTCAACACCCAGCTGGCTGGAAAATAGAGGTGTATGCAGTTTATTTAAGTGATGCAGGAGTGTGGTCCTTTCATTCTTCTTTGTTCCCACACTGAGATCTGCATCCATGCTCTGTCCTACTGACACTTCAAAAATGGACAGGAATGGCAGAAAGGGGCCAATAGAGGCCGTAGTTCTAGTTACATAAGGATTCCTCTATCCAAGCTAGACAGAAGGCAACCATTAAGCCACCCCCCAAAGACTACCTGCAAACATCAGGAGAGGCAGAGTGGCAGTTAAGCAGGGTTGCAGTTCTGTAAAGTTTCTGGACAGCACTACATTGTACAAAGGCATTTTATGAGGTCTGTCATAATTTGGGCCGTGGGGCTATCAAAGGGATGTCAGGGGCTTCACAACAACCCAAAATGAGGAGAGTGAAAAATAGCTTCAAGACCCCCTTCATTTTAAGTGCAGTGCAGAGTGGGCTGCAGCCTGCTTAGACTTTTTTCCCTCTGAAAGCAGCCTCATTTCCCATAGGCACCTGCTTCAGCATAGATTCATAAATTCATAGATTGTAGAGTCAGAAGGGACCACAATGGATCATTGTGTCTGACCCCCTGCCCCTGGCAGGAAAGAGGACCAAGGTCAGATGACCCCAGCCAGGTGACTATCTAGCCTCCTTTTGAAGACCTCCAAGCTAGGTGATAGCACCACCATTCCAGATCCTGGGCACCCCTACTGTGAAAAATTTCTTCCTAATATCTAACCTAAATCCACTCTCAACTAGTTTACATCCATTATTCCTAGTCACTCCCTGGGGCGCCCTAGTAAACAGCATGTCACCTATTCCCCCTTGACCTCCCCTAATAAATTTGTAGGCGGCCACAAGTTCTCCCCTCAGCCATCTCTTGTGAAGGCTGAAGAGATTCAGCTCTCAACCTCCCCCATAGGGTCTTTCCCGAAGGCCACTAATCATGCGAGTGGCCTTCCTCTGGACCCTCTCCAGATCCTCCGCGTCCCTCTTGAAGTGTGGCGCCCAAAACTGGACACAGTACTCCAACTGCGGCCTGACCAGGCTGCATAGAGGGGGAGCATCACCTCCTTTGATCTATTAGTCATGCACCTGCTAATGCATGACAAGGTGCGGTTGGCCTCGTTACGCTGCCGGCTCACGTTCATCTTGGAGTCAGTTATGACTCAAAGATCCATCTCTGCCTCCAAGCTGCTGAGAAGGACACTTCCCAACCTAGAGGTGTGCCGGGGGTTCCTCCTTCCCAGGTGGAGTACCTTACATTTATCTTTATTAAATTGCATCCTATTTCTCTCTGCTCATTGATCCAACCTATCCAGGTCGGCCTGAATCTGCTCCCTGCCCTCCAGTGTACTAACTTTGCCCCATAACTTGGTATCATCAACGAACTCGGAGAGGGTGCTCTCCACATCCTCGTCCAAATTGCTGATGAAGATATTAAATAATACCAGTCCAAGGACTGAACCCTGCGGGACCCCACTGCGCACCTCCCTCCAGGCCAAGAAGGCACCATCCACCACCACTCTCTGGGTGCAGCCCCTAAGCCAGCTGGCCACCCACCTGACCATGTAGGCATCCACTCCACAGTCTGCTGGCTTCCCAATGAGGATAGGGTGTGAGACCCTATAAACATGGTATAACTTAATTTTTTCAGATAAAAAAGTGTTGATCTTCCCTTTCACAGCTGGCTTCCCAGATGCTTGTTTTCTTTTCATTTGCAAGCTTTAGTACTTTAATCTGGTCCCTTCTGCATGATGCTAGTTCTCCCCTCAGTATGTGAGAGACCCTTCTTGCTTTTAAATATTTTTTTTAATTTTTTTTTTGAATGAGAGAACAAAAAAGTTTCACTGTTGTTGAGATCAGAAGAGATGTTTAGTCAGTATTTTCTCCACTGACAGAACTGATGCTTCCTGATGAACTGACTGATAGAGTTTGATTCATAAATCTCCTCCCTCCATTGCTTTTGCATCTATCTCATTTGGCATAGCCATCAGGTTCATGCAGGGTTGTGCCAAGATGAGATCTGTTCACTGCTGTGTCCTTATGCTTTCTATATGTTTTTTCCTCTCTTTACAGGCACTATAGTAGATTTTTCAAGGCATTGCATTGTTTTCTTTATCTTTTAGCTGTGCAACTCCAATTAACCTCAGTAGCTGCTCTACAGGTGTCTAGAAATCTTTGAAAATGTGAGGCTTTGCATGTAGTAGCCTGAGCCACTAAAAAGAGCTCTCTTTCATACTTGTTCATATGCAGCTTCCCTCCTGTTCAGTATTGTTATGGTTTTAATTCTGCTGAGGTGTTCCAGACTGATGCAGTAAAAATCCTCTTAATGTGCAGTGGGTCAACTTCCCACTGTATGGGTTTCAGTATATTTTTATCTGGAAAGAACTGAAAAGTGATAGGGCAGGTCATGTCATCTGAATCCCTGGTCTTTCTGTTAATGTATTTTGCACTGTGAGTGTTTTTTTTCCATTGGAAACTGCCCTAAGACAATCAGTTTACTTCAGGTAGGTTAGTCACTAGTGATCTCATCTGGTGTTGAAACTGCAGCAGCAAAAATATTGTATAGTCCAATATGAACTCATTTGTGGTTCAAGTCCCCAACAGAACATAATATTCTTAGACAGTGGTTCTCCTTCTGTAATCCCTGGAGAACTGATTATTTTGGGGGTACTACTTCTCTTAGGTCTCAGAAGTAACATTAAAAGATAGCTAAAATACCAGAATCACTTGCTTGAAAATTGCCTTTCCTTTTGTATCCCCTCCCAGCGGGATTGTGTGTGAATAAGACTGTCTGTATTTTGGTGAATTGTAGAACTGACTAATACTAGGATCTAACATGTAATGGAGCAATCCATGAGACACATTAGGATACAGCACACATTTTTCTTTCATTCCCAATCCAGTATTTTTCCACATACTTGTTATAACTACTGGTATCTACAATAGAAATCCAAGTGATAACATGGTGAATGTCAAATGCTTTTGAATGTAATTTTTAAGACAAATGCATTTTTTCCGTAGTTCTATAAGAACATATTTCGGGCTAAGCACTACTTGGAAAATTGTTTAGAATCAGCAAATTCTGACAAGTATGAATTATCCTCTTATAAGATGTGTATTTTTTGATGGTCATTTTTTGTGACTTTCAGTTTTACATATGACATTGGCTTTGGTTTTGAAGAGTACAATTTGTTTCAATCAGGACAGTAAAAAATTAATATCACTTCTTTATATAGATGAAATGGGCTGCATTTTGCCTTTTTCATTTTTCTTTAGAAGCAAAATGCGTGTTGATTCAATGATATGCATATTTTTTATTAACTACTTAAAAATTAGTACAACTTTTGGGGTGATGGAAGATGGAAGATTTCTTTGTAATTTAGAATATATATACTCTATTTGCATCTTATTCTTGATAATTTACTGATACTGGCTACAGCAATATTTTCCCCCCTAGTGCAACAGAACTATAATGAATATAATGATTAGAAAAATTAAACACAAAGATAGCTGGATTCAGAACGTTCTCTTTGTTCTGTGTCATGTTCAGTAATCACTCTAGACCCAAGGAAACCAAGATGCCTAAAAATAATTATCTTGGATGATACAGCTCGAGTTGTATTTGCTTTACAGAACATATTCTTCTATAGCTCCTCTCTGGACACATGTTCTGGGGGTGGGGGAGAGCCTCTCTAACTAAAGTCCCTGAAGCGTCTTGTGTATCAGCACCCCCATGCTTTAAAATGGCATCAGGGATGTTTTAACTAAAGTTAAAGTGCCCCCGCAGCCATTTTGAATCACGGGGATGCTGATACACGAGCGGCAGAGGCTGCTGGAGGCATGCTAATTAGCATGCACAAGCAGAATGGATTAATCTGTGTTTGCACTAATTAGCATGCCTCTAGAAGCCTTTGCATATCAATTAATCCAGTCTGTTCCAACCCACTGTCAGAACAGCCTCCCAGCATGTCTATAGGCATCCTCCTTGTCTAGGAATGCACATCATTTGAAGATGCAAAGTCCAGTGCTACAGGGATCAGGATTTCTAAATCAGTATTTTATAGAAGACTACCCAATTGCCCATCAAGAATGATGAGCAGGGGGTGCAGACAGGAACAGAGGCCTGCATCCAGCTCCCCCCGACCCTCCCTGCCACCATTGCAGGGCTAGGCCTGCCCCTCCCCACCACCGTTTCGGAGATGTGCTCATCCCCCCAACCTACCCACTCCAGTTTACAGGCTGGGCTGGGCCCAGTATGCCCCGCCATATGCTCCGTTTTGGGGCCAGGCCAGGCTCTGCGTGACACCCCTGGCAGTGACCCCTGCCGCTGTTGTGGCGCCAGTGCTGGGCCTGCCCTGCCACCATCCTTCCCACCATTTTGGGGCTGGTCCCACTCCTCCCATTCCCTTCCCCCTGACATCGGGAGGAAGCAGTGTGGGAGAGGCTTCTCCCCACCTTCCATATTCACCACCAGCAGGGGGTGGCAAGGCTAGTGCTGCTGGCCTTACACCCCCACCACTGCATCCAGACCCCACTCCTCACTGTGCCACTGCCACCACCTCCAAAGAGCAAGCAGGGGGGGAAGCAAGGCCACTTGTGTTGGTCTCGCTGCCCAACCCCCACTCTGTCCCCTGTGTCCCCACCATCATGGTGGTGCCCCACCACCTCCTGTCCAGACACTGTAGTCGTACTCTGATTGGTTGTTTCTGACAGCCAATCAGAGTGTGAATAAAACATTATTAAACCTAGGGAGGAAAAATGTCCAGCACACCTACAGCCTAGGGAATGACCTGCTGGGTGGCATGGAAGTGGAAAGGGATCTTGGAGTCCTAGTGGACTCCAAAATGAACATGAGTCGGCAGTGTGATGAAGCCATCAAAAAAGCCAATGGCACTTTATCATGCATCAGCAGATGCATGACGAATAGGTCCAAGGAGGTGATACTTCCCCTCTATCGGGCACTGGTCAGACCGCAGTTGGAGTACTGCATGCAATTCTGGGTGCCACACTTCAAGAAGGATGAGGATAACCTGGAGAGGGTCCAGAGAAGGGCCACTCGTATGGTTAAGGGCCTGCAGACCAAGCCCTACGAGGAGAGACTAGAGAAACTGGACCTGTTCAGCCTCCGCAAGAGAAGGTTGAGAGGCGACCTTCTGGCTGCCTATAAATTCATCACGGGGGCACAGAAGGGAATTGGTGAGTAATTATTCACCAAGGTGCCCCCGGGGGTTACAAGAAATAATGGCCACAAGCTAGCAGAGAGCAGATTTAGATTGGACATTAGGAAGAACTTCTTCACAGTTCGAGTGGCCAAGGTCTGGAACGGGCTCCCAAGGGAGGTGGTGCTCTCCCCTACCCTGGGGGTCTTCAAGAGGAGGTTAGATGAGTATCTAGCTGGGGTCATCTAGACCCAGCACTCTTTCCTGCTTATGCCGGGGGTCGAACTCGATGATCTATTGAGGTCCCTTCCGAACCTAACATCTATGAATCTATGAATCTATTATGGAAAGACAGACAGACAGACTGTGGCTTTTATAATATTAGAATACTAGCCAGTTGCCCATCAAGAATGATGGGGGGGGGCAGGCAGGGACCAGGACTGGGACTGGGACCGGGGCTGGGACCACAACTGTTCCTCCTCTCCCCCACCGGGGCTGGGGCCTGGGCTGCTCCCTGCCTCCCCCCTGCTGCTTTGGGCTGGGGCCTTGGCTGTTCTACCCCTCCCCCAGCTGCTTTGAGCTGGGACCAGGGCCAGGGCCTAGGCTGTTCTCCAACTCCCTCCAACACTTTGGGTCAAAGCCAGGGCCACCCCCCCCTCCCCCAGCTGCTTTGGGCTGGGACCAGGACCGGGGCTGGGGCCTAGGCTGTTCTCCATCTCCCCCCACCACTTTGGGTCAAGGCCAGGGCCGCTCCCCCTCCCCCAGCTGCTTTGGGCTGGGGCTGTAGCCATGCCCCCCCTTCCCCCCACATTGCTTCAGGTCAGGGCCGGGGCCAAGACTGGGGCTGGGGACAGAGCCAGGGCCAGGGTGGTCCTGCCTCCCTACTCGCCGCTTGAGGCCGGGGTCAGGGCCACTCCCCCCCGACACTGCTTTGGGTCGGGGCTGGGGCCAGAGACATTCCCCCCTCCCCACACTGCCACTTCAGGTCAGGGCTGGGGCCAGAACCAGGGCTGTCCCCCCGCTCATCCTCCCCCCACTGCTTTGGGTCAGGGCCAGGGCCACTTTCCCCCTCCTCCCCTGCCATTTTAGGTCAGGTTCAGGGCTGGGGCCAGGGCCAGGGTCAGGGTCATCCCCCCCCTTCCCTCCCCCATGCTGTTTTGGGCCAGGACTAGGGCTGGGGCCAGGACTGGGGGCCCATGACCACAGGGCTGGGGGCCCATGACCATGGTGGTGTTTGTGGTGGCACTGGGCCACCAGCAGCCTCCCCTCCCCTTCCTGCTCCCCTCCCTCCCCTGTTCCCTGCTGCCTCCCCTCCCTGCCAGCTGTTGTTGGTGGGGGACACTGCCCTGGCTCCAAAGAGCAGACCCCCCGCTCTGTCCTGTCCATTATGGTGGCTCTCCAGTCCCCATTGTTCCCCTCTGCTTCCAAGGAGCAAGCTGGCCTTGCCCCTCTCTCCGCCGGCCCCTCAGACCCCACTGTCATGGCAGCACTCCGCTGCATGTCTCTGTCTGTGTAGGGCACTCTGATTGGCTGCTGAGACAGCCAATCAGAGCATGAATAAAGCTTTATGGACAAACAGACAGACAGACTTAGGCTTTTATAATATTAGAATAAATGTTGAATTGATAAGGATGTGATTCTGAATGAAGGAATTTAAAACTTGTATAGTTCTACTGAATGCAGTGAAGTTGTTTCTGACTAACTATATTGGTCACTACAACCTGGCTAGTTTCAAGCCAACGATACAAAGAGTGACCATCTTGGTAGAACCTACTTTGTTCCCTGAAGGCTGTCTTGTGGATTTTACCTAAACTATCCGGACATCTGCTGGGAGGAGCAGTCAGCCAGGTCTGACCACTCATGTAGGTTCCTAGCTGAGATACAGGACCTCCACCTAACCCAGGAGGTGCACAGTCCCACCAGGGGAAATGCCTTGTTGGACCTGGTCCTGGGTAATAGCAATCATCACCTACTGGAATTCACCATCCAGCGCAGGGTGTCAAAGGCCTGCAGCAAGGCAGCAGCCCTGGACTTCAGGAGGGCCAATTGCAATGACTTAAGGTGATTAGTTGGGGAGGCACTGAGGTCCCGGAGGGGAGGGGAGTTGGAAGTCCAAAAAGAGTGGTTGTTCCTTAAGGAGATGATCCTCCAAGCCCAAAAGGTGACAGTCACAGTGTGGATCAAAGGAGGCAAGAGTGTTCAAAAGTCCCCATGGCTCACCAAAGGCATTCAGGAATGTCTCAAAGCTAAAAACGAGGCATATACCCAATGGAAGGGAGGGGCCATCACCAAGGAGGATTATACCTCTATTGCCTGAGATTTCATAGATTTCATAGACATTAGGGCTGGAAGGGACCTCGGAAGATCATCGAGTCCAGCCCCCCGCCCAAAGGGCAGGACGTCAGCTGGGGTCATAGGATCCCAGCAAGATAAGCATCCAGTTTCATCTTGAAGGTGTTCAATGAAGGCGCTTGAACAAACTCTGGCGGCAGGCTGTTCCAGACCTTGGGGGCTCGGACAGTAAAGAAATTCTTCCTTATGTCCAGCCTGAAACAATCTTGTAGTAGTTTGTGACCATTTGTCCTCATCATCCCTTGGGGCGCTCTGGTGAACAAACGTTCCCCCAGATACTGGTGATCACCCCTGATAAACTTGTAGGTGGCCATCAGATCACCCCTGAGCCTGCGCTTTTCCAGGCTAAAGAGCCCCAGGGCTCTCAGCCTGTCATCGTAGGGTCTGCTTCCCTGACCCCTGATCATGCGCGTGGCTCTTCTCTGGACTCTCTCAAGCTTCTCCACATCCTTTTTGAATTGTGGAGCCCAAAACTGGACGCAGTACTCCAGCTGCGGCCTCACTAAGGCCGAGTACAGGGGGAGAATGACGTCCCGGGATTTGCTTGAGAAGCATCTATGGATGCAAGCCAGCGTTTTGGTCGCTTTACTAGCCGCAGCATCGCATTGCAAGCTCATGTTCATCTTGTGGTCAATGATGACCCCCAAGTCTCTTTCTTCCTTAGTGCTAACCAACATAGCACTGCCGAGCCTATAAGGATGCTGCGGGTTTTTCTTCCCAAGGTGGAGAACCTTGCATTTATCGGCATTGAACACCATCAGATTCTCATCCGCCCACTTGCTGAGCCTGTCCAGGTCAGCCTGGATCACCAGCCTGTCTTCTGGCGTGGATGCTTTGCCCCAAAGTTTGGTGTCATCGGAGAACTTGGCCAGTCCGCTTCTGACTCCAGTGTCCACATCGTTAATGAAGATGTTGAACAGTATGGGTCCAAGGACAGAGCCCTGGGGGACCCCACTGGTCACAGGATACCACGATGAGTGACTTCCATCAATTACTACCCTCTGGGTCCGACCCCGGAGCCAATTTTCCAGCCAGTGGATCGTGGGGGACCCAAGGCGACAATTGGCCAGTTTCTCCAAGAGACGATCATGGGACACCAGATCGAAGGCTTTTTTGAAGTCAAGATATATGACATCAATCTCATCTCCCTTGTCCAGGTGATAGGTCACCTGGTAGTAGAAGGAAATGAGATTGGTCAAGCAAGACCTACCCGCAACAAACCCACGCTGGCTATCCCTTAAGATATTGGCGTCGGCCAGTCCATTAAGGATGGCCTCCTTAATAAACTTTTCTAAGATCTTCCCCGGGATAGAAGTCAGGCTGATGGGCCTATAGTTAGCCGGATCCACTTTCCTCCCTTTCTTGAAGATAGGCACCACGTTGGCCTTCTTCCAGTCTTCGGGCACTACACCAGAGCGCCAAGAGTTTTCAAAGATCTGCGCTAGAGGCTGGGCTATGATGCTCGCCAGCTCCTTGAGTACCCTGGGGTGAAGACTGTCAGGGCCGGCTGACTTGAAGGTATCCAGCTTCTCAAGATGTTCCTTCACAAAGTCAGCATTAATGGAGGGCAGGGGATCACCCTCACCCGGACTTCCCGGCCCTGTAGCAGGCACGGGCGTCCCATGGGGCTGATGAAAGACCGACGCAAAGTACCTATTTAATAGGTTGGCTTTTTCCTGGGCGTCAGTTGTCAGTTGCCCCATCTGGTTCAGCAGGGGTCCAACGTTGCCCCTGCTTTTCCTCCGGCTCCCCACATATCTGAAAAAGGACTTTTTATTGTCCTTGATGCTCAAAGCTAGATGGAGTTCAGTTGCAGCCTTGGCTTTCCTGGTCTGCTCCCTACAGGACCGGACCAGTGCAGAATAATCCTCCTTGGAGGTGACTCCCATCCTCCATCCTTTGTAGGCCTTTCTTTTTAGCCTCAGGAGGTCTGCTAGGTCCCTGGAGAGCCAGGGGGGCTGCTGTGCCCTCTTGCTGCCTTTCCTCCGAGATGGAATAGACTTAGTTTGTGCATTGAGGATCGCTCCCTTGAGGAGCAACCACTCTTCTTGAACTCCCCTCTCCCTGCGGTCACAGTCCCTTAGGGCCTCACTGACAAGCCTCCTGAGCTTGTCAAAGTCGGCTTTCCTGAAGTCAAGGACTTGCGTGTTGCTGACCGACTTGCCAGCTTTTAGGCAGATGGTGAAGGTGATCAGCTCGTGGTCGCTGAAGTAGAAGGATTGTGGGTTAGGCTACATGGGGGGCAAGGAGAAAGGGATTTGGTGGTAGAGGTCTGCTACAGACCCCCACATCAAGATTGTAGGGGGGCTGTTAGGAAGGCTAAGGTGGAGACAGAACTGGGACTAGTGACCCAGATCAAAGATAACAGAAACCTGGTGGGATTCATCCCACGACTGGGCAGTACATATTGAGGGCTATAGACTGTACAGAAAGGACAGGGTGGGGAAGAAAGGGGGAGGGGTTGCGCTCTATGTCAGTGAGCAATATATATCAACCCTCATCAAGACAGAATCCAAGGATGAGGAAGTAGAAGGATTGTGGGTTAGGCTACATGGGGGGCAAGGAGAAAGGGATTTGGTGGTAGAGGTCTGCTACAGACCCCCACATCAAGGGGAAGAAAGAGATTTGGGGCTCCTGAGGCAACTCTCGGAGACTATAAAAGCTAAAGAGGTGGTAGTCATGGGGGACCTAAACTACCCGGACATCTGCTGGGAGTCACAGACAGCAAAGTCCCACCGCTCACAAAGGTTTCTAACCTGTGTACAGGACCTCCACCTGACACAGGAGGTACACAGTCCCACTAGGGGGAATGCCATACTGGATCTGGTATTGGCAATGGGGGATGACATGGTAGGGGACCTCCAGATCAGTAGCCATCTGGGGGACAGTGATCACCTAATAATAGAATTCACCATAAGACGTAGAGTGGGTAAGGTAACTAGTAGGGTGAAAGTGCTAGACTTTAGGAAAGCTGATCTCAATGAACTCAGGCGATTAGTCAAGGACGCACTGCAGAGTAGGAGTTTTGAAGGGATGGGAGCCCAAGAAGGGTGGCTGTGCCTTAAGGAAACGATCCTTCGGGCACAAAGCAAGATGATCCCCGAGCGAGGCAAAAGAGGGAAAGGGGCCAGGAGACTTCCCTGGCTGACCACAGAAATCCAGGGCAGCCTAAGGGCCAAAAGGGGAGCACATAAGAAGTGGAAACAGGGAGAGATCACCAAAGACGAATATACCTCCTCTGCTCGTGCTTGTAGGGAGGCAGTTAGACGGGTCAAAGCTACCATGGAGCTGAGGATGGCAACCCAAGTAAAAGACAACAAGAAATTGTTTTTTTAGATATATAGGGAGTAAAAGGAAGACCCAGGGAGGAAAAGGACCCCTGCTAAATGGGCAGAAACAATTGGTGACGGACAGAGGGGACAAGGCTGAACTCCTCAACGAGTTCTTTGCCTCAGTGTTCCTAAACGAGGGGCACAACAAGTCTCTCACTGGGGTTGTAGAGAGGCAGCAGCAAGGCGCCAGACTTCCATGCGTAGACCCTGAGATGGTGCAGAGTCACTTGGAAGAACTGGATGCCTTTAAGTCGGCAGGCCCGGATGAGCTCCATCCAAGGGTGCTGAAGGCACTGGCCAACATCATTGCAGAGCCACTGGCGGGAATATTCGAACGCTCGTGGAGCATGGGCCAAGTCCCGGAGGACTGGAAAAGGGCCAACGTGGTCCCCATTTTCAAGAAGGGGAGGAAGGAGGACCCGGGCAACTATAGGCCAGTCAGTCTCACCTCCATCCTTGGCAAAGTCTTTGAAAAAATTATCAAGGCTCACATTTGTGAGAGCCCGGCAGGACAAATTATGCTGAGGGGAAACCAGCACGGGTTCGTGGCAGGCAGATCGTGCCTGACCAATCTAGTCTCTTTTTATGACCAGCTTACGAAACGCCTGGACACAGGAGGAGGGGTGGATGTCGTATACTTAGACTTCAGGAAGGCCTTCAATACAGTATCCCACCCCATACTGATGAACAAGTTAAGAGGCTGTGACTTGGATGACTACACAGTCCGGTGGGTGGCAAATTGGCTGGAGGGTCGCACCCAGAGAGTCGTGGTAGATGGGTCGGTTTCGACCTGGAAGGGTATGGGCAGTGGGGTCCCGCAGGGCTCGGTCCTTGGACTGATACTCTTTAATGTCTTCATCAGTGACTTGGACGAGGGAGTGAAATGTACTCTGTCCAAGTTTGCAGATGACACAAAGCTATGGGGAGATGTGGACATGCCGGAGGGCAGGGAACAGCTGCAGGCAGACCTGGACAGGTTGGACAAGTGGGCAGAAAACAACAGAATGCAGTTCAACAAGGAGAAATGCAAAGTGCTGCACCTAGGGAGGAAAAATGTCCAGCACACCTACAGCCTAGGAAATGACCTGCTGGGGGCACAGAGGTGGAAAGGGATCTTGGAGTCCTAGTGGACTCCGAGATGAACATGAGTCGGCAGTGTGACGAAGCCATCAAAAAAGCCAATGGCACTTTATCGTGCATCAGCAGATGCATGATGAATAGGTCCAAGGAGGTGATACTTCCCCTCTATCAGGCGCTGGTCAGACCGCAGTTGGAGTACTGTGTGCAATTCTGGGTGCCACACTTCAAGAAGGATGCGGATAACCTGGAGAGGGTCCAGAGAAGGGCCACTCGTATGGTTAAGGGCCTGCAGACCAAGCCCTACAAGGAGAGACTAGAGAAACTGGACCTTTTCAGCCTCCGCAAGAGAAGGTTGAGAGGCGACCTTGTGGCTGCCTATAAGTTCATCACAGGGGCACAGAAGGGAATTGGTGAGTATTTATTCACCAAGGCGCCCCCGGGGGTTACAAGAAACAATGGCCACAAGCTAGCAGAGAGCAGATTTAGATTGGACATTAGGAAGAACTTCTTCACAGTTAGAGTGGCCAAGGTCTGGAATGGGCTCCCAAGGGAGGTGGTGCTCTCCCCTACCCTGGGGGTCTTCAAGAGGAGGTTAGATGAGTATCTAGCTGGGGTCATCTAGACCCAGCACTCTTTCCTGTTTATGCAGGGGGTCGGACTCGATGATCTATTGAGGTCCCTTCCGATCCTAACATCTATGAGTCTATGAATCTATAACAAGAAGTCCTTTTTTTAAATACATAGGGGGTAAAAATAAGGTACCAGGTAATGTGGGGACATTCTGCAGGACATTCTTGGAAGTCTTGTGGTCGCACCAGATGACAAAGCTGACCTCTTTAACAAATTCTTTGCCTCCACTTTTCTGAGCAGGGACTGGGACATCCCCGCTCCACCCACCAGGATCCCAGACAGACCCAGGGGAGGCACAGCCAGGCCCAGGGTCAGTGAGGACCTAGTCAGGGAACTTAAAGTGGAACTAGATGTGTCCAAATCAGCAGGTCCAGACAAGTAGTTCCCATTTTCAAAAAAGGGAGAAAGCAGACCCAGGAAACTATAGGCCTGTTAGTCTTACCTCGGTCCTGGGAAAGCTCTTTGAGAAAATTATCCAGGAGCACATCTGTAAGGGCCCAGCAAGGGAGATTATGCTTAGGGGCAATCAACATGGGTGCATTAGAGGCAGGCCCTGTCAGTCCAACCTGGTTGTCTTCTATGACCAGGTCACAAAATCCTTGGATGCAGGTGTCACAGTGGACATGGTCTTTCTGGACTTTAGGAAGGCCTTTGACACTGTCTCTGACCCCATTTTCATTAAAAAAAATTAGGCAACTGTGGTGTCGATGCCTACACAGTCAGATGGGTCATGAATTGGCTGAAGGGCTGCACCCAGATGGGTGGTGGATGGGTCATTTTCGACCTGGAGGGACGTGGGCAGTGGGGTTCCCTAGAGTTCAGTCCACCAGGCCCGCACATCTTCAAGGTGAAAAGCACCTTGTTCAAATTCACAGATGACACTAAGATGTGGGGAGAAGGTGGCATGCTAGAAGAGAGGGACAGGCTACAACTAGATCTGGACAGGTTACAGGGGTGGGCGGATGAGAATAAGATGGGTTTCAATACTGACAAGTGTAAGGTACTGCACCTAGGGAGGAAGTACCAGCAGCATACCTACAGGCTGGGGAACTCCCACCTCATCAGCACAGAGGCAGAAAAGGATCTTGGAGTCACTGTTGATTCCAAGACAAACATGGGCTGCCAATGTGAGGACATGGTCAGGAAGGCTAACCGCACCTTGTCATGCATCCACAGATACATCATAAGCAGGTCCAAGGAGGTGATCCTCCCCCTCTATGTGACATTGGTCAGGCTGCAGTTGAAGTACTGTGTCCAGTTCTGGGCGCCGCACTTCAGGAGGGATGTGGACAGCATGGAGAGGGTCCAAAGGAGGGCCACTCACATGATTAGGGGGCAGCAGGGCAGCAGGGCAGGCCCTAAGCAGAGAGGCCACGGGACCTGAACCTGTTCAGCCTCCACAAGAGAAGGCTGAGAGTGGATCTGGTGGCCATCTATAAACCTGCCAAGGGGGACCAGCAGGCAAAGGGAGAGTCCCTGTTCCCCCGCACACTACCGGGAGTAATAAGGAATAATGGCCATAAGTTGACTGAGAGTAGATTCAGGCTAGACATCAGAAGGCACTACTTCACAGTCAGGGTGGCTAGGATCTGGAACCAACTTCCAAGGGAAGTGGTGCTTGCTTCTACCCTGGGGGTATTCAAAAGGAGGCTAGATAATCAGGTAGCCAGGGTCATTTGACCCCAGCATTCTTTCCTGCCCATGGCAGGGGGTCGGACTTGATGATCTGCTCAGGTCCCTTCTTACCCTACCAACTATGAAACTATATGTCCTGGTTTGGCTGGGACAGTCCCAGATTTTGGGGACTGGTTCCAAACAGCTGATTTAAATTAAATTACATGTCCTGGGCACAGGACAGAGAGGCAGAGTGGCATGAGCGTGAAATGGGAAGCCCTAGCAGACAGCAAAATTGCTCTAAAATAGGTTAGCTTGATTGGTAGAATGATCATTGAAAACCATTGTTAACACGTGAAATAAATAACAATAGGTCAATAAAGGGCTATTGACTTTCTTAGCTGTCTGAATAGTAATACCAGAAGTGCACCATATTGCCCTGCCTCTGCCTATCCCTGCAGCAGCACCCCTGACTTGAGATGTGGGAGGAAGGGGCGGTGTCCCAGATTTCACATTGTCCCATATGATCACCCTAGCCATCCATCAACCCAGTCCTACAAATGTTTTCTCTTGGGTGTAATGCCGATGGCTGCAAGCAGCCATACAGATCTAATCAGTGCTAGGTGGTGCACCTGAGAGCAAGCAGTGGGTGTTTGCAGGAACCAGTCTTAAAGCTGAAAGTCTCTTTACCCTGTTGTCAGTCCCCTGAGCCCTGTAGTCCTCTGACAGTTGCTATTTATCAGCAATTGAAAAACACTTCTCCATTTCTGCCCTTGTAGGTGGATCAACATTAACAGTGACCTTAAAAACTTGGTGTAGACATTGACGCAAATAGGATGGGCCCAATTAAGCAGTAGGTTGTTGTTGATAGGTGATGGGAACAAGCTGTGCTGGGAGCTTATGTCATAACTATACAAAACTGAAATACATATACTGCACAAATTGTTCAGTACTTGTGTAAAATACGAGGATGCACAGTCTTTTTAGCAGCCATTCCTGAACATGAAAGGAAAGTGAAGCTCATGGGAGGCAAATGCATGATATCAAGCTCCTATTTACATGTACCTGTGTTCCATGAACTTAAGGATGTCCCATGTCTTGCTAGGCCATCCATTCTGTTCAATAATGTTGAGTTAGCTGTTAAATCAATACTACCCTTTTTAAAAAGAAAAAGAAGAAAACAGATGAATTTTAGAGCTTCAAGAATGACTGGCAAAAGAAGTAGGCCAGTGACAAGAGCAGGTGTAAAATGTGTCCATCAGTTAGAATCAGAGTGGTAAATACATTCTGCCTTTCTGAACCAGACATCCTAGCACATTATTTTTTGCTAATGGATTTTTATCAAAAAACTCCAGTAGGCAAAGAGAAGTACCTTTCTCCTCATTGGACAGTTGTAAGACAGAGTAATAGGTTAGATTAAGTGACTGATCCAAGGTACGTGAACTCTGAAAGTCTGAACCTGGCATTTGGTCTAAGTTACTAATGTTTGTCAGGGTGCTGATTCTGTAGACACAAGCCTTCTCTTATTAATGATTCTGGTCTGCCATGGAAGTTGAATTGGGTTTCGTAAAATAGCATATTAATGAACAATGTTATTTCAGCTTCACTAGGGATGTGTGTGGGGGAGGGAGGGGAGGGGCGGAGTCCAGTGCTGTGTTTTATAGAAGAAAACAATGTCAATAAGGAAAGGAAGGGGTTTTTTCCTATTATTTCTCAATATGTGCTACATGGCAGGGTTGTGTAAAAAGAGCAAAAAAACCTGATTTAAAATACCTAGGAAAAAGGTGTTCTGAACTGTTCTTTCATAATAAGCATGGATAAAAATCTGTGCATGATGGGTCATGGTTTGTGCACCATTAGGGTATTATAGCAGTATCTTGTTAAACAATGTGATTTTTTTTTTTAAGAAGATATAAATTATTGTTGCTTGGAGTAGTAGGATTCCAGCATGGGTTAGCAGGACCCAAGGACAAGCTGTCAGAAGTCTTTCACCTTTAGATTGCTAGTTTGAATGAAGTTTATTTCTGTAATGGCAAAAAAGTTATCATACAACTGTTCATTTAAGGTCTCTGTGGTGTGATGTGATTATTTGACTGATATTCACACAACCATTGGAATTCTCTTACGGATAGGGCACAGAAAGGTTCTGGAAGTAATGGACTTAGGAAGTGAACTACCCTCTAGCCTTAGAAAGCTTCCTTCAGTCTTGGTGAAAGAAAGTTGGTCAGTCACTTGAGAGAAAATATTTCTGCTGATTTCTATTAGAATACTTTCTTTTCAGTAGGGTGCTTCCCTGACATTCAAGAAAACTGTTCCTGCCCCAGTGAGCTTACATGTAGACCAAGGTCAAGGTTAGATAACAACAGAAGGGCTGTTTTCCTACAACAACCAAGAAGATTCTTAAAAGGCACCATAACAGGAAAGGATGTAAAGAAGTTTAAAGGTGGAGAGGGGTTGTGGCTTGGCAGACAGAGCTTGAACCTTTTATATAAATGGTTTCATAGGATTTCATAGATTTCATAGACATTAGGGCTGGAAGGGACCTCAGAAGATCATTGAGTCCAGCCCCCCACCTGAAGGGCAGGAAGTCAGCTAGGGTCATAGGATCCCTTGGGGCGCTCTGGTGAACAAACGTTCCCCCAGATACTGATGGTCGCCCCTGATAAACTTATAGGTGGCCATCAGATCACCCCTGAGCCTACGCTTTTCCAGGCTAAAGAAGCTCATAGATCTCAGCCTGTCATCGTAAGGTCTGTTTTCCTGACCTCTGATCATGCGCGTGGCTCTTCTCTGGACTCTCTCAAGCTTCTCCACATCCTTTTTGAATTGTGGGGCCCAAAACTGGACACAGTACTCCAGCTGCGGCCTCACCAAGGCCGAGTGCAAGGGGAGAATGACGTCCCGGGATTTGCTTGAGAAGCATCTATGGATGCAAGCCAGCATTTTGGTTGCTTTGCTAGCCACAGCATCGCAGTGCAGGTTCTTATTCATCTTGTGGTCAGTGATGACCCCCAAGTCTCTTTCTTCCATAGTACTAGCCAGCATAGTACTGCCAAGCCTGTAAAAATGCTGCAGGTTTTTCCTCCCAAGGTGGAGAACCTTGTATTTTTCAGTGTTAAACACCGTCAGGTTCTCGTCCGCCCATTTGCTGAGCCTGTCCAGGTCAGCCTGTCTTCAGGTGTGGATGCTTTGCCCCAAAGTTTGGTGTCATCGACGAACTTGGGCAGTACGCTTCTGACCCCAATGTCCACATCATTAATGAAGATGTTGAACAATATGGGTCCAAGGACAGAGCCTTGAGGGATCCCACTGGTCACAGGGCACCATGACGATTGACTTCCATCAATTACCACCCTCTGGGTCCGACCCTGGAGCCAATTCCCCAGCCACCGGATCGTGGTGGACCCAAGGCCACAATTGGCCAGTTTCACCAAGAGGCGATCATGGGATACCAGATCGAAGGCTTTTTTGAAGTCAAGATATATGACATCAATCTCTTCTCCCTTGTCCAGGTGATAGGCCACCTGGTCATAAAAGAAAATGAGATTGGTTAAGCATGACCTACCCGCAACAAACCTGTGCTGGCTATCCCTGAGGATGTTGGCGTTGGCCAGTCCATTAAGGATGGCCTCTTTAATAATTTTTTCTAAGATCTTCCCCGGGATAGAAGTAAGACTGATGGGCCTATAGTTTGCTGGATCCACTTTCCTCCCTTTCTTGAAGATAGGCACCACATTGGCCTTCTTCCAGTCTTTGGGCACTACACCAAAGCACCAGGAGTTTTCAAAGATCTGTGCCAGAGGCTGGGCTATGATGCTCACCAGCTCCTTGAGTACCCTGGGGTGTAGATTGTCAGGACCAGCTGACTTGAAGGTATCCAGCCTCTCAAGGTGTTCCTTTACGAGGTCAGCATTGATGGAGGGCAAGGGATCTCCCTCACCCTGACCTCCCTGCCCTGTAGTGAGCATGGGCATCCCATGGGACTGATGAAAGACCAATGCAAAGTACCCATTTAATAGGTTGGCTTGTTCCTGGGCAGTTGTCAGTTGTCCCATCTGGTTCAGCAGGGGTCCAATGTTGCCCTTGCTTTTCCTCCGGCTCCCCACATATCTGAAAAAGGACTTTTTATTGTCCTTGATGCTCGAAGCCAGTTGGAGTTCAGTTGCAGCCTTGGCTTTCCTGGTTTGCTTCCTGCAGGACCGGACTAGTGCAGAATATTTCTCCTTGGAGGTGAATCCCATCCTCCATCCTTTGTAGGCCTTTCTTTTTAGCCTCAGGAAGTCTGCTAGATCCCTGGAGAGCCAGGGGGGCTACTATGCCCTCTTTTTGCCTGTCCTCCGAGATAGAATAGAATTAGCTTGTGCATCGAGGATCGCTCCCTTGAGGAGCAACCACTGTTCCTGAACTCCCCTCCCCCTGGGGTCGTGGTCCCTTAGGGCCTCACTGACAAGCCTCCTGAGCTTGTCAAAGTCGGCTTTCCTGAAGTCAAGGACTTCAGTGTTGCTCACTGACTTGCCAGCTATACAGCAGATGGTGAAGGTGATCAGCTCATGGTTGCTGTCACCCAGCTTTCCATCAATCACTACGCTGCCGATTAGGTCATCCCCAGTAGCCAGTACCAGGTCGAGCAGCACTTTACCTCTCGTTGGCCCATAGACTTCTTGAGTCAGGTAGAGGTCATCCATGCACGATAGGAAGCTTTGGAACCACTCGGATTTTGCTGAGTGATCCTTCCACAAGATGTCTGGGTAATTGAAGTCACCCATGACAACCATGGTCCTGGAGCATGCGGCCTCAGCCAGTTCCCGGGCGAACTCCTGGTCAAGCTCTTGACTTTGGGAGGGAGGTCTGTAGTAGACTCCCACTGTTGTGTCCCCTGTGCCATGTTCCCCATGGATTTTAACCCAGAGGGTCTCCAGTTGTCCACCCTAGTCGCCAACATCAGCTTGCAGGGGCGCGTAGATTTCCTTAACATAGAGAGCTACACCCTCGCCCCTTTTATCTACTCAGTCTCTCCTGTACAAGGTATAGCCATCTATACCTGTGGTCCAGTCATGGGTGGAGTCCCACCAGGTCTCCGTTATCCCTATGACGTCGTAATTATTTGTGTTAAGCAGGAGGACAAGTTCCTCCTGCTTATTCCCCAAGCTCCTGGCATTTGCGTACAGGCAAACAAGTGTCCCCTTGGGGGCTCTTGCGTTGCCCACAGATTGTACCAGGGCTGGGACAGGGGTGAACTCCCTTAAGTGTCTTGGCCTGATAGCTTTGCAAGGGTTGCTCAGTGGGCCAGCAGTGGTGGTAGTCCCCACATCCCCTGGCGGGCTTAGTTTAAAGCCCGGTGGAGCAGGTCAGCCAGTCTGGCTGAGAAGAGCCTCCTCCCCAAGGGAGAGAGGTGGAGGCCATCTCTTCCCAGCAGCTCGCTGCCTCTCTTGCTCTGGGAGGGCAAGGACCTTGGTGCGGCGGGCCTTAGGGCCCTTGGCCACCTTGGTCCATGTCCCTGACTGGACAGAATGGGAGGTCCCGGAGTCCTCCCTTGTCCTAGAGGGAGACCGTGGTCTACCCTCCGGCTCCCGGGGAAGAAGGGCCTGGCAGTAGGAGTCAATCTCCTGCTCGCAGTCCCTGATGGCATGCAGTCTCTGGACTGTGGCCTGGAGCTCCTCCAGCTAGCACGGCAGAGACCCCAGTAGGGAGCAGACCCCACAAGGGGAGGTAGCCATGCTCCCGGGCCCCAGAGCCTGAAAAAGGGACAGGCAGCCCCCACAGCCAAGAGCCAGGGGCTCTGTCTACATGGAGCCTGGAACCATGGACTCCATCTGGGTGGCCGTCTCTGAGGTGCCAGGGGTGAGGGCCGAAGATCCGGAGGGGACCCTCGGGGTGTGGCGCGTGCCCATCTGCGTCATGCCACTGGTAGGCTGCCTACAGCTGGGACTGCCTACCCTGGGGGGCTCACAGGCAGGGCCTCAGGCCCTCCCGCACACCCTTCTGCGCAAACTCCGCAGTAACTCACATGCCAGCAGACAAGCACGCCTGGTTGCACAGCCTGTTCACGTGGCTCTGGTTCCATGACTCCCTGGGGGGCTGGGCAATGTATGGGCCTGGGCAGGGTGAGACCCAGCCCAGCTCCCACTCAGCCACCTCCTCCCACTCTCAAAGGGTTAACCCCCTCCCACCATGGGCCCTGCTTACCTCCAGCTGTGCTGGGGGTCAGCAGGGGGGCTCTGTGGCTGCTGGGGGGTTCGGGGGAGCGGGGGCACAGCAGGCTTTCACCCACACATCTCTTGCCACTCCTGGAGCATAACTGAAGAGAGAACAAAAGCAATTATTTGAGAGACTCAAAAAAATTGATGGAGCACGTGGGTTCAGTGGGCAACAGAAAGCTTGAAAAAGCAGGAAGGATGCACTTAGTTGAAGGAAAACTGTAATAGTTGGAGATATTTTTATTAAAAAAATATGTAACTTTTGAAACATTTTGTTCTTGATAAAAAGTGTAGTATTTTTATTTGCATTCCACTTTCTGGGTGAAGAAACCTCTTGCAAGTAAAAAAGGAACTAATAATAGCAACTCTGTGCATGATTAGGTAGAGTTCCTCTGGGAAGTGTTTCCTGACTCCTTAAACTCTTTTCTCAGAGTAGTGGGTGCTGTTCAGGGCTCACTGCTCAGTGTCCATCTCTAGTCTCTTCATTTTTCACCTGTGCTCTTAACTCTTGATAATTTTTTCCTCCTGCATTCAGTAAAGAACTGGGTTCTCTGAGGCTACAGGCAGTCAAAAAGCCTGACGCTGAATTGGTTCAATCTTTGCAGGTTAGTCTAAACTGTAGATTGAACCGATAAGGAAGCAAACAGACACTTCTGATTCCGGAAATAAATCCACATGCCTGCAGTGGCCCAGGCATGCCTCCCTGCTTGGCTGGAGCAGGCAGCTTGAGCCAAGGCTAGTCCACCCACCCTGTGAAGGAGGATTTATGGGGGAGATGTAAAGCATCCTGAGATGCTGTGGGACTGTGAGTTAACTTGAATCTGAAGGAGATCCGGGACAGAAATGCAATAAATCGATTTAACCTAAATCAGTTAAATCTGATGCTATGTCTATCCAGGTGCATCTTAAACCAGTTTCAGCCATTTTGAAAGCAGTTTATATGCACTGAACTTGTGTTGTGTTACCGTTTTGAACCAGTTTCCAATCACGTATATTGGTTTGTGTGTAATTTCTGTCCTTAGCCTGAGAGAATAGGGTATTTGTGGCATGGCAAACTCTACTCATTGTTGCCATTATTGAAATAAGGCAACATCCTTTTTAAGCACTGAACTGACTTTAAAAAGGCTGAAAAGGTCATAATATCATTTTTATGTCATCTGTCTGCTCTATAGCACAGTACACATCTCAAAGGTAAAATTAAAATTATAAACCATTAAAAACATTATGAGAAAATCTCATAGAATCATAGAAAATTAGGGTTGGAAGGGACCTCAGGAGGTCATCTAGTCCAACCCCCTGCTCAAGCAGGACCATCCCCAACTAGACCATCTCAGCCAAGGCTTTTTCAAGCCAGGCTGTAAAAACCTCCAAGTTTGGAGATTCCACCACCTCTCTAGGTAACTTCTTCCAGTGTTGCACCACCCTCCTTGTGAGAGGACAAGGGAGAGGAGGTCGACGTTATATACCTACACTTCCAAAAAGCCTTTGATCTAGTATCCCATAATATTCTCACAGGAAAGTTGGAAGATTGTGGACTTAACTGCTTGATGGTTAAGTGGGTGGGAAACTAGCTGGGAGGTAGGACCCAGAGAGTTCTTATGAACGGATCTGTGTTGTCCTGGCAAAAAGTGTCCAGTGGTGTCCCTCAGGGGTCCGTGCTTGGTGCAGTGCTATTCAACATCTTCATCAATGATTTGGATGTGAGGGTGAAGAATTCACTGGCCAAGTTTTCAGATGACACCAAGCTATGGAGAAGCATGGTCATGCCTGAAGATAGCTTCCAGATTCAGGCAGACCTGAACAGGCTGGCAAGTTGAGCAGATTGGAACCAAATGAAGTTCAACACTGAGAAATGTAAAGTGCTCCATCTGGGGGCAAACAACCCCCAACATACCTACAGGCTAGGTGGCACCAATTTGACTAGCACCATGGCCAAGAGGGATCTAGGGGTGTAATAATTGGCCATCACATGAACATGAGCCAGAAGTGAGATGCTATAGCCAGCAGGGCAGACAATACTCTGGCATGCATCAACTGATGCATCTCACATAAAACCAAAGAAGGATTTTTCCACTGTACTCAGCACTGGTGAGACTGCAGCTGGAGTACAGTTTTGGGCGCAACACTTCAACAAAAACATGGAAAAAACTTGAAAGAGTCCAGAGACGAGCCACCCATATGATCAGAGACTTGCATGGCAGACCATATGAGGAGAGGCTGAGGGACTTGGGCCTCTTCAGCCTTAAAAAGAGAAGGCTAAGAGGGAACTTGGTAGCAGCTTACCGCTATATCAGGGGAATACATCAAGAGCTCAGTGAACAGCTGTTCACTGCCTAGGAACCTCTTTGTTCACAGCCCAGAAACAGATCTTCTCCATGAGTACAAGGAAACCCAGGGCCTCCCTCGGGGAAAACCAGGAGTAATGGCCACAAACTCCTGGAAGATCACTTCAGGCTCAACTCTAGGAAAAACCTCTTCACAGTCAGGGTGTCTAGACTGTAGAATAGACTCCCCTCAAAGGTGGTGCAATCACCTACCCTGGAAATCTTCAAGAGGAGACTGGACAGTCACCTCGCTGGGGTCACCTAACCCCAGTTGTCTTTTCTGCCTAGTGCAGGGAAGCTGGGCCTGATGAACTTTTGATGGGTCCTTCCAGCCCCTAACAATCTATTAATCTATGAATGAATAAAGAAATCTGGGGCAGGGGACATTAAACACACACATTCACACATACAGCAGCAGCTGCAGGAGCTACAGGCTATGTTGGTAAGGCTGTGCTGGGGGGAGGGGGTGGAGGTTGGAGGGGAACCGCTTGGTAGCAGCAGGGAGCCTGGTGCTGCTGGCCACTTGCTATGGCCCCTACCCTGATCACACAGGGGCTGGGCTAGGCTGGGCTGGGCTGGGCTAGACAGGTCTCTGCAGGAATTTGGCCCCTGTGTGATCAGGGCAGGAGCCAAACTCACGCAGAGCCTGGCCTGGCCTGGCCCCCGCATTATCAGGGCAAGGCCCAAACTGCTGGGGAGCCCAAGCTAGCTTGGCCTTCATGGGAGTTTGGTGCCTGCCCCAGCTGGGACCTGGGCAGAGCGAGGGGCCAGTAACACAGGACTCCCAGTGCTACCAGTTCTGCCCCTCCAAACCCCTTTCCCTCCCAGCACAGCCTTACCAGCATGGTCCCCAGCTCCTGCAGCGGCCATTGTGCGTGCATGCATGTGTGCATGCTAAATTGATAAAAAATAAAAAAACGCACCTAATTTAGTGCAATCCTGATAATCTCAATTGATTAAAAATTGAAATAAATGCTTAAAAACAAACATTAATTTTAGCCATTGAAATTAAAAATAAAAATTGAATTCTGCCAAGCTTATTTATAGAGAGAATTGATGCTGATGCATAACAGTTGGCTTGGATTCAGCTTCTAAGTTTGCTGTAGGTTAACTCTTCTCTACCCTGTTCAGCACTTGAACTCACTCTGGGTCCTTGGTACTTATGCAAGAAGTGTCTTTTGCATGGAGAGGTGGATCAAAAGTTGCTCTATTATTAAAACTTAGGATGCTGGAGGAACAGGACTGGATAATGGCAATTGAATCAATACATCCACATGGACTATCAACCTTCCAGGGCAGCATTGAATTTTGCAGTCATACACGTAGAGGAATAAGGACCAAAGGAGAATAAGTGGCAAAATGATTTAAGGTGTTCATCTGTTCTCTTGTCAAATAGTCCTAATAGTAGCATGTGATCTGTTACAATTGTGAAGTTACAGCCGTATAAGTTGGTGTGATTGTTTTGGGGGTAAATAAAATTCCACAAGTACTGCCTTGTTGATTCTAGTGTAATTCCTTTGCCAAAATCTTAGTTTGGATATAATAGGCAATTGGCATTTTGTGTCCACTGTTCTGCAAATGATTCAGGACAGCCCCAATTCCATATGGTGAAGCATCACAAAGATGAGTAGAAGTGGCTTCTCCATGTTGTAATGGACTAACACACTCTTGGGTGATAACAGTCACTTAACATCATTGAAAGACTTGTCAGGACATTTAGTACATTTCCATGTTGCATCATTGTCCAATAGATGATGTAAAGGCTCAGCAACGATGGCTTTATCTTTTAGAAAGGAATAGTAAAAGTTAGGAAAACTCAGGGATGTTTGCAGTTCCCGCTTGTTCTTGGGTGTTGAAGCTTCATGAATTACTTCTACTTTTGCATTCATTAGGTGCATTCCATTTCCATCAACTCCCAGGAATTCAGTGTTGACTTAACATGAAACTGCACGTCTCTTTCTTGAGTTTTAGGCCAGTGTTGGTGATATGGAGTAGTGTTTCTTGCAATGAAATAAATTATTCTGGCATAGACTCTGCCTCATTAAGGATATTATAATAATACGGTATAATTCTACAATTCTAAGCCAAGCACCTACACTTTCAAGTAAGTGGTGTACTAAGAATTCTCTCTCTCTGAAAGTTTTTCATTAAATTTTGGAAAATTCCTAGTGTACCACTTACTTCAATGTGTAGGTGCTTGGCTTAGAATGCTCCTTGGTGGGTAATGATTGTCTGTCCATCAGTAGCTTGATCATCCACAAGGAGTTGTTGATATGCTTGTACCAAGTTCACTTCAGCAAAAACTTTCCCTCTAGCAAGAGTGTCAAGGAATTGCCTTCCATTTGGAATCTGGTATAAATGTTTCTGCAGTGCTTTATTTACCATGCCCCTGCAGTCAGCACAGATTTGGACATCATCATTTGGCTTCATGGTGGATGCAATGGGACTGGACCATGGCAATTACTACTGCTTGTACTGCAGCTTGTTCTGCAAGGCAGTTGATCTCTACATCAGTTTTTGATGGGGAGGCCCATAGGTACCGACTTTTTTTTTTGGTGGTGGGTCCTTGCAGGTGTAAAAAAAACAAAACCCAACCCCTACTCCCTTCTCCCCCACCCCCAAACCTGGCACTTTATTTTTAACTGGGCGCATTCCTATAGATTCTATTGTAAGGCCAGAAGGGACCTTGGAAGATCATCGGGCTCCAAACAGGAAAGATAACTGAGGGTCAGGTGACCCCAGCAAGGAGACTGTCTAGTCTCCTCTTGAAGATTTCCAGAGTAGGTGATTGTACCACCTCTGGAGGAAGCTTATTTCACAGTCTGGACACCCTGACTGCAAAGTAGTTTTTCCTATTGTTGAGCCTGAATCGATCTTCCAGGAGTTTGTGACCATTACTCCTGGTTTTCCCCTCAGATGCCCTGGTGAACAGTGCTCACCGGGCCCTGATGTACTCCCTTAGTGTAGTGGTAAACTGCTGCTAGTTCCCCTCCCAGCCTTCTTTTCCTCAGGCTGAAGAGTCCCAGATCCCTCAGCCTTTCCTCATATTGCTGGCCTTTTAAGAGACTGATCTTATGGGTGGCTTTTCTTTGGACTCTCTCAAGCTTGTCCATGTCTTTGTTAAAGTGTGGTGCTCAGAACTGGATGCAGTACTCCAATGGTCTCACCAGTGCTGAGTAGAGCAGAAGAATCACCTCCTTGGGTTTACTGGAGATGCATCGATTGATCCATGCCAGACTATTATTTGCTCTGCTGGCTACAGCATCACACTGACGGCTCATATTCATACTGTGGTCTATTATTACCCCCAGGTTTTTTTCATTCGTGGTGCTAGTCAGTTTGGTGTTGCCAAGCCTGTAGGTGTGTTGGGGGTTGCTCATCCCAAGGTGGACCACTTTACATTTCTCGATGTTGAACTTCATCAGGTTCCAATCCACCCAATTTGCTATCATGTCTAGGTCTGCCTGTATCTGTAGCCTATCTTCAAGTGTGACCACACTCCACCATAACTTGCTACTGTCCATGCCAAGTACTGGACACGCCCAGAAGAGGCAGCACGTTTCTTCTACCTGGCTCTGCAGTGTTTGTAAAGATTAGGCACCTTAGTGGGGCTTTTCATGGCACTTTTACCTAATAGCTGATTGAATCAGCTTTAGTTAAAAGTGCCAAAAAGCCCTGGTGAAGCACCTTATCTTTATAGACACTGCAGAGCTGGATGGAAGCCATACGCTGCTTCTTCCAGTAAAACACAGGGGGAGGGGGATTTTACATCTGCAAGTGGCTCCATGGCTTCTGAGCACCCTCTGATTTTTTTCCATGGGTGCTTGAGCCCCAAAGCACCCACAGACTTAGTGACTATGGGGAGGACTAATGCAATATGATGAGGTTTGGGAAGGACTAGTGCAGTATGATGATTTGAATCAGTGCTGTGGTCTGATCCAATGTAAATGAAACAGATGGGCCTTTGTTCAAACTAGCCCTTCTTAAAAATTTTCACTGAATTTCTTTAGGAATCTTGAATGGTGTTATAACAGGGCTTGGCCCTGGAACAGGGCTCTTCTCTGTTTGCCTGCTTACTTGCTTGCTCGATCATTTGCTTTGTTGCACAAGCCTGTGGGCTCTGCAAAGCCTCTGAAAGATAAGAGGCAACCAGAAGGTGAAGCCTAGAAGAACCACTGGAAGACAGCTAAGTGCTAGCTTATTTAACTTCTTTTGTTCGTTTTGCATTGCTAACAAGCCTGGGGTGGCCTCCAGGTATTATCTACTAGGGCTATGCAAAACAGCAGCATTCCACTTCGATTTGAGTTTCAACAGTACAGTGTTTCATTTTGAGTTTAATTTAATATTGAAAGCACCGTTCTGTTAAGTTGATATTCAGTAGCTTGAACCATTCTCCACTTAACTAGCTAGCTCACTGTCCTTTGGCAATTATGAGATGGAGGTCCAGTTTTCCATGGTGGTCATTAATGTAACATTTCACTTTCAAGTCAGTGGCTTGTTTTCTGTTTTGGATAAGACTTATGTGAAGGAGTGAGAGTGAGCGGGGACACAATGAGAGAGAGCGGAGATCACCGCTTCCAGAGCCATTGCCTTATTAGGGTAGAAGCTCCTAGAGAAGTAGGGAGGGGCGGGACATGAACTCGGAAGGAAGAATGGAGAGGTGAGACCCAGGATCTGAAAACAGTGGGAAAAAACAAAAAGAAAAGGGAAGGCACCATTGGAGGATCAGCAGAGAGACCTGCGGTGCTCACTGTAGGAGAAGAAAGGAACAGAACAAGGAGCGGAGGCCCTGGGAGGATTCTGAAAGACTCAGAACCCCCTCCAGCAATTTAAAAAAAAAAAAAAGATTTTTACCACAAACTCTCCACCTACATTCAAGACCAGTCCAGTTTGGTCACCAACAGAGTTCAAGATTAAAAGTTCAGTCAGTTCATTAATGCTAAGTTCAAGTCATTTGTGTGTTAACTGTTAACAAGAAGAGTTATTTTGTGTAGGAAGAGTTACAAAGTTATACCGTAGAGGATACTGTGAACAGCCTCAGTCTGGCAGCCTGTGGGAATTAAACAAATGTTGTAAAGAAAAAAAAAATTAAAATTAAAAAAAAATTCAATGCTTTTGAACAAACTGTGGTCGGACGTCTAACTTCGAGCTCAGTCGGGTATACAAATAAGCGGAGTGGATAATATATAGATTTTGCGCATGGGTCCTATTAAAAATGTTACAATAAAAGCAGGCCGAAGGAAAATAAACCTCCCAACTAATAATATCTAGAATTAATATTAATAATAATAACATCAAAGACATGGCAGGAGGGAAAGTCAGGGGCATACATACAATTAAAAAAAAACCCAGTGGTAAGCACAGACAAAGACACTATAAGCCAAAAACATGACAAATTGCTTCACACAAAATAATAGGAATATGATTTTGAGGCCATAGCAATTTGCATGTCTTCTTAAATTAAAGCAAACTCAGATTCTGAGTCTATCTCCATGATATGTTGAACACCTTGGAGCATTGCAGTAGTCTAGGTCTTTTACAAAAAAAAAAAAGTTGCATTTGCACACTGTTGACCAACCTGGCAGTTTAGACATAATTGAAATTCCATTCAGATTAACGATAGTATTTGTGACATTTGAAAGCATACCCTATTTGCTTGACTTCTTTCTGAATGGCTTGTATTTCTGATGACGCATGTTTAATGTGACCCTTGTGCTTGAAATGATGGCATTCAGCATCATGGAAACAATACACTGCAGCTGTGACTACCACCACAGCTATAGCAGCTTTGTAGGCATGAAGACTACATTTTCTTGTACATTAGTGGTGACTTCCATGAAGAATTCCTGTTGGATTGCATGTGAATCTCTGTTGATGACACTGTTACCAGCAACACTTGGATTGCCTTTGAAAGTAGAGGTAAAGCCTCTACCATCATGAGTTTAAGCAATGGTGAATGTTAAGTTTTGCTTCAGGAAGAGCCTATGTCATACAGCTTCATCTCAAACCCCACACATGAGTTGAATCCTCAATAAAGATTCAAGACCTGTGCCAAAATTACGATTCTCGGATAAATGATGCAACTCACCTCTGTACACTGAAACCCTTTTGCAGAGCAGCTAATTGTGCTGGTTCAAATAGAACTATCTTGCTGTGTCAGATGGAGTCAATGCAAAGTAATATTTTTTAAATACTGTGAGGATTTCATCATAGACAATTGCGATGTTTGGCTGGAGATATGAGTAAGTGAACAGTGTTAAAACCTAGATGGCCAGTGACAGTCAGTAGCATGGCACATTTCTGTTTAATCCAAGTGATATGATTAGCTTTCAGATAGAAGATGAGCCCATTGAATTAGGAGCCCCAGCAGACTTGCTTGGGCATGTCTAATGTTTCCATGTAGTTCAAGGTCTCCATGTTGAAGAGCTGAACAGAGTACCCCATGGTTAAGGGAATCCCTGGCTCAAGCTCCCCAGGCAGCACAGGTCCTGTTCTCCCTTGCAGCACTTGGCACTTAGTGTGCAGGATGAAGCACTGGAAGCATTTTCTGCTCAATCAGATCCCATCCTCATCAACAGTTTTGTGTATTGCAGGGGTTGGTTTGTCCCAGTGAGATCAGGTAGGGAGCAACAGCTTTATTGTACAAACAAAAGGCATAATTTAGTAGTCTTCAAGCATAACATCAGGTAGCAACACGAGACTAACACATCACAGAATAGCCTTGCCTACAGTCAGAAGTACATGTCAGTATATAACAAGCTTCATCTGGAGTTTCAAGGAAGAGACCTTCAGGAAAAGGCAAAACAATAAATCTTCCCTTTCCCCCTCAAACACAGGCCTGTAGTTTCATCAGAGCACCCAGCTACTCTGCCCACAGTAGTGCAGTTCTGCTTTCCCCTCCAGTGCTTCAAGTAGAGTGTGCAGCAGGAAAGCTGAAGCAGAGGAATCTGCAGGAGTAAATATGGAGTCAATATCTTGCCTGCCCAGTCCTCTTGTGAAGGGTAACAACTACTGACTTCCAACTTTCCCTTGGTTTGTATCCAGAGTAAGCATATACCAAAATGGTCATTACTTTCTAAGGCAGGGGTGGGCAAAATATGGCCCACGAGCTAAATCTGGCCCCCAGAGGGACTTTGGCTGACCCATAGTGGGTCTCTTGGTCCCACCTAGCCAGATGCCCTCTAGCCCATGACATGAGTAGCATTACCTCTAGTGCACAGCAGGGCTGGTTCAACTCCTACCGGTTACCCCCGCCAGCCCCAGCCCCAGCCCCATGGAGACTGGCAGGAACCCACACATGCAGCCACAACCTCGGCCTGCCCCGGCCAGAGCAAACTAACCAGGACTCGAGTGTACAGCCCTGACCTCATGCCTGCTCTGAACCAGCCCATCCACAATGAGCGGCAGCACCTAGGCAGAAGCTGCTGCTGGGCACAGGGAAAAAGCAGCCAATGCCCTCCCCCCACCTAACTGTGGGTAAGCAGGCTTGGAGCAGGCATGGGGTGGGCCAGGCTGTGCACATGGCTCCAAAGCAGGTGCAGGGCAATCCAGGTTCAGGGATAGGGCTATACACTTGGTTCCCAGCTGGCCTGGAGCTGGTCTGCTCCAGCCAAGGTGAGTCTCGAGTGGGTCTGGGATGGATCGGGGCTGTGTGCTCAGCTGCTACTGGGCACTGGTGGTGGCAGAAGTGGTAGGGAGGAGCCCCAGGGCTCATGAGCTCTGGATTTGGTGAGCTGTTGTGGTGGGGAGGAGGTGCTGACTGGCCTGCAACAGCTCCCCAAAACTGTCTATATCACTTGCGGGCATAATAATTGCCCACCATTGTGCTAAGGTCACTGCAGTCTAGGACAGTGCCAAAGTTCCATTGTGAAGTTTTTAGTTTTCTTTCCGATGTGAAACAAAACTTAGTTTCTAAACATTGAAATACCATACAAAAACAGAACTGTCTTTCTTTGCATACCTGTGAAGCATATGATTCACTCTTACACTCTCAAAATTGGGAAATCTTTTAAACCTCCATGTTTGGTCAAGTGTTTTATTTATGGGGGGGGGAGGTTGGTTTTTTTTAACTTTTAGGGTTGGTCATCCTGTAGTATTTAGTCTGTCAGGGGTGGGCAAAATATGACCCCCAGGCCAGATCTGGCCCACCCAGCCATTCTATCCTGCCCACAGGGATCCTAAAAATGTTTTTTAAATTATTACTTATCTGCCCTGGCTGCCTGTCAAAGATGACAGGAGCCAGCAGCAGCAGGACCCAGGGGAAGCCGGCAGCAGTACCAAGGCCCACTGGCTCCACCCCACCTCCAGCCCCTTCTGCCCCCAGCTGGAAGCTTCAGCTTTAGCAGAAGCTTCTGGCCTGGTAGCCTGGGACTGTTCCCTCCACTGGAGAGGGGAATTCAGGTAAGAACGGAGGACTGGGAGGATTGCTGGCACAGCAAGAGCTAGCCAAGCCCAGCTGGCACCACGCAATTCCCAGCTGGCAACTGTGTGGTGCTCCTGCTGTATTGCATGGTCCCAGCCCTGCAGCCGGAACTGTGTAGTGCCAGAGCTGCGGGTGGGGGGGGTGGCATTCCAGCATTGGAGCCAGGAACAGCGCACTGCCAGAAGGTGCCCAGTCCTGCTGCGCTTTGCCGCTTGGTTCCCAGCTGCAAAGCTGGGATAACAGAATGCAGCAGGACCCAGCCTGGTCCCCACGGATCTCAGGTGGCTCCTGCTGCCACCTCTACCATGCAGTGCCTGCAGCTCCCACACTCACAGCAGGGAAAGCTCTGCACTGGAGTGCTTCCTTCCCCACCCCCTGCTGCACAGGTCTCTGGACTCTGCCTGGAGTGGAGGGAGACCTGTCCTCTGCTTCCCTGTGGAGTCCAATGCAGGACTCCCCCATGTGAGGGCAGGAGCTGCAGGCATGTGGCACGGAGCTCCTGTGATAGAGGCAGCCAGGCAAGCTGTGCTCCTCAGCCCCACATGCAGCACTGCCTGGAGCTGTGCCCTGCTGGGCACCAGTGCCTGCACCAGGCACAAGTTCCCTGAGCGCCCCCCCCCCCACACCTGCTGCTGCTGCTGCCAGCAGCAGGGGCTGTGTGCCATGTGGGGGAGTGTGGGGGGGTCCCTGCACCCCACAAACCTCACACTCCCACACACTACCCCATAACCCCCACCAACATATACATACATCCAACATACCCTGTGCACACCCACAAACCCCACTATACAACCTGCCACAATATGAGTGAGACATTATTTTTGAGTTATTATGCATTCCCTTCTATATGCACTACACAAACACAAATCATGACAAATATTTTTTGTAATAAAATTAAAATATAGTAGGTGTTTGACTTCTAATGTATGATTTGTTTTTTTCTGGTTCTAAGGTGGCAACCCCCCTTCCAGAAAGAGTATTTCTGGGGGGGCAAAGGGAGGGACTTCTGGTGGCAAAGGTATCGGGTTAGAGGACAGAACTTCTGGTCTCAATATGGCAGCCAGGGGCATGGCATCTATGTGGTCCCCTACAGCTCACCAAAACATGTTAAATGGCCCTCCGCCCAGAAATAATTGCCCACCCTGGTCTGCATATAGGGCAGAGACACACTTTTCTGGTCTGTTCTCTAAAATCTCCTTAGGCTTGAAGTGATTAGAATGCTTTTATTTCCATTTTCTTGTAAGAACAAGACATTTGCAGACTGACTCCCACCAGAGGCAAGTTCAGTAGAACTCTCAAGCTTTGGATACATACAATGGATCTTTTATCAAAATACCTCCACTATTGCCATCATCAGAAGGGAATCAGTAACAGTGACAGCCCTAATATAGATGATTTCATGGGTTTGATGCAACTCTGATTCAAGGGCCCCCAGTGTTGTTAATACCAGTGCAACAGCACTGAACATTCTTTATTCCAGACAAGCTCTTAATTGCTCAGTTAGGGAATCGTCTTTTTTGGCTAACCTGATGGAGCGGCTGTTTTAAGACCTGAAAGATTGAATCTCAGCAGTAGCAGTGTGTGAGAAGCACTTACCACAAGCTCAGTCACCAAATGAGACTGTGTTAATTAGTCAAGTGTCTGGCCACCAACTGGCAAATGAAACAGTTACATACCTACTCTACCTCCTTCTGTGGCGTGTTTGGCACCAAAAGCTAAAGATCATTAGGCTTAAATTTCATGGTTCTCATTAACTGGTTTTGTTTGACTGCATGGAGAATGCGTGTCACGTGCATGTCAAAATTATGCAGTGTTTCCTTAGGTAATCAGCTGAGGACAGTGCACATAGTCAACAGTCAGAAATAATTTTACAAAGTAACTTTCTGTGCCATTGTGCAATACAAACTCTAAGGGCAATGCTCAACTAACTCCAGGGGTAAAAATATGGTAACTAAGAATAGTGACAAAATCTGAAAAATATAATTATTAAGTCTTGCTTTCTATCAACAGAGTTAGTCCTTCTGTCGAATAAACCCCACTGAAACCAAAGCAAAAGCCTTACCACAGACTCAGCGATCTATTTTTCTCTTTCTACCAGTGCACAAAGGAATTTTCTCTTCCATCTTCAGTTCACCATAGATTTGTTTAGTAGCAGTAGTTTAAAACATTCAGGTGTGTTAGATTCCTCTTTCCCCTCTCACTATAGTAAGTAGGATTTTTTGCTGTTAAAAATAATCGCAGCTGGAAGGAAGCAGCATGTATGGGGGAGGGAGAGGGGTTTGTTCTTGGGGTTTTTAACTTAATTTCATTGATTTTCTTTAATGACACATTTTGATCTGAAAAGCATGAAAAGTTATCAGAAAGACTGTTCTTAAGCATTTACCCCTATTATATAAGGCCTTCTCTTCCCTTTGAGGCAGGGTAAAGGTGAATTGTTAGTTCAGCTGACTAGTAGCAAAATCTCAGATAAAGATGATATACATGCCTTCTTTTAAACTCAAACTTAAGCTCCTGTGGAAGCAACTACTAATGTTCCTGTCTTGCTTCTTGTACCAGAGTCATGTTAAGAATATGCTCTATTTTGCTAGTGAAGATGTAAGCTAAGGGCCTGACTTGAGCGGGGCTAGCCAGCCATAGCTCCCACTGACTTTGGTAGAAGCCAGCTTCTCTGCAGTTCAGAGTTTACCAAACTAGTTAGCTCCCTACCTACCAAATGAAAAGGACATATTCATGAACCTTTATTTCTAATGAGGAAAGTAACTGCTTTGAGTGGCTGTGTAGACTATGCTGGGTATGTATTCAGAGGCCCTGGGTAGCACTTTAATAGTATGGTTCCTATCTGCAACTAAGGTTGTATGATTTGCCTTTCCTAGTTTAAAAGCAATTGGAAACTAATTATTTTCAGTTGATGCAATAACATTCTAAGACTATCAGATGTAAGTGCCCAATATAGTAACTGTAATTTGAGAAGAAGGGATAGCTGGGCTTTAGTCCTGAGGCTCTCTGTGCTGTTACCTCCAACAACCTGCTAAGTTCTACTACAAATAACTATTCAGTGAGTAAATACATACTGTAACCTTTATTCACACTACCAGCCAGGTGACCTTGCTGGCTGACAGCAGGGATAGTACAGGGTTAAACACCAATCCAAAGTGAATATTCTTTTCTATTCTTTTGGTCTGTTAGAAGCACTTATATCAAACAAGTCTGCATCATTACTCACATATGATCAATCATGTTTCATGCCACGTATCTTAAATAAGTTCAAGAAATTGTGATTATAGTGTTCCTACATATCTACATAGGTATGTATCGAGTTTCGGTTGGACCATACTATATGATTTTCTTGCCTATTACAGCAGGCTGTACTGATTCTGTACATTCCAGATTATGAATACTGTCCATAGAAATTGACTTGCAGATTTTAACTCTTACTGATCTTGGCCTATTTCATGGCCTGCACTCAATCATGGGAATATTCTTTTATAGGGAAGTTGACCCATGTGAATGCAAAATTATACCAGCAGGTAAGATTCTAGAAACCATCTCAGTGGCCTTTGAATACTGTATGTGTTCAGTAAACTGTTGATTCCAAAATCTGGCAATGAAAAGGAATCCAAGTGGAGTCTTGTGATTAAAAGGAAGAAGGAAGGAAGTAGGGGAAAAAAAGTCTGAGAAATTATATGAGTCTGAGAAATCAAAGATGCTAGTGCAGTAAAGCTCACTTACATTGTTGACACTGGATTTGAACCCAGCACCTTTGTTCTAGGCGAGCACAACCCTCAGACCGACCACAACTCCTACCAGTTGATAAAAGGTGAATTTACTGATACAGAGTGATAACAAAAAGCAACAATACAAACAATCAAACAATTCTATATCTACCAATCCTAGGGCTGTCATCAGAGTCAAAGTATATCTGTCCAGGTACAGGCTTCACTCTGAGGCTCTCTCTCAGGTGTCAGCAGTCCAGAGGTGGGATGCAGAGGCCCACAACCCCCCTCCAGTGGGGTGCATGAGACAAGGCTACTGGTATGCCTTCGGTCCATGGTGGCCTCGGGGACTCTTCCCAGGGAATGGGGATGGGAACCCCTCTCAAGGAAGAGGAGGGACAGGGAAGGACAGACAGAATGACAGGGAGGGACCCTTTGTTAATCTCAAGTCTCTGCTTTTGTATTCTCCTGCCCCCTTGATGATTCCTGATGACTCTTCGTCCGTGGCTTCCTCTGGTTGGTTGTCTCTCTGTGGTCACACATCCACGTATCCTTCCAAGCCTTCTCATAATTTGCTCTTTTCCCCCAAAACCAGGACTCAGCCCCTCTGCTGCTCTGGGGCTTTGTTGCTGGTGTCACTTATCTTGTGTTATGGGACAGTATGGTACATACTTCTTCAGTTCCCAGGCTGTATTAGACAATGCATCTGCCTTGAAGGCTGTGATCTCGTGTTATTGGATGACTCTTCTTCCCCCTCAAGTTCTCAGGCAGTGTCTATCCATTGGCCTTGTTGTGCTGGACAGCCCGTCTGCTTTCAGGGCCATGAGAAGCTGTGTGTGTGTGTGTGTGTGTGTGTGTGTGTGTGTGTAGCTCTTTAGAAATCCATTTACCTCCTGCTGCCCATCTTGAACACTTATAATGCATATATCTATAACTATAAGCCAATTCCCCTGCAAAAAAACAGGCCTTTAAATAGTTTCTAAGCCAACAGCATATCAACACCTAGAGTGCTCTCCCAGCTAATGGTCATTTCGCAGCCATGCCAATTGCTGTACAGTAACAGGGAACAGAACAAAAGGCTTGGGCAGCACCTGCGGATCTGCTTAGTGCAGGATTTTCAAAAGTGTTGGGCACTCAGTAGTCCCTAGACTTCCTATTACAGTTAGCAAAATGATAATTACCAGATTTTAAGAACAGCCTATGGACCAAATAGGTTGCCAAGGCCAGATCCAGACATGTAGGCATGTACAGGTTGTGGCATCCCAATAGCAAAAAAACAAACAAACCCTGAAAATAAAGTGGCATAAAGCACACCAAGCTGCCTACTCCCCCATCTCCATGTACTGTGAAGCCCCTGTGCTAAGGAATCCTGAACCCCAGCCACCCACTGCCTGGCCAGTTGGGGTGCAGTGTGCCTCAAAGGGGAGCAGGCAGCCCTGGGTGGCTGCTCCCTGTCTCCGCATGCCTCAGCATGGGGGCTTCGCTGCAGAGCCCTCATCTCAAGGCACACTGCCCCCCAGCCAGCTGGAGAGTGACTGCCTGGGGCACAGGGTGCCTCAGCATGTGGAGTGCCTTTTGGCCAGCCCTACATTGAGCCACACTGTGCCCCAGCCAGCCCCTCTTGCAGCACATAGAGCAGTGGAGACAATGTCCCACTGCAAGCCACATGAGCAGGGGCATACACTGCAGCACAAAGTAGTGGCACAAATTTGTGCTGCTACTACTAGTGCTGCTGTGAATGCACACTCCTGCTTGTGTGGATGCAGCCTATTTGGGCAAATGTTGCCAAATGGTTTCATTGGGTTAGGAAGAGAATTGAGGAACTAGATTTTCACAAATATGCTGGGGGAGGTGGTGGTTCAAATTTGCTTTCACAGAATTGTAGAAAATGAGGGTTGCAAGGGACCTCAGGAGGTCATCTAGTCCAGCCCCCTGCTCAAACCAGGACTATCCCCAACTATATCATCCCAGCCAAAGCTTTGTCTAGCCAGGTCTCAAAAACTTCCAAGGATGGAGATTCCAACACCTCTCTGGGTAAACTGTTCCAGTGTATTACAAGCCTTCTAGTGAGAAAAGTGTTGCTAATATCTAACCCAAAACTTCCCTTGCTGAAACTTGAGACCATTGCTCCTTGTTCTGTTATCTGCCAACATTAAGAACAGTCTAGCTTTATCCTCTTTCAAAACCCACTTCAGGTAGTTGAAGGCTACTATTAAATCCCTGCAGTCTCTTCTTCTCTAGACTAAATAAGCCCAGTTCCCTCAGTCTTTCCTCAAAGTCATGTCCCCTAGCCCCCTCACCATTTTTGTTGCCCTCCACTGGACTCCTCCAATTTGTCTACATCCTTTCTGTAGTTGGGGGGGGGGGGGGCCAAAACTGAGCACAGTACTCCAGATGTGGCCTCTCCAGTGCTGAATAGAGGGGAATAATCACTTCCCTTGACCTGCTGGCAACACACCTATCAATGCAGCCCAGTATGCTATTAGCCTTCTTGGCAACAAGGGCACACTGCTGACTCATATTCAGCTTATTTTCAGTGTAACAGGCATCTCTCTCAAGGCCGGTCATCCCCATGGCCTGCTCACCTGTCTGGACAGTCTGACCATCTATCTCTCCTGCCATGCCTTTGATGGAATGAATGAGTTATTTCTAGGTGAGAGGCTGCCCATTTTATATACCAATGTCTAGGGTTTATCCACAACTCCAACTGCCCCTTTATCGTGTCCCAAGCCTCACGGGTGTTATTACTTTCTATCACTTCAGGGTCTCTCTGACACTGGGCTCTATGCCCCTATATCTATGCCTTGCTGGCACTAGACTCCCTTCACCCCTGACTCTGAGCCCTCCAGCTCTAGGGTCTCTGCACCCTTGTCTCCAAGCCCCTAGGGCATCTCTCTCTCTTTCTGTGTGCCTGTCACTAACTCTACCCAAATCCTGGTGCCCTTCTTACAGGCACTAATGAGGCCTACAAACCTCCCCTTTTAGCCTCATCCCAGATCTCTGGAGTAAAAAGAAACAAACCAAAACCTCTAGACTATAATTTAAGTATTATCAACAGCAGCAGTGCTATGCCCCCTTAGGGATCAAACTAACACTCTTAATCCCACCTACTCTGTAGCCTGAGTACCTGAGAGGTTCCAATTGTCTCACAGCACTTAAGTAACAGAGTAGGCAGAACAAGTTCTCAGACAGCTGCCACAAGTAGGCACTCCTTCTCTGGCAGCTGCCAGAGAGAAAGTATCCTGCTGGTTCCATCCCTGAACTTACATAACCCAAACCCTGCCTCCTTCCAGTCATGTGACCCCTGCAGGTGTTACCCAATTACCTCCTTATGCTGTTACCCTGGCAACCCCCAGCTGGAGCACTCTGCTGACTAAGCAGGGCTCTCTGGCCAGGCTACTTCAGCCTTAAAGGAGCAGGCACCTTTTAGTGCCCTGCTACAGTCCACTGTAACCCCCAGGTCCTTTTCTGCAGAGCTGCTGCCCAGATAGTCAGGCCCCAGCCTGTACTGATGCATGGAATTATTTCTCCTAAGTGCAGGACTTGGCATTTGTCCTCATTGAATATCATTAGATTTATTTTGCCAATCCTCCAATTTGTCTAGGTCACTCTGAATCCCAGCCCTACCCTCCAGCGTATTTGCTACTCCCTCCAGTTTGGTGTCTGCAAACTTCATGAGGGTGCACTCTATGCCATCTTCCAGGTCGTTGATGAAGACATTGAAAAAAACCGGCCCCAGGACTGACCCCTGGGGCACTCCACTTGATACTGGCTGCCAACTAGACATCAAGCCATTAATTACTACTCTCTGAGCCTGATGCTACAGCCAGTTTTCTATCCACCTTACAGTCCATTCATCCAGCCAATACTTTATTAGCTTTCCTACAAGAATGTTGTGGGAGACTGCATCAAAAACCTTTCTAAAATGAAGGTACACCACATCCACTGGTCTCCCCACATCCACAGACCCAGTCACCTCGTCATAGAAGGCAATCAGGTTGGTCAGCATGACTTGGTCTTGGTGAATCCATGGTGGCTATTCCTAATTCCCTTCTTCTCCTCCAGGCATTTAGAAATAGATTCCTTGAGGATCTTCTCCATGATTTTTCCAGGAACAGAGGTGAGGCGTACTGGTCTGTAGTTCCCTGCATCCTCCTTTTTCCCTTTCTTAAATATGAGTGCTATGTTGGCCCTTTTCCAATCATCTGGGACCACTCCTGATCACCATGAGTTTTCAAAGATGATGGCCAGTGGCTCTGCAATTTCATCAGCTATCTCCCTCAACAGTCTCGGGTGCATCCCGTCTGGCCCCATGGACTTTTATATGTCCAGCTTTTCTAAATAGTCCCTAATCTGTTCTTTCGCCACTGCTGGCTGTTCCCCTCTTCCCCAGCTGTGCTACCCAGTGCAGGAGTGTGGGAGCTGACCTTACCTGTGAAGACTGAGGCAAAGAAGGCATTGAGCACTTTAGCCTTTTCTGCATCCTCTGTCACAAGATTGCCTCCCCAATTCAATAAGGAACCCACACATTCCCTGATCCTCCTTTGGTTACCTACTAGGCCTGTGCAAGTCAGCAGCAATCTGATCCAGCTTTGGAGCTGGCCACTTTGATGGCTGTGATCCAATCCAGAGCTCTGCACTGGGTTTCTGTCTCAATCTGACCGAAGCAGCTCCGAAGCTTTGGAGCCACCTCGGAGATCCGGCCATAGGGTATAATGGGGAATCAATGAAATATCTATAACTTTGTTGTTTTTTGTCTGATTTGGATTAAACCTGCAGGGATGGTAGCCTCTGCTGAGAGCATAAAGCCTGCCAAGTTTCAAGAAGATTGGTGCAGGGGTTTGGGGGAACTGTACCCCAAATTCTTGAAAGCAAAGCTCCTGTCACGCCTACATGTTACAACACGGGGGGGGGGGGGGTCAAAACGGCAGGGCTGGTAGCTCTTACTGAGGCCACAAAGCCTGCCAAGTTTCAAGGAGATAGGGGTTGGGGTTTGGGGGGAACTGCACCTCAAGCTGCAGACAAGCAAAACTCGTGCAATGGGTGACACTGCGTGTGTTAAGGTGCAGCGGGGTGAGAGCTGCAGGGATGGTGGCCCCTGCTGTGATGCCTGCCAACTGTCAAGGAGATCAATGCAGGGGGGTTCTGGGGCCCTGCACCCCTAGCTGCTGACAGGCAAAACTCATGCCAAGACTGTCTCTGTCTTGGGGCAGTTGATTGTATTGATTCTTTCCTCTCCTTAGCCTGGTTTTGTAGGTGCTAACTGATGCTCCTTAAGTCGTTATGTAGTTGCTAGGTTCTGTGTATTGAGCTGGTCCCTGAGTCCCTGGTCCCTGAGTGAATCATGATTGATTGATTGGTAACTGGGAACACAGTAGCTTAGCAGCCAGGCCTGCAGTAGTGTCTCCCCTCCCCGCCCCAAGACAGACACAGTCAGTCCCACAGCACCCATGGCACGAGTTTTGCTTGTCTGCAGTTTGAGGGGCAGTTCCCCCCAACCCCTGCACTGATCTTCTTGAAACTTGGCAGGCTTTGTGGCCTCAGTAAGAGCTACCACCCCTGCAGTTTTCACCCTGCTATGTTGTAACACCTAGACGTGACATGAGTTTTGCTTTCAAGAATTTGGGGTGTCATTCCCCCCAAACCTGTGCACCGATTATCTTGAAGCTTGGCAGGCTTCATGCTCTCTACAGAGTCTACCATTCCTGAAAATGTCATTCAAATCAGACAAAAAACAAGAAAGATATAGATATTTTATTGTTTCCCCATTATACCTTACGGCCGGATCTCCAAGGTGGCTCCGAGGCGGCACAGAAGCGCTTTGGAAGCTCCGAACCGCTTCAGCAAGCCTAACAAGGCCAGTGCTTCAACCCGGACATGCTGCTTTGGACTCTGAAGCATCCAAAGCTTCTCCGGATCCGAAGCTCTGTCTGAAGCCTCGCACAGCCCTATTACCTACATACTTGCAGAAACCTTTCTTGTTACCCTTCATTCTCCCTAGCTAGCTGCAGCTCCAATTGTGCTTTCGCCTTCCTGACCTCATCCCTGCATGCCTGAGCCATACTCTTAAATTCTTCCCTAGTTATTTGTCTAAATGCCCACTTTTTGTAAGCTTCCTTTTTGTGACTTAGTTTACTGAAGAGTTTCCTACTAAGCCAAGTTCGTCTTCTGACATACCTGTTAGTCTTCCTGCACATTGGGATGGTTTGTTCCTGCATTCTCAGTAAGTCTTCTTGCAAGTACAGCCAGCTCTCCTGGACTCCTCTTCCCCTCAGACTGGCTTCCCAGGGGATCCTGCCAAAGTGTTCCCTGAGTCAGTTGAAGTCTGCTTTTCTGAAGTCCAGGGTCCTTACACTGCTGCTCTCCATCCTTCCTTTCCTCGGGATCCTGAACTCAATCATCTCATGATGACTGGTGCCCAAGTTGCCGTCCATTACTACATTCTCCACCATTCATCTCTGTTTGTGAGCAGCAGGTCAAAAGGAGCATGGCCCCTAGTTGGCCACTCTAGCACTTGCACCAGGAAGTTGTCCCCAGTGCTTTCCAAAAATTTCCTTGATTGCCTGCGCTCTGCTGTATTGCCCTCCTAGCAGATGTCAGGGTGATTGAAATCCCCCATGAGAACCAGGGCCTGGGATTGAAAAATGTCTGCTAGCTATTTGAAGAAAGCCTCATCCACCACTTGTCACCCTACCCAGTAACCAGTGATGCAGTTCAAATTGGTTGGCTGAAAGCCAACACCTGCTGGTCTTCATTGGCTCTAGTATATGATGTCAAAAGGGCTATATAAGCCAAGACTGCCCAGGAGGAGGGGCAGCACCCATGATGAAGATGCCTGCAGCAGCTGAAACATATGTGGCTCTCTCTCTCAAGATGCTGAAGTGAGTAAAATGCTGAAACCTATGTAGATATATAGCTTGCTGTAAAGTAGATGCGTGATCAAAGGCTACTAGCCACACTGTTTGCTCTAGAGTTATTCTGTAATATTTCTCTATCCTGAGGCACAGGGCCAAAGATAGAACAGATTGCCTGGGTGGTGGTAGCGGTACCCCCAGGCTTGCAGGTATTCTCCAAGAATGGGGTTGGCCAGATGAGGTGCCTCCAGGGAGGCACTCGGAGCTTGGCAGGTGGACAGGCGCCGTGCAGTGGGTGGCTCAACACAGAAGCACCCCCTACTGGCCCACCACAGGAGGTACCGCTCACACCACAGGCACCCCCAACCTGGCCGTCACTGGAAGGAACCTGCAAGCTGCAGTCCCCACAGCACCAAATCTGGACCTGGGTGGAAGCCTCAATAGTGAGCGGTCCTGCCTGATCAGAAACCTCACAGGGGCAAGCTGTGGCAGTGGTTCTGGCATTGTAATCTTCAGCCATTTCCCTGGGTCTCTTTATCTGCTCTCCCCTTAAAGGGGGGCAAGAGGGGTAAACTGACCTGTGAACTGCCTGCAAACTGCTTACCCTGTTTCAGCCCCTGTTCACTAGCTCCCTTGTTGCTTAGGGAGTCTCCCATTTATATCTTGCTGGGCCTGGACTGGCTCTGTCCCCTCATTAGGGCTTCTGTCAGGCCCAGGCAGCAATCATGCAGCAATCAGCCATACTCAGCCAGCAACATGCCCAGCTTCTGAGAGCACGTGCCCCAAACACACAGCCCCCCAAACAAACACTCAGCAAACCAAAGGCACAGGCAGCTCTGGATCACTTAACTTCTCTGGGCAGATCTGGTGCCTGGCTTATTCCCTTTCCTCCTCTTGCTCCCAGCAAACTTCCTTCAGACTGCTTGCCCTTTTTTGCTGGCTCCTTGGTTTCTTTCCATCTGATTCAGGATAGGAATTTGAACAAGGTTTCCCACTGTCTAGCGTATTGCCTTCACCTCATGGTGAGGGAACTATCCTGAGAGGGAAGATGTGGGTTCAAATCTATCCCTGAGTTATTGAATAAAAGGGAGCTGCCCTCACCTGTAGAAATCTAGCCCTTCATCTTCTTTTTCCTGCCAAGTGGTTGTTTAATGCTGCATTAAATGTTCATGTCAAAGTAAATGTTCCATTTCATGTAAAACAAGTTTTCTTTTCTTGAGGAAAAAACAAACTAAATTTATTTAATCCAAACTGACTTTTTTTTGGCTTAGCACACTGAATAGACAGTATAAACTAGGAGATATGGAACTAGTCCAGTAGCCAGGAGACCTGATATTGGTCCCCCAACCCCACCACTGCCCTGTTGTATGACCTTGGTCAATTCCCTACACTTTGGCTTCCCCTCCCTTTTTGCACCCCTGCTTACTTGTGCATGCACTGTCTCTCATCGCTTGAGCCTGCAAACTGCTTGGACTATGAGCTGTCTTGAACTATGTGTTTGTGCAGTGCTTATCCCATGGAGGCCCATCTACACTTAAAGCCTCTAGGCACTGTAATAAAAATTAAAATGCACTACATTTCTCTGCATGGGGTCCTAACCCAATGGTGGCTTGCAAAGTTTTGTATCCTGACAGTGTCCAATATTTTCTTTAAAATGTAGGGTTTTTTTAAAACAAAAATGTATCCTTCTCACTGTTCCTTATAGAGAGAACCATCTCAATCTAATTGTCCTGGGTAATTAGGTCTAAAGACAGAACACTAGGGAATGTGCAATTTATGAAATTTTCAATAAGCTACAAATTACTTGTGCCTTACTTTTTTAAATTATCAAATGTATATTCATTAGCATTTACTTGGCTGTAAAAGATACGAATATCTAGGATGTCTTAGCAAGTGCTTTAAAATGAACTTTTTGGCCTTGAACTAGTAGTGTAGAGGATTCTATTATAGGGACAAAGAAACTAGAATAAGGGGAGGCGTAACAAGAGAAAAAAAAAGAGATTTTTTTTGTGAGGTGAATAATAAAAAGGGCTGAAAATCCCTTTTCTAGAAAACATAACTGCAACTTTTGCCTCTAGAGACAGATAGGAATAGAGATCTCAGTCCCCTTTCCCTGACCTCCTTCAAGGCTTTCCCATGACTAGGGACCTACTGAAATGACAAGTACATGGATTTTCCAGAAAATGTGAAATCCAGCATTACCCGTGAAAGTGGTCATTGTCCACAAATGCATGGGGAAAAAAAAAAAGAAAACTTACTAAAGATAAAATGCTGGCTCCCCAGAAGGAGCCAGCAGTCCTGACAGCACTGTGGTCTGGTCACGCAGTCCACCAGGGGGAAAAAGGAGAAAGGGAGGCTGCTGGCACACAGGGGAGTCCAAGATGGCTGCCACCTCTGCCCCTTGCTGCCTGTCAGGTGTGTCCACCCCTCCACCAATCAGTAGCGAGGGACAGGGCTGCATGACAGACAGCTCTTGCAACCAATCAGTGGTGAAGGACAGGGCTGTATTACAGACAACCCTCACAGCCCTCACAGCCAATCAGTGGTGAGGGGCAGGGCCACTGGGGTCCCTTGGCCAATCAGAGGTGTGAGGGGCCCCGGCTATGATTAGCCTTTGAAAATGGCAGGTGGCCGCAGAATCTGCCTGTAAAATCAGCCAGCTGCCTCCATGAATTGGGTAGACCCCTACCCATGACCTGTATTTTACAGTACAGAAGTTTAAGATATATTTCAATTTTCCCTCCTTTCCTTAGGTTTCTAATTATACTCAGCAATAAATAATGGATAAAATGGACAAAATACACTAAATTAATGGAATGGAATGGAATTTATTCAAATAACTCACGACTTTCAAGCAAGACTTTCACCTCAGTGTTGTTTGTGGGGAAGGTGAGGAATGTCTAGCTATACCTTATCGAGAGAAACGCATACACAGGTATGTATTATCCAAACTTTTCGATAAGGGGTTCTCTGGCCGCACACAGGTTCAGCCTCCCACAGAATGGGAAGATATTCCTGCCACCATGGGGATGTTACTGACCACCAGTTCACCTGGAGCTTTGGTTTACCAAAAGGTTCATTTAATCCTGGTTTAACTGTATAGTTTCCACTAAATGAATGCAACCACGTAGGACAGTGTTTGTTACTTCTGCCATTTGAACAAATCAAGTGGAGATGTACCAGAAATTAATTTTTCCCATGTTATAAATGTGTCCATTTTAACATAATGTTTCTGCATCATTTGAAGCATTTTAACTTACTCTATCTCCCTTGTATATTCCTTCTGTTAATTCTAATTTTTTTTTCATTTATGTCTCATATATCCTTCCTGGTATGTCATTACTTTCCTTGTTGATAACTAATAAACTATTGTAAGACCTTAATTTTCTCATCTTTTTCTTTTCATGAAGTCTCTTTTCATAATGTTTCACTCCAGTTTTGCATTTCCCTTACAATTTTAACATTTCACTGAGAATTCTGACTCTCTACATTGTTTGCCCTTGCAACCTAAATAAAAACATTTTAATACAAGAGTTTTTTTTAATGCAACTTCAGAGCCTTGTTTTAGCTCTTTTGTGTCCAACCATCCCCTCATCACTTAACCTTCAATCACATTTCAATCCTGAGCCTTCCATCCTGCAGCACATTCTGCTTTCCCTTTTGCAGCAGGACTAACTACCTTGCCTAACAGTAGCAGAAAAGACTGTAATCTTAAAGGTAGATGTGGGTCACTAGTGACATATGAGCCCAAAGGTGACCAGGGACAACATGGCATACATTTATTTCACTCTGGAAACTGCCAGGAATTTTACATGGTAACCCCAGAGTGGGGGATAGGCTGCCATCAACATGTTTTGGGCTTAGGCTGGGAGGTGAAGCTCAGGAAGTAGGGAGCCAGCCTGGCACTCCTGAGAGCCTCTGGTGCTGACAGTGCAGATGTTCTGGCAGCTTCCAAGTATTCATGGTGCCCTGTAGTCTGCAGTCTTTGCAGCGGTGCAAGGGTCTGTTGCTTTACAGTGTTCCTGCTCAGTACTAATTTTGATTACTGTTGATATTTTCCCCCCAAAGAGAAGAGAAACTTGTTTTTAAGCTTCTTTGAAGGATGAGTACTTTTGGGCAGGAATGCATAACCCATGGCACTTGCAGAAGGGGCAGAGAACAGACTGGGAAGGAAGGAGAAAGGCAGATTGGGGAAGGAAAGGATACCTGAGCAGCACTTGGAGGAAGAGGGGCTTAACTTGTAGCGCTGATTTTTTTCCTTTGAACAACAAACCTATTTAAGCATATAATAAAACAATGCCAAGGCCCAAATATATTTAAGATGATGAAATTATTTCAATTAAAAAATTAAGGAATACACTCTTACTTGCAAAGTTTTAAAGAAAGTCAGATAATGGAATTAGTGGAAGTTACCAGCCAAACTCCTGAAATCAAAATACATTGAAGTACTAAACCACATTTTGACAGAAGTAGCCTCTCCTGTAAGTGCAGAGGTTTTTTTTTTTTTCCATTTCATTTTCTTTTCAGTTTGTTTAATTAGTTCTGTTGAATAATCAGTTTATCCAGAATTGAGAAACTGTCCCGGAATTAAAAGAGCAGGTTAACAAGATTTAAGAGGATGAGCTCTAACAGTTCTAAATCTTACCATGATAGTTTGCAAGATTCCCACAGGAAATGAAGGCAGCTATTTAAATTGTACAAATGGCAAAAGCTATTTCCCATAGCCTGTTAATTTCTATGCAGAAAACACCGTTTACAATTAATTAAGCCTGATGCCTCATTAGCTCTTTAATTTGGGCACAGAAAGAAGTGACAATTTTTGCCCAATCTGGCCACAGAAAGTGGTCTATAGCTGTGACCAAACACAAGTGCCTGGCTGCAGTCCACTTAAAAAAATGGCCAATTAGGTGAAAATCTGAACCCTCCTTGCATGAGGGTCAAGATGAAGATGTTTCAAACCAGTGTCTTCTGTAACTTGTATCTGCCTGCTTACCAGGGTCCAAACTGTTTTCAGTATGGGAGAGGGGAAAGGGAGTGGAGGGAGTTTGATATGGGGTTTTTTCAGCCCCCACTGGAGGATGGGGTAGGTGTATTGGAGCCCCCCTGAGATGGTGGGGCTTCAGTTCAGTGTTTCTCAACCTGTGGGTCATGGCCCAAAAGTAGGTTGTAAGAATATATGAAAGGGCCACAAACAAACTTTAAAAATAGATCAACAATCTTTAAAAAATGGATTCTCCTTTAAAGGAGGAAAATGTGGGAAACTGTGGCTTTTCCCTTACAGGCTGCAGCTAGATTCCCCTCCCCCCGTGGAACCAACAGTGAACTTCTGTTTGGTCTGGGGGAGCATTCCTGCAAAGTGTTCTGAGTTACAGAGGGGAGCTGCACTTCTGTGCACACCCTTTGTGTGTTTCATGTGTACTGTCCTGTTAGCATCTAATTAAGACTAGTTATACTTTAGCTCAGAGGCCTTTTGAGCAAGGTTCCCTCTAAAGTACGCGTGTGCACAGCTGCACACAAGTAAAAGTCTTGCTGCACACCAACTTTTTAAGGCCACACACCCGACAGGGTAGGAGCTGGGCTGCAGCGTAGGACACTTACCAAAGGTAAGCTCCTCCCCGAGGCAAGGTGGAGGTGGGGATGGGGGCAGGGGTGGGGACCTGGCATAGGCTTCACCAGCTCCGGGGAACTGCTCCATTCCCCCGCATTGCCTCAGGGAGTGAGGAGGCACATGGCATCAGGGCTGGGGAGTGGAGCACTTCCCCAGTGCCAGCAGAGCCCACGGAGCAGTTCCGCAGAGCCTGCGCCAGCCCCCAGCCCCAGGCTCCATCCCTGCCTTGCCTCACCTCAGAGAGGAGCTGCTGCCTGCCCTGAGTAAGGCTCTGCTGGCTCCAGGGAAACGCTCCGTGGGCTCTGCTGGCCCACTCCCCAGCCCTGATGCCACATGCTTCCTCACTCCCCAAAGTGAAGCGGGGGAAGTAGAGCAGTTCCCCAGAGCCAATGGAGCCTGCACCAGGCCACAGCCCCCAGCCCCCGCTGCCTGCCCCAGTTGAAGAGTGAGGAGCTTACCTTCAATAAGTGTCCCATGCCACACCGAAAGGGGGAGGCGAGACTGAAGCGGCGTGCTCACGGACCGCTACTCCTTAGAGGGAACATTGCTTTTGAGAAGCAATTAAAACAGCAAGTGGCACTTTGTCTGGCTGTTTAACCCCTCTTTGTGTGGTAGACTAAGCAAACTATAGTTATTTCTCAGTTTACTTCACAGACTGGGAAGGTGGGGTATAGGAGGTTGAGTCCAGTTGCTGTTGAAAGTCTGAGTACCCTTCTTTCACTTCAGTTTAGCTTTTATTCTTCCTTGTTTTTTAGTTTGGAAGGAAATTAATTGTTGACTTGGAATATATGCTTTAGAAGTTATCTTAGGCCTTAATTGAAGTATTGTAGAATTAAATCCTAAATGAAGGATTTTTTTGCCCCACAGTATTTAGTTAATCGTGCTTTAACAAAAAAATGAAATGACCAGTTTTAAATGGTCAGAAAAACATGTTTATGCAATTTGGAGATGAAACACATATATAAGTTTTAATTCACACTTAGTTCAGTACAAGTATGTGTGTATGTGTGTGTCTATGCACACATATGTGGACATCCTTAATGAACAGCGAGTTTCAATGTATGTATGATTTATTGACTTGAATCAAAATACAGTAGTTGTGAGCTAAGAATGAAACCTGCCTAAAAAGCCCTGGGTTGTTTTTTGTTTTGTTTTGTTTTGTTTTTGTTTAGTTTAGTTTTAGTTTAGTTTACTTTAGTTTACTTTAGTTTTTAAATCAATACCAGCAATCCATTGCAAAGGACATTTTATAGATTGGCCGTGTGTCTACAATGTGGGAAGCAAATACTCAGTCTGATTAGTTGAAAAAACAAGACCTGCCCACCTGTTCCTATGCTGTATGCTTCAACCTTGGAAATAAGGCCATGAATATGGCCTGTGGAAGCCCAAAATAGCTGCTCATGAGCATGCCAGAAATCCAGGCCTTGAGGGCAATGCCAGGGTGCCCCAGGCCATCCTTACTTCCTCCTTCCCATGGCTAATGGAGTAGAAGTGGGTGGGCAGGTGAGTAGGTGAGGATTACTTTTTCAGCAGTGTTGCTGAGCTCCCTCATGCTAGGGTGGTAGACCTGTCCTTAGAGTCCTCACAAATTTCCATTTCTTACTTGTCTAAGAAGAACATTTTTGTCTTTCAAGTAATAAGCAAAACAAACAGCTTCACTTCAAAAATCTAGGAAAAAAATTAATATTGTTGTTTGCTTCACACAAGCTCAAAGTGTGCTACACACTTCACAGAAATACATTAAGTTCCAGTGCTAAAAAGCCTAGTGTCAGAGTGACAATTTTTTCTAAGCTTTGTATTCAGCATGTAAAGCATAAAAACCATAATGTCACAATGTATCATTATCTACAACAAACTGAATAATTTAAAACAATTAATGAACATAAATAGCAATAATTACAGCTTGGGTAAGACTACTTAACTATATATATTCTATATCTACTTATAAGCCAACTAAATACATGTTGAGCAAATGGAAAGAGCTGGAGCATATGTATTCAGTACTGCAGTTTCCTTTGAAAACTGGGCTAAAAAAATAGAACCATAAAAATAAAAATTAAAGGGCAGAAGAGATTCTAGGTTAAAAAATAGTTTATTGAAGCACCTTTTCAAAGAGTTGTTTAAACTGATCACTTATAATGCATCCTTTCAAATGCACATGAATAGTTATAGTAATAAATGCCCTAGGTTTTTTTCTCTACTGTCCTGTTTTCAGACCAACTGCTATTTGAAAGGCGTTATTTTATATAGCTGGACTAATATTATTCTGTAAATTGCTGCACTTCTGAAGCTGTGATGTGAATCTGTCTGAACAAGTGCCACTTTAGCACCAGAAGAAAATAAATCTTTCATATTAGAATTCTTTTTCCTCTGAAAGAAGACCAAAACTAGGAAAAGTTAACAAAGATTGCTGCCAATGGGTTCACTTTTTTGTTTCCCTAATAGGCACTTGAACCTTTTTTGCTTCTTAGACTCTTCTCTCTGTGGCCCCATATCTTGTGCCATGGGTTCTCTTCAGTCTGAGATATTGTCCATGCTCTGGATAGGCCCACTGAGCTGTGTACCAACAGATCATGACATTCATGAACTGATCAAAAACTGCTTATACTAAAATCTCTCTCCGCTTCTGCATTCTTCTAATGATTTGTCATCCTCCACCCATCAAAACTGCTCTATAGGCTTTCACATTTCCTGCAAGACAGCATTTGTTTCTGGCTGAATCATAGCTCCCCTTAGGTCATCTAGTGGTGTCTTTCTCTTTTTTCCTCTTTCTGCAAGGTCCTTTTCTCACAGATTATCCTGCCTGTTCTAGATCTCATTATAACACTATCAACCCCAGTTGGGGCACCAACAATCATGATGTTTATAAGAAATTTTCTTACAAATCACAACATTTGGGGGGGGGGGGAGGGGTGGTTCTCTTTGTCTTTTGCTTCTGGCTACTTCTGGGGGGGGCGTTTCTTTGTGGGCCATGGGACAAAAAACTCACTGTTCTAATGAAAGCTGTAATTCACCTGTAATCACAAGAATCCTGGAGGTGAGGCTTTCAGAAAAATGTCAAATATCAAGACTTCTGACAAAATCGCAAGAGTGAGTGATATGGTGTGGTCAAGTCTCCTTTATATATATAAACTTTAGCACTCAACATCATCTGCACTCCCATCTCAGAGGAACTCACCATTTACTGAAGCAACAGCAACTTAAAAGAAAGGTCATGTCTGGCGCCCTGGTCTTGGGCACCACCTGAGCTGGTACACACCTGTGTAGCTTGTGGTGCCCAACTACATGCAGGGAGGTGCTAGTTTTTAAAGGGCCCTTAGCAGCTGACATGGAATGCAAGCTATGGATACACTTTTGTTTTGAAAAGGGTAGACCAGATTTGGATAGTGTAGACAATCAATGTGTCTGTTCCTTTATTTCTGCAGCAGTGTTAAAAATGGCCCATTGTCATGCATGTCTTCTACATTCTTTCAGCTTAAGGAAAACCATATCCATCTGAATAGTTTTCTAACTCTTGCTGAGGAAGTCCTGTTGGAATCTCAGTGTGGTTTCAGACCATTGCCTGGGGTAATTGACATGATCTTTGTTGCCCATCAGATCCAAGCAAAGTGTTGGGAACAGCACCAGGACCTATATATGGCCTTCACTGATCTCACTAAAGCTTTTGACTCCATCAATTGTGAAGCCTTGTGAAAAGTACTGGCCAGATTTGAATGCCCTAAAAAATACATCAAGACCCCAAGGTTTCTCCATGACCAGATGACTGAGACCATTCTTTGTAACAGATTGGAAATGGATCTATTTGTCATCTGAACTTGGGTCAAGGAAGGATGCATCATTGCCCCAATTCTGTTATTCATTTGTTGACAATCATTCGGGTTCTCATTATTAATCACCTCCCTTCTGGAATCAACAATGAATACCAAATGGATGAAGGGCTCTTCAACCTGAGACATTTTCACTCAAAGACCATAGTATTCAAAACAAGCATCTTTGACCTTCAATACACTGATGACTGTGCCATGCTTGTACACACTGAGAAAAACCTCCAGACTACACTGGATCTCTTTGCAGAAGCCTACCAAACTTTGGACTTGTCTCTCTCTCGACATCAAGAAGACAGAAGTGTTCTATCAGCCTTCCCCAGACCATGAATGTGACCAGCTGCCCCCACCCCACAAATTACTATTGAGGGAAAGACTCTCGAGGTAGTCAAACACTTCCATTACCTCAGTAGCCACCTCTCTTGGAAAGCAAACTTGTTGAGAAGATCAAGCCCAAAAGCAATTTATTGGTGTTAATGCATATCGGGTGTGCTTAGAAAAGAATGAGAGAAGCCCTGTCTCCTGATCCATATTTCTTACCTTAAGAAAACATGTTCTAACATACAAACCTAGGAAAGCTAGTTATTGTGCCTTGTAGAAAGTTGTTATCTACCACCCCTCTCTGCCTCAGTTTACCTATCTATCACGGGAAGCAGCTTACTTGCTCAGTGTTTTTGCATATTGGACATCCAAGATTGGTAACTACTAGCTGAAACCAGTTCCCAGTAGATGCAAGTCAGACTAAATAAACATTATTTAAAACAAAGTGGGTCCATGTGCTAGTTTGCATCAGTTTAACTAAATCCATCTGGTTAAACCAGTGTAACTTTCTCATATGGACAAAGCCTCAGCTGAGGGGCAGAGAACCACAAGGGCCCTGAGATTATGATCTTCTCCAGTCTGTGCTTACTAGTCTGAAATTCATGGAACCAAGCGGGAAGCTTGACAACCTGTTGCTTATACTAAAACTGTTCTGTGCTTTATTGCAGGGTTTCAGGGTCTAGGGTTGTCAGTGTGATATTTTTAAAGAGCACTACATTCTAATATTATAAAAGCCTAAGTCTGCCTGCCTGTCTGTCTGTAACGCTTTATTTCTGCTGTGATTGGCTGACAAACAGCCAATCAGAGTGCAAACAAGCATTCAAACATGAGCTGGTGGGGACGGGGGGTAGGGGGGGTGAGGCGCCCCACCCTGCTCCCTGCAGGTAGCAACAATGAAGCAAGGGTGGGGGGGTGGCAAAGCTGCCAGAGCTGGCTGCACCCCCCCTTACTCTTTGCAGATGACAATGGCGGTGGCGCGTGGGGGGAACAGGGTCGGGACACCATGGGGAGGTGAGGCCACCGGCTCTGGCCTTAGCCCACCTGTCCCCCCTTCCATCGTTACTGCCTACAGGGCCGAGGTGGTGGCAGCGGGGGGAGGAGTGGGCCTGACATGAATTGAGGGAATAGCAGGCACGCTGTGGCCATGGCAGTGACAGGAGGGGAGGAGTGGGCCCGGGCCTGATGTGGGTTAGGAGGAGGACCAAGCCTAAGCTGGGGAAGAAGCCAGCCTGCCATGGCAGTGGGGTGGGGAGCAGCTCCATCCCTGCATGCTTCCCCCCCGCCATTCCTGATGGGCACCTGGCTAGTATACATTAAAAACCTGCATAAATTTTAAAAATGGCCTTGAAACAACAATTCTTTGCGTTTCTCAGTTTTGTAAGCCCAGTGCTAAATAGGGACCACATTTCTTCCATATTGGTTATTTGTCCATGTAGGATACAATACACTGTAGTCTGCTAGTATTGCATCAGTCAAAGTGTTCTAATTGTAGCTTTACAAGTGGATGACTCCAATGTCAGGGGAGCACCCATCACTTAAAAATACTTATAAATCTGGATAAACAGAATGACGGCTATCAACAAAGATTTTCTCATAAAGGAGTGGTGGAACTTAACTTAAATATGTCAAGTTGGGGTTGGGCCTAAGAAATTCTGAAGTGTGCCTCTGCTAAGATTCATCTGAATCCACCAAGAATCAACTGCCTTGTGACATCAAAATTTCCACCCTGTGTGGCCTAAAGAATTCCCTACCAAGAGATATTTGGAAGTAGTGGAAAAAAGTTAAGGAAGCTAGAACCTCCCCCACCCCCAAACAATTCTAGAGACTGTGCCAAGTTGTTTTGCATAGCATGCCCAAATATGAGTAGGTAGGTATCTGGCCACCAGGTTGGGGAAACAAAGGCAGCTAGATGTATATTGGCCATGTTGCTCCCTTGTTGGCTATGGACACTGCCATTCCTTAACCAGGATAGCCTGACAAGCTTCTTTTACTTGAGACAAGGCCTGGCAATTGGAATATTATGGAACCTATGGGGCTTGCAAGAGTGTGAATAGGATCATTGGGCCTATTATAATTTGTTTTGAAGTTAAATGCCTTTAGACCTCACTTCTTAAATTTAAGGAAGCATTTCAAGATAAGGGCCATGATGTGGGTTGTTAATTTTCTCTCCCAATGTAGCAAAAATCCTTGTAGGGACCCTTCCTTCTCACACCCCTGTGCTGTCCAAGTAACAGCTGAAAATCTTTCATAAACAAAGGTGATGCATGTGTGAATGTCAAGGAGTGTTGGTTATAAATTATATCTGGCAGCATAGAACACTGGTATGGCTTTGTGGTCGTTCACTATGCATTATGATGAAATCATACAAAAGACATAAATATTACTGCTTTCAGAAAGGGTGTGAGGGTTTATTATTTAGAGGTAATGAGGTGAAATGATTATCTTCTAATTGGTTCCGTAATTATTAGTCAGGCAATCAGGAAGGTCTGCACTAGATGCAGACTGTGCACACCTCAAGTTTTGCACTAACCTGGAATTTTACTTTACTAATGTAACCTGTTGAAACATCTGTTTGAATGCTTTATAATTTCCTGTAGCATCCTTTTAGATTTTAAATATTTAGAATGAGGTTCCATTAGCATTTGTTGTCTGGTGATTCTTTGACTCCTAGCTATGAAATGCTTTGGTGGAATAAAATTTTCTAAGCTAGATATGAATCATGGGCATTTGTAACATGAAGGGAATTTCAGGCTTCAGGGCCAGATTCGGAAGAGGGCTTAGCATGTGGCTACAACCACGTAGGCATCTAAATAAAGGAAGATATTTTCAGAAGTTAATATTGGCCATGTTGGCACCTAAATACAAAACATTTAAAGAGCTTTGCACCAGCAGTTCTCAGTGTTCAGGGTGGGTTCTCTTGGTTCTTGCTGCTGCCAACTAAATGGAGACAACCTGGCCAGTGTAAAGATAACTACAGTGCTACAGTGAGCTCTTCTCAGTCTTCTGACAAAGATAGCATTTTGGAAAATCTGGTTTTAACAGCATATGAGGCAGTCATAGGCAGATCTAGGTTTTTGAAGAGAGTGGTGTAGATAGGAGGCACATCATCACCTATAACTCAACACACATTTTTTCCAGTTAAAGTGAAACTACGTGCTTTACTAATATGCTAGGGGACTAGCACTATATTATTCCATTTAAGATCAAAGTAAAAACAAATGTAACTGCTGGAATGTATACTAATTTAATAGATTATATCATTGGCAGCCATCAGTCTTGAGAGACCATGGAGGTTGCTCCCTTGGTGGATTACCAGGTACTACCACAACTTCCTGAGTGGCCAAGGAGTCTGATGTGCAACAAGCAGACCCTCCAGAAAGTTACTCTTACAAACTCAGTTGAGCTTGTGCTGGCATGCAGAGTCTTGCCTGCCTCTTACACCTCTTCTCTATCTCATCATTGACCCTCTCCACCTCAAAGTGACGTAGGCCCTGCTTCACGGGGACTTTCCACTTCCAGTGGTCTAAAGCAATTGATGCCCAGTATTGGCCAGTGATGTGCAGCTCACAAAGGATTTTCTTGTAGACATCAACAAGCTGGAGTTTTGGCCATCCAAGTTGACATTTGTCAGTGACCAGCTCACCGTAGAGTATATCTTTGAGGATTTGGCCATTGTTCACATGATTCACATGTCCTAACCAACAGAAGTGTCCCTGTCTCAGGAGCATGAACATACTGGGTGTCTTGGCCTGTTCCAGAACAGCAAAGTTGGAAATTTTGTCATGCCATGTTATGTCCAGGATATGGTGGAGACATCAAAGCTGGAAACTGTTCAGTTTTCTTTCTTCCTTGGCTTAAGGACTCCACATTTTGCTGCTGTACAATGGAGAGCCAAGTACACACGCGCTGTAGACAGACCTCTTTTTTGACAGAATGAGCACTCTGTTTTTCCAAACTCTCTTTTAAAGGTTAGCCATGGCATTGCTTGCCTTTCCAACGCAAGTGTTAATTTCATTTTAGCTTCCAAGCCAAGATTTTGCAAGATGAAAGTGAGTTTTTCAACCACTTCCAGGCTTTCATCATTTATTTTAATTTTCATCGTTTATTTTAATTTTCAAGTTGTTGATCCACAACTACTGGTTTCTTTAGGCTAATGGTCAGACCGAAATCATCACAAGCATGAGAAAAGTGATCTGTGAGACTTTGCAATCCTGCTTCTAAATAACTAACAATTGCTGCATTGTCGGCAAAAAGCATTTCATGGACAAAAACTTCTCGGGTTTTTGTTTTCCCTTTGAGACGACTGAGGTCAAAGAGTTTTCTATTGGATCTGATCCAAAGGTATACTCCTTCTGAATAGCCACTGAATGCATATTTGAGTAGGACAGCAAAGAAAAGAAAATCCCAAAAAGCATCAGAGCTAGGACACAGACCTGTTTGACACCACACTTGATTTCAAATTCTTCTGAACATGGCCCATCGAACTACACCATTCTATGCATACCAGCACAGAAGGACTTGATGATGCTCAGGAGGTTAGGAAGGCAGCTAGTCTTCTCAGGATTCAGAAAAAAACATCTCTGCTGACAAGATCAAAAGCTTCGGTGAGATCAACAGATGCTGTGTACGCAGATTTCTTTTGTTCACAGCACTTCTCTTGTAGCTGTTTCAAGGAGAATATCGTACCCATCATGGATTTACCAGAGCTGAAGCCACATTGAGACTCAAGGTAGACTCTGTCCACAAGGGTCTCTGCAGCCTTAGCAGAATGACTTTGGTGAACAGCTTCCCAATGATAGGAAGGATATATTGTGATAGTTACTGCTATTGCTCATATCACCTTTGTTTTGTCTATAGTGACTATGCTTGCATCCTTCATGTCTTGAGGAACTTTACTAATTGATAGATTATATATAAAGCTTTAAAAAACACAACTAGGCAAAATATAGCCAAACTAGTCAAAAGATGTATTGTGTCATCAGTTCTACAGTCATTATAGTTAAAGGTACAGTTCTTATTCAGATTCATAAAACAAAATCTAGCCTTCTTGTATCTTGACAGTGCCTCCAGTGCTCCACGGACAGTCATTTATACACCAAAGTTAATATAACCACCTTTGAGTTGAAGTTTTTAGCTTCAGCTAAAAACAGCCTGCAGAGCTGTGAAACAGAAGAGGGGGAGCCACATTAAAGTGAATTAATGTGGTAGGCAGACCGACTTAAGACTAAAGTTAGGCCCAAGTCAGTCAACATACACAGTGTCAATGCACCTTAGCATGTCTACATGTGCATTAAGGTGCTTTAGCTATTTGTGCCTACATTTGATACCTGCTTTTGCCTCTTCAGTGTCTCCTCATAGGGTGTGTCTTTACGGGCTGATATAAGGCACACCAGCCATTGTTAAGGCGCATGAAGGACATGGGTCTACACGAGTGCACCCTTAATGTACCCCAAAAATGGCAGTTTTAGGCTATCTGTACCTAAATTTGATACCAGCACTGTCAACATACACAGTGTCAATGCGCCTTAGCACATCTACATGTGTGTTAAGGTGCTTTAGCTAATCATGCCTAAATATGATACCTGCTTTTGCAGGTATCAAATTTAGGCACAAATAGCCTAAAACTGCCATTTTTCAGTCGCATTAAGGGTGCAGACGTGTAGACCCACATCCTTCATGCACCTTAAAAATGGCTGATGAGCCTTAAATCAGCACCTATAGACACACCTTAGGAGGAGAACCTGAAGAGGCCTATTCTGTTTAGGAAAGAGATGCTTGAGGGGGTGCCAGGAGAAGGGTTTACAAATACTAAGAGGCTAGGATAGGGATTTATTTTTTATTCTCTCTCACAAGACGAGGAGGCACAAAAGGAAACGAGAAAGTTTCAAACTAAGGCGAGGCAACTGTTTGTCACGCAGCGGGTCCTTAACGTGTGGAGCTGGTTGTGGGGGGTAGATTCAAAAGGACACATTCCTGGGAGGAAAGGGGCGCCAGGGGCTCCTGAACACCGGCGCTGGCGATGCAGCCTTTGAATCCGCACTTCCTAGACTAGAGGCTGCAAGTGAGAGAGGAACCAAGCGGGGGAAAAAAGCCCTGGCCAGGGCTCTCCCCCTGTGCTGCTGGGCGGGTGCGGGGTGCGATGCGCACTGGGCAGGGCGGCCCGTGCGCGCTCTCCCCGCGCGGGGGGAGGCGGAAGCTGCTGAAGGAGCCGCAGCTCCCCCTGCGGCCGCGCTCCGCCTCACCGGCCCCTGCCGCTCCGCGCCTGGGGCTCCGCGGGCGGCTGCAGCCGAGCCCGGGGCAGCGGCCGGGCACCGCCGGGCCAGGGCCAGGGGCATCTCCCGGCTGCCATGAGAGCGAGCTAGGGGGGCGCCGCAGGCGGGGCATTGCCTCGCAGCAGCACCAGGACGAGGACGCGGAGGAGGGGGCAGCAACAAGCGGGGCCTCGCTGCCAGCATGGGAGCCAAGTGGGAGCCGCCGCTTGCCCACGCCAGGAGCCGGCTGTTGGGCTAGAGCTGCCGCCCGCCCCGCCTGCAGGTACCGGGGTCCTGCCTCCGTGCGGGGGGTCCCTGCCCCCTCCCCCCGCAAAGTTTGAGCCGCCCCGGAGCGGGAGGGTGGCGGGAGGCGCCGGTGCCGCCTGTCAGTCCCGCGGGGAGCCCGCGCCGCCGCAGCGGCACCCGCATGCGGGGCTGTGCCCGGCCGGGCTGGGAGACGACGGGGTCGGGGGTGTTTTTTTCCCTCACGCGGGAGCAGTCGCAGCCCCCAGCACTCTGGGGTGTGCCCCGAGGGGGAAGGAGATAGGCAGGGCAGCCAGGCGCAGGCTTGTCCCTGCCCGGAGGATTCCCCCCCCCCCCCCAGCCGCTCTGCAAGGAGGTCGGCACTGCCCTGTAAGGTCCTGGTTGACATGGGGTTCCCCTCAGTTCACAGGAGCTGTGGAGGGTGCCTCAAGTACTGCGGGTGTGCTTTGAAACCAGGGAGAGGCCAGGGAGGGGAGACCAGCGCGGGGTGCTTTGAGACGAGAGGTGCCGCAAGCCCAGTGAGGGGAGACCAGTGAGCCTGCTTTGAAACCAGTGAGAGGTGCCTTGGGTCCAGGGAGGGGAGACCAGGACAGGTGCCTCAAGTCCAAAAAAAGGATGAGAACCACTGGCCTAACGTCTCACTTATTTTGCCACGGAGTTAGGAATTTGGGAATTCATGTATGAATTGATAACTGGTCTTTGGTAGCTAGTCAGGACATTTCATTTTGTCTGTCTTGAAGCATCCGGCTGAGCTGAACCTCTGCCGGAGGCACCCAGGCAGGTTCTGCTCTGTCTTTGCAAAGGTAGAGAGGACAGGCAAGGCTACCAGAGGAAAATCAGACCAGCTGTAGTCTGACCGGCTCGAAGAGGTTCAGGCTGCTTGCTTGTCTTTTTTTTTTCTTTTCTTCGTTTGAAGTTGTGCTTTTCTGCATCGGCTATTTTAAAGCAGCCCTTTTCAGACTGAATAAAAGATGCATGAAAATCACCAGGCACGCAGTTGGGGAAATGGAAGGGAACTGGTTGGTGTGAGGCTGCTGTGATTCGAGTTTTATTTGATTCTGGGTATGGCCACTTCGTGTTGTGGTGCTTAGCTAAAACAAAACAAAACAAAGCACAACATCCCCAAGTGTGTTGATTTAACTGCTGCTATGCATCTTATCCCACCAGCAGTTCAGGTAATGCTTTTACTGAGCTGCAAGAAACCCAGTCCCTATTCCAGTGAGCTTGCAGTCGTACAGACAACCATACATAGAAAATTGGGGGGGGGGAGAGGAGGAGGGATATCTCACAATGGTGACTGCCTATGCTACGTATAAACTACCAGATGAAGTTGCCTGGTGTTTGAGAGCTTGTATTGCCAGGAAGGACAAGGCAGCAAAGTGTGTGAGCTGAAGTGTTACTAATTGTTCTTTTCCTAGGGATTGCAGATCTGCACAGTGATTCCCTTGGATGTGAATGCAGTGTCCCCTGTGGGATGCAGTAGGTGATGCCCAGCTCTACTGCAATGGCCATTGGAGCTCTCTCTAGTTCTCTTCTTGTCACCTGCTGCCTCATGGTTGCCCTCTGTAGTTCTACTATCCCTGTGCAAAAACTGGCCAAGGCTCAAGACAAACAGGAGATCAAGACAAGCCAGGAAAAGAGAGATCACGCCTCCACCAGGGACAGCCAGACAGGCCCTGGGAAAATGAATGAAATCGGCAGGAATGGGAGGGAGGAGGGCACCAGAGATTGGAAAAGCAAAGGAAACAGAAATTATTCAAGCAAAGACTCTTGGACTAAGCAGAAGCAGGCTTGGACTACTCAGGGAGCCAGCAGTAAATCTGGGAATATTGAAGATCAAGAGCAGAGCGACGGTGTCCCGGAGGACCCTCAGGGGGCTGAAGATCCCTCCCTGCCAGAAGCTATAGCAAGCACTACACCTGAGCCCCCCGAGGAGTATGCTTATCCAGACTACCGTGGGAAAGGATGTGTAGATGAGAGCGGCTTTGTTTATGCTATCGGGGAGAAGTTTACTCCAGGCCCCTCTGCCTGCCCCTGCCTTTGCACTGAAGAGGGACCTCTGTGCATACAACCTGAGTGCCCAAGACTCCACCCCCGGTGCATTCATGTCGATACCAGTCAGTGCTGCCCACAGTGCAAAGAGAGGAAGAACTACTGTGAATTCAGAGGGAAGACCTACCAGACTCTGGAGGAATTCATGGTAAGGGCTTTAGCCATTGTATTGGGGGCAGGTCTGTCATTTAAAGGGATCCTGTTCTCAAAGTGGTTTCTGAGAGTTCCCCCCTGCCTCCTTGTTAATATTGTAACTACAGCATTAGGTAAAATATTCCTCTTTAACATGGTTCCTGTTCAGAGAAACTGCAATATTTTAAAATGAGGGGTCTGATCTTTATTAATTCATTTGGTATTTATAATAAATGTTAATCACAGTGAATCTATTTGATAGTAACGTGGATCTTATGAGAGTTTCTGTAGGCTTTCCACTGCATTTTCAGCATCATATTTACTGTTGCTGTGTTGTGCAATGCTAAGCATAAATCTCTTGCCTTATGTGTTTCCATTTGGGATTTATTTCCATTGCTTTTAATCAGTGACAGTGACCCATTCCTATAACGCATGGTCTTTTTTCCTTGCAGTTACATAATGTTTCACCCAGGAATGACTATAGACCTTTTATTTAAAAGAAAAAAAGGGGCATAGTTTGGACGGTAGATTATAGCAGTATTTAAATACTGCTAATTCTTTTTGTTCAGTAAAATTAAATTATCACAAAACCTTTTATTTGGAACAGCTTCACGGAGCTTGGGAGTTCATTATCTCCATAACAGCATCTTGCATGTTACAATGCATCAAATTAAGGTAGCCATAGAGGCAGTCCTACAGTATCTAAACATTTCTTTTACTCAATCAGCAGCATCTCAGTCCATCTGAGTTCTGTAAACTGGTTCTGTTCTGTATGTACTTTTGGGAGTGCCTCTGTGTGATGTGAGGTTGAACCAAAATCCCAGATGTGAATATGCCTGGCCTTTATAAACTAGAATATCATAAACAAAGTTACAAAACTATCAAATACATTTCATCTTAAACCAATCTCTAATATGTTTTAGAGGGGAGAGAGAGAAAATTAATCTTTACATAGGCTGTAAATAGACTTGTTCTTAATTTATTTCTATTTGAAACACCTTTCCCTATCCTTTTAGAGAAAAAGAGAAGGGGGATAAGAGTAAAACAGGAGATGACTGTTGATGGAAAAAATGCAGAACTTTTTCCCTGCCATCCCTAGGTGATAGTGTGTAGAGTAGTTCTTTCCAAGGCATGGGTAATAACATAAGTAGGTTATTTGCTTACTTTCTCTCTTTTTAAGCATCCAAAGAAATGTTTAGCCTTTGGAGCAAGTTACTGTCTTAAAGACAGAGAGAATAATTTTAAATGTACTGCTTTTAAGATTGGATCTTGAAATCATTCCTGCTCCAGCAAAGTAAATTTATATATGAAACCCAGTACAGCAGGGGCATGTATATGTTATCTCTGTTTCAGAATATTGATGTGCTGTTTACCCACTTTATCCATGTCCTTCCAGCTCCATCCATATTTTCATTTTGTCTAACAGCTTTGCTTTCATGACTTAGAGCAGTTTTTAATTGTATACAGGTTGTTTTATTGAGTTTAGTGTGTGTCTGGGGAGGGGGCTTCCAGACTGTCATACAACCAGTGAGACTGGCAGGTTTTGAAGCTGTTGCATGGACCCTTAACCAAAATATAGCTTTGAAAAAAAAAGTCTGGCCTTGAGCTTCATGTGTTACTCCTTTTTGGTTGTGGCAGGCTTTCAGTGAAGTCTTTCTTCAATGTATTGCATTTTCCCCAGTTATTGGTGCTTTGTATTTAGTTAGGATTAGTTAGCATGAGTTCAGAGGGGCACATGCCCAGAATGGATAAGAAGATACAATGCAATATGGCATTTGAATTGCTGCCTATTTCTCTTGTCACAATGAGGACTTAATTTTTTTAGCTGGGACTCAGTTCAGTCCCCAGATTTATAGGCACAAAACTGCAGGCAGAGCTGGTTGCACCTGCCAGTGCCAAATAATTTACAGGGACAGTCAGATTGTCACCAAGTGCATGCAGTTACAGATGTTGATATTTACCCCCCACCCAGGTGCCAGAAGCCATCTTTATAACTTTAGGTCTGAGTGCCTTCTGGATGCTATTACAATACGCTCTACCTCTTGATTTAGGTCTGAGAAATAATTGCAAATAGGGAACACAGTTCATTTTCTCCCTGTTAATGTACATGCCTCCTATCAGTGGTAGTCAGACACCAGTGAAGAAAAAAAGATGACTCCTTAATGTTTGAATTAAATTGTATGTATGACTGTTTGTGCAGGTGCATAAGGTAAGGAAGTACCACCTCAGATACTAGTCCTATCAATGCCTCAGGAGCTTGATGCATTACTTCCTGCATTCCCATTTTTATCTGCAGACTTTGCTTCTGCTTGCATGTGCAGGGAGTTGCACTAGAAAGAGAAATAGGGGAGAATACAGAAATCGGTAAAAAGGGGTTGATAAAGATCTCTTGTGTTATAAGGCAGTGGTTAAGGGAAGCAATTATACTGATATGGGAAGCAACTATACTGATTTGAAAGAGGAGGCTGGGGAAGGAGTTAATGCCATGTGTTAGTGCGTGTCAGCTGACAATTGTAACTCTTTCATCCCCCACAGTAAGGGGAAGTGAAATCAGGGTAGCTTACCCCTGAATGAAACAGCTGCTGAATGGTGGCTTAGCTTCCACTTACTGTGAGATACAGCAGACATGAAGCAGGTGTAACTCATTTGCTTGACATGCAATACCACCCTAAGACTTCCTCCACCAAATTAATGTCACTGTTTGTTTTTTCATCCCCTTGGTTTTGATGAAGGCCATTTTGCTGTTTGGTAAATACATCCTAGGATGACCTTTATAAGGAACTTTAATAGGACTAAGAGCAAAACGTACTATGTGCAAGAACAAAGTGAATAGTGATTAAGAGACAGGGACAATGGAAGCATTTTCTGTTATTTGTGTTCAGATTTTAAATAAGCACCTCAATGTTTGTTACTGATGTTTAATTTTTAGAGACTAATAAGATACTTCATAAATGTCACTTAAAAATTCAGTTTGCCCCTATAAGTGACCAGCCTACAAGGACCATAATTTGGAATTATCTCTAGAGCTGTTTGTTAAAATACTGAGTATGAATTAATAATGCTACTTGTTTAGGAAAACACTGAAGCTGTGAAAAATTTGTCTCTGTTTGTTCCTTTCTGGACTTCTGTCCCACCAAAGTGGCTTTATTTATGAACAGCTCACTTGAAATTCCAGACGACAACAAATCCAGATGGATTTTGAAGTATTTGCAGTACTTTGAAGCCACAGAGAAATACAAACAAGGCTGATATATTCATACTTGTCAGCCTAACCCTGTTCCTGTTCTCTTGGGGGGTGTAACTGGAATGAAAATGTTACTAGAAATACCAACCCAACAGCAAATGGATGTGATATTATGGATTTTTTTACTTTGCGTTTTCAGAGATGTAAGAATTGAAATATAGGCTGTCTGTATTTTTTTTTCCTAAATTATTTAATCCCTGCTGTAGTCACAGTGCAAAATTAAGGTTGCCACTTTATGCAATTCAGGTACTTTTTTGCAGATAGTTAAGCATTTTTGTATCCATGCTAAACCAGTTTCTCAGCCGGCATAAATTAACAGAGATTAATCCAAGTTAGTGGAACTGTGAGAATTTATATGGATGGAGGGTTTGGGCTGCTGCATTTATCAAGTCAGAAACACCCTTGCCCTGTTGTGGGGAAATCTATTTGTTTGCACAGTTTTGCATTTGCTTTATTACTACATCTGCAGCTCCGCTGTAAAAGCCTTTATACTCCTGCTTATGCTGTTCCCTAACTCCTCAGGAATCATTTAACAGGGTGTGTGTGTGTGGATTCTCTCCTGCCCCTTCCCCCATTTTCTGCCAGCTTTACTGCTGCCTGGCAAATGAATTGGACTTGTATTGCCTCGCTGTTTCTGTTTTGAATTGGCATAAGTAGAGTAAATATGTTGATACTGTTAATAATACTTTTCATGTATTGCTTTAGAAAGAAGAGCTCTTATTAGCCTCATTTCACAGGTGGGGAAGGTGAGTCATAGAGACATGGTTAGGTCACACAGCATCTCCTGACTCCTGGTCCTCTCTTTGCCCTAACATTATTTATGAACTATGAGATCTATTAGACTGTAACATAGTTTCCCAAAGGAAACAATCTTTCTTCACTGTCTTACATTGGCCACAGTTTTTTCCAGGTATTTTGCAGATATTAAGATGGGGGAAGACATTTTTCTCCCACTGTTCTAAATGTATTTTGCCAATATTTTAGGAAAGGGAGTAGTCAGCATTTGGTCCAAAGACATATGGAAATGCCTTTGGGCTTATCAATAAGGGATGGAGCTAGTGCATTGGCACTTATTCCATTCCAGTTACATTCCTGAGACTATTAAGACATAGAGAGGAGAGAACTGCTTAGATCAGTAAAAATGAGTGCACACAGGGCTTGATTGTGCAACTCTGTTCATTGGTGAGCTTGTTACTTATACAAGGAGTCCCACTGATTTCAACAGACTGTGCAAGTGCTCTCTTGCATCTATAAAGTTGCACATTCAAACTCATATTGAAGAACAGTAGTGCTTGAAGAATTAGCACTTCTGAGCATCAGGCTCTCATCTTGGTGACACCATGTAAGTAAGGAGAAGCTATATCTGCCTTTGCAGTATTTGCTCCAGATTGACACTTGGTGTGACTGAAGTGAGAATCTGGGTCTTTTTGAAGTGAGTTCTTGATCAGCAAGGTAAAAGGAGTTTCAAATGATCAGGCCGCAGAACTAAGAACTAAAGATCACAATGTAAATATAGAAAACACATGTGACAGCTAATCCAAGGAAGAACATTTGTCTCATCCAGTGGGAAAAGTGGAACAAAACATCTGACAGATGACAGTGTTTATTAAAGCATTGCTGTAAATATTTTTTTGCAATAAACTACCATAAATTACAATGGAATGAGCATTCGTGACTTACTACTAGGATATGTACTTAGCCCAAAGCATTCAATTTCTGGAAAATGTGATCTTTAAATGAAGATCCATATTTAAGAGGGAAATGTACAATTAAGAATCCTTTTTATGAGGTAAAATTTTAGATCAGTGTGCTCTCTTCAGCACAGGGTTATTAATTCTTTATTAAATGGCTGCTGCTGCTGGGTAGTTTATGCTTTGTTTGAAGGCAGACAATTTTCTGTCAAAGTTGCAATTCCAGTAAATAAGCTGTTAGATCAGAGGTTTTATTTTCAGTCTCAGTTTCTGCTTAGCCATAGGTATAACTGGTAGAAATGATAAATATGAAATGTATATTAAAATTACAGAAAAGTTAAGTGATGGACAAGGGAACTGGGACTGTTGAGAAGTTTTTCATGGATCATCCTCTTTATATCTAACTGCTTTTGGATGGTGACATCATTTAGTTTGGATCAGCCCTCAGAGCTGTCAAGGTGACACACGTGACAGTTTGCTCAGTGCCAAGATGATATGCAGTGTCCTGGGTGTTACTCCATATCATATCAATGGGTATATCCCTAAAGAGCAAGCCACAGCCAGACAGAACAATGGTCAGCTTTTCACATTACTTCATTCAAGCACGTTGAATGATTCAGATTATTCTGTCTTCATGGAAACCTAGCTGTAATAGTGCCACCTTTTTGGCACTTTCAGTTAGCTTTGAATGGAGCATCTAATGGCATGCCCAATAGTCAGCTTCTTGCATGACTTGAGTGACCCTGAGACCATTAAGGTCTCTCTACTGCACATTAAGGTGCCAATGACTGTGTGGCAGATTCAGTGTCAGGTCTGTCTGATGTATGATGTGAAGTGGAATTTACTGAGTGCATGTGCTGAAATCTCCCAATCTGCTGACTTGGAGTGCAAGATAGAACATGGTCCAGGTCCTTAGTGAATTTCTGCTTCTCCTTGCCCTGTACACTAAGGAACATTTACTCCCACAGGCTAATCAATGTAGCATATTTCCTTTGGACCCAGAGGACAAATGTGCAAATATATGCACATTTGTTTATCACTTTGAATCCTTCTGGGAGCCATTGCAATTGCCTTACAAGGTCAGACCAATTCCAAAAAGAAATTACTTAGCTGATCAACCTCACTAGGAAAAGGTATAGCTGCCTCAGGCTCAGTGTGCTTCCCCTTGCATAGGCCTGTCTGGACTTATTTAAAATAGTAATATCAGTATTTGGTGACCATTGCCACGGTAAAAGCAGGATAGGCATTCTACAAGGATGACTTTGAGAGAATCAATTTTTTTTGATGTTTGACTAGAAAAACAGGACCCTCTGGATGTGGCAACCTGGTAAAGTTTATGTGAAGAGCAGGCTTTTTCTAGGGCATTTTTTCTAGGACAACATAAAAAGGGCTGTTCAGTTACAATTGGATTATTGGTAGACGCTGCTACCCTTTGCTTCTGACATCCAGTCAGCCACTACACTCTGGGTTGCTGGTAAGCAGCTTCACAACTTCCAGCATTACTGTGTTATTTGCTTTGCTGCATTCCCATTGCTACAGGATGTCAGAAGACACCTTGGGTGTAACAGTGCATGAATGGATCTAGGTTGTTTTCATAGGACTACCACTGTTCTTTTGTCCCATATTCTTTAAGCCCAATTGAACAGGAAAGCTACTGTGACTGGGAAGGGGCTAGGGTGCAGTCTCTGACTATCAGTGGAGCTAGTCCAAGTTCCATTTGATGTGATGTTTGTGCAGTTTGGTGATACCATGTTACCATCTTACTGAGAACTGTACCCTGCTGTAGACCCAAATAGGTTCATCCGCTAGTTTTCCCATCAGCAGTTTCTATGTTTGGGGCATTGGCCCCTTTCAGTATTGAGATGATGGTCTTTAATTACCAGGAAGTTGTTAGACATGGACATTTAACATCCTTGGTAGCAACCATGTTGGAGAACAGACACTACTGACATGGATTGATGTGGGTTACTCACTGTTTAGCTTCTGCCTTTGAATCAGTCTAGCACAGGTGACCCACCAGGAGTTTAATCTCCCTACCAATGTACAGTGCAGGTAGCACATAACTAACTATTTTGAACTATGTGTGAGCCCAAAGCTGTCTGTGCTTGTCACACAGCAACCAGCCAACACCTGAAATTCCCATTGGGAATGTGCTAATTGCAATGACAGCAGCATTTAACAGACTTGTTGCATGCTCCCTTTAATGTTGTTGCCCATGTGCTGATCAGCACAAGACAAGATAAAATTAAACAATGTATTTAGGCTATGAACTTGCTCCGCCAGAAGTCCTGGATGCTGTGCAGAGGTTGAAAAGTGGCAAAGCTCCAGGTCCTGATGGTATGCGAACAGGATGTATAGCTGCGACTGAGAGTTTACACAGCCTCTTCTGCCAAATTTGGGAAGAGAGAGTTCTCTCTCAAGAATTAAAAGATACATCATGAAAAGATCTGTGAGGGAAAAAGGGGATGAATAGAGAGATCTCCTTGTTAGCAACTGTTAGTAAAATACTGACCTGAATATTACGCAGCTGACTTCTCTTACACCTGCTATGAATCAAGCTCCCAGAGTCTCAGTGAAGCTTTAGAGTGAGTCAAGGGGCAGTAGAAGTAAGGTTTTTTGTGAGTAGAATAGTGTTAGGTTGATGCTATAGCTGTGGTGATCCAGAAAAAATGCAAGAGGGTAAAGATTTTTGTGTAAATAAAAAATGTACATATGGAGTTTTGTGCAAGCCTTTATTCTGTCTAGTATTTAACTCTGCTGTGACGGGGGGGGGGGGGGGGGGGTTCTCCGTGACCTGAAAAGGTGTATAATGCTACCCAAACAATGAGCAACCATTTTTATATGGCTTTCATTAAAATAAAAAAACCCTTTTTTTAGGATCAGTTGTTTCAATCTCTGAAGCCTATTAAGGTAGGTTCTGGTGTCCTGAAAAGTTTTTCTTGGTCATGCTTGAGCTCTGTGAAGGAATGCATTGCAGAATGAAGACTAGCAGTAATTTATCTGTGCCTTATCTCTGGCTCCACTTGGAGTGAAGCAAGGTTGTACACTTAGGCCATTTCCATTCATGTTTGTCCTTTGTAGCATGTGTGGAAGTGTCAGTTGATAACATTCCAGTCAGTGTGGTGATGAATTTCTGCACCTTGGGATCACTGTTCAATCTTGTGAGGTTGCAAGCAATATAAATGTCACCATTCAGCTGCTCCATAAGTTGTTCTTTGCAGATGAGTCTGTATTAGTGGTATATTCCATACAGGACTTTCAGGTGTTGGTTGCCGGCTGAGTGGCAGCTACAGATGGTTTTGGATTCACTGCAGGTGGCTTTAAGGAGTTTACCAAACGTTAAGGTCCTATATCAGCCGGCACCCAGCAAGAGTTTTGTGCCATCTTCACCATACTCTGGTGTACAGCAACTTCCTGTGACTCATAAATTCTGCTGCCCAGGCAGTGGGCTAATATGTGACATTAGCATTCATGAGGAAGTTGTTTTCTGCCTCCTGAAAGGAAATGCCAGTTGTGGCAGATCAACCAACTAGGTCTAGAAGCAATGAGAAATCAAGGTCTTCACAAAGTTTTCCTTATATAAGGATGTGAAACCTGGAAATTGTACAGGCAACACACCTGGATACTAGGGGGAAGGTCCACTACTTGTTTTTTGTGTTCCCTTCTGATGACCAGAGAGCTTGACTGATCCTGGACTGAGGTGCTGTCCAGCACTGAGGTGCTGTAATGATCTGGTTACTACAAATACTAAAGCATTGATAATGAAGGTAGGCTCCATTAGGCTGGCTCTGCCATGCATGTGGGAGATAAATAGCACCTGCAAAGCCATGCACTTAGAAAACTTGGGGTGCAGTCAGTAACTGCAGGGCTGGCTAGAAAAACCTTTGCCAAAAGTACTGAAGTTCCTTCTTGTTCAGGACAGGACAGCACACCAACTGACTGCTGGGGTCTTGTGGGGGTGGAGAGACATAGATAGGATGATTTTAGCAGTGACTCTGGTGTGCAAACAAAGTGATCTAGGATTTAAGGAGCAACAGCAGTAGAAGTTGGACACATCTGCCACAAGATCACAGGTGCTATGGTAGCTTTTGTGGCCAAAGCTTTTGGGCTAAATGAGTCATTCATTGCACTGCTAGAAATTGTTGGATTGGGAGCTTGATTGTGGTTTTTGGAGTATTGCATGATGAATGTCCATTTTAATAACCAATCTTGTTAAATCACAGAGGTATGTAAAGTACACCACTTTTTAAAAATAATCCCAAATTCACAGCATGCAATGGAGTTATGCCTCTTTAGCCTCTCAGTGAACCTGCCCCTAGAACTTGATTTCTGGAAGCATCAATCAATAAAATCCTAAAGATAAATGGCATGTTTTCATACATTAGATGATAAAGTGAGAGAGATAAGGAAATCCTACTTAAAATTACTATTGAGACATCTTTCTTCTGCTGTTATCTGTAAGGTGAAAATTTCAGAGCAGGTTTGTCCTATGTAAGTCCCCATTACAAGATGGGGTCCCTGCCCCAAAGATCTTATACAAAGCCAAACAATGTAAGTCTTTGTTAAACCTCAGGATTTTAATGTATAGTATGTTTTGTATTGTAGTTAGAAAAGTATGGAGAAGAGCATTGGAAGCAGATGGGTAGGTGTGGAAGTGTAACTGGGCAGAAATTGATTGTATTGAGGGAGAGCAAGGTGGGTTTGATGTACTAGAAAAGGAGAGGCTGTTTTGCTCACATAGCATAAAAAGAGTAGGAGAGATGAGGAATTTGGTTAGAGGGCATTGAAGTACCAGTTGGTAGCCTTCTAAAGAGCCTTTGAAATCAAGGAGAAGTTAAAGAAGCAAGAGGTCAGGGCAGGGATTCAAGCAGAGGGAACAGTGATCTTGGAAGGTAACACTGCTTGTGACAGGTTGAATGAAAGGTAGGAAAAAAAGTCCAGACAAAAAGAGCATATAAGCCTGGTGTGTGAGCATTGGCAGTGATAAAATGGTGACAGATGAGATGCTTACCTGAGGAAGGCAATATAGGGACAAGTCATAGATTTTGCCCACTCACCACTCTGTCCAAACCTGGAGTGATTCTCTGGTGAGAACAATTATTGTTAAGAGATTTCTGTAATTTTGTTCCTACACAAAACAGTGAGAACAGCCTATCTGACATTGTATTGGTGTTTCTTTTAGCTGCTGGGACGTTTAAATTTAAAAAGTAACGGGAGGGAAGAGAATTAATCACATCTTGAACATTTCTAAACCTCAGGTCCATTTCTAGAAAGTTCCCACATCTTCAAGTTAGGGGAAGCTGGCACTGTATGCAGTGTTCAGGCATGTTCTCCTCCCTGGATTTGGCTTGTGGGTACCAATGCCATTTGAAGCACAGCAGTGAATCTTGCACTACTCATATCTCCTCTTCACTGAGGACATGAAATGTCTTATTAATGTGGATATACCCCTTCCCTCCCCTACCCCCTCCCCGCAGAATGATCCAGAAATCTGAGACATAATGAGAGCATTATGGAAATTGCCAGAGTATGGACAGATCTAGGGCTTAGTAAAGGAGGATGGGGGTGAGGTATGATTGGAGCTCCTGGGCTAGTAAGAGACACTGGGAGGGTAGGACAGGGGCAGCTGCAGGAAGGGTGGACCTGCCTTTTGCTGCTACTGTCCCTGGTTTATCCAGACACAGAGGAAACTCTAGAGCCACTCCTCTCACCTCATAAAGAAGGGTGGCTATGCAGGGACCCAGGCTTGGACGGGGGCAGCAGCTGTGGTGGGCAGATTCTGTCTTCCTTCATGTGCTTCCTGCTAACCCACCCCCTTCCTATGTCTCCCCACTGGCCAGGAGCAGGTGCTGGAAGGAGGAACCTGCTGCTGCCACTGTCCCTGCCAGGAGACAAGATGGGTAAGCAGCAGGGAGCAGGTACAAGAGGAGGAAATCTGCCTACTGCCACTCCAACCTCTGCAAAGTCCAGCACACTATAAAGCTGAAGCCCCTGGATGGATTAAAGCAGGAGCAGCTCTGGGCTTGCCCCCATCACCAGATCAGCTGGAGGTGGCAATGGCAGTGGACGAGGGTTCCACTACCTGCTCTCGCTCCCTGCTCAGGCCCCTGGGGTCCACTGCCAGCCTGTAGGCTCCAGCTACAAGGACTACTGAGTTCAGCCAGAGACAGCAGCAGTGGTAGCAGAAGGGAGATGTGACTGTACCCCTGTCCCCTCCCTCCCCCCAGATCTGCTCTGTACATGAGAATTGTGTGCAGGTCTAACTGTTCCTAATTAGGGGCTTGATCCTTGTGTATCAAAATGGGTGACAGTTTCATCACTGAGTTTCATCAGTGTTAGCAATCAGACCCTTTTGTTCCAGTAATACAGTCTGAATGATCGTCCCAGAAAGCTCATCTAAGCCAGACATATTTCAGTGGCACAAAAGAGCATGGAAGCTATTTTAATTTCTCTCAAAATATTAGTATTTATAAATATAAAATAGTAGAAGCTATGGGAAATGCCAGTTTCCATAGGAAATTGGTTTTCACTTTTGGTTGGCCTTCCTGTAAAAATTAATTTTTTATATGTCTGTCACTGAAAAAAAAAACTATATTTTACCCCCCAAAATATATATATTATTATATTTTTACCTCACATCAGTTTTTGAAAAGATAGTATTCTTGGGTTCTGGCCTGCTATTAGCAGCAAACACAGACCAAAAATCTGTAAAAGGGAATCATTTTTGAGGAAAACTTTTTTAATTTTTTGACAGCAATTTTTAATTATATACATTTATTTAAAAATGAACAAACACACTCTAGACCAGCTTTAGGTTGAAGTAGAACTGTCACCCCTGCCCTTTCCTCCCTACCCCCATTCCTCCCCAACATCCCTCCTTACAGCTAGGAAGGGAGGGTAGAAGTGACATGTGGTTTTGCCCTTACCCAACAGCCTCATGTGTCCCTGCTCCTCTGAACCTTTCTGCTTTGCTGAATCTGGGCCATGGATTCAGAGCAGAGCCTGGGGCTAGGTTGGCTGCTGCTCTCTGAGCTGAGACTGCAGCAGCCTAGATTGTTTGAGCAGCTGTGAAACACGGAAAACTTATAGGAAAGACAGAAGAGTGGGCAAGACCGAAGGAAGCTGTTCCATAGCCATGAAGAGAGTACTGAATGGGCTAACTAAAAGACAAATGGGTTTTGTGTTTCAGGTTTCCCCATGTGAGAAATGTCGCTGTGAAGCCAATGGTGAAGTGTTGTGCACAGTGTCTGCCTGCCCTCAGACTGAATGTGTGGACCCAGTCTATGAACCAGATCAATGCTGTCCCATTTGCAAAAATGGTAGGTAACCAATGCAAAATTGGAGAGTGGGGGTTTCTTTTCTTTTTCCTTCTCTTTTCTTTCTTCCCCTCCCCCAACCCCTCTTTTTTCTTTGAGTGAAATTTAATTTTCTAGTCAAGATGCAGAATTATAAAAGAGCTCTGCTATGTTTGATGTAATAACTCTTTCCTTGACTGGGAATGATTGATAGTGATCTACAAACATCCTATTAATCCAAACTCTGTAGCATCCACACCAGCTACCATACAGCTTCTTCTCTGCATATGCTTATTGTGGGCATAATTTATATGCCTACATTAAGGAGAATCTAGGCACTGACTGACTCAGCTTACCTTTTCAGCACTGCATTAGAATTTACTTTTGTTCTACTTTGAGTTTATTATTTTATCAGAGGCAAATCAAGTGTACCTTATTGAGCTCATTTCATTTTCATAACTAAATGAATTAAACTCCCAATTTTAACTGAATATTTTTCATAGCTAAACTAGACAGAAAGTCTCTTTCCTCCTAGCAAGTGCTTGTCTTAGGTCAAAGTCTTGGTCTATTTAGAAGAAAAAAGTACATAACATTTTACCTTATTTATTTAAAAAAAAAAAGTTCTTAATAGAGATGAAAGCTGCAAAATCTCAAATTAAAAAATGATTAAATTTAAAAAGACATTTAAAATTATTCAGATAATTTGGAGCCATAATGTTGTTTTGGTAGATTATGGAGGGCTGCTGCACATGGACTGAAACTGAACAAAAGCTGGAGGAGGAGCCTATGTGCAGAAAATACATTCCACAAATTTACCAGTAGGTAAAAAGTTTAGTTATCTGCACTATAAATGAAAGCATTCTCTATAAGGGTAATTGCATTGCATCTCTCAACCAGCTGCAATAAGACCTGAGGATAATTTTCTTATATTACTTAGGGGCATATGGTTTTGGAGTTCAAAGTCTCAGCAGTGAGGCAGGATCAGAGAATTAAACACCCTTCCACATCTGTGCTTAACAACCAGCCCTGCCTCAGAGAGGTGGGGGTTCACCAAGGGCACACAGTGAAATAAGCTGAGTTTTCCAAATGGATCATCCTCTCTTGTAGGCCTGGGTAATGGTGTCCTATGGTTCCAAATATGTAACTCTGTACGTGCCCTGCAAATTCTTGTGTATAGAACAGCATTGCTGACACAATTTTAGACTGCAGTGACCAGAGCTGCTGGTTTCCGGTGACTTTTTCAGTTACTCCTGTGAACATCAGAGGATGGACAGTATTTTTCCTTGTTGGCTTTTTCTCCCTATCTGGAAGCTATTATTTTAAACAACAGAAATCTCCAGGATGGTTCAAAAGAGGTTAATTTTTCCTGGTTCAGTAGCTTTTAAATAATCGTAAAACAGTTCCTAAATAATCCTGTCCATGTGGAGATGAGATTTTTTTAAAAAATATCAGGTTCCTTGCTTTTGAAGCAGAGATGCAGCTGCTTTAAAATGTACTGCACCCCTGCAATTTGAAATTGTTTACTCTTACAGAAAGAGGAAATCTCAGTGAATTAGAGAATGTTTCTAATCAAGTCTGGGTAAACCAATCAGGTGGAAAAACCTACGCTGCTTCATTCAGTTTGCTGAACCAAATGCACTGTAAATGTGAGTCAGCAGCATCACAGTGTAGGCCTGAAAGACACCTTAGCAAAATGCTTAGCATGAGTAACGCCATTTTGTCTTGATATAACTAACTAAACACAACTAAAAGCAGAGCAAGTGGGCCACAGTTTAAACTGACCTCTGTAACCCATGCTAGCAAAGAAGTTAAAAGAGGATGTGGTACCAGTCCAAGACAGCAGCTAGCAGTCTAAATCTACCAGGAACAGCCATTATGAAAGCTGATTTGTGGATATTTATGACATATGGAACATACAGAAGAGAACTACAAAAATGTTTATGAAAACCTAAGGAAAAAAGACTGGGCAGGGGTGGGGACAGAGAGAATAACACTCAGGAAAGGAAGAAACAACACCTATCTGAACCCAGACACCTGGCCAACTGAACACACTGTGTCCATCATAAGGCTTGCATAAAAATATCTATATGGACTGTTATTGATATTGCTTATATGTTCAGTAAATTAGGATTTCAGACCAGAATAGTGTGACTGATCATTTCATTTCCATTCGCTCACCCTTTAATTAAATTTAGTACAACTGTGTTCTCTTGCAATACTGCTTGCAGCACAGATAGCATACCCAGGCTCTTGTGGGTCATCAGGGTGTAGTGCAAGGGAAGCCCAGTCATGACACCTGGGCAGTAGGAGAAGTCCAGTAATAGGTAGAAGCAATTATGGTGAAGTACCCCACAGCACACAAAGGTGAACTGACTACTGCTACATGGTGCACGCCACAATTTGCACTCTTTTCCTCCTTGAAATGAGGACAGGCAGAGGAAATTAGTTTTGGAATCTGTGTATTTGCTGAATGTTGTGGCAAGCAGCATAATCCAAAGTCAGACCTCTCTTGATTTTATTTTTTTTTTGTTACACCTACTTTGTACAGAAGCTTTCCAGACTTTCCTGACCAGTTAGCTCACAGACAGTGAATGGGGAGAGATGGAAAGAGAGGTGACCACACCTTTCACAAATGAGATCTTGAGCCAAATGTTTGTGGAGAACACTTAGGAATCTGCCACACATTACACTTAAGATATGATTAACCATTTAATTATGTCTTAAATTGTAATCCAGCCACACATTAAAGCAATGAATGGCATCATAAAATAAGTAATAAGCCACAAAGTCATTCCACAAAAATGTGTGGTAACTTTGTGGCTGGTTCCTATTACACCATTAATTAAACATGTGGCCAGATGCACCTCTGTGGCTGGGAGCCCCAATAGTTGATCTAGGCTTCGAGCCACAGGGTTACACCATGCTGGGGTTTTCAGCTATTGAAGCTTGCTACTTGCTGGTGCAGGATGGGGTGGGGGGACAGGATCATGATCCCAGGCTCCCCGTGCACCAACAGCAATGTGTGATGCTATCTAATGCTTGATCCCACAATCATACCTCCTGCCATACATGTGAGGCATGGCAGGAAGTGTAATTGTGTGGTTTGTTTATCAGATCCCATTGCACCTTTACCTGCACCTCTGGCAGGGGTCCTAGTAAAAGCATGATGGAACTGGAGATGAGTGATTCAATCATTTCTCTGTCAAAAATATCAGACATTGTAATCCACAAGGTGAGGAGCATATTTCTGTCGTCCAACCCTTTCCCCTTAATAGTTGGTATTCAATTAAATGAGAGCAGGTAAGGACCTGCACATGGGGCAAATGTAACTGTGCACAGGCACTCAGATACAGTGGCTATACTGAACACAGTAAGAGGCAAGTGAATGAAAAAGTGGCTAACTAGTAAAAAAGAAACAACTTTATGTGTATATATTTATATGCCTACATGTCTCACTCTGTTGGTTAGGAGGGTATTTTAATAAAATATCCAGGGTTCTTTGGATTAAGGCAGATGATAATGTTGTTTGTTTGGTGTGCGCCACAAAAAAGGATTTAAAAGGCAGTTCTGCTCTCAAAAGTGACTTGTGATTTGTAAAAATGGCACATTCTCACTGGGTGCATCTACATGAGATGCTAACTGCGCAGTAGCTACACAGTAGTATGCCAGGCAGACCTCATGCTAATACACTACTATGAGGTAATATTAGGCTACTGCACAGTTAGCTTCAGTAAAAAGCTGTGCACTGGGTTATGCAAGTGTGCAGCTTATTGATTTAGTACTGGGTTATGCAAGTACTAAACTTAATGCGCAATAACTATGGCGCATTAATGAACATGTAGATGCACCCACTGAGAGGTTTAGTGCTCCCTGTCTGCACTAAAAGTGTAGGCTTGCATTGGAGACAAAAATGCAGGTTTCCAATGGGCTTCCAAGGGAGGTGGCACTCTCCCTTATCCTGGGAGTCTTCAAGAGGAGACTGGACAAGCACCTAGCTGGGGTTGTCTGATCCTAGTGCTCTTTCCTGCCCAGGGCAGGGGGTTTGAACTCGATGACCTACTGAGGTCCCTTCCAACCCTAACATCTATGAATACCAGTTACTTCCACAGTGGCTTGTGGAACCATCACAGCTAAGGCACAGTGAGCTGTATTCTGTTCGTCCTTGTGCATGGTAGGGAGGGGAGGAAGTAATGTAGAATGCTAAGTTTCTATTATAGGGCAGCTTAGTTGTTGAGGGCATAATTTAGTCTTCTGAGCTTTCAATAAAGGTGTGATTGCACCAGAAGGAAGGTTCCAGCTGGTCAGCTGGGACTAGACTGACAGTGTGACAGTTTGGGGAATGCTTTGGTAAAGTCAGTTTTTAGATAACTTGCAAGCAGGAAACAAAAGCTAATAATTTTTAACAGTTCAACCAGCCATAGCTGAAATTAATGTGGAAAAAATAATATGTGGGGAAGCTCTGTGAAAATCCCCTGCAGATTTTTGCCCAAGATGTTGGATCATTTACACTGAATCAATGCCTGGTTTTCTACAGGACCCAATGTGAGCTAAGCCTGGCCTTTTGACGATGCAGCACACAATGTGAGCCAGTTTAAGAAAATACAGTTACTAAAATATATCAAAGTCACGAGTATTAATTGAAAGCTCACAGGAACTTGGGACTTTATGGGCAGCTACTAAATGAGTTTGTCAGTACAAAATTAGAAAAGACTTGATTCTAATCCCCTTCTGTGTTTATACTAGCATAATTACATGGACTTTGGCAGAGTTAAGTCTTTTTACAAGCAGTATCACTGAAATCAGAATTGGCTACAAACATTTCTGCAGTGCAACTCGGCTATTTAAAGACCAGGATAACAAGCATAAGATTCCCTTTCTCACTAATAAAAGGCCAGGCATTTGATAGTACTCCTTGATTATGGTTGTTTGTTTGTTTTTTTTTCTTTAATGTTGAAAGTGAATTATCTTTGGAAATTGAATTACCATGGTTGTCTGTTCCACTTGTGGTTTTAGTGTGAGAGCTGTAATAGGCATGCACAGTTGAATGCTTGTTGAATGCTCTGCCTCCATGCCTGCAGCCTCCTTGAAGGCCTGAGTTGCGATGAGCCCTGCTCTCATGTATATGTTTCAGTAGGATTTAGTTAAGCCAGTAGCCCCAAATGGGACATGAGATGGGGGAGATTTTATAACCAAAGCAAAACAAAATCTGGGTGATAATGGGGTTTCCCTCATGCATGTGTTTAGAATTTCTTGATTGCACTCACCCTCTTAGTTTGGGATCCTGCAGGTGTTTTAGCTCAAGTAAAACTACACATGGAGCTCAATCTTCCTCTCTGTTAAGGCCCCAGTAGCTCCCATATAGTTAAGTAAGCTGTTGATAATAGATAGGCCCTATAAATTCTATTTTATTTTTGGCAATGGAGTTTTGAAGCATAAACTATTTGTATCACTGTAGTTGAAAAGGTGGTTTTTATTTTGTTGGGGGTCTAGTGTGATTTTCCTGACTGCTGTAAGTATAGACTTGTTACTGACTGAAGCATACTTCTATGCATAGGGCTGGATTCTCCTGTCTGCTTGGACAGCAGGTGCCATATAGTGAATTTAATGTGATGACAACAGGGAATTTAATCTAGGTAAGGGAACTTTTAGCTAGGCAATGATCTTGGGCTTTTTTACGTGTGTCCGGGAGATGGGAGGAGGTCCTTTAATTAAAGCAACTCTGAGAACCACTCTAATTAAAGTGCCATAGTGTCTCATATATCAGTGTCCCCATGCTTCAAAACAGTGGAAGGGCACTTGAACTAAAGCTTATTTGATGAGCTTTAGTTCAAGCACCCCCGCCACCATTTTGAAGTGCGGGGACGCTCATGTGAGACATGGAGGCTGGTTGGAGCGCAGTAATTACCATAGTCCAGCAGACTTGATTCATTGAGTAATTATAGTGCATCAAAGCAGCTTCTGCATTCATGTATAGGCACCCACCCCCTTACTGTGTCAGCTATCCTTGCTTTAACATAAAGGTGGAGGGAGGACATGGCATGGCACAGAACACTTCTGCTTAGTCTTGTCTCCCATAAAAGCTTCTGAGGGGACTTGTGTCAGCAGTGTATATATTTCAGCTGTTGCTGTGCATCTCACTTTAGCAAGGGCTGGACAGCTGAGCATTGGAGGGCTGCAGATTGCTCCTTGGTGCCCTCACTAGTCTTCAGTGTCTGAGTAGGAGTGGGACGGTGGAGATCTGCCCGAGAACATATAATGTCCCTCAGCAGTGTGTTTAAAATACAATAGGCTTCCTCAGTTACTCACAGCATATGAATTGCTATGGCCAGTGGGTTCCAACCCAGTACAAGAATGGTTATATAGTCCTGGTGAAAGTTAAGGCAACCCATTGTAAATGTCAGGAATTAAGATGCTCCAAGTTCATTTTTGTTTTTGCTTTAATTCTTTTATAGATAATCTCCTTTTAAAATGAAATGAAATAAAATAAAATATGCCTGAATTTTAAGTTTGAGGAAGGTCTTCATTATGCAAGAAGGCAGGCCAGATGACTGTATCCATTAACAATAGCCTATATAATTTGTGGAATGGTGTAGCCTCTATATTAAGCTAATTTTTAGAAAAAAATCCTCTGCCAATATCCTATAGCAGACAGGTGTAACTTGAGCCCCAGTTCCATCTCTTCAGAGTGTGCCAACATCAATAGTTTCATTGTTCTTAGTTTAACTGGTAGCATGCATTTAAGTATAAATGCAGGGGTTTATTTGGGGTTCTTTGTATGCAAGAGTTACTTGGCAAAAAATTTTCAGCATACATTTTCTGTTTTAATTGGCTGTTCTTCATGAAATAATTTATAACAGGGGACTGTTAACTATGAAGTATTAATGTTTTAGTAGGAAAAACACCATTAAAGTTGCATAAACAGTAGTATGAAAATAAAATAACCAAGCAAATATACAGCTGGTTGAGAAAATTTAATGATATCCTGGAAAATTGTCATCTTTCACTGGAAACAAACAGCATCAGATTTACTTCTCTTTGCTTTGGGGCTTGAACCCTCTGGGTATCCTTCATCTATAGATTGGTTACAAATCTGAGGGGTAAAGTTGGTCAGATAGTAGACTGAATTTTATTCCTGTACTTGTTCAACCAGAGAGAAAAGCTTAACAGGACTAGGTTTAGGCCTTTTCACTCTGGCCTGACCTACAACATGTTTACAGTAGTGTGTTTTACATTCAACAGTCATCACATGACAAGGAACCAGAGCTCCCTTCCTGTTTGTTGTAACACTTGTGTTGCAGATTGATCTTCTAGTTAAAGATTAAGCAGAACATCTGAGTGTCCGTAATGTACGTCATGGTAATTACACTTGGTAGCCTTAGTGGTTACAGGTTTGTGACTGCATTAATGATGAAACAAATGTTTTTATACATGGATATAAATTACACTGGGATCCCTAGTGGACAGCTAACTGGGAATACTGTTTGCAATAGATGCTGTTTCAGCGCCTCACCGGGGGATAACAGGGGACCATATAGTAGCCTATTTGCTAGGGGTGTGCGAAGTGGACCCTATTCGATTTGGATTCGGATCCAGCCCCTGCTACCTAGAGGTATGTAGAAAAAACATTTAAAGCTGTCTCTATGTCTAAATTGCCAGATCTCTCCGAATTGATTTGGAGGGTTCTGATTCAATTCGGACAGATTAAAGTGTCCTCAGATTTGATTAATTTTCAGAGATTTGGACACCGAATTGGGCCTAATCTCCACCAAATCAAATCAGGGACTGAAGCTTCATGCAGCCCTACTATTTGCCTGTAACAAATACCTTAGAAGGAAAATAATACATCATCCCAATATCCGTGTATTTTTGCTACCCATTGTTCCTAGTGTACTTTTGCTCAGATATGAGGCACTTTTACTAATATAAGGGTTTGCATAGTATGTTGACTCTCTTTAGCCAGATACCTGGGATAATTGTACAAGCTCAAGCTTCTCGTTGTGTTTTACCAGACCCTATTTGCTTTTTCCTTTAGCAGAAAACAAAAGTCCTTCCATATGAATGGATTGCCACGCATCAATAAAGGGACCACCTGAGATTCTGCCCAGGAACACACAAACTGATACCCCATTGACTTCTGCAGCCTCCCCATACAGGTGTATTTAAGACCAGAAGCCTGTTGTTCTTAGGTTTACTTGCATGGATAGCTGTAGCTAGATGGATTCTCTCAAAGGATATTTATCTATTTTTTTTTTTCACCATGCATTTTATGTTGATTTACAGGGGATCGGATTCATCTGCTGACAGGAGGACATTAAAAGATGTGAAGGATTAGTTGGGAAGCTTATCTAAAACCTATTTAAATTATCCAGCCACCTTAGGCCTAAATATGTTACTTGGAGAACTTTTCTAAATTTTTGACACTAGGAAACTAAATTGATTTCAGTAAGGGTTCTGCTGTTGACAGACGGCAGTATGTGTCCCTAAGAATAAAACATCTCATCTTTCTGCTTGGTCATATAGGGACAACCCAAGCAGCCTTAACAGAGTTTAATGTTTGAAACTAATACTTGGGTAAGAGCAGGGGAGTGCACAGTATTCTCTTAAAATGCAATAGGAGTTTAATCTCAAGACTATCTACCATTGGCCTTGCCATATTTTCTCATTTTTAGTTATTTCTGCAACCTGAATTCTTCACCAGACAGTCTATTTATTTCTCTTTCTGTCTGCTCTGCTGCTGCTGCAGAGAAATCTGAGAGATTATTCTGAAACACCCCTGGCAAATTCCTATGTCATGAACAGAACCTGAGAAATCACACTGAGGGCTTAGGCAAAAGTAGATAATACAGTGCAAGGGAGAAATCTGATTTGGACATAAGTCAATTAAATAGCAGCAAGAGGCACAGAGAATTAAGTAATGAACAGATTAGTGTATGTACAAACTAATATCATGCTGAATAGAATCAGAGTTCCCTTCCTGTGTGTATTAACACCTGTGTTGAGGATAGATGTTTTGCTTAATCTTGAGGAGTAGAAGCCCAGAGCTTTCTCTGTTTTTGCTTTAAAGTTTCAAATTACCATATCATTATAACCTTGGTGGCTACAGTTTTGTGACACTATTAATGATAAAGTAAAAGATTGCTTTTACACATGCCTTCCAGAGCTCCCACCCACAGAGGCTGCCCCTGAATCAGACGAGGGAGTTTGCTGTTCCTTACTTGTTTTCCAACAGGACAGAGGGGGTGGGGAGGGGAGGGAGCTGTCTTGTAATGACATAGACGAGCCTCTGCACTCCTTCTGGATTTTTGCTCTCTAGACATTTGCTGTTGGAAGTAGCTGTAGCAATTATGTGTTCTTCAGGTTATAGTGTAAGAAGTTCTTGTTAACTGTAAAAAAACAAAAACAAAAAAACCTCAAGTGGGGTTTTTTTTGCGGGGGGGGGGGGGGTTCATTTTTTTTTAAGTTAGGATTGCAGGTGTGTTTAGTATAGTAGAGTCCAGCTGATGCCAAAGAAAACATTCTACTTGACTACTTAATAATTTAGCCAATTCTTTGCTGCCTGTCTTTCATGATAATACTTAATTTCAATACCTACCCAGTGTTATTTTTGTCTTTTTTGTTTTGCTTTGTAGTAAAGAAATGTTTTTGTGTGTAAGCTTTTATATATTGTTTGTTCAGTTGCAAACATTTCAAAAGGAATATAGTTTCAGACCATGCAGTGTCAGAGTTGCTTTAATGTTTTCTCATAGTGGGACATATTATGGAGTGTAACAAGATAGAACAGTAATAATTATTGTACTCTCTTATTCCAGGTTTGTACAATATGTAAGACATTGTGGCTCTAATCGTAGCATGCCGGGGGTCCTTTGATGCTAGCATAACATAAATACCATTTTTATGGGGATGGCAAATTATATGGATATGAAGACTTATACTTCATAAGTTTACATAGGATTTGCATATTTGTATTGTTATCCAGATTTACTATATCTTGTTAAAAATTATGCACAGCTTTTTGTAGCGAAGAGTGCTGTAGTACATGTTAATGATACAGAATATTGGAAATGCACCCATTAATTAGAAATGGGATTTTCCAGTATTCTATAATTTTTTTGTATGTATGTAACTTTATGCATCTGTTCTTACAAATGTTGTTGAGAGAGTTAAAGTTAAATGGCTATGAACTGGCTGAGAGGATTGAGATTCCTTGTAGTGCTGGAAGGATTCTGTGGCAATGGGGATATGGCAGAATCCCTTAACTGAGAAGTTCTGTGTGTAATCTCTCAACAGTTGAGACTTTCTAATGTTGGGGCTTTTCTTAAAGGTGAGGCAGTTTCATCAGGCACCATATTGTTAACATGGGTTAGCTGCACTATGCTGGGAAACGCTTTCAACAACGTCCTACATCCCTCTTGCTTGAGGAATTCCTAGGTCTTTGAATGTACACTGAGTCATTGCCTGGACTAGGGATTGACCTTGATGACTCAGGAGTTTTCTTCTAGCCCTATGTCTTAGTTTAAAAATCTGTTCGGTGAAGAAAGTATAGTATTTTTATTGGTATTTATAGAATTTCAGTGTTTTGTTAATGTATGTTTAAACTATATTAATGAATCTAAGTTATCCAATAACAATTTTTAACATTTATAGATAGTGTTTTGCTAAGTTCTTACTTGTCATTTCCCAGAAGATATGCATACTGCCATTTTTTACCCGCTTACTGAAGTAACACAAGATTTTTTTTCAGTCTTTCTCATTTATGACTCCTGAAATAGATATTTTTGCTCAGTATAGTCATGACTAACTGAAATGCTTTTTAAAATCAAAAACCTTGATTTCAAATTAAATCTACTTCTTATTCTTGGCTGGAAGCACCCTTCACCTTATGAACCCCTAGATTGCTTCCCTGAGTATATCAGCTGTGCAGCTGTGATTTTTTTTTTTCTTTAATTTTTGTTTAAAGTAATTTCTGAGCTTCACCAACATACTTATCAAAATGAAAAACTTTCTGGGCACAAAGCCCTTGATTAGTTTTCAAAAGATTTGAAAGAAGAAAAAAGAATCAAATATTTTAGAATATTATGGCTCCCCCCAGGAGAACACAGTGCTTTGTTTCTATCCAATCTAGTTATTTTAAACCTTCCTCTTGGTCATGTGTTTCTGCCAGAAAACATCACTTTATTCCAGACATTCCATGTTTACAGCTGATTCTTCATCTTGCTTTTGTCTGCTTTCTGCCAGTGGCCCTGGGGGGTGGGGGTCATTGGTTCTAGAGGGTTAGAAAAAGATACACAAATCTGATTGACCTTGAAAGTTGCAATACAGTAGCATTGTGCTGTTCTAGCTCTTCTAAACCCCTCTTCTGCCTGCCAGGGCAACATTTGTCCATGCACACTGATTAGTGGGCAACTTTCTTTGAAATGCTTGAAACTGAGTGCTTCCCAGCATGTGTTGTTTGTCCAAAGAACAGATACAGTTCATGTGCATCCTGCCTAGAAAGTAATTTCTCACAAGATGGAAGCTTCCTTCCAGTGAAGGCTGCAACCAAAAGGTGGTGTAAACCCAATTGTCTCCCACAGTGATTATAAATATTAGTTGAAAGACGTCTAAACCAAAACACAAACCCCTCCAGTGCCAGGGGGTTAGTCAGAATTCCAGATTGACTCATTTCTTGGACTGAGTAAAATATGCTTGTTCATGATGCATTGTTCTCCAAATGATCTCTGTCTCTTTCAGAAACTGGGTTTTTTATTACACTATCAAGACCAGATTGGAGGTTTGAGTATTCAAAGTGGAAATTGCCTTTGGAAGATTAATCTGGGTCTACATAAATGTATAGGCTAGGGACGGAAGTTTACACATAAGTCTGTTTAAGTGATGATCAGAAACTGGTTTAAATCTGTAACAGAGCAGAAGTTCAGTGCATATAAACCTGTTTCAAAATGGCCAAAACTGGTTTAAGATGAACCTGGTTGAATGTAGTATCAGACATAACTGATTGAGGTCAAACCGTTTTTTTGAACTTCTGTCCCAGACCCCTTCCTGGTTTAAGTTAAATCAGAGTCCCCCAGCATCCCAGCATGGTTTGCAGGGCTGTGCTGTCTGCTCCAGAGAGCGAGGCTGGCCCTGCCCTTCTGCTGTCTAGCTAGAGCAGTGAAGGCTGCCCAACAAGAGGGTAGAGGTGGGAAACCTACCTAGGAACCCACAGCCAGGTCTGCCAGGGGAAGGGGGACAGCCCCTGTGAGACCTTTTACCCTCTGGAGTGGAGTGGAGTGGGTACGGGTGTAGGGCGGGATAGGGCAAACTCTGGCTGGGATCTTGGAGTGTCTTTCTTCCCCACTTCCCCTGCTCAGTGTGCTGCCCATGCCCCCTGCTCTCTGCTAGAGCAGGGTGCAGGTTGCAGGCAGGCAACAACCTGAGAGGGACTGCCTCCTCAGGCAAACCCCAGCTGGGGTATGGCATCTGGGAGGGGCTTTAATCCCCCTTTCCCCAGCTGAGTGTGTTGGTGCCAAGCCCTATAGGACCAGACTGAGAGGTGGAAGGTGTTGGCAAAGACCTGACACAGTCATCACAGATGTGCTGGAGATGTAGCTAAGGGAACAGAAGAGGGACTGCTTGGGCTCATCCCCTGCCACCTGTGAGCACAGAGCCAAGTCCTATAGGATCAGACTGAGAGGTGGGACATGTTGGCAAAGACCTGGCACAGTCTTTACATGTATATGCTGGAGACAGAGGAACAGGACAGGGTCACAGACAGCTTGAGCTAGTGTGACCAGAGAAAGCGGAAAACTACATTTACATTATAAGTCAGAACCTGTAAAAGGTGGGAGACTAGAATACATACTTCGCTTAGGCAAAGGTTTTTGGTGGTTCTGTCATGTGCTTGAGGTTCTGTCGAAGTGCTCCGTTGAATACATGGTTGCTTCAGAGAAAGTACTGTTCTTGTTCAAGCTTTTATGAATTCAGTGCTACTACCTTCCCCCTCCCCCCGCCTCAGTCTGGCAGTGACTGCGCCCTGTCCCTTGAGGGTTCCTCTCTTCTCTTCCCTTTGACAGTGACTGGCAGGCATGCTGTAGTGCCCCCCAGCTTCTGGCTGGAGCCACTGCAGGCATGTGGCTGCATTGCCTGAGTCAAAAGTGAATGTCTGTTCACTTGCTAATCTGTTCAATCTGTGTATTTTAGACTAACCTGCAAAGACTGAATTGATTCAGCCTCTGGCTTTTTGATTGTCTGTACTTAGCCATAATGGAACAGGGAGTGAACTGCATTATCTGTAACTTTTTTTTAGGTTAGTGAAGTAAAGGGGACATAGGTCTTCATGAAGCCATGTAGCAGGGCAACTCAATAGCTGATGAAACTGAAGGTGCCCAAACATTATCAAATGTAAATTACAAGGAATTTCTTGAATCTACTCATAATCTCTGATTTAACTGCAACCACTTGATAAAAATACCTATTATTGAAGTATTATTGTGAAGTTTTTAATGGAAACATCAGTTAGAATGCATGAAGAAAGATTTGGATGTACTAGCCTTTGTCTGTGAGGCACCTCCCTCATATTCAATACGATGTTCAATGTTGCCTTATCTTCACAATAGTATAGCATAAATTTGGAGTGTAGGGCAGCAATAAAATGAATTTCCTGCAAGAAAAGGTTATTAGAGAGAGACCATGAATGAGGAAATCATGAGATAGAAATATTACATACAAAATTATGAATAGTATGAACGGAATCAGTCAGAAACTTCCTACTTCACATAATAGAAGATCAAAGAAGAATTCAGGGAAATCAAAAGGCAATGTAGATAATATTGTTTATAATGCAGCATGTAATTGACCTCTGTAGCACCAGGCTACCAGATATTACTGATACACAGCTTACTCAGATGATAAAGATCAGTTCTTTGATAACAGTAATAAAATACCTAAATTTACTCTAAATTGGGTAGAAATGCCCAAGGGGACATCAATCCACATACTATTCGGCTTGGAGTCTGAGAGAAAATTCCCCCTCCGTGTTATTTTATGTTACTGAATCAGTGTGTCTCACAGTAGTGCAAATTATCTTTCTTATCCTACCCCTGGCATCCTAAGTTTAAATTTTCATGTTTTTAACAATGTAGGTGTTCCTTTTAACCTGCATTTCTAAGCCTCACAGAAACTTGGCCTGCCTCAACTCCAATCAACTAAATTTTGTTTGAGAATAAATGCAAATTTTGCCTTAAATATAGCAACACTTTACACCCCCACCACACCCCTCTCAAACATGCATGCACACACATATACTTATTGCATCATCATTCAGGTGTGTCATGGAACTTAAAGTACAATCTAAAGGGGAGCTTTCAAGGTAGTACAAGCAGAGGAAATAGCTAATAAGGGTGCCTTTTGAAATGTTCTACTTTCAGCAGTACTGTCAAGGTTTATTGAAAAGACCTAAAGGCAGGTTACCAATAACTTGTTGTATGATAACTGCATGTACAGGCTAACATTGCTATTACTGAGAGTGTATAGTAGTGGAGTGGGCAGGGGGTCTCTAAAGATATAGCACTAAGTATTTAAAATAATCACCAGAGGGTTAACTAGCAGTGAGTCCTACTTACCAGTTAATTATACATCATGTGAAGTTATTTGTTGCATCTATGTGGTATAGAGATGTGCTATATCAACATGGAAAATTAATTATTTTTTTTGCATGGCAGCTTGATAGCCTGATATATTCTTAATGAACTGAGGATCAGTGGTCTGGCAGCATTGCTAACATACATAAATGATTATTTTTATGACCAGTTCACAGTAATGCTTAGTTTTAAGCTAGACTCTGATTATGACCTCAAGACCAAAGCTCATAGGCGATTTTCTGTTTAATACTCAGAATATAAACACAGTACACATTTCAAAGGAAATTTCTGTGCTCTGTTTCCAGGAGTCCTTGGTAACGTTAAAATGATACTGTCAAGTCAAGGCTGGAAGCCCAAACGTATCTGTAGGTTTTATTTTGATTTGTTGGGTCTCTCTGACTAGGTCACGCTCTCCCCGTGGTCTGGCTGCCTGTTTTGTTCTGATGTGAGCAGGCAGACTGATGAAATGCACAGAATCTCTCCTGCCAAGTGCTCCAAAAAACCAAGGTTCTTGTATATTTCAGCATCCTGCCTGTTCAGAGGCACAGAGTAGGACGGTGTGACATGCATATATTGCAGATTATGAAAAAAACAGTCCCTTGGGTTTGTTGCTGGTAGATCATAGAACAGGGAAAGTGTCATATCAGTGTAGCATTTTGTATTCTGGGAAGGCCATATATTTGCCAAAATGGTCCATTGGCTCAAGAGTATGCAATTGGATAATCAGGACCATTATCTTAAAAAACACATGTGCGCACACTGTATAATTGAGGTCACTATTTTAAAACGTGTGTGTGCTCACACACATGCACAAATGTGTGCACACACACTCTGCCAAGTGGGTCACCAGTTTGTTCACAGGTGATTTCATGGAAGAACTGCTGCAGTACTTAAAGCAAAGGTAGTAAGTACTAAAGGTAAAAGTGCTAAAGAAAAATACAATCTTTATTTTTTCCATGAATTCTTCCTTAATGACGTACTGTTTAAAGATGGCCTTAAAGTCCCACATGTTGAAGTGTTGGATTCTCTTTTTTTGATGGAGAACCAGGCTGAGTTCTATCAGGAATCTGAGGATCAGTGCCTTATGGGGTTTCATTTTTACCTGAAGCTTTAGCTACAGTGGAAGACATGTTTAGAAATTTCTGCATAGCCATTTGCTACTTCATTATCTATACTCTCTACAGATCTTGTCAAAGTCCTCCAGCAAAGGAAGGGGGGTTCTTTCTGAAGCAAACAAAGAAAAAGATTTGGATGAAGAGTGTGTAGTGGTGTATCAGGGATTTAGGTTGTAGCCGTGTTGGTCTAAGGACATAGGCAGACAAGGTTCCTTGGGTGAATTTGATATCTTTTATTAGACCAACCCAAATGGTTGGAGAATGGTTATTAAGCAAGCTTTCAGGTTCAAAAACCCTTCGCCATTCAGGAAGAGCGCACACCAACTGCTGAAGCTTCCTTAGCCTGACGAAGGGTTTTTGAATCCGAAAGCTTGCTTAATAACCATTCTCCAACCATTTGGGTTGGTCTAATAAAAGATATCAAATACACCACTAGGCAGACAAGGTTCCTTGGGTGAATCAGGCATTGCCAACAGCATTACTAAATTAAGGTATTTCTGTGCACAAGGCATCCCTGACATGGGGTAAGAATATGAGTTAATATTCCCACCTGAAGTGTCTTGTGGTTCCTTTTCCCTCCCAAAGAAACAGAGATAGCAATCTGGGACTGTCTTTCCCTATGCCCTTGCCCCAGTTCCTTGAGAGGATGAAACATCATATGTCTGACTTTTGGTACTTAGCCCAGCAGTATGTGATACTTGCTTGTGTCTGTGAACTCCTGTGTTCTCTTGATGCTTTGTTACAATGGTGGTGTCACAGCAGTGTTAAGATAAGTTTCACATTTATAATTTAGGCAAACCTCTCTTCCCACTCCACACCATCACTTTCATATAGTTCACGTATTTGCTGTGCCATTGCAATGTTGAACTTGAATTTGATGCAACTCAATAATAAATCTTTAGATGGAACAAAATTGAAAGCAACACAATGGAGGTGTTCCCTTGATACAGCAAGTGAAACTGTACCACAAATTCGTCTCCTGGGAAATTGTCAAGTTATGAAAGAGCAATTTGTAAAACCTTTAATTCTGAGTCATGTTTTTAAAGAATGGTTAAAAGACTTTGGTCTCTCTGCTGCTAAGTAGGTCTTTTATGTGTAAAAACATTATTTTATCAGGAAGCAATGATATCACTTCTAGGGAAATGGATAGTGCAAGTAAGACAAGAGGATGCATCTGCAAAAAGAATGAAAATACTTTGGCTGAGTATCTTCTTCTTTAGAATAATTCCAGTGTATTTAGGTCTATTACACAGGTCTGCTTACCTCTCTTTCTCTAAAAACCTGTAACTCATTCCTTTTTTAATTTGTAAATTGGCTCATCTATCCATGGTAGATGAATCTGAAATGCTGTCAATCACTTGCAATAAGGGATTTGTTAATTCTGAGGAGGTGATGTTCCTATGGTTTACATTGATTCAAAATGTACCTGGCTGTATGTGGAAAGGGACAGGGGCTTAGTGTCAGAACAGAGGACTGGAAGGTATGAAGATTTGGATTTCTGATCTCTGCTATGCCTTTGACTCTGAAACCAGTCTTGGAGCCTGCCCCTTTACTTCCTTATTTTCTGACCAAAAAGAGCTGGATTAAAACTTGCTGAAAGCTGAACTTAAATGAGCACAGTATTTATTTTTTATTTTTACATCAGAGTGGGTTTTAGAAAATAAGGGCTTCCTGTTGATGGATAACCCCAAGTACCTGGCTTTCTTGCAGATGTATGAAGCTGTATTTTTTTCATCTGCACTTTTTACTGTTTGAGGTAAAAGCTAAGCCACCAAAAACATCAGTACCTTAAGGACTACATAATTTTTCTGCTTTATACTACAGTGGATTTCGAGAGAGTTCACTAGGATGAGAACACCCTGACAAGGACCAATTGGAGGGCTTATGGCTTACCCTGCAGGAGGTGGAAGGAGCCTGCTGGTGTGGTTTTGGGAAGAAGGAATGGAACATAAGAAGGAAGTGCTTTCCCTGGTGTGCACCTTTTTGTCAGTGCCTCCATTTGACCAGTGCCCTTGTAGGAAATAGATTGCCTACTGTAGTAGGATAGGGTGGAAGTGTTGGGAGAGAGCCATGGTGGGGTGGGGGAGTTAAGTTTATCATACAGTCATTCAGTCGCATGCAAGTTGTTGAAATATAGTATAAATCTGAAATTGACATAATTTTCCTTTGATTTCAAGTGGCACAGGATTGAGTCTTTGTACTGTACTGCTTAGTCTGTAAGGTACATCTCTAGCCTGTCCTTGTTTTGTCTCCTAGCAGTAAATTTAAAAAAATTGTCTGAGCTAGGGAAAATCCCATCTGAGGCTGGGCAATCATTAAAAGCAGTTACAAATATTCAAAAATTCTACATTTTGGGGGATGAGGGAGGGAAGACAGCAATTTCAAAGATGAATTAAGCCACCCAAGGCTTATCAGGTAAAGCTGCTGAGCTCTATACAGCTGTAAAGAAAGTATGAATACCAGCTTGCCTGAAATATTTTAATAGCACTCCACTTTCTTACTCTACCTGAAGGTTTATGTGGGGAAACAATAACAAAAAAGGAAACTGTATTTCTTGTTTTCAGTGCCTATAATCCATAATATCAACTCTCTCCTCTTGTATTCTCCAAAGTGATTTCAAATGCATCTGATACAGGAAGGGGCTGCTTATTCTCAAAAGTATTTTGTAATACTTTTTGAACAAGACACTGCAAACAGTGTCTTGTTCAAACCAAGTTTGTGTTTGCCTGAGAGAGGTTAGTTCTGAACTGTGAACCAAAAACTCTATGGACTTGTCTAGTTGATCCAAAAACCACTTTCATGTAGAGAAGGGATGAAGCCTAAAAATATGCATTTTCAATTTAGCTGTGTAGGGAAGTGTTTGCATTAGAATCTTGGATCTGAACCTGGCATGTGGTTTTGGTTCCAGTGCTAAAATTGTTTTATTTATGTCTGTTCTTGAAGGACTACACATCTGGATGATGGAAAATAATGAGAGGAGATGATCTTTTCTTATTTTTGTGTCAGACCTCCTTTGTAATCTTCCTTTCAAAATTAGTTTTTAATAACCAAAAACAACCACATGACTGTGTTGCCTTGTGCCTTCTCACCTGTGACCTTTATATTTATACTGAAATCTCCTCAAAACAGGGACTTTATATTGTGCCAGCTAAGGGATGAGGAAAAGAATGAAAAAAAAAATGAAATTTAATAAAATTTGGCAAGTACTATTTGTGGTTGAAATTCATAAGTTGCCAATAATTGAATCTACTACATTTAAAGTCATCCATGGTATAAGGTTGTAAAGTGAGGGTGTCTGAGTTGGGCCCTAAATAGTTGCATCCCTTTTTTTTATATTATTATTTTTAGAGGGAAGGCTCCTGACATGTCTTTCATTCTCATTCAAGGTAGCTTGACTCCCCTTCTTCCTCACTGATCAAATACCTAGTAGATGATCAACTAGGTAGTTCAGTTTCTAGGGAGGATGTGGTTGGGGGGGCACTGAATCTCCAAGCCAGGGCAAACAGATACACAACCCTGGAACTTAAGGAACCACCTGGGCCATAGACTTTCCAGCTTTACAGCCTGAGCAGAGCATGTGGCATTGGCAGAATCACAGGGCATCAGCTGAAATCCCCTGGAAAATTCAAGATTCTGGAGGAGGCCTGAGTAGCAGAGCCCAGGTGAAACAGGACCAGGAGACACAAGCCTCTGAAGTGAGCACGAGAACCATATGCTGGGAACTGCACCCTCGCACATCCGCTGCTGCTGCTTCTATCTATCCATCCATCCACCCTCCAACCTTCCCTCAACCCCCTCACAGCCAGACCCTCCCTCACCCATGGGCCCCACTGTGGACCATGGACAAACTTTACCCATCTGCCACCACCAACCAAACACAGGGACGCAAGTGATAATACAGGGAAATAAAGGATCTCCTTGCCATCTGGGATGAGGATCGCATCCAGCGCCAGCTCCAGATATGCTTGAAGACATCTCTAATTCAATGCCCTATCACCCAGGAGATGCAGATGAGGGGTCACAGCAGAAACTGGGCAAAATATCTCACCAAGACCAATGTGACGAAGTGATCAGTAAAGCTAGCCACACTTTATCATGCATTAGCAGGTGCATGACAAACGGGTCCAGGGAGGTGATACTTCTCCTCTATGCAGCATCAGTCAGGTCACAGTTGGAGTACTGCATCCAGTTTCGGGCGCCAGACTTCAAAAGGGATGTGGACAACCTTGAGAGGGTTCAGAGGAGGCTTTCTTGTATGGTTAGGGGCCTGCAGGCAAAGCCCTACGAGGAGAGATTGAGGGACCTGGATCTCTTCAGCTTCCGCACGAGAAGGCTGAGAGGTGATCTTGTGGCCACCTACAAATTAATCGAGGGGGGCAGCAAGGAGTAGGAGATACTCTGTTTACCAGGCCACCCCTTGGAGTAAGTAGGAACAACAGCCACAAACTGAAAGAGAGCAGATTTAGGTTTGACATCAGGAAGAACTTCTTTATGGTAAGGGTTGCCAGAATCTGGAATGAGCTTCTAAGGGAGGTGGTGCTCTCCCCTAACTTGGAGGTCTTTAGGAGGAGGCTAGACATGCAGCTGGCTGGGGTCATCTAACCCCAGCACTCTTTCCTGCCCAGAGCAGGGGGTTGGACTCTATGATCCACTGAGGCCCCTTCTGACCCAAGCATCTATGAATCTATGTGTGAATCATCTATGTTGATTATGAGTGGGTTGGGCAATCCTAGCTTCGTCTCCCCTCTGTATTCTCCTGCCACAACTTCGATTAGAAAGAAAATGAAGGAGATCAGTGGTTTTTTTAGAGCTAGTGATTGACAAACACCACCCAGATGTAACTTGCTCAGGGTGTTAGTTTATTTTCCAAAGTAAAAGGTTACAGTAACTGTAGCTTCGCCAATTACTTCATTGGTGAAGCCCTCCCGTAACACCGAACAGTTAGCACCAGATGCTTCCTGGATACAATGTAGCACTCAGCCTTCTGAGCTGTAATTATCTTGTTACTGAGCCATGTTCCCCTTATCTCACAATGCAAGTCTTATGCCAGGACAGTCCCCGAGGCTTCCATGCTTCCCACGTCGCCACTCCCAGCCATGTTGTCTCTTTGGGGTTCGGGATCCGCGTTGGCATGGAGTCTTCTTGCCCACCCGTCGTCCTCCACCTGTGAGATGCCCCCTTCACTCTAGGATTCCTTGCCACATAGCTCTGCCCAGCCTCAGCTCCCACCGCACCCACCGGAGCCACTAGAACTTCAAGATATGTAGCTTGCCTAAACGGACTCTCCATCTAGAGTCCTGCAGTCTCAGTGCCTCTTCCTGATCACCAGGCGGGTTCCTCATATTCTTCACCGTCTGGGCTCAAAACGCTCCTCGTTTTTCTCTTTGTGCCCAAAGGCAACCAGTAAGTGCCCTGCCACCAGATGTATACAAGTCTTGGTGGGCTAATCACCCGATCCTGTCCCGGGTGTGTAATTCCCTCCGCCTGGCAGGGTGCATGGTCAGGTCAATCCTGCCTGACCTTGCCTTAGTAACTGGACTCCTGCCTGAGCCCCTGTTACATTGATGAAGAGGAATTATAACCGTGTGCTTGACACTACAAAGTGCTCCATGGGCCAGAGGCTAGACCATCATATTCTATGAGGATCTGTCCCAATTCCTTACCAAGAGCAAGGCAGATGCCCCCTCCTCCAACCCCCCACACCCACAGGACCAGACATTGGCAACTTGTAGGGGGTGCACGTGCAACCCTTGACCATGGCGGTGCACTCCCTGTGACAAGGCACCACCGACACTGTCAGCGGCGTCTGCATGTGGTTGCTACTTGTCACCCCTCCCCCCACCCCCATTGCCAACACTGCCAGTGGTGTCTGTGGGCAGTCTGCGATCGTTGCTGGCCACCACCGATACTGCCGGCAGTGTCTGTGGATGGTTGCTGATCACTGGTTGGCACTCACCACCCCCCACCACTGACAGTGCTGCAGCTGGCTGCGGCAGCTCCCCCCTTGTCTCTGCCATGCTCCTGCCACCGACAGTACTGCCACCCACAGGAGCTTGCCATGCCTCCCATCCTCCAGGGGCACACAGCATTCATGGGACCAGAGGTGTTCCAAAGGAATCACAGTAACCCCACTGGAGAGGGAGGCTCAGGGATGCCCTGTGACACTGTTTGTCACATAGGGCCTGTGACTTCCAGGGCAAGTCCTATTGCACATCTCTAAGCCCCTCCCAGTACCAGTGCAGTGGCCCTTAGGACCTGCGTCCTCTTCTCCTGATGCTTCTTCCAATGAGGCAGGCCACGTGTGAGGATGCAGTGCAATCTGTGATGGTAAGACTTGCCCCAACTCCACGCAAACGTGATGGGGACCCAAGCCCCAGGGGAAATGTGAAACCCCTGACAGGGGAGGGGGAAGGAAGAGGCAGCAGGGGGAGCTGAAGCCGCCACAGGCCACCCCCTTCATTTATTGCCCTCTTTAAGGCCATTATGTCCAAGAAGCCCACAAAGGGATTGGGGCTAGAGGGAGGAGGGCAGGGTGAGAATGCTGGGGCTTAGTGGGAGGGTGAATCGCCAGATTTCCCCTCCATCCCTGCCCCCTCCCCTTCTGAAGTCTGGAGCCCAGCCAAGGCACCAAGTTCCCCTCCCCTCCTGCCCTTGGGGGCTTAAGAGAGCATGTCCCATTCAGTGGGATCATAAAGCTGCCTAATTGACAAATCCTTGTCATTTCTGTCAGGGCCATGCTGCGCTCCGTGAGAGAGAAGAGTCTAAGCACAGATACCCTGAGCATGTATGCATAAACAGCTTCCCCACCCTACAAAGCACTCACAGAAAGGCATTGATAGCATTTATTGAGCTCAGCAGGCAAAAAGGTAATAAACAGCAGTTCTGGCAGAGAGTACCCACAAGTCAGGGATAAGAGATAGGATGCAGCTATGTCTGACAACCACTGAAGGAGTGAGAAAAAGGTGTTCACTTGTCAAAAAACAATCCCCAGACCTTCCTCTCAGCTTCCCAGTCCAGGAAAGGGACACTCTGTTGAAAGGATTCTCTCATGGGAACCATTATCTCAGCTGATCAGCTCTCACTGCCAGGGTGACTTCCAGGTTCTGGACCTGGACAAGCTTGCAATTGGCCTAACAGCACGTCTTCCCCTCCCCTCTGAACTGATCCATGGGTGAAGTCCAGTGTGTATCAGCTGATTCTGATCCTCATGATGCAGGCAGTCACCATATTGACTCCTTAGGGCAACCCTCCTCCTGCTATCATGGGCCCATCCCAGGCCCAGACCTGCCCCCCACTCCAATTCCTGCAAGGTAATTAACCTCCTTCCCCCTTGTCTGCAGGCTCCACATCTGTGTGTGGAAGGCCAGCTCATGGCAGCTGACATTGTAGGTTCAGGATGGACAGCCAAACATCTGCTAAGTGAATGAAAGACATGCATATAAGTCACTGGTGAAATTAATTAGATGTGTTACAAATTGTGGCTTCATCTTCTGAGTTTAGGCCACGCACTGTGGACTCTTGATGCCAAGGTCTGCAAGACTGACAGGAAGAGCAAGTAGGGAGATGTATGGGGGGAAATGGACAGGCTGAGGGGTACTTGTACCTGGGCTGCTGAGTTACATGGCTGGAGGCCTCAGGTGACCACCCAGTGTTTGGAGGAGGCACCTTACAGTGCACCAGAACTGAGAGAGTCACAGTGACAGGATAGGGAGTTAATGCAGAGTCTTAGACCACTTGAGGTACATGTACAACACCCCTGACTGGCACCACTGCTAGCTCCCATGGAGAGCCTGTAGCTGTCCAGGGCAGCAGTAGTGAGACAGGCTGCTGGTTTCCTCAAGGCAAGCCCCACTCCAGGGACTCTTCCCTGGGCTAACAGGAACAGGGGTCCCAAAGGGGGGACCCTGGGATGAAACCTGAGGGAACTCTCCCCACCATGCCCTTACTGGGAGGTGCTGGGGGCGGAGAGGGAGCCAGGACAGAAGATCTGGTGTATGGGAGCTGGTGACTTGTGGACTGTGGAGGCAGGAAGGTGTCAGGCAGGGCCTGCTCTGGGGATCAACAGTGGGCTAGGGGAGCAGGACCTGGCTGCCTGAGATGCTGTGATGGGGCTGTCAAGGAAGCCACTCCACTTCCAGGCCCAACTCTCTACTTTGACTGGTGGCAGGTGGCAGTCTCTCCATATTTCCTTTTACAACCAGCTGACCTATCATTTGGACAAGGGGGAAGAGATTGATGTCATATATCTTGACTTTAAAAAAGCCTTCCATCTGGTATCTTGTGATCACCTCTTAGCAAAACTCGCCAACTGCGGCCTCAGCTTCACCGCGATCCGCTGACTGGGGAATTGGCTCCGTGGTCAGACCCAGAGTGTGGTGGTTGATGGAAGTCAATCGTCGTGGTGCACTGTGACCAGTGGGGTCCCTCAAGGCTCTGTCCTTGGGCCTATATTATTCAACATCTTCATTAATGATGTGGACGTTGGCGTCAGAAGCGGACTGGCCAAGTTTGCCAATGACACCAAACTCTGGGGCAAAGCATCCACACCAGAGAACAGGAGGGCAATCCAGGCTGACCTTGACAGGCTCAGGAAATGGGCGGATGAGAACCTGATGGTGTTTAACACCGAAAAACGCAAGGTTCTCCACCTTGGGAAGAAAAACCCGCAGCGTGCTTATAGGCTTGGCAGTGCTACGCTGGCTAGCACTACGGATGAAAAAGACTTTGGGGTCATGATTGACCACAAGATGAACATGAGCCTTCAATGTGATGTTGCAACTAGTAAAGCGAGCAAAACTCTGGCTTGCATCAAGAAATGTTGCTCAAGCAAATCCCAGGACATCATTCTCCCCTTGTACTCGGCCTTGGTGAGGCCGCAGCTGGAGTACTGCATCCAGTTTTGGGCTCCACAATTCAAAAAGGATGTGGAGAAGCTTGAGAGAGTGCAGAGGAGAGCCACACGCATGATCAAGGGTCAGGAAAACAGACCTTATGGCGAGAGGCTGAGAGCTATGGGTCTCTTCAGCCTGGAAAAGTGCAGGCCCAGGGGTGATCTGGTGGCCACCTGTAAGTTTATCAGGGGTGCTCACCAGAATCTGAGGGAACATCTGTTCAGCAGAGTGCCCCAAGGGACAACAAGATTGAATGGTCACAAACTCCTCCATGACTGTTTCAGGTCAGACATAAGGAAGCAGTTCTTTACTGTCTGAGCCCCCAAGGTTTGGAATAGACTGCCGCCAGAGGTGGTTCAAGAACCTACTTTGAACGCCTTCAAGAGACATTTGGATGTTGATCTTGCTGGGAGCCTATGACCCCTACTGACTTCCTGCACCTGAGGGAGGAAGCTGGACTCAAAGATCTTCTGAAGTCCCTTCCAGCCCTAATGTCTATGAATATTCCCTGGCCCCTCAGTTGGCTCCAGGCCAATCCCAAGGGGTGCAGGAGTGCTCAGAACAGGGAATTAAGCTCAGTCTACCAGGTCAGGTGGTTGCTGGGGCAGCTTCTAGCAGCAGAGATTGGCAGCCCCAACTCATCAGCCATGTTCCCCCTTCACCCCCCAGGAGGCCAGGGAGGAACTCTTCTGCTCTCCATGGCCCTACTCCTGGCCTGTGTGCTGCTGCAAGGGAGCAGTGCAGCCTTGGTGCAAATAGGCAGCCCCCTGGGTAGGCCCGGCTGCCTGACATGAGCCACACACACACACACACACACACACACACACACACACACACACACACACACACACACAGAGCTCAGCTGTCCAGGGTATGCATGCGCACACACATACATACCCCCCCCCCCAAATGGATCAGGGACACACACACACAGAAGCCAGGCATCCAGAGGACACACACACGCACACAATGGGTGCAGGGTGTGCTGACTGGGTGTGCATGGGGCAGCCAGTTGGCAGCTCATGGCCATGAAGGCACATGCCATGGTGAGCTGCTGCTGCATCAGGTCCAGGTGGGCAGCTGTTATGTTCCCCGCCAGCCAGTTAGGGGTGGCTCAGTCATTTGGCTTTGCTCAGGAGTCTTTGGCAGCCTGCCAAGCCCGTAGGGCATTCTGAGAGGTGTGTGAGAGTGCCCACACCCACATCTGCTGGGCTTAGGCTGTGCAGGCAGGCTCTGAGACCACCCCCCACAAAGCTCCCCCTGCACTGTCAATATGGTGCAATGGGATCTGATGTGGGATCCCATAATTATGCATCTTGCCATGCATGTATGATATGGCAGAAAACATAATTGTTGGGATCCTGCATCTGATCCCATCATGCCTTTACTTTAATGTCTGTCAGGGGCCTGAGGTGACAAACTTACCTTGCCTTCTGTCTTAGGGTTGTTATATTAAAAAAAAAAAAAAAAAAAGTCATGCAGTAAAATTCTGGCAGCACTGCTGTTGAGGGCAAAACTCCCACTGAGTTCCATGAGGCCAGGATTTTAAACATGGTCTCTGTCACTCTGGACTAATGCATATGGTGCCATAAACCCAGGGTAGATTTTTCTAGTGGTTTGAAACAACCAGGGAAATAGACGGTTCTGAAAATATTTATTAAACAAAGGTTATTTCTTTGATTTATTTATTTTTTAATTTGTACCTTCCCAGGGTGAACATTATTAAAGCCTGTGCTGTGGCTCTTCTCTTTCTGTAAGTGAATGATGTTTTTTTATATTTTGTGATGTGAAAGAGCTATGACTTCCTTAGTAGTTTTTTGCCATGGCATAAGCCAGCCTTCATGATAATTAGAGAGAGAATATATTAGGCATAAATACATATATATCTATGCCTCAGTCACTTTAAACATCTTTATAGAAAATCAGCTTAAGTGGTTCAGAGCATTGAACTCTTAATGCTGTTTTTATCCAGGATAGTAAAAGAAAAATCTGCTGGGAGCACTTGGATCTGAATTTTGGTTCCTTCCTTCCTGAGACACAATCACAGTCTCCACTGCCTGTGATGGGTTTCCATGAGTTCTTTGGAATATTAAGAACCTGACACAGTTATCCCAGAAATGAAAAATGGTGGTTGGGGATTTCCATTGCACATTCTTCCTATTTATTCTCCTCAGTATCTCAGAGAACAGGTCCTAGGCTATTAATAATAAAAGCAGTTCAGCACTGTAAGATGTTTCCTAACCTCAGCTGCTGCGGATATTAGTGTTTTCAAAAGGGCCTAAGGAATCTAAGATCCTATATCCCAGCCCCTGACTGACCAGTCTCGTTATGGCCTCCATTACCATAGTATTTAAGCACCTTGCAGTCTTTATATGTGTTCATCTTGACAGAATCTTTGGGAGACAAAGATTCTTTTTTACTCCATTTTTTAGATTAGATGCACAGAGGGTGTGTGAGATCTTGGGAAAGACAAAGTCTATAACAGAACCAGGAATTAAGCCTGTATTTTAGGAATTTCAGGCTAGTACCTAAACCACCAAGCCATCCAGCCATCCTTTGAAAATCCCAGCCAATATTAATGTGTGATAAAAATAAGAAGGATTTTTTAATTCTTCCTTTGGGACTCAGTGAGAAACTAAAATACTGTAAGAGAGTGACTTTATTAACTGAAGCTGTTCAATCATATACAATAATGTAGATATACATACATAGATACATACGTATTTACATACATACATATACAGACAACCCCTGCTTAACGCTGTTTCGCTGAGAGCTATTCCACTATAATGCACATTTTACATTGATACCCAAGTTTCGCTTAGCACTCAGTGAGTTTTGTTGTAATGCTTACGGTTGCCATCTTGGCTCATCAGAAAGTTTCATTCACTTAACACTGTTTCACTTGATGCTTGTTTTTTTGGGGAACCAATTAAGAGTGCGAAGCAGGGGTTGCCTGGATATAAGACATCCATTTTTTTTTCTGCCTAATCCTTCTTTCAGAGAGCTTTGAAGAGTACATTTGATTCACGCTATAAACTGTTTTGGATAAATCTATAAATTCAGTTGAAGCCACATGTCCTTTATCCATAGCTAAGCTCTTTCATTAGTGGCTCTTGACAATGAATTGCTATGCAAAAGGTGACAGTCAAACTGATAAAAATCCAATTTTCTTTGTTTAACCATAAAGGGGTACATGGTGTATATTTGTTTTTTCTAGAAGCTTTGAGGCTCCTGGCAAGATTGAGATAGGGCTACTGCTATTCAGGTCTGCAGCTTGAATCAGTTGCTGTTCATTTTTCAACCAATAAAAGCAATAGCTTTCAACAAGGGTACTCCACAAATTCATGTTAAATGATAAGTTAAACTTCACTCTATTTCATTTAAACACCAAGGCCTCTGCCTTTTTACATGTGCTGTGGGATGCAACATCAGGCACTTTAATTAGCAACCCATGACAATTAAAAGTGCCTGTGAGTCACTTGTATCAGCATCCCAGCACATTCCCACACTGAAAAAATGGCAGCAGGGTGCTTTGAAGTAAAGCTCATTGAACATGTTTTATTTCAAAGTGCCCCACTGCCATTTTTTTCAGTGCGGAGACTCATGGTGAAGCTGATGCATGTGATGCAGAAGTCTTTCCAGCACATCGTCTCTGCACACCTGTATAGGACCCCTGAGATTTTATAGGTGTTGAAATGTTATAACAAACAGAGGAAGAGGGCAGAGACTAACCTAAGGAAGACTGTGTTTTTTCCTGTCTGAAAAAATGGCAGAAATTCCTAAAGCGATATTCTTGTGGAGATTCAGACTGGCAGCTGTATCTATATGTTTGTATACACATAGGTGTTTGGGGCATGTAACCTAGCTCTTCTGCAGCTTCATTCAATGTATACAGGTAAATTGTTGCTTTCTCTAGTAATATTTCACACAAGTACCTATGTAGTGCACCAGTACAAGTAAAGTAAGCTTCTCCATTAGCCTATAATTTTACTGAGATCTTAGTTCAAATCCTATTTTTTTAGGTGAAAAGAAGATGGAGAATGTAGCAAATGAGTAGAGGGAAGAACAGAGAGAAGCAGAAAAGGAATGGGAATGAATTGGTGGGGGAGGGGAAGGCAGGCAGAGACTCAGGTGGTAGAATTGTGAAAAAAACAGTTAGATAAAGGGAAAAGTAATGTTGGAAAAGCTTGAAATTTTTAGGTAACCATAAAGGGAAGAAGAAAAAAACCAAGGATGAGGCAAAAGAAGGAAAAAAAGAATGCAAACAATTTTTGTTTGTTTGTTTTGGTTGAATTCTTTTTCTTTTTGCTTTGTATTTTATTGTATAGAAGGATGCAAAACAGCATGCTGACATAGTATTTCATATGATAGGAGATACCCAAAGACAGGCATGAGCAGGATAAGTAGAATTCAGGGACTCGGTTGCAGGTTGCAGTCTGTATTGGATCCTGCTTGGCATAAGTTTGCTTTTATTGAAACAGTTTTTGCTCACTCTAAAGAATTCTGTTTGAGTTCATGAAAACAAACCAGCCATTTACCTAGCTGGCAATTGTCTATAAGATGGAGCAGGGCAAACAGTAAAGCATGTTTTTCCATTTTGTCTAGGCTTGGTAGGCTGACCAGCTGACTAGTCAAATTATGTCGACTGATCTGAACGAGGGCTTTGTACCCACAATTTTGCAAGTGTAAGGATGTGCACACATGCACTCCCTTCACCTACCGTGCTCATACACATGCAGACCCCTTACCATACACATGGCTATATAACCCCTACCTTCCCTGCTTTAAGGGACATGCATCCTCTGCCTTTCTTCTGTGTTTCTGTAGCTTCTGGGTCCCTCTCTGCCTAGGGCCACATAAAGCTGAGGGAGCTACTTTGTGCTGCTGGAGGAGCAACTCTGGTGCTGGCGTTAATGTCTCCTGTTGGCCTTTCTCCTCAGCTGCAAGCAGCTCCAGTTAAAAGCACTGAAACTTTTAGTGGGGGTGCCCTTGAATTGGCACAGGTCACATGTGCCTAGGCCTACTGCTATGTGTATACTACACTTGCTTTGGGGAAGATGGGCCCCTCCTCTTCCTCCATGTAGTATGGTGGGATGTGGGGGGTGGACACACCTGAAAATATTTGGGTTGCTTTTTGGAACAGTTGCCAAACAGTTGATGGACAGAGCAATATTCACAATGTGGGTGTCATCAACTTCAGCACTCCAAAACTACCATTGTATTCATTCCAGCCAATGACTGTGCGACCTGAATATATTGCTGACCACTTAAATATCATTACTAAATAGTTTCATAGTTGATAGGGTCGGAAAGGACCTGAGCAGATCATCAAGTCCGACCCCCTGCCATAGCAGGAAAGAGTACTGGGGTCAAACGACTCTGGCGAGGTGTTCATCCAGGCTCCTCTTAAAGACCTCCAGGGTAGGAGCCAGCACCACTTCTCTTGGAAGTTGGTTCCAGATCCTAGCCGCCCTGGCAGTGAAGTAGTACCTCCTGATATCTAGCTTAAATCTACCCTCTGCCAGCTTGTGACCATTATTTTTTGTCACTCCTAGTAGTGCTTGGGGGAACAAGGACTCCCCCAATGCCTGCTGTTCCCCCCTGACTAGTTTGTAAACAGCCACTAGATCCCCCCTCAGCCTTCTCTTGTGGAGGCTGAACAGGTTCAGGTCCCATAGCCTCTCCTCGTAGGGCCTGCCCTGCTGCCCCCTGATCATGTGAGTGGCCCTCCTCTGGACCTTCTCCATGTTGTCCACATCCCTCCTGAAATACGGCACCCAGAACTGGACGCAGTACTCCAACTGTGTCCTGACCAGTGTCACATAGAGGGGGAGGATCACCTCCTTGGACCTGCTTGAGATGCATCTGTGGATGCATGATAAGGTACGGTTAGCCTTCCTGACCGTGTCCTCACATTGGCAGCCCATGTTCATCTTGGAATCAACAGGGACTCCAAGATCCTTCTCTGCCTCTGCACTGATGAGAAGGGAGTTCCCCAGCCTGTAGGTATGCTGCTGGTTCTTCCTCCCCAGGTGCAGTACCCTGCACTTGTCAGTGTTGAAACCCATCTTGTTCTCATCTGCCCACCCCTGTAACTTGTCTAGGTCTAATTGCAGCCTATTTCTCTCTTCTAGCGTGCCCACTTCTCCCCACATCTTAGTGTTGTCTGTGAATTTGAACAGGGTGCTTTTTACACCCTTGTCCAAGTCACTGATGAAGATGGTGAACAGTGCGGGCCTGAAGACCGAGCCCTGCGGAACCCCACTGCCCATGCCCCTCCAGGTCGAAAATGACCCGTCCACAGAAGCTTATCTGTGTTACAAGACAGAACCAAATATGCAAACGGCTTGGGGTTTGTTGATAAATGAACATCTGCACTTTGACTGTCATGGTTAGACTACCCATATTTTCCAGCTTCTCATCAGTGTTGTAGATCATCTACTTTCCCATAGTGTATATCAAAATTTGAAAAGCATCGTTGTGTTTTTCACAAACAAACAAATGCCAGCAGCCTTTCTTCAGTGTGGTTGACACTCAGTTGTATCAACACTACTTAAAACCTGTATTCACTGATCATCTTTGATCAAATATTTCAGATTGTCATAAAGTCAACAAAGTGCCCCAATTGGCTGCTATTGAAGAAGGGGTCACAGGACATTGCCCCCAAATAATTGCCAACAATACCTTTGACTATTCTGGATTGCACAGCACAATTTCTGTGACAACTGCATCTGATAGTTGTTTTGTTCCCCAAATGAATTTTCATGATTTAGTAGTAGAGTTAGTTAGTAGAGTTAGTTTAGATGGCTGCTTTACTCTTCTCCTAACAGAGAAAGTTTTAACACTCTTCTGTATGCTGGTACTGATAATGAATTTAGTGCTTTAGCAAATGAAGGACCAGCAGAGATAGATAATACTATGGTTGGCATTTGATGAGTCAAAATTTAACTGGTTGTTCAAGCCAGTCAAATATCTGTCAAAATGCTCAAAACATTAATTAAATGAGCACAATAGCAGCACTTGCAAAAAAGACTTTATAAAACTTCAACAGGTTTGATACTTACACCTAATTACAAAAAACCCAATATACTCTTCTGAGTTATTTTTAAATGTGTGAGTTATTCAGAAAATATGAAACAATGAAATAAAAAAATTTTCGTTAGCAATACTCTAGTTAGTAGAGTTTTGTGGCCAAAAGGTTGCACGATAAAGAGAAACAACTCTGGTACCTCTGCTCAGATATTGTAGCACATTCTACAAAGCAAGGAGGACAGACCTGCATCCCCATCTCAGGTGCGGAATGCAAGGTAGAGTGACTTGCACAACATCCTACGGAAAATCTGTGCAAAGTGTGTTAGCTCTAAACCATCTGACTTCCTGGTCCAGTGCTCTAACTACAGACTTGATTATGTGGTGGATGGGTTCATGCAAGCCCCTTGTTAGGAGCTGGTTTTGGGTTCTAAAGAAAACAAATCAGTCATTTTGATTGGTTTGATTTTAAAATGAATATTGTCTGTTTCCTTAAAAGAAGAAAGATGCCATAACTCTGAAACTCATACAATATGCACATGCATGTGAGCTCACTTGCACCTGCACTTGCTCTCCCTCTCCTTCCCCATCTCCAGACAGTAATTGTATAAATATGTTCCAGAAAATCTTCTCTCTGCCTGTCTGCTAAACCCTTGGGCCAACCCCCAGGCATTACAGGAGGATTGTGCTGGGCTCAGAACTGTTTGTTTTGATGATCAGGTAGAGAAGGAAGCAATGTCCTAAAGGCTTAGTACAGTAAGCTTATGCCAGATCTTCTGTATAAAATGCCCAAGGCCTCTATGGGTCTGAATGTACCTACTTTCATTTGTTTGGGCAGCTACTCCTTCATCTATGTTCTTAGAATGCACGTTTACTGAAGAGCATTGTGCAAAGAGGAGATACACAGAAGTCCAAACCAGAATTCTTTTGTACAATGTTGGGATTCCTGATATGGTTGGAACTCTTTATTCCCTCTCCAGCAGGGTTCGCCCAATTCAGGCCTAGAATTAGAAGAATTGGTACCACGTGGGGAGATTTACACCCTTAACCTTGCCCCAACACTTCCCACATTTGCTAATGGAGTTTGCAGACAATCTGTGCAGAAGTTCATGTACCTCAAGAACCAAGGGAGAACTATTCCCTGCCTGAGTAGCCCCCGCCCCACTTGCTGTATACCACCTGTGTTGCTTCTCTGAGGACCAATTGCAACCAACTTGAGGTGCCTCCCTAAAGTAATGGAGAGTGAAAGAAAAAAATTTTCACAAGAAATGTAAGTGTTTTCCCCAAGAGAAAATCGCTTGATTGTGATGCAAAATATTTGAGGAGACTTATTTAAAATGTTGACAGTGCTGGCTCTAATCAGTAGACCAAGCTGAGGCATTGGTATATTCAGAAAATTGAACTGTCTGATTAGCTGAATATTCATAGGTGTTTTAATTGGCTATTACTCTTAGCTTATAACAGACTATCACTATACTTGGCACTAATTGGAAGTCTTAACAGAGAGAGGAAGATTGAATGAGCTTACCCTTATCAGTGGGTCAGGAATGGGGCATGCTGACAGGAGAGTAGTGTTATACCAGCTTTGTGTGTAAATGGACAGCTCTGGCCTCCAAGACTTGTCAAGTCTCCAGCCCCTTTCACATGAAAAAAATTTTAGTTGTGGGGGAAAAAAGTCTTCAGATGCAGCACAAGCTGTGAAGGAAAATATCCTGTAGTTTTACTGTTGAATTCAATTTTTTTATGATATACTTTTATATATGTTTCAGTAATGATGCACTGCCTGTGTTGAGGGCAGGTATCCTGTGTGAAGGTGAATCTCATGGAGCAGCAGCATTGGTTCATCTCATCACAATCAAGATAATCATGTCCTTGCTGTTTGTTCTTTTTAGGGAAGCTTATGTTAAAGAGCCCAATTGTTTTGTCCCTATCAAAGCTGTTTTTAAAAGAGCGGTATGATTGTTCAGAGCTCCAGTATGAAACTGGAGATAGGCTTGTTGGAAGTCTCTGGATTAAGGTTAGAGGGAAGAGCAACAATGGTGATGTTGTGGTGGGTGTCTGCTATAGACCACGAGACCAGGAAAATGAGGTAGATGAGGCTTTCTTCAGAAAACTTGTAGAAGTTTCCAGATCACAGGTCCTGGTTCTCATGGGGGACTTCAGTCACCCTGACATCTGCTGGGAGGGCAATACAGCAGTGCACAGGCAATCCAGGAAGTTTTTGGAGAGCGTTGGAGACAACTTCCTGGTGCAATATTAAAGAGACCTACTAGGGGCCATGCTCTTTTTGACCTGCTGCTCACAAGCAGGGAAGAATTGGTGGGGAATGTAGAAGTGGATGGCAACATGGCTAAAGATAGCCAACATGGCTTTGTTGCAAGCAGGTCATGCCTGATCAACCACATTTCCTTCTATGATCAGGTAGCACACCACCTGGATAAGGGAGATGAGTTTGATGTCATATACTTGGATTTCAAAAAGGCCTTTAACTTGGTCTCCCATGACGTCCTCATGGTAAAATTGAAGGACTGCGGTGTCGGCAACTTAACGGTCTGGTGGCTAGGAAACTGGCTGTGAGGCAGGACCCAGGGAGTATTAATAGATGGACCTGAGTCGACATGGCACATGATGACCAGTGGCGTCCCTCAGGATTCAGTACTCGGAACAGTGCTTTTCAACATATTAATGATTTGGATCCAGGTGTTTAAAAGTGGACTAGCAAAGTTTGTGGATGACACCCAATTATGGGGGAGTATGGTCACAATGGAGGATAGTCTGTGGATACAGGCTTGCAAGGTGGGCGGATCAAAACCTGATAACATTTAACACTGAGAAATGTGAAGTGCTCCATCTGGGGAGAAATAATCTACAACACACTTACAGGCTTGGTGGCACTAAACTTGCTATTACCACAACTGAAAGAGACCTGGGGGTCGTGATAGACCACAGAATGAACATGAGCCACCAATGCGATGTTGTTGCCAGCATGCCAAAGTGGCAACAAGACATTGGCATGCATCTACTGATGCATATCAAGCAAGGCACAAGATGTCATCATCCTGCTCCACTTGGCTTTGGTGAAGCCACAACTGGAGTGCCGCATCCAGTTCTGGGCACCGCACTTCAAGAAGAACGTGGAAAAGCTTGGGAGAGTCCAAAGGAGGGCTGTGCATATGATTAGAGGTCTGGAGAGCAGGTCATATGAGGAGCGGCTGAAAGACATGGAACTGTTCAGCCTGGAGAAGAAAAATTTAGAGGGAACTTGGTGGCAGCCTATAAGGGGTGCACATCAGGGCCTAAGGGAGCATCTATTCACCAAGGCACCCCAGGGGAAGATGAGGAATATCGGTCATAAATTGTTACAAGATTGCTTTTCCTTTTTAGGACACAAGGAAAAACTTCTTCACAGTCAGGGTGTTCAGACTGTGGAATAAGCTCCCTCCAGAGGTGGTACAATCACCTACTTTGGAAATCTTCAAAAACATCTGTAGACACACCTTGCTGGGGTCATCTAACCCCAGCAATCTTTCTTGCCCAAATGCAAGCAGGCTGGACCTGATGATCTCATGAGGTCCCTTCCAGCCTCTAACATCTATGAATCAAAGTATGTTAGCAACAGGAGGAAGGTCAAGGAAAGTGTGGCTCCCTTTCTGAATAGTGACAGATCATGAGGAAAAGGCTGAAGTACTCAGTGCCTTTTTACCTCAGTCTTCACAGGTAAGGTCAGAACCCAGACTACTGTACCGTGCAACAAAGTTTCAGAAGAAGATGAGCAGCCCTCAGTAGTGAAAGAACAGGTTAGGAACTATTTAGAAAAGCTGAATATATACAAGTCCATGAAGCCAGATGCAGTGAATCCAGTGGTGTTGAGGGAGCTGGCTGATGTGATTGCAGAGCCACTGGCCATTATCTTTGAAAACTCATGACTATGGGGGAGGTCCTGGATGATTAGAAAAGGGCAAATATAGTGCCCATCCCAGCAAGGAAGGTTTAGGTTGGATATTAGGGAAAAACTTTCTCACTAGGAGGGTGGTGAAGCAATGGAACAAGTTACCTAGAGAGGTTGGAGGTTTTTAAGGCCTGGCTCGACAAAGTCCTGACTAGAATGATTTAGTTGGGGATGGTCCTGCTTTGAGCAAAGGGTTGGACTGATTATCTCTTGAGGTTCCAACCCTAATTTTCTATGATTCTATGATAACGTTGATGTGGTTTTTGTAGTGTGGGAAACCAATTTTGCAGTCCTATTTTCCTTCTAAAGAAATGTTATTCACTTAAATTTAGCCTAAAATTTAGATCCTATAATAACCACTTCCAGTAAAAGTGTGGTGATTTTCACCTTTCCCCTCTCTTTTTCTTTGTCTTCTAGTGCCAATCTCCAGATCTCCTTTTGGCCAGTTGTCATTTCTTTAGACTCTAGCCCATGACTACTTTAATAATAATTTTAGTTCCTGTTTGTGTAGGTGCTGCTTGACAAGCACTCCTTGACAAGATTTCACCTTCTATTCTGACTTCTTAGTGAGGGACTAGTGCTGCCCTTCTCTTCCCCCTCAGTTGCTTGCAGAAATCAGTCCTTTGATTGAGTTAGAACAGCAGTTTGGATGAATTTACTTGTAATTGTGTTTTGGCTGTTGGCTGCTATGGGTGGAATTATTATTAAACACATCTTCAACCCAGTCCCTAAATCAACACCTATCTTGCATGCAGGGTTTTTTTTTCCACTAGGTAAAGGCTCAGGCTTTTTGCAGTGCTGTTTATATTCACAAAACTTCTGTAAGCAGTTAAGAAGCTGCAAAGGTTAAAATGTATGTACCCTGGAGAGGAATGTTTAAGACATATTATCATATGCAAATGAGATAATATAGTGCACAGTTTGTTTGAAATCTTGTGTAATTGTGAATATTGCAACCTCTGGTGAGATACTGCGTAGCAAATTTAGCTAATCTGGAATTTCTGGTACTGTAATAACCTAAGGGTGTTCATATTACCTAGAAAGTGAAGGAGTAGCCATCACAATTTGTCCTGGTTTAGAAAACATCCCTCATTAATACAGTCTGCTCCACTGGACTGATTGGCTGTAATGATCTTGAAAGGTGTAAGGAAAATACAGTGATATAGATTTGTTAGCAAATCAGGAATTTTACTTTTTTATTGTCCAACTTGCTGTTAATTATATGCGTACAAAAGCACATGTTAGTTCCTTCAGTGCCTTCTTGCCTGTCTGGTTTGAATGCAAATTCAAATCAATCATGGTTAAAGAAATCCAGGTAGAAGTAAAGACATTGTATCTTAGGTTTTGTTTGATAATTTTGTACTCTGGCAGTCAACCAGAGGCAGGCAGCCAACCTGCTGACTCACTGACTTGGTAGGCTGCCAGGTCAAGTATGGGTCACAGCCTACTCAAATTATTACTATTATTATTCTATGTCATGGAAGAGGCCGGGGTTGGGGGTAGGAGGGATAGTTTGAGGCAATATATGCTCATCCCTATGAGCAGTCACCATAGGCTTCTTCTGTTGTGTCAGGTTATCAAGCACAAGTTTATTCGTACTGCCACTACCAAAATCTTACAGGATTTCTCCTTCACAGACCTGCACGATGTGGTATCAAACCCCACTAGGGTTCATCTGGATACAGTTACAGTAATGGTTCCTGGTGATTTCTAGACCTGTGTTTGGCCCCTCAGTCTATTTTGTGCAGCCTGGCAGATATCAGTTAGTTAGTCCTTTTTCTTCTAAAGGCACTTTTGCCAGTAGAATGTTGCAGAGCACCTAGTCCTAATCTATGGGTAGGGCTCCTAAGTGCTACAGTATTATCATTAATAAATAACTTCATGTAGTTTCTGATTAGTAAGAATTTTGAAATAGAACAGTGGGAGGCAACCTTTCTGGCAAGTGTCACAAATTAGCTCTATGCCCTCCCCAGTCCCCTTCCCTTGTCTGATCTGCTGCTCCTTCTGCCTCCTGGCATACCTGCGACTGGACTGCTTGTCCCCTCCCTGATCTGCTGCATGCCACTTGTGGCAGGCGTGCTGTAGACTGTCCATGGCCGAAGTACAGGATGCAATGCTATAAGCTGTGAGCTAATGATACCCTAGACAGAATGTTTTACAGCATTTGGCAAAGCAAGCTTATCCAGTCCTTTTCCCTGGGAATCTCAGCTGCAGTTGGCTCCTGCATTTTTACCTACTATGCCACATCCTTTCCTGAAAAATTGCATAGGCATAAAGGGAAAGTTAGGAGAAACTTTGGCACAATTTTGCTGTTTAATATTGATATGAGTGGCTGCAATCTGGGCTGTGGTCCTGTTGTTTTGGAAGTATAATATACACACATTCAAAAACAACCTCTAGCACCCATGGTATGGGTGCTGTATCCTTATCCCTCACCTAATAACAGTACAGCAGAGGGGGGCCTTCACATTCTTCTGGGAAAGATCAGGTGGCACACTGGAGGTGAATTTTCCTTAGGTATATTGTCTACAAGGGAACGAAAGGTCTATTCTAAATTTCTTTTAAGTGCCACAAGAGGAAAAATATAACTAAGTTTGATGAGAGATCTTTTTTTTTAATCTTGATAAGCAAAAAAAAAAGGGGGGAGGGGGTGGAGCAGAATTCAGTACCATCATTACGAGCTATTTGGTGTGTCACCTGAAGGTCTAATTTTAGGCTTAGCTGACTGAATATTCTTTATATTTAAATTATTTGGAATCTTAGCTTGCACAATGAGGGCCTGGTTCTTTTGTGCTTTTTAGTTTATCATTGTATACACCTAATGAAGCAGGGATAATGTTCCAGGGTCACATGGGGAAATTGGTTTTGACCTCTTGCATGAGGAAAACAGCCAGTATGAACTCACATGTAGAGGGCAAGAAAGAAAAGGACAAAAGCACATGTTTTAGAGTACATTTTATAGAAACACTAGCCCTTTTTTCTCTCCCTCACCCCAGCTTGAAGAAGGAATGACAGCTGTACAGAAAAAGCATCAAGTTATTGTGTCAGTTGATGTTTGCATTTTAGATTGTGGTAAGCCCAAAGAGCCTCTTGTACTATACAGAAATCTAGCTTTTGCCCAGAATAATTTATAGGTTGCTTGAAGACAACACATAACTGAGTGTGCAGGAAGCATGGAAAGGTATGGGAATGGGTATGGGAATGGGAACTACACTTGTCAGTCAGATGGGTGCGCAGGCTGATGGTGCCTAGTCTAGTGGCATGATCTTCCTTTGTGGCAATGCTGTGGCTTTTCTGTTTCTTAAGAATGTGACTTCCTCTACAGCCAACATCAGGGCTTTAGCTCTTTCTTAACCAAGTTTACTGTTCTGGTATCATATAATTTTCAGAGACCGATGTAAGATGGGATAGAAAATTGGGTGTTGGTACAATCTTTGCCTCTGAGCTAAGGCCTTTTGTAACAGTTCAGTTAAGGAGACCCCTGCTTCTCAAAACAAGCCCTGAGTTCCTGTCTTGTGAAGTTGCCCAGCTTAATCAAAGGCTTTAAAGTCTTCCACTTCCCTTCCAGCGCTTTGCTTTTGTCAAGCCCACGCCTTTATAAAATTGTACTGCTTCCTCCAGCCACTCTTTCTTCAGAAGTTTTGTGAGAATCCCTGGTGCCTCCTTGTACTGTGTTCTGGCTAGCAAAATAGCATGGACCTCATTGAGCCCCTGAGCCTGAAAAAGTAGGAGAGGACTAAAATTAGAGATACAAATGCCTGGCTGAAGCATAAGAGGGATGTGTAGTGTATTTCAAGAAGTAGGTAGAGCTGAAAGTGGTGAGGAAAAATTATGGACCACCAAGGGGAACTGAAGAACAGCAAGCTTATAAGAAGGATGGTGATGTGTAGGAGATAGACTGGTGCCCCATCTGGGGGACTGGTCAAGATAATGTGGCTCAGTAAAGTGCTTCCATGGGGACAGTGGATCAGGTGTTGATAGGATGCATTTTGCAATGCTTTGTTGTAAAGGGATCTGCTGAACTTTTCCATCTTCACCTCTCAGCTACCATGTAAGCTCCTGTGATAAGCCAAGCCCTGAATTTAATACTAAAATGTTAACACCTTTCTTGGCTTGGTCTTCAATTTTGCTCAGGCATTTGCAAGCCATATTTACAAGTCAAACAGAAAGATTTGCTGCATCTCTGGGAGAGAAACCAGCCTTACCTGCAGTGACTGTACACCAGGTGCAAGACACTGAGCCACCTCAACACTAGGGGTCAGCTAGTCCAAGCTGCAGTTTTCATCCCTAAGTGAAGAGAGTCGACAACACTCTTCTTTACCCATTTCAGAGGAGAACTGCACAGCACATAAACTTCCTGTCCTTTTGCATGAAAATTTAAGTTTAGACCAGTCTTTAAACAGACAAGAGCAGTGTGAAATATTTTGTATATCATTCTGGAGCAGACAGAGCTATATTTTCATAAGAAAAGTTAATAAGCAAAGCATGCCTGGGAGTGAAAGCTTCCTAGGATTATCTTTCATTTTCTTTGCAAATGGGACACAATCTTTAAGTTAGTTACATGGAGGGATGTGTTAACACTTTTCTGTGGGGTTTTGAGCTTTGTGACTATCTGGGAATAAAATTAATTGTTTTCTTGCAAGGTGCAGACATGCTGACCTCAAGCCAGGTGTGGAAGTCTTTGCCAGGTGTGAAATGCAATGCAAAGTAAATGGGAGAGCATGGGGTGAAAGTAGAAAGGTAAATTGAATAGCTGTTAAACTGAAAGTAAACTGAATGGTGAATTGAATGGCTGAAAAATCAGTGTTAAAAGTGTTCAGCCTTTGATGTCTGTTGGTTAGATCACCTCACAGTAAAAATATCTTCAGTTTATATATCATCTCTTAGCCATTTGAAGTACTTTCAAGTTTGAGTCAGTTAAGGAAGCTTTAATGATAATGACCCAATTATTTTAAAGACTTGGTAGTAAACATATCCTGTAGAGCTTTTAAGGGTTTAAATTTAATGAGTTCAGCTTTTAAACTCTGCAAAAGCAACTGTAAATAACAAGAGCATGCTATGAAGTTCCATTGACCAGGCACACTTTAATCATACTTTACTTTGATTACAACAAGATGCGTTAATTAAAATTTTGAAACCTGGGAATAATTATTCCTTTCTCTGCAATTTCTTCAAATGCCATTATCATGTTCAAATCCTGCAATAGGCCATTGTTAAAGGTATTTTTAACAAATAAAAATTATTTTCAGTCTTTTGGAGGCTTAAAAACATAATCTGGTATGGGTTTTTTTATTTTAAATTATTTTCCCTAGAACATGGGCACAATTGTGTTTTTGTAAATATTTATTAGTGTTTGGTTACTGGCATTGATAACTACTGGAGGACAAAAGCAGTTAAAGCATGCATTTGAAAAATACCATTTAAGGGATGTCAGATTGACTTTACTCATAGCTTTGGTTGAGTGACTGAGAATGATTTAAGATGATTTTGAAATGTAATATACACCCTCCGCATCTCTGTTGTGAATCTAGGCTAGACCACCGGCAACCAAAAGTGATGTCCATCTCATGGCTGTCTAGTCTTTATGGAACCAGTTTGTTCTCTGTAGACTTGATAGAGAAGCCAAATGTGAAAAATATGGGGCTTTGGTTAACCTGATGGTTTGTCTTGCTCTGAAGTGGGCTGTGTGGAGAAGCTTAAGCATAATCTACATAAATCTACATAAAGTTTTTGTAGTTCTATTGTTGTGTAATTTTTTAATTACCTAAATAACGATTCTAATATGGCTGCTTCACAGATACAGTTCTATAACAATATGTTTATAGAACAATTATATAGTTAGTTGTATATAACAGTATGGCTTTATGGTGCCTTTAAATTGGTAGATCTCATTTCATTTTAGGAATAGGTATGCTACTCTGAGTCACTTTCTGTGGGGAAAGAAGAACCAATCCAGGTCTGTACTACAAACTCCTGGCAATATGGCACACACTGGGGCAGAAGCTGCCCAGATGTAGCTTACCCCTTACCTGGAGTGGCGCAGCAGGAGGAGGAGGAGCTGTTGGAGGCAGGGGGAGCCAAGCAGTACCTGGGCAGCTACAGCAGCAGCAGTAGGAGTTGCACGACCAGGAAGCTGTGTGTGCTGACCGTGGCTGGGGCATTGCCCTTGGGGGTACGGGGCAGCTGCAGGTGGGAGCATGGTGTGGACCGTCCTAGGTGGGAGCGGGTGGGGCTCAGCCCCATGTGGAGTGCCATAGGGGTAGCCACAGGCTGGATGGGGGCTTGGGGGTGGACCACAGCTGCACCTGTACTACACAACCTGGGCGAGCAGTACTGCATGCATTCCCTGCCCCTCCTCTCCCTCTCTTCCATCCCCCTGCCCCATCCCCATCTGACTCCCAGGACCTAGCACACGGGCAGCTACCTGCACACATGTGCATACCCACTCTGCTACAAAACCACCCCACACGTACAATATACAAGAGTAAGACTTTCTTTTGAGCTGGTATGCAATCACCTCCATATACATTACTTAGAAAACATAAATCAAGACAAAATATATTTTGAAATAAAATTAAACCATGTTATTGTAGATGTTTTATTTTCAGTATACTATTTAATTTTATCTACTTTCTTAAGATGATATCTTCTGAAAGATTTTGTGTGTGCGGCCTTGACAGTTCACCAAAACTTAAGTGACTCGCCAGCCGAAATAATTGTCCACCCCTGAACTAGAGTAACCTTCCATCATTGAAGCTGTGTGCTGGTACCACTGTTCAGAATCGCTTCCTGCTGGGAAAAAGAACCAATCTTAAGAGGAAAGGCTACAAAGAAAGAAAGAACAGTTTAGAAGAAGCAGCATCCTTTGTTCTTTATCTCTTTTCTCTTTCTACTACTGGATGTTTGCCCACGCAGGCAGCAGCTTTCAGCTGGTAAAAGGTATGGTATTTCCAGTTATCGTAGGTCCAGCAGAGTCCAGTATTTCTGGAATAACACTGCTAGGCAATGATAAGCAGTTGTAAAGCTTATTTACATGTGGTTTCAGGAATTCTAGCTGAAGTGCATTCTTTCAATTTAAGTCCAATGTAGACACCTGGCTTGGTGCTGTAAAAAAATTTAACCTGCAAGCCTGGTTTACTTGTCAAGAGGGGAAAAATGATAGAAACAATTCCATAGACTAGGAAGAGGTAGGTAAAGATACTTGTCTTAGTCTGAAGTCAGACACAAGGTAGGACAGAGAGATATCTTAGAGACTAAGTAGGCCATCGCTTTTGAAGCTTATGCCTTTCTAAACAAGTTAATCTCTAAGGTGCCATCTTGCCCTGCTTTCTGCTTAGAATAGGAAAAAAGAAAAAAAAAATGTTCCTGTAAAGTTTTAGCCTAGTATCTCTGCTTTTTAAAAATCTCTCCTCATTGCCATGGCTCAGAATGGAAAGCTGCGACACAAAGTCCATAGAAACCATTGGGTGAGAGTTCAGTAAACTCTGTAAAACTTTTCCTAGCCACCTTTTTTCCTTGGTTGGCATTTAAATTTAATCTGTCTGATAATGGTATCTCCCTTTCCTGGCAGCAGTTTTTGTTTCATTGAGGTCTTCAGCCTCTTGGGCTACCAACCCAGCAAGTTTAGCAGTCCAGACTACACTTTAAAAAATACCGTACACTTTATAGAGACTGGTGCACTCCCAGACTTCTTCAGCTGTACATGTGTGAAATCAGTAGCAGTATAACCAGGTGAACCAAAAGTAATAGTGCAGTAGAATAGTGCAGTAGATTTTCCAGTTGTGTGAACTGTGGTTTTTCAGTATTAGTAAAAATATTCATTTTACATTAGGACTGGCCAACTCTGACAGTTCTCCCTTATAATAATGATTTTATAGATGATTTGAAGGAAGCTGCTTACCTGGGAAGAACTGTGTTTAAAGTTCAATATTTCCTTTGCATTGGGAATGACACCTAGAACATGGTGTCTGCTAGAGCACTAGTGTATATTACCTCCATTGTTTTTGCTGCTTTAGTGTTAATGACTGTGTCACTTTTATCTAAGGAAACACAAGACACTAAGCCCTGGCCTAGACAGGAATGTAAAAGAAGAATTGGTTTTCACTGACAGAAGTATTTTATTTTAGACTGCACTTGGCATTTTTAAATAGGTGCTCACATTCTGTCACTGATTTTTTGGGGTGTTAAACGTAATGTTTTACTTCTTTAAAAATAAAATTAAACTTGCATGAAATTAAAGGACCTTTTTAACCCAGCCACCCTTTTAGGAACCACTGAACTGTTTTCTTCCGTCTACATTCCTTGTGAGACTGTGTTTAATTGTATGGACGGGAGAAAGATCTAGAGATTCCTTTGTGCCATCGATGTGCTTCCAATAGAAGATGGAATAATCCTCTCTCCATTGTGGGTACCAACAAACATGCAGATCCCCAATCTAACTCATGGCACTTCACAGAAACACCATGAGTTAGGCTGACCCTCCTGACTCAGACATTTGCTGTTGGATCAGGAGGGTGGGTGATCAAGTTCTGCTGTGGAGCTAATCCAAGGGAAGATTATGTGTGTCTGATGCATCTGTCCCCTAGCCCTGCCTCCCTTTCTAGGCTCCCATGCTGTCTCTGGATGGGAAAGGGGGAAGGCAGAGGATGGATGTCCATTCTGGGGTTTCCCCACCCTGCTCTGGAGTGGGGGGAAATCCACGTGCCCCACTATCCAGTGCTGGCTGGACAACCGCCAGACAGAACTCACTCTGCTCCTTTCTCTCTGCCATTCTGAAGGCAGTGCCCAGAGCAGGGCTGGGCTTTGCCAGCCCAGCTGTGCTCCCAGTGTGCGCTGACAGACATTAATGAAGGTGCTCTGCTTTGGAGTGCCTTCAACTGAACCCTTATGCAGTGTTCTCTAGGAGATCATTTCAGTATCCCACCTAATGGAAAGCTACACACAGGCTGCTGACAGACGTGATGGTTTATTGCACAATCAGCCATTGAAAGCATCTGTCAGCATCCTGCGTGTAGCTCTCCATTAGGTGGGGTACTGAGATGATCCTCTAGAGAACACTGACTGTGCAAAGTTTGCAAACTAATCTTTTTGTCAGACTCACTAGTATTAGTTTCAGAGCAGCAGCAAGAATAACTAACTCCTATGCATTCATAGTGCAGTTCCTCTATTTCAGTTAAGACATGCAGAAAAAAAATATTACTGGTCTCCAGAACATTTAACTGCAAATGCAGAAAAATCAGACGTTGCTGACTGTACATGTGCGTTTGTAAAGGTAGTGAAAAGTATACCTAGACTCAGAACACTTCTAAATCTATTTTCAGCTTTCTCCTTTGTGTATGCTTTTAATCGCTTCTGGCTTCATCAAACTTTTTAAAAAAACCAAAGTTTACGGTCTGTATTTTGGGCTCAGTGCCTTTGATGGAGGTGTCACCAATTCAGATGTGAGACTTTTTTTCTCCCCTAGTTCTTCAAGCAACCTCAGAGTCAAAAGACTGTTTTTGTTTACAGTCAGCTGCAAAAGCTATTTAGCATCTGTCTCTGTTTGCATTAACTCCTGAGCTAGCAGTAAGTGAAAAGGAAATGTAAATATAGTCCAAGATGTTCAGAACTGATGGCTGCTTTTCTTCATAGCCCCGTAAGCATTATACAAACAGGCACTAATTAATTGCACTCCTGAAGAGAGGCTAAAGCTTTGCGAGAGTAAAGAAGTGAAATTAGAGCTTTCCCCCCTTTGTACTGCGCGTGGCTTTCATCACAAGCTTATAAAGGCTTGTGAAGGGAAAGGAGCCAAGTTAAAGGTTTCTGTTGGTTTAGTCATAGTACACTGTAGTTGGTGGCAGTATAACCTGTTCTTTACATGCCTGACGAAATAGAATAGATCAGTTTTCTATAGAGCCTGACTGAACTGAATGAAGAGCAACCCAGGGAGATTGTACAATTCTGGCGTGTACAATGCAGTCCAATTCTGCAATTCTGAATTAAATCAACCTGGGTGTGCTGTTCATGGGTTCAGCAAAGCCATAGTCAAGCTTACAGGAACAGGTTAGACTTTATTAATACACTAAATTAGAGGAAAAGGATAACTGGGAGATACTTGTTCTACAACAGGTGAGCATGCATGTTCCTAACCAATTTCTCACCACCAGTTCTGTAGGGCCAACGTGGCTACATCAGTACAAGCCTCTTAAGCACCAGTATTCTTATGCTGGGAGGCAGTGTAGTTGCAGGAAATGGCAAAGGACCCAGAGAAACTGAAAATACAACTTAAAAATCTAACATAGTGTTAGAAGCATCCAACTACAATGTTTCTTAACCTGGTAATAGCTGCTTTTCCGTGCTACATTTCCAGCAGGGAAGGCAAAGGTACAGGCTTTGCTCTGTGGGCTCCATGTTACCAGAAGAGTCCTTTTGTGTTGGGATACCTTCCTGGAACCTGTTAAACTTCACTGTGTTTTGGATTCCTCCAGCAGTACAGTGCAAAACTTCTAGTGAACATCAGACTCTGGCTGTACAGAGAAAGTAGTTCTAAGTGTTATAGCGAGTTTGTGTGACAAACAAGTAAATCCACATTTATACCATGTTAGTCACTGAAAAGGTATAACATTGGAATGACTTGGTCACTCCTGATTCAGGAGTAGTTTGAACCAGTGCTCTGGAGGTGAAAGATCTCATCCCGTTACCCATCCAGGAATCACCTAAACACTGTAATCCTGTTGATTTCACTTTTGATTGCAGTTATTTAAGATCTCCTTATAGATTTCACTCATTTTATCTTCTATAGGATCATCTGAGATCATTCAGGAAAATGCATAGAGCATAGACCAATAGGTGTGTCCACACCTAGCAGTAAGTAATCAGAACTCTTGGGGAAGTGATATCTTTTATTAAACCAACTAGATAGTTACAAAAAAAATCTTTATTTGCAAGCTTTCAGGCACACTTCCTCAGGCATAGGAGAGTGCAAAGATTATAAAATTTCTCCCAGGTTGAAATGAAAATCCATATTTCACAGGAGAGCTGAAAGGTGGTGTATGATCTCCTGATTGGAAAAGTTAATTTTATGCAAAATAAGCTCAGGTAAAAGTTGGAGCAGTCTATTTACCTCAGAGTTGTCTGATGGCAAGCAGGATGCTGAATTATGCTTCTTTCTTTTATGATATTTCATATTTCACAGGAGGATGGGTGATGGAAGGCTCTCCTGGGCAAGGAATTTCTCTTATGTTGTGACTACTCTGTGAACATACAAATTTGGCTTGAAACAAAAGGCTGGAGCAAGGGTGTCAGCTTTCAGGTCTCAAGGTGTTGAATTTTGGTTCCTTGTTATAAAATTATGAAGTTTTCATTTTAAAATAGCTAATTTTGATATCTTCCATGTTTCAGGAGTACAGGTTGTAGCCATGTTGGTCTGCAGGCAAAAGTAATCAGAACTCTTGGGGAGGTAATATCTTTTATTAGACCAGCTAGATAGTTGCAAAAACATTTCCTTATTTGCAAGCTTTTGGGCACATGTGCCCTTCCTCAGGCGTAGGAGAGTGCAAATATTGTACATTTGCATGCTCACAGAGCAGTCAGAACACAAAAACAATTTCTTGCCCAGGAGAGCCTTCCATCACCCATCCTCCTGTGAAATATGAAATACCATAACAAGAAAGAAGCATAATTCAGCATCCTGCTTGCCATCAGACAACTCTGAGGTAAATAGACTGCTCCAACTTTTACCTGAGCCTATTTTGCATAAAATGAGCTTTTCCAATCAGGAGATCTTACACCACCTTTCAGATCTCCTGTGAAATATGGATTTTCATTTTGACCTGGGAGAAATTTTGCAATCTTTGCACTCTCCTATGCCTGAGGAAGGGTGAGTGTGCCTGAAAGGTTGCAAATAAAGACTTTTTTGCAGCTATCTAGTTGGTCTAATAAAAGATGCATCCACCCCCAGTATGCTTATATCTCCCAGTGATGTTGCCATTTAGCAGGAGGGTTATTTTAGGCAGAAATTTCCTATTATAATAGGGATTTCTGCTACAACTGGTAACACATTACCTACCTGTAAAAAGCTAAAAGAAATCTTCTGTACTGTATGTACTGGATATAGCAGTGTGGTTATAGATCTCAAAATAATGTTGGGCTAGCATCTCAGCTGTTATAAATTAATATAAATCTGTTGGCATTAGCTTGCTGAAGCTGGTGGAGCCAATATGATGAAATAGATCATTTATATACACATCAGCTGAGGATCTGGCTCCTTGCCATACTAGATGTTAAGCATGTTTATTCAATTTCCAGCTTTGCCCCAAACTGCCTTATGACCTTGAGAAAGTTACAGACTGTTTCAGTTCCTCCACCTTTAAAGAGAGGCATAATAAACTCCTTTTCTCTTTGTCCCTGGTTAGACAGGAAGTTATTTGTGGTTGTGCATACCACAATTGGTCCCCAGCCATATAAGCAATGATTTATTGATATTACTGTTCTAAACATTGACCAGTTAAAGAACAATGATTTTTCTTTTTTAGTAGCTGGGTTCACTTCTTTTGTCTCCATCCATACAACCCACATGTAAAGGTATTGGTACTTAATTTCGCACTACACTGATAATGGTGGTTACTGAGTCTTCTATTAGTTGGCCATTATTCTTTAGTTTAAAAACCTGTAAAATCTGTTTCCTGCCCTGATATACTGACAACCTAGTTTTTTAAGTTACATTATTCTCTAAATTAATTCTTCCTCTTTACTAAGAGAAATTTAGGGTCTCAACCATAACCACTTTAAGTATCAGGTTTAGAGACTGACATTAGTGTTCTTAGCAGTAAAAGAGTTTAGGTGAAATAATGGTGTATAAGATTAGCACGTGCCAGTTCCTCTGGACGCTGTACTGGTTATACATTACATCAAATTGCTACGGGTATATTGCATATTATCCATAGGATACACTGCATTCTTTGAAATACAAGCATCAAATTAAATATCTGGTGTGTACTATAGTATATGTGCATAAGCAAGTATACTGATATTCAATAAGTTTGTAAATTAATATGGATATAAATATATAAAACTTTTGAGTACAGTATAAGGAATTTAGTTGCTTGAATTTGGAAAGACAAATTATGTAGATCAACCTAAAGAAGCATCAGATAAGCTGCTATACATTTAATTTTGAATAAATAAAATTAATTATATTCAATAAATAGCATAAGCATAAATTAAACATCAGATAATGTAATTATGTTAGATTATATATAGAAATTATAAATTTATTATGCATTAATATTAATATTGGAATTAATTTCATTTAAAAAATTGGCTATAAACTATGCCTGTTTTGCATGTTATTGCTTCATTATTAAGGTGATAAGTGAAACCCCATTGTAAGCCTTTTTTGTAACCCAATGCCCATTCTTCCACAAACTTCAAACCCCTCTAAAACTTTTACGGTATATATCGAATTCAGAATTGGGAGGGTAACTGTGGCGGCGGGACCAGCCCTTAGGGGCTGGAAGTGCCAGGGACAGACCCTGGCACTCCCAGAAGAGGGCCCAGAGACCCCAGCACCACAGAAAACTTACCCAGGAGGCAGACCAGGATGGAGAAGGAGCCGTACAAGCCAGTGCTGCACCGGCTTTTCAAGTGGCTATCAATCAAGCTGGGCAGCAGCTAGCTGATGACGTCAGCTGTGACCACCACCCGGAAGATTTAAAAATGCTAGCAGAAGCTGGGTAGGGAGGGGAAGGAAGGAGGTGAGATGCCAAGCTTACCAAGGAGTGACTCCGACAAACTGAACCCCCACATGACCCTGCCCTGTTGAGAACAGGATGGGGCAGCAGTTGGGAGCCAGGCGAGGCCTCCCAACCCCAAGCTCTACAGAAAGGGGCTCAGGGTTGGCCACCACCCCCAGAGCATAGGCCAGGCATATTCAACCCTGCACCTGCGGTGGGACCCTCAGACACAGGCCCAGCGCAGGGGTGGAGCCAGGATAAGGAGCAGGAACAAAGGGCAGACTATGGCCGCAAGCCTGCACTTCAAGCGGAGGCCGAGGAGTTAGGGACTCATCAGCTGGATACAGGAAGCCATGGTCAGGAGCTGGCACAGTGGCTCAACGACGCTTACAGTTGGCGAGTGGATGGGGTGTAGGGGAGGCGGAGCCCAGGACCAACTACAATGAGTCTGTGAGTACCTCCATCTCTGGGCCAGGGACAAGAACACTACTGAACCCCTCCTTTAGTTACAGCTCCATCAAGTCATGGCAGGAAAGTTGGGAAGATACCCACAGCACCAACTGAGGGCGCCAGAGTAGTGCACTGGCTGGGAAGCGTCATTAGAGGATCAGTGATCCTGACCCAGCAGAGGCAGTCATGCAGTCGACAGCCATGGCCCACACAGAGCTCCTAACCCAGGTTATCCAAGCAATAGGAGAAGTGCTGGAGATGTAGCAAAGACAAGGGGTGCATCAACTGGAATGGATGCAGCAGAACGCGTCCTTTTTTAAGATGCCCCAGGTGACTAGAGACGATGACCCAGATGACTATATAGAGGCATTTGAGTGAACGGCCGTGCAGGCCTGGCTGGATCACTTGCAGTGGGCCCACCAGTTACGTGCCCTAGTCGTCAATAAAGACCAGGCAGCATATTGGGCGTTGTTGAGAAAGGAGGCCCACAATTATGGAACTGTAAAGGTGGCCATGCTGTACAGGCTAGAAATATTGCTCAAGAGCTACAGAAAAGCCTTCCGGGCCCGAAAGGCAAAAGACGCCAAGAGGCCTCATAGCCTCCTGTCATACCTGAGGGACGCTCTGAACAAATGGCTCCCAGGGAACTGGTTCAATTGGGAGGGAGTGATAGATCAAGTCCTACTGGAGCACTTCCTATGGGACCTAGAAGACGAGACGCAGACATGGGTGAAATGACACCAGTCACGGAGTTGTGAGAAGGCGCTCTGCCAAGCAGAGGCATTCTTCATCTCGGACAATGAGCATGGCTGTGGTCAGGGATTACACTCCCTTGCAGTGAACCCTGTATGGGAGGAGAAGAAGATGGGGCCCCAGAAGGGGACAACAAGAGGCATGGTTTGCTACCACATGGCAAGCTCGGTCGTTCTCTAGGGAGTACGGACTTGGCCTGAGTGATTTGAGCCATGGGGTGGCGCCAGTCCTTTGTCCCAGGGACAAGCCCAGGGAAGCAAAGCAAGGTGAATCCACGGACTGCAGTATCGGGTTGGCGTTGCAGGAGGGGGGATGGGAACATCCAGTGATGATGGCGTGGATTGGTGACCAAGCAGTGCGGGTGACCTTAGACACTGGGTGCTCACAATCGCTGCTCCACACAGACCTGGCATCAAAGGCCAGCATGAAGAAGGCCAGACCCCTCATTATGACACGTATCATGGGTGGAGAAATGCACTTTGAGAGCTGCTTTCTGTCTTCTAGGGTGATGGAGTTTCAAGGCAAGTTGAGGGTCAGGTTGGCCCCAGCATTGGCCTGCGAGATGATCACAGGCCATGAATGGGACCCAATCTACATGGTGCTGGAGCTGGTGAAAGCGACAAAGGAAGAGAGGAAACACCTGCGGAGAGGTGAAGGCTGGGCAGGGGAAGTGAATCCCCATCAGGGAGGAGACGAGAAGACATGCATAAACCTGGATCAGGTGGATAGCACAGCTCAGTTTCGACAGGCCCAGCAGGAAGACCCAGAACTGCAATGATTGGTGGACGATGACCCAGGAGAAGGGACATGGATGAGAACAGCCCACTACGAGGTAAAGGGGGGTCTTCTATATCGGGTTCAGCGGGGGCAAGAAACTGGGGCTGAGAGACGCCAGTTGGTGGTACCAAGCCTGTTCTGCCAGCAAATCTGGTGGTTGGTACATGACACCCCATTGGGAGGTCGTCTGGGGTGCAGCAAGATGAGGGCACGGATTATCTGCAATTTGTTCTGGCCCCATTTGCAAGACGATGTAGAACGATGGGGTGCCGCATGTCCTGAGTGCCAAAGAACTCAAGAGCGGAGGCCACCGAAGATCCCCTTTATAGCCTATGACAGTAATTGAGACACCCTTCTCATGGGTCACATTAAATATTGTGGGAACCCTGCTGAGGTCTCACGCGGGACACCAATACATACTAGTCCTGGTGGACTATGCCACATGATTCCCAGAAGTGATACCACTCAGGCCGATCACAGCAACCTAGGTGGCAGGGGAGTTATTAAAATGGATCGCCCAAGTAGGGATACCTCATGAGATACTCACTGACCAAGGAACCAATTTTATGTTGGGGGTAATGAAGGCTCTGTGCAACACCTGAGGCATTACCCATTTGAAGACATCCATATACCACCCCAAGTCCAACAGGCTAGTGGAGAGGTTTAATGGAACAATCAAGAGAATGCTCTGGAGGTGTGCACAGGAGGACCCACACAAACGGGACACGGTGCTAACACCACTGTTGCTTGCACTACATGATGCCCCCCAGGAATTGACTCAATACTCACCCTTCCAGCTCATATATGGACACAACCGACAGGGGCTGTTAAATATGGTCAGGGAAGAATGGGAGAGACCAGTGGGACCCAGGCCCAAAGTCAAAGGCTATTGGGAGGAGCTTCAGGAACACCTGCATAGAGCACAAAAGATCACAAACCAGAATCTGAGAGTGTCATAAGGGTGGCAGAAAGCCCAGTAAGATCAGGGGACAAAGCCAAGAGTATTTCTACCTGGGGATATGGTGCTGGTTCTGCTTCCTACATCTATGAACAAACAGCTTGCAACGTGGCAAGGACCGTTCAAGGTGATCAGACAAGTGGGGCCTGTGGACTATGAGGCCTTTAAAACTGGACACTTGTGGGAGTGCCAAATCTACCACATCAGCCTACTCAAGAAGTGGAAGACACCACAAGGGTGGATAGCATAGCATTACGAAGAGGATGGGGAATTAGGGCCCCCTTCTCTGGAATTAAGGACCAGTGAGGTATCCAGGGTGCAAGTCCAGTTTGCGGAAGATCTGAGCAATGCTGGAAATTGGCCAAGGTGGTGAAAACCTTCCAGGATGTGTTCTAGGAGACCCCTGGACAGGCTAGAGGAGTGGAGCACGAGATTAGAACCCCACCAGGCACACTGGTCAGAAAAGGGTGGCGACTCATACCCCAACAGCTACAAGAAGAGGTCCAGCAAGAGATGGATAAGATGCAGAAGCAGGGCATCATCCGTCCATCACAGAGCCCCTGGCGCAGCCCCATAGTGTCTGTCGCCAAACCCGAGTTGCTTTGCTTGTGCATCAACTATCAAAAATTGAATGCGTTGGCAACCTTTGATGCTTTCCCCATGCCCCATATGTCCCACCTCCAGGAGAAAATAGGGGAGGCGAGATTTTTATCCACCATAGACCTAGCCAAGGGATACTGGCAAATCCCTATGAAGCCCTCAGATTGTGCTAAAACAGCCTTTGGAACACCTTAGGGCTCATTCAAATTCCAATGAATGCCATTTGAACTAAATGAGGCTGCAGCCATTTTCCAAAGGCTGATGGACTCCCTATTGGCCCCACATGTGGCTTATGCAGCCACCTACATTGACTACGTAGTCATCTTCACTACAGAGTGGACACAACACCCCCACGTGCTGAAAGCCATCCTAGGAGAGCTGAGAGCAGCCGGGATGACAGCTAATCCCAGAAAATGCAAAATGGCAGGTCACAAAATCAGATATTTGGGATTTTGTGTGGGTCAAGGGATGATCAGGCCCCTGAAGGACAAAGTTGAGGCGATACATTGCTTTCAACAGCCATGTAACTGGCGACAACTACGATCATTCCTAGGGCTCATCAACTATTATTGGAGGTTCATACCACACTTTGCAGATGCACCCCTAGCAGATGCCCCAAGAAGAATAGCAACAAAGGCCCCCAACGTACTCCAGAAATGTCTAAAAGTTTTGAGAGCTTAAAGGAGGCAATATGTAAAGATGTAGTGGTACACACCCCTGATTTTGCAGCACCTTTTATCTTGCAGACCGCCGCATCCAGCAGAACCTTGGGAGCAGTTCTGCTACAACAATAGCAGAACCAGTGTGCCAGGGAGGCACGTAAAAAGTGGAAACAGGGAGAGGGCACCAAAGAGGAGTATACCTCCTCTGCTCGTGCTTGTAGGGAGGCAGTTAGACGGGCCAAAGCTACCATGGAGCTGAGGATGGCATCCCAAGTAAAGGACAACAAGAAATTGTTTTTTAGCTATATAGGGAGTAAAAGGAAGACCCAGGGAGGAATAGGACCCCTACTAATTGGGCAGAAGCAATTGGTGACGGACAGGGGGGACAAGGCTGAACTCCTCAATGAGTTCTTTGCCTCAGTGTTCCTAAGAGAGGGGCACGACAAGTCTCTCACTGGGGTTGTAGAGAGGCAGCAGCAAGGTGCCAGACTACCATGCATAGACCCTGAGATGGTGCAGAGTCACTTGGAAGAACTGGATGCCTTTAAGTCGGCAGGCCCGGATGAGCTCCATCCGAGGGTACTGAAGGCACTGGCTGACATCGTTGCACAGCCACTGGCAGGAATATTTGAACGCTCGTGGCGCATGGGCCAAGTCCCGGAGGACTGGAAAAGGGCCAATGTGGTCCCCATTTTCAAGAAGGGGAGGAAGGAAGACCCGGGAACTACAGGCCAGTCAGTCTCACCTCCATCCTTGGCAAAGTCTTTGAAAAAATTATCAAGGCTCACATTTGCAAGAGCCTGGCAGGACAAATTATGCTGAGGGGGAACCAGCACAGGTTTGTAGCAGGCAGATCATGCCTGACTAATCTAGTCTCTTTTTATGACCAGGTTACGAAATGCCTGGACACAGGAGGAGGGGTGGATGTTGTATACTTAGACTTCAGGAAGGCCTTCGATACGGTATCCCATCCCATACTGGTGAACAAGTTAAGAGGCTGTGACTTGGATGACTACACAGTCCGGTGGGTGGCGAATTGGCTAGAGGGTCGCACCCAGAGAGTCATGGTGGATGGGTCAGTTTCAACCTGGAAGGGTGTGGGCAGTGGGGTCCCGCAGGGTTTGGTCCTTGGACCGATACTCTTCAATGTCTTCATCAGCGACTTGGACGAGGTAGTGAAGTGTACTCTGTCCAAGTTTGCGGATGACACAAAGCTATGGGGAGAAGTGGACACGCCAGAGGGCAGGGAACAGCTGCAAGCAGACCTGGACAGGTTGGACAAGTGGGCAGAAAACAACAGAATGCAGTTCAACAAGGAGAAATGCAAAGTGCTGCACCTAGGGAGGAAAAATGTCCAGCACACCTACAGCCTAGGAAATGACCTGCTGGGTGGCACGGAAGTGGAAAGGGATCTTGGAGTCCTAGTGGACTCCAAGATGAACATGAGTCGGCAGTGTGACGAAGCCATCAAAAAAGCCAATGGCACTTTATCGTGCATCAGCAGATGCATGACGAATAGGTCCAAGGAGGTGATACTTCCCCTCTATCGGGCACTGGTCAGACCACAGTTGGAGTACTGCATGCAATTCTGGGTGCCACACTTCAAGAAGGAGGCAGATAACCTGGAGAGGGTCCAGAGAAGGGCCACTCGTATGGTTAAGGGCCTGCAGACCAAGCCCTACGAGGAGAGACTAAAGAACCTGGACCTTTTCAGCCTCCACAAGAGAAGGTTGAGAGGCGACCTTGTGGCTGCCTATAAGTTCATCATGGGGGCACAGAAGGGAATTGGTGAGTATTTATTCACCAAGGCGCCCCCGGGGGTTACAAGAAATAATGGCCACAAGCTAGCAGCGAGCAGATTTAGATTGGACATTAGGAAGAACTTCTTCACAGTTCGAGTGGCCAAGGTCTGGAACGGGCTCCCAAGGGAGGTGGTGCTCTCCCCTACCCTGGGGGTCTTCAAGAGGAGGTTGGATATGCATCTAGATGGGGTCATCTAGACCCAGCACTCTTTCCTGCCTATGCAGGGGGTTGGACTCGATGATCTATTGCGGTCCCTTCCGACCCTAGCATCTATGAATCTGTGAAACAATGGGAGGAGATGAGCGTCCCGTAGCATTTGCTAGCCATAAGCTTAACACAGCTGAGGTCAGGTACGCTACCATAGAGAAAAGGTGCTTAGCAGTACTCTGGGTGATAAAGTATTTTGGATCCTATCTCCTGAGCTGGGAGTTTTTAGTAGTGGGGCATTGTCCCTGACTACAGCAGTTGACTACAATGGTTGAGCCCATATAGAAAACGCCCGGATAACCTGCTGAGCATTGGCCCTACAACTGATCAAACTTATGGGGGTGCACCGCCCCGACAACCTCATGGCTGACTTCCTTTCCAGGTATATTAGCGAAGATGATCCAGCACAGGAAATGCGGTGAGCACAGAGGCAACACCAGCTGACAGCATAAGATTGATGAAATGTCAAGACACCACAAGACAGCTTAAGGGGTGAGGTCTGTGGCGGCAGGGCCCACCCTCAGGGGCTGGAAGCACCAGGGACAGACCCTGATGCTCCTGGAGGAGGGCCCAGGGACCCCAGAACCACAGAAAACTTACCTAGGAGGCAGGCCAGGATGGAGAAGGAGCCGCACGAGCCAGCGCTATGCCGGCTCTTCAAGCGGCTGTCAATCAAGCTGCCACTGTAGGAGATTTAAAAACCCCGGCAGAAGTTGGGTGGGGAGGGGAAGGCAGGAGGCAAGACACCAAGCTCACTGAGGAGTGACTCAGCTGAACCAAACCCCCACACGACCCTGCTCCATCAAGAATGGGTGGGGGCAGCAGTTGGGAGCCAGGCGTGGTGTCCCAACCCCAAGATCTATGGAAACAAGCTTGGGGCTGACCACCACCCCCAAAGTCTAGGCCAGGCATATTCAACCCTATGCCTGCAGTGGGACCCTCAGACGCCAGCCCAGCACAGAGGTGAAGCCAGGATAAGGAGTAGGAGTGAAGGGAAGGCTGCGGCCACAAGCCTGCACTTTGAGCAGAGGCTGAGGAGTTAGGGATCCATCGGCTCGATACAGGAAGCTGTGGTCATATTGTGCCAGTGGCTGTGCACTGGCACAGTGGCTCAACGGTGCTGATGGTTGGCGAGTGGATGGGGTGTAGCGGAAGCGGAGTTCCAGGACAAACTATGAGTCCGTGAGTACCCCTGTCTCTGGGCCAGGGACAAGAACACCACTGAACCCTTCCTTTAGTTACAGTTCCATCAAGTCGTGGCAGGAGAGTTGGGGGCCTGGCCCAGGGAGAGGGGAGATACCCACAGCACCAACTGAGGGCACCACAGTAACTCTGGGGAGGAGTGAGAATTTTTCTAACACGTTTCCAATGAATGAGACAAGACTCTTGATACTTCACAAAAACAATCATTAGAATCCAAAGAGGAACCAAAAAAAAAAAAGAACAACCAAAAAAAAGACACAAAGAAGCTATTTTACAGGATTCTACTGAGTTCTCAATTCCAGCACAGGCATTTGGTGGACTGAAATTTGACATTCCCCTTTCCTGTGTTCTTACTGTAACCTGCAGGCAGGCAGAACACCCAGCACTTCTGAGGAGGTTCCTCCAGAAATCTTATAACAGTGGGGAAGCCATGAGTTCATTGGATTTTTTGTGGTTCGCAATACCCTCCACAGGCTTTGATGCTTCCAGTGAACCTACTTGTGTTCACTCTGGGGGCTGATATTGCAGGGGCTGCTCTCGGCTTTCCAGTGAACTTAAGACTCAGGGGTGACTGCCCCTTTTAAAAGGTTCACACAAGGTGGGGATGGGGCATGAGCTTCTGCAGCTTGTGACAAGTAGGCCTGTTACTTTTTGGCCTGTATCATCATTCTCTATCAGCATGGGCTGCTTGCATAAGTTAAAACAATAACAAAACCCCCCACACTTTATCAGCAGAAGCAGTGTGTTACTTCTACCTGGCTCCACAGGTGACATGTGTATAGATCAGGCACTTCAGTGGGGCTTTGTGGCACTTTTATCTAATAGCTGATCTTTTTATCTAATAGCTGATTGATAAAAGTACCAAAAAGTCCCACTAAAGTGCCCAATCTATACAGAGGTTGGGCAAGCCAGGTCCAACTAACACAATGCCTCTTCTGGGCAGGTGCAGGGCTCAGCCCAGGGGTGTGCAGAGGTTAAAGTAAAGTGCTGTTTTATTTACTTATTTTTTAACTTCTGCAAGCAGCCATGATGTCTAAAGCCTACCAGCCTAAACAGTGTATACCTGCTGGTTGGTATCACGCCACCTGACATCAGAAGAACGGTGGCCAGCAGGATAGAACAATCGAGACAAACTGAAGAAGTGAGGCACCTGCTGGATGACCGTCCCACAGCACACAAATGCCTGAAGTCACATAGGAGCTTCCTCTGCAGCACAAAACCTCTCGATGCCACACACAAGGAGACATGACTACAGGTGTGGAATGAGAGGCTGAAGAAAATACCTGATAGCAGAAAAATGGGCATTCCAGCAGCTGAGTCCTTACCACTAGGGGCTGTTGAACCATGGCAAAGGTGGCAATGTCTCAACCACCTGCGTACCCGAGTCAGATGCTCCAAGAGACTAATGAAGAAGCGGGGCTATACCATGGGTTCAACCACCTGTGACTACAGCGCAGAACCTCTGACTATGAAATACCTGCTGCCATGCCCACTGGTTAAAGGCATGTGTACAATGAAAGACCTTGCAAAGTACAACAAACGAGCACAAGCATGTATAACAAAATTCTCAAATGTGGTGTAGAGAAATGAGAAGATCATACTGTCCAAGTGCCTCACAGTCACTTTGTATGGTTATCCTCCCAACATTCCTCTGAATTAGAGAAGTCGTTTAATTTTACACATGAAGACCAGAGACTCTCAATGGATGAATCAGTTTTTTTCAAAAGCCTGTACAAGAAGTGAGAATTGAACTGAGCTGGGAGTCAAACATGAGACCCTTCCCTTTCACGGCAGACTGTCCTTTGTAGCAAGAAGTGAAGTTTGTAAACTGAAACAGCATAATAGAACTTCCTAAGGGTTATAGGGCCATGGTATGCAGAGCCAGGAACCCACTCTCCCACTGAGACTAAGGAAAACTGATTATGTCCCTCAGTGTTACTTGATGCATATCACAGGAACATGAGACATTTTCCTTCTCAAGTTCCCAGGTCTTTCTGTTCTCAACCTTCATATCGCCCTTCCTCTCTCCATACAGTCCATAAGAGGTAATCTCCTGGGTTTAAACTGTGAAGCAGGGAGTTACACATTTAGACAGCACCTCTCTGTGAGGGCCTTCCAAACAAAAATTTTCAAGGGTGGGACTCTTGCCTTATGGACCTCTGAATCAGTAGGACTCCGCCTATGATGGTGTGGATAGCAGGAAGGTTTGTGGTTCTAGCAGGGTCTGTCGGACTGGTTTCCTGTCCTGTGAATTGCCTTTGTTTTTGGTTGGGACAGGATTCTTCTCCTGCAGATTTGATATTCAAACAATAAATTCCTGCACAAAAATGGTAAGGTAAAATGGCATAGCTCAGATTGAGAATTTACATCTCCCTTTAACAATGATAAGTAGTAAAACAAAGTTAGAAATCCAAGGAACTTTGGATAAATGGGTACACTTTTGCAAGAAGTGACCAATTCACACTCTTGTAATCCCCAGAAGACTATATGTTAATTAAATTCTTATAGCTTGTCCAAACAGACAGTGTCAAGGCCCTTTATATTTTACAATATAAGGCCATTAAGTTAAATTCAGAAGGTCTTATTCTTTGCAGTTAAAATTACAGTTGCTAACCACTGGAGAAGCACAGGTATGGTTTGCTAAACCGTGGAATAATCTAATGGAATAATTTGCTTTTGAGGAAAAGTAGTTCCTATAAAATTTTTGTATCATCCTTCAGCAATCCCTCGCAATTGAGGATGATTGTCTTCCATGATTGTCTTTGATAACAAAAAGCAAAGCTCAACTTGACTTGAGCTGGGTCAGGATTTTACCCTAAAGGTTCTTCTGACTGTGTTCAATATAACTGGCAGTGTGCTAAAAAGAATCCAGGATGTTTGTACTAAAATATTTGTACTAAAAGTTATGGCCAAAGTCTCAGGCTTGGGTGACTAAGGGTGTTGTCACATGTTAACTTATGTAACTCTGCTGCCAGGTACCGGTTGGCAGCAACAAGAGCCAGGTTCAAATTTTGAAGTTTTCACTGTGGCTTGAGCCCCCACACAGAAATCTGGGATCATGGAATTTGACTGGAGGGAGTGTCATGCATAAACAAAACTCCCTCTTTGCAAGCACTATAAACACAAAAGAGAGGTTTATTATAGGAAACAAAGGTAAGGAAAACACCAAATGCAATTTGAAACATTATCAACTACAAGGTATATTCAATAGATTCTACCCCTTGGGGAAGATTCCCCCATGCCCAGGCAGTCTGGGACTTGGGGGTCGGAGGGCCTCACCTAAAGGGTTAGTTCCAGGGGTCTGTACTCCTACATCTACCAAGAACATCAGGCTGGACAGGGGGCCCACAGCAGAACCTTATGAATAGGGCCTGTTTTAAATAGTGGGCCCAGCTTGTGATGCAACAGCTCCTTTAATCTTGGACCCCCACTCCCGCATACCTCCCTGCTGCTGATTGATGGAGAGCACATGACTTATGAAGAGAAGCGGAGGGAACTGAGCTTATTTAGTTTGCAGAAAAGACGACCGGGTGTAAGGATTTAATAACAACCTTCAACTACCTGAAAGGTCGTTCTAAAGAGGATGGAGCTAGACTGTTGTCAGTGGTGGCAGATGACAAAACAAGGAGCAATGGTGTCAAGCAAAGGCCTCAAAGGAAGTTGAGGCTGCTATTATGAAAAACTTTTTCATGAGGAGGGTACTGAAGCTCTGGAACAAGTTACCCAGGACATTGTGAAATCTCCATCCTTGGAGGTTTTTAAGACCTAGTTAGACAAAGCCCTGGCTGGGATGTTGTAGTTGGGGATGGTCCTGGTTTGAGCAGGCGACTGGACTAGTTTACCTCCTGAGGTCCCTTCTAACCTTAATTTTCCTCTGAGCAGGTTAGAGATAATCCTGTTTCATCGAGAACTCTCTCTAACTGGTTCTGGGTTGCCCATGTTACAGTTATATACGACTGCTCCACAGGCCCAAAACCAGTTGGGAGAGGTACTTCAGCATTCTAGGAGGCACTGCTCCCACAGCTGCTCCATCTTCCACAGTGACAGTGGGGGTAGTCAGGGGAACACCTAAAAGTAACAATCCCTCCTCCCCATCCATTCTGGGCACTTTTTGGCCCCCAGGCCTCCTCCTGTCTGCCCTCCCGCCCCCCCCCCACACACCCTAGGGGGTCCTCCCTGCCCCTTAGGATTCCCACTCTGCTCACCCCTGTGTCCCTCTCCCCCCCCATCACCCCCCCCGCCCCAGCCTCACAACACGCCAGTAGCAACTGGCATTGTCCTGGAGGGGTAAGCAGGGAAGGGAAACCTGCCTGCAGCCACTACTATTACCACCAAGCTGAAGCTGCTCTCCAGACTTAGCCTGGCCCAGATAGTGGCAGCACTGGTGCACAGGTTCCCCTTTCCTACCTGCTCCCCCAGGTCAGTAATGGGAGCTGCAGGTAAATCAGGAGCTGCTGGGGTAGGAATTGGGAGTGGGGATCTTGGGTGCAGGGAGACAGGCAGGCCTGATCTTGGAGCACAGGGGAGCCAGGTGGCATAGCAGGCCTGATGAAGGCTGGTGTGGGGGAGGGGATCAGGTGATGGCTCCCCACATCAGGCCTGCCATTCGCCTGCCCCACCTTGAGCCTGCTGCACCCTCCCCCACTCTGCACTCCTGGATCAGGGCTGCCCCCCTCACATATACCCCATATCCTTGCTCACTGATCACCCAGGAGCTCCTGGCTTACCTGCAGCTCTCAGCACTGTCCTGGGGGAGCAAGCAGGGAAGGGGAAGCTATCTCCCACCATTGCCACCACTCAGCCTGGAGGGCAGCCACAGCCTGGTGGCAGCGGTTGGGTTCCCCTTCCTTGCTTGCTCCTCTGGGATGGCCCTGAGAGCTGCAGGTGAGCCAGGAACCCATGGGGTGGGGGTTGGGAGAGTCCTGAGGGTTCCCCGCAAAGGGTGGGGGGGCCGTGGGAGAGTCCTTGAGTGGCAGATAGAGAGCCCCAGAGGTGGGGTGAGGGGGTGGAAGGGCAGCAGTGGCCCAGATCCTGGCTTGCAGAAGGAGGGGTTCACGGGCTCAATCCAGGAGGCAGCAAGGACTGAGACTGCAGGCAGGCAGGGGCTGGCAGGCCTGATGGGACCCTGCCAGTTCTGGCTGCCCACAGTCTGGACCACCTACCCTGCCCCTGGGAGCAGGAGATCTGTGCAGACACCAAACCAGGTTGGGTCCTAGTTACTCTCCTGCTTGCCAGCCCTCTAAGGGCAGGTGAGATCAGTGCAAGTTACAGGGGATAGTAAACCTTAACATGCAACTGTTCAAATCACATGTTAATTTTAACACCCATAAAAACTAGCATGTGCTAAGTGTAATGTGTAATAAGAGCCTAAAGTTAAGTTCCCAAATCTGTGTTAAAACCCCTACACTAAAGCAGCCAGAAACACTGAGTACCCAGGTAACCAAATGAAACCCATGTAGGCACACAGCTCTGTAACGTTTGACACATATATGTTCTTACAGTTTGGGGGGTCTTTGCTCAATTTTTATTAATAACTTATGTTTTTAAAAAGCTAAGGTGATCATCCCTTGTAAAGACTTTTAACCTTCCTGTTAAAGCCTATGCAGAATTGCACTGTAAGGGCAGCTTTATGCAAAGGGCTGCAGCAACAAAATGGCAATGGAAAATATACATACTCATCTATCCACTCACACTATACTTACCCCAGTAAGATGCCCTGCTAAAGCCATTTAAACAAGAGCATTATTATTTAGTCTAGAAAAAGTCATTTTAATATTAAAGTAGCCATTCCACTGTTCTGAGACAGTACTGCACTGATGGTCCTAGCAGGAGTTTCAGAAAGAAAACCCATTGAAGTGAATGGGCTGTCCAGTTCCCTTTGTTTTGGGTTGTTAGATTTCACAAATTAGGTAGGAATTTGAATTTGCTTTGCATGTGGCTGAGAAGCTTCCAAAGATAAATGTGCATGATGCAGAAAATAGTAGCATTGGCACAATAGCAGGTTCTGCTATGGAGTGTCTGAACCAGTGCACTAGGGTGGGCATGGGGTCCTAGTGTTGGAGGTCCCCTTTTTCTTGGTAAAGAACAGATTCACCTTTGGTATTAATAATTTTCACAGCTTCTTCTTTTCAGGCTTGCCACCATTTGCTGGCCATGTTCCATCCTGTATAATTACGTTCTCCCTGAATGACGCACATACTTCTACTGATGTCATTAGGCCTCCATTGTTCTACTCCAGAGACAGCTGCATTTCATTGTCAGATGAAATAATTGCTGGAGGCCTGTACTCACTCCAGAGTTTGTAATTATGTAAAAGTGTATGGAGGTCTCTGAAAGGTGACATCTAAATTAATAAATCTAAGTATGGGATGGGGTAGGAGAAATATTTTCAACTAAGAAGTCTTTAAACAAACATTTTTAATTTTTGAAGTTTTCCTTTCTATTTTCTTTCCTTCCCAACATTTTTCCCCTCCCTTTTCTAGTGGGATAAGAAAAAGATGAAAGGGTATGAAGTTAAGAAAGAGTGTGAATGGAAGTGGAGGAACCAAAAGAAACCCTAACAAACAAACCAACAAACTGAATACCATATTAAAAATCTTATTTTGTTTAGAATCTTTTTATTGGAAAAATATTGGACATAAATTTGGAATAAAGTGGAAAAGCTGATGTAGTCAAATGTATTCCTGAAGTACAGAAATTACAGTTTTGTATCTTTCAAGCAGGCTTTGAAGAGAGTTACTTGGTAGAGATTTGGTATGTTTAAGGCTGTGTTAGATTATCATCCCTCTCAGCTCTGAGGCTAATATGACTTTCATTCACATGCCTATTTAAATGTATTAAATGGTTGTCAGAGAATCCTGTTAACAGGTTTTGTAATGAGAAGTCTGTACAGACTGATACAGATGGTGACAGCCCTTCACGTTACTGCATGTTGTTTAATATGCTATGGGCCACAGAAATCTTTCTATGCCTCCCTAGCTCCCTTAGGCTTTCAGATGTCATATTTCTGACACAGAGCAAACTGAGCTCCAGATCTCCCATTACTGTGTATTTGGAAGTATATAATGGATCATATTCTGCTCTCAGATGGGCTTTTGCTGGGTTGTGAGAGAGAATAGAATATAGCTCCATGAATTCTTTGTACTGTTTATGCCAGGGAGAAGAGGGGACTATTTAATCACATTGCACTGTAAACATTTTATCCTAGGTAGAAGATGACCTGTTTAATAATAATTGATTTGTAGTCACATGCAATATTGTTAGATAAGATTTTGAGCAAAAATTTTAATCTTCAGTTTTTGTCCTGTAATGGATTGATGAACATCTCCCCTGACCCCCCCCCCCCCCCCAAGCCCAAACTAAAGATGTATTGTTTTGCAATATGGTGGAACACCTCAGACTGAATAAAATCCCTTGTTGACTTGTCTGAAGCAAATAAATGGTCTGATGGCAGATCCTCTGTGTTGCACGTTTGCAGCAGATGCCATTCACTGTTCACTATAACAAGGAGTTGAAAGTAAGGTATTCCCAGAGCCGTTACAGAAAACCAATTTTTTATCAGCTCACTAGCTTTCAGCAATCCAGAGGGTCAAGCCACACTGCAATAAAGGTAGCTCAGGAAAAAAAGGGGGTCTACTGCATGAAAATATATCAGTGGTCTTGTAAACTGCCTGTCTTATAGGAAGTTGCAGAGGTGGCAGCTTAGGCAGTGGTGGAAGCTTGAAGACAGTGGTGAGCCCTAGAAAGCAAGTATGTTGTGAAGAGCCCTAGAAAAAGGAGCTTGAGCAAAAGAACTCCCAGCCTTATGTTTTGTGAGTCCCCGTACATGGCTGTCCCTGTCATGCTGGATCTGCATCTGCCCAGCATACAGGACTGAGTCCAGCTAAAGAGCAGACTACACTTTCAAGACGTAAGTAGAAAAACTATTGTCCATTTCTCCAACCTGTAGGCCATGGAAGCTGGTCGTATAGGAACAATTCCGTTGCTTCTGAAGGTGTCTTGTCTTGCTAACAGTTGTTGCTTAAGTGGAAGATGGAGTCTTTTAGCTATAAAATCCTTTTTTTTTTCTTTGCCTGATGCTGAAATGGAGCTGTTAGCCCATGAGCCTGACTTTGACTTCTTCAGGCTGCAGTTCCTGAAGAGTCCTTCAAACTCACTAGAACTCTTTCAGACTCTGTGTCAGGAAAGTGCCTGTAGCCAGGGCAAGGAAGTCCACAAGATTTAAGTATGTGCTTAACATTTAAGCACGTGCTTAAGTACCTTTCTAAAGCTGCGGAAGAATCCTTGCTGCATGTCAAGGGAGTCTTCTGACAATGCTGAGTGCACCTTTGGCAGATGTGACAATCGGGGTGGGTGTAAAAGGGGGCATTAATGAATGCAGGCCCTGCCTGACAGAGGTGAGTTAACCATGTTCTTGGAACAACTAGCACTTATGCTACTCCTGTCCTAAAACTCATGCACGGCGCTGTTTGGGGATACCTGCCAATGCAAGAATGGCTCAGGTCCCTAGTTTAGGCAACCAAATTAAGATCTTTTGAAGCTTCCTACAGGATTCATTGTGTCTTACGTAGGGATTTCTTTGGCTTTTCCATCACTGTAGATTCTGAGCCTGTTAACTCTATGTGGGAAGGAATCAGAGGCATTTCTGTCAGAAGAATAAGGAATCCCCACTTTCCTGTTAGCTCTTTCACATTCATTTTGCTTTATTTTAACATAATGAAAATCTTTCTGCTTTTCTTCATGAATGTATAAGTTGACACTAATCACTGTTCTGCTGCTAGCTGTCTCTCCGCTTGAATTGCTTTTGGCTGCTTCGACCCTTGAGATGGACCTGCCTTGTCTGTCAGTTTCCAGATCCTGGGTCCTATAGTTCTGCATCCCAGGGTCAGAAAGAATTGCTGAGTTTGGGAACAGGAAAAATAGTTCTGATTAGGGTTTGAATTACAGGGGGACTTTCCCCCCACATAAGAAATGAAAGCCTGCCTATAAAATTTGAAAATCATAGCCTGGGGGGGAGGGCGGGGTCTTCAGATTCATTAGGGCATCATGACGGGCAGCCCAATTTTTTTGCAGACCACTCCCCACCCAAGAGTCAAAGTATAATTCAAACCCTGGTTCTGATTATGATCCATCTCTCTTGAACAGAGGCGCAAAAGAATGGAGTGGTTTGTCATGCCTGATCAAACCTTGTTGGAAGGGATTTTAGTTTCAGAAAATAAAAACCAGGCGTAATTCAGATCCATACCCCTCTTGATGAAACTCCCCTGAAAACTTGGGATTTTTCTAATAAATTCCTGGGGGTTTGACCCACTTCTAACAGAATGCACTGCACAGACCCCTTTTTGCTTTTTTGTCTTTAATTTGCCCTCCCTTTTGCATGATAGCTTTTTATATACATTATTTGTATTGTATTTATTTTTTTTACTTGAATTATCATAGCCATCTCCTCCTTTGAACTATACTAGGATAAGGCCATTTTAAAGGATGCTTTATAATCTGCTTGGTCAATGATTTGTGTACAGTGCAAAGCTCTGCACACACGAATGAGAAAACATCCTAATAAGCTTATTTATAATAAACTCCAAATACAGATTGCCTAAGCAAAGGCTCATGATTATTGTATGCAGTTTTTCAGTGCTGTTGTTTCTGGGGGGTGGGGGAGAATAAATCCTCTTAAGTTCTGCACCTTTATTTGGACAGAATTTGTGTCAAGTGTGTTTGTGCATATGTGCATGAATATAGCAGATTTCAGCAATGCAGCTATGAATATTTTAGTGTGGAGGATGCATGTGCAGTTTTAACAAATCCATGGGGGAATCTTCATGCTTTGAATAGTTTTAAAAAATCTATCCAAAAACTTTCAACTATGTAATGATGTTACCTGAGGTAGCTGGCAAGTTAGGAGAGAAAATGCAGACTGCCAACAAAGGAGTTGGTTTATTCATATGTCTGAGCTACCAGATCAATGCTGACAACTGTAATCATTGGCCTAAAGAGGGGGAGGGTAAAGGAGACTGAATGTTGTAATAGGCCACATCAGACCTGTGTTACTGGTAAAAATCTCTTGTACTATACAGATTATCTAGTTCTCTTGTATCAGAACGCTTTACAAACTTCAGTTGATTTATGCCCTTACAAAACTCCTGTCAGATACACATGTCTCCATTTCTTATGGAGGGCAAAAATCTATGGTGTGATCCATGCTGCAAATGGCTAGGTAATTTAAGAGGAAAGACAGGAAGTCCGACATTTTCCCATTGCTATCCTCATAGTACAACACACTGCTTTTCTCTTCCTGTAGATGGATCATGCATCTTTGGCTAGTGAGCTCCTTCATGGGACACTGGGTGTGGAAATTGGCATGTAGGTCCTTGTAGGCCCCTACCATGGAATTCAGAGAGGTGCCCCTTCCCATGAGCTTTCACAACTTCCCTAGGTTCAGCAGCTTGCAACAAGCGTTCAGCATCCCTGCTGTTCTGGCTTCTTGCCTGCTGGCTAGACTCTTTCCCTGTTACAGAAGCAAACTGCCTGCTTATTGTTCCCAGTGGCTGCTTCTTTCTACCTCTCATTACACAATAGGAAGAGAAGCCAGGGAGCTGTTAAGAGACAGAGCACCTGGACGATGAGACTTGGGAGATAGGGCACAACAGGGACAACTCTTTAACTCATGAGATTATGGGGCTGGCTGCTGTGGTCATGACTTGTAATAATTAGAGTAGCTGAGATGGGATTAAAAAAGAGAAGTTAAAAGCCCACAGGGGAGCAGCTGTGTGTGAGGAGACCCTGTAGACTGGGAGAGCTGAAAAGAATGGAGAAGAGAGTCTAGGGACAGTAGCTGAATCAAAATGGGATCCAGAGGTGTGCCCCCAAGCAGATGGGAGGAGAGACTGAAGAAAAGAAGAGAGCAATTCTAGAGGAAAGGAGCAGAGAGAGTGCATGAAAGAACAGGGTGCCTGAAGCATTGAAATCAGAGCAGGTAAATATTTGTATTCCCCTAGTGTTATGAAACCTAGCCTTGCAGTGTACATAGGGCCAAACCATGGTCCTGAACTGCTGTACCTTTTGAATGTATGTTCTTATAGGGACACAGGTCAAACCTTACTCAGACCCTCTACCCAACCTGTATTTTAGAAGTGTTGGGGATCTACTACTGTCTCATAAGTGTGTCTGCACTGTAGGTTTCACAGTGTAGGGGAGTGATGATGACAAATTGAAGTTGACTGCAAAGAAGACGGGTGAAAAAGTTGGAGAGCGAGGCAAGAAGAAAGAAGGATTAAAATAGAACAATACTATGAGAGATCTGGTTGTCATTCTGTTCTACAGGAACATGGGCGCTAAAAAGTTACAGAAGCCACACTGTTGGCATGCTTTTATAGATATATATCAAGAGTGATAAGAGATGATGCTGCTAAACCTCTGCTAAGTAATGTGAATGGTGGGGTCCCCCAGAGATTCATACTAAGACCTGCTTTGTTCAGCATATTCAGAATTGACCTGAAAAGGGAAGTGCAGAGTGAGGTGGCAAAGTTTACTGCTAATACAAAATTAGTCTGAATAATCAAATCCAAAACTGATGGTGAAGAGTTAACAGGAGGATCTCCCCAAACTGAGTGAGTGAGTGGACAGTAAAACAGCGGATTAAATTAAACACCTGTAAATGCAGAAAATTTCACATGGGATAAATTAGCCAATTCCAAACCTGTCACAATGTATGTATGATTATAATTCATGGAAGAGACCTTAGAGTCCTTCTGGAGAATTATTTAAAAGCATGAGCTCAGCGAGTAGCGGTCGTCAAAAAACTCAGGGATTTTAAGGAATAGTTAAGGAAGCAACTGAAAACAAAATGCAACTGGATGCACACCTTGCTGGGATTATTTGACCCCAGCAGTCTTTCCTGCCCAGAGCAGGGGGCTGGACCTGATGATCTCATGAAGTCCCTTCCAGCCCTAAACTTCTGTGAATCTGTGTGAAAGCATCATTATCTCGTTTATTATTCATGGTATGCCTACATCTTCAGTACTGTGTGTGGTTGTAGACCCGCCCCTCCCCCCCCCCTTCAAAGAGGCTAGAGTAGAACTAGAAGTACAGAGAGTGGAAGCAAAGGTGATCAGGGGGATGGAACAGCTTCCATATGAGGAGGGTCCTGAAAAGGCTGAGACTCTTCAGTTTGGAAGAGATGACTCAGATGGGGATACCATCAAGGATATGAAGGATGATGCTGGAAAAATGAATAGGGGAACTCTTCACTATATTTCATAATGCAAGAACAAGAGGGTAACTGTTAAAGCATCAGATGGCAGATTTAGAACAAAGGAGAGGAACTACCTTTTAACATAAGCATAGTATAATGTAAAGTTCATTGTCATAGGATATATAGTATACTTGTGTCTCAAAGGAGATTGGACAAATTGTCGCTTGTAGGTGTTGTAGGGCTTCAGCCTCTTCTTGATAGGTGCCTTGCCCCCAAGCGACATCAGGGCGAGACTTGGGCTTGGGTGCCACCTAGATGGTATGGGTGCTGCTCCTACTCGCCTTCCACGTCTTTGATGTTCCTTGTTGGGGAAGCAGTTCCCTTCAGGTGGCCCCCACAAGTGAAGAGGTCTCAACCCCAGTCTTTTCTTCGTGGGGCTTCAAACCTCCCCTTTACCCCACTCTTACCACGTTCACGGCCTGGGATGGGTCGGGCCTTCTTGGCCAGTACAGTCTTCCCCCACAGTTGGTTCCTCAGCTTCGGGCCAACTTGAGTACATAAACCTGCCCTGCCTTAGGGCTCACTAAGACTTCACATGAATCTAACTGAAAGCATCCGGCATCTGCAGATGGACCCCTGGGATCCTGTCTCCCAGTGCCCGCTTGTTACTCGAAATAAAGGAGAAAGAATAAAAGGGGGTGGGACTTGCTCATCCCTTCCCTCCTAATGATCATGGGGGTGGGAAGCTGCTCTGTGCCCCTCCCCAATCCTTCTTCCCAGCATGACTGCCTCTGGATCCCTGCTGACCTGGGGTTGCTCTATTGCTCCTCCTGAGCTGGAGGGGTGTGCAGTTCCCACGCCGTGTTGCTCTTTCCTCCCCGCCAAGCTGCTTGTGCGGGTTATCAGCTCCCTGCTGCCGTCCCCAGCTGCCGTACCTGTATTCCCTGGTGGGGCCGTGGCGTTGCTCCTGGGCATCTCTTGCCTCCCCAGGCTTGGGTTTCTACCCTGCTGTGCTGGAGCCCTCCGGTCGCCACTCTGCTCCTCTTGCCTTCTCTCCAGCTTGGCAATCCTCCGTTTGGCTGCTGGTGTCTCCTGGCCGGCATCTTGCTCTTCCCACGCCAGCCACTCAGTTGGTCTCCCAGCTCCTATTTGAGCAGCCCGCATTTCGCTGAGGCTCCGCCCCCGTCCCTTGCTGATCCGCAGCTTCAGGGAGCTCCGGAATCATGGAGCCCGTGTCTGCGTTTCCTCCCAGCTGCTGCTCGTTTAGGCCTGTGTGATGAGTATCGGAGCATGTGGGGTGGGGCTGGGGACCCACTAGAGGGCTTTTATTGCCCCTTTCACACACATTTATGGCCCACTCAGGTCTGTTAAGTCAAAGGTATAACTTCATGGCATAGGACATGCCTACATCTATGACAAGTGGTGGCTGGGAGGACATGATAGGAGCTGGATCACTCACATATGCTCTTACTCTTCTAGTCCTCTAAACTAAGGCATCTACTACATGTCACTGTTAGAGACAGAATACTGGGTTTAGATTAGGACATTTGATCTGACCAGTTATGGCAGTTCTTGCTTTCATAATACAGACCAGGTAGACAACATAGAATAAGGCAGCATCAAGAGAACCTGCTTGAACATGGGAGATCAATTCCCTTGTTTATGGAAGAAGGAAAGGCCGTTTTTGGTTTGTTAGATTTCCCACACCTTGTAATTGGCTGTTACCCTCTGTGCACTGTGAGGCACTCTTCAGAAAGCAGGCATGCATGTTTTCTGAACAGAATACCCATGCTAGAACTCAAAGCACTGACACCCTCATGGTCTGTTGACTGTAGCTGCTAGCTGCCTAGGCATTGGCAATGCTCGTGCAGTGTGTGCAAAGTTGTCTGTGAACTTAAATTTCTGTGCACATGCAAGTGCTGTTGGGCTGGGGACTCTTTGAGAATGAGGCCTCAAACATTTCAGGGCACATCCACTAGAAATTCTGATGGTGTTTACAGGTCCACTAATTTAGCACTTAGCGTGCACTTGCTGCTATTTTATTAGATGCGGACCTATCAGATTACCAAATTTCATAATTAACCACGGCCTTTGTACATGCAACAAAATTGGCCTTTAAAGGGGCTTAAATGCCCTTTTGCACTGTTTAATGGCATTGCTGTTTGCACGCTTGGTGGCGTTTTGCACTTTAAATGACTTTGTTACATAGCAAGATAAAACACCTCCAAGGTGTTTTAGTTTGCTACCTAACAAAGTGCAATAGTGCACAGGGCCCTGGAAGTTGACATGCCTGGGGCTTGGTGGGCTTCCAGTGCCCCATGCACCATCCCTGCCGCCTTCTCCCACTGCCAGCACACCCAGCCTCCCTCCTGCTTCCTTGCCTCTCTGCCCCAGGTGTAAGCTAGCTATTCCCAGGTGGTCCAGTCCCAGGTGGCAGGGATGGTGCAGAGGAGCTGGAGCTTATCTGCTTCTCTGGGGGGGGGGGGACAGGGCAAGCTGAGCTGAGGGGTTGCTGTTGCTGCTAGGTCACATGACCCCCTGAGCTGTGGGGGACCCTGGTACTTCCTTCCAGAGCAGTGGGGCCCCCCGCCCTGACCACTGGCGCCCAGCCTGGGTGGTCCCGGGAGGGTGCTGCAGCTGTGGAGGGTAGCACCAAGCCCTGTGCAGCTCAGGGACTGTGAGATCCAGCAGCAGCCCATTCAGGCAGGCTCCACTGAAGAAAAAAAGTAGCAAAGAGCCTGATCTTTTTTTTTTTTCCTCCCCAGAGCCTGCCTGCCTGCCTGCTTGAGCTGCGTTGGGTCCAGTGCTTCCCTTTGTGGGTGCGGGGGAGAGGGGCAGTGCTTCCCTCCATGGCTACAGTGCCCCCGGGACCTCCTGGGCCATGTGCCAGCAGGCAGGTGCCATCTGGGGGGTGCTGGTGCTGCCGCTGCCACGGAAGGAAGCACCAGCCCCCTCGCAGCTCAGGGACCTCTCGGCTTGCTGGCAACTTCCCTCCCCTCTCCCCCCTGCTGCTGGAAAGGTGGGTAAGGATCAGGCCCCCACCCTTGAGTACATACCACGGGGGTTTATTTTGGTTTAATTCTCTCTAAATTGAAGCAGTGGAAATGGTGGGTTTTTAAAAACCCACCATTTCAATTTAGGCAAAACTAAACTGAATTAAACCCCCGTGCCATGTACAAGCACCCCTATAGATGCTTTGTTTATTGTAAAAATAGTTTGTCTTAAATAATTTTACATCATTCATGAGCAGTTTTGTGTATATTGGCAATTCACAGTGATGTGGAGAAAAGGCCCCTGTTTCCCTCCATTTTTATTTTGTGCTTTCTTATTTTTGTTGCTTTCCCACAATTCACTGCCATCTTTTTTTCTCTAGGCCTTTGTACTTGTCTGTTTTACTTATGTTGTTCAGTTTCCTGGGAAGGGATTTGATTGTCCTCTTAAGGAGTCTTCATTTGAATATTGTACACAGAGCATAGAAACAACTTAGAGAACAGTGGGGGATAAAACGAGAAGAATCTTCAACTCACCTGTTTTGAGCATTTCCTTCAGCAGCTTTAGCCTACCTGTTTCTGATTTAGAACTGAGGTGCCAATCAGACCCAGCTGACCTATCCAGCCCTTTCCTTTAGTTGTGGTGCTTTATATTTTGATGATCTTGGGCTAGCATTTGGCTTTTAGCAAATGTCCTTGTGTTTGAATGTTTCTAAAATCAAAGTCACATGGAAGAAGCTGCAATTGAGGAGCTATTAGGAGGAAGTAAGTGATTGAGTATGTAGCCTCTAAAAGTCCTGCTTTGACAGGAACGTAGCCTGGCATGGAATATTACTGGAGAGATAAAAGGTGGGTTTCTGATGCTGCCTTCCACTGGATATGACATTTTATACTATTTTAAGGGTTCTCTTCTTCCTGACAGTCAGTGCCTGCATTCAATCACTACCTGTCAACACAGTTTTATTTAGTGTGAATAAATATGGCATAATTAGCTAAAAATATGAGTCTTATAATTACAGGTGTAGTTGTTTTATTTGCTAAGACTCTGTGCCAAAGGAAAATGACACAACATGCCAAGAGGATTTAAAATTTGAAATCTAAATTTATCAATGTGATTATTTAGCGGTGATGAGGGTATTTTGACTTTGCCCCAATTTCCTTTGACAGTTCTGGTGCTTGTAGTGTTAGGCGGAGATGAAGATACATTTAGCTGTAGTTGCTTTCAAAGGCATTCTGAAAGAGCAATTGCTGCTATTTTGGCTACATGATTCCCTCAGAGAATTTTATCTTTACAGCTGGATTACTCTGTCCTGCTGTTGGTACATTTTTACCTAGAGCACTGTTCTTATTACAATGGAATTCAGATGATGTGATGACACAAATACTTGAAGAAGGCTCCTTGGGTGTAAAATCTCTGCCAGAAACTATACAAATCTAACCTAAAAGCATCCATTCCTAAATGCTTTAGCTTTTTTCCAAATGCTAAAGTGACCTTATTTACATCATTCTAATCAGAGCCTGCCAGAACTTCTGCTTCTTTAGTTAGAATTCACATGTAAAAATAATTGATACAGGTTAGGAATATTAAATCCTGAAAGACAACAAAGAAAAAAATATTTTCTATGTATTTGGGGCAAAGAAAAGTAAATACTGAACTATTTTTAGATATTGGTTAGTACTTGTTGCCGTGAGCTTAAGGAGAACGATGTCATTTTTTGCTAAGAGGCTTATTTGATTTACCACTTTCTTAAAGAATAGCGTACTCTGCCTCTTAAAAAAATCAGCAGTATGCTTGTTTTGTTTTTTTTGTTTTGTTTTGTTTTGTTTTTAAATGAAGTGAGTGGCAGTCTCAACTTGCTCATTCATGGAGCTTGCATTATCCTGACCAAATGTGAGTTCTAAGGAAAAGTTTGAAATGCTTTGTTGGATTTCTGTGCATCTTGAAGTACAAAATGTTATTGTTAAGGGCTCCATGCTCATCATCTTACAAAGTTGCAGTGATAACTCCGTAGCTATGATTTCAAAGTAAATTGTTGTCCTGGATCCAGTTTGATAATTCTGTTGTTAGGTCCCTGGCCAGAAAAAGAATTTTAGGAGGAAAACCTTGAATTTTAATTATAGATAGCATTTTTAAGGCATGGGACATTGGGAGCGTGGACACACATATACTTGGGCCCCTTTTGCAAGAGGAATGTTTTATAAGGGGAATATTTCCAAAGGGCAGCAATTAGTATATTCAAATGGTGTGTGAAGGAGCTGAGTTGTAGTGTAATTTTGCTGCATTAGAATCAAACTTGCTGCATTTGAATTACTCTCAGAGCTTTGTTACATGGAAATTTTAGGCAGCCCCTGGAGTTCTCAACCTCTGGATTGGCCTCATATTAACACCTTTAAGTGGCTTGAAGTACTTGTTATGCAGCTCAAAATTATGCCACTCCAGGGCAGGATTATCTCTGATCCACATAATCTTTCTTCTGTTCCATTAAAGTGTGGTCACTCCCCACATCTGTGCTGTATAAATTGAAGTCCTCCAGTATCCCAGGATGCAGTGGCCCCTCCCCTACATGGTATTTCTGTACACAGCTGAAGATGGTGACAGCTTGAGGCAGGTCAGAGCTGGTCGGGAGTGAGGCAGGGAGGAAGCATGGAAACACAGAGCTGGTATACTAGGATGATGCTGAGGGGCAGGCAGAGCATGATCCAGCAGAAGAGAAAGAGCAGAGCCATGTGAGATGGTGCCAAGGATGCAGAGGGTGTTGCAGGAGGGGGCTCTGGTGTTGGCTCTACTGCCTGATGAGTTGGGGTGCTGACAGCTCCATCAGTGTTCAGCCTGGGAGCATTGCACTGTGTTGTTCCACTGTTTTTTTCCCACAGCCCCATAACATGGCTGGTGGGAGCATTGCAGGGCCTAGCCACTGTGCTGGGGGAGGAAGAGAAGGTGCTGCCTCTGTGATGAGTCACCAGCATGCTGCCTGTGCCAGGTTCCAAGGGAGGCAGGTGACACTGACAGTTGCATGTTTGTGCCCCCCCCCAACCCATCTCTCACACCACTGCCCACAGAGCAAGGATAGAAGCCTGTCCTGGGTCACCAGCCCTGCCCAACCGGGCTAAGTACACACTATCAAAACGCCTGAGGCTGAATTGATTGAGTCTTTCCAGGTTAATTTAAGGTGCAAAGATTAAACCAATAAGCAAATGAATAGATATTCACCTTTGATTCAGGAAATGCAGCCACATGCCTGCAGTGATTCAAGCCAGAAGCTAGGGGGCACTAGAGCATGGCTCTCTGGCACAGCCAGCATGGCCTGTATGTTCATTTCCTCTGCTGCCCCCTGGGATTTGTAGTTCAGACTCACAACAGCAGGACTCTGCAGGATTGCTCATCACTTCTTCTTCCTGCTTGCAGCACTAAGTAAGCAGGGCAGAGCAGCTCCATAGTTTCATAGTTGGTAGGGTTGGAAGGGACCTAAGCAGATCATCAAATCCGCCCCCCCTGCCATGGCAGGAAAGGATGCTGGGGTCAAACGACCCCGGCTAGATGATTGTCTAGCCTTCTTTTGAAGACCCCCAGAGTAGGGATGAGTACCACTTCCCTTGGAAGTTGGTTCCAGATCCTAGCCACCCTGACTGTGAAGTAGAGCCTCCTGATGTCTAGCCTGAATCTACTCTCAGTCAACTTACGGTCATTATTCCTTGTTACTCCCAGTAGTGTTCAAAGGAACAGGGACTCTCTCTTTGCCTGCTGGCCCCCCTTGGCAAGTTTATAGATGGCCACCAGATCCCCTCTCAGCCTTCTCTTGTGGAGGCTGAACAGGTTCAGGTCCTGTAGCTTCTCCTCGGAGGGCCTGCCCTGCTGCCCCCTAATCGTGCAAGTGGCCTTCCTTTGGACCCTCTCAATGCTGTCCACATCCCTCCTGAAATGCAGCGCCCAGAACTGGACACAGTACTCCACCTGCAGCCTGACCAGTGTCGCATAGAGGGGGAGTGTCGCACAAAGTCTCCCTGGACCTGTTCGTAATGCTTCTATGGATGCATGATAAGGTGCGGTTAGCATTCCTGACCATGTCCCCACACTGGCGGCCCATGTTCATCTTGGAATCAACAGTGACTCCAAGATCCTTTTCTGCCTCTGTACTGACGAGATGGGAGTTCCCCAGCCTGTAGGTATGCTGCTGGTTCTTCCTCCCCGGGTGCAATACACTTGTCCGTATTGAAACCCATCCTATTCTCATCCGCCCACCTCTGTAACCTGTCCAAATCTAGTTGTAGCCTGTCCCTCTCTTCTAGCATGCTCATTTCTCCCCACATCTTAGTGTCATCTGCGAACTTGAACAAGGTGCTTTTCACCCCCTCATCCAAGTTGCTGATGAAGATATTGAACAGTGCGGGCCCAACGACCGAACCCTGGGGAACCCCACTGCCCACATCTCTCCAGGTTGAAAATGACCTGTCCACCACCACTCTCTGGGTGCAGCCCTCCAGCCAGTTTGCGACCCATCTGACTATGTAGGCGTCAACCCCACAGTCACCTAATTTTTTAATGAGGATGGGGTGAGAGACTGTGTCGAAGGCCTTCCTAAAGTCCAGAAAGACTACGTCCACCACAACACCTACCTCCAAGGCTTTTGTGACCTGGTCATAGAAGGCAACCAGGTTGGTCTGACAGGACCTGCCTCTAATGAACCCATGTTGATTGCCCCTAAGCATAATCTCCCCTGCTGGTCCTTTGCAGATGTGCTGCTGGATAATTTTCTCAAAGAGCTTCCCCAGGACTGAGGTAACTCTAATGGGCCTATAGTTTCCTGGGTCCTCTTTCCTCCCTTTTTTGAAAATGGGGACCACATTTGCCCTTCTCCAGTCCTTTGGCACGTCGATGACCTCTGCTAATTCCCTCAGCACTGTGGGGTGGAGATCGTCAGGACCTGCTGATTTGAACACGTCAAGTCCCTTCAGAAGTTCCCTGACTAGGTCCTCAGTGACGATGGGCTTGGCTGCACCTCACCTGGGTCCGTCCAGAAGCCCAGTGGGGGGGATGTCCCTGTCCCTGCTCAGAAAAATGGAAGCGAAGAATCTGTTAAAGAAATTAGCTTTGTCGTCTGGTGCTACCACCAGATTACCAAGCGTGGCCTGCAGAGGCCCCATGTTACTTGGTACCTTCTTTTTACGCCCTATGTATTTAAAAAAGGACTTCTTGTTATCTTTGATCTGGGTCACTAGTCCCAGTTTCATCTCTGCCTTAGCCTACCTAACAGCCCTCCTACAATCTCAAGCAATGGAGGTATAATCCTCCTTGGTGATGGCCCCTCCCTTCCGTTGGTGTACACCTCCTTTTTGGCTTTGAGACATTCCTGGGTGCTTTTGGTGAGCCATGGGGGCTTTTGAGCACTCTTGCCCCCTTGGATCCATGTGGGGATTGTCACCCTTTGGGCTTGCTGCAGGCCTTTGTCACCCTCTGCTGGATGGTGAATTCCAGTAGGCAATGATCACTATCACCCAGGTGGTCAAGCACCTGCAGTCCCCTCACCAGGTCATTGCCTGTGGCCAGGACCAGGTCCAACAAGGCATTTCCCCTGGTGGGATTGTGCACCTCCTGGGTTAGATGGAGGTCCTGTTACTCAGCTAGGAAGCTACGCAAGCAGTCAGACCTGGCTGACTGCTGTTCCCAGCAGATGTCTGGATAGTTTTGGTCACCCATGATGATCACGTCCCTTGACTTAACTGCCTCCACGAGCTGACCTGAGAATTCCTGGTCCAGCTCTTCCACCTGGTTGGGTGGCCTGTAGTAGACCCCCACTATTAGGTCCCTTTTCCCCCAACCCCCTTGTATTGTGACCCAGAGCACCTCAGTCTGCCCTTCCTCAGACCCAGTGCTGTTTGCTGAGGATGTGTATTGCTCTTTGACGTAGAGCGCCATACCCCCACCTTTCCTTCCCGTTCTATCCCGCCTATACAGCCTGTAGCCCTTGATGTTTTCCACCGAGTCATGCGTTGGATCCCACCAAGTTTCAGTGAGCCCCACTATGTCTGGGTTTGTGTTAGCTAGCAGGAGGACAAGTTCCTCTTGCTTGTTCCCCATACTACAAGCATTAGTGTAGAGGCATTTAAGGCCTCCTGAGGGTGTATGCGCCTCCCCCCCAATCCCAGGACTATCCAGGCCTTTACCTGGGTATTTCTTGTGCTCATCGCCTGTCTTGGCTGGGCTGTTCTTGTGGGTATCTCTTGGTTCGGTGTTCTGTGGTTCCCTTGGTCCTCTTCCTCCCCCTCCCCCAATGAGCCTAGTTGAAAGCCCGCTGGAGGAGATCAGCCAACCTGAAAGAGAACACATGCTTACCTTTGGGGGGAGGTGAAGCCCATCCCATCCGAGCATGTCTCTTGTTCTGAAGTATGGATCGTGGTCCAGAAAGCCAAGGCCCACCGCAAGACACCACTCCCAAAGCCTCAAGTTGATGTCCCAGATGCAGGTCTCATGGCATCTTCCATGTACGCTCACTGGAAGGACTGATGAGAAGACCACCTGTGCCCCCATCTCCTTCAGCTTGCCCCCAGAGCTTGGTAGTCCTTCATCAGGCGATCTGGACTGCTCCTGGCCACATCGTTAGTGCCCACATGGATTAGGACCATGGGGTTGTAATCAGAGGGCCGGGATCATTTCTGTCACGTTCTGAATCCGCGCTTCGGGCAGACAGTAGACCTTGTGTGTCATGGGATCCTGGCAACAGATGGGACCCTCTGTTCCTCTCAGGATAGAGTCACCTAAGACAAGTACCCGGCATCTCTTCTTTCGGGTCAACTTGCCTCCGGCCCATTTTGTGCATGGAGTGACCTCCTCACCAGAATTTTCCTCCTCACCATCCTCTTCCTCCAGTGTCCCCAGGGCCTCATACCTGTTCCCCAGCTGGACCGGGGGAGCTGGTACTGCACCACCACAAGCAGCCCTGGCTCTGGAGGAAACCTTCTGTCATGCCGCTGTGGAGGGCACTCTTCTTCCTTTGGTGCATGGCCCTGCAGGGAAAGGAAATACCTATCATCTGCTTCCCTGATCCCCCTCAGCCGCTAACCTCCTCCTGGAGCTCCCTCACCTGCCCCTCCAAGGCCCTAAGACAGGCACCTGCGGGACAGGTGTGGGGGCCCCCATCCCCTGCCCCACCCTGGCCCTGCTGGGCATCCTCTGCAGGCCAGGGGGCAGGGTGACGCCAGCTTCCCCATGGGCTCCGTCTGGGTGGAGGCCTCAGAGAAGCCTCGGGTGGGCAGCGTGCCACCCCCAGCCCCCGGGGCAGGGGCCCTAGCAGTACTCTGTGTCCACACCATTTTTTTTTTGTTTGGTTGGTTTTGGTTTTGGGCATTGTTTTGGTGCGGTGCCTTCACCTTACCCTTGCCGAAGTCTTCCTCCTATCCCCTCCTGCTTGCCCACCTGCACTAACGCTGGCGCAAACACTGGCGCGCGAGCATGCCTGTTTGCATGCCCTGTTAGCACGTGGCTCGGGAGCGCGGCTCCCTGCCAGCTCAACTAAAAGGGATCCTGGGGGCTTCCCCTCCAGATCTGCCCCAGCTGCGCTGGCTCCTCTCCCCACTTACCTTAGGGGGATCAGCTGCCGCCACCACTGCCTTTGTTCAGGTAAGGGGGCACAAGTGCAAGTGGAGCCCCACATGTGCTTAGTCAGCCCCTCTCCTTGCCGTCTTCAGCCCCAACATACTCAGGGGAAGAAAAGTTTAACCTCTCTCCCTGGTCCCAGACCCCAGCAGGGGTTTGCCTGGGGGCACAGGGCAGTGAACCAGCCAGTGAGGCTAGTGAGCCAGCTCCTGCTGCTCCAGCTAGGGAGCAGAAGGGTGAGTCCAGCCTGCTCTCTGGAGCAGACAGCACAGCTCAGCACAGGGCTGCAAAGCATGCTGGGATGCTGGGGGACTCTGATTTAACTTGATCCAGGAAGGGGTCTGGGACAGAAGTTTCATAAATTGGTTTGACCTAAATCAGTTAAGTCTGATACTACATTCAACCAGGTTTATCTTAAAGCAATTTCAGCCATTTTGAAACTGGTTTGTGTGCACTGAACTTCTATTCTATTACAGGTTAAAACCAGTTTCTGATCACTTAAACTGTCTTATGTGCAACTTCTGTCTCAAGCCCAGGACTCTAGTGGCCAGTTACAGCTGTGTAGGTGGAAGACGGTCAGAAGATTTTTAGCCTTAACATGGGCGACAGGTGCCTCTTGAGTCAGGGGGAGCACTTCCCCCTCAAGTGACCAGTCATCAACCGAGGGGGGGCTCCCCCTGCAGGCAATCCCACTGACCCGGAAGTGGCAGTGGCTGGCACTTCTGGGCGCACAACTGACACTTCTGGGAGAGCGCTGGTACTTTCAGGTGAACCCCCACTCTCCAGCCAGCACTTTTAGGGGGGGCACCATTGCTCCCGCCTACCCCACCCTACTTGGGAACACTGGCTGACAGGGGGTGTGCAAGCGCTATCAGGGGGTGCATGTCTATCCCTGTGCACCCCTTACATGTCGCCACTGAGCCTTAAGGTGTGACTGCTCCAAACTGCAAGCTAGTACTCAACATTTCTGTGGCTTAGAGCATAAGATGTAACAAGGCCCTCAGCTTGTTCACATACAATAAGAATATATTAGCCACTGTCCTTTTGAAATCTTCCTTTTCTGAAAGGGCTTCAAGTATTTGTGTGCCCACTCTGCGGGAGAAGTGTTTTGGATTTTTATGGTTTTGGGGGTTTTTTTGGTAAGGCTATCTTAAAACTAGGATAGTCTACAAATTTTAACCTTGTTTCGTCTTTTGCCCTTAATGGTTCATGATCCAAAGGTCATGGAAACAAGTTAAAAGTCTCCTAGTGGCTTCAGAGGATAGCGCCATTTTCATGAGATTAGACAAAAAAAAGTTAGCACCTGTTTGTTTTTCAAAAATCCAAATGTGTCTATGTGCTCCATCAAATTCCAGGGTATGTTAAAACCACTTGGCTTGGTCTTGCAGAGTTCACAACATCTGCTGGCTAAACTGTTCAGGGCTGACAATGATATTGATTCTGTTAATGAAACTTTCAGGCTCTTCAGGGCAGGTTTGCAGAGCTGGAAAGCAAAATATTGCTGACTAGGGTCTTTGAAAATGCCCACTGCCGTTGGGCAATTTTGGGGAGTTCATTTTGAGACCTTTTCATGGGGTCTGTTTTTAGAATGTGGGTCTTCAGCACTTTTTGTTAGGCAGGCCCTTCTCTGATTCAGAGTTGTATGAAAATATTGAGCCAAAATTTTCAAAAGCTTTGCTGTCTGCGTACAGTGCACCCTTTATTTTGCAGCCTTATTCATATGGCAATTCAAGAATAAAATTATGCACGAAAATATTTTTCATTAACCTAGACAGCTCTATAAAATATTGGATAAAAGTAATGAAATAAATACCAATGTAAACAAATGATGGTTCAATATATTAATATACTTTAATATCTAGAATAAAAAATATTCTTTGAAAATTGAATTTCATGCTTCACTTTTTTTCTTTAAATACTTTACTTCTGGGTCTCTAATGGCTTTCTTGTCAGTGGAGAAATGACTAATACTGAGCAAAATAAAATTGCACTGTTTTTTTTAAATTTTCTTGTCTATAAAGAGGGTGCTTTTTAGGTTTTTCATTGAAATGTTAAAATATGAGATATTGTGTGTAGAAGTTGTGCTTTCAAGTCTTGTAAGTATTTAATGTACTTTCCTTAATTACTATTTATAGCACCCCTCTTTCAGAAATGGTACCCAGTGAATCCTCAACCCAGGCAGCACTGGCCTCAACCCCCACTTCCCTGCTCCTGGGAATGGGCACAGAAACACACTTCCCCCCTCCACCATTGTGACCCTCTGTGCCTTGCTGCCACGGCTTGCTTCAAGAGCAGCAGCGCCCTTCCCTCTCCCCTGGGTAAGAGTTGAAGTTTAGGAATACAGCAGGGGAGATGCTGCCACCACATCCTGGGGTGCACTCCATGCCCACCTGCCTGCGTGTACCCCCTATAACCTTTCTAAGTACCCCTAGGGGTATGTATACCCCTGGTTGACAACCCCGGGTCTAAGCTGCTACCAAATACTTGGGTTTCTGAGTCTGCGGGCTTGCTGTGCAGAGCCCCTTGCCTTTTCACGCACCCTTCTGCGCAATCTCCCATGCTAACTCACATGCCAGGCCCAGAGAACGCCTGTGCATGGCTCCGGTTGTGTGGCTTCCTGAGGGACTGGGCTAAGTAGGAGCCAGGGGGCATTACCTTCCTCAGCTCCGCCCAGCTGCAGCCCCATCACTCGGTAGCGCCTACCCACTGCAGGCCCCGCTTACCTCCCGGCTCTGCACTGGGGGTCAGGGTCCACTGGAGGGTCCACTGGGGTACCGTTGCTCACAGGGACACAACAGGCTTACACCCATGTATCTCGCACCACAGCAGGTCCCAACTGGGGTGCATTACAAGGAGTAAGCACCCCCACTTTCTCTTGTATTAGTGGAAATGGATGCTTTTGGCCAGGTATGATCAGAGAATCCCATGTGTCATGTTAGGGGCCAGTTGCCTCACTGATTTCAAGCATTCAAAATTAGGTACATGCTTAAGCACTGCACTCGAATGGGAGCTGCATTGGAAAGGACAGCACAGAGTATGAAGTGGTGTAAGTGATTAGAATACAATAGGTAGGAAGTGGGGAGGGAGAATGCTGAGAGAAACATACGAGGAAAGAACTGACAGGACTAAGGGGTCATAAATCCTAATCCAGGTAATGAGATAAGAATCCATCACCCCTGTTTAAACCATACTTAATACAACCCAGTCTGTGGGTGATTTTTTTGTTCCAGAATTTCCCGTTCAAACTGTTTTTTTTTAATTTTTCTACCTGAGAACAGCAATCCTGAGATCAGCGATGGAGTGTCCAGAAAGGTTCAAGTGTTCTGCCATGAGCTTTTATGTCTTTCTGCAGCTGACATCAGATCATGTCAGATATAACTTGCACCTGCCAACATTAGCACAAGGTTACATTTTTTTTTCACCCCGTCACATTCCCATAGTTAAAATTAATAGCTTTCTGAGAAGTATATAGGCCAGCATAATGTCCTTTGTTTTCTTTTTATTTGTGATGGAAATTTAATAAAATACTTTTTGTCAGACTGCTGTTCCTGGGAGTGAATTGCAGAAGAAGTCTTTTTAAGTTGCTTGCCTACATTATCTTTTAATACTTGGTTTATGCACGGCAGTTCAATCATTGCAGAATCTCTTTGGTTTTTGTAAGCATTACCATATGCTATGTCTGCGTTATTAATATCAGTGTCCTGACAGATTTCTGACTCCCGTGATTCCACATTTCCTTTGTCTCAAAGATGCCTTCATAAGACTTAATTTATATGCAGATCTTTCTCTCCTTGTAGGTTGGTTTAACTCAAACATGAACCAGGAAACTTGTTTTATTATTAGAACTAGTATTGAGTGTACAGCTCTGGGTGGCCTGGGAGGGAGATGAAACACCTGTTAAGAGCATCACTGGAGGCCCAAGCTAGGGCTGACCTTCTGGTTTGCAAAATTCCTGCCCAGGAGCACAGGCAGGACAAGTAAGGTAGGAGTGAAATGGAGGCCCAGCACTTTTGAGACTGACCCAAGGACACACAGCACTCAGGAATCTACTTCCTAACTTCCCATCCTGTGTACCTCTTCATTGGACCACACCAAAAGTCCTGAGCTTATGTGAAGGCTCTGGTCTTATAATTCTCACCCACGTGCAAAATGTTTTGCATGCAAGTAACCCATTGAATACTGTGGTGCAACCCACCTCCTACTTCTATACAGGTTTGAGGTTAAATGCCCGGTTGTGTCAGCACCCACTGTCACGTGCAGCATTGACCAGTGTGTGTGATGCTGTTAGAGTCACTGGCACCACTCTCAGCTGTCAGCCTTGTATGTTGATAAGATCATACCTGCAGAGAGAAAGCAGCACAACACAGAGCTAAACTTTGCTGCTCAAAGGGAGTGGGCATTAGAGGAGTAAAGTTTGCTTCCCCAGGAAATAACAGTTCCAGGTTGCCTTTGCCCAAGTGACTCCTGTACCGGCCTCTTGCTGCTGCGTCTCTGAAACTCCATGTATTTCTCAGTCCTTAGGTCTGTGCAATAATTTACTGCTACTCCTTTTAATTTGGTTTTGTCTTCTCAAGAGTTGCTGTAAGCCTTCTAATTTATATTTCATGACAAGCTTCTTGGCCTGCCTTCTGCTTTCATGAGGTAACTGTAGGTAGAGTGATCATTTTTTCTTACTGTTCAACAGAAGAATACCCTGAAGACAAATGGAGTGGCTGACAATTTAATCCAGAACATAAATTGAGCTTTTAATTGTTGCTTGTAGGATATTTTGCAGAAACAATTTAATTAGAAGAGTAAAACAGGACTTTGCTATTTTCCTTCATTTTATTTAACAGGCATTTTCTAGTGTACTAATGTGAGTTTTATGAAAATCAGTCTGAAGTGTCTGGGGATTCATTCTAGTTTCCTGTAGTTCTCACATTGCCTAGGAGAAAGCAAATATAACTCTCAGGTAAACATTAAAGAACCAGCTGTTTTTTCCTCCAGAATTTTACATTTCCATAATAACTCGCCTTTAGAGATAATCTTACAGAGAAGAAACCTCTAATACAGCCATATTTAAGAATAGGTTTACAATAATTCAATTACAGTAAATACAAATAATATTGGTTTTCATACCTCAGTAACAGTCTGGCGGCCTTATGTGTTGGAGAGGAGTAGGCCTCATAGTCAACTGAACAGTCACGTAACTGGGGAAGACTCGTTTCATATCGGCAACTGGGAGCCAAGTTCCTTTGAGCCAGCCTGAGGCATTTCCTGGATTAATTTATTTTTAGTAGACTGCCTGAGCCCTATTGTTCATGTGTCAGGAGTTTCCTATTTTTAGGGTGGTAAAGACTTTTCCCAGACATACCAACTCTCAGAGCAGTAATGCTTCCCCACTGAAAGGATGTTTTGTATGTCAGGCACTCCTACCTTCTTTCTTCTCAGCAGGTGCATATACACGTGCACTTTACTGCAGAGTTGACTAATTAGCTCTGCAGGAAAGCATCATGACCTACATGTGCACTAGTATTAGGCCTCGGTAAGCTAATTCAGATAGTAGGATAGTACTACCCAGGACAAGTACTATGTTACAGCAAAGTACTTAGGTGCGTTCAAACTCATGTGTAGATGGTGACTGCAGTGGGCTGGGGCATGAGAGTGCTACAGTGTGGGGGGCCTCCTGCCGGCTAGCCCTACACTGTAGCACCCTTGTGCCCCAGCCAGCCCCTCTACAGTGTGTTGAGCCGGGCAGAGCAGCTGCAGGCTGGCAGGCTTATCCCCATGGCCTCCTGCCAGCTGGGGCTGCACTGCCTCAGCTCAATGTGCTGTGGTCTCAGATGCACATGTAAACACTGCATCCAGGAACAGTAAACTCTGGCACAAACTAGGCAGGGCTTATTCAAGCACATTAATATCACATGTAGATGAAATCTGTGTAGAGCAGATGTGGCTTTCTGCTGCCAAGATTTGGGAGACTGTTTTCACTAAAGATGATGATCCAGGCCTGGGATATGTCTCCAAGGTCCCTGACTCCTGAAGAGGGATGAATGTGACACTTGAGTCATGCAGTTCCACAGGACTGAGCACTTTTTCCTAGCCAGTCTAAACAGGATGAGAAAGAAGTAACAACCAGCTCTGTCCAGAGATATGAAGGTTAAGGGCTGATAGTTCAGTCTAGACCTGCATCAGTGTGTGTCTGATAGTCTATAGCAATTTTTCTTGCCTTTTATCTTTCTCCTCTCTTTGGGAACTCGCTGCCTCCAAAACATGAAAGAGTTATGATCTTCGCTTCTTCACCATGGCCTTCTCAACTTCCAGGGCTCTTGTAACAGAGAGGAAGTCCAAGTAATTGCTTGTCATCACAGCAACAGCAGTATAAGAAGGGAAATACCAGCAGCTGGCAGCGGGATTCAGATTGTTAGGCTCAACCTGAATTGACATTAAAAGAAAGACAGAAGCTGCATGTATTGAAAATGAAAAAACGGGGCAGCAAAGTGAGTGAAATGCAAGTGATTTCCTCGGGCTTGTGTATATCCTCATCATCTCCACCCCTGGGATTCCAGAGGAAAATTTCAATGTTGTGTCTGGACTTATCTGAGACTTATAAAGCTCATTGAACTGCACTTCCAGTTTTACAAGTCAGCTGCTGTCTTTCCCCACCCGTGCACCAGCTCCCACCACTGAGCAGCCTGCCCTCTACCCATACACAGCTACCAGCTAGGGCAATCCTCTACCTTGCAGGACAGAAGAAAGGCAATGCAAAAGTCCCACCAGGCCCCCAATAGCTGCCTCTCTTTTGGGCCATTTTACCTGCCACCCTTCCTCTCCAGCCTCACTTCTCACTGCTTGTGCCCTCACTGCTCCTGCTTCTCCCACTCTTTGGACCCCCTCCCCCCCACTATTACTTCCCTCTTGGCCTCATCATTCTTCCATCATTTGGCTTCCCACTTGTCCCTTATCTGGAGCACCACCTTTATCCAGCTGTCACTTGCCAGTTTGCCCACCCTCATTCCTGAATTTTATTTGGGTGGAAGGGTATGGTAATGAGTGGGACAATGGTGGATTTCAGTTTTACCACCTATCACACTGCATTTACCATTGTGCTTGTAAACAGCTCTCTTGTGACCAGTAACTTGTAGTCTAGTAAAACTATTTAAGCATTACAGCATTGTTTTGAATTGATTAAATTTGCTGCTGAAGAGAAAATGAATCCATTTGGTGTAATCCATTGACTCTTGCCTCTCCTGTAGATGAAGACTATCCAGATTAGAGCTGCTCAATTCCTGGGTGGGTGTCCATGCCATTAGCAAAACAGGTAATTCATTTTACTTAGAGATGGTAACTCCTGCTATGCACTGCCATGCTTGCAAAGAGATAGCAAAAACTGTTAGGTGGATATGTTTATAGTTCTAATTTACTAGAAAAAACTGTATAACACAGTTAAACTGTGATACTGGGACTCTTCAAAATGTGTCAAGTTAAGCAAATGTGTAAGCCTTTGCAGCACTGAGCCTTTGATTGCAACGCCATAGTTTGACCACTGTTCTTAGTAGATGAAAGCATGAAGTTACTGATCTGATGTATATTTATCAGTCTTGGGTAGTTTTATGATCCATGAAACAGTAGGTTTTCAATATTTAATCATCCTAGCAGGGGATATAAGGGTGTAGGACTTTACTGAGCATCAGCTGCTCTGCAGGTACTATTACCCCATGGTAACTCAAGGCAAATTGTGGTAACTTACTCCTTTTTCGTTGAGGGTTTAGCTGTTGTAATTGAGTTCCACTGACCCCAGAGTTAACAGCCAGTTATCATGGAGCAGCCCTCTGTCCTGCAGTAAGTCAGCTGTATGTTCATGCCCTTCATGTCACTGTCTCTAATGTCTCTAATGTATTTGTTAGGGAGGCAAGAAGGTCCTAATAGTACCACTTTATGGAGTGGGATTTGAGACACACAGGGCATGTCTATGGAAGACACTTTACTGTGGAGCTAATTAGTTAGCTCTGCAGTAAACTGACACCATCCACATGTGCAATGCTATTAGGCTGGAGTAAACTAATCAACTGTGCCATAGGATAGTACTGCCTGACATAAGTACTATCCTACAGCAGAGCTATTTACTCTGCCACAATGCACATATAGACAGTGATGGGGCTGGCTGGGGCACGAGGGTGCTATAGTGCAGGGGCTTCCTGCCAGCTAGCCCCACACTGAAGCACTCTTGTGCCCCAGCCAGACCCTCCACAGCACATTGAGCCGGGTCAGAGCAGCTCTGGGCTGGCAGTCTGATCCCTTGGGTCCCTTGCCAGCTGCAGCCATGCCACCCCAACTCAACCTGCTTCAGTCCCAGGCACATGTGTAAACACTGTGCCCAGAAGCAATAAGCTCCAGCGTGAACTGTGCCAGAGTTTATTGCACCGCATTACTTTCACATATAGATGCACCAACAGAGATGAAGGCAGTCGATCATAGAACTCCCACTGCATGCACTGGAACTAGGATTTCTCCTTCAGATTTGCCTAAAATTAAACTGAATGGGGAGTGGGCTCTCCTCAGTTCCAGGCTAGTGCCTGGATTCTTCTCTTTCCCATTATTATATATGCTGGCAGGGGCAGATAATACAAAAGCTTAGTTGCATTTATAAGCAGAAATGTTTTGTTTTTAAAATATGATGTTTTATTCATTGTTTGCAGTTTTGTACAAAAATGTACAAAATGCAATCAGTCTACAGTAAGCCATCTTGTGTGTCCTCTGATAAAGATGTGCAACATCTTTCATATGAAAAGAAAAGTGGAAGAAAACAGTAAACAGCTTAACAAGGCAAAAATAGGGCAATTTCTACCTGTTGCTCACAAAACAACCTACTGTATTTTGATGCAGGGACAGCTTTACCTGGGGTTCATAAAGCATTCTCTGCGCTGGAGGAACTATTAAAGTCTCTGATTGCTTTGGGTAATATCCCACATGTGACTTATGTCACCTTATAATGACCACTAGCAACAGCCCTGAAGTAAAAAGTAGGTGCATTTACAGATGCAGCTCATGAGCATATGAATGTTGTTATTCTGCTCAAAGTAAAATGTTTAGTTCAGTAATTCATTAAGACTGCTGAATATAAATCAATCTATAATCTGGAGAAGAGTCTAATGTCACACCTATTATACCAACAAAGAGCCAATATGTTTGTAAAAAGGTACATTTTTAGCATGTATGTGAAGCTGGAAATAAGCTCTGGAGAACGTTTTTACAGTTTATTATGTTTAAAAGCAATACAAGACATGTTTTCAAAATATCCTTCATTGAGTTGGCACTCTGATTCCTGCCCATTCTGAAAAGATAGATGCTGTATTTGAGTGAGGCGCAGGTATCAGGAAATTTATACTTTTTTATAAAAAGAGGGGGGGATGGAGGGAATTCAGTTCTTAAAAGCAATAAGTTTTGAGCCATTATGAAGTTTTTCTTTCTTTCTTCATCATTATTCTTTCTAACAAATCTTTAGCCACAGTCTGACAGGCAATTTTTTGTACAAATGCAAGTGTTTTTTAAATTGCATCTTACCCTGTTTAACTTCTAAGGTACACTTCCAGCATGTACTTAGTGCACTTAAATTCACTTCCCACTTTCCACACCAGATGGATAATTAACTTTAGTATGAAAGTTATAGTTCGTGTCTTGAACAGGCAGTGACACAGAAAGCAGAATGATGGATGTCTGGAGTTAAAAATCAATAGTGAAATTTGTGATGGACAGAATCAGGTTGGATGTGCATGAGTGAAGTAGGTGTGGATAGTAAGTCTGAGAGGCGTGACTGGACTAGAAAATGGAGCTGGTAACCAGAATTCTTTGAATGCAAACAAAAATCATTGCTGTTCACCACGGTAGGGGAAGATGAATTAAGATGATGAATAGAACTATGAAATTTGCACAGTAGTATAATAAAGTTCTGACTGTCACCCACTGAAGTTCATGAGCACTTAGCAAGTATTCTTGTGATTTCAGTAGGGACTGCTTGTGTAGGAAAGTGGTATTCCACAACATAGCAGCTGCCTGTGGCCTATTATATCAAATGCGGGGATTGATATTAACTGGGATCTTGCCACAGGCTGCCCCAGGTGGAAGTGGGAGCTCAGCCCCACACAGAGCACTGTGGGGGCAGCCATAGGCCAGATGGGAGTGGGGTGGATCACACCTGCATTGCACCACTGCAACAAGCTCTGCTGCATGCGCCCCCAGTCATCCCATCTCTCTCCCTCCATCCTGGCCAGCTCCCAGGACCTAGCACCTAGGCAGTCCCCCCCACACACACATATCATATGCAAGAGTAAAACTTTATTTTGAGTTATTAGGCAATCACCTCTATATATACTACTAAAAAACCCCCCATAAATCAGGACAAAAACTATTTTTAAAATAAAATTAAAATATGCTGTAGATGTTTGATTTTAGTATATGATTTGTTTTTTATCTGTAATTTGTTAAAATGATATCTTCTGAAAGGTTTTGTGTGTGTGGCCCTTAACAGCTCACCAAAACTCATTATATGGCCTGCCAGCGAAAATAATTGCCCACCCCTGGTCTTTTACCATCCTTTTTATAGCTACTCTCCAGGTATTTTAGGCTGTTGTCAAATGTCCCCTCAGTCTTCTCTTCCCCAGACTAAATAATCCTAGTTCTTCCAACCTATCACTGTAAATCATGTGTCCTAGACTGCTAATCACTTTTGTTACTCTCTAATGGATACCTTCCAATTTGTCCATGGCTTCCTTGAAGTGTGTCGCTCAAAACTGAACGCAATTCTTCAGGCAAAACCACATGAAGGCTGAATAGCCTGGAAGAAGCACTTGTAAGTGACATTCCTATGAATATATCCCAGTCTGCTATTGGCCTTTTTGCAACAAAAACAGAGTTAACTCATATTCACCTTGTGTTACACTGGATCCTTTTCTGCAGCATTTCAGCCTAGTCATTTGCCCCCCATTTATTTTACTTACATTTATCCAGAAGCCTTCATTTCAGTTAAGGGTTAAAACTTTTAATCCTTTTGTCATTAGAAGAAAACAACTCTTTCAAGGCATGCCTATATGGGGAAGTTATATGGACATCAGGTAAAACTGCTTAACATTATAATTATAGTGGTATAACTCCCCATTTAGATGCTTTTCTTCTTTTGATGGTACATTATGTAACTTTGAAATCAGTTTAAGCAAGAAAGCTAATCTTTATTCTGACATAAGTGTGTCTGTATGTGGAGTTATACTGGTGCAACTCCAGCAGCTTGACAGGGAAATTTTCCAATGTATTGAAGTACTTGCGATTGTAAATAAAGAAACAAACATAGGTCAGGTCCCTCAAGCAAATTAAGAAAACCTCACTAGAGAAGAAACTGTCAGGATATGCCATCTGGTATTTTTTAAGCTGTCACAAACCAACTTTCTAAAATTGTGGATTCAATATTTTGATGTGGAAGAGCCTTCATAGTAAGGGTAAAAGAACTAGAGTATCGTACATTGGCTGTAATTTGAGGCTAAAAGGAGAGTAATTTGAATAATGTTGTTCTTGTTCTTCTAAATAGCTTAACTCATGGAAAGTGATAAACAGCTGTTGACCAGCATTGAATGCCATACTGTAAGTAAGGGGTGACTAGTATTTCAGGATGGCTGTGGAACTACTTTCTTTGATCTGTATTCAACTAACAAGGCAGCACCATACTGTGTTTTGGTTTCACGTTAGCTTTGAATTTTACTGAATGAAACTCTTCCTTCATTAGTGTGCTGGTAATAATTTTGCTTCATTTGATCCATAGTTAGTCCCTAGTGATGGTAACATGAGTCACTTATTAATTTTTGCTCCAATTTTGCCTGTGCCTACTCTTGTGTGGTCTTTTCATGCTCTCAGTGAAGCTAACAGGCCTAATTCCCATCTTTCTTAACTGTTTTTAAGTTAAAAATCCATGCAACTCCTTTAATGGAATCAGTCCCCTTGCATCAGCATAAATAAGTTTGGCTCAATGCAAGATTTGCATAGTCCTCCACAAATGGAAATGGAACATGCCCAATATGGAATGGCATTTCATTGTGGAAGCTAAGCAGCATGAAATTCAGGGTTGTTTAAAGGGCAGAATAACTAACCTGAAAAACATACTGCACAAATTTAAAGAGACTCTACCCATACAAAAACAGGTACTGCCAGTCACACAGCTGCTACAAAGAGTCAAATAAAAAGGTACCTTCTTAAACCAATCTAAGCTGGTTGGCTGCACATACAGAACAGCAGCATGCCACATTCCAGGCTGGGAAAAATGTAAAATTCTACATATGCTGAAAAGCATATGCTGGTAGCTCCAAGCCTTGGTTTTCCTCTGGTAACTGTTTGACCTGAAATTTACATAAGCAAAGGGAAATTTAGTGGCATCCAACTTAATATTCTTACATTTAACATTCCTTTAGCAGACTTCTGAACTAGTAGCTGACTAATAAGCTTAACATGGTTTTATTTTGCATTTTGGGGTATGGGCTTTGTTTTATCAGCCTCTGGTGTTAATGGAACAGAAGTGATAAGATGAAAATGTCCAGTGCCCTCTCAGAGTGCTCTGAGCATCTGAAATCCAAAATGGGTTTCCCCAGTTTGTATGAGCACCACCTCTAATTTTTTGAATCCAGAGTAGGGCTTTTTGAGCCATAAGAGAACACAAGTACAACATTTTGAAGCTTCCTGAAGCTGGCTCAGTACCTCTCTAATTGGTGCAGTTCTGATTCTCTGTGGAATGTTTAACATCTAATCACTTTCGAAAATCTTTTCAGAGCAAGTGTTCCACTCCTTCTATCTTTGTTCTTTCTTTTGATTGAGGAGCTTATTTGACAGCCTGTTCTCATGACACTCAGTCTTCTTATTCAGTCAGGCCCTTTTTATGTTCTGATGCTTTCTGATTGGTTTGTACATCATTTGATTGTATCATTTCTTTGTACTTTGCCTTCTGTTTGTTCAATATGTACTAAAAAGTTTGTGAAAATTGCTTCTCTTGAACGTCTGTAAAAGTCCAAGGGAACTGTAATGGAGCAGCTTCAGTGCTCTGCCACTTTAAAGGCTGGAGCAGGCAGCCAGCAGGTGGTTGATTAAGGCAGCCATTTAAGAGCCCAGCTCTCAAGGCTGAGAGAGCAATTTGTGGTCAGTAGTTTGGGAGTAACATCACCCGGTGGGGCTAGCTCCTGGAACATCTTGGAGGTAAGGGTGGGGCTCCCTGTGTCAAGGGAGTCTCCAAGAAATGCCAGGCCACTTACCTTCCTGGTGAAAGGTGGGTAGGGGCGCCTTAACCCCAGGCTCCACCATCCGGTCGGTTTATTAATGAGAGCAGTGGGACAGGCATGCTGAGGCGTGGTATCTGAGCCTACATGAGCGTTCGACCCCATGCCCTAGTGAGAGGGCAGAGTGATGGGCTAGGCACACTGATGAGGGGCACCTGAGCCTACAGGGGTGTTTGACCCCATGCCCTGGTAGGAGGGCGAAGTTGAGAGGCCCTAGAGAGAGGGCAGTGTTGAGAAGGCGGAGAGTGTGGCCCCAATGTAGGGGGGCAGAGTGTTAGCCCTAGAGAGGGGCAAAGTAGCCCGGTGAGGGGCTTGGGGCAAAGCTGACCCACAGTTTGGCTAATCACCCAGCCTCGTTCAGATAAGGGTCACGGGAGAGGCCCAAAAGGCTGTGCCAGCGCTGCCAAAGAGTGTAGATTCAAGCCTGATGACCTGAGAACAGGTGGAGTGCAAGAGGCCCCAGTGAGAGGAGGGGCGGTATGGGTGTGGCCCGGTATAGGACGGTGCAGAGGAGGCCTAACTATGTACTGAGTTCATCCCAGCCTCAACCTGGAATGATACCAAACAGTGTGTTTATCTGCAAGGCATGGGCCATGTCAAGGGGAGATCAGAGCGTGTAAGTTTTGCCCTTGCCATCAGGGTGCTCAAAGGACAGCCTCCTGCCTATTGAACATCTGGATTAATTTACAACAAGGCATGGCAGGAGAGCAAGGTGTGCAGCTCACTGAAAACCAAAGGAGTGGGCCATTCTTGTGACTGGGCCTGGGAGTTTGCTCCTTTCGTCACAGGAACCATGTTCTTGCTATGGGCCTGACCCCCACTATTTTGCTCCTTGGGCTTTTGGTTATACTTATGCAGTGCTTGTAGGACACTGTCTTTCTGACTAGGTCTGCTTTGGTGGATATAGCAGCCACAGCCTGGCATGGGGCAGTGGAGCATGAGGTACAGTGCCTTCTATATGGAAATGTAAGGAATGATTTTATTGAGTAAAATTGAGTACCTTTATTGTGTGCTTTGCTGAATGTCTGTATTCAGCAGTTGTCACTCGAGGGCCAGAGCCAGCCAAGAGGATTCATCAGTAACTCTGTCGCATGTGATATTTGATGTTTTTAAAATGTTTAATCTAAGGTTGTGAGTCTATCTTCAATAGGAGCATAAAAAAGCAACTTTAAGTAGTAAGTGTACTTCCACTGACCCTTATTGTTAAAAAATGATATTCATTTACCATCACAACATCTGTAGCACTGGATAAAATGTGCATTTGCTTCAGCAGTGACAAAAAGAACATGTCCAACTCTTTTCATTACACAAGACTTAGGTTGCTTTTGCCTTATCTATGTTCTTCCAGCAGATACACTTCCATTCATGTTCCAAAATTATATAGCAAAATATTCTTTTTAATTGTTTTCCCTATGTCAAGTTTCTTCCTGTCAGTTTCTTATGTAGGTAACAGGAAAAAATTATCTTAAGCATGAAATGGAAAAAAGTATTCTTTGTTTTCCTGTACAGAGCATTAAGATTCTATCTATCTTGGACAAAACATGGTTTTTAAGAAGAGCAGCACATTGTGTAGTCCAGCTTTTCCTGGAGACAGAATTACAAGCACATGAGAGATGCTTTTTCTTTTTGTCTCTGGAACACACAGATTCACTAAAGCTTAAAAAATGCTTTTGCAGTGGTTTAGGGCTTTAACATCCAGAGTGACAATACTGATAAACTATGGGGTCTGCCCCATGTTTGGGCTTTGAAACCCCCAGATTGTTCTTAAAATTGGACATGCAGGAATTCTCCTTCTACAAGCAGAATTCCAGCTGATCTGCTTCAGCAGGATCCAAAGATATCTACAGTATAGCTAAAGGCTAAACTAGATTGAGAACAGTCCATACTCTGACAGTGACAGAGGTGATGAACTTACTTTTGTTAAAGAGTCAGTGTAGGCTATACTAGTTTCAGACCACCTCTGCCAGCTAGCCTAGCTGATTTTTGTGCATTATCTATCTCACTGACGTTTCTCTGAAGCTGCATAATTTGTATACACACATATATCCATGATGGGGAAAACAAAATCAAATTGGGAAGATACAGGCTCTTTAGAAGAGATTATAGTGAGTGGAAGGGCATAAAGTACACAGATATCATCTTCAGAGAAAACAGTGATTGGATTTAGAGGAAAAAATAGCTTGCTGTTCAGAGTCTAGTCTGGGTCAGTATTACATGCTGGAGTGTTTTTCTTTTCTGTCCTCATGCTGTGAAAAATCCATCCAAAATTGTTCAGTAAGCACGGAAGGGACTTGAGCTTAATGTTCCAATTGAATGTCAGTGTCCTATAGCAGTACAGCACTGGGAGCCAGTAAAAAATAATCTGAAATTTGAGGTCTAGTCCTTAGTTTCCTTAGCCCTAAGTATACCTCCTAACTCTGAGATGGAGATAAGGGCTTCTGTCCTATGACAGTTCATGCTGCAATGGCCTACCGCTTGCAGGAGAAAAGTGAAAGTGTGAGTGGAAACGGCATATTTGACTGGTATTAGAAGTACAGTTATTAAGGAGTTGAGTATAGTTGGCACACTGAGTTAAAGCAGCCTTACATCCAAGTGTTACTGAGGGTAGCTCATAATTCTAACAAACTAAAATTTGCTCTGACATTTGATAAAGATGTCATAGACATTACAGCTGGAAGGGACCTCGCAAGATCATCAGGTCCAGCCCGCTGCCCAAACAGCAGGCAGTCAGCCGGGGTCAAATGATCACAGCAAGATAGGCATCCAAGCGTAGACATTCAGAGTAGGTGCCTGCACCACCTCTGGAGGGAGTATATTCCAGGCCCCGGGGACCAGGTAAAGTTTTTCCTTATGTCCAACCTAAAACGGTCTTCCAAGAGTTTGTGACCCTTGGACCTAGTCTTCCCTGGGGTGCCCTGGTTCTCCCAGTTCCTGGTGCACACCCCTTATATATTTACCCAAACTCGATGTTTTTTTGGTCCAATTTTCTGTCTACAACATTATGGGAAGAGGTGTTTAAAGCATGATTGACTAAGTTACTGCAGCTGGTTTATAATCAAAAGAATAGATGAATGTGTACATATTAAAGTCATATGAGTCTGGAAAAGAAAGAAATTAAGCTGAATTGTATAAAGCATTGATATGTGTTTATGAAAGGGGAGGAGTGGCAGCCTGAAATTCTCTTACAAGGTTGTCAAGGTTACAGGGAGCATTGCTTCTATAGGTGAGTGGCTTGAGTATTCTTTGTTGATAATTGGTATTGGCTGTTTTCTTCTGAGATAACAAAATTTGCATTTTAATTAAATCCCATTGTATTTATCAACATTAGAGCATATAACATCATAATTCATTGGAAGTTTTTCCTAGTATCAATTTAAAAACTCATAAAAACATTTTGTAAGAGTTGCATTTACTCCAATGGAATCTATTTTTATCTTTGAGAGTTTAAGAAGCAATATCCAACGATAAAATCCTAATGAATAAGACCCAGTTAGGCTGAGACCACATTGACCCTTCTAGAAACCTTCAAGTTCCTTATTTAGTGGTTCTAGTGTCAGGCTCATTTTTATACTGAGAAAACTATATTATGTTTCCTTATGGACATTCCTGGGACAGCAGGAACAGCCTCTTAGCCTTGCAAAAGTTTTCCCACTGCTAAGTGCTTTTTGGCGCAAGTAAAAATGACAGAATCTTTTCTACAGTATTTTGCAAAACACATTTCTATTAGTGTTTGTATTAGGCATGTCCTGTCACACTGCTTGTCTTGCAGGAGTGAGACAAGGTTATATCTAGAGTTGGTGTAAAAAAGTGCAGCCTTGTTTGTGTCACTGGAATTAGGCATCTGCAACAGACTGTCCTCAAAGTATGACTGAGTCCTGCTACATCTACAGTTTGTGCCATGAACAGATCTAGAATTTTGAAAAGAGGGATGCCAATGGTGAGGTTCATCAGCATCTATACAACAACATACATTTTTCTTCAATTAAACAAAAAACTAGAAGCTTTACTAATATGCTAGGGGCCTAGAGCTGGGTTATTCTGTTTAAATTGAAGCAAAAACAAATATGACTTAATTGCAATGAGTTAATAACAATCTGCAGGGCTGTGAAATAGGAGTTGCATTACCCGGAGCAGCTAACAGAGAGCAGAACAAAGGATAGCTTGATTGGTGGCCCATCAAGACCATTAAAAAGAAGACAGGATTGTTGGAATTAAGAGTTTATAATGGGCCATGAAGTCAACTGACTCCCTCAGTGCTGCCTGACTAGAAGTGCTTCTGCCACTGTCAGGCAGTTGGTTATAAACTTTGGGTGGACCAAGAATCAAAGGGGAATGCAAGTGCACAAGTGTATCCCCCTTGGATCCACGCCTGGATTCTACTGTTGGAAGAAATAGTGTTTTAGAAGTAAGTTTAGGGCAGCCAGTGCGCTTTTGCTGGCCAAGATAAAGCATTTTCCTTTCCATTATCCCTGGTGGAGAGACGGATAATCCAGATCACTCTAACACCTGAACTAGCAAATATTCATGCAGGCACAATAGCAAAATAACAATACAAAGAAAGAGCAGTGCTTTTGCACTTTAAATGCTTCTTAAGTGACAGATAAAAAACTTTTTTTTTTTTAAATCTTGCTGTGTCTTTTATACACTGTGGCATGTCATGCCATCTGTAATTAGAAGTGACACATCTTACTGAATTATGTATTGAAAACCCACAGTTTGCTCAAACCAGAGTGTGGCTTAAAACACCTTAAAAGCATTTGAAGTAGCTTCCCTGGAGTGAAACAAGGAATGCTAGTTCTGTACTTCCTTCCCTTCTCATCCCTCATCTGCTTAGTATCTAGCTACTTGAGCAGAACCTAGGGAGAAGTTCTGCCTGTAGTTAAATGACTTTGGCTTTTGATCTAGATAACCACTAGTATCTATCCATTATCCTTTAGTCAGTTGTCCCATCATGTCTCTGAGTATATATAAAAAGAGAGCTTGATAGGTGATTTAAATCAAGCTAAGGGTTTTTAAAGTGCATTAACAATAAGATTGAGATCTGCCTGTTCAAAATACATGTGCATCTCCGAAGGAATTAAATATACATGACACTTCCTTGCTGAGTCAGGAGTATGCAGCAGTCCAACAGAGAGCACCCTCTTGTACATCTGTATCTCTTGAAATGAATCTCTCATCTCTTGCAGGACAGATTATGAGTGCCTTCATTATTATGAAATCAGGACTCGTAGTAAAGATGATATCTTTTATTAGACCAATAAGATTTTTGCAAAAATCTTTAATTGCAAGCTTTCAGGCACAAATGCCATTCATCAGGCATTGGAGAAAAGATTGTAAAAGTTCAGTCTCCAGTTACCTTTGCAAATGGAACCCACAAAAGAAGAGACATACAGAAGTGAAGTAACAGTAGAAGTTTTAGGGTTCATCTTCTGAAATGCACTACAGTGTAGAGATTGAGGAGATGTATGTAAGTGAAAATAGATAGTAGGTGCCCCTCAAACACTGGGTGAATATTCTTATTAATCCTGCTAATGCCTTTTCAGTGAGGCATAATTCTCTTACAGATGAGGATGTGGAGGCTGAGGGTATACAATATGTACAGCTTGGAGCTACGAGTCAAGTTCAAGGTGTTTGTGGTTTCCAGTTCCATGTACAGTCTTTGGGTATATTTGAACTTGCTAGCTAAAAAGTCCAGAATTGAATTTTGTTTTAACACCAATAAGTCACAGAAGTCAAAGGACTTGTAGACTGGGGATTGATGCATTGTGTACAATTTTGTTCCAAGAATATCCACCTGTTTATATGCATATAGGTATCAGTGGGTTATTTTGATAGAACAGGGTAAAATTAGCTCACAAAGAACTCTGTCCTGCCATGGCCAGGCAGCAGATTTAAAGCCAGCGTATCTGTGACTGCAATGCAGACATGGCTCATGGAGACGGATCATGCTATATATACATCCCTTTTCCATGGTGATTATGTAGCTGTTAAGTGGCATCTAGGTGCTGGATCCCTGGACAGTGCATTTTGTCTTTGCTGATTGAGCATTTCTCTTATATACCTTCTCAATCCAGGGCCTTTGCAGACAAATACATAAAATGCTCAGTCTTCTTTATTAACTGGTGATGTAAAACCACTTGCAGGCTAAACCATAGGCATTTAGGTACATGAAAAATCAGTTATCTAGAAAGTTCATTTGAAACATGACCAAGGATGCCAAGATTAACAACAATATTGGTAAAAAGACTTTACTGCATTTGCAGACTACAAATGGTCAGGACTCCAATGCTCTGTCTCTTCTGGAAAATATGGTACCTTCTGCAGCACCCTCAGAAGAAAGAGGGCCAATGCTCCTTACAGTACTTGAGGTTTCTTGTTTCAGCATTGCTCCAGCCCAGGGATGCATAACTTATGAAAAGGAGTCAAAACTAAGTGGTGGTAATATAACATAAGCAAAAAAACAAACAAACAAGGGTGCTGATCTTAATGTTGGTATGTATTGGCAATTCTGTAACAGGCAAAATGTGGAATGAAGGAAAAGCTTTAAAACCCAAAGGGAAGCAAACTGTTTTAGAGGTCTGGGCTGCAGCCCGTCTGAAAAAGGAAAAGTTCTGTTGTTAAATCTGCACAGCGTAAAAGTATCTCTCTTCAAATTTATGTAAGAAGTACACTATATTTTTCTTAAACATTTTATAGCCTTTAACCTGGGCAACTCTACAGTATTCTGTCTAGTGTAGTGTCCACCATTGGTATGGTTGTTGTGGTGGCCAGATAATGAATGAAATTATGTTTTTCACTCCAAGATAGGCATAAATCATCTGACCCATGCCTTCAAAATTATGATGTTGCTCTACTGTTTATTTGCAAGAATCCGCAAAACCGTGGGCCATTCCTAGTGTTTTATATGATGTAGCACAGCACTTGGCGTGGTTCTTCTCACAGATTTAAGCAACTGAAGATCTAGTCCTCAACCATAATTACTATACCTCTTGGGCAAACACCTTCAAAGTTTGCTGAGATTTTGCCTATCTAAATTCCCCTACAGTTTCAGCCAGATGCAGTCAATGCACTTTAGTTCTAGGTTGCATATAAGGTTTGCTGTGTCCTGTTAAGCAGTCAGACTGCACCTTAGAAATAAATTGACTTTTGCATGCTAAATGCATGATGTGCCCTGGTCCTTTGAGAAGATAGCGTATAAATATGAGCTGGTGATTGGTAGAGTTTAGAGCACTGACATGAATAGTTGTGGATCCTGGTGTTGGAAATTGATTCCTCTTTTTTGACAGGTAATTGCACATGCAGCCACCTGTGACAGAGCAATATGATAGCATTAGCTTCTGACAGCATCATATCTGTCAGCATGGATACTCTATGGGCAGGCACTTCTGCCCCTTCCTTGGAAACCAAGTGGTTTCAGAACACTTTAGGAAGGGGCACTTAGCGCACTGGCTGCAATAATGACTCAAATTACTCTGCTCTGCTAGAGACTAAATATTTTCTCAATTTAGAGAAAATAAAGCACTTGGGTATTTTGTGCTCAGGACACATTCTAAACATGTTTTCAGTGAAAACAAGCAAACAGTAAAACCTAGCACAGATTGCATAACAACCTGCAGTAGCCCTGTTGTCTTCTGCTCTCTGGACCGTAAAGAGTCTTTTCTTATATCTGAAATCTGTGTTCCTCTGGATGGTCAAACTCTGCCCAGATGTCTCTACTGCAGCTGTCTGTTTCACGTTATCTTGCTATAGAGTGCTGAACAACTAGCATGATTTTCTATTTCTGGTGGGAGGAAATTATGCACACACAAACTCTAAGCAAGCCAAGAACCAAAGGTTCTTACAATCTTACTCTGCATTTAAACCTCCTGTACAATTTTATATTAGCTTTGCAGTGTTTAACAAAACTAAGCTAGACAGGATCACAGTATGTTTTAAGTATCACAGTTGCATTCTAAATTATTTGCTTTTTTTTAGGCCCGAACTGCTTTGCAGAAACCACTGTCATTCCAGCAGGCCGAGAGGTGAAAACTGATGAATGCACTATATGTCATTGTACTTATGAAGAAGGCACTTGGAGAATTGAACGACAAGCTATGTGCACTAGACATGAATGCAAACAAATCTAGGAAACCTACAAATCAAAGTACTTTGATTTTTTTATAAAACATTTCACTGCGGTGAGCACCCAAGATGACTCTGGGAAATCTGAATCATTGTAATTAGAAGATTTGGGGAAGGAGAAAAGAATGGCATCCTGGTATTTTGTTTTTCATAGTAACATAATACTGCAAGGCAAAGAAATGCACATATTTAAAGAAGTTTGGACATAAAGATTCCTGTCTTAATAAATGTGTTTTATTTTCACAGCGAGTACACTGAAGTATACTCTATCAAATATTCAATGTATTTCTATAATCCCATTATAGATCTTAAAAATAAATGTTTTATATAGATAATACAGATTAAAATACTGTATGGTCACCTGTCCTATTGTATACATGAACCATGCCTAAACCATTTCCATTCTAGTTTTATCATCTTTTTCTTTTTTCTGTTGTGGGTAACAATAATTTGTGCCTGGCCAGGAAATAGCCAGAGATCACAGACTTTAGATACTTTAAAAAAATATATGTGGTGTTTCAAAAAATATTGCCGTGCAAAAGTGAGCCCAGTCCTCTTCTCAGTTTACTGGTGCCTCCCCAGAAATGGTGTAATTGGGAACAAAGCTTGAAACTGCAACTTCTGTAATACCCACTATGAAACTCTGGTTGGATAAATCACATTGATCCCAAAAAAATGAATTTGTCTGATGCATCACATGAGGACTAATTCCATAGTGATGTAAATTGTAGCGTCCTATATCTAGGATGAAGAACTGTAAGTAGCAAAGCAGTGTAATTTGCAATTTCTTAACATTTAAACAGTATGCAAATTAAGGTAACCAAAACAACAGAGGGTAAAGGGAATGCAGCAGGTGAAGCAAGTAAAGGAAAGAAGATTAAGCAGGACTCTTATAAGAAGTTTTTTTCTGCTACTAAGGTCCTGATTGACGAAATTATTTCCATGTGGTGTTCACTTTAAGCTATAGTTTTCTCAGAAAGGGAAACGTTTGTGAATCCGGCAGAATACAGTGTTAGTGTCATGTTAACTACCTTGTTACTTAGGTACATGAAAAATTATTTACATTATTTGGTTCAGAGACTTCTATCAGTTCACCATGGGTAAAATGCAAGCCTCACTGAAGTTAATGGAAATGTTGCCATTGACATCAGGATTTCTCTCCCAGTCTGGAGTTTTCGTATACATATATGCTTTATCAGGTTATTTTTCCAGATATATCATAGACAAAAACGATCAAGTAAAGAGTTATATGCAGAGGACACAAATATGCCAGACAGACCGAAGCTAGGTATGTATAGCTATTCCAAATCTGACTAAGAGCAATCACAAGATACACCTCAAGACATAGCCTCAGTCCCCCCAGGTGGAGAGAGAGAGAGAGAGAGAGAGAGAGAAAGAAGTCTGAGACAGACTGCTGTAGCTGATCTGCTTGAACCCCTCTTACCTGTTAAAATTGTTTCCCTCAAGCATATACACACCAACGTAAAAACCTCCAACGTTGCAGTTGAAATAGAAGTGATTCTGCAGCAACTGGATTGCCAACAGGTGAGTACTAAATACCTCACCATAAAAATGAACTGTGAGTCAGAGTGCTTGGTTCTGCTGCACTTCTTATTCCCTGAATAGCAATGTCTAGCTCAGTAGGTTCCTACTCCATGAGTGTGTGTACATGAGACACTTTACTGTGAAGTAGTGTAGTTTACTGTGCAGTAAGCATTTGCACCTACATGTGCTCATGCTTACTACACAGTAAACCTCACTATCGCAAGTAAATTTGCAAATGCAAGTAGCAAGTGTATTCATGAATAGTTATTGCATAGTAATGCCCAACAGGGAGCAAATATGCTCCCAGTTAGCCAGTCACTGAGGGTGGGAGATTGCTCCCTGCCCCTGGGAGCTGCCTGCTGCTGGGGCAGGCTCTGCCATTGCAGCCTGGGTGGGGACTATGTCCCCCTGCCCTGGCAGTAAGGAGCTCCAAGACCCTTGCTTTAAGATTGAAATCAGAGAGTGGGGGTTGGGAATTCCTTATCTCCCAGCCCCCATTTTGTCATCACAATTGCTGGCAGGGGTTGGGGAGCCTGTTCCCCGCCCAGCTCCATGTGTGCAGAGCTGGGGAGGGAACAGGCTCCCCAGCCTGTTCTTCACCCAGCTCTGCAATTACAGAGCTGAGCAGGGGAAAAAACTCCCCTGCCTGTTTCCCACCCAGCTCCGTGACTGCAGAGCTGAGAAGGGAACAGGCTCTCTACTCCTTGACCTGCAATTGTGGAGCCAGGGCTGGGAACTGTCCCAGTCAGGGGCAGGTCCCAGCCCTGCATCCCGATCTGGAGATTGAGGCATGGAGCTTGGAAAGAGCTTCAGGGGTGGGGCAGGTCCCAGCCTGCTGCCAACTTCCACCTGTGGTGCAGGTAGTAGCGAGCCCTCAGCTGGGTAGAAAATTCCTGCCCAGCCAGGGGCTCACTATTAGCTGCACCATGGGTGGATTGGGGCAGGGGGCTGGGACCTACCCCTCACCTGCAGTTCTTTCCAAGTCCCCTGCGTGGATCAGGGATGTGGGGCTGGGAGCTCCTTGCTGCTGGGCCAGGGGGACATTGTCCTTGCCCTGGCAGCAGACAGCCCCCTGGAGCAGGAAGCAATGTCCCAGCTCAGTCCTTCCTGCCAGCCCCTGGGCTAGCACCTAGGGGGAGCCTAGAGCTTCCTCTGTTGTTGGCAGGAGCCCTTTGTAAGGCTGCAGGAAGTGAGAGCAGTTTGCTGCTAGGAGCAGCAAATCTGCTCCCAGATCCCTGCATGTGTAGATGCCTGCTTGGAAGCCTTTACTGACAAGTAAACTGATCACAGATCAAATGCACGTGTAGATGCACCCCATGTGAGTCAAAAGAAGAGTATGGCTCTAAATCAGGTCCATATCTGATTCACTAGGTCTGTGTTGATCTATTGATTTCACTGAGATTACTCATAAAAATGAAGCTAGCAAGCTAGGTCCTGAATTACTAAGACCTAGATCTTTCCTACTGAAATCAATGGCAGTTAGATGCTTAAATATGTCTGAGAATTTTAGTCTGAAAGCCTATTCCTAACTCTTTCCACTGTACTAATATGATATTCCATGTTTGTTTCCTTGAGACTAGTGGACTGTTTGCATAGAAGCTTCTATTCAATGCGAGTTAAAGCAGCAAAATTGAAACTAATTTATGTAACTTGCAGGAACTGGGATTCAGAATAGGATGATAAACTGTCTACCTTATCGGGACATTTACTATTGTATTTAGGTAGCAAAATGATATGAAATTTACCATATTTACATCTCTTAAAGCATGTGTCCATAATGTTTAACTTTAAAACTTTTAATTGCATGAAAACCCAGCCTCTCTTCCACTCAAGATCCTTGCTAAGATCACGTTTCTGTTAGGCTTGGATTTCCATTTTGTTGGGAGCTTGGTTATCTTTCAAGCAGTAAGTACATAAGTAAATGATTTATATTTTTTCAGGAGCAAAACTAGGGCAGAGAGAGTGGGGCATCAGCACTGGGCACCAACTATTGAGGAAGCACCAGAGATATATCTGGCAATCTTTTCAATGGCATGAGCCACCCTGCCTGGCACAGAAGCAGGCAGGAAGGACAGTGTCTCTGGGGAAAAGCAAAATGGTGGTCCCTACTGCCTTCAGAGAACCTGCTATAGCAGGCATAGCCCTATACCCAGTAGTATATTTGGGGGGCACAAGAGATGACTCTCAGGGAGCCCAGCCACGGGGGCTACTCCTGCCTGAGCCAATGCTGCTATAGAAGCAGCAGCAGCAACCACCTTTGCAGAGAAGAGCAGCAGGTAAGACTTCACTAATCCTCCATCCCCCACCCCCCTGCTGTCCGGGAGTTGGCATACCCTCCTACGCCCTTGCCCATCTAAGGTGCTGAAGGGACTTCTTATACCTCTGTATTTTCCCCATTATGCTTTAGCTGGGCTGGGGTGATATTTGGCTGGGGTGTTATGACCCCGGCACTCGTTCCTGCCCGGGACAGGGGGTCAGACCTGATGATCTGTTTAGGTCCCTTCTGACCCTTAGCACTATGAAACTATAAGCTATTCCAAATGTTTCAAAATGTCTTATATGATTATTTAATAATTGGTGAAAGGAACCTAGAAACAGAATGACCTTAACTTAAATGGACTTAAGGAATACCCAGTTACCTAGACTTACCCAGGGATGTCAGCACTCCCTCTCCACAACAACTATGATTGCTCTTCTTGTTAGCAGCCTCAACTGATGCAAAAGGACTGCGAGAGCCTGAGGGCTGTTCTACTGCTGCTAAGTGAGGTAGAGCCACCTTGGCAATGTCATACGGGGTACATGTAGGGCTTGTGTATAAAAGCTTTAAACTCTTGGGCTGTCAGTTGGGTATCTTGAACCTGCACTCATTCTCTAGCATGTAAAAGGTGGTAATAGGAATGCTTCAGATAGACCATGGTTTATGCAGTCAATGGAGAAAAGTACATGAATTAAATTTAAAAACAAGGTTGCTTGTAACCTGTTCTTTATGTGCCGAGGCCTCAAGTGGAAACACCTTACATATAGTCTTTCAAGCAGCAGTGGAAAAGAAAAATGAAACTTTACTGAGTACAAAATACAGTTAGGGAGTGAGGACTCCTAAGCCTTTTACAGCAAAATAGAATGTTTTGATGGCCGTGTTAAATATCGGTGTGAAAATCTGCATTTATCTGAATCTCACCAGCCAGGCAACATAATATTGCTGTTCACGTTGAGAAGTTCCTGTTTAACTTCCACATTAAAAAAATGTAGAATTAAAATCCAGCTGCATAGTTTTTAATGATCAGAGCCCAGAGCATGTTGAATAGTGCAGACTCCCAGACAGAGTGAGATGTCTTCATTTGAGGTTTGAACAAAATAAACAGTAAAGCAATGAAAGCAAGCTCAAGATGTTTCTTGAACAGCCACTTTATTGGTTATTGGAAGTTTAATTTAACTCTTTTCAGTGTGTAAATTCCAACAAGTAAAATGTATTTACTGAAGTGAAAAATGTCAGTTTGCCATAAAATACAAGCCTGTGTGTAATATAAGTATTTGATTTAGAAAATACATTTGGTTTACAGATTAATGTATATTGTCCAAAACAGGTAATTTAAAGTGATCTGAGTCACTTTGATGGTTCATGAATACACTTGTCTTTAAAGGTGATTTGGTCTTTTTGGGGGCAATAGGGGATTTTCCTTCCCCAGCTGTTATCAGAGGCATTTGCATGAATACAGAATGTCTGCTTTTAATTTGCCTGCTTCTTCCCGATTTGAAATCAGAACCAAATTACTCTGCACAATTTTACTGATGTAAGTGGAGTTATAATAGTGGCAAATTGGCCTTTAAGACAGCCTAAGTATCATATGCCTTCAAATAAGAAATAGGCAGTGCACAGTTGTAAAATAAAATTCTAGTGCCTGGAAAAATGCACGTAATGCTAACAGTGGGGGAAGGGAAACCAGAAAATGCAAGAAAGAAATGTTGTTCTTAAACGTAACTTTAAAATTCCCTCTACTGTGGTCTTTCTAGCCATATTCACCAGCAGTTTCCATCCAACATGAAAGGCATTATGGGAGATTTTTTTTTTATTACACTATTTAAACCAAGTAAAATGAATGTTGATGTTTTCCTTTCTAAGTGTTCATGTACAGATTGGAGAAAGAGGATTAGAAACTCAGATGCGTAGAAAGTAATATATTATGAAGTCAAAGGCTGGTGTAATAGCAAAAAGAATGAGCAACTGGGAATCAGCAAAAGGAAAATTGATAATGGCTTGAGAGTGATAGCAGAGGAAATATAACAAGTCAAACAAAAAGGAGAAAACTCCCTGAATATGGCTACAGGAGAGTGATGGAGTGGAAGCTACCATAGGCGTAGGAGATAAATGAATGTGGTAAAGGTGGCCCACTTGGAGGAGTGGGCTGTTCCCACAGTACACATTAGAATGAAGGAAAGGGAAAGTCTCATGGAACATGAAGGATGTTGTATGCCAAAAAAGGGAGATCAAGCATTAACTGGGAAAATAATAGAAGATTCCCTGCTTTCTGGGAAAAGATCTCCTTGCTTCCAGTTGTGCAATGGAATACAGATTAGGCTTTCATGATATTAAAATGAAAATAATTAATAGTATCTTTTTATGGCAATTATAGTATATATGCCATGATATCCATACCAAGTATAGAGAATTTTCAAAAGAAATTAATTTAAAAGTCAGGATGACACCTACCACTGGAATTTCTTTCCTCCTTACTTCCCATTTCTCTAGCTAGCCAGCGTGTTGCCTTGCAAGGCACTCACTACTCTGTTTATATTGTTTCATGAACTAATTACTGTGTTATACTGCCCAGTATTTTATTGAGGGCAGAGCGAGGCAAACAGCAATAAACAATGACAGAAAACAATAATGTTGCTTTCCATTTTACTATCCATGCATTCAGTTCTTCCATTACTTCTGGGTAAAAAAGGACTTAAGTGAACTTCTTGAAGTTTAATCTGTCTGATTCCCCTAAAAAAATGAACTGTCCTAACACGAAGCACTACAAAAGATAAATTGCACATGATCAGGAAAAAATTTATAGCAAGAACTAGACTCACATGAAATGACTATGGAACCCAAGGAAGCAAAATAAAAGCCTTTCATACAGGAAAATTTAGATTAAAGTTCAGAAAATATCTTGACTGAGAGATTCAGCTATAAATCTGCCTCTTATCAGATTAGGTGGAAACACTTATTTGATTGGTGTAATACTACACTGAAGAAAATAAAATATATTGTACAAACAATCCTGCATGGGCAGAGTGGTAGAAAACATGAACTAATTAAAGTCTTCAGTCTAATAGATCTTTCTGACCTCTATTCCTTTTATATGCTCTCTTCCTCCTCCCCCCACCCCTCCCAAATCCAGCCTCATGCTTGAACGAAAAGTTCTGGGATGCATCAAGAAGTTGTAATTGTTTACCTCCTTAGAAGTGATAGGGAAACATTAATAAGTAATATTAGTTTATCTGTAATGGAAATAACCTTATGATAATCAGCTGCAGCTAAATTAACTGAAAAACCATATTCGCCTCTGAACTTATCAATTTCTGTTTCCTAGTGGCCCACCTGAGGCTAGCAGTTTACTCCTACAACTCTGTGTGTTTATACACAAGCTTGGGGAAGGGGGGGAGGTGCTTTAATTAGAGCGGCTCCAAGAGCCACCCTAACTAAAGTGCCTGGAGTGTCTCATATATCAACGTCCCCGTGCTTAAAAATGGCAGCAGGGGCACTTTAATTAAAGCTTGTTTGACAAGCTTTAAAGCACCCCCACCATTTTTAAGCGTGGGAACGCTGATACACAAGACCCTGGAGTCTGCTGGAGCGTTGGAGCAGAATTGCTGCTCATGTATAGGGACCCTCTAATTACTATGATTAGTTCAAAAGAAAAAACTGATACACTTCAGAAATGCATTGCCATAAAAAAGATCTTCCTGATGGAGATATTTAGAATGTCTGTCACAACATGTAGTGACTTACTATTTACATAAAGTAAACACTGGTAACTCAGGGTAACTACTGAGTTTTTGTCCTTGTATTTGTCAACCATCTTGATATTGAGTTTGAACAGAATCAACATCTGTAATGTGATCTTCATTTCTATTCCTGCCCCTTCATACTGGATAAAAGGTTCCAGAACAGCATAGAGAAACTCTCTACCGCCACCAACTCATGCAAGGCAGAGAATTCTCTTGGCTACAGGCATTAGAAAAGGCTACTGCATGCCCTCCACAAGCTGTATGTGTTTACCTAAATTATTTCACCCACATATAGTAGATGAAATCATGAAAAAGCAGAATAAAGCAAAGACAAGTAATACCATTTCCTGCACAATGTTGAAAACTGGAAACTAAAGCAATATAATGAGAAAAAAAATCTGATGTGTTTATTTTTAAGTGAAAGACATAAGAAAATAACTTTTCCCTATTTATACATACAAAATTTGGATCTTCCAGCTCCACCCAAAATATGAGAAAGGAGACTATGGAAGATGCAGGTTAAAAATCAGTTTTATTGAGCATTCACTAGCAGCATATGTGCAAATAGGAATAACTGACCACATTCTGATCTCGATTAGGCTGAAGTAATCCAAATTAATTTGATTAAATTCAGATCAGTTTTCAGATTAATACTGGTATGACTGAAATCAGACTCTGTCCTGGAGAAAGTAAACATAAAAAAATAATGTGATGTAATGAATGGTTCAGATAAGAAAAAAAATCAGCAGTCTTGTGTGGTGCTTGTGTTTATGGTAGATAAAACACAACCTAGTGAAAGGCCAAGACAAGGCCTACTACACACCTTTTGTTTTGCATAATCTCCTGGTGGCAAGGCTTTGACCTGGCCTGATGTACTGACTTTCACAAAGTAAGAGGATTACCAAAATCGTTTTTATACTATGCTAGAGTATGTAAACATGTATTAAGAAGCAAATCAGAACCCTTACAGGATTTACCAGATCAAACTGAAGCAAACTACTGAGACTTAAAACTTACCAATTCCTTGCTTATTTGAGCCTGTCCCAAGAAGCTGGTTAGTACTTGATTTACACCATCCATTCAGTCATGGTATTGGGTAGCAATTACAGTTGTTTGGTTTATTTATTTTTTTTTAAGAATAACAGATTAATAAATATATTAAGTGATCTATACATTAAAGTTAACATGCTGATTAAACTTTTGTCTCTGTTACCTTAAAATTAATTGCATTCATTTCAGAGGGGTAATACTGGAATTAATTTGCAGTAGGTACTGTACAAAGCTCCATGTGCTTATGTTATTTGGCATGTTTTTACCAGCACAAGCCTACATAATTGCTAAGACAATACTCACTGTTTCCTATGCTTTATCAACCATTGATAAGTCAAACTAATGCTAAGTAATTTAGTGTTATTGTGATTGGCTAATTATGGAGATGACATTGACGTGCAGTGCTTCGAAGTAGTGTAACAGCATTTCCAGTTTGCATCTGTTCATTCCTATTTGCCACATGAAAAGAGAAATAACTAGGATTCGGGCATTTGGTTGATTCAAGTTGAGTGGTGATATCTTAACTTACCGCTAAAGTTTTTTTTCCAACACTGCTTTTTCCCAGCTACTTATTTTAAAATGGCATTTGATAAAAATAGCTATTTTATATATTCTGCTAAATATTAGTTATGCTGTTTATACTAATGTTTCAGCAATAAAAAAGTCATTCTGTTAAATCTTCATTATGGTCTTGCATTTATTCTTGATTATCTACAGGCCTCTGATACAAATAAACATGCTTTATAGATAAACTAGTTAAATCTATAAAAAGCACATTAAAACTGTTTTCAAAACTTTATTTTTGGCACAATTCAAATCAAATCAGAATATTTATGAAGCCTCAGGCTTCATTTTTCATGTAACAATATATTAGTACAATGCTAACTAAATTGTCTGATATATACGCACTTGTATTTCAATTCTTGATCTCAGAAGGTGTTAATTGGGCAAATACACACATTTAAATCCATGGTTCATTTTTGTGAGATGGGGATTGGAAAATCCCAAACTCTATTAAACTTCTTACCTGGTGATGAAACAAAATGGCTAGAAAATGCCTTAACTATCAGCTTCTTTTCATACAACTGTAATGAAAATGATAAGAAATATGTGTTCTGTGCTATGCAGAGAATGTGAGGTGAGCTGAGGTAATTTACAAATGAAGTGTCCTGAGATCAAGAATTAATTTCATCTCCTCCAAAGGTAACTGCAATACATCCCCTCTTTGAGACTACGTATTCAAAGAATCCATCTAAAAATACTAATAAAAACAAAAAAATTAAATGAACACTTTTGAAATCCCTTTGAACCAACCTATCCTTCTCCAAACAAATGAATGCCCAAAATAAATGATCTAAAAACTGGTTTTGCAACACAAATAGGGCAAAATTGGAAAGTCTAAGTAATAGAGTTTTATAAACTGTTAAAAATTCCATAGGGACTAGTCTGCAAGTCTCCAGAACAGGTAACAATGAGAAGTTAGGTTATTTTAGCTGCTTTATCATCCAGCAGGGTGTGGCCTGATAAGAACAAGTAGTAAGAAGGAATGTATTAAGACAACAGGTTAGTCATAATTCTCTCATATACAAGGTTGCCAACTGTAGTAATGTAAAATTAAATAAAAAGTTGAATGGATGGTTTAGAGTAAAGAGACCTTTAAACTCATTTTGGGAATTTCTGGGACTGGCGTAAGTGAAACAGGAAATATGATGACATTATTATCAACTGTTTAATGTGAAATTCTGGTACCTTTTGGGGAGGAATTGCATATGGGTTGATTGTATTACTGTAATTTTTGTTCTGTAAAGAAACACATGAGTAGGTTTTTATGCATGGGATTCTCCTCATATGCATGACCCTCTGAATGGCTAGTGTGGAGGCTGCGCTGTAACAGAATTTGGACCACAAAATCAATAGACACATAGACTGAATTTATGCATAAACTTCTAAGAATTCTTAGAAGGATTTCTTTAGAAACAGGCTATAGCTCATTAAAAAGTGGCTTACAGTAACATGCACGTACACTTTAAAAAAATAAAACAGTCCAAAATTATATCAGACCTAAAATACTTTGTTAAAATGGTGAGATGTCACTCATTTTAAAAAACAAATGCCTTCTATGGTTGTAACCAAAAATACCCATACAAGTTGTTAGAATCACTTTATTGATTTTACCAAGTGAAAAAACAACACACAATAGAGTAGTGAAAAGAGCAAAATACTGCAACTGACATTCCACTAACATTTTGTTGCTCCATATGTCAAAGTCCTGTTGCAGAGAAGACAATGAACTCCTTCACTGGGATTGTATGTTCCTGGGCTACAGATAACTATATGCAGGGAGAGAAAAAGAACAAAGCAAGATTAAGATGCTATGAATGAATGACTTCTAAAACACTGAATAGATTAGAAATTTTTTTACATTCTTTTTTGACATATCATCAACTATTTGACAAGACAACAAATTTTTCCAGCATCCTAATATTTGACTGTGACACTGTGTTGTCACATATTCTTCTCTTCTGAAAAGCAATTACTGTAGTATGACTGTTTCCTGGTTGATCTACTCACAGGTAAACTGTTTCACTAATGAAACAATGAGCAGTAACCAACAGACTTCAGCATGGCCTGTACCTTCTAATGTTGAACTAAATGACTCTTACTCCACCTAGTGGATAAATATAAAAGAATTTAAAACTAAATTTGACTTTTAAGAATCTAATAAAGGGAAAAATGCACAAAGAATGCCTCAAGCAAGAAACTGGCATGGGGTGTGAAAAGATGTTTTGTATAGAAATGCACGTTTCAGTTAATTCAGTGCTATTTTGGGAAATAAGCACACACATCTAAGGAGTGACTGTAAATTTTAACCCATGCAGGAAAGACTAGCCCTAACACTGATCACTAGGAGGAAACAAACAGGATCTGAGTCAAGTGGTTGGTTTGGCCATGGCTCTTCTGGCTCTTTTGAACCTCACTGCGTTCTTGCAATAGTAACAGTAACATTTTTAAGGAAAAGGCTGGGTATTAGTGTTCAATCCTTGCTGGAACCTGGATGGCTCCTTATTTCTGTCCTGTGCATTCCTGCTTATATCCTGGCTCTGTGGTTTTATATTTTGGCTTGGTTTCTTCCTTTGGAGGGGAGGAGAGCAGTTAGGCCTTATTGGGACCCCACTAATTCAGCAGAATTTATGATACCTAATCTGGTCTATCCCTGTTTTCAGACGGCCTTAAATTAATCTGATCTACAATGGTAGCATTTTCCTGGACTGCCTGACTGCCAACTCTTGCTGGTGGCCTAAGGGAAGGTTAGAGGTCTCATCAAATATCATCAGCAAGGTAGATTTTAAGAATGATCTGGCAAAAAGACTTGCAGGGCTCCCCTTGCTACAGACACTCAGAAACCTTGCATTATTTTAGTATTTTTATTATGTTAGCATCTGTTCAGAGAAAAAATCCCTAGAGTTGTTTAGACGGACAACATTTAAACTTAAGCAAGGTGTTGGACTGGGTGACCTGCCAAAGTCCTCCCAGCCCTGTTTATTTGTAATTCTATGAATGCCCTCACCAAAATCAGAGTTCTACTACACTAAACACTGTAAAAACAATACACTGGACAATTATTATTGACCATTTTCATAAATTAAGTAGCAAAATAGAAGAAGTCATTAACAATGATAATTGATACGGGTGCACCAATAGAGAATTTTGGGGCTGATACTGATGGCTGATTTTGAATGAGCCATATCGGCCGATACCGATGCAATTGCTGATATGCCGCCTGGCAGTATGGAGAGTGGCGTCTGGCTGGTAAGTCTGTTGGGTGGGAAGGGGCGAGGGGGGATGAAAAGGGTGTGGGGGGGGCAGACTGAGGCCCCCATGGTAAGGGAGGGAATGGGGCTGGTGCTGGGGCTAGGGCAGGCACTGCCCAGCCAAAGCATGGCACAGGATGGAACCACAACTCATCTGGGGGTGCAGAGGGAGGGCAGCTCCTGCTGCTGCACTCACCCCGGGAAGGCATGGAGGAGCATGTGCACCCTGGATCAGTGCGTGGGGCAAAGGCGGGATGCTGTTATGGGCTGGGGCTAGCGCTGAGCTCTTCCTGGCAGGGGGGCGGGCTGGGCTGGGCTGGGCTGCACTGAGGGCGGGTAGCAGCAGTGCTGTGGTGGGGGGCTACAGCAAATTTTGGGGTGGCTGTAGCCCACCCTGTAGCCCTCCTCACCTTCACAGCGCCACCAGCTGCCCCGAGCTCAGCTCAACCCAGCCCAGCATCCCCCGCCACCCCCAGCAACAGCCTGGTGCTGCCCCCAGCCCACAGTGGCAGCCTGCTCTCACTCTGCGCACAGATCCAGGGGGCACATGCCCTCCCAGGGTGTATGCAGCAGCGGGAGCCACGCCCCCTCCCCCCATGGCTCTGTCCCATGCCGCATCCGGGCTGGGCAGTGCCTGCCCCAACCGCAGTGCCAGCCCCACTCCCTCCCTCACCTTGGGGGCTTTGGCCTGCCCCTGCCCCCGTATCCCTTCCCACACAACAGACTTACCCGCCAGATGCTGCTCTCCATGCTGCTGGACTGCGCTCCTGGCCGCCTGTGTGCTACGCTTCAACTGTGCAGGCACGTAGAATTTTATGGCAACATTATCGGCCACATCGGCCACAAAAAGCCGATTGCTGATAATGTCAATTGCCCTTTTATCAGTGCCAATACGATATGGACCAATGTATCAGTACACCTCTAATAACTGATAAGAGGAGCCATTCTCTGCCTGTAGAGGCAGCTGCAATTTTGCTCCCACTTCTGAAGAAAACAAAAGAAAATATCTGAATGTGACATGTCAGAAACTAAGAATCCATTATTTCCCTCCACCAAAATGACTTGCCCAGAGGAAGCTTTTATATATATGAATAAAGTGGCAATTCTTAACCTCCATATCCTTCTACTTCCTAGCATGTGTCACTTCTTCAGAAGAGTAACTGTGCTTTAGTTAGTAAATGCCACAAGCAGATTTGTTCCTAGTGAACTTCATGGGAATTTTCATCTACTTGGATTGGAACAGGGGAGAGAGCTATAATAACAGGATAATAATCTTATGTTTGAATAACACAATCTGCATCTGCCACCTAGGGGAAGGCATGAAACGAGAAAGAAATATTAAGTGACCTGGTACTTGCTTAGCCAGGTACCAAGAGAAAGTAAATAAAAGTTTCTTTTCTCAGTAAACATCAGTAAACATAACTTGTCTCTATTATTTACTGAGCATAAACTCACATCAGTGTACATTCACCCTACAAGTATAACCATCACCTCAAAATACTCTACCTCATATATTTTATGTGATATCTCGCTTGCCATTTCACACTTCACAAACTTTACTGCATCCTAAAAGCTACCTGATGCTTGCTGTTCTTCTCCAATTTTATGGCAAGTGTAATACCTGTGGAGTAATGCATTTTCTTTCCTTCAAATTATTATGCTCCAAAAATATAATTTTTAAAATATAAACAATTCACTTGACTTTGTGAGAGAAATGAAGAAAATGAACTTATTTTAGCTGCAATTTGTGTGTCTAGTTCATAGGAACTAAACTGAACAGGATTAAAAACAGGGCCAATAGACTACTGTATATATCAAAAATGGGTTTCTAATTACCTTTAAGGGTTACCTGATTACCCAGGAGATGAAATCAAGTTGTCAGAAATAGTTAGACCCTCAAGAAAAGAATAATTTGGGCACTTAGAGCTGTATATGAACTCCTGAGTTAAAATAAAACATTGCGGGAAAGTTTCTAAAACTAAGGAAAAAAGTCTTTTATATTTAATGCAGAAGTGGCATAGTTCATCTTGTCCTGCCATTTAAGTTGTTAACATGTTCACTGCACCAATGGTATTTTATTTAAATTTAGGCCCCTGGCAGATGTTACACTTAAGATGTGATTAACCATTAATCGAATCATGTATTAACCTGGCCATATGTTCATGCAATTAATGGCGTGATAAAACAGGGAATAAGCACAAAGTTATTACACAAAATTATTTTGTGTAATAACTTTGTGGCTGGTTCCCATCATGCCTTCAATTGAATATGTAGCCAGTGCCGGTTAGCTGACTGGTGCTCCCAGTCACAGGAACACACTGGAGTCTTGAAGGGCTCCCAATATGCTCTTGTGACTAGGACTGCAGATCACCTGAATAGCATGTCAAGCTACAGGCACATAGGGTACCTAGCTTGATATTTGCTGGTGCAAGGGAAGCCAGGCTTATGATCCCAGGCTCCCCTTGCATCAGCAATAAGGCATAATTGGGATCTAATCCCCAATCTTGCAGTCAGGCTTCTTGCCATGCATGTGTAGTATGATAGGAGATGCAATTGTTGAGACTGCAGATCAGATTCCATCGTGCCTTTAACTGAACATCTGTATATGTCCAGAGACAGATATATTGCATCTTTATTTTTTTCATATAGGGGTGCACCAACAGAGATTTTGGGGGCTGATACTGATAGCCGATATTTAAGGAAGCATTTCGGCCAATATCAATCCGATTTCCGATACAGCTGTGTGCAGCTGGTAAGTCTGTTGTGGTGGAAGGGGAGGGGGAAAAGAAAGGGCATGGGGGGGGAGCAGAACAGTGCTCCCTGCGGTGACGGAGGGAGGGGGCAGGGGCAGTTGTTGCCCACCTGGGGTGGGATGGGGCGCCGGACAGAGCTGCAGCTCTTTGGGAGGAGTGGGGGGGGGGTGCACCCTAGGAGGGCATGGATCTGCGCAGGGCAGGGCAGGACAGGTGGGCTGCAGCTGCAGCCTGTAGCCGGGGCTGCACCAGGCTCTTCTCGGCAGGGGCTGGGCTCAGGGCAGATAGTGGCAGCACTGGGATGGGGGCTACTGAGGGGGCTGCAACCACCCTAAATTTTGCTGTGGCCCTGCTCCCAGTGCTAGTGCCGCTGCCTACCCAGTGCAGACTCAGCTTTTCTTGGCACATGAGGAGAGGCAGGGGTTGAGCCGTGGCCGCGCTGGGTGGGTAGCAGTGGCACTGGGAGTCAGACTATGGCAAAAGTTTAGGTGGCTGCAACCTCCTTAGTAGCCCCCCCCCCCCCCCCCCCCCAGCGCTGCTACAACCCACCCAGAGCCCAGCCTCCACCAAGAAGAACCCAGCACAGCCCCAACTGCAGCCTGCAACTGCAGCCTGTTTGTCCGGCCCCACCCCATGCAGATCCGGGGTCACCCGCCCTCCCAGGGTGCACGCAGTGGCATGAGCTGCCCTCCCCCCCCCCCGAGAACTGTGGTTCTGTCCTGCACCCACCCCACCCTGGCTAGGCAGCGCCTGCCTCTGCCCCTTCCCTCCCTCACTGCAGGGGGTGTTGATCCCCACTCCACATCCCTTCCCTCCCTGCTCTCCTTCCACCCCAACAGACTTACCAGCTGCACGCTGCTAGGCTCTGCTCCTCGCTGTCTGTGTGCTGCGCTGAGGCTGTGCGCATGCACGGGCATTTATCAGCCAAATTATTGGCCGCTTCAGTCCCATTTCCAATACAGCCAATTTTCTTTATATTGGTACCGATTTGATATCGGACCGATGTATCAGTGCACCTCTAATATCATACTGAGCATTTTACAAAGAAGGGGAAATTCTAAAATGAAGATTAAATCATCTGAAATGTATTTCTAGGATTTTTATACTAAAAATAACAAACCTACATGTTCAAGGTGGTTATGTTGATATATATGAGATTAAGTGCATCTCTAATATATATACAAATTATAGATTAAATATATAGATATGAATAGCAGTAACACTTTCTCTTCAAATGATTGCTTTCACAGGACCATAAAGTAAGATCTACTTGCCTATCCATGTGGCTTTGGAATCAACATGATGAGTAGAAAAATAAGTTTGAGATGTACAGCTACTGTTTGGAAGGCATTTTCCAAAAAAACTGACCCTCCTTGATGAAAGTTGTCTATCTGCATGCCTGGGATTCTAACATTCTGGGATCATGACTGACACAATTGATAACTTTTAAACTAGGAACTGAGAGCTGCAAATTGCAAGAGTCTCACAATTTTAAGGTTATGAGACCTGGTTTTAATATATGGACGAAGGAAAACCTTACAAACAAAGATATATTTTGGAATAGCAGACAACAAGAGTATGGACAGAAAGGTAAAAGAAAGTAGTACTGATGACATTTACAGGCGGGCAGGGGTTACAGTTGGTGGAAGGATGGCCTATGCTGAATCCGGTTACAATTTTAATGGGTCACAGAGAGATGGAATTGGCTGTATGTATGGTATTGGTACTTTTATTACTAAGGTAACAAAATGGAAAGACTAGAGTTACTAGTGAGGGACATAAAGTGGAATATTATAGTAATAACAAAAAAAAGAGAACAACAATCAGGACTGGAACTTTCAGGGGAAGAGAAAGAAAGATTGAAGTGATGGGGTAATGTACATCATGACAGAAGGTTTGCATTGGATCAGAAGGAATTGGTTTACTTTGGGTCAAAAAGTTCTATTCTTGTAATGGCAAGGAATCTAAGGGCACTTTTACACATGTAAGTGCTGGAGCGCCGGGTGCTTTTAAAAGCACCTGGTGCTGCAATGCTTACAGTTGTATAATGCAGTGAAATGTGCATCAGCACTGAGAAAATGGCAGCAAATGACTTTTGAACTAAAACACATAGAAGGTGCTTTAGTTCAAAAGCATACCGCCACCATTTTCTGCATGCTGACATGCATTTCACTACTTATACAACTGCATATGGCGCAGCACAGTTCACATTAGCTCATGTGCAGAGAAGACTTGATTAATCGAATCTGCTCTGAAGTGGCAGATCTCCAGCGCGTCATGTGACAAAATCATGTGTGTATAAAGGCCCTAAAAGGGGATGCTTAAATGCAGAACTTTTGGGCTGCAAGAAAGTTACCAATAGGGGTCCTCATAGACTTTCTTTTCTTTTTTCACTGATTTTATTAAATATCTTCACTAATAACCTCAGCACAAAAAATGCTTATAAAATACTGTGATAACACAAAGTTAGTAGGTGGCATCAATATACAGGAGAATCGAATACCATTCAGGAAGAACTTGATCACCCTGAGACTAGACAGAAACTAAATAAAATTTAATAGCATTTAAGGACTAAGAAAAAGAATTTCTGCTATAAGCTAAGTACACATCATAAGCTCGTTGGCTGGAAATGATAAAGTAAAGGAAACTTGAGTATATTAGTTGACTGCAGAATAACTGTGGGGCCACTTCTGTGATGTGTTGTGAAAACAAGCAACTGTGATACAAGAACATGCCAGGTGAGAATTTCAGCAGCAACAGAGAAGTATTAATGTGTTTGCAGAAAGCACAAGTAAGAACTCATCTTGAATATAATGTACACATCTGGTCATTCCTGTTTAAAAACCATGAATTTAAACCAGAACACACATAGCAAAAGACTACCAAGACGAACAGGGGATAGAGAGCCTATCTTATGAAAGTCAACTGAAAGAGCCTGAATTGTTTACCTCAGCAAAACTGAGGCTGAATGGAGATATGACTGTTCTCTAGAAATATACTGGATGGGTAAATACCACAGACAGAAAACTGGTATTTTAACTAAAAGACAAGGCTGTCACAAAAACAAATGGGTATAAACTATAGACACAAATAATTGAGACGATTAAGTTAAAAAGTAAAAGGTTTTTCACTATCAAAGGTGGAAGGTTCTGGACCACATTTATAATACGCAGAGCAGGAGCAAAAAAGCTGTTTCCTAGTGCATTCAGTCACCTTGAGAGGTCTCTTTCTGTCTTATATCCTACAGAATGTATAGTTTGAGAAACGTACACACTATTGAATAGTGATCTACTAAACAAAAAGCTTCCATAGCTGCATGACCAAGTATGCAAGTCCTACAATGATATTTTAATCTCATTGCTCAAATTCCCGAACAATGTACAACCGTTTAAAGAAGTCTACATTGTTCACGAACTTGGGAAATGAAGCTAAAAAAAATCTATAGATTTGAGCACTTTTCCAGAAGGATGTCCAGGGACGTCAAACATTGTGATCATAGAATGAGAACCCACTTAAAAATAACAGCTATGAGTGGGAGGAAGTATAAGAATGTGTTGGGATGTGTGGTGGGAGAGGTCGCTGAACAGGAGGACAAATTTCTGAAAGGAATCCAGGGACAGAGAGAATAAGCCTCATCTTTATTTAATATCATATGGTTATAGTATGACTGAGATAAATGGGGCTGTTGCATATTGATACTATGGTCATGTAATAGTTCTGCCTGCCACAGCAAGAAAAAGGAGGAAGTTAAATTAAAAGAAAATGTTAAACTTCACCCACCCACCCAAAAGAAGTGGAATAAGAGGAAGGAGCTGATGTGAGGTTTTGGTTCTGGGAAGGAATCCATTTTCAAATCTGTGAGTAGAGAAAAAACAGGGACTGACGTATAAAGGTAAGAAGGAAAAATGTTGCCAGCACTTTAGAAAAAACTAATATTTCTGTTCACAGTTGCATACCTATCATAGGAGATTAGAAAATAGTATTTGCTTAAGGAAATTTGTTGAGCTGATGGGAATGAAAATCTGTGGTGAACTCAGAATCCAAGTTTCAGGTATCTTTAATTTACCTAGAGTGTTTTCCTCAAAAAATTCTAATGTGTAAAACTACTAATTTATTCTAAGAAAAAAAGCTGGTGTTTTACATTTTAATTTTCATACTATCTTTTAGCATCTTAGCTGAGAAGGCTTGTCTGGAACAACTGTATTTATGGTAGCTGGCCTCTGCATAGGATAAAGGAGGTGAGTTCATGATAAAACTAGAAACTTTTATATTATAAAGCTTCCTAAGAAAAGATGTACTCCCTACAGTGATTTTAATGTAATTTTCCTTGAGATTATGTAAATAGATATATCTAAGTCTTCCAAATGTTTCACTACATACCACTAAAAGAAATTATCCTGCACAGTACAAATTCTTTTTCATAATCAGAGCACATGGAAAATCGAAGCTTCAAATATGCTGCAGTCTGCAACTTTTGTTTTATTATACTGCCTACTTTTATTCTCCTACATTTTCTTTTTTAAAGCACTTTAAGTGTCTAGATAGCTTTTGGGATGGAATCCATTGTTCTTTTCTCCCAGGGCACTTTTACATGTGCTCTGAGGGTGGGGGGCAGGGGCCGGGGCATGCTTTAATTAAAGTGGCTCCAAGAAAGCATCACAGCATCTCGTGTATCAGCATCCCCACGCTTCAAAATGGCAGCAGGGACACTTGAACTAAAGTTCATTTGACCAGTTTTAATTCAAATGCCTCTGCCACTAGTTTGTAGTGTGGGGATGCTGATACACGAGATGCAGAGGCATCTCAATTAATCAGACCTACTCCAATGCGTTGTAATTATAGTGCGCCGGAGCAGCCTCCGTGCTCATGTACAGGGAGCCCCAATTTCCAGCTCTGCAGAAAACTTCATCTATTGAAAAAGACTTACTTGGCTATCTTCTGTTCCTCTTCATGCTTCTATATTCTAACACTTTAGTAAGTTAGCAGCCACAATGCTGAGTTGAGATCATTTGACTTTTATCACAATTATAAAAAATGAACTCTCTTTCCAGGGAGTCAGAAGTAGCTTTTAAAAACAATAATCCAAATTTTGGTCACTTCACTTGTGTAAGTAATTTCACTGTCAAATCCATGACTTGCATAAGAAAAGTGAAAAGGATTTGTCCAACTCTTTCCATGCCAGTATATTCCAGAATAGCTCCTTTCTTGTTCATATTCTATTTGTATCTTGCCAGTAGTTTTTGTATATGTAGGAGGTCACTGGCGTGCCGTGTCGCCTGGAACCGAGTCATCTCCCTATAAATGGTAGTGTTTCATCTTTCAAAAAATCCCTGCCACCCTTTGACGTTACAGGAGATAGATGCTGAAACACCACTGGGGAAACAAAGCATTAGTTAGGGACTCATGGCATTGGCTGGTCTTCACAGGGCTCCACCATCCCCATACCCTGCCCTAACCACTCCAGATATTCCAGGCACGTTGGTACTGGCCTCTGATGTTGGTACTCCAGTCTTGGTCTTAAGTACCACTGACAGGAATCTCCCTCCTCTTTAAGTTGCTTGCTCCATTCTTCCCTGCACAGGGCCCAAGCCAGCCACCCTTGCTTCCAGTCCTACCCTTACGTTCAGGGTCAGGACGGACTCACTCTCTCTTGGGGAGTAATCTCATTGGTGTCTTTGCTTTCTTCAAGGTTTCCACAGTGGTTAACTCCACATCCCAGGGCAGGACTCACCAGCTAAGCAGTTTCCTCCGTTCCTGCATTGCCTCTCCCCTGCTGAGCAGCCTCTTCGCTGGATCCCTCCAGGTAAATTGAGGAATAGGGGTTTTCCTTTGAGCTCCGGGTCGGTCCTGTATTCCAGTCTCCCCTGCATTCTCTCTCTTCTCTTCTTTTCTTTTCTTTTCTCCTGCTGCCCCCAGAATGCCTTCTCAGCATCCCTTAAATTTCCCTCTTCCCCAGCTGGGTCTGCCATGGCAGCCTCCCATTTGCTTCTTGCCTGACCCAGCTGTTTTCTCTCTCCTCCTCTAACAGGGTTTTTTTCTCCTTTTGTCCACGTCATTCTCCTTTTCCCGGGCTCAAGCCCCTAGCAGCTGGGTTTGCCACAGCAGCCTTTGACCTGCTGCGGCCCCAGCTGGTACCTTTAATTGCTCAGAGTGCAGCATTTCTCCCACCCGGGCTTGCCATGATTTTCCCTGCCTCTCCGGGTAAGTCATTGTTCCCGTGACAAGGTGTTTCAGTCACCCTGTCACAATATACATTCACCCTCTATGCTAGAAGGCATGTGGGGGTTTCTGCATTTGAGTTTTCCAGCCTGTATTTTTCTCCTAATTTCTCTTGTATAGTTTTTAAATAATCCCCATAAATATTTCTTCAATTTTTGCACTATTTTTGCTGTCTTCTTCCAATGGCCTTTACACATGGACTTCATAAAACATCAGTTTCCCCAGAAAACCTCACTGTAATCACAGAAAATTAGGGTTGGAAGGGACCTCAGGAGGTCATCTAGTCCAGGTCTCTGTTTAAAGCAGGACCATGCCCAACTAATGATCAATACTAGTGATAAAGATAGTGATAAAGATATTCTGTTTCTACAATGCCTTACATTCTGAAGCATCACAAAGTGCTTCATAAATTTAACATGCAATATGCAAGCCATACATCAAAATCATTTCCTCCACAACTTACATTTCAGCTACCAGTGGGGTGAAGTAGGCAACTCTGAAGTGCTTAGTGACACTACATGCTATTTGAAACAGTGAAATGTGTGTGAAATAATTCAACTGAAGTAGAAATTCCACTAAGCCATATGTAATTACTAACTTGTAATCAGACTGGGACATAACATTAGTATTTCTGCATTTATAAAGGTGCATTTTAATATAAAAAATCAGACAGTCTATATTCTTAATATAAAAAAATCAGACCCATTTCATTTGTCTCATCTGAGGCGGCACCTCCAACCAGTAGTGTAACTAAAGGTGGGCAGGAGGGACATCTGCCCCAGGCATCAAGTTAGTAGGAGCACTGGAATTGCCCCCAACTGCCGTGAAGTCCCTCCAAAACCGCTCCTGGCTGCCGCTGTTGTAAGAGCAACAGCCAACGTGGGCAGAGCAAGCATGGTGGTAGCAGCAGCTCAGCCAGGACTGCATAGGAATGCCAGCATAGGTAAGGCTGGTGCACCTCCCGCGCCCTTGCTCTTGGAATCACATGCCAACACACCCCTGCCCTTACTCTCCGACAGAATTTGCCCTGGGTACCAACTCTATTATGCCACTGCCTCCAGCAGCACAGTGAAGTCTTAACCCTTTGCTGGATCACAGCTTCTGTGCTAACTCAAAATAAAGAGTGCCATCTAAGGGCCTAACTCAAATCCCAATTACTTTAATTTGGATCACATCTTAAATGACAAATTTTATTCTTGAGAACACAAAGATGCTTCTTACAAAGCTACCAAAAAAACCAACCCAGTTCAACTTTGGTTACCTGGAAAAACATAACAGGTTCCCAGGGCAAAGTGATACAATTAACTATTCTGTTAACATTCAATTATGCATGAGGCTCAATTAAATAAAAGTAATCTTGAGTTGCTGAGCAATCTGTATGATTTGTAAATTCACTACATACCACAACAATCAGGACAATCTAGATGTATCAGAGAGTTCATTCCAAATCCTGGGCGGCAGTGATTAACCCATACAATGTGTAGAGTGCCTTCAATGTAGTATATTTCAGGCAATGGATTAGCACGTTTTCCCAGCACTTCCACTTGTTCTTTAAAAAATTTCTCTATAAGATCTTTTGCCTAAATTTAAAAAAACAGATATTTTCTAAAATCAACCATTCAAAAAATTAAAGCAAGCTGTTTTTGATCTCTTTGTATCATTCGAGAGGCATGGGTTATAACATACAGGATTTAAGAGATGGGTTATTACTGTTATTGATTATTGCTTTCTAATGGACTATAGCTAGCTAGCCAGTCTAACATTCATGTATTTAGTGTTAAATATAAAATGGCATAACTCTATTTAAATTCAAAACAAAGTTTTCCTCCATTCAATGTGGGGGAAAAAGCCTTTCTTCTTGTATTTGAATGAAAGGTAGGAGCAGACAGCTGCTGTTATTCCAGCCCCAACTTGGGCTTGGGGTCAGAGGCACAGCCCAGCCCCCCCCCCTACACACACACAGCCTCTGCTCCCCCAACTTGCCTCTTCTGTCAGCTTTGCCCTACCACTTATTCTCAGTTGCAGCTTCAGGTCTGGCTGCAGCCTGGGGCATGGAGCACACAGTTGCTCTGGCACAGGGCATAAAGGGGAGGGGAGGGTGCAGGAGTGGAGGTACCAGGCAGCACTGGCGTTGGGGGCAAGGAGAAAAGAGGAATGTGTAGGCAGTGAGGTGGCAGGGGGCAAGAGGCAAGGGTCAGGCTTTTCAACTCCCCTGCCACCTGCTTCCCTGCCACTGTTTTCCCTGCTGCAGCGCTGCACAGAGAAATAATTAGATTCTATACAGAGAAAATTGTAATAAATGTATATATTTTCCATGTAAAGAATCTAATTATTGGGGAGCTTTCTTAAATATGAAGTTGTCTTGGATTTGGGTACTTACGGTAATATGAATTAACATTTTTTGAAAACATCACAGCTATAATAATTGCATGATAATTTTTCCTTTTCAGAGATCAATTGGGGTGCTGTGAGATCCTTTTAAGGATACCACTGGGTAAGAGGAGGGATGATCCCTTGTCCCTGCTCAGCCCCTATGCAAGAAGGTAAGTGCTCACTTCTCCCCACCTGGACCCTGGGCAAGGAGGTAAGTGCTCCCATTTCCCTGCCTGGCTCCTGTGCAGAGGTAGAACTTGCTCCTTCCCTTCACCCTACCTGGCCTCTGTGTGAGAAGAGAAGCACTGTAATAAATTAGTTTTGAAATGGGTTTAATAAACTCATTTATATAGATAGAATAATTGTGCACCAAAACAATATGGACATTGGGGAATAAAGATTTCAAAGTTGAGTGCTCGTTAGTTGGCTAATACCAACTGAAGGTAGCTTTTATAACTTGAATTTGAATGCGTGTATGAATTAGGCCTGTTTTTAAATATGTAAATAAATCTTTTTTTCCAAATACCTCTACTTTATTCGCTGCATAGAATGAATGATGCTTAATTAGCAACTATTCAGTATTTTGTTTGGTCAATATGAATTGTTCAATATGTAATTCTATGCTTTATTTACTATGAATAGTTCAAGTCCTCTTATGAAGACATAATTATTAATTTCTCCAGTCAATTGTCTGTGGCTCTTAGGTGCTTTTTTGTTCTTCTAGGCTGGCACAGCAGCAATCTATATGCAGAGAAGCTGTAAGAGGCTGAAGGATTCTCAATGCATGCAGAAGCTCAAAGATTTTCAACTGCTTTATTTTATAGAAAGGTACAAAAAGGGCAGGTACAAAAAGAGATTTTTCAGTTGCCTATCAGCTAGAAAATCTGATCTACATCACCAGGTATATATGTCTAATTGATCCTTCCTGCTGCATACATATGTGTTTAACTTCAGCAGAATGTTCTTGCTATACCTGCAAGAGCCATCCAGTAGCCAGACTTTGAGATGATGGGAGTACAGATCTGGGTATAGTGCTGTGCTTGGGTCGGCTGGTTCAGGGGCCAGGTCCCTTTGGTCCTGGATAAGCCAGTTCAGGACCAAAAACAAAGACACTGGTCCCCTCATGGACACTAGGCAGAAGGTATTAGAACTAAACTGAGGCACATGGGGGCCAGTTGGACCATGCAGACCAAGTCCTGTTTCACCCTGTAAAGCACCTGCAAAAATCAGAGGCATGCTGGGAATGCACATAAGAGACTTTCTGACCATGGAATCAGAATGTCTGACAGAAAGCCATAACTGAGACCTTGATCAATATGATCAGCATTTCTTATTTTCCTCAGTCACAAAGGTGCACTGCAGAGGCACATTTAATGGCAGATGCACCAGTGTGGCAGGGGAATTGCTTCCCTGCACAGTTTCTCACCACTTTGAGAAAAAATTTGGTGGTGGTATTAACAATCAAGATTGATATAACACCTTTGTCTGCAAAAGAGGAGGAACCTGTAAGCTCTCTGTTCCACTATCAGCTACAACAATCTGATGCAGAGGTTTGTCACATCCCGCTTCCAGAGAGTCCTGTGTCTGCAAGTCAGTGACATGTGCTTCCTAGTCTAACAGAGAGAAGGCATCCATCACAATTGTTGTAGATTAATGAGAGGGGAGGAGGAAGATTCTGCTGCGCATATCTGGACCTTGCTGCCAGAGATGGGAGCAGGACAGCATGCTGTAGGGAAGCATCAGTCTCACGTTCAGAGATTGTCTCCCTAGGAAGCAGAGAGCTTGGATCCAGGTCTGCTTGCCCTCTGAGGTAAAATCTGACATGCACTCTGACTTTATCCCAGATCCAAACTACAGTGCTTGAATTTAATTTCTCGGAACTATGGCAGGAGATGTTAGAAGAGGAACAGACATGCTTCGTGTCTTAGAGTACACAGAAGAAAATGAGTTCATGACTGCATAACTGAAGCTCCACCAACCAAATGTGAAATTCCGTACTGGAAGGGACCTACTTAATTCACAGTTTTGCAGATTTCGCAGAAACCATGAAATCCAGGATTGTCTGCAAAATCTGCAAAACCAACAACAAAAAAGACATTAAATATAAAATGCTGGCTCCCCAGTGGGAGTCAGCGGTCTTCGCCGCCAGGAGGGGAAGGCAGAGGCTGGAGGGATGGCACAAATGGCAGCAGACAAGATGGTGGCTGCCTTCTCATCCCTCCTCCCCACCAATCAGCCCAGAGTGGCAGGGCTGCATGAAGGGTAGCCAGCAACAAAGATGGCAACTGCCCCCTCATCTCTCCTCCAATCAGTGCAGAGGGGCAGGGCTGCCAGGAAATGACTGCAGAATTAGAACTTAATGCTGTGATCAACCTGCAAAAATTGGTAAGTTCCCCCGCGATATAGGCAGACCCCTACATATTGGGTTTAATGCTTTGAAGTATAGTTAAAAGATAAGTGCCAGAGATCTGAAAATAAGAAAAGTTATGCTATTTCAAAATACAGTGATTTTTCAGATTTCTGTTTTCCCCATTTACTTTCAACTCTCTTCCTGAAACTCTAAGATGGGCTGAGTATCTCCAGAAATACTATCTAAAAATACACCCTTCTCATCTGAATGGAAGATTCAACTCCTGGATGCACAATAATAAAAAAGGGAAACAGAACAGAAAAGTAAGACATTTTTAGAATGTGTCCTCCTAGCAAATACATATCTTTTCCCCAAGTATTTCTTGGGCATTTGGTTTGAACAAAAGTCTAAAAGGGGGGAGTAGGCAGTGGGGGAGAGAGGAATTGGAGACACTCATCCAGTAAAAATTGGTATAGCTTCATTGCTCAAAGGGCATTAAACAATCTGAATGATTAAATAGTCTCAATCCTGTTTCATTTGTTTGGTTTCTCTGATGTTGATAATCCTACCAGCTCTCTAGCAATCCCCAAAATCTTTCACGAAAAATAGAGGAACTTGAAATTCTTATGCAAACAGCAAAAAACTTTGCATGTTATAATGGGAAAAAGTACATCAACATATTTTTCTCATATATTTTTCATAATGTTCCTTTAACTTAAAGTCAATGACTCAATCTTAATAAAGTGCTTGTCTTCAAGATCAATTTCACCAAAAACCAAAAAATATTTCTGAAAAATAGTTCAATGTTATATTGTTCTAAAACTATTACAGTCTCTTATGTCCTTTATCTAAATGAGACATTAAAATCAAATAAAGCATATTTAATCTTTTTAGTCTCACTAGGACTTTTTAACTTCATAGTAAACCATGCATCAGCATCATGGTCATTTTTGAGTGATGGAAAAACATGCCTTATTTAAAAATAATAGGTTAATAAAGCACTTCATAATCAAAATTCTTTTGACTGTTTTGTTGCTTTTTAAGCTCAATAATTTACTTGTGTAATTTGTCTCATCACCTGAAATCAAAGAGCACTTTTACATGTACCCTGATGCATTCTTATTAGAACGATTAATTGAGTCTGCTGAAGTGTTCTAATCAGAACACACCAACATGTTGCAGTGTCTCATGTATTCAGCATCCCTGCATTTCAAAATACCGGGGGGGGGGGGGGGGGGGGGCACTTTAACCAAAGCCTGTTGGTTAAAAAGCTTTAGTTAAAGTGCCCCCACTGCCAATTTGAAATGCAAGATGCTAAATATACGAGGTGCTGTGGGCATTTTAATTAGAGCAGCTACCAAGCACCACAGAGCATATGTACAGATGCCTAAAGGTCTCAAAACAGACCTATGGTATGATTCTTTCCTCTCCACTTGGCCAAATTAAATAAAAGAATTTTAGCAGATGATAAAATATCATGCCTAGCCCTAGCTGTACATACATTAACATGTTTTGTGTAAGTATATTCATTATTTAGAACAAGTTATTTGTAAAAGAAAAAAATAAATGAATAATTTTTACTTTTTTTTTTGCCTTATTTACAGTACCTTGTTTAATCTTTTAGTTTTATCACAAGTGTTTTTTTGACAGCGATTCTTTGGTTTGTTTTCTTCGAAGGAAGAAACTGTAACAAAACATGGTTTTATTTAGCAGAATAAAGACAACAAAATCAACATAAAATATCCCAGAAACATTAACTTCTAGGCTAGGGACAGACATTACACATAAACCAGTTTAAGTGATCAGAAACTGGTTTAAACCTGTGACAGAACAGATGTTCAGTGCACATAAACCAGTTTGAAAATGGCTGAAACCAGCTTGAGATAAACCTGGTTGAATGTAGTATCAGACTTAACTGATTTGGCTCAAACCGGTTTATGCAATGTCTGTCCCAGACCCCTTGCTGGTTTAAATTAAATCAGGCTCCCCCAGCATCCCAGCATGCTCTCTAGGCTGTGTGGGGGGCTCTCTGCTCCACAGCAGGGCTGGCCCCTCCCCTCTGCTCCCTGGCTGCAGCTCCAGCAGTCTCTGCAGGCATTTGCCTGGCTTCTGCTCCCCACCTTCCCTCCCCACTCTCTGCTAAGCTGGCAGTCCCTGTCCCTCACAGATAGCTCTCAGCATTACCTAACAGACCATATCCTTTGTCCAAGCTGCGGCACACAAGACAAAGGCAGAATCAACAGTTTGCTGGTAATGTCCCTCTGTTGTTTTCTTAATATGCTGATAAACATGAAGTTACAGGTAGTAATCATTCCCTGCTGGGCTGCTCAGGGGGCAGGGGCACCCCTCCCTAATCATAGTGTCCTGTGGGGCCTGGCCATGCCCCCCTCAACACAGCTCTGTGCAAAGGAAGGGAGAGCTGCTCTAGCGTTCCCCAGCTTCTCGCCTGAGCCACTGCAGGCATGTGCCTGCATTTCTGGGATGTCTGTCTGGTTACAAACTGATTTAACCTAGTCAGGTTAAACTAACCTGCAAAGATTGAATCAATTCAGGCTCAGGCTTTTTGAATGTTTGTCCCTGGCCCTAAAGATTTTTTTCCAATTTATAAAAATGAAATTTCTGGTTGTCCCTGAAAAAAAACACTATACAGGAATTACTTTATGTTCAGATATGTGACTTGTAATAATACTTCAAAGGAATCATTAAATCATCAGAATTAGCTGCTTCTGATTTACTGTGCGTGCGTGTGATCTACTGTGATGTGCATATTGTCAAGTATGCTTAAAACTATTTGAGATATCCATTTCCAAAAAAAGCCCTGTTTGGTTGGTGGTAATATTTATTTTTGCTTCTGATCACTAAGAAACCTGTTAACTTTGAAACATGGCAAATATCTAAGTACCAGCAAACTGCCCATCAAGAATGATGGGCGGGCAAGGACACAGGCCCGCATCCAGGCCCCTCTCTGCCCCCGCCTTTGGGGCCCCAGCTGGGCTGGGCTGTGGGGCAATCAAAGCCCAGCAGCTCATCCAGGGGCTTGGCGCAGGGGATCCATGCGGGGGGACACATGCCCTCCTCCCCAGATCCTCCCTCGTCTGGCCCTGTGTGCCTCCCCCACCTCCTCCTGCTCCACTCCACACTGCCTCCCAGGAAGTGAGGGGAAGCTTGCATGCAGCGGCCGTAGCCACCACCCCATGCTGCCCCAGCTCAGTGTCTGGCTGCATGCAAGCACCCCTCCACCCTGCTCCCCCTCCCTGGGCAGAAACAGTCAGGGGCCAGCGAGCAGGGCAGGTGATTGGAGGCGTGGCGCAGTGGGGAAGGGCATGCTGTGGTGGGGCCACACCGCATAGCCACTGCCCTCCTCTCCCTTCCCACCGCCTTCCGCTCCCAGCTGGCTGTGGTCTGGGGGCATGCTGCATCACACCTCCCGACAACAGGCAGCAGGCAATGGAAGGCAGTGGGGAGGGGTGCCACACAGCCATGGCTCGCGGCAGGCAGCGCCCTGCAGTCAGCGCACCACACAGCCATGCCCTGCAGCAGGCAGCATGCCACACCGCATCCCCCACTGCCTGGCCTGCTCCCTGGCCCCTAACCACTTCTGCCTTCGCCTCTTCCTGTCTTCCGCCTCGCCTCCTCCTGTCATAACAGTCCGGGCCAGCCAATCGCCACTTGCCCTCTGGGCGGTGCATGCGTGGTTGGCCCAGAGTGTTATGGACAGACAGACAGACAGAGGCTCTTATTATATTAGACTTCTATTTCTTACAGTACAGATAAGCAACCACTTTCAGAACAATGTGCCTACAGCAGTGGCTTATGGAAGAAAGATTTTAAATTACGTCATATTTGGAGCAATACTTGTAATGTGTGGTTATACAAAAGCTGAAGCAGGGACTTCAAAAGCTTACTTCTGAAAAGGAATATTTGTCTCCCCTACCTTCAAAAACAACAATCCCTAATGCTTCCAATAATCAGTTCTTTTTAATTCACAAGCAATCTTACAGTATATATAGCAAAAAGAATTGGCCCAGTTAGCATCGTTTTTTTAAATGACTGCATGTATGGATCTACATTCTTGTAAAAGGACTTTTCACGCTCATGATTTCTGCAGGTCTAGCCACTACTTATTTTTTCTGTTTTCTCAGGGGTCCTTATGAAACTTAGAAGTGAGTAAAGGAAGGTAAGAAGCATAGTTCAAGCTAGACAGATGTTTTAGCTTTAGTTACCATCTATACTGATCCCATTCTTCGCAGATTAACAAGCAGCAACAGTTTGGTATGGTGAGAAATGAAAAGTATTAATTAAATCAAGATTAATGGATTCCTCTTCAAAATTAAGCTGTCAAATGAAGAACTGTAAATCTGTGAACTGAACTCTTTGTACCATCTTTACACATCTCTGTAATGGAAACATTTGTGAAATACATATTAAAAGCCTCTTGGAAGATGTAAAATATAAGACCGTGGGGTACTGCAACTCCTGGAAGTTCACAACAGGTATGGACATTTTGATCCAGAAGCAATCTCATCTCAGACAATTTAAAAAACCTAACTTCTGCTTAAATAGCTAGAAAATACCTAAGGATATCTATTCTATGTAAACTGGACTTCTTCAGCAATGTGTACAACTCAGAAGGGAAAAAATGCAAATTGACTGGTTTAGGTAAAACTAAGGTTTACATTTTAATTTAAAACATTCTTTATGCAGATCTTAGAGAGAGCTACACCCCACATAAGCCGTGTCCAGCCGAGCATGGACATGCGGTATGTGGTGCTGCAGACCCATCTGCAGCACCACACATAACACATGCAGGCATGTGCTGCACTGCTACCTTGTGGGGGGGGAGGAGGGGTTTGACCTTGGGAGATCCTGGGGTCAAAAAAACCACATGCCATAAAAAAAAGCAGGGTGGCACACACGACAGCAGTGTGTGCAGCCCCAAACCGGAGCCTGGCCAGCTGGTGCCATGCTCCAGCTGCCAGCCAGGCTACCAGCTGCAGGAGCACCATGGCTGCAGATCCCTGAGGTCCCCAGGACCCCAGGTAAGGCTTCTGGGGCCAGCACAGTTGCTGGCCCCAGCCTCCCCTGCCCCACCCAGGGTAACCTGCCATGTACCAGAGCACGCATGGCACAGGCGTTCCCTGGAGACAAGGTGTGCCACTGCAATTTGTCCCCAGGGAAACAAATGGCTGAGCTCATCTGGACACAGCCATAGGGAGCAAACTGCCAAACTCAAATAATTGATTGTATCCATTTGGTAAATGTTACATGCCGAGTCCAAAGAAGGTGACAGTTCATAAACAGGAGATAAGGAACTGAAAAAAAATCGACCTTTCTGAGAGACTGAAAGATAATCCTTTTCCACCTCAAAGCATTACATTTACTTTTTGAGGGCTTCTCACTCTAAAAACAATTTGCTGCATGTGAATGAAGCATTCAAATCCAGGTTGTAAAACAAATCAGCAGTCATGTCAAATGACTCAATAATTTCATTTATGGATGGATGATTTAGTCCTGGTGATGAGAGAGTGAATTCAGGAAACAAAGTAGTGAAAAAAGAAGTCTTGATGCTACAGCCAGGAGACAGAAAATGCCCAGTATCACAGCCAAACCGAGGCTGTTATTAACAACACACGTGTTTTGGCTTGCTTTACTATTCTGATAATTACAGCGTGGGTACTGAAAGAAAGATGAAGAAACTTGGGACCTCAGGATAGCAGAAAATTCACGTCAGACAACTTAAACCTCTGCCATTCATAATTTACAACAGGACATGTTCTGTGCTTTCTTTTGTAGCCAACAGGTCTGAGAATATAGAGAATTCCTTTATAGTTTTCATGACTCATTTTTGTTACTATAACATGATCTGCTGAGACTGAGGAATTTACTTCTTCACTGGGACATGAAAATAAAAGGCACACGTTGATCATTGTCATAGGATGGTAGAGTTCTTGCTTTGCCTTCTCACTGTGAACCTTATCCTGGGGAAAGGTGGCTTCTTTTCCAGTGCCTATCATGCAGTTTTGGTTCAGATGAGGTGGTGATTTGAGAAGGGATGCTGCTCAGACTGTCCTACATACCATATGGCATGCTTAGGGATGAAGCTCTCAGCATGGTAAGTCTGTGGTAGAGGCACTATCAGTTTGTCTTAATACTTCCTTGTGGGGCGGGGGGAGTCAGGATTTCTGAAAAAGTTGTCTGAAGAGATTTGGCAACTGCCTGGAGGGGAATTAAGCAAAATTTCCCATCTATTTTTTTTCTAGTATGTAATTGTCTAAAGGATATTAAGGTGGAATTATACTGACAGATGGCAAAATGAAGGAAGATACAAGAATAGATAGTGATTGGAGGCAGTTACCCCATAACATTTCTGCAGCAGCCGTTTAAAGAACTGACCACTGGAGGCACCATGTCATCTCTACAGCTGCTCTGGATATGCAGTGATCCTGCAGAAGCTAAGGATTCAAACTTTAAGCTACAGAAATTCCTGCTTAGCCACATGTGTAGAGTCTGGACCAACAACAGAAATAGATATTGTTTTCTCAACTCCTGGTGATAGTTTCTGGTATAAACCCTTGAATATTTTTCCTGACAAAAACACAGTACATCAGAAGAAATTATAGAAAACGTAGCAAAATTTGAGCAAAAGAATTTTTTCCACAAGAAAAAATTCTTCAACCTCAACATATGCTTCAGGGCCCTTTTATTCACATACTCAATTCATACCCTACTCAATTTAAAATAAATTATGAAGTAGCAGATGCCATTTATTAGAAGATCAAATGGTTTGGTCACAACCTTGAGAAGGTAGCATTGGGGAAAGGAAGTACAAATATGATGCAGAGAATGACTATGCTCAACAGTTCCCTGCCTCGTTCCCAGAAAAGATATTCACCCCTCTGCTACACGCCTAATGCAAGTTAATTCCTTTGCTGCACTGCGTAGAGGGAAACAACAACCAGCAGAGGCTGCTCCATTTGTTACGCTGCCGCTCACAATGTGAACGATGAGCAAAAAGGAATAAGGAAACTTCACAAGCCTTGCTTCTCTGCACTGACATGCAGCAAAGGTCACAGTATCACTCTAACATCATCAATTAAAAATATCTACCTACAGCCACAGAAAGTCATAAAGCATTTCTGCGAGATAATACAAAGTATATACTTGGAGTCAGATGTCTGGGATTTTTATAATATACTGGATTTACCACATAAAATAGTCTGGTCACTTAATTCCCATCTAGATAGTTCTATACAATTAAAAGTATATATGAGTGAAGATATATCACAAAATAAACTTATCTTCTAACTGAAAAAAACTAAACATTCTTTGAAATACAAATAAATTTTACCTCTAAAAGTAAAGAAGATTTCATTTTGCAGACCTGCTTTCTGCATTTTAACATGATGGCACTCTGACTGAACTAAAGTAACCTCACAAGAAAGTTCAGCAACTAGTTTGGCTAGTATTTGAAGCAACTTTTTCTCAAAAGAAACATTGTAGATACTATTGCAGGGCGCTGAGTGATATCGGGCTGTAAATTCGTAGTAATAGTCGGGATCAGAATAAGCTGCAGGAAAAGAAAATAAGCTACTGAGTCTTATGCTTAAACAATTTTGTCAGTAAAAAAGTACAGAATTTTTATTTGAAAATGAATTGTAGATGTCAAGTCATCATTCATAAATCAATTTGCACCCTCACAGAATTGTTTCATGTTAAGGACACGTGTCAGACCAACATGGAATATTTTTAAATGTTTATTATTTACCTTACCATTTCCTTATATAGTTATGTATCACTTTCAAGAGAGAGACAAACATGTACATGTGCCTTAGTTAGACAAGCTTTCTTCACATACCTATCTCAGCTTTGCACCTGGTCCAGTAAAAGATATCACCCCAAAAAATCCTTGCCTCTTGCAAGAAACCCAGTAAGTTTCAGAAAACCCACTTCAATGAGATGCAATAATTCATCATTAACATTAATTATAAAACAATATTTCAAATCTTTTACCTAAGGATGACAAATGAGTTTTAAAGGGCTAGCATATCAATTCTCCCCAAAATGGGATCCAAGAGACTACAGTTAATGATCAGTGGCTAAGCAGCATCTCGCTCTACATCTGAGTCTATGGTCATCCTCCTAATCAGCTGATACAGGACAGATAAGGAAAGTCTCTCTTTTGGTACAATATATGCTGACTAAAGGAAAAAAGCATAAATGAGCTAACAGAAGTTATGGGGAATCAAAAAGCAAAAGAAAATGAAGGACCAGAAGAGAAAAAGGAAAAAGAAGAGATCATATTAAGAAGAGAATGATAAAGTAGAGAGCTAAGGCAGCTAAAACAAACAAAAGAAAACATGAAATTATCCAAAATACTTGATGGTATACTGGTTCCCAATTTAGATGACTCAACAGAACCTGTGCCACTTGCTCATAATGAACGCTGAACTTCTGTTTATTTCCCCAGACCGTAGAATTCTGGAACCCCTGTACATTTTATAGAAGTCACATTTTGTTTCATGATTTCTATGAATCTATGAATGATAGACCTTCTTGGAGAAGATGAAAGCTGCAGTTGGACTGAAGGATGACATTTAAAAAGTGGAGTTGTTGAGAAAGATGAAATTTTGTCAATTTTTGGATTATGAAGAATTATGATTCAGAAAAGTTTTCTCTTCTCAAGTTGTGTTCAGCAAATTGGGAAACTACTAGAATTGGAAGTACCTTTTCTAGGTTGGAGGGACTTGGACAAATTCACTGAATTAATGACAGACATTAACTCTGTCTAGTCTGTTATATTTCAAGTTCCTAAATTCCATTTGCTTATATCTGAAATGTAAAGTTAGAGCTAGCTCCCACTGAAGATAAAAGGAGTTTTGCCATAGGTTGAGCTTAAGTATAATCAGACCCTAAAGAAAAAAAGGGGATCTGGTAGTCAAGAGAGAAAATTATATTTATAGTATTTTTTATTTTAGTAGAGAGGCATTTGCTATAGCATATAACATAATTTATTCAGCAAAATACAGCAGATTAGCATCTTTTAAAGAATTGTTAATATGTTATAATCACACAATACCCATTCAAAATAAAAAGCTATGTTTAACATCATTGTAAACACAAAATGTAGTGTCTTAAATTAGCATAAATTGCACTAATGTGACTTTCACAAGGTAAAAATGAATCTCCTAAGGCAGGGGTTCGCAATCCCCAGGCTGCAGCAGATTGGCTGCTGGTCCACAGCACAGCCAGCTGCCAGACCGGAAATGTCTGTGGACTGGCAAACCGTGGTCTTCCACAGCTGGGCAGAGAGGCCACAGCTCATTCTGCAGGGCCCACGGCAGCACAGGGTTTGCCCCCCACCCAGGGATGAGGGTATCCTTACCTGTCCTCCGGCCGCAAATTCTGGCCATGGTTGGCTGTGACTGTTGGGCCTCGGTTTGCTGGGCCGCAGTCACTTCTGGGCCATGGTTTGCTGGGCCATGGTATAAAAATGTTGGGAACCTCTGTCCTAAGAAATACCAGTATTTTACTATGGGTATTTCCCAAGCTTCTCAGCTTTGCTGGTTGCTGCACGGGGTTAGGAGGAAATTTTCTCCCCTTCCTGCTGCTACAGGTATCAAGTGGTTTTTTTGAGCCTCTCTCAGAGGTACTGGGTGTTGGCTACAGCCGAGGCTGGGAATTTTGACAGGGGTACGCCAGTGTTCTAGCTGGGACTTAAACACAGAGGTTCCTGGCTAGCAGATCTTGCCCCTCTGCTCAGAGTGAGACAGATGGTTATATCTGGGGTCAGGAAAGAATTTTACCCCTTGGTCAGATTGGTAAGGACTGTGGGGGATTTTGCCTTCTCTGTAGCAGGGGGCACAGTCCTCTTCCTGGGATCTCTTAAGCATATATTAACAACCTTCACAGCAACAGAACTTTGGCCACCAGGATCCCCCTGCTTTAGTTGTGACAGATTAGGGTGTTGTGTCTTGTGTTGTGTCAGGGTTCACTGTAGTTTTGCTAAGAGGTTAGATGGGGGATTTGTATAGGATGGTTTAGGATAATCCTGAATTAATGACGGAAATTAGGCAGGGGTTTAAATAACTTATGGAGGTCCCTTCCAGCCCTACTTATTTATGATTCTATGATATTTCAATATGAAATGAGACTATTTTGCATGGTGTTTAAGGATGTCCATCTACCCAGTTTTTCAGATTTCTATTTTCCAATTATGTTTTGTGTCTCCTTTCATAAAACAGCTATACTTAAAATTTCTCAGTCAAAAAACCAAGAACTTTTTCTATGACTCTGTAAATTACATTCAATGAATTCCCTGATAGCTGACTCTTATTAAACAGTTTATTAAAAGACACTAAATGCCTTTAACTCCCAATTAAATTAATGAATTAATATGTTTTCAAAATATTGACATTCATTTAAAAACAAAAAAAGAAAGAACATTTACAACATAAAAATGCACTGATCTGTTCTGACATCTTACCATAAATCACGTATTTGATTAAGTAGTTTTTTTCACTCTGCTCTGCAGTTGGTTTATATACAATGGAACAGGTATAAACTCCACTCATGTCGTATTTGAAATGTCTGAATATTAGGGTTCCTGTGGGTGTTATTTTCACACTGCTATTTTCTAGTAAATAAAACAAGTAAAGTAAGTTTAGTTTCCATTATAACATGAGACTATCAGATGGATAAATATGAATGACAATGTTTAATGTGCACAGAATCATACTGTTATAGCCTTAATAAAGACAGGTAACTCGTTAACTGTAGTATGTGACTGCACTGTTCCTGGACATTTATCATTTTGGGGATATACGCCCTGATATTTCTGAGCTTTGAGAACCCCCTCTCTCCCCTAATACACTACCAAACATTCAGTTATAAAAGTATAAAAGTATTTTGCAACTTCAACCAGTGATGTTCTTTCTAGAAATTTGTAGCTTCCAATTGTAGCAGACTCCCAGCAGGAGTGGAAAGTCTAATTATGCAGAGGCAATATATTAAAAAAAACAGCTATAGTTACTAGTAAGAAGTAACTTTTCTTTCTTTAAGAATTATCTCTGCATATTGCTGGAACTTAACCAGCAGCAAACTCTGAAGCAGACAGTAAAAGACTACCAGACCACCTTCCCAAGATAAACCTCACATACAAATGCCAGTGAAGAGGCAGTGCTGACAGGCAGCAGTCCGATAGATTTACATGACAGAAATACTACAAAGGCATGAGGCAGTGGAGTGAGCCCCAGAAGCCCAGAATAAGTTATAACAGGTTTTAAGGCATATTCTAATCCACTTTGATAAAACCTGTGTGGAGAAGTGCTTTCTACCTCCATTGCCAGCAGGCACAAAATGTCTAGTGGTCTTACCAAGTATCTTACTCATATCAAAATAAAAACTCAGAGCCTTTTTGACATGCAAGGTATGGAATCCAGTTTTTCTGTACCAGCGGGTCTTTGAGAAAAAAAACTGAGAAATGGATGACATAATTCAGATTAATTAGATCATAGATCACTTCTGATATACATCTATTATAATGTTACAGATAAACTTTGTTCTTCTGAAGTACAGCAAACAGAAGGTCAGCAATTTATACATGATCTACAATTTGCATAAGACAGGCAGAGGCACAAGAACTATGGGCCATATATATCCCCAGCCCAACTGTTCTCTGTTGCTCTGGCAGTCAGTAGCGTAACTAGGGCTGGGTGAAAGAGGTACCTGCCCCAGGTCTCAAGTTAGGAGTGCTGCCTGAATCAGCACCCACTACCATGAAGTCCATGCCCTAAGAGCACTTAGTTCTAGGCCAGTAACTCTGAAACAGTCCCCAGCTACTACTTTTAAGAATCACTGCCAGCCAGGTTAAGCAGAGCATGCCTGGATGCAGCAACTCCACCAGAACTGCTTAGAAATTCCCAGTGTGGGTAAGAATGCCCCTCTCTGCCCCTGTTCTTGGAGCCGCTAACCTCTCTCCCCCAGTCTCCGCTCTCTGAACCTGTGCATTCTTCCCCACCTCTAGGAACTGCATGCTGCCCCTTCCTTCTGGGTGGGTTTGTCCTGGGCTTGTAACTCCGCTTGTTACAGGCCTGCTGACAGTGCAAAGGAATCAGAAAGATTCCATATACTACTACTGAATTAAATAGTTACAGCACAGATAGGCAGCATAAAACATGTTGTGTTAATTTATTCCCAACTGCCTATCTTAAATTTGAAAAACTTCCACACTTGTGGAAAGGCAAAAAACCGGGAAAGATAAAAAAAAAATATAAAGAACATATAGAAAACTTGAGTTATATCCTTAACAAGTCTTTTTCAGGATAAATTATACTAGCCTTTTCAACTGTTCACCGTTTTAAACCCTGCCATATCTAGCCATTTCTGACACTCTCCTGAGGCTGCACTAAAACTTTTGCATAAGGCAACCAAAACTGAACACCTCAAAAGACAATCTATCACCCTCTAAGCTACACTACACTGCATTCTTGGTGTCCAGATTCAACTTGGCCCTCATATCACTAGACAGTGAAGAGAGAATACAGCAAGTTTTCTGCCAAGTAAGGATTGGCAGCAATCGATAGGCTTGTGCTCTGGAGTCCACAAAGATTGTTTCTTTTCTATACCTCACAGACGTACAAGAAGGAAATACAGGACTATGGGCATGCCAGACCCACACCAGACCTGCAACAGGACCTTATCAGGCAGGAAAGCAGAGAAGATCCCATGAACTACAAGAAATGCTCTATGAAAATGCCACAAGACTCATTAGCCAGGTGAAAAGGGCTGAAGAGGAAGAGCTAGGTCTGTCTCTAGGTGAGCTTACAATGCAGCACCTTGTAGATCATATTGCCCCAGCCATTAAAAATCTGTGAAGCATTATCCCTCTTTCATTCACAGGACTTTCCAGGGTCTGACTCGGCACTGCCCTAAATATGTGTCAGCTCCTTAAAAGTTTAACTTGAACACCATAAACAAAAAAGTCTTTGGAATTACAGTGGGTATTAGTGAAACATCTGTAGGGTATGTAACCCCCTTTTGTGTCATTTTATTGTATAACTCTGTTCCACCAGCACTACAATAATTTTTTATTCTCCTTTCTGAACCCCTCCCATTAGTCTAACTGCAGTAAGATGATGCACAGAACTGATGGTCTGCAGTTATAGCAAAGCTGTAGAAAGGAAGGGCTGTTACATTTCAGTGACAAGATGCCCTATATAGGTGCAGCCTCAAAAAAGCCTCCTAATAAAATCAAAAGAAAATTAACAATGTTAATATCAGTGCATTAAAAACTTGCTATCCAGTTTCCTCCCCAAATTATCAACCTAATACTAAATAGTGCTGGTCCTAATACTAACTTTGGGATATTCTGGAGAATGCTCTATTTTTCTTCTTTACTGTGAGAAAAAGCCATTTATTTTTGTTCTACTTCCCAACAATAAGCTATTCTCAACAGGACATGCCCTTTCTCAAAGATTATTTTTTCTTAATAATCCCTCTTGAAGGATTTTATCAAATCTTTTAAGTAAATGATTACCTGCTATCCCCAGTGTTTCAGATGCATTGCTATAAAACACTTAGAGATAAAATTAATAGTGAATGGCTCCTCAAGTGGCTCAGAAACAGGGTAACCCAGGGGATCAAATGAAATAATTATTTCATATGTAAACACACAGAAGAAAAAAATTCTAAAAAATATGTATAAATTACATTCTAGTAATTGAATGATTTAGAGCTTAAAAAACTTAGGGATAAAACACCACATAGAGGAATAGCTCAAAACCATACAGAACCATTGGGACCAAAGAGTACTGAACAGGCCAGCTTAAAGGGGAGTTTTCTTGGGAAGGTCTGCTTGCAGAAAGGGGTGGGAGAGACAGACATTGGATTAAGAGACCTAGAGAAATGGCTGGAGGACACTGCAATGCCAAATCCACTGTCACTGCCATAGCCAGCTCTTCCTCTGCTTGCACCTGTGAGGTGTCTGTCCAGGCAGGACTGCTCACCCTGAAGGCTTCCACCCAGGTCCTGGTTTGGCACTGGAGACTGTAGCTTATTTCCAGTAACAGCCAGGTGGGGAAGTGCCTGCGATGTGAGCAGTGCCTCCTGGTGGTGTCCCTCAGGGAACCAGCAAGATAATTATAGAAGGAGATGGCAAGGCTCCAAAGCTTCCTCTGCCATGAGGACTTTGTCGATTTGATGCCTGATGAGATCTCCAGGACTGCAGAGGAAGGACTGCCAGAGGCAGTGCTAGAGAAGGAAGAGTACATGGGCTCCCATTAAAGGAGGAATCTGGAAGCTTGGGACCTCTGGCAGCAAGCAGAACTCTTCATCTCTTGGAGAGAAGGTTCTACTGCTGTGCATGAATCCTCTAGCCACAATGACACACAGGAGGACATTCAAGCAATGGACGTCCAGATAAGTACTAACATCCTGAGACACAGGCGGTGTGACAGAAAATCTGAGGCAACCAAGGGGTAACTCAGGTGTATTTATGAGAATGCCAGAAGCATGGGAAACAAACAGGATGAACTGGCACTTCTTCTGGTTGACAAGGAATTTGGTCTGATTGGGTTGACAGAGACCTGGTGGGATGACACACACGATTAGGCAGTGAATATTGAGGGCTACAGGCTTTAGAGGAAGGATCAGGTCGGGAAGAAGGGAGGAGGTGTGGCCCTCTATGTGAAAGAGTGGTACTTCTCCCTGCAGGTCACGTTTGAGAGCAGGAAAGGGCCCCTTGAGACCCCCTGGGTCAGGATACAAGGGGGATCAGGAGAGGAAGACCTGATGGTGGGAGTCTACTACAGGCCTCCCTCCCAAGGGGAAGAGTGCAATCAGGCATTCTCTGGAAAGCTAATTGAGGCAGCTCACACTAAAGACATGATTGTCATGGGTGACTTCAAGCAACCTGACATGTGTTGGGAAGACCACTCGGCCACCTCCAGCAGGTCAGCTAACTTCTTGGCAGCAACAGGCAATATGTTTCTGACACAGGTTGTTGAAGGGCCTACTAGGGGTAAGACCATGCTGGATTTGGTGCTGACCAAGGGGGAGGACATCACAGGTGAGATGAGATGTCCTGCCTCTGGCAGTCCTTCCTCTGAAGTCCTGGAGATCTCTGAGAATTGGTGGTACTCTGGGCAACAGCAATCACGACCTGATAAGGTTCACCATCCACCATAAGACTGGGAAATCAGTCAGAAGAGCAGAAGTCCTAGATTTCAGGAAGGCAGATTTTGGCAGGCTCAAGAGGCCAGTTGGAGAGGTCCTCTACAACCAGCAAATGGAAGATTTGGGAGTCCAGGAATGGTAGTGCTTCCTTAAGGAGGCAATTCTCACAGCTTAAAAACAGGCCATCCCTATGCAGACAAAAAGCAGGAAAGGAGCCAACAGGGATATTAGAGTGCTATTGGAAAAGAAAGAAGAAGCATATAAGCAATGGAAGAACAGATCAACTACCAGAAAGGAATCAGCTGTCAGGGTCTGCAGATACGACACACGGAAAGCGAAGGCAGGCATGAAAATCAAGCTGGCAACCAGCATAAAAGACAACAAAGAGTCTACAGATACATAGGGAGCAAGAAAACATCAGAATCCACTGTGGGACCCCTACTGAATGCTGAGGAGCAGCCCACAAGTGATGCCCGGAAAAAGGCAGAACTCCTAAATTAATACTTCACATTGATATTCCTGAAATCATTGATATTCCTGAATGGGAGCTGTTTGCCTGACCAGAGTCCCAAGGAATGTGGGGAAGACAGCAGATTACATGAAATTAGTCCTGAACAAGTGAGGGATCTCCTACAACACCTGACTGCTTTTAAGTCTGCTGGGCCAGATGACCTGCACCTGAGAGTCCTGAAAGAACTGGCTGAGCTTATAGCAGCACCACTCACCAAGCTGTTTGAAGAATCGTGCAGCTCAGGAGTTGTCTCAGACGACAGGAAGAGGGCCGATGCGGTGCCCATCTTTAAGCAAGGGATGAGGGATGACTTGGCAAACTACAGCCTGGTCAACCTGACTTTGGTCCTGGGTAAAATCTTTGAAAAATGTGTTAAGGAGGCCATCAATCCCAAGCTGGTAACTGAAGGGGTGTTATGAAGCAACCAGCATGGTTTTATCAAGTGTAGATCATGCCTGACTAACCTAGTGTCCTTCTGTAAGGTTTGACCTAGAAACTACTATGCAAAGCCTAAGCAAAAGTGAATGTTATGTGTCGAATGCCCATCTGCAATGATAAGGAGCAGACAGTCTTAGATAGAGGAAGCTTGAAAACAAAAAACAGAATCAGAGGTACTGGAACAAAGAGCTCATTATAATACTAAAAATCACACCCCGAGGCGAGGAAGATATATGCTAATGGAACATATATGTACGTTAATGAAATACATAGCTAAAACACAGGTATAGAGACATGCTCAGTAAAGAACTCCTTGCGTCACTCCTTTATAACCAATTAGCAAACAAGGATGCTTATGAAGATTCAACCTCTGGTATATAAGGGGCTCAGTACTGAATGTGCCTGTGCTTGTCTTGTGAAATTATTCCGCTTGCACCTTTTATTGCTAGCAATAAATCTTGTTTATACTTTCACCCCTGGTATCTTTATTGGCCTTTGCATACCGGGCACGAACCCAGACTTGAGCTGGGGCCTAACAGTTTTTGGCACCCCAGATGGGACTGCCGTAGATAGCTTTGCCCGGACTAACTGACGACCAGTTTATCTGCTTTTTCTTATCAAAAGTCGAGCGCGCCCCGGGATTTCTTTTCCCGGTGAGACTTTTGTTTCAGGAGGAGCTGGATCGCTGAGGCGGCAGTAGCCTAACGGTGCAACGCCATAGAGTGAAAGTATCAGTAACAGGCACCTGGGTGAGAGGGTAGAAAGGGCATAAGGCCTACCGTCAGTACGTCTGCCTGGGATTATCTCTGTAAGTATTCTGTCTGGCCCGAGTCCAAGACCAGTGATTTTTTCCCCTGTGAGGACAAGGACTAAAAACAGATCCCTGGATCCCAGGTAAGTCGGACGGTCAGAACCGGGAAGGCAGTCCTGAGATGGGTACTATTAACAGTAAGGTTAGGAAATGTACCCCCCTCTCTTGTGTATTGAGACATTGGGCAGAGTTTGGTGAGGATGCTATGACTAAGAAGAAAGCTAAATTCTTCTGTGAAACTGCGTGGCCACGCTATCAGCTAGATGATAAAGAATATTGGCCTCGGGAGGGAAGTGTTAATTATAATACCATCTTACAATTGATTTTGTTCTGCCGGCAGAATGGTAAATGGGAGGAATTGATGTATGCGCAAGCGTTTATGTCTCTTTGTAGAGATAAAAAAGTTTTGGAGGAATGTGGATTGGGGGAGGGGGTTGGGATCTGTGAGATGGCTGTGGCTCGACCAGCTGCAAATCCTGTCCTGGACTGTCCGGAGCCAGAGGCTCTTCCTCCTGTGTTGCCTTTACCTTATCCTCTTCCTCCTCCTCCTCCTCCTCCTCCTGATTCATCTGATTCCTCATTGGCATCTGCTCTTCCTGCTTCTTCCCCCCCTGAGGCAGAAGCTGTAAATACCCCCCGACATAGGGATCTGGAACAGCGCCAACCATGGCCGTCAGGTGTTTGGCATCTCCAAACTCCCCGACTTCTCCTGATATAAGCCCGGGAGGAGGATGGAGAGTACAGTTAGAAGCAGACTCCGGGGTTAAGGGAAAACATCACAGGGAATCTGATTCTGGCCGTGGGAAGGGAAATGGGGTATTTCCCCTAAGAGAACAAGTGGTACCTGGGCCTCTTGAAGATGACGGTGAGCCAACCGACCGTCGAACCTTTGTGCACATTCCTTTTAATACCTCAGATTTGTATAATTGGAAGAACAATAACCCCAGCTTGAGAGAGAATCCTGAAAAGGTACAGAACCAGTTTAAAACAATTTTCAAAACCCATAACCCAACTTGGGCAGATGTTCAGTCTCTTTTAGATATCCTGTTGACGCCAGAGGAAAGGAGAATGGTAGTGAACAAAGCTCGTGAGTACGTGGAAAAGGAAATTACTGCAGGGAACCTGCAAGGAAATAGAGACGAACGTGTCCCCATCCAGGAGCCAGATTGGAAACCAGACCAAGATATGACCTCCATCCGTGCCTATCGAAAATAGGATTGAGAGATGCTGTGAAAAAACCTCAAAATCTCAGTAAGGCGTATGAGATTCGACAGGAGGCTAATGAGACCCCGAGTGCTTTTTTGGAAAGAATTTACAATACTTTCAGACAATACACTCGTGAGGATCCGGAGGATGCATCGAACGCTCGCATGGTAAATATGATCTTTATGGGTCAGAGTGCACAGACATTAGAAAGAAGTTGCAGAAGGCAGACGGAGCAACAGGTATGCCTATTTCCCAACTAGTAGACATTGCTTACCAAGTATTTACTAACCGAGAAAGTGTTCAGGAAAAGATACAGGACAAGAAAGAGGAGAGAAAGATGAAAATGCAGGCAGCCCTAGTGGCAGCTGCAATCACGAGAAAACCTAGAGATGAGGGATCCTGGAGACAGCCGCAGAGACGGGGTCCATTAGAGAAAGATCAATGTGCCTTTTGCAAACGAAAAGGACATTGGAAGCGGGAATGCCCTTATCGAAAAGTTGGGGAAGGTGAAAAGAAAAAAGAGGAGAGCAGTGGATTGTTCGCTTTTGGAAGGGATTCAGATTGAAGGGGACCGGAGGCCCGGGAGGGAAAGATAACCCAGATCCCAGTGTCCCCTGACGAGCCTCTGGTTAAAATGCAACTAGGGGACAGAGATGAATTGGTAGATTTTCTCGTCGATACAGGTGCTGCCCATTCTGTCTTAACTCAAAAACTGAAACCTTTAAGTAAAAAGACTGTGCCGGTGGTAGGGGTTACAGGGAAGGCAGTAACACGACCCTTCCTACAGCCAATGACCTGTAATCTTGGGCAGGCCGAAGTTACCCATCAATTCTTGTACATGCCAAACTGCCCCGTTCCCCTTTTAGGGAGAGACCTCCTCTGTAAACTGCAAGCTACGTTGTCGTTCCAGGATGGGCAAATGTTTTTAACAGTGCCTCCTGAAAAGGGGTGGCATTTACAGGCTTGCCTTCTCGGCCTTCTCCAAGAGGAAAGTACACCGGATATTCCTCAACCCCTGCTCGATGCTGTTGTTCCATGGGTATGGGCAGGTCACCGACCCGGGAAGGCTAAGAATGCTGACCCTGTGAAGATTCAACTTTTGCCAGGGGCCCAGCCTCCATGTGTGAAGCAATATCCAATGAGGATGGAAGCCAGGAAAGGACTGAAGCCGTTAGTTGAACGGTTCCTGGAGTATGGCCTTCTCCGTGAATGTGCATCAGCTTTTAACACACCCATCTTGCCTGTGAAGAAGCCTAAGAGTAATGAATATCGTTTCGTCCAAGACTTGAGAGCTGTAAATAAAGTGGTTGTGAGTATATACCCGGCCGTGCCTAATCCGTACACCTTGCTATCTGCTTTGAACCCAGATCATAATTGGTTTACGGTTATTGATTTAAAAGATGCTTTCTTCTGTATACCGGTAGAGAAGGGATCTCAGGAAATATTTGCATTTGAATGGGAAGACCCAGATACTAGCATTAAGACTCATTTGTGCTGGACTGTTTTACCCCAAGGATTTAAAAACAGCCCAACCTTATTTGGCAATGCATTAAGCAAGGATTTACGCAGGCTAGAATTGCCACTATCCTGTGCTCTTTTGCAATATGTAGATTACTTGCTTTTAACAGCCACCACTGAAGCAAGCTGCCTGGAAGGAACAATTTGCCTCCTTAATTTTCTGGGTCAACAAGGGTATCGCGTTTCCAGGAAAAAGATGCAGCCCATATCCCAGAAAGTCACATATTTGGGATTTGAATTACAGCCTGGTCAGAGAGCCCTGTTGCCTGAAAGAAAAGAAGCTATATGCCGGCTGGCACCCCCAATAACAAAGAAACAACTACGAGGATTTTTAGGTACAGTAGGTTTTTGCAGGATTTGGATTCCAAATTTTGGGGTTATTGCAAAACCTCTATATGAGGCAACACACGGAGATGAAAAGGTACTCGAATGGACTGAAGAGTGTGAGCAAGCATTCTGCCAGTTAAAGCAGGCTCTCATTGAAGCACCCGCCTTAGGACTACCGGACATGAGTAAGCCTTTTTCCCTTTTTGTGCATGACCGAGGTGGGGTAGCCGTGGGAGTCTTAACACAGAAATTGGGTAGCTGGCAACGACCAGTGGCATATTTTTCAAAAAAATTAGACTTTGTGTCATGTGGATGGCCTGCTTGTCTCCGGGCTGTTGCTGCTACCTGTCTGCTAATACAAGAAGCTGAAAAATTAACCCTAGGCCATGAAATGATTGTATATATTCCTCATGCGGTACTTACAGTCTTGGAACAGAAAGGAGGGAACTGGTTAACTCCGGGACGAATGGCTCGATATCAGGCCATCCTCCTAGATAAGCCTGAAATAAAATTAGCCATTTCTCGCAATGTAAATCCAGCAACACTGCTGCCATCTATGGGTGACACACCAGATCTTGTGCATGACTGTTTGCAAACACTGGAAACTGTTTATTCTTCAAGACCAAATTTGAGAGACAGACCTCTTGATAAAGCTGACCTGGAGTTCTACACTGATGGCAGCTCAAGTATAGAGAATGGAATTCGAAAATCTGGATACGCTATCGTGACTGCACAGAATGTGATAGAAGCAGGACCTTTAAACCCATCTGTTTCAGCTCAAAAGGCTGAACTCATTGCTATGACTCGGGCTTTGCAATTGGCGGCCAACAAAACTGTCAATATTTATACTGGCTCTAAATATGTTTTCCTTGTTTTACATGCTCACGGAGCGCTATGGAGAGAGCGAGGTCTACTTGATTCACAAGGAACAGGCATTAAACATAGCAAGCAGATAAAAGCCCTCCTTAAGGCAGTCTGGGAACCAAAAAAAGTAGCGATAATGCATTGCAAAGCTCCTCAAAAGAAAAATGATGATTCATCCACAAAAGGTAATCGATTTGCTGACGCTACAGCAAAGAAAGCAGCTAAAAAACCTCAGACAGACTTGCTGCCCGAAGTAAGTAATCTGTTACCTCTCCTCCCAGACTTATACCAGCCTGTGACACCACAGTACGGGGAAAAAGACAAACAATTGATAAGAAAGTTTCAAGCAAAGAAGGGGGAGCACGGGTGGCTAGTAGCAAAGGATGGCCGCATTATCATCCCAGCTGCCTGGGTTCATGTGGTAGTGAAGAGAGCTCATCATGGCACCCACTATGGACCCAGGGCCCTGATAAGGTGGATCAGTCACTATGTAACTGGAGTGGGATTAAGAGAGGCTGCCAAGAAGGTATCAGAGACATGTGAGGTCTGCCAGAGAAATAACCCAAGAGGGAGAAAAGAAACTTCAGGACATCAGAGAATAGGCAATGGGCCAGGAGAAGAATGGCAGGTGGATTTTACTGAGTTACCCCGGCAACAGGGGATGAGATATCTCCTTGTCTTTGTGGACACTTTCTCTAATTGGGTTGAGTGCTTCCCATGTCGGACTGCCCAAGCCCGAGAGGTGGTCAAGGCACTCCTACGAGAAATCATACCTCGCTTCGGACTTCCAAAAGGAATAGGGTCAGACAATGGCCCACATTTCATTGCACAAATTACTCAAAAGGTTTCTGAGTTCCTGGGAATCAGCTGGCATTTACACACCCCTTGGAGACCCCAGTCCAGTGGAAAAGTGGAACGTATGAATCAGACCTTAAAAAGACACCTTGCAAAGATTTGCCAAGAAGCCCGACTCAAATGGCCAGAGGCCCTACCCTTGGACCTGTTGCGAGTAAGGGTCGCACCACATTCTAAATTGGGATTAAGCCCATTTGAGATAATGTATGGTAAGCCTTACCCTCTGAGTCTGCCCATGGGTACTGAACAACAGTTACATGTTTTAGGAGAGGGAATGATTAGAGAATATGTATGGTCTTTGGTTTCTGTTTTGTCTTCCATCCATCAGCAGGTACGGGACGTGCTGCAGACACAGAACCAGTCTCCTACCCCGGAAAATCGATTATTACCTGGAAGTTACGCTCTTGTGAAAGATTGGAACGAGGAACCACTTAGAGCCAGATGGAAGGGCCTGTATAGAGTAAATTTAACGACCCCGACGGCAGCAAAGCTCGAAGGAATCAAGACTTGGATACATTCCAGTCGCCTAAAGCCGGTGGCTGAACCAGAACAAGAAGAAACTCCTGCAAACTCTGGGACCGGAGGCAGAGAACAGTGGAAGGTGGAGCCAATAAGGGACTTAAAATTCCTATTCAAAAGAAAGGAACTTTGAATAATTTGTCAATCTTTGATCAAGTTTTACAAGCCTTATTATGAAACTGTTCAAGGTTTTAGTGTGGGGCACCCTGATCTGTCCACTCCTACTTATAGGAGGGGAAAATCTTTTACCACAAGAATTTGACCCTCAGGAAAATGTCTGGATTTATCTGGCCCGGGAAATATTAAATGGAACAGACTTCTGCTTGGCAGGAGGGATCAATGCTCATCTGGTTTTTACCTCATGCTTAATTGCAGTACCTACCCCTTTGAAAATTTTACAGAATTATACTATGCTGAAAGATGTAAAGAAGGAAAATACATATCAGGATATATATAAGTGGGGGACTATTGTAAAAGAAAAAAGCAGAGACATGTTTTCTGTACGGGTTCAGGCAACAGCTAATGCTTCTGAATGTTTCTTAATAGTGAATTGTACCAATAATTGCTTTGAATTGAACCAAGGTAGAAAAATCTTCTGTAATAAGACCAGTCAAATATCCTATGTATATACACATACTATCCTTCCTCGAGGATGGTTTCTGGCCTGCGGGAGAATGATATATTCATACCTTCCAGCAAATGCTACTGGGGGACCATGCACCATTGCCCGGGTAACTGCAGCTCTTCCAAGGAAGTCTGACCTAATGCACACTGAACAAACCCCTCTGGGTGGGAGGTTTAAACGAACATACACTACTCTCACTGCTGATTGTGACGAGAATGATTCCCCTGGACTATTATCTAAGGCAGAATACATAGCATTAGCTGCATCTATGGTGGGGGTTCCGGGTCTTGCTGTAAGTAATAGCAGAAATCTTAATTCAGTAGCCTGTGTTTTAGCAAAAGGACTAAATGCTACATCTCGAGCGCTCTCAGCCTTGAATGCTGAACAAAAACAACTAAGGGACGCTGTTTTAGAGAATAGAGCCGCTATTGATTATCTCTTGTTACGACACAATCTGGGGTGTGAAACCTTAAAAGGAATGTGCTGCTTCAACCTCACTGATAATTCTGTGCTAATTGAAGACAAAATTGGTGCCTTACAACAATTGACACAGACATTGAAAGAAACATCTGGCTTAGACTTTTCCTGGTTAACTTCCTGGCTTCCCAATTTTGGATGGTTGAAGCAGTTGTTTTGTATGGTTATTCTGTTTTGCTTTATAGGGATTATGATCTGTTTCTGTATCCACTGTATACCGGTTTGTATCGCATCTATCTTCAGGCCTAAGGTAAATCAAATGATTTTGCAAACGAAGAAAGCTGAGAATACTAGATTTCTGTTAAGTCAAATTGAATGGAGCAATCATAATTAATAATAATTATAAATGCTCCAGATGAGGGAAATGTAAGGTTTGACCTAGAAACTACTATGCAAAGCCTAAGCAAAAGTGAATGTTATGTATCGAATGCCCATCTGCAATGATAAGGAGCAGACAGTCTTAGATAGAGGAAGCTTGAAAACAAAAAACAGAATCAGAGGTACTGGAACAAAGAGCTCATTATAATACTAAAAATCACACCCTGAGGCGGGGAAGATATATGCTAATGAACATATATGTACGTTAATGAGATACATAGCTAAAACACAGGTATAGAGACATGCTCAGTAAAGAACTCCTTGCGTCACTCCTTTATAACCAATTAGCAAACAAGGATGCTTATGAAGATTCAACCTCTGGTATATAAGGGGCTCAGTATTGAATGTGCTTGTGCTTGTCTTGTGAAATTATTCCGCTTGCACCTTTTATTGCTAGCAATAAATCTTTTTTATACTTTCACCCCTGGTATCTTTATTGGCCTTTGCATACCGGGCACGAACCCAGACTTGAGCTGGGGCCTAACACTTCTACGACCAGGTAACTAGCCATCTGGATGAGGGACATGAGGTTGACATCATTTACCTAGATTTCAATAAAGCCTTTGATTCCATTTCCCACAAGATTCTCTCAATCAAACTGGAGGGTACTGGGCTGGACCAGTCTACAGGGAGGTGAGTGGAAAACTGGCTTAGAGGCTGGTCCCAGAGAGTTGTAATCGATGGGATGGCCTCATCTTGGAGGCACATCTCCAGTGGTGCCCCCCAGGGATTGGTCCTTGGACCCATGCTCTTTAATATATTTGTTAATGGTTTGGATGAGGAGGTGGAAAGCTCAATATTTAAGTTTGCGGACAACACTAGGCTGTGGGGAAACATGGGCACACCAGAGGAGAGGGCAACGATTCAGGATGACCTGGACAGACTGGATTCATGGGCAGAACAAAATCAGATGAGATTTAAAAAGGAGAAGTGCAAGTCCTTCCTGCCTAGGTAGGAAGAACCTTCACCATTAACTACATGTAGTCCAGTGGCTGGCACAGCATCTGAATGTGACCTGGGGGTCACGATTGACTGGAAGATGAAAATGAGCCAACAGTGCAATAAGGTTGTCAGAAGGGCAAACAGAACTCTGGCATTCATCAGCTGATGTCTGGGCAATAGATCCAGAGAGGTGCTCCTCCCTCTCTATTCAGTGCTGGTTAGGCCTCAGCTGGAGTACTGTGTCAAGTTCTGGGCACCACACTTCAAGAAAGATGTGGACAAGCTCAAGAGGGTAGCTCAGGCTGGTACAATGATGTGCCACCCATGTGGTTAAGGGCATGGAGGAGAGACTCCAGGAACTGGGCCTGTTCAGTCTGAGTAAGAGAAGGCTGAGAGATGACTTGATAGCTGCCTACAAGTATGTCAGAGGTGAGCATCAAGAACTAGGGGAGCAACTCTTCAGGAAGGCACCTCAAGGGAGGACAAGGACCAACGGGCATAAACTAATAGAGGGTAAATTCAGACTAGACACAAGAAAAAACTTTTTCTCTGTAAGGGTCACCAGAATCTGGAACAAACTCCCAGCAGAGGTGGTGCAGTCACCCTCCTTGGAGGTGTTCAAGATGAGGCTGGACTGGCACCTTGTTTAGCTTGTCTGAGCCTAATAACTTCCTGCCCACAGCAGGGAACTGGATTTGATGATCCTACAGGTCCCTTCCACTTCTATGGTTCTATCTCCACCTGCAGCAGTTTCCCTGAAGAACAGATACAGAGCCTAAGCAGCAGAGGAGGAGGAGAAAGAGGAAGAAAGGAACAGGAGCATGTTCCATTGGTGGAAGAGGCCAGGCTAGGTACCCCAAGGTTAGGAGGATTGATGTCTCTGCTACTAAAAGGAAGCAATGGATGGTGGTGCTGGCAATGTCCAGTTTTGTTCAATAACTTTATCAACAATCTGGAGGATGGGATGGAGCACACCCTCAGCAAGTTTGCAGATGACACCAAGCTGGGGGGAGTAGTAGATACACTGGAGGGTAGGGCTAGGAGTCAGAGACACCTCAACAAGTTAGAGGACTGAATGAAAAGAAATCCCATGAAGTTCAATAAGTAGAAGTGCTAAGTCCTGCACTTAGGATGGAACAGTTCTAGGCATCAGCATAGGCTAGAGACCAACTGATTTAGCAGCAGCTCCATAGAAAAGGATCTGGGGGTTATAGTGGACAATAAACTGAATATGAGTCAACAGTGTGCCCTTGTTGTGAAGAAGGCTAACAGCATGCTGAGCTGCATTAGTAGGAGTGTTGCCTATTTGAGGGAAGTGATTATTCCCCTCTATTTGGCACAGGTGAAGCCACATCTGAAGTACTGTGATGGTAGCAAATGACAGAACAAGGAACAATGCTCTCAAGTGGCAGCAAGGAAAGGTTAGGTTAGATAGCTTCACTAGGTTAGATACCCTCACTGGGAGGGTAGTAAAGCACTAGAACAGATTACCCAAGGAGGTTGTGGAATCTCCATCCTTGAAGGTTTTTAAGACCTGGCTAGACAAAGCCGTGGCTGGGATAATCTAGTTGGGGAGAGTCCTGATTTGAGCAGGGGGATAGACTAGATGACCTCTTGAGGTCCCACCAAATCCTAGTTTTCTATGATTCTATTATGCCTTAAAGTCACAGTTTTTAAACTTTCAGGATAAGATTTTCAGAGACAAGCAAAGAACACTGAACTATTATTGACTGTTCTTGGGTCTCAAATGCCTAATTCCCTCAGAGTGATGGTGAAGTATCTAATTGCCAATTTAAGCCAATTTCTTAGAATAACCTAACTCCAATTATCTTCTTAGTTTACTGCCTGTGTAGTCTTTCAGTACCAATGGAGCCAGATATTCAGTATCAAACCACATCAATTAGCTCTGAAGAGTATTTCAGTTGGCGTAAAAGGCTTTCCAAATCTTTAACAGTTGAATCAGAAAAGTTCATGTGGATCAAACACATTTGAGTTACTTCTTAGACTCAAGAAATTCTAAAGGTTGGGCATCTGATATCATGAGTATGCATGAAGCCTAAAGTTTGATTTCCTAGCTGCTACAATTATAATATGTAGAGTAAATGAATCTCAAAAAGAAAAATCAGTCAAAAATAATTAATTGTGGAAGGAAAAGCAACCCTCAAGCCCAAGGCATGTGACAGAATTGACAACAAATCATAAGAGGGGTTTTTTTGGTTGTAAAAAAAAACAAAAAAAACCCAACTGCTGAACCAAAGTGATAATCACAACAGTGGCGGGAGGGTAGGGGAGGAGGAACGGGGGCCAGCAGCAGTGTGGGGTCTGGAGGCAGCAGCAGCAGTGGATCTGGAGGTGGTGGGAGGGATCCAGTGGTAGCAGTGGGTCCATGGGAGAGGTCCAGGGCTATGGTGAGCCAAGCTCACCACCAATGGCCACTGCCATTGGCTACGGGTTGAAATTCCACGGCCTGAATTTCCTGAATTCCACAGCAGGCCATGGCTCCTGACTTCAGGTAGCTCGCAAGTTAAATTACTTCCTTGATAAGATGCACTGGAATAATTCCAATGAATTATTGGAACATTAGCGTAACTTTAAAATTTAAAACTTTGTTGAGATTGTTAATAAGCTTTTAAATTCAAATAATCAATTTTGCTATATTAATTTCTTTTGCTTCATAAAAAGTTGAGCAGATATTCTGTGCAGTGAGACAAGTATTTCTGATTATATTTCACTGTATACTATTTTCACAGATAAGGTCCTTACTTCCCTTTCTCTCTCTTCCATATTCACAACAGAAGATAAAATTAATTTAAAGAAGAGTTTAATTTTTTTTTCTGCAGTACAGTCTCAAAATGCCTGCTGTGTGAGGTAGGGGTTTAGGTTGTAGCCGTGTTGGTCTAAGGATATAGGCAGACAAGGTAAAAAGGTGTGTGCTCTTCCTTTCATTCCATCCAGGAAGAGCATACACCAACTGCTGCAGCTTCCTTAGCCTGACGAAGGGTTTCTGAACCCGAAAGCTTGCTTAATAACTATTCTCCAACCATTTGGGTTAGTCTAATAAAAGATATCAAATTCACCCAAGGAACCTTGTCTGCTGTGTGAGGTAGAAGACGACTTGCAAATGAATAGATAAGGTGAGATTCTTTCCTTAAGGGCATGTCAAGATGATTGGATTTTTTGTAGAACAGGTCATCTGAAAGCCAAATTATCAGTTTGGATTTTCAGAAGACCTGATCACAGAAATATTTATGTTAATTCTCATTGCCTGAAATGTAAAGTAAAATACTATTACCATTTCACTACTAAAAATTGCATTAGGAAAAATATGTTTCACAGCTAAACACGTGGAATAAAATCATTCAAAACAATTAAATTAATATTTAATAATTCAAATTAAAAATAATTAAATCCAGTTAAACTGCTTTGAGGTATTAAAAGAACTTTCAACTCCTGAATGAGATTCATAAATACCAAGATCTGCTCTATAGCAGTGAAGCATTTGCTTACAGCCTCTGAATCTCTAACAAAACCTCTTTAAGGATCAGATTCTCAGTTAATTACACTTTGAACTGAAAACAAAAGAAGTACTTCAGATGTAGATCAGTGTAACATAAATCGGAGCCTGGATATAAAAAAGTACCTGGGCTGTGCCTTAGCACAGCTGATCCCCTTCACTGGGCAAAATATGTCTCACACTGTCCACACATTAATCCTGAGGGACAATGGACGTGTTCCCCACTTGCAGAGACATACCCCAGAGCGATCTCCAGGGCATGTCTCTGTAGACAGGGAAAGCTGGGTTTCCCCCTAGGCCTGTCTCTGTACTAGGTGAAAGCCATGCAGGTGCTCCCAGGCTACAGGGGCCTGATCCTGCATGGGAATGCCTGGGGTGCTCAGGATTGGGCCCCTCAAACCCCAGGAGCACCTGCTTGGGGTGGCTGGAGACAGCTCCAGGCTGCCTGTACTCTCACACCAAAAAGCTAACAGACATCTCCTGCAATATATGCTGCATATACACATTCAAATTATGTGGGACAGTTCTTCCAGGTTTGGTCTCCTGGTAGAAAAGCTTGCCCAGAGCCACTTGTATTGATACTTGAATGCTGAGATCTGAAGAGTGAGAAGTTTGCAGGGCTGACAGTAAGGCAGAGTGGACCTCTGTGCACACATCTCAGTTTGCTCTGCAGACTCCCTTGCAATAACAGAGCAAAACCCTTGCCTGATTCCAGCTGCCAGGAAACTGGGTACACCCCACTACAAAGATGGTACAACATGAGAGGAAGCAAGAGCTAAAGTCATTCTTGTGGGAAGAGTACTGGAAATTGAGTGACTAACCTAGGGCTCCTGTTACTTTCAGGGGGGAAACATTCTGGATGAAACTCCAGGTGAGGAGAGACTGCACATAAAGGGCTGTAGGAGAGCTGGCCACTAGGGATTTATAGGCTATAGGCTATGAGACAGGATTTGGGTGGGCAGCAAGAAGCCTATCAGAGTGTTGGTGATTTCTCAGTCGTACTATAAGAGCCCTGCACAAGAGGCAAAGTACTACTACAACAGCTAGATCAGCCACTGCAGGCTACAGACCTATCAGCAAGCATAATTAGATAACACCTGTAGCCAGCTCATGGAAGTCACCTAACCAGAAAGGGACAGGGCCTGGGGACATAAACACAGGGCTTGAGCCAAGGCAGTCACTCTAGCCCTGGAGGCAAAAAGGGAAAGATCCCTGCTGCGAGATGGCTGTTGCTGGATGACTGACTGAGACCCCACCAAGCCTGAGAACAGCAAGCAAGGAGCTGAGGTCTAGTAGGGGACTGAAGTCCAGAATGAACAGAGATGTGGGGTAGACAGCCAGGGGGATTAGATTTAAGTTATAGCCAGAGTGCTAAGTTTGTGTTTGAATTTTAGTTTACTGCACCCTAATACAAGTGCAAGTGTGACAGTGATGCTTTACTGCGGAGCTAATTGGTCTACTCCACAGTAAAGCGCGTGTGCAGGTGCACCCAGTAAAAGTGAGGATCTCAACAGATGGGTATCTATGTAAAATAGTATGTACTATATAATATGTTGTATGCATACACATGTACAACAGATGCACAAAAATCTAATTCCTCTTAAGATTTATTTTTTGCTGTTATGCTGTACCTTTGCATCTTAAGTGATATACTGTTACCCAAATTTAAAAGAGCAGTAGGAGCATCACAACTATTCTAAATTGCATTTCATAGGTTGCATTTATCACCTACACAAATAAAGGAAAGGAAAAAAAGATCAAGTATCTACCTGCAACCATGTCACCATTTGGTCCATGCCACTGGAATATTGGATCAATCAGTTCTGAAACCCGTAGCCGATTTGTCACACATAAAATACGGGGACTGTCATGATTCAACTTGACATAGACTTTGACTGAAAATACATTATATGATCATCAGTAGCAAATATTTCTTAGGCAACATAAAATGTCTGTACTACAAAAATAAGCTAATAAAGTGCAGTCTTTTTTTTTTAAGCATAACCTCAGTGGGATTCTGATTTTGGGGTTGCCCTACAGTCTCCATCACCAAAAAAAGAAATACTAAAGACATGCTCTTGCCTTTAGAAGTTTGGGGATATTTTTTTCTCATTTTACTAAATATTCTTTTCAATTATAACCTCTCAATTTCTTCTGTTTACACCATGCTTTTACTTTCTGTAAGAACTGCAGCATATTTCACCATGCTGTCCTTGGAAGAATGGAATGTATCTTGAAATTCATCCAAGAGGGTCTCTCTTGCAGGATTCCCCAGTGTTTTGCTTTGTTTCCTTTATGGTTCAACATATAAGTCACTGCGGAGGACAGCGAGCTGGTCCACAGCTTCCAAGGGGGCTGCAGGGCCAGGCAGATGACCAGCTGGTCCTGTTTGTAACCAGCTGGGCTGTTGGGAGCAGGGGAAGGTTAAACTCTCTAGGTGGGGGGAGCCTCCCCTGGAGGGGAACCTTGCTAACCCCAAATGGGTTGCAAGTTGCCTGTAAAATAATGGCATGATTGGGATTGGTCTCTGATTTTAACAATTGCATATCCTGCTATGCATGTGGCATGGCAGTATGTGCAATTTTGGAGATAAGATCCTATCACGACATTATTTTAAGATATGCCAGAGGCCTCAAAAACAACTCCTAACCTGTTTATGAGGCAAAATAGTGTAGCTTTTTGCTTAGTGGAGATCAAGACAGTGCCCATCAGTTATTATAATCTCACACAATAGAATCAGCCACCTACTATTAGAATCAAAACCCCAGAACCAAATGCCAAAAGCATTGTATAATATGCTTTTTCAGCTGTGTAACCCTAACCCTGCCCTGTTACTAGGGGTGGTGGGGAGTCTAAGCAGCCCCACACCTGGAAGGACTTGTGAAAGCTAGGGAACCATATCCTGGGATGTAGCGAGTCTCCCCACAAGGGAGCCTGCACAGGTGTGGCGAGTGAGAGAGAGTTAGTCACCTGGGCCCACAAGTGGAAGGATAAAAGATGCTGAAAGCAGCCTCAAAGGGCTGCACCTACTTGGAGCAGGTTGCCTGTAGCTGCCGTGGGTTAAGCAGCCACTGGGAGGGCCAAAGGGAGGAGAGTAGGGCTCTCTTCTGTTCATTTGTTTGTTTGTTTGCTTGCTTGCTTGCTTGGTTTGTTTTGTTTGCACAAGCCAGTAGGCTCTGCAAAACCTTTGAAAGATAAGAGACAACCAGAAGTTGAAGCCTGGGAGAACTCCTGGAAGACAGCTAAGTGATAGTTTATTTGTTTAACTTCATTTGTTTGTTTTCCTTTGCTGACAAGCCTGGGGTGGCCTGGCTGCAGCAGAAGCAATCGCCAAGGACCTACTGTTCAGGGCCCAAGCCAGCAGCAAAAATTAAATTGGTCAGCTCTATCAGCTTGACCAACATACCCTGCTGTGGTCTGCCCAGAATCTCCCACAGCAGCTTACAAACTGCTTATTAGCATGTCTATTTTAACAGCATATGCTTTACACAGAAATAGATGCTTGTTAGAATCGAAGCCTTAAGATACTTCAACATTGGCAGTGAAGAATTACTTTAACATTGATCTAAACAAAATGCCATATGCTTTCTGTGAAAAACAGGAAAGATGGACTTCATGTTTTAATTAAAAATAATGGCAGACATTTCTCCCCCACCAAATACAGAGTTCATATTGAGTTTTAAAGTTAGGCCCTTTCTAGCAAGGTGCATCTCCAGACTGTATTTTATAACATGTATTAAGTTAAGGCCCAACTGCTCCATGGAGGTAATGCAATCAGGAGAGGACTCCAGTGCAGTGCAGAGGTGGGGGCCTGATAAAGCTGTCTGTCCGGCTCCTAGCCTCCTTACTAAACCAGAGCCTTGAACAGGCAAGGCTCCAGTGTGGTAAGAAGGCTGTGAGCCAGATAAACAGTTGTTTGTGGGGTTCCCACTCAACCCCCCACTCCAATGGAGATTTGCTGGTTCAAGTCTTCGGTGTTGCATGGGGGCTGGGACAGGCTCTCATGCTCTGCTATGCTGGTGTTGCTTCCAGACCTGACACAGCACCAGAGCCTTGAACTTGAAAAGTTCCAAGGCTGAGACTGAGAATCAGCCCTGGGATATTACCAGACGTGGTTCAAGACCCTGTGTAGTACGACAATCTATATTTAGATCCTAGTAAACATTACTGTACAACTGATCAGCAAAGTTGAATTAATGCTTGCTTACTGGGATCTAAATATAACATGTGCTAAATATAATATGTAACAAGGAACATCTCTGTGGCTCACTTGCTATATTCTTATTCCACAGATTAACATGTGTCACTGTTACTACTCATGGCATCATTAACACTTGAATCATACCAGGGCCCAAAACTTCAAAGTGGCCCAAACACCATGCAACTGGCTTTTCTTTATTCTTCTCAGGTTTGTCTCTAACTAGACATTCTGTCCAAAACCTGAAATACTTTCCCAACAAAGGTCATTAATGAAATTTTTCTGAAACTAAAATTGTTTGTAACACACACTTACATAATTTTAAATAATTCCCAACCAGGCTGTTTTTCTGATCTTCAGCCCATAAACTATTCTGAAAAAATCCCCAATGCTGACTCCCTTTAGACCAGTCTGGATTATAGCAGTGCTTTGCAAAGAGGTGTGACTATCTTATTACAGCTGGATGAAGGATTTTGTTTCTGGCTCCTTTGGGCCCTTGACAGATATTTACTTAAAGGCACAATGGGATTGGGAATCGGATCCCATACTCGTACCAGCCATGCATGTGTTGCATGGTAGGTGTAAGTGCTAGGATTGGAGAACATATCCCAATCACACCAGTTCTGCCAGTGTACAGGGAGCTTGGGCTCACAATCCCAGGCTCCCCCTGCACCAGCAGGTTGGGTGCCTGACAACCAGCTGATTGCCAGCTAGCTCCAGGGACTGTGGGGCCATTCCAGCCCATCTGTAGTCCCCAGAGCTGGCCTAGAGTCAGCTGATTGTCAGACTGGGACTGCCTCCGGGCTTGAGCACCACAGCCATCCCAATCTCCCATCCACTGGCAGGGACCACCCTAGGATTCAAACTGTGGGGTGGTCCCTGCTGGCTGATAAGCAGCTGATCAGGACAGCCCAGGGTTCAAGCCCCAGGTCCACCTCAATCTGACACTAGCTGGCAGGGATACCCTTGGGGCTTGAGTCCCACATCCATCCCCACCAGCTGATCAGGACTAGCCTTGAGCTTGAGCTCTGAAGTAGTCCCTGCATGGCATGCCATATGTTCAAATTATGGTGCCATGCAAACCAGCCACAAAGATATTGTGTGTTTTTTCAAGTAATACCTTTGTGGCTTGTTTGTGATTTTGGCACTAAAAATTTTGTGTATATGTGGCCAGTTGCTATTCCTAGTGCAATTAACACCTTAATTATGCCAGAAACATAAAATGTGCCAGGGGCCTAACTTTTAGTCATACATATATATAATTGTTATTATAAGAATATCCAACAATATTTAATTTTATTTTAAAATATGTTATAAATAGACTTGGTAATGACTGTGCTGTTAGCTAATCACAGTTGGGGGCAGGGCATTGATGGGGAAATTGTGGAGGTGAATTGCATTAGGTATATTCCATTACAATTTGTGGTGAATTCCACTATTCCTATAATTTATTTGTATAAACCTAAGTTAAGATGGGGTGATCAGTATGAAATTGGTGGTAGACAGTTGCTAACATAAGTACTACACAACACCAAGGAATAGGCTGGAATAGCATATTTCAGATTTTTTTCAACATTTGGTTTATTACATGGTAATGGAAATCAATAACTATATTTTAGAGTTATCTGGATGTCACTGAAACGCACATGTAATGTTTATTATTTTAACAAAAATTTTGTTGGAATATAACAGACACTGAAGTCCAAATGCCACATGTATAGAAAAAGTTTGATGTTTCATGTTCTGTAACTTCAGAGAGAGCAGTTTTTCAAAGCTGTTGCAGGACACTGGGTATCTGATATACCAATTTTTCTCTTGAAGAAAGACCCTTGTAGTTAAATTATGACTGGTTCTGCATAGGTTCAAAAACCTTGCTCCCATTATCTCTGCATGGACACTAGGCCTATACTTTAAACAGTTGCAGCTGGCTCTTTGGATGGGTTATATGAATCACAGCAACAGTGTAATGCTACCTACAGAACTAGGTTATCCAAAAGATAGGGGCTGAGCATTGTAAGAATATGACCTTCAAACTATTTTGTAATAATCCACCCAGCTGGCCTAACCCTGTGAGGAAAGCGTTCTGTAACCCAGTAAAGAGTGGTAGACTTTCTAGTCCACTGTTCATCCTCTGAGTCCTTGGAGAAACACTAGCTGTTATCCCTGAACACATCATGTGGCATACTATGACCTTTATACCATATAACATATGGGAGAAAAATTCTTTTGAACGATGTTCTGATGAAGCTTCTCTAATAGAAAACAAATGTTCTACTTTTTCAAGCATTTTAAAGTACTGTCACTGAAAAATCATTTTATTATATTTTACTGAAACATTTCACCAATATCACTTTAAACAACAACTATGACGAAGAACAAAGTTTATCAATTAAGAATGTTACATACTAAAAGGAAAGATATTAAGAGTGAGTAAATGGAGCAGTTCATAGCTGTAATCAATTTACAGTTTGCATATTGTGGTCTTGAGTGAGCCTGATAGCACAATGACAAAACCATTTATAAAAGTGACAGTTTACACAATTAACATTAAAATTTAAAATATGAATACCAGGAAATGTAGTTGATCCCACTATTTTCATGTCCTTGGATTTTTCATTGATACTTCTTGAGAACCTCTCTGAAGAATTAACTGTTAAAATATAAAATATATTCTGATATTAAAGCAGAGACTTAAAATTACCAAGAAAGCAAGCACTGAGCTACAGGTTAATGTAAAAGCTTCCAAGATTTGTTCACCAATAGATAGGAGGCACTCTTTTTATAAGTTCTTGTATAAAAGTAACCCTCCATTAAGGCAATCTGAATGAAATGAACAAGACAATGATATAGACATCTTTACTCTGAATGACATAAGCACATACTTAACATTTAAGTACATTCTTACATATTACACAGGAGCACAGTATGAATAATAAGTTTTGGAAATGAAATGCCACTAAATTCAGAAAAGTTATAGACGGGTGCCTCCAATTTAAAATTGTATTCTAGGTGAAACTCTTCTCTCTCCTGTCTTTCAATCAAGCTAGTTCTGTGCTGCCTAAAAAAAATCAGCAAGCAAGCAAAATGCCCAAGAATACAGGAGAGCCAATCCCACTTTTCTCGGTTGCCATGCTGAGTACAACAGCATCAACTGCAGAGAAAATTCTACTCTCTCCCTTCAGCCATGGGGTAGAGCAGACTCAGTACAGATAAAATAGTTTTTTAGAGGCTAGCTCTCAAACTAGTAAGTGTATACTGATCATGTACTATTCTATTCTTAAGTTCATTTGAATAAAGAAAAGACTGACACAAATCCTGGAGTTCTTAAAGGACCCAGATTTTAATTAATTTTAGGTCATAAACTAATAGACCTACTTGTAAATTCTCAGAAAATCATAATATACTTAAATACTCAGTGTAAGTCTCTAAAGAGGATATAGTACATATATCTAACAAAGAGACTAACTTTAAATATAAAACTGAACTTGACTGTATATATGGAGTTACTATTAGTCTCCCTCCATGAAGCATGCCACGTAGGATAGGAAGCTCTTAAAATTTCTGAGTGACAGGTCTTTTGGAATCTCTTAAACTCTGTGTTTAAATATCACACTTATTGTTGGATGATTTCTTAATGCTGGATCAATATTGAGTCTTAACTTTCCCTTCAGAGCTAAAATCAGGCTTATTAAAGTTATTTTAATTTGTCTACATTCTGGATTACAAAAGAGAGACTCAAATTTCATGAGAATTGCACAGGTATGAAAAACACTTTGGAAAGAGAAGGAATTTAAAATAAGTCATTCTAGTTCAAATCAGACAATACTGTCTCTTGCATATTTCCTGAAAGAGTTTCAGAATGTTATCATTATTGTCTCCACCCACTGTTTGAAAACAGCATACCCTACAATGATGTAAGGCAGTGGTGCCCAAATTTTTTGTTGTGTGGCCAGGATGGGTGGTGTCAGGTTCATCTATGGGCAAATCCAGTTGATAGGCTTGATCTAGCACATGAGGCCAGCATGGCAAAGACCTAATCCAGTTGCGGGGAGGAGAGGGGTGCAGTCTTCCCCCCACACACATGAGGATTGGGGTCAGAGATGGAACTGCAGCAGCCTCAATCTGGATGCACAGGGGGTTGTGGGGAGTGAAGAGCAGCCCAGCCCTGATCTGGATGCACAAGGGAGGGAGACAGTGGTGATGGCACCCCCCCAATTTGGGCATGGGGGTGGTGTTGGGGGGGGGGGCAGGGGACAGAGGAGCAACCTGGCCCCGATCCTCATGGGGGGGGGGGAGGGGAGGCAGATCACCCCTGATTGAGAAGTTTGGAGGGGGGAGGGGCAGGGAGCAAACTGGCCCCGATCCAGACATGTGAGGGGGGTGGGGATGAGGACAGAAGCAACTCTGCACAATCCAGACAGGTTGAGGTGAGCCCAGACCTAATCCAAGCACTGCAATGGCCAGGGTGAGGCTGGATCTAGCCATGCGGAGCTTCTACCACTCTTCCACCACCAAATTTCCCAATGCATGAGGATACCCACAGGCTGGATGGCATGGCTCTATGGGTCAAATCGGACCCACAGGCCAAGGATTGTACACCCTGATATAAGGCAACATATTGTAATTTTGCAAAGCATTTGGGAACTTGTTAAAGAAGCTACAGAAATTAGTAGTAATAAGAATATGAAGATCAACCAAAAAAAAAGTATAGAAAAATATCAAAACTATAAATATCATTAATCATGATTATATTATCATTCGTGTGTCTATGTATATGTGTGTCTGTAGATGTATATGTGTATTATGTTGGTTCCTTTTTCTAACAGTTTACCATTAAGAGCCAACATTAAAACAGTTTAAATATGCAACACTGTAACAACATATACCAATCTGTACTGTATAATTTGGCCACAATACTTGTAAAATAGAAGTACTGATGAAGGAAAATGGTCATGGTATTGAGGCACCTGTCTGAGAAATATGAGACATGAGTTTATTTCCCATCTTTACCTTTCCTGTGACAGCAGGCAAGTCACTTTGGGCTAAATTCTATTTCACTTTTACCACACTTAAGTAGAACTTATCAAGCAACAATTTTTAACACTCATACTCTGTTTAAATTTATGCTTATCATGCATTTCCCTTCTGAAATCTAGCTGCAGATAAACCTGGGGTTTAGAAGGCAGCAGAATACTCTTCTACCTTTTAACTCAATAAGCTGGGAAACTAGCTCAGAGAGCAAGAGATGCAGTTTGTAGCCCCAACTGACCCAAAAGAAATTTGAACCTGTTATCTCCCACTTCCCAACAAAATGCTCTAAACACCTGGCCACTAGCTAGGTATTACACCCAATAATCTCCAACTCTCCTATTGAACCTGGCCCACTGGAGTCAGGGGGAGTAAAACAAGCCAGAGTGAATGTGGATTATTAAAATGTTTGCTGCTCCATACAAGAAGGGCAACTTAGGTCCTGGCCTATGTCCCATTATTCCACTTCTGTTTATCCCTCTTAGCCAATCAATAGTAAGGCAAGATACAGTGGGCCAGCTTCAAGAGAAGTGCTGGAGAATGACTTAGGTAATGTATAGCCTATGGCCTCATAGCTACAGCATTTTACTAGGAAACTGGAGATGTAAATTCAAACCTCCCCTGGATGAGGATAGCCTTGAATCTGGATTTCCCATTCCCTGGATAAATTCCCCTATGCTACTACTCCACTTTACTTCCAGCAGACACACACGCAGGACAATCCTATTCCAGCACAGATTAAAATAGAATCTAAATTGTGTAAGTGACAAAAAATTGCTGTTACATGGCTGCATACTTGCTGCTTAAGCATGTAAGTATAAAATAGGACTCAGATGCTTCAGATTCTGATCTATTTAATAAGGCTAGTAATACTTCTCTACTTCATAAGCTGGCTGTCAAGATTTGGGGTAACTAAGACCCTGCAGTGACACGGTGGCAAGATAATTACAGGTAAATAACAATAGCGGAACTGTATGAACAGATAAGACATGGTCATGCAGTAAATAACGAACAGTCTTGAGTCAATATTTTTCATTAAAATTTGGGGGTAACAGAAAAGAGCCAGATTTAAAGTTGGTGCTTATCAGCAGATGTTTTGACCTCAGTGAAATTATGCCAATTTATATCAACTGAAATTCCCACCCAGAGACTACACAGATTTTTTTATTTATTTTTTTTAATTCTTTTTACCTCTGATCTATAAAGCATAATCCAGACAGGAGCAGCCCCAGCTGGCAGGGGGTCCAGAGCATCAGCCTGCCAGCACGAGGCTGCTCCAACCCAGCTCAACATGTTGCGGATGGGCTGGCCTAAAACACAATATTGCTCCAAAGTAGGGCTAGCCAGCTGGTAGCCCCCTGCATTGAAGCACCCTCGTGCCCCAGCCAGCCGCATCTGCGTCTACACGTGCATCGCTGCAGAGTAAAAAAAGAAAAAAAAAAAAAAAAACAACAAAAAAACAAAACCCCAAAAAACACTCTGCAGCAGGGCAGTACTTGTGAACACAAGTACTACCCTTCTGCAGGGTTAGTTTCTTTTGACCTAACATGAGGCATTTAATATGGAGCTAATTAGTCTACTCAGCAGTCTTGTGTAGCCTACTCTACATCTTGTGTAAACATGCCCAGGAAAAATTGGATCATCTTGAGGAATGGAGCATTAAAATGGTATGACGTTTATCAGTATGAAGTCCAAAATAATACACTTGGGACTTTGGCTTTAAGACTGGGTGCACAGACTGGTGATAACTGAGAAAGAGGCACCTATGTGTATTTGTCATTCACAGGATGTTCTGAGTTGACAGTGTAATGAAAGACAAATGCAATCAAAAGATATAATAGGCTGACTACATTCTGTAGTGACAAGGAGGTATTTGGTACCATTGTATAAGACATTGATAAGACCCCCTTTAAAATACTGTTGCCAGTTGTGGTCACCAATGTTCCATAACAGTGAACTTAAACTGGACTGGGTTCAAAGAAATGCCACTACTGTGGTTAAGGGAACTGAAGACCTTTCGTTATCACAGTAGTTTAAAGGAACTTGGCTTGTTTGGTTTAGCAAAAGACCGATTCGATTATTGTTTACAAGTACATCTGTAGGTTGATATTAAGTGAGGTGAAGACATTTTTAAGCTGAAAGACATCAGCATAGGATCAAATGACTATAAAATGGTTAAGGATAAATTTAAATTGAAAATTAAAATAGGATTTCTCTCCGTCAGAGGAATGAAGTTTGGTCTTCTAAGCCAAATAGTGGCAGCAAAAAACCCGAGTCATTTGAAACTTGAACTTGATATTATGGAACATGGTAGACATCCAGTTATCTATGCTTCATGGCTTTTGTTGGCCACCACAAATGCAGCTGACTTCTGAGGGTGGTGTCTGGGCTTCACCTTCCTCTAAAGCATTCAGACATCAGTCACACCTAAGGCTCCAGCAATGATCCTGCTGGTACCCAGAAAATTGGAGAATCCAATCACCCACTAGGGTCAAGAAGTACTTTTCCCCTCCCCTAGATCAGGTTGGCAAGTGCGGTGTGTTTGGGCCAGTAGTTAGCCTCCTTGGTAGGACAGCGCATGGTCCTTTTCTTAGGATCTTCTGAGCGTATATTAGCCAATGATTTCCATGTAATTACAGTAACAGTACCCTCATCTTTCCACTTCTACCTACTGCATGTTATAGGGCATTCTGTGCGTTTCTGGTATTGTAATTGTGTTCAAACTTTGAAATGACCATTTCGGGGATTCCTTGGGTAATTTAATTGCCTGTGAAAGTATAGGACTGGACCTGATGATCCAAGGGACCTCTTTGTTTCCTCCCTAATGTTTTACAGGATGCCATGTTGATTTAAGTGCCTTAAATAAAAAGTAAAAACTTAGGATAAAAAAATACTGAGCAATATATTGCTATGATCACGTATCTGTCAAAAGCTACTAAAAGTCATACAATGAAAGTTTTAAACATGTATTGCTAAAATGATAAAACAACAGAAATTGAAAGCCTGAAACCTAATATACTGTATTAATAATGGAACACTTCTAAACTGCTTCAGCAATAAAGCTGGTGAAAAATATTTCTATAATATCTTTAACCCAGAGATGGAGCTCTTGAACCACTAATAGAAAAAGAACTGAAGAAAGTAGGTATTGGTAGTAGGTTACTGCAAGGAGATACGAGGACGCACACAATTTCTACAATTATTTTCTGTTCTAGCTCAAAGACAGAAAATCTAGACCAAAAGAACCACTATGAAACCATATGCTGTAATTTAAAAATTAACCTGAACTTTTGTTCCTTCAGTTGTCTGCAGTACAGCTTAGTCATTTTAATGTCCAAGTATGTGATTGTGCCTACTTGTGAAGCCTAGGCTCACATATTGCATGCCTCTTTTGACAACATCTGAGCCATATTTGTTTTAAAGTGTTGTCCCCAGATTTTTTCAGGAATCCTAGTTTACTTGAATTCTTCTTCACACCTCCTAACATCTATGCACCCAGAGACCCTTCTTATACTAGTCTCTAGCAATCAATCCTCTTTCTACTCTAACTTTGTTCTGAACAGACCATATGTTAAATTTAACTGGAGAAAGTATGAAACAGAAGTAACAAGGTTGTGAAGTACTACAAAAAGGGCAAAGGTGAAGTAGGAGATGGTGAAGGACAGGATTCAAAATCTGTCATTTTTATCTTTAAATTGCTTATTAGTATCTCTTCCTCATTAGCGTAACTCCTGAAAGACGGAGACGTTTTTAAATGTTATCTCTTCTTAAAAGATGAAATGGAAGTTCAGAAACAATTAATTAAAGGAGCCTAGTTGCCTTATAAAACCTTTAGGATATCTCCTGTACAACAGAAACACGCAGGTCCAGATTCTTTACTGCTTTGCATACAATGTTATAGAAAAAGGTATATGCAGCACCTTTTCAAAATGTGTCAAAAGCAGAGCTACTGATCCTACCCACAGGGAAGCTGTTGTATTGCTTTTTCCATATGCACTTAAAACATAATTTAGGAAAACTGTTTCAACCTGATAAACCTGCTAATTAAGGTTCTGACCCAGTAGAATATGCCAGCATTCTCCTCTGGTAGATTTAAAACTTTCTGGTATTTTGCACAGGTGTAAATATTACACAAACATACATGCCAGAGGTTTATAGACTTGTTTTTGAGTTCTTCTCTGGAGTTGGAAATTTGATTCCTAAAAAAAAAAAAAAAAGTAACTTACAGATTCCCTGCTCGTACTTTGCAGAACAGGGTGCATGAAAACTGCACACCTCCACAACACTTCCTCCATACCCTCTCTGCCTCAAAGACACCAGAGCTACAGTGCTGCTGACAGTTGCTGTCTGTGCAACCTTGGGATTGGGGGATTTTGTATCGCCAAGGAAGAATCTATCCCAGTACATATTAACTGGATGGGTCAAACATTCACTGAAGAGGGAATCCCCACAGAGCTGAAAGAAAGAAACGTAATGAATGCACGATGAACTACATCTCTTGTCCAGATTTAACCTGTCCCAAATCAGTGATGTCCTTTTCCAGGGAACAGGGACAATGATATGCATGCTCTCCAATGAGACCACAACTGTGTTTAAAAGACCAAAAAGAGTACAATGATTAAAAACCAGTTACATAATGTAACCCCAACAAATTTATTTAAAATTTTTCATTAATTTGACACTCAGAATGAAGATTAAAATAGTAAATTTAATCATCTTTAAAATATTTCACCAAAAGATTACAATTGATCTGAAAATGTTATTGCTAGGAAATAGGCTTTACAATGAGCTTTGAATAATTGTATTGGCTAATAAAATAATGTATTGCTACACTGTTCATTTGGCATAATTTAAATGAATGTATATAGCAAAGAAAGTTCTACAAATGATGGGAAGTCTTGGCATAAGACCAAATTGAGTTCTTATGGTAACTGCTGCTGTTCTTAAGTAATTAACTTCTGAAATAATTACTGCAAAGAGATATCTGCAGCCAAGAATTGTACAAAAACAAGGCTGCTGACTTAGACTTTGTTTCACTTAATCAAACTTACATTTAAGTATGTCCCTTGTTTTCAGATATTTAAATTACAATTGACATTTGTAAGCTGCCTGCTGAGGGAAACTGCTCGGCTAAAATTTTGTCATAGAAGTCTTATTGCTAGAAATATAAAAAGTCTGTGGGGGAAGGGGGAAAATTGGAGGCTGGATTGCAGCTTTTTAAAACTGCATTAATAACAGTTTAACAATGGTAAAATAATTACCAATTTTTTTTTAATTATGCCTTGACCTTTCTCTTCTGACTATTAAACCCACTGCTAATGCAGTGTGTAGACAAGGTTAGAGTACATTGCATGACACTACAACAAAGCCACTGTTCCAGATGCCATCACTTTCTAATGAAAGAACTCTCCCCTTCCCTTTCCTCCCCACCCCCCAATGCCTCAAACAGGCCAAATGTAATGGAGTTATTTTTAAAGACCCCCCCCCCTCCAGTTCAAAGAAGACACTGTGGACTCTACATGAGATGCTGAGTGCAGTTGTTACTGCATGGTCATTTAGTACTTGCATATATGATTACCAAAGGACTGTAAGTGTGCCCAGTGGTGTCCCCGCATGGCTTTGTGGTAACACTGACTGCGCAGCAGCTCGTTACTACTGCACAGTAATGTTACGTCATGCTTCATGACACATGATGCTGCTGTGCAGTAGTAACGAGCTGCTGCACAGCCTTGGGTAGAGGAAAGGGTACCATTTTAGCAACTGACTGACTACGTATAGCTTTCCAGTTTAACTTGGGAGAGCAGAAACTCATCCTTTCAGCACTCACTTAGCTCCCAAAAAGCCTTCCGTTATGAATCAAAGAGTGGGGAAGGAATGAGACGTCTATTAAAATGGCGGTGTTTCCTTAGCTTTAGAAGGAAATGGATCCAGGCAAGAGCAGGCCTGGCACTGCAAATATCATGAGTACCTGGAGGGGGGTCTGAGGATCACACCTTCGGTTGAATAAGCCTGTGGTCAATTCCCGAGTCAAGAATAGCTCAGAACTGCCCTGCGCTGCCCTGCCCTCGATGAAGGGCCGGTGCAGGGCAGGGCAGACCCATCCCCCAGGGTCCTGCAGCCGGACCCCGCCCAAACTGGTGGGTGACTGTGACGTCACCACCACCAGAGAGCAGCAGCAGCGCCGGCGCCTCTCAGTGCTCCGACCCCGCCCCGGGGAGGGGCTCCTACCTGCGGGTGCGGCCTGCAGCAGGAAGGCGAGGAGGAGCGCGGCGAGGCGGACTGCTGGGGAGGGAGCCGCAGGCGCTCCCCGGCCCCGCGTCCAGCCCACCGGGTGAGACATGGCGCGCCGCCCTGCAGGTTCGTTAGCTGCCTCGAACCCCGGCAGCTGGCGTCACCATGGTAATGGGGCGGGGCTGCGCCGCGTGCAGGCGCGTGTTGAAGCGCGGGGTGATGTTGCGCATGCGCATTCGGCTGGGCCCGGCAGGCAGCGGATTGGTTGCGCTCCGACTCCCCGCCTGAGTGGAGCGTGCCTCGCCCAGGAGCGCCCCGACCCCCCGCTGCGGCTCAGAGCTGTTGGGAGGGAGGTCAGCAAGAGCAAAGACCCTGAGGGGTAGCCCCACCTGCCCGGGTACTTAGGAGTTTGCAGAGAGGGGTGCAAGGGCTGCCGTACACCTGCATGACCGTCTATAAGCCCGCAGGGTTTTTTCCCCTTAAAAGGAAGCCAGAGGCTTTTCCTAACGTGCCCAGAGCTCAGGACTCTGCTCTTCACTTTCAGATCAAAGCAAAATCTCCTATATCATCGTTGGACCCTGCATTCATCTACTGTGCCCTAGATGGGTGTTTCTCAACCAGTAGGTCGCAACCCAAAAGTGGGTCACAAGAATATATGAAAAGGTCACGAACACACTTAAAAAAATGGGTCAACAAACTTTAAAAATGGATTTTTCTTTAAAGAAGAAAATCATTGGCAACCGGGGCTTTACTCTTGCAGGCTGGCAGAGTTACCCTGTGTCCCACACATGGGGCAGCAGGTCGGGAGGGAGGGACACTGGGTCTAAAATCAGACTTGATCAAGTTATTTTAATTTGTCTATTCTATATTAAAGTAGCAATAATCAAATTTCATGAGAAGTGAACAAGTCTGAAAGAAACAGCATTTAAAATTAGTCATTCTAGTTCAAGTCAAACAAGACTTTCCCTTGCATGCTTTCTGAAAAAGAGAAAATATGTGAAGGATGATTGTAAGCATTCTTGTTGTTTCTGCTTTTCAGAACTTTCTGGTTTTTGTCTCCGCCCGCTGTTTAAAAAGACCATAACACTACAATGATGAAGGACAAGGTATTGTAGTTCTGCAAAGCATTTGGGAATATGTCAAAGAAGCTACAGAAATTGAATAGTAATAAGTGAAAAGATCAACAGAGAAGAAAGTATAGAAAAAATATCAAAACACTATCATTAATATTGGTTATATTAATGTACTATATATGTTAATATGTTAGTTCCTTTTTCTAAAACACTTTACCATTAGGAACCATCACTTAGAGTGTTACACATTAATGTAAATATGTGTTAAGGGCTCTTAAAACAGGAGTGTCCACACGTTAGGGCAGGGAAATGTGTTAAGGACCCTCTGAGCAGCTTAGAGAGAACCCTCTTCCTCTTCCATCAAGGATTATCTCTTAACTGGTTTTGGGCAGCTCATGTTGCAGTCACGTGACTATTCCACAAGCCCCAAACCAGTTGGGATCAGTCCTTCAGCATCCCAGGAGGTGCTGCTCCCAGCTACTCTATCTTTACCCACAGTGACCTGTAGTCAAAAAAAGGAGTGAAAACTAAAAGTTGGCATTTTCCAAAAGGCGCTTTGAGGCTAACAAGGGGCCTGTTGCATCTAAAAAAGTTGAGAGCTGCTGGTCTAATTTAGTGTAGCTGTGTTTTGAAAAGAAACTGTACAAAAAGGCCCCTTGTTACTTAGCAGATAAGCTCCTTGTGCATCGTCAGGGTAAAGGTTTGTCTCAAAAGTCCAAAGGTAAACACATTTTTACTCTTCTACATTTTAAAGAGCCAATGCAAGAATATTGAGGCTTGATAGAGCTGTGCATTCTTATCTTTTTTGTGCATTATCAGCAGTATTGGTTATTAAGTTCTAACCATTTACACCTTAGAAAATTCTAATTTGCAACTCTGGAAGCTAGAAAAGCTTGTTTTCTAATTAAAACTTAGATGCATATCATATGGAAATCATTGAGACACAACAAATGTGGCATTTTAAATGTCATATTACAGAGAAGAATCACATTTATGAACATTTGCTCCATAACTTGAAGGAACAAAAATGTTGGCAAATGTAAAGTGAATGTAAGATGTGTCAGAAAGATTTCTGTTTTTTCACCAATTTCTGTTTTTCACCACTTTTCTATAAAAGGTCTCAAAAATTGCCTTTTCATCCCTTTCCAGGCATGAAACCATGGGCTAATTTCTTACCAGTAAAGAAAGAAGCTTTACATTAAATTTTCTTTTTCCCATGGTAGACTTTCTCCCATGGGTTCATTAAGAATGTGAATTTCAAAAAAGGTTTGTCATCATTTGATCAGACTGTTTGTTTCTGATTGTGATTTCACATCAGTGCTAAGAGTAACTGAGTTCAGTTAACTTACGACTTTGTGAAACCATTGTAAACCAAAGGACAGCTAGAACCTGTTTTTCTAACTTCAGCTGTTCTGTGGTAACTGTCCCTAGGTCCACAACTATCCTGTGGTAAGTGAAAGCTAAACCAGGGCAATTTATCCTTCTTTCTTTTAAACTCAGTTAAAAACAACTAGTAAAAGTCTAGAGATAAGCAGTCATATTTTGTAGGGTGGAAATGTTTAATATTTACGGTCAATATGGCTTATTAACTGTAAATAATATTAACCCCTGATTTTTATTTTTTTTTCTATTTGATAAACCTTGTATCACTTAAAACAATTTATGGGTCTATTCTTGTCACTTCTTGTCTAAATTTCAGTTGTGTAGGTACTTTATATATAAAAATCCTAATTTGTTTTTGGGTAATCTGAAAGCATATTATGGAGTAAGTAGCTGATTGTGTTTCCTCTAGGTATCAGGTTATGATGATTACACAGTTACAAGTTGCATTGTGTGTTAGTGTTCCGCTGTTGCCAAGCAACAAACAGACTTTTTGCTCATCTGACAGCTTCATTCTTTCTCTGGCTTCCTTTTTTGCTCTTTTACAGGGAAGAATTCACCTTTTAAACTAGTGTTTTGGCTTTTAGGGTTTATCTGAAGTGTTTTTTGGTGGATGCACTCCTATTTACTGTGCCTTATTGGACAGGATTTCAGAAAGTGAGAAGTAAGATAAAGTCGATCCTTTAATTTGCTGTCAGCTAAGGGGGTAAAGAGAATGACCATGGTTTCCCAGGGAGCTGAAAGGCAGATTAGTGGCTTGAAAACAGTCAATCTGTCAGTCAAACCAATTCACAAGATGGGTCGCCAGCAATATCAAAATCTGTTACAGAAAATGTACATGCCTTCTGTGAGAGGACCTGATGACAGACATGATTTTGACAGCTTCCAGCAGAGAGACAGTAAATCTTTTCTTAAATTCAATCCTTACACTCCAACAGGTGGGCCGGACTATCCTTTATTCCCACACTGGGACAATGTGCCTTTGGTTGACCCCTGCTCGGGATTCATAAGTGCAGGAGCTGATGCTCTTTTGCAACCAAACTGTGGCAGAACCATTGATTCACTGGTGGATTACAGTGATGTAAAACCTCATCAGCGGGTTCCCGCTCCAGAAAAAACCCTGCAGGCTGCACACAGAAGGCATATGATTTTGTTAGAGGAAATGAACCAGGACAGACGTTGGAATTCCAGGAAAGTGTCAGATGCTTTGATCAGGGCACGACTTGGAGGTAAAGCAAGTTATTATTATTACTTGTTAATCACAGCTTGGGCTCTACAAGGCACAAAGACACTCTCTGCCCCACAGAACCTACAAATTATGACCTTAATATAATACGTTTGCATTTGATATTTACATTGAAACCAACCATGGAAAAAAACAGAACAGATGATTAATTGTCCCAAGAGCAGCATCCAGGTGCCAAATAGGAAATTATAGCTTACAAAGAGAAAGCAAAAGAATTTGAAATTAATTAATATAAAATAAACCATAATCTCTTAAAAGGTAATTAAAGTAATAAAAATGAGTAAGCTGGTATAGCTTATCAGTTTGAAGAGTAGCAACCCTAAACACTGATGTATCTTTTGACATGGCATGCCACAGAGCTAAAGTCACTTCAACCAGGGCACAACTTGACAGTGATGTGGATCGTAGAGTGGAATTCCTCTAGAACCATTGAGGTGTCTTGGTCCAAATACATGCTGTTTAGTTATATATACAACAAAATATCAGATAGTATTCAAGAACTGATACATGGAGCTGACTTGCCCATTGGGGCCTGATTCTACTCCCCTTAAAGTTGGCAACAAAACTCATTGACTTTAGTGGGAACATGATCAGACTGGCTTAATCCTTCAAACCAGAATCTGTTGAAAGAACTGAAACTATAAAACACTCTATAGGGTACTTCTAAAAGCAAAATGCATCACAATCATTAAGCAGTACAGCAAAACTTTTTTTTTACAGTTTAACAGAATCCAAAAATAATTTCCTTAATGTTCTTAGAAACCTGAACAAAATTTTAGAAGATCCTTGGGCATACTATAACAAAGTTTCTGAAAGATAAGAAGATCCATATGATCTTTAGTGTAGACTGCATTAATATTCAGAACTATAAAGAACGTTTTTACAATGCAAAAATACCATTGTTAGCACTGTAAATTAATTGTGTTTTATTCAAATTAGTCATCATAAAGTCCTTGAGTTCCACAAATTTTAGCAATAATTTTGGTTACCTTTGTCATATCATTTAAAATTTTTTGCTTTAAATAAAAAACATGAAGCCTACTATAGTTCCAAAAGTAATTTTTTAAAGCCACAAATAAATTAGTAAATGAAGTATAACCTTAACCAGTCTATCAATCTTTTCTTTGTTCAACCTCTATCACTCGTGCTCAGTTTCTCAAATTCTGTTCTTTTAATATTTTCTCTGATTCAATGTTTTGTTTTTACATATATTTCTGGCTTTTATGGCAAAATAGCACAAATCACCAGAGGTAAACAGCTGCTTTTCTGCTCGTTTCTGGAGAAGAAAATGAGGGGACGGAGGATCTTAGCTAGAGATGGCTGAAAAGGGACATAGATCAAGAGAAAACATGAAACTCTGTGACCAAGTCATTGTCTAACTTACAGTGGTCTGAAATGGCAGATAAATCCAAGACTCAGGCACATACAAGTTTCCATCACTTTATGTTGTACGTGTTCCTGGAAAATGGCGCATAATTTGCATAAAGGGAGCCCACTTTGCAATGTAACAAATAGGGATACGTTCCAAGACCTCGACTGTACTGACCCCCAGACCCATTTCTACCACTTTTGCAAGGCAGTTTTGATAGTCACCAACAGCAGACAGTACACACAAGCATAGGATGGTGGTGAATGTTGCCATAATGGGGATGGCAACTACAGAAACATGTGTTGCAGACAACGAGCAAGGAGCACAGATCCACACAGACTATATTTTAGTGCACATCATTCCCACAATGCACCTCACAAAGCGGCTGACTGTGAGCTTCCACCACACCAATCACTTAAGAGTGAATTTACCTCGCATATAATTAATTTTTGGTATAAAAAGACTGCATAAGAGTGCATTCCCATATACAGAACCTGTATAAAGCAAGGGAAACCTGTACCATCAAATACTTTTCTTCAGGTATGTCAGAAAGACCCAAGTTAAGGTCTTAGGGTTAAATCTTAGTTCCACTGAAGTCAATGGCAAAACTCAGAGTATCTTAGGAAAGACACCTGAAAGAGCCACTCCAACAGCAATTTCTTCATGAAAGCTGGGCAAAAGCTTTCCAAGCCTGGTTTTATTTACAAGTGTTTTTGGACATTGGCTAACCTGATAAGGAGAGCTTTAAACTAGATTCTATGGTGGATGGCAGCAAAACTACCACATGCAAGTGTACAGAGGATCATGACCTGGAAAAAAACGTGGTGGAATAATTCCCGTAAGTGGAAAATTGTTGGGGGGGCGGGGGGTAGCTTGTTTTAGAAGTTAGGTCCAGGAAAAAGGGATCAGACATTTCACTATATGTCAAGAATGGATTAATTTAGTCCAAGCTCTACCCCCGCCCCCTCCAAAAAATTATTTTTAAGCATATGTGGTTGAAAATGAAGGGAGAATAGAATAGTGATATTATGGTGGAGGCCTGCTATCAACCACTAAATCAGTAAGCAAGTAGATGAAGCATTTTCCTAGCAAATAACAAGAATACTTAAGATTTGTGAAGTAGTAAAAATGAAGAATTTTAATTTTCTTGAAATAGCAAAATACAAGAAAGGCCAGCACATTTTTAACAGCTTTAAAGGACAATTTTCTGGAAAACTAAAAGAAAGGAAGCAAGTAGGGGTTCCTTTATTTTGGATCTGCTTCTCAGCAACTGGGATGACCTGGCTGCAGGTATGAAGGTGGTTGGGAATTTGGGAGAAAGTGATAATGTTATTTACAATATTTACCAGAATAACCTCCCCTCCAAGCTGATCTGGATGTGGGGCAGGCTTCAAACATTGTGTCTCCCCATCTCCTATCGATCCAGGAGCTGCTGGATCAGGAGTTCCAACTGATCCTGTCCCATGCAATGATGTAGATGCCTACCTGGTCAAACGTTTTATCCTGCCATCAAGAAGAAAGGGAAGAGGGGACACCCAGAGTTAACAAAAAAATAATAAAGTCAAATATTTGTAGTAAAAAGAGCAAGACTGTCTGTTTACTTACCCAAGGACTCATAGTTTATATAGTTCACAATCTCTGCAGCATATAAACAGCGTTAACTAATAATAGAATACTGCCTTCTGGTACTAACCAAAAATCTGTTTTTGACAGCACATGTACTTAAACAATTATACAGCATACATTGAAATGTGTAACGGCATGCTTCCTAATAATCCTGTAAGCAGCTCATCCAGAAAGTGCTGCATCAAAATCAAAGTAATCCCTCAAGGGCTCTCTATTACTAGTAAAACCAATTGTATTTCCTCCAGGGATTTGATAATTTATGATCTGCGAAGTTATATATATTCATCGTGTGATAGCTTTTCACCATTGCCAAGTAGAGGAGAAATTCTTTGCTTGTTTAACAGCCTCATTTCTTCTATGTGGCTTCATTTGTAATCAACCTTTGCAATTTAAGATACTGTTTTTATTTTGTTTCTTTGTGAAATCAGTTTCAGTGGCTGAGTTTAATCTTGAAATGGTTCCATAGGAAAAGAGAAACGAAAGAGCGAGTGAGTGGTGGGACATATTTATTTTTCTGTTACACAAATCAAATTTGACAAAGAGCTGAAACAAACAGTAAAGTTTAAACCTAGGATCACAGCCACCTAATAAGGGGGTGTACCAGTAGCAGCGTCCAGCCCCAATGAAATAAACACTAGCTCTCCCATTAACCACCAGTGGATAAGGTCATGCCTTTAATGTACAATGCATAGCCTTAATGAGAGGATGCAGTGTTGACAACTCATGTCATTTTGGTGTTTTTATAAAACTTCTGCTCCTGGTTTTATGCAAGTAAGCACAAATCTCAGTTTTCACATTAAAAAAAATAGGAAATGTTTACTTCTCTTGGTGCCTAAGAAATTGAAAATGTGACCCAAGTATACCCTCAAGGGATGCTGGCGCAGAAACAAAAAGATAAATTAAAATGCACCCAAATTTATAATTGCCATAAATCCCTGCTTTGTAAGAGTTGAGGGGCTAATTTCAAATAATAAGTCAACTTGTTCTTGGTAGTTAATGTGATATAAAACCAAGCCAGCGAGTTCCCAATCTTGACAGGAGCAATCAGAGCATGCTGCCTTCAATCCTGCAGGATGAACAAGGCTACAGGGGGAAATTGCAAGCTGAGAAACTCGACCCCAGGGCAAAAATTAATATGACTATGCTGAATCTCTGTTGAAACCAGAAGGAGAAAGGACAGTTAGAAGATTAATTATTCCAGCAGCAGGATGCAGGTGTCAACATAGCAAATTATAATGTACTGTGATAGAGCAGAGGTCCCTGAAAATTCATATGTCCAATTATTAAAGCAAATGTAAAATTAGAGCTGTGTCCTTATAAGACATGCAGGCAGCACAGCTGTCATATTTATTTTATACATACAGCATGAGGAATAACTCCTGCAACATTTGGCCTTTAATCAATGAGTCTATGGAACGGTGTTTTAGTACTGTATAACCACTGGAGGAACCTACTTATAATACATCTGCATGTCTGCTTCTTGCCTGTAGAGGGCAGTCATACACATGTACTGTCTATATACACAACTAATACAGCTTTATAGGAACGAAAACAACATCAGAAAGCTTCTTAATGGGCATATTAGGCTTGTATCATCCCAGGCAGCATTCTAAGTTCACACAAGGCTGAGGCAAATTGAGGATGCAGTTGTGAACTTTTAAGTGACCCACATCTGCTTGTTTTTGAGACATTTCTCAACAGGCTTCTTTTACTTGACAATGATTTATTTGAAAAAACATTAACTGGGGGCATCTCCATGAGACGCTTACTGTGGAGTTGCCTAATTAGCTCCGCAGTAAAGCATTACCGTCTACATGTATGGAGCTGTTAGGCCAGAGCAAACTAATTAACTCCACTGTAGGTTAGTACTACCCAACATAGGTAGTATCCTACAGTGGAATTATTTACTCCACCACAATGCACATGTAAATGCTGACTGGGACTGGCTGGGGTACAAGGCTGCTACAGTGCAGTTGCTGCCTACTGGTTAGTCCTGCACTATATCACCCTCCTGCCCGAGCCAGCTCCTCCATCGTAGGCTGAGTCAGGGGAACAGCTCCAGGCTGGCAGACTGACTCCCCACGGCCCCTGCCAGCCAGGGCTGCGCCACCCCAGCTTAACATGCTGCAGTGCCAGGCACATGTGTAAACACTGCACCCAAGAGCAATAAATGCCAGAATGAACTGCACCAGGGTTTATTCAGGTGCACTAATTGCAAATGTAGATGCACCCACTATTTAAAACAGCCTAAAATGAGGTCAGCGGTAGCTGTTGGATACTCAGACCTTTTGAAAATCAGGATGCTGACTTAACAGCCTAAATACTGAAGGCTTAGTTTCATTTCCTTTTCTGAAAAATCTTGGCCTTGTGATTTAAGCTGTTTTATTAGCCCTAGTCATATTCAAAGGACTATTTGTTTCTGGGGAAGACCTGACTTTAACTACTGCCAGATACAGTGGCTCATATATTCTTGGTACTAAATACATTATAATAAGCTTTGTATTCATTGGATAACCTTGATAATTGTGCCAGAGACAGGAGAAAAGAGTACAGAGAGAAAATTTGATCCCTTCAGATTTGAGGGATAGATCCAGACATGTGGAATTTGTGGCACCGCAGATCTCTTTGTGGTGCCACAAAATGCATGCATTGCACATTAAACCACACACGATGATGCTAATTTGCAGCGCCAGGGCAAAATTGGACACTGGGATTTCCTGGTAGTAAAAAAAAAATATGCAGAAGAGAAAAGCAGTGCCAAAAAGGTCTGGGCTGGCTGCTCCCCTGTCTCCATGTGCCTCGGTGTGGAGACTCCCCCAGAGCTCCCCCACCTCAAGGCACACTGTGCCCCAGCCAACTGCTTTGTGGCTGACTAGGGTGCAGAGTACCTCAGCACAGGAGCTCCACAGTGGATTCCCTCCTCCCCACACAGCACGTGGAGCAGTAGGACAGAGTGTCCTGTAGCAAAGTTCATAGGGGCATGCACTGGGGCACAAAGTAGTGGCACAAATTTGTGCCTCTATTATTTGTGCTGCTGCAAACATACACCTCTGCTCATGTGGCTATGGCTGAGAGGGGCAACTATAATGAGGGTGAGAGATGGTATGAGAGGGGAGTATTCTCATAGCACAGACAGAACTGTGCTGTGACTGCCTACCAGCTACACCTTTTGAAAAGTATACCTCTCAGAATCAGCAAAAAACAGACTGCTTCATAAAGGTATTACTGCATGGACACTGTGCACAACTTACAACCCAATCCTCTGTATGTTGAAATGCATGCTTTTCATTTGATAAGTGTACAAGAACCTAGGTAGTTTCAGCAATGTGCATGTGATGACTCTTTTCAGTTGTATTAGTGCAATTTTATTATAATTACTGATTGGGATATTTTTCTTGCATGCATTAAATAAGGTAACTTTATTTTCATTGATAACACATCATATTCTGATATTAGGGCCAAATCAGCTCCATGTATTTTTAATTTATTTTGGTGCAAGTCTGTAAATCTCTCTGAGGTTCTAGAAATGGGTGAATGAATATAGTTTTATGGTTTTCATGATAACATATAGACTACAGTACAACCTCATTATAATAAATCTATTTATAACAAAATCCAAACCTCCACTTTTAACAATCCCACCACAGGAGTTAATTTTTTCATTGTGATTATACAACAAATTATAATAATAGAATCATATAAAATTAGGGTTGGAAGGGACCTCAGGAGGCCATCTAATCAAACCCCCCCAGGAATGTCCCCAACTATATCACCCCAGCCAAGGCTTTGTCTAGCTGGGTCTTGAAAACCTCCAAGGATGGAAATTGCACCACCTCTCTGGCTAACCTGTTCCAGTGTTTTACTACCCTCCTAGTAAGAAAATTCTTCCTAATATCTAACCTAAACTTCCCTTGCTGCAACTTGAGACCATTTGCTCCTTGTTCTATCATCTTCCACTGAGAACAGCCTAGCTCCATCTTCTTTTGACCCTGCGCCCCCTTTCAGGTATTTGAAGGCTACTATTAAATCCCCTCTCAGTCTCCTCTTCTCTAGACTAAATAAGCCCAGTTCCCTCGAGAAATTTACTAACAGTATTATAGCAAACATCTTGTTTTAATGAACTTCTTTCCCATGCATATATGGTTTTGTTATAAAAAATGCATATTATATATGCTTTCATTTAGTTTAACAAATTGTTGCTTTAAAATGATTCACACAGTATCAAGTCCTTTCTTTCAGGGTGGACAAGTCCAGTGAAAGTTACTCCTGCTCCACTTAAACAAAATGATGCCATTCCAATACATAAATGTGCATTTCACGTGGACCCAAACCTTAAGGTAATGTGTCTGATGCTACTTGTTTTAATGATTAATCAAACCTGGATTCTAGAAAACATTTTTAAGATTTCTAATCTGCACAGTGGTTTCCATTTAAAATAATTCTTGCCAACTATTTTCGTGTAATGATGGCATCTGAGAATACTACGTCAATTTCTTTGTCCAATTAGAGTGAAAGAAGCACTGTGTTTCAGATGAGTGCGTACTGTTTAGTTAAAATAAAATGCTCACTTTGCAGTAGTGAACACTGCCTCTGATGTTTTGCAAAATCTTTTTGTTGCATCTTTAAATCCTGCATAAATCAATCAAGGGGCAATTATGAAGTCAGCTACATATAGTCCTGTTCCTTAATTGAGGCTCTAGATCAGCATTTCTCAACCTGTGGGTCATGACTGAAAAGTAGGTCACAAAAATCAGTGTTGCAGACAAACTTTAGAAATAGATCAACAAACTTTGAAAACGGATTCTCCTTTAAAGGAGAAAAATTTGGGAAAACAGGGCTTTTCCCTTGCAGGCTGGCAGAGTTCCAGCCTGCAAGGGACTGCTTGTGGCCTCCCTGCCCACCACTTCACAATCCCTACCCCCCCCCACACACACTTGGGTGCTGGTGCCTGGGGGTGGGGGCTGCGGATCAGCAGTGAAGGGCACTGGGTTGGGACTGACCATCAGTGTTTACAAATGAGCCCTAGTACAAAAAAGGTTGAGAACCACTGGTTTAGATGATAGTGTGAGATTTGATTTGCAGACTACATGAATATTAATAGTTGTGTAATATGAATATATATGTCTACATACCCACACTAGAGATAGAGAAAGGGCAAAGATTTGAGATTTCAGAGAGATGCATCTAGTATAAAAATACCCCTCTGCAGTGGTGCTCAGCCTTCGGGACCCACAGGTCAGATGAGTGGCATGGGGCCAGTCCACAGGTCAGATCCTGTAGGCAGGTTTGGTCTGCGGGCCAGATCCAGATTGATCCATGGGCCAGATCAATCTACAGGATTGATCCAGCATGCAGGACTGTGTCATCCAGCTGTGGGGATCTGCAGAGGTCCAGACATTTGGCAGTGAGGGAGTGGTAGCAACATTAACTGAGGCCTCTTCTAGAGCCAGACCTACGGGAAGCTCAGTGGGTTAGATGACAGAGTCCCAACAGCCAGAGTTTGAGTACCACTGCCCTCATGCGATAGTTACTCCCCCTTTGGGGTCTGAAAAAACGAATGCATCTAAAGCAACCTCCCGATAGCACTGTTTCTAAAAGGAGATGATCCTTATTCTTCTACATTGTCATTGAACCCATTGACTTTTTCTGTTCACATGTTTAAAGTTACTTACATGCTTAAGTCCATTGTTGAAGTGGAACACAAGAGTGGAAGTTCGACTTTTGAAAAAAGAGTGTAAAATTGCTTATTCCACATTTTGATACAAAGGACAAATTCAACTTCCACCAAAACAAACCTCTCAGCTCATCTCCCCTCTGCCCCCCAAAACTCAGTTTCATGTGTGTTTGCGGCATTGCGTGAACTATTTTTTGCACTCTACCATATGCTGTACCACATTATATTTTCTATAGAAATCAAGTGACCCTTCTGCAAATTGGAGAGAAGAGAAAGCAAGGGACTATTTCTATCGCTCAAGTACCCAAAGGTGAAAAATCTTTTTCATGAAGAGATTATTTTACTTCATTGTCATCATCTGCCTTTATGCAGTTTTCAGGAGCTGTACATTTAAGTGGGGGAGTGCAGTTCAGCAAAACTGAACTACTGGGGTTAGGAGGAGTTACTCATTCTGTACCAGGAGACTGGGGGCTAATTTGTTAATCTTCCAAGTAGGGAACAAGATCAGTTCTGAATGACAGCTGTCTTTCAATCTATGTCATAATACCCATTTCCTTCAGTGCCAATTATGGGACAGTTTTATTACATATAATTCTAGACTGCTTATTTCCCTTAAAACAAAATAAGCATATTTGTTTCACCTATCATCTGTGTTTGTCACAGAATGGTCTCTTCCCATCCATTTTTTGCTGTTGCAAAAATCAGAGAATTTAAAAGAAGGATCCATTTTGATCATGGTTTTATTTTAATATGACAAAGCAATAATTTATGGTTCAGCCTCTATGTGTGGGTAATAGTGATTTCAATATTCATTACACTAGGAGTTACTTTATCCACATACATTAGAAATTCTTAAGTGTCCTCCAGCTTTGTTAAGAACTTTCTTCCCTAGAATGTGAATAGTGTTTTTACTGAAAATAGGGTGTTTCTACACGAGACTCTTTACTCGAGATTAGATGCTTACTGTGCAGTAATTGGCGCTAATTATGAGTAAATTTGCTACCTGTAAATACAAGTAGCAAATTTACTCTCGATTACTTACTGTGCAGTAGTGCATGTGTAGATGCCTGACCAGGAGCACATTTGCTGCTGGGCAGCAAGGGGCAGGAGATTGCTCCCTACCCCCAGGAGATGCTTGCTGCCAGGGCAGTCTCCACCACCAGATCTCGGGTGGGGTCAATGTCCCTCTGCCCCAGCAGTAGGGAGCTCCCAGCCCCTGGCCTGTGATCACAATCGTGGGGCTGGCCATCTCCTAGCCCAAGCTCCACGGTCATGGTGTCAGTGCTGAGAGATTCTTCTCTCCCAGCCCAAGATGCACAGTTTCAGGGCCGGTGCTGGGAGATCCTTATCTCCCAATGCTGGCCCCACAACCATGAAACTGGCATTGGGAGATAAGGAAAGATGTCCTAGCCCCAGCTCTCCAACTGTGGAGCTCAGGCTGGGAGATAAGGATCTATCTGTGCTGGCCCCATGACCATGGAGCTGGCGCTGGGAGATAAGGATCTCCCATCCCTGACCCCACAATCACAGAGCAGGGCCTGGGAGCTGCCTTCTGCCGGGACGGGGGGACATTGTTCCCACCCGGGCTGCTGTAGTGGAGTCCGCCTCAGCAGCAGGAAACAATGTTCCAGCCTCCACCAAGAGACAGCTGTCTCCTGGCCCTGTGTTCCCTGCTAGCACCCAGGGGGAACCTAGAGCTACCCCTGGCTGGTGCAGGGGCCTGGCGCAGGGCTGGCAGGGGAGGGAGCAGATTCCTGCCATAAGCATCAAATTCACTCCTGAGTCCCTGCACTTGTAGATTTGTGCCCAGGAGAGTTTACTGTAGAGTAAACTGGTCCTGGATTATTTGCACATGTAGACGTGTCCACAGTGCACTAGTTATAGCCTAAATAAATACATCTTTACTCAGTACTAAAAATGCAACACAGTTGTTTCACAGATCCTGGCAGCCAGAATTGGATGCCATAGGTCAAGCTGATGGGACACACCAGGCATCCCATGCTGTAGATGATAACATGCACGTAAGTCAGCAGGAGGGGAGAGAAGGGCAGTAGTTCTGTCCTGCAACCTAAAGTCAAAAACATAAAATCCAAGTAGGCCACTGTGTCAGCTTTATTTCAGAATGCTGCACCCTTCCTTGTGTATCTTCACTCAGGGTCATCACAGAAGACTGTGATAATTAGAACTCGGATCAGAACCTGGGAATCACCAGCCCAGTGATTTGGGTTAACCACAGTAAATACTAGTGGAAAGTCTGCAGTGGTTGTTTCATAGCAGTTTCCATCGGGAAACTCCCAGCACTTGCAAGAACCATAGCCTCTTTACTGAGGCAGGAAAAGATTAAATGATCTCTGTATCTACACAAAGCTTAGACATGGGATTTGAAATAAGGACTCTTGGCTAAGGTATTGAAAGCTATTCCACCTCACTGCCTGGATGCATCACAGAGATCTTCCTGTACTATAGCTTTTTTCTTTGTGAAATTTGCTTAATGGTATTTAGGCACATTGTTATCTGTAGGATCCAAAGCACTTGCCAAATATGGATACCAATGAGTACCTCCATTATACAGATTGTGCCCCATGCCTGTGGTATACAGACTTCCTTCATTCCAAAGAGGCAAGTCATGCCACATCAATATCATGTCTGGCAGTTTTGCAGCTAGTTCTTAACCACCTTGCTGCACTGCACCCTATCTATAGCTCTTTCTGAAAAAATGCAGCCAATAATACTTTCCAATTTCAAAGCAGTTTCTGTTTGTGTGTGTAAAGATGGCATGCAATGTGAGCATACTGAGGTTGCTTCCAAACACCTAGATCCGGTTTTTTTAATGATACATTGTGAGTCCTCTTTTTTCAACAAGCCTTTCGATAAGTCTCAGTTTAAACAGTCCTTTTCTTCCAAAACTTCTACCAGCTTCCCCCCAAAAAAGTCATACCCCAAGAGGACTTTTGAACTCCTGAAGTGAGAGGTGCCAGGGACTTTTAATATGAAACTGTCGCAGGGCACTAAGGTGTGCCTGCTCATTTAAGAGCAGAAACTGCCTAGAGAGAGGGCCTTAGGAGCCAGGCAGAAACCCCACAGGTGCAGGTTGCTGTGGCAGCAGGCTAACGAGGGAATTAGCCTGCACCTGCACCCAGTCAGCTGACCAGAAGAAGGCAGGGCCCTGGGCACATATAAGCTCCAGGGTTGGGACTGAAGACAGTTTGTGTTGTTGTTTTTAACCCGGTAGACTGGCTGAGGTTATTGGGGAAGGAGAAGGCCTCATAGAAGCAGAGTCAAGAGCCCAGCACCAGAGAGGGCCCAGTGACAGGGGCTGCGGAGAGCCCAACGCCAGAGAGGGCACAGTGACGGGCTGCGGAGAGCCCAGCACCAGGGAAGGTGTGTAGACAGAGGCCAAGGGCCCAGTGACGACAGGAGGCCAAGCTAGACTAAGGCCTCAGAGGGACAACATTTGAATTCCACCTGCAAGGCATGGGCTGTGGTAAAGGGGCAGTTTTGGAGTCATGCATCTAGCCCATAAGGCTCAGGGTGTCTCAAGAGGCATGGACTTTGAGTAAGTCCTGGCAAGGGATCCAAGGACAGCAGGATTTAGTTGGGTTCTGCAGGACCATGACCACACAATCTCATGGGCAGCCTCCCACTTTACTATTTCAAATAGTAAGACATGGCAGGCGAGATTAGAAGGCACCCACAGGGGGAAGCTGGCACGGTTACAGGGCCCTAAAGAAATCACAGCTATCTCTAGGGACCCCACCCCATGATAAAAACTTTAAGGCAGATGCATGTTTTTCAGAGAGATATTGTGGCTAAATAGTTAACGTTTGTCACTGTCATCTCAGTATTATGTTCTGCTCCCAGGCTTTGCTGGAAAGGGTAGCACCTTATTAAGACTAACTGCAGAAGAGGTTGAATTAGAAGATCTCCTGGCTCCATCGAATTCTCCTCCCCAGGAGTAAAGGGTTATATAGTAAGATAAGGATGACCCTTTTTGCTTGCTTCCACATCTCTCCAGTGCTCTCTCTGGGGGCACTCATTTGTACAGATCATTCTTTTTCCCTGATCCTTAAGAAATAAATCACATTTCTTGTGCCATCATGTTACCAGACTGTTAGGAGTTCCATTACAAAATTCAGTCTACATATAGAAGGTGCATTTTAATCCCCTAAATTGATATCATTCTGTACGCTAGTTGTAAATGTCAGTCCATATACAATCTATAATTATTGTTTTAAAACATTTTTCTTTTCTTTTCTTAATGGTCTAGAGCGTATGAAGAAGTTCCCTGGGATAATATGTTACAGCCCAAAATCCCACCTCCAGAATCAACAGTAGAAAAGATGGCTGATCCCATCTCACCATGTTTTACAATTAAGAGATATTATCCTGTGCCAGATATAAGCCAAGTCAGTATACTTTTTATGACAGTTTGTGGGGTTTCTTGTATACTAATGGGACACACCACAAATTACAGTACATAGGACATATGTATCCATATGTTTTAATTAGAGGTAGCTCCAAACCATGACCATATATCCAAATGCTCCAATAGTTTGGAAAAATTTGGATCTTGATCCTAGCCTTATAGTTCAAGACTGTCTTTTGTTTCAGGGCTTCATTTCTGACAAACAAAAGATTTAGTAAATGCAGTTGCATGCTAGAAGAGCCATTTATTGCAAATCCAGTGCTCACTGAGGCCAGTGAGAGTGTTTTCATCAAAGCTGGTCAGAAATTGTTTTTTATTCAGTAACAAGTGAAAAAGATAAACATAAAAAGATGTTTCCACTAACATTTTCCATTCCATAATGGAGACAGTATCTATATGATGGACAATAAAGATGTGTCATGCTCAGATGCTCATCTGTAAGTCTGAGTTTTGTGACCACGTTATCTCTTTCAAGATGCATCCCTAGCTTACCTCATGATGTGAGGAAACAGTTGCATCAAAAGACCCCTCTGGCTGTGGTCCATAACAGTAGTCTAATTGTGATATCCACCCTCCAGGGGATATGAGAAAATCCAGCAACAGTTCCCATGAAGGACCAGGGTTCTAAATATATAGAACTTGTCTCAATGACTCAGGAGGCCTTTTCCAATCTTTTGTCCCTCATTCGCATCTTGTTTTTCAAAGAAAAACCAAAAAATTTCACAGAATTTAGGTATTTCCTAGGAAGAATTCTGCTTGACAAACACCCAGTTTTCCATTAAAAACAATTTTGACAGAAAATCTTTGACCAGTCCTACTTCTATTGATTTCATCATACACTGGCCTGGGGCCATTGACTTCTCTCTCCTGTATTTTTATAGGACAAGATATTTTAGAAATAAAATGTATAATATAATATTAAAAACATTTTTCCTTTAGCTGAGAATAAGACAGTTAGTGAGGTAGGGTTAGATGGTTCAGGCTATTGATTTTGAAATATAGAGACTTATACCTCTGTCACCTCTTTAAATGGGGCTCAGGTTGGTGAAAGAAAGTGTTGCTAATTGATAACTACTCTGTAGCCTGTCTGATTTGGGTTGGTGGTTCCCATTTAGTTTCCTGCAGAGAAAAGTTCCCATTAAAAAATGCTGTTACAGGTAATGGTAATGGGCACCTTTGGTAGCCATTTTAACAGAGGTGAAGAATTGAGTGAGTATGATGATTGCACTATTATCTCATCCCTCCAAAAAGTCGATGGGCAGAATGAGAAATTTCCTCCAGCTCCCAGCACTGCTGCCAACCCTCTTCCCCTGCTCCCCTGCCCAGCTCCCCCGCTGAGAAGAGCCCAGTGCCACCCTTGGTCTCAGCCCACAGCAGCAGCCTGCCCTCACCCCGCACACAGATCCTGGGGTACATGCCTCCTGTGGGGTGTGCACAGCAGCAGGAGCTGCCCCCTTTGCCCAACGAGCTGCTTGGAGCTCTGTCCTGCTCGCTGCCCTGGCTGGGCAGCACCTGCCTCTGCCCCAGTCCCACTCCCTCCCTCACCACAGGGGCCTTGATCTGCCCCCTCCCACGCCCCTTCCCCCACAACAGACTTACCAGCTGGATGCTGCTCTTCTAGCTGCCAGGCTGGCCGTATGCATGCAGTTGCTGTGCATATGCATGCGGCATTTATCGGCAATATTATCGGCCACGTCAGCCAAAAAAAACTGATTGCTAATAATGTCAATTTTCCTTTAGTTGTGCCAATATGATATGGACCGAAGCATTGGTGCACCTCTGTTAATTAATACTGTGTTTGTTGAATGTAATTATTTACTTTAACATCATATTTTCTCGTATACAACATACTCTTTTTCCCAGAACAAGCTGATGGAAACTGCAGTGAGCATACCTCTCAGTGGGCACATCTACACAAGACGCTTACTGAGCAGTAGCCTAATAACACTGCAGAGTAGCATGTCAATTAAAAACCATGTTAATACACTACTGTGCAGTGTTATTAAGCTACTATGCAGTAAGTATAAAAAAACAAAACCGTGTGCCAGCACTAGTGTGCTGTAATGCAAGTTACCATGCATTGAATTAGTACTTGGTTAACCAAATACTAAACTTAATGTGTAGTAACTAGGGTGTATTAATGAATGTGTAGCCACCCCCAGTGTGCAGGAAACTGAGGCTAGGTACAGACATTCAAAAAACCTGAGGTGGAATCAATTAAACCTTTGCAGGTTTCTGTAAGGTTAGTTCAGGAGTGAACAGAACACACATTCATCCTGTGGTTGTTGGGGGGCATGCAGACTGCTGCACTGGCTGAGGCCAGCAGGTTGAAGGTGCTCCTGCCTGCTAGAGAATGCCTAGATTGGCTGCCAGCTCTATGCAGCAGAAGCCTCAGTTCCTCCCCACAACTCGTGCCTGGCTGAAGCTGACAGCTCACCACAGGCAGGAGGCAAGGCTGGGGACAGAGGCTTTGCTGACTCAGCTCTGACACCTCGGGGGGTGGGACACACTGAGAGCTCAGCTAGAGCAGCAGAGCTGGGGGCGAGTGCTAACACAGCTCCCTGTTAGGGGGATTAGCAGGAGCTCCAAAGGTGCCTGGGATACCAGCAGATGGCACCTAACATGAATCAATAGGGGATCTGGTACAGAAATTTGCACTGGTGTAACCTAAATTAATTAAGTTCTTGCGTGCACATTGATCCAGATCTATCTTAAACTGGGTTCCATCATTTTTAAATCAGTCTTTGTGTGATGCACTTCTGTTCTGTTATGGGTATAGACTAATTTTTGGTCACTTATACCAGTTTATGTGTAATGTCCAGGGATCCTGGTTTTTGCTATTTGAAAATCCCAAATTCTCTGATAAAATGCAAATTCTCTGATTAAAAACACCCAAATCCATGTTTTTCCTCAATGAAAATGAAACACCACTGTATACATAGGTATCAGTTGAACACAATATTTTATTTTTGTTTATATTTACAATTTTAAAGCAATTTGAAAGCCTACCAGTACCTCAATCATTATAATAAAATACATTCTAAATACCTATTTAGAGTATTTATTCAAAGTACCTATTTTGGTGTTTGATTTAGGATTTTTTATCATGGAAACTCAGAGCTCCCCCTGCCCTCTTTGTCACCAGGATGCGGATCCAGCTGCCTCTCAACCCCCCGCTGCTTTGTGGTGCTGAGCACCCTATATGCCAGTGTCCTGTCCCAGCCCTGCTGATGTTCCTCACTCCCAACCTGCAGCCCCCTGGCCCTGCTGGTGCCTTTCACTCCCAGCCTGCTGCTCCCCACCCCCAGCATGTAAGGAAGGGAGTGGAGAATGGGGAATGGGGGCACTGGGGGAGGGGGGCACATGCCCCTCCAGATTTCTGTCCCACAGTGGGGTGCGGGGCTACAGCCAGGCTGGACCAGCTCTAGGTAGGAACTGCCTCCGCGGCCCAGTGGGCAAGACATGTGTGGTAGAAAACACTGCGCTGCCATGGCCACCAAGCTGAGGCACTCCCATCCAGCCCAGCAGCAGCAGGGGACACAACTCCAGCACTGCTGCTGTGCCTTACCATGGTGGCATGGCACTCCTGCCTATGCCACATCCCACCCCACACATGCACATGGCGCCCCTGGACTCCACTCCCCCTGCCCCAGCCCCCCAGCTGGAACTCTGCCAGCCTGCAAGGAGAAACCCACAGTTTCCCAGTTTTTCTCCTTTAAAGGAGAAAAATCTGTTTTTCCTCAACAAATGGAAAACCCAGATTCCTGATAATGTCTGTACCTGGCCCAAGAAGTATGATGAGAACAATTTCTGCCATTTATAGGCAAAAGTAAAAGTAAAATTTGTACCTGACTCAGAAGGAGCAGAAAAATGGTTCTTTGGTTTACTGGCTTCTGCTACGCAGTTACTTAATACAAGGAAAGATCTGTTTTCCCCTTCATTCTGCCTTTCAGAAACAAGGTGTGTATTAAACTCTGGGGCACATTGTATGTGAGAAAATATGGTAGTTAAAAGTGTTTTATGACTACTGCTGTCACACTCTAAACAATAACTGAGGACAGATAAAGCTGTTTCTTATAGCAAATCCCCTCTATTTTTTTGAGGAAAGGAGAAAGAGAAACACAGTTCAGTTTGAAAAGTTCCAGTGTGTTAAAAACTTAATTGGCTTTTCATTAAATGTAATCATTTCTTTTCAAAAAGGTTAAACACTATAATCTTTGTCTGGTTTCCAGACTTTCCTGTTTCTACTAAGCCTCATTAATGATATTTTGAAAAGTAAGGCTCCGTCCTGCAAACGGGTTAGTCTTTATCTTTGAGCATATCCAAGCGAGGATCAGTGCATAAATATGTCAAGCTAACTTAATTAAGGTAGTCTATGTGTCAAGGAGTATTTGTCATGGATCATGCATCTTTCAAGGGAAGCTCTTCCTCAAGACTCCTCAAGAAGCATCTTTATTCAATCTTTCTCCTTCAGGGCCCCTGCCCTGGTGTGGCTTTTCAGGGGGCGAGCCTTTGACTTGACACTGGTTCCTCTCTGGCTTCCCCAGTGATTTGTAGCACACCCATTGCAAAGAGCTCCTTCTTTTTGGTCAATCCTGGGATTACCAAGTCCCAAAATACACCAAAGGCTCTCCAGGTATTTTGGGACTCCCCAGAAAGAGGCCTTTATTTGCTCTCCTTCCTTCAGGATCCCCTAAAGCTGACCTTGGTGTGACTTTGCAGGGGGCAAGCTTCTGCTTTTGAGATGCAGGCTTTTCTCTGTCCCTGACTTTCCTGGTGATCCATAGCAGTCTTGCCTCAAAGAGCTCTCCTTCTTTTTGGTTAGCTCCTGGAAAAATCTGATGATTGGCAGTCCCCAGAAGAACTTGGCTGTCCTTTTGACCCGTTTAATTCAGGTTGGCTTGAAACACCTGGAAAGCTGCCCCTGGGACCCAGCAATCTTATGATGCTTGGAGGTCCAGGGTCACCAAATGCTCCAGAAAATGCAAAGGGTATGATGATACTTCCCCCCTGTACCTTAGACTACTTTATCAGCACTCCATAGTGCCCGCACTTCAAAGAGCTCTTTTTTTTGGTCAACTCCCAAGAAGACAAGGTAGACTTGTCTCAAGGTGGGTTTTCTTCTTCAAAGAAGTGGGGGCACAGTGTCAGCATCCCAAATAGTACAGCAGACAGCTCAGTCCCAAACAGTCTTTGTTGTGCCACTGCAGTTCCCACCGTCTTTCCTTGGACCTTACTCTGTCCTTCCTTGAATTATTTCTTTCTCTCCAGCAATCTGCCTTCCCTAGGACTACCCTTCCTCCCCTCAACTCACTCAGAGCCTCCCTTTCTCTTCTCAGCCCAACCCGTCACCCTTGCAACAAAACTGCCACAAAAGCATAGCATTTAGCACAGGGACTAACAGTCGCCCAATAAAATTAAACATAATGCCATGTGGAACTAATCAGGGAGTAGTCTCTGTAGCTTGCTGTCAGGCCTGGACTGCCATCTCCCCGGGGTGAAAAGGGCATCTATAATGTCCTACTTGTGAAACTATTTGCAGCAACTATGTTCATCAACTGTGAGCCCGCCATAGTGTTCCCCACCAGCCCACAGGCTAAAACTCAGTCCATTTAGCCTCTTTATCACAGCAGTCTTATTTTAATTCTAGTCTGTTGGAGGCCTCTGGGACAGATTTCAAACAAGATGTTTTACCTCACCGCAGAAACCAATTGATTTGTAAGTTTCTCTCTTGATACATTTTAACGGCAAATGTCTGAGTCTTTTCAGTACTGTGATTCTGTTCTGTTTATGACATAGTTTGATTTTTCAGGTATGAAGTTATATAAATAACATGTTTGCTGATCATCTGAGTTAATGGTGACTCCTGTTCACTTCACAAATATACTGTAACTCAGGATATCACAATATTTTGATTAAAAAGTCAGGGTTTTTCAGAAGAGTTAAACATGAAAACTAGCTTGGAAATAAGCCAGCTGTCCCCCACCTTCCTCAAGCTCTTCGAACCTCAGCCCCACTTCCCTCCCAAAAGGTTTTGCCTGGGATGCAAGCCTCAACTGTTATGTCCCTGAATCATTCCATAGAATTGACTGAAAGACCAGACACCTGAGCTGGGCTTTGGAAAGCTGGGGCTGTACCTGCTAAACATTGGCAAAAATGTGAGCCAAACCCCCTGCAAAAATCCTTTTCTGTTCCTTTCCTATGCATCCTCTCAAAATCAAAGCTCTGACTTCCCTCTGCCATGTTTGCAAGTCCTCAAAAACGTATCTCTCAGTAGCTCTCTCTTTTTTTTTCCTGTCAGCTGCATAAAGTCTGCTTAACATAGTAGTCTGTAACTTACTGAGGAAAGAAAGATGTAACTAATTTGTTTTGTATTTTATTCTTACCAGTGTAAGCCCAAGCTCTCGCACTCAGCACATCCCTCTCTACACGTAAGTAAAGTTTTTTGCTATATCATCCATTTTGCAATTTTGATTTAGTTCAGCCTGGTTTTTTTTCCCCTGCAGGCTTGTAGCTTGACTATAAGATGTGATCTGCTTTTACAGATTTTTTCTTGAGGCAATGGACATATCCACAACCTGACAGCAACTTGTCCCTGCAAAGACATTCCCAATCAGGCTCTGCTTACATGCTCCAAGTGCACAAATAGACTGGTGAAGATGTTCCAGGGACATCACTCCATGGCTTATCTTGAGACCTCATAAGGTCCTACAGCTCCAGTTAAGGCTCTGATATGGTGCCGGGGCCGGGAGAGACATCCAGCTCCCATCTTCTGCAGCACACCACAGCACATTGGAGTCTTCAAGGGCTCGTAATCTAAATAAAATGTGTTTTATTTAGATCATGGTAAGCATTACTGTGCAACTGCTGAGAAAACTTTCTAACTCACAGTAAGACTTATTACAATCTAAATAAAACATGTCCTAAGTGTAATGTGCTACAGGGTCTTTACAAGTGTATTCCCATGTTTGGAGCATGCAACTAGGAGCAGAGAGGGGAGCTGTTCAGCACCATCTCTGTTGGGACATGCTGTCATTGTGTGGCTATCCCCAGTGAGTCTAACTGTCCTCTGATTAAGCTGGTGTAATGCAGCAGACGTCAGTAGCATTTGTCCTGATTTACAATACTGTAAACTGAGAATCAGGCTCCTTTGTGTCTTCTTTGCAAACATATCTTACTCTAGCATAGCATAACAGATACAGGACTAAACGGAGAGGACAGATGTTTGTCACATTATTGCCTGCTTCCCTGAAAATCATCACTATGCATATGTAATTAAGTTATCTTTAATTATATGCTGCTAGTACAGTGTGTATGTGTCTTCATCTTGGGATGTGTGTAGATATAGGATAGTTTGTCTCCATTTTTTTTCTTCCTGTGGATGACTTTAAATAAATAACTGTAATCTTGGAGTGCAGAGTACGGCCCAGTTGTCTCAACCAGATATCTTATGGATAATGTACATGTCTTTGCTTTTCCTTTTTGTTCAAATAGTGGCTGTATTGGTGCTGAGAATTTTGAAGACAAAGACAATGCCAGTGTAGACTTGATCACTCTTACCAATGTTCGGACTTTGAAACCTTGCTACACAACCACCTCCCAGTATGTTGCTTTTATACCTTCCCTTTTTATATGATAACTGTTTGAGAGTTGGTTATGAAGAAAAACATTTTTAAAAGTCCAAGGCTCTGTGGAAAAGGAAATAGGATTGTCCCTGTCCTGGGTGGAGGTATTTGAAAGATGGGAACTATTGTGTTTGCAAGTACTTGGAAAAGTTGTTGAAGTCACCAAGGGCTGAGTCAGTGAAAGAAGATCCCTTGACATCAGTGGCCATGATATGATATCAGGCCTACACAGATCAATGCAGCTGAGTCAGCTTACAGAGCCATTCCAGCTGGCTGTGCAAAACATAGTCACACAAGCTATTTGTAAGATGAGTAGAGATTTCTGCAGCAGGATGATCTAGTGTAGTTTGATTAAATTCTATTCTGCATGTTCATGTTGGAGTATTTCACTTACTTGTGGCATACACATAGTTAGGCTAGCTATAAATTCATCATGGAATCCTAGGTCATAAAGCTTGGCATTACTGCTGTTTTAGGCTGAGGCAATGTCACAGTTTTCAGTGGAGCTATGCTACTGTAAAAACTGGAGTGACACAGTAGTGAAACAGATCTTTAACCTAGAAAAAGATTAACTTAGCAATCATATTTACCCACCTAGAATCATAAGGCAGGGAGGGATTTTAAGGGTCATCTGGTCTAATCCCCTGTACAGAAACAGGATGTACCGTTCCTAAATCACCCAAGGGCAATGCCTATTCTGACCCTTCTGGAAAACCTATACTGTTCAGCATGTTCTTTGTGGTTTCTTTTCTTCTCTTGTCAAATTTTATTCTTCTTTTAAGACATCCAAATCAAACTTCCTTTAATGCAACTGTGGCTGGAACTGTCTTAATCAGTATTTAATCAGTACATGAGGAAAAATAAAGTTAGGTTGACATCTGCATTTTTATTACAATTTATTTAAAATCATTAATTTAATTACAGTAGAAGACTTTTTTTTTCATTGATTAAAGAAACTCCTAAATATTTTGAAAAATATAGTCTGGTGTTTGAGAATCATTAGGACAAGATCATTCTGTACATATGCATCTTATTGTTGTCCCACTGCTGAACAGTTGCTGGGTATTGCAGGTTAATTTCCTGTGGAGGAAAAACAAAGAGCCTAAGTATTTTTTATTTTTTTTTACACTATGCATACCAGTCCTTGAAGAGAGGTAGCCAGATAACATATATATGGATACCCACCAGTGCTACATTCTTAGGCAGCAAGAGTTGACTGTAATTATGGAGGTCCTATTTGACAGAGACCAGATTGTCCTTCTGTTTGCAACTGCTTCCACAAAAGGAAACACATCACAAAATTAACAAGAATACACCATTTCTTCAAAGACCAAACATTGTTTGCATGCTCATAAAAATAACTTTTTATACTGTTTATAACAGCGGCTCCTGGTGTGATAATATGACTTAGTAGGGCTAACAGAAACCTGGTGGGATTCATCCCACGACTGGGCGGTACATTTTGAGGGTTATAGAGGGTTATAGATTGTACAGAAAGGACAGGCTGGGGAAAAAGGGGGGAGGGGTTGCGCTCTATGTCAATGAGCAGTATACATCGACCCTCATCAAGACGGAATCCAAGGATGAGGAAGTAGAAGGATTGTGGGTTAGGCTACATGGGGGGCAAGGAGAAAGGGATTTGGTGATAGGGGTCTGCTACAGGCCCCCACATCAAGGGGAAGAAATAGATTCGGGGCTCTTGAGGCAGCTCTCGGAGACCATAAAAGCTAAAGAGGCGGTAGTCATGGGGGACCTAAACTACCCAGACATCTGCTGGGAGACACAGACGGCAAAGTCCCACCGCTCACAGGTTTCTAACCTGTGTACAGGACCTCCACCTGACACAGGAGGTACATGATCCCACTAGGGGGAATGCCATACTGGATCTGGTATTGGCAACGGAGGATGACATGGTAGGGGACATCCAGATCGGTAGCCATCTGGGGGACAGTGATCACCTAATAATAGAATTCACCATAAGACGTCGAGTGGGTAAGGTAACTAGTAGGGTGAAAGTGCTAGACTTTAGGAAAGCTGATTTCAATGAACTCAGGCGATTAGTCAAGGACACACTGCAGAGTAGGAGTTTTGAAGTGATGGGAGCCCAAGAAGGGTGGCTGTGCCTTAAGGAAACGATCCTTCGGGCACAAAGCAAGACGATCCCTGTGTGAGGTAAAAGAGGGAAAGGGGCCAGGAGGCTTCCCTGACTGACAACAGAAATCCAGGGCAGCCTAAGGGGGGCACATAAAAAGTGGAAACAGGGAGAGATCACCAAAGACAAATATACCTCCTCTGCTCGTGCTTGTAGGGAGGCAGTTAGACGGGACAAAGCTACCATGGAGCTGAGGATGGCATCCCAAGTAAAGGACAACAAGAAATTGTTTTTTAGATATATAGGGAGTAAAAGGAAGGCCCAGGGAGGAATAGGACCCCTGCTAAATGGGCAGAAACAATTGGTGACAGACAGGGGAGACAAGGCTGAACTCCTCAACAAGTTCTTTGCCTCAGTGTTCCTAAGCGAGGGGCACAACAAGTCTCTCACTGGGGTTGTAGAGAGGCAGCAGCAAGGTGCCAGACTTCCATGCGTAGACCCTGAGATGGTGCAGAGTCACTTGGAAGAACTGGATGCCTTTAAGTGGGCAGGCCCGGATGAGCTCCATCCGAGGGTGCTGAAGGCACTGGCCGACATCATTGCAGAGCCACTGGCGGGAATATTCGAACGCTCGTGGTGCACGGGCCAAGTCCCGGAGGACTGGAAAAGGGCCAATGTGGTCCGCCATTTCAAGAAGGGGAGGAAGGAGGACCCGGGCAACTATAGGCCAGTCAGTCTCACCTCCATCCTTGGCAAAGTCTTTGAAAAAATTATCAAGGCTCACATTTGCGAGAGCCCGGCAGGACAAATTATGCTGAGGGGAAACCAGCACAGGTTCGTGGCAGGCAGATCATGCCTGACCAATCTAGTCTCTTTTTATGACCAGGTTACGAAACGCCTGGACACAGGAGGAGGGGTGGATGTCGTATACTTAGACTTCAGGAAGGCCTTCGATACGGTATCCCACCCCATACTGGTGAACAAGTTAAGAGGCTGTGACTTGGATGACTACACAGTCCGGTGGGTGGTGAATTGGCTAGAAGGTCGCACCCAGAGAGTCATGGTGGATTGGTCGGTTTCGACCTAGAAGGGTGTGGGCAGTGGGGTCCCGCAGGGCTCGGTCCTTGGACCGATGCTCTTTAATGTCTTCATTAGCGACTTGGATGAGGGAGTGAAATGTACTCTGTCCAAGTTTGCGGATGACACAAAGCTATGGGGAGAAGTGGACACGCCGGAGGACAGGGAACAGCTGCAAGCAGACCTGGTCAGGTTAGACAAGTGGGCAGAAAACAACAGAATGCAGTTCAACAAGGAGAAATGCGAAGTGCTGCACCTAGGGAGGAAAAATGTCCAGCACACCTACAGCCTAGCCTGCTGGGTGGCACGGAAGTGGAAAGGGATCTTGGAGTCCTAGTGGACTCCAAGATGAACATGAGCCGGCGGTGTGACAAAGCCATCAGAAGAGCCAATGGCACTTTATCGTGCATCAGCAGATGCATGACAAATAGGTCCAAGGAGGTGATACTTCCCCTCTATCGGGCGCTGGTCAGACCACAGTTGGAGTACTGCGTGCAATTCTGGGCGCTGCAATTCAAGAGGGATGCGAATAACCTGGAGAGGGTCCAGAGAAGGGCCACTCGTATGGTTAAGGGCCTGCAGACCAAGCCCTACGAGGAGAGACTAGAGAAACTGGACCTTTTCAGCCTCCGCAAGAGAAGGTTGAGAGGCGACCTTGTGGCTGCCTATAAGTTCATCACGGGGGCACAGAAGGGAATTGGTGAGTATTTATTCACCAAGGCGCCCCCAGGGGTTACAAGAAATAATGGCCACAAGCTAGCAGAGAGCAGATTTAGACTAGACATTAGGAAGAATTTCTTCACAGTTGGAGTGGCCAAGGTCTGGAACGGGCTCCCAAGGGAGGTGGTGCTCTCCCCTACCCTGGGGGTCTTCAAGAGGAGGTTAGATGAGTATCTAGCTGGGGTCATCTAGACCCAGCACTCTTTCCTGCTTATGCAGGGGGTCGGACTCGATGATCTATTGAGGTCCCTTCCGGCCCTAACATCTATGAATCTATGAATATCAAAGCAGCCTCTAGAAAAGATGATTGGTACATACCAAAACAGATGCAAAAATAGTCAAATGGTAGAAAATGGACATCCCACACATATTCTATATTTTGACTTCGATGCATATGAGTTAGTGCATAAGTATCGAATCTGATATTTGTCAGATTTTTCTCTTTGAACTAAATACATTTCTTCTGAATGTATTTTAGTATCTGTTAAATCTTTTCTCCCTATTCCCTGAAAACTACCAAAGCAATGCACTGTACCTATGTTATCCTTTTCTTTTTTTTTTCCTTTTTTTTTTTTTTTTGCAGCATTCAATTGATAAAATACATTTGATATAGAAATATGCTAAGGAGGATGTATGTAATAATGTAACAAATAAATAATTTAAGATAACAATCTAAGTCCATATGCTCTTCTCAGCTCTTTGTTGATATCCATGATGCTAGATTTTCATGCCACATGTTATATTTGTAAGTCTAATAGTATCTGCCTATGTAAAACTTAACCTTATCATGAAGACATTGGGAGCTATAAAGTATCTATGATAATACCTATGGACTACTGTACCTCTGTACTGTACTGTCCATGAGTTATTGGCTATGGCACAGATCTGAAAGAGAAAAAACAAATTATGTTGTTTGCTCTGCAGCTAGGTTCTCAAGGAAGACATAGCTCAGGTGCCTGCTGTGTACTGAAATTCTCAGCCCTGCCTTAGGCTCCCAGTCTACCAACATGTTGCACAGGAGAGTTAGGTGCCTAAAAAACAAGATCCACAAAAATCAGCAGGCTGAGGAAGAAGCTAAAATAATCAGTAGAAATGCTGAGAGGGGAAAGGGTTAAATATTAATTATAAAGCCACAGAGGGAAAGAGAAAATAATTCTTTGGTGTAAAGCCTTGAGCACTCAGCTGGGAGATGGAACTGTCAGGGTTGAATTCATGTTCCAGTGAATATTTACCTATTTACATAGAGTGGAACTGTGTTAACGGGAGGGATTAAGAGAAATCTATGCTTGGAAACCCTGCAGGCCAGTAGTTAGGACCATGTCCCAATAAATGAAAGATTTGGGGTTAAAATCCTTGCTTCAAATCAGGAAAAAAGGAAATTTTAGTCAGGTATCTTCTTTCTCCTGAGGAGTGCTGTAAGTAGCAGGGTATTGGAGGGGAACACTACCATCTCCGCATACCCTTAGCTTTTTGGGGTAGACATGCTCTGTGCTTATCTAAAGGACTAAGCCCAGCAGGTAAAATAGGTGGGAGAAAGGCCTAGCTTGTGGGTACTGATGTCACTTATGCATGAGGTAGATGTAAGCAGTTCTGCATGTGCTCAGAGACAGAAATGTACCCTTCAGTGGGACTTCACTTCCTGACATTTATGAGTGTGGGACTCTTGGTTCCAGCTAAATGCAGGTTCTGTGAATCCCAGTGACACCTACACTTCAGACTTGGCCAGGAACAGTAGCAGTTGGGAACCTAAGTTCTGCTTTTGCTGTAGCTTCTTGGCCCCTGGGGAGAGTCCCTAAAAAGATGACTAACATAGGAATCAAGGACCTAACCTCTTTAGGCACTTTTGTTAACCCCACTAGATGCATGTCTGTATCTTTGGTTGCTTAATACCTTTCTAAATATAGTTCTTGAGGTCTGACCCAAGGTCCACTAAGTTATAGATTATGCCAGCTGGCTCATTTTTTGTACAAGTGGGTTCTCATTTTGGATATTTGGTTTCTTAGTTCCCAGCTTTTAATACCTAATGACTGATGTTAGAGGGGCTGAGAATCCACTACTTCTGGGGAGTTCAGAAAGGACATTTCATAGATTTCATAGACATTAGTGTCTGGAAGGGACCTTGTGAGATCATCAAATCCAGCCTCCCTGCCAGAGGCAGGAAGTCTGCAGGGATCAGATGATCCCAGCAAGGTAAACTCCAAATGCCTTTTGAATGAGTCCAGAGTAGGTGCTTGCACCACCTCCAGGGGGAGTCTGTTCCAGACCTTGGACACTCAAACTGTAAAGAAGTTTTTCCTTGTATCGAGTCTGAATTGGCCTTCTAGAAGTGTGTGGCCGTTAGACCTAGTTATCCCTTGGGGAGCCCTGGTACACAACTGTTCTCCCAGATCCTGATGCACCCCCCTTATATACTTATAGGCAGCCACCAAGTACACCCTGAGCCTTCTCCTTGCCTGGCTGAAGAGTCTCATGTCCCTCAGCCTCTCCATGTAAGGCTTGCTCTCTTGGCCTTTGATCAAATGGGTGGCTCTCCTCTGGACTCTCTTGAGCTTATCCACATCTCACCTGAAGTGGGGGGCCCAAAACTGGATGCAGTACTCCAGCTGCGACCTCACGAGCTTTCAAATATCTTGGCCATAGGGCGTGCTATGATGTCTGCCAGCTCTTTTAAGACTCTGGGGTGTAATCTGTCCGGGCCTGCGGACTTATGGATGTCAAGCCTCTCAAGGTGTTCTCTCAGTTGATCTACATCAGTTGTGGGCCCATCTCCCGAGTTCTGGTTGCTTTACGTCCTGTCTGACAGTATGACCCCCTTGGGTAGGTAGAAAACTGATGCAAAGTAATCATTTAGAAGATTGGCGTCAGCTGCCCCATTTGATCTCGCAGGGGGCCAATACATTAGTGATGTTAGTCTAAAATCAGGCAGAAGGCAGGGCAGGTTGGCACCTTAGGGTGCATATACACATGCTAACTTTCTGACAGTTAAGCCGACTTAGCTTTTTTAAATCAACTTAACTGTCAGAGTGCACACACCTATGTGGAGCAGAGTCAACTTAAATGCAGCACAAGATAATACACGTCTGAGGTGTATGAGTCACATTAGTTAAGTTGATTTAGCTCACAAGACGGCCATCACCATGTCAAGGAACTGTAAGTGTGTGTGGTCTAATGTGGCTTAACTTAAATTGACTTAGTTAAGTCACCTTATTTTAAGTCAGTTGAGTATGTGTGTACGTACCCTTAGGACATCTTTAGACATTATCTGGGGTGGGGGAACCTTCATTAAAGCAGCTCTTGGGAGCCGCTCTAATTAAAACGCCCACAGTGTCTTGTGTATTCAACATCCATGCTTCAAAATGGCAGTGAGGGTGCTTTAACTAAAGCTCATTTGAGCTTGGGCCTACAAAGTTAGGGGCTAGGATCCAAAGTACACTGAAGTTGAAGGAAATCTTTTCAATGACTTTAAGCTATGGATCATGGTCAGGCTGAGCAACAGAAGTTCCTAATCATTTAAATAAGAGCATGGATGTGCATCACTTCTGAAAATAAAATTTTTCATTACCTCCATAATATGGATATAGATATTTCACGTTAAATGCCGAAGTTAACATTTGGCATTTCTATAGACCATAAACTAGTCACAGGGGTGGGCAATTATTTCAGGCGGAGGTCCGCTTACTGAGTTTTGGCAAGCCATCGAGGGCCGCGTGTCAGGCAGCCAGGGGAAGAGAAACATTAATTTTCTAAATGTTTTAGGGGCCCCACGGGCTGGATAGAATGGCCTGGCAGGCCGCATCTGGACTGCGGGCCACATTTTGCCCACCCCTGAATTTTGTTAGTAGTAGTATGTAATACTGTAACAGGAAAAATAACAACAACAATATTATTGTTGTTATCACCTTAAAACAGTAAATCCTTAAAGGCAAAGATTACAGGAGATTTTTCTTTCATTAAATATAATAAGACAAAATTCTGGGGGAAATGAATATGTTGGCTACGAATGTCCAACTCGGGATCCTTAAAATTCTGGTTTATTAGGCAGATTGAAACACTGTAATGAAGTTAAATCATAAACCTTGGGGCTGGTCCCCACACACGCGCGCGCGCACACACACACACACAGTAGCAAGCTACAAGAGTCAGGTATACCTGTCCCATAGGTGCTAGAGTCTGCTGTTGAGGCTTCTTTCAGCGTGGTATTATCTTCCAGAAGGGGGTCGCCAGCTGGTTCTTCTGGCTGGACAGGTTGGGTGCTGGTCAAGTTGGAGATCAAGAGGGCGCTGCTGAGGGTCACTTTTCACTGCTTTTTATCTGTCCTTGGTAGACTTTGGTGACTCCCCAGTTTTCAGGTTTGCCCAATCCAGGGGTCATTGACCCTCATGGGACTTCCCCCTCGGTGGCTACTGGCTGGCATCTGTCAGCCCCAGGGGTCGTCCACATGTACGTGCAAGTTTGGGAGTTCATTGATGAATTTTGAATAGGGCTCTGGGAGCGGTCGATCTGGAGATATTCAGCCCAAAAGTTGGTCCCCGGCATTGATTAACTCAGGCCAGGGCTTTTAGCCCTTGATCAGTGAGGTTTAGAGATTTCCCGGTTGTTACATTGTCTTCTATTGAGTTCTTCCATTGGTTGATCTGTAGTTTCCTTAGGTGTTAATTGCTGTCTGCTGCTACAGTGTTATACACATTCAATCACTGATTCACTCGCTCTTTCAGAGGCCAGCCTGATACAGGGAAGCGGCAGTTTATCTCCTGCCCTTGTTAACATTGGTACTAAACACATTTATAGTTGAAAGGTGAGGAGTATAAAATATAAGCTACAAATGCCATGGCACACAAATAGATAAAAATACCAAAATACACAGGGAAATACAAAATGCACACATACAAATTTTAAAACACAATTCCTTATCTTAAAGTGAAAGAAAGAGGAAGGAAGAAAAGGTAGAAGAAGAAAAACATATTTAAAGAGGGGAGAGCAAATGCAGGCAAGAGGAAAAGGGGGCTTTCTGCTACAAATATAAGAATTCAATAGTTTGGAGAACACTATAGCAAGGAAATGTAGTACCACTTATTTATTTGCAGTTTGCATAGAAATATCATGTTATATAAGTAAAAATCAAGCCACAACAGACCTCTTCAAACTTTATTTAATATATCTCAATACACATGTTTTAACAAAATCCCTGTGAGTAGGTGGTGATTTTTCTAGCCATTGTTTATTTTAGGATTTGACATAGCAAAAGCACAGCAATTTCTAGATTTTGGCATTCAGCTTTCTGAAATGGAGTTAGATTAAGATCTGATACTAAATTAGTGTAAGTTCCATATTACTGTTGCACACAGTAATATTATGAACATGTCTATCAGGTAGCAAAACAATGGGATTTTCCCTGAATAATGTAAGACCCTGAAGTTGACTATTAAATGTGTGATATGAGATGTGGCCACTAGATGTCCTTTGAGTTTGCAAAAGCTTCTTAAAATCCAGTAAAGTTGCTGCTGCCTTTTACTGAGAGCAGGAGTTGTGAAAGAGTTTTTAAGGAGATTTGGGATGGTCAAGAGTATTCACCTATATATATGTTATTCTAGTTTTAAAGGTGGTAGGAAAAAAAGGAGGAAAGAGCTTGATTTGGATTTTGGATGTGTTTTTTCATCAGACACCTTTCCCTAGGACTCAGCTTTCCAAAGCTTTCAGTGAACAAACAAAGTCTACATTTGAAAGGAAACTGGAGGAGGTCTATTTCTATGGAAAAAAAATAAGCATAGAAAGGTCCTCTAAGGCTTGATTGACCTTTGGGCTAGTGTACGTGGGGCAGAGCAGCTTCTGTACCCAGTGACACACAAGGAAGTGCTGTGGCTATTCAGACTGTGGCGTAGAAGGTATATCTATATTGTGATCCTGGGTATATCACTTCCCTGAGTCATTGTCTACAGAAACTGCTCTACTTCAGCTAAACTAACCCAAAGGTCAGTGAGGCCTTAGAGGACCTTGACCTTTATATTTTGACATATCCTGTAACATATGCTGCTACCCTTACACACTAGTTTGGATTGAACTATTTGAAGAGGTAGAGTACTATTCTCTGCAATCAGGGGTAGCAGAATCTGACCCATGGAATATGCAGTATACCCCCCTTGAGCAGGGGGCACTTTTAAATGACCTGATAAGGTCCCTTCCAGATGCCCTACTTTCCTTATCCTGTCCTATGATCCTACTTCTAATGGAAATAATGAACACAGGAAGATATTAATATCACCTAGTCTGACTTCCTGCACAACACAGACCACGGATTTCACCCAAACCCATAATTTCTGGTGGAGCTAGAACAAAAAATAATAGAAAATGGCTCTCCAAAATACGTTTAAAAAGATAGGGTCATTCTGCTAGTCTGGTCCTTACAAGGCTGTAATGGTGGCATCCAAATAGGTGGTGCATTTTCCATTTGCCTTCCTAGTACAGTATTTCCTATTTGTCCTTCTTTTGCTGCTTCTCTCATAGAAATATAGTTCTTGTAAGCCACATGGATTTTCTGCAGCCAAAAGAGGTAATAGCTTTGCTCTAAAAATAACAAGGGTGAAAATATCAGAGGCTGCTGTTGAAAGCAAGGGTTGTGAAAAGCTGATTGCCATCTGCAACTTCTGTTGAGCTACTGCTAGAACATGCCATGATTCTGAAGCTCTGCTTACTAGATAGTAAGATTCCTTTAATTTAAGCAGATAATGAAAAAATCATTTTTTGTTTTGACTTGCGCTATTGACAGCTTGTAGCATATTAGAAACACTTGCAGGTCAGTTGCTCTTCCTGTCCCAAGCACTAGGGTGATGATATCATTTGCCTGCACTGCTCTGAGGGCAAGTTATATTCTTCCCCAAGCTTGAAAACCAGGGGGCAGCAAGAGTAGGAACGTAGCTGTAACTAATGCACGCAGCTGACTCAGAAGTTTAGGGTAAAGTTAGACCATATTAAGGGCATTTAAAATGCAAGCATCTGCTTGTTAAACCTTGATAACTCATACTAATGGCTCTCTGAGAGTGCCTGTACACAAGCAGTGAGGTTGCTCTGACACACTGTAATTACAGCGCATCGGAAGCACTTTAACTAAAGCTCATTCAACAAGCTTTAGTTAAAGCGTCCCCTCCACTATTTTTAAGTGTGGGAATGCTGGTACACGAGGTGTTCCAGGCTCTTTAATTAGCATGACTCTTGGAGCCACTCTAACTAGACCCCCACCACCACCACCAACACCAAGCATGTGTATAAATGCCCTCAGTGCCTCTAAGTTATGCCACTTCAAGAGAGGGTTAACTCTGGGTGGTGCTACCCAGCTCATGCTGTTCGGGTAACTTCAGCCTACTCCACAGAGATCAAATGAGCAATTTGCAGTCCTCCAGCATCCCAGAATGCACTGCTCCTAGTCCTTCCACAACCCCCGATCAGGAGTACAGCCCAGGTATCCTGTTCCTAGCCAACCCCCTGCTTGCCAACCCTTTCGTGACAAGTCAGAGCTGTGCAGGCAAGAAATGGTATTAACCCTTCATGTGCAACTGCTTATAGCATGTACTAATGTTGATACCACTTAACATTCCTCAGATTTAGTATGACCCAAGTGTAACATATAACTTCACCCTTAAAAAGACATAGGCAGGGAGTGGTAAGTCTGAGCATGTCTGGGGTGCTACTTTGGTGCTTCCCTTTGTGGAACATCTATAATTAAGGGATTAGAAACAACACTTGGTACATCAAACTTTGTATTACAGTATTGTTTAACACACCCCACATGCCTTCATCAGGGTCTCCCTATGCCAGGTGCTGTGCCTAAACATAAAAAAGACAGTCTCTGACTTGAAGACTTTACTCTATAATTAGGACATATTATTATTCACCTCAACAGATGGGGAACTAAGGTGTGGAGAGATTTAAATGATTTGCCTTGAGGTACACAGTGAATCTGTGGCAGAGACAAGAACAGAGTACACTCTGAGCACTACTCGTGTCTTCACCACATGCCTGGAATTCCTCCCTCCCCTGTCAGTGTGTAGAGGGGGTTCTCTTCAAAACTCAGTATTTCTTTTAAGGATGCATTATACAAAAATTCAAGTTGACCATATCTCTCAGTTCTGTCCAAATCAAATATAAAATAACTGCTGGAACATCACTTCCATGTAAGAAGCTTGTGAGGCTCAGCCATAGGTATCAACCTATTTTGATATTTTTCAAAACAATGTTTGTGGTCCAGTAGTGGCTGAGTGATATTGGTCTGCCCTGCCAGGAGAGACACTGGGAACTGCTTTATGAATCATCTCTTGATCCTTCCCAGCTAAGAAGATATCCCAGGGGGCAATCCTGCTCCCCACCCTTGCCCAATCAGTAACATCGGAACATATGTCAAAGTGCTGGGGATATCAAGGTTTTAAGCAAGCATTGGAAAACAAGTAGGCAGAAAAACATTTACTGGCAGTAGTGGAGAAAGCCGTCTGGAAGCATCCGTTGTAAGGACATATATACCACTTTTCACCAGTTGATCTGAATGCTGTGCATGAAAATGTCAGTATTATTATCCTTATTTTATAGGCGGGAAAACCAAGACACAAAAAGCAGATGTGACTTGCTCGTGGTCACCCAGCAGGCCAGTAAGGCAGAGCCAGAAACAAAACCTGGGTTTCCAGAGTCCTGGTCTCAGTGCTCTCTTTCCATATGCCCACACAGCCAGAGCACAGCAGCTGCAGGAGTGAAACTTTCCTATTTATGGAGCAGTCAAGTGAGCTTTCAAAGTTAATGTCTTGGTTGCTCTTCTGTAAATAAAATGGACAGTCCCCTGGTGAATTTGCCAAGATGAGTGTTGGTCAGTGCTAGCCCCATCACTGTCAGGTCTGTCTTTGTTTACCCACCATCTTTCCCTTCATCTGGCTTATTTCTTCTCTCTACTGTACTCCAGCATCTGCTCTTGCATTTCTTTTCTTTTCCTTCTTTCTGTTTTTATTCCCTGACCCAATTTTTGGCAAAGCACTTTGGCATAGCTTTCTTCATTGGAGGAAACTTAGAGCTAAGTCATACGAGTATCTCTGACACTTAAGGACATGCTTAAAAGCTGAGTAAGGAATGAGTGGAACATTTGCTTATGTATTTTGCTAGGCTGGAGTCTGCCATTTGTTTAAGAAATTGCTTTAGGGTTTGAATCAAACTGGACTGCGTAGTTCGTTTGGTTATTACTTGTCTGTAAGAAATGAATAATGCATTTGGTTTATTTGTAACAGCTGACCAATGATCAGGCGTGGAGCAGTTCTAGATAATGAACTTGTCATGGATTCTCCAAGAGAACACTTGCTTAAGGACCCCAACCCTTACACAGTCTTTATGTCCTGAAGCCAACCCAGGCATTTCTTCTAGAGTGGGTGAGCCCCTAGCCCCTTGAACTCTAGAACCCAGCCTTTTGATCCTGAATCTCCCTGGTTATCAGTGGCTGCCTCAGAGATCTATCTTCTGGCTTAGCTCCTAGAAAAGGATTTTACCCCCCTCAAGGGGATAGTGTGCACCTGAAGTCACATGCAGCAGAGCAGGCAGCTCTTAACAAAAACAGCATCAATCAACAGCAATGCAACAGGCAGACTCCTCAGGTCACAATGCCTAGGCCAACTCCCAGGCAGAGTCCCAGGCAGGTAAACAGTTCTGGTTGTTTCCTCTAGTTCAAGACCCTCTTCCTGCCTTTCTCTCCCTTTTGTCTCTGGAAGTCTCCTTTTCAAGCCCGTCTCTTTGCATTGGGATTCTTTGAAGGTTTTCCCTGGCGCCAGACACAGGAGGGAGTCTCTTCAGGTACCAGAGCTTGAATTCACTTGGGCCTGACTGTCTGGATCTGCAAACTGGATCCTTATTTGCTTGATGGTCCAGTCCATCTTAGTAGACTATGTTGGTAGATCCTCAGAGGTCTGCTTCAGAACACTTTTAATCCACTCTTTCTCAGCATACAAGCTAGGGAAACTGAGACACGAAACATTATTGTAACAAAAATACATGTAACCCTGAAATATTAGAGACAGAACTATCAGTAGTCAGACAGCTAAACAACATTAGTGGATCACAGGCTGGATATTCAGAAATACCTCAGCAGTCCCAACCTGGGGAGCAGAGGGTTTGGCAGTTTTCCAAAAGAGCTCAGCAGGCTGAATGCATGTTGGATGCTGAGCTTTTGTGAATATCTAGCTTCCAGCTGCACAATAAGAGCACCTGAGCACTGAGCACATTTGAAACTTTGGCCTGATGCTTACTTACACTTCTGTTTGCAGACTTATGTGTATTGAGAGAGAGACAGTGGGTATTTGAGTAATGTTACTCATCTGGGTGCAAAAAGAAACAGAACAAGCCAGTTACATTTAAGACAGGCTTTTCCAAAGTACCAGAGGAATTTAGGAATATAAGCCACACTGCTGCTGGTATCTTATTTGTACCTTTGTAAATGTCTAGGTCAATATGTAAATAGAACATGATAAGTAAGGAAACAAGGCAGGTTAGATATGCACCTTATAGACTAACTAAATAAGAGATGTACAGTATAAGCTTTCAAAAGCTTATATATAGAACATAAGCTCTTGAAAGCTTATGACATATATATTTCTTATTTAGTCTATAAAGGTGCATTATCTACCCTGCATTCTGCCTGACTTCAGACCAGCACAGTCACGTCTCTAAATAAAATTTAAAAATCATTCTTCATTGTTATTAACAGATAACAGACACTTGGATACTTTAAAAATAATTTTGGCTTTCAGAATTTGCCTTGATACTGTAACTTAATGCATTTTTAACTTCAGCTGGTGGATTCACAGGGCCATCTGACATACTTTAATGTATTTAAATGTCTATGTGAGTGTGTCACCCTATATATTTCTTTTCCTTCACCTCTCAACCACCAGTATTTTCCTTTAGGTGACCCCTTCCCCCATCAGCTGCTGCTGCAAGGTTATACTGCAAGTGATATTTTAGGTTTGCAGGTGTTCTAAGGGTCAATGGAAAAAACTCCCACACTGCTCATGGGGATTTCCTTTGTAGCATTCATGTGAGGAGCGCTCATAAACATTCACCATGACAAATATTGCATGAATAATTCTCTTTCTCTCCTGGCACTGCTGTCACTGATAAATAGTGTGGTCAATTCCAAGGTATGGACCAAGGTTTCTTAAAGTGAGAGCAATTTCCTAAATGAGCACGTCCCATGCTCTGCACCGCTCTGTCTGCAGTACACTTCTCATGCTGTAACAAATATGATTTAATTTTTCACTCTTTTACATGCTGGGACCACATGAAGCTTCACAGGCATAGTCAGGATAAAATTTGGACCAGCATTCCTGTCTCCTGAACTAAATGGGAATCCTGGGTAGCCATCAATCAAAAAGGGCCTATAACACACAGTTCTCTTTGCTTCTGTAGGGAGCAGGGCTGCATGCACACACTCTCTCTCTCTCTTTCTCTCTCTCTCTCTCTCACACACACACACACACACGCACACACACACACACAGTCACAGGACCATCTTACATGCACATACATGCATTTAGGTTTCATAGATTTTTTTTTCATCTACCTCTAGAGTAACATCTAATACTTACTATTTAGCAGCAGTTTTCAAAAGCTTAACTAATCGATCTTCACAGCACCTCTCTGAATAAGCATTATTATACAAATCCCCCAGACATGATGACTGAGGAACAGGGATTAAATAAATTGCCCAAGGCTGCAGAGGATAGATGTGTCAGAAATAAGGCTATCTCCCGTTTTGCAAGCAATAGACTGCAGTATATATAGTTCCTAAAGGATCAGGCCTCTTGAATTCCAAGTCTTGCACCTAAACCAACTTCCCTCAAATGCTTCCAGCACCTTTCTTTACAGCTGTCCCTACATGTTTATCAGAATTTTTACTTCTAAGCCTTGCAAAAACACTGCCAATTCTAGTCTCACACCAACCTATCTGTAGTGACTTCAGTTGCAGTTCTTCAAACGTATTCTTTAGTGAGACCAATCTCTGGCTCATTGTGGGTACACAGCTCCAACTCATCTTCAAGTTACAGGAGAAACCCAGTAGACCAAAATTAGCCAGACAGGGACTTCCACCACCTTTAACCTTCTGCTGTCATTTGCTCCAGCAGGTTGGGAATTTTTCCAGCTAACCTTCTTTCTTAGAAAATGATCATTTGCTAAAACTGAAACAGTTCCCAGGAAAAGACAGGTTGCCTTAGATTTCCCAATTTGAAAAGTATTTGGGGAAATAAAATAAAACCACTTCAAAATAGTTGAAATCTTAACTTTTGACCTTTTCACATTTAAAAGTTTTGCTTTTAGGTTAGGTTTTTGTGTTAATTTGTAGTACAAAAAAAATAAAACTTTTGACATCAAACCTAAACACTTCATGATGGTTAACATGAATTATTTTAATTGATCATATACAATGTGTTTGTTTGGCATTTTGATTGAATACAATTTGTTTAACAACATTTTTGGGATTTTGACTGTTCGGTCTTTTGAGGAATCTGGAATCCTCCCATGAGAACATTTTCTACTAGATTTGTTATTTACATCTGGGTAAAGTGGCTGTGAAGTGCTACCCAATCAGAATACCCTGCTATAAGTGATACTGATGTAGCATTTTCATTTTGCTTTACCTAGGTGTAAATAGAATAGTCAATTTGATCTCACACTTACACAAACCAGAAGTAAGACTATTGCCACCAGGGTAGCCCCATTCATGTAATGTAGGCAGGAGCTTAGAAGCAGGCCCAACCCTATAGGTATTGTTTGTTTCTTTATGTGAGCATATTGTGGCACTGTGTAGCACCTTCTTCTTGTGGAAGTGACACCCAAGGTTCTAAGGAAGAATAGACATTGTGGGAACTTGTTTGCTGATTATAGGTGCAATATAAAGTGCTTGGTTAGTACTGTCTCCGAAAGGTTACTCTGTTATAGAAGTTTCTTCTTGTAACAAGAATGAATGCTGCCCTTGCACACAACTACCACTCAAGCCAAAAGTGCTGCCTATATTTTCCAAACTGACTGGGCATTTTTGGTACCTCATTTTTCAGGCACCCATTCTGGGACATCTTCTGGTTTTTGGAGAGGTTCCTCAGCACAGCCAGTAATTGAGGCACGGTAAAATTTCTCTCTTCCATTGAAATCTTAGACCCAGTGTAGCTTCCGTTGCTTATGCTGTGAGCGTTTTTTGTGGGGAGTGAGTGTTGCTTCTACAATAACAAGGAAACCCAAGAGCAAGAGAGACGTCATGGTGACAGAAAGAAGACATGATGATGAGAAGTTTAACCACAAAGAGGACCAGTTTTAGCTTGGTACTTAGTTGTTTTCAGCGTAGGCAATTGGGTGCAGTACCTCATCAGAGAAAATGCAAGAGAGCTAGATGGAGTGATCCAAAAACAAAAAAACCAAAGGGGTATTTTTTCTAACCTCAGTTTTTTCTACTTCACAAGCATAACCACAGCACATTTCTGCATCCCTTCTGCAGGCTCCCAGGAGAGCAGCTGCTCAACTGTAGTGGAGGCTTTCTCAGTATCCTTGTACTTTCAGCTTCTCTCTTCACAGTTTCCTTCTCTTTCAGGGTGACATCCTCCAGCATGTTTTGAAGTTAGCAGCTTCTGTGAATCACTTCTAAATGGCAGACAGCCATCAAGATCAGTTCTTGCACTGGAAGCTTCTCTCCAGCTTATTTTGTGTTTCTGGGTTATATTTGTGCTTTAACATTGCTTTTTCTCTTTTCTTCGTTCCAAGGAAAACAAGTTAGTGAAAGAAATTAAATTGTAACTAATGGTGCCAAGTTAGGTGGTTCTGCAAGATTTAAAGGTCAGAAGATTTACAAAATCAGATGCCTCACACTGCATAATGAGATTCAGAGGTCTGCACTGTTGTACAGTTATCATGCGAATTAATTTTAAATAGCCTTGTGATACATTGCAGTTTATTAAGGGATGTCATGCAATAGTCCCGCATCTCCTCTTTGATAAACTGGTGAAATTCCATGGAAGTAAATATGGTTGCACTACTAGAACAGAGCATTGTACCTGGCTACATAGCACATCATACCAGGGGAATAAAACTCCATTCACAGTCTGATGGGCTTCCTTGAAAATGATCCATATCAAACCAAATATTTAGATGTAAGTGAATGCATATGCTTGCTCAAATGCACCAGCTGTACACCCCAGACTGACTACCTTTATGCACAAACTGGGTGCTTCCATTTTCACATAAATAAGGGATTGTACATTTGTGCATGAGGTGGCTGAACTTTGAGAACTCACCACAATGAATGGTTCTGAAAATGAGTAATAGTAGTGGGGCCAGACTGTCAGCCCTGTTGCAGCTGCTTTATCTTTTCTGCTGGCTCAACCAACTAGTTAGAGAGTCCCTGTGATGCAAAGAGTTCTTTAGGTAGCACAGGATTGCTGTGCTGGCTCGCTAAGCCATCTTCACTCTTGTAGGGACTCAGCCAGTGATCCCTCAGGTCAGTGTAGAAGGCCTGTGGAGGGATGTACTTGTAGATACAGGTACTAGAAAAACAGTTCATTAACTAATGTGTGGTAGGCACTGACCAGTAGCAAATTGCTTCCAGTCAGCCCAGGTGGCAGGGGGCCACTGAGGGTGAGGAGAGCTGTCCTGGCTGGGTGGAAAGCTGCCTGCCAGCAATGTGGAGATCCAGACATGTCCCAATCTCCACGTGGCTGGCAGAGCTGTCCGGGCTGCCCGAAAACTGCCTCCCTGCCCCGTGCAGATCAGGACAAGATTGGGACAGGCCCAGATCTCCATGGGGCAGGAGGCAGTTGACTGGCAGCCAGGACAGCTCTCCCTGCCCCACAAAGATTGGGACCAGCCTCCATGCCCCCTGCCAGCCTGGAGCCTGGCATCCAGCAGACCCTGGAGCTCTCCCTGGCTGCTGCAGGGGGACAGAGCAGGGCAGGAGCAGCCCTAGACTGAACTGCTCCTGTCAGGAACAGGGCACTCCCAACAGGCACATGTTCAGAAGTGCGTGGGAATGCAGTTTAATGCACCTGAATTTTCTGCACAGAAAATTTAGGTGCATAAATGGCACATGTAGATCTGCCCAGTAACACCAAGGACTGGATCAGACTCCTGCCATCCCTAGCATCAGTGCAGGTGAGGCAGATAAGCAGATAAGCATCAATCCTCTTTTACATTTCTGTGCCAAGCAGAGCTCATATGGAGAAGGAGCCCATCAAGTTTTAATTCTCTATCATATACGTATGTTATAATAAGTGTATTCTGACATCATCTCTACCCCTATGAGAATGTAGAGCATAGTGTGCTGAAACCAGTTGTAGAGAGACATCTGGCCACTGGGCTGAAAATCAACAGCTCTAATAACATCAGCAACCAAGATACATTTTTCTTAGGAGCACATGGGTGTCAGGAAAAATCAGTGAGGTAGTTGTCAAAGAGGCACTGTTATAGTTTGTGAGTCCACAAAAGAGAGATGCTTTCCAGTCCCAAGGACACAGGTGAATCACTGGTTGAAGAAGCCTGTCATGGAACACACTCTGCTCATGTATGGACAGTCGGAGTAAATGTGTGATTCAGCAGTTACCTATTGTGTGCTGGCAAGATGGAAGAGTGTGGGTAGCTGCTGATGCTAACATCTGGTCACCCTCTGACTGATTCTGTATTGCATTCCCCCCAACAAAGCACAGACTCCCTCCTGAAACACGTGCTGTCCGACTCATCCTGCTTTCTCCCAATATGGGTTCCCTAAACATTCTTCTCTCTTTCCCCTTTCAGGAAATAATGCCATAAGCCTTTCAGCTGTGTTCCTCTGTATATTTATAATTCTTTCCTCTGTCCGTCTGAGATACTTCTGCTTTGAATCCCCCATTAAAACTTTTGTTTTCTCTTTATGATGTATGGCCAATAATAGGAAAAGGCTTAGTCCTGTAAGAGGTGTTCCACTCTAACAAAGCATTTAAGGAAGCACTTAGTGTGCAATCTTAAAAGTACTAAACATGTGCTTAAGCAAGTGCCTTGATGAATTAGGTGAGGGCATTCAGCACCTTTGCACATCTTTTTCTTTAAATGTATTTATACAGGTAGTTAAATGAGATTAAATTGAAGACTGGTAGAAGCTCATTTGTTGCACTAAAATGAAAATGAAATGTAATCTAATTATCTTAAATCACTTGTACACAATAAAAAATACATGGATGGGTTGATGCCCTGCTTCCATTTGAATCAATGGAAGAAAGAAAAGAAATCTTATGAGAGAATTATCCATATTAACATTAACTTAATTGTACTAGAAGTCTGAAGAGTGTGAAACAGCATAGGATATTTGGGATCCAGCCAGAACATTCAAATTCGGCTTTCTAAAGTCAGTCATCTAAATCCTACATTTGAAAGTGAGACCCAAAAGTTCCACTTGAATCATATGTTTTTAAACAATTGCTTTAATGTTTTTGTGAACCTTGTGATTAGTAACTCTTTTTAGATGTCATGGTGTTCCTGGTTGGAAGTGGTATGCAGACAGTCAAATAAAACCTTCCATTTTCAATGCTGGAGAACTCAAAATGCATTTTTGCCCTGTCTTCTAAAGACTCAGTTTAGGGACCAGATGATCATCTGGTATATGCTGAGGTAGGTGCCTGGAAGCCAAAGGAGCTATGCCAGATTGCCACAGTTGGAGTTTTGGCCCCATGGTCTTGCCCCTTAAATATCACACATTTACATCCGTTATCTCCTACCCACTTTAAATAGGGAAGCACAAGCAAGCACTTTAATCTTTTACAACTCTCTGTGAATCATTATTTCAAGCCTGTCATCATTTAATTTATTCCCCTCTTGCCCTTCCCCCTTTTAACTTTTCCCTTTAGCACTCCAAATATCCCTGGATATACTGGCAAGGTTCATTGGACAGCAACCCACCCGGCAAATTCTAATCTTCCATCAACATCCCCTTCAATAATTGCACGAATGCATGGGTAAGTATGAGGCGTATTACTCAATTTGTTCAGAAACGTTAGAGGAAAAGTCCTAATTATACTTATTTCATTAAAGAACAATTAAATATTAAGCATGACATTTCTTTGATTTAAGAAACAATATTGGAGTCAGATCCCATCATGTAGCTGCTGAGATGATCAGAGACTGGTTTTTAGGATTTCTTTGAAACTTCTGACAGTGTGCATTGAAATGTACATTTAATGCTGCAGGAAATCAAGGTTTCTTAAACAGCAGCTGTTTTTATTTTATTCCTTTAGAGTGCTGGCTACATTGAGTCTCCTGTGTGTTCTGGAATTCTTTGGACTTTGTACATTTAATGGTGCTAAATATGAGGTTGTGCTTGCTTGGAGATGTAAAGCCCTCATGATATGGATGATTTCCATACAGAAAACTGTCATTACTCCATATTTCCCTTTTATACCAGGTTTATCATTATAGCAGTATCTGAGGCCCAGATTTTCAATACATATTTAGGCACATCATTCCCACTGTTGTCAGTAGCAGTAAAACTCAATTTTTTTTTTTAACCTGTGCATCAACATCTTACAAAAACATTTTCATTACAGTTCCTCTAGTTGCTCTGTGCCTAGCCCTCTCTCTCAGAAGCAGCTAATGAGTTACTTATCATTTTTTGTCCCCTTCCTTAAGTGCTGTTATATTGTCTATCCAGATCTTGAATATTCTTTTTTTTTCCCCGTAGTAAAGAAAGACTTGGTGACATCATCAGAAAGCCCACTAATTCCTAAGACATTCATCATTTTTTAAACTACCTTTTATTTTAATTGTCATTAGGAGACTATCTGCAAAGATGTCATCCTTTTCTCTGTGCTACCAGTGTGCAGTGTCCTAAATTACTCAGCAGCCTTAGGAAGCTGACTAATAGTAATAGGCATCTATCTGTCTGTCTCGCAAGACAATAGAATTATTCCAAGTAAGACGTCAGCTTGCTAAACATAATCCTTGCTTGAAAGATAAAGTGAAGCAGGCTGGGTACTAAAGAATTCACCTACCTTCCAAAGTAATTAATTGGTGTGCAGAACACACTGGATTCCATATACACTTCCTGCACTCCTTTGCACCTCTATTCTGTTCCCATACAGCTCTACCTGGAAAACAGGCATTCACTGGTAATAGCAGTTTGCTGGTTATAAAGACTGAAAATATGTGGCAGGGTCTTGGGGTTTTACAGGCTTCTCAAGCTGAACTCAAACCATCTTGATGTGAGCCTGTGGTACTTTAAAATGTCATGTGCAAAGAAAGATGCAGATGTGCCTCAGCAGACATTATTGGTGGCATTCAGACAATACCTGATTTCAAGAGCAAAGTGTCAGATGCCAGTGTGATCTAAAGAAAAGGAAAATATGTCTGTCCTTTCCTTTGACTTCACTAGGGGTATCAAGCAAATGCAGTGAACAGTGGATGGATTTTTTTCCATAATGTGGGGTGCCTATAGAATCAGGGCAGTGTCTTGTGACTTTTTTTCCTAGGACCATGTATGAGAAAAGTGAGACTGGGAGACACATGCCCAGTGGACCAGATGTATTTCCCTGGGAATAGGAGCACTGGTTTTAACATACTACAGTTGCATGTTATGCTTACTGGGATACTCATTCGCTGTGAGTGGAGATGGCTGCAATATTTATAGCCCTGTTTAAAACAGCAGTCTAAGTATAAGTGAGGCCCTTTGAGGGCTGTGTTTCCTCCATGGTTAATTTTTCATGTGCAGGGCAGGGCTGAGCTGGTGCCCATCCCCATCCCACAGGTTCTCATGGAGCAGGAGAGGGAGCTGCTGGCTGCTGAATGGCCAGAGCTGGGGAAAGGAGGCAGGGAATGGGGGCCCCCTGCCTTGTGCCCCCCCCCCAGCCTACTCCAGATGGGGGGAGTTGGGTTGGGCCCCCAAGGCAAGAGGGATCCATTCCCTTTACCAGCTCTGGCCAGTGAGCAGCCAGGAGTAGCCAGCATGGAGCTACTGGCTGCTGAATGGCCAGAGCTGAGGGTGGGGGGAATGGAGCCCTCTAGCTTCATGGGCCCTACCCAGCTCCCCCCAGTATGCCAGCCAAGGTAGCTGAGGTGGGTCTTTGAGGCACAAGAGCCCCATTCCCTGCACCTCTTCCCCCCCACCCCCTATTCTTGCCATTCAGAAGCTGAGTTCCCTTGCTGACACTGCTGGAGTGCCCCCGCCTACTGGCCTATGCTGGTGCAGGCTGGCTCCACCCTGCTTCCCCCCGCCCAAAAAGCAAATGTCTGTTAGGCTGCGGGGGCGGGCTCTAACTCATGGCACTTTATGCAAAGCACCATTAATTACAGCGGAGCCTTAACATCTGTCTGCACCCTTAGAGACAACACAGGAGAGTCTGTAGGCTTCTGTTAAATGATAATTATAGTAATGATTTTAAAAAGATGATTCTAACACATGCTCATGTGGGAAGTATCAACTGTAAACAGCTGGCACTATTCATAGTTTCTTATTTGGTAAGGTCAGAGGGGACCTGAGCCGATCATCAAGTCCAACCCCCTGTCATGGCAGGAAAGAACACTGAGGTCAAACGACCCTGGCGAGTTGTTCATCCAGCTTTCTTTTAAAGACCCCCATGGTAGGAGCCAGCACCACTTCTCTTGGAAGTTGGTTCCAGATCCTAGCCACCCTGACAGTGAAGAAGCACCTCCTGATATCTAGCCTGAATCTACCCTCTGCCAGCTTGTGACTGTTATTTCTTGTCACTCCTGGTAGCGCTCAGGGGAACAGGGTCTCCCCCAATGCCTGCTGTTCCCCTCTGACTGGTTTGTAAAGAGCCACTAGATCCCCCCTCAGCCTTCTCTTGTGGAGGCTGAACAGGTTCAGGTCCCTTAGCCTCTCCTTGTAGGGCCTGCCCTTGCTGACCCCTGATCATGCTGGTGGCCCTCCTCTGGACCCTCTCCATGTTGTCCACATCCCTATTCAAGACCATGGTTTTACTTTTTTCATTTGGATCAAAACTCTCAGAGTTTGGGGATGAAACTTCCTTGCAAGCTTGTGGAAATCAGTAGTGTGACATGGACGGTATAATAGCACCAAAACCACTTCTTCTTTTAAGTATGAATATTTTTGTTAGATACATAAAGTATTATTATTATTTTATCTGGTTTTCAGACACTCTGATAATGGGTGATAGAAAGATGGGCAGGTTTCAGAGTCCTTTAGTATAGTGGTTCTCAAACATTTCTGATTCTACAACCTACCTCCAGCCTCTTGCACAATCCCAAGCCCACCCCTCCTCAACTTCATGTCCCCCTGTTTTCAGCTGTGTCCACACCCTCCCACCCACTTACCAATACATCCCATGGCTGCCCCACAGACAGCCTCCCGTGCACATCTCCTCATCCTATCTCCTATGCACTGGCTTGAAACCAGACAGGTATAGCCATATCTACATGATGTGGAGCTAATTAGCATAAGCACATGTCGATATTCAAGTGGCTAAAACTAACACATCGATTATATTAGTTTTGGGGAAAAGAGCTGGCTTCCCTTAGCAGGCTGTTGTACCACTTTTATCACATGAGGCTTTAGGAGGGGGATTTTTAGATAGGAAGAGAGATCCATTTGTTTTGGGAAATGTGTGCATAGAAGAGGTGAAAAGACAGTAACACTCAAAAAAAAAACCACCCAGTGAAGTCAGTGGTGGTAAACAAATGTAAATGGAGGTGGACTTCAGCTCCTATATTTTCACATAGACTAATTCTTTCAACCATCAACTAATTCCATCAACCTGTCTCCTACCTCCCCACAAAATCTCTGAATATCTGGAGAAGGGGACATCTGGTACAGCAACTTCATCCACATGCAAGGAGTTCTCTCATGTCAGGAGAATTCCCTCACTGACAGTTGTGATCAGATCTGGTCCCATCCTTTCATCTTTGCTGGTTTAATACAACAGAGCTCTTTGAGACTTGCCCAGAGGGAAAACAACCACGCACAATTCTGTTCAGTCTCCTGACCCTACTAGGGAACAGGCTGGTTCTCATATAAGCCTTCTGGGGCTTCCATGACTGGACAGTCTTTCTCCAAGGCCACCAGGAAGAAATGTGAGAGAATAATGTATTTTTGGGCAATACAAACACAGCGTTCCTAAAAGAGGTTTCCTTCTGTTTTGTAATTGCAGGTACATCTCCAAGCATGGAGGCTCATCTCAGTTTAATCACCAGGGGCCTTTGTCACAAATGCTTACTCCAGTTTATCCACAAAATTCTTTCAATAAGATAGAACAAGAAACAATTCAAGTTTAAAAGAACCACTCCTTTACTAGACTAACCAAGAGCCTCTGTAGGACTGGGGAGGAGGAAGGAAATGTGTGAAGTGTGTGCGTATTTTAAATATGGAACAAAAGAAAAAAGAATATAGAAGTGGGTGTTTGTGGTAGTCCTTATTACATGTTATTATTATACTTGTATTTATGACTTACTGTTGCTTATGGCTGAAATCTTTGAGGAAGTAAAAGGAACCACAAAATAAAAGCCTGAAATTTGCTTACTGGACTGGTCTGCATCATATTAGGTAAGACAGAAACTGATGCAACAGCAAACTACCCATAAATATTGCTCAGATTTGTGCCCACTGATGCTACATCACTGTAGTGACAAGCTACATTGCTGTAGTTCATCACTATGGTGATATAGCATCACGTGTAGATGTGCCCACTGTGTCATTTACTGGACCCAGAGTGTGCAGAGCAGGAGTAATGGATGTTTCCTGGCAGTGTGGATAAGCCCTTGGAGATGCCATGTAGAGCTTGCAGCTGTGGAAGTTGGAGGGCAAAGGTGGCTTCATTGGATTATCAGACCTTTGCTCCAAGGTCTGGAGTAGCCTCCATCATAATTTAGGAGCCCAAAGGGGCAGGTGCTAGGTTACCATGGGCCATTCTGGGCTCCCAATGAATGGTGCGACACTGTGAGCCCACCAACATCAGTACCCAGCTTGGTCCCTGATACCAGGCAGTGTAGGTATGGAGTATGTCTATGAGGGATAATTTGCTCACAGCTGGCTTCCCTGACCTGTGCATTTTGCAGCTAGACATAAAGTGGGAGAAAAACCCACATGGAGACACTGAACAAATAGAAAATCAGTCCAAAACAGTAAAACATTTGTCAAGCAGAGGAAAGAATCCAGGGCTCCTGACTCCCAGCCCTGTGGCTTCACAAATAAGACTGGTGTTCTTCATTCTTACAGCACATTTCATTCCTGACATTTCTAAAGTAAGAGATTTCTAAAGTAAGAGATTTCTAGCTTGGCACTTGACCAGCAGCATAGGGAGTTTGGACACCTAGTTGCCATATAACTGCAACTGGACATCCACATCCCTTAGTTTGCTGTACAAATGTCAGCCATGCAATGTCCTGTGGGGTGGAGGGAGGCAATTGAGTGGGATGAGCAGAGATACCATTTCTCCCAAGAAACATGTAGTGTACATTTCAACAGGAATAAAACAATCAGTTTATTTTTTGAAGCACAGTCACTTTCATTTTCTGTAATACCTTAACTAAGAGCAGAGCACTCCAATACTTGATCTGTAACACTGCATAGGTATGTTTACATCCAACCTCAGATGTCTTCTATTGACTTGGAAATAAATTTTTAAAAACTTAGGAATGCATTTCTGTTTTGTCTATGAAAAACTTCCTCTAATTTTTTATTTTGATGAAATCTAAACTTGGGACCCAAAACAACCTGATAGTGCCCTTTTAAATTAGGCATCATAGGCAATCTCTATATTAATGAAATACCTTTCTAAAAATAAACAAAAAGATAGGTGAAACACAATATAATACCCCGTGACACAGTAAGACCAGGTTGGGTGGTTGACAATTTATTTATTGAGCCAAAAGTAAGTCTAACCAATTCAGTTTGATCCTCGCTGAAATCAGAGGGTTTATTTTGTATTGTTTTCAACATTTCTTTTTCCTTTCTTGGCAAAGCCAATTCCTATGCAGAGTCCAAAGTAGAGATTTAATGCTTGATGCATTTGACTTGATGCATTTGTATGTCCTTTGACTTGATGCATTTGTATGTCACGTGGTATAAAACATGCAAATGAAACTTACTGTTAAGTAATCACAATTCTAGCTCCAATTAGACTCAGTTCAGCAAACTGCTGGAGTTAATGGGACTGCTTATAAGCCTAATGTTCTGCATATGTTTCAGCACCTTGCTGAATCAGGGCCTTTATCTATGCATGTTGCTCATAAAACAGTGAAATTTCAAGTCACGAAAAAGTCATTCTTGGGCCTGTTCCTTTTAGCGGTGGCACTGATACCTACATGAACAGGAACAGATTTAGCTTCCGGTGTGCAGTTAAACCACTAAAAACAATTCTGCTGAAAGAAGGCAGTTTCCTGGGTAAAATTATGCTGGTTTTCTTTTAAAATAATAATTTAAAACTGATATTTTAGGTCTCTCAAAGAAAAGCCTTTCTACTCAACTTCTGCTTACAGCATTACTATTTAATATGCAGGCTTTGAAAATTAATTAACCTAAAGTCACTGGATACAAAATACTTGCCATTATATTGTGACCATGCTTTTAATATTGCAACTGAATGTATATGGTAAATAACCATTCTGTAAATGATACTATTGTTTTTTATTTATTTATTTTAAATCCTCATAGATTTTGCAAATAGATGACCAAAGAACAACTCACAGATATATTTGATCAGAAGTTGCATGCCATAGATCATAAAGAAATGTTTCAATATGGGCAAATAGGCTACAAAGGAACACTTATTCCTTCTTTAAGTAAAGTTTATGGTCTTTTCAGAGTACATTCTTCTCCCTCTTGGTCCTTTCAAAGCCAGGATCAAAAATATGCATTTCAAAATATTGGTTTCCTTTAGTTTGCTTGTTATTTTATTCCTAATGCTTCTCATCTGCCATCTAGTAAAGGTCATAGAAATATTAATGTACTTCTAAGGCAAGAGGACCAAAAAGCTTAGCTTTCAACATAACTTAGAGTGTGGTGATGCAAATTGCAAAAAATCAGTGGCCTGTATCTTCTCACAGAATTATTTAGTAATGAATACCAAGGGAAAGAGAAATGTCTGTTGGGTAAAATAATACGCACAAACAACTGCTTGGTTGAAAATGATATACTATAGCAGGCTCTAGTGTCCCTGGTCCTGAAATCCTAAAAATGAATATGGAGAAAATACTGTGCTTAAAAAGGAGAGGTGGAGGAAACATTCCAAAGCTCCACTGTGTTTTGTTTTGGACCAAAGTCCATTGTAATTAGTAAAATATGCTAAAAATAGAAAAAGCATCACAGCTAAACAGGCATTATATGTATGACCCTGAGAAATGATTTGCAAGTTAAAGTATTGTCTAATTGGTGCAGATGGGTAGACTGGAGGTCTCACAGCCCCTGCTTTCTGCTATATTTATTTCAGATACTGTGGTCTTTTTCCATTCTGGAATGCCTATTGATAGGCTGACAGACCCAGGTGGGTGGGGGTGGAATTGGAAGAGGTGCATAAACCCCAGGAAGAACAATATATTATTTCTGGATAGGGAGATCTGAACTGTCTGGTACGGGGTGGGCATACAGAAGCCCCAAAAGAGATTGTCCCTTAGGAAACACTAACTGCTAGCACTGAAACAGGAAAATTCTTTCCCCTCTCTCTGCATGGTGCAATGTGTACTGAGATGTGCATAACATCTTAATGGAGGAAATGAATGAAGTATAGTAAATCCAGCAAACTGCAGGGGAATCCAAGGTAGGGAAATATAATTTCCTTTGTTGTCATGGAGGCCAGGGCACCATGACCTTCTTTTGCACAAATTGCCATGGAATCCCTAATGAGGGTAAGTGATTGCGATCTTAGCTTTGTGTCTCATCTAAAAAGGTGCACCTGCAAGAGCAGCAGTAGTGACACAGAGGAAGATAACCACCAACTGACCTAGCCCTTGCTGTGCCAAACAGGGATTTTTCTTGGAGTTTTCACCTAGGTTACCCTCAAGCCTAGTCCAATAGATCTGACAAGCTCATCACCTAAAGTGATGTGCCCCTTATTACCTCTGGTGTTGAGCATAAGAAGCATCTTTATGATGGTAAATGTTGGATCTACATCTCAATCCAAGTGTCATGACTGAGGCAAGTCAATTTTTAAAAAACAAGTCAAATTAGAAAACATTTCAAACAAAAACAAGTCATTCTGAAACTACAAATTTTGAATTAGAAAAAATGCCAAGCTATGTTTGTGCAGGGTTAGAAAGAAACTCTAGCTGAGAAATTCCTTGCAGCTTCCTACCACCATGGCCCATCTTCAGTAAATACCAATAAATTCAGAGGAGTTGGGTAGCAAGCTAAGAAACACAATAAAAAACATAGACTAGCTCTAGAAGAGGCATAATTCTGTGGACAGAACACAGGCCTGGGAACCAAGAGACATAACATCTGTTCCTTGCAGCAAGCTACAAGGTGATCTTAAACCAATTTCTCTCTCCCTTTCCTGAAGTTTTCCCGGAGGTAATGACTCCTTTGAGATCTATGGATGAAAAGGGGCTAAGTAAGCAATTAGTGACATTGTTATTTTATTAAAATCAATGCAAAAACAAAAAGCAGTTTCTTTCCGTGCATTCTCCACATTCAATGGCCTATTTCTACATTCATCTCAATCTAACCCTAACCTGAAGAGCTATTAGTGTGAAATTTTACTGACCTTCCTAGGCTCATTTCCATATTTTTTGCTGACAGCCTTGCCATGGGACCATTAAATAATTTGGGCAACCAGTCACCCCAATCAAAACATTTTTCCAGCTAATTAGTACATCAGATATCAGCAAAAAAGCATATAATTGTATTAGGCACAAATAGTTTGACACAGTAAATAGGATAATATTTACACAACTGAAATAATGATACAATAAGCAGACTAGAAATCTAACCAAGTTATCCTTAAAAAATGGTTCAAGACTAGAAGAGAAATTATTGGAATAACTAAAGGTCACATGTATCCTTGAGAAGCAAGCAACCTCACCAGCCTATTGTTTTTAAGTATTCTTTAATGAGAACACTGATCCAGTCTTTGCAGCTGATTTTAAGGGCCTTGTCCAGAATCCATAAAAGTCAATGCACAGACATCCTTTGATTTCAGTGGGCTTTGGATCAGGCCTAAATTCTCCAGTGATCAAGAGCTAGATCCAGGCTGCTGCTTCTGCGCATAACCCAAGGTGCCACAGTCTCAATAGCCAAGTGATAAACTAACTTCTAGGCCAGGTAGGATCCTGAATCCATATGGAGGAAAGTGTCCTAAGAAGCCCAAACCAAGCAGGCTTCAGTGGCTTTTTTTCAGAACATGGCAGCACAAGGTGGAGGGGATGGTGCCTGACTTCATAGATTTCATAGACATTTGAGCTGGAAGGGACCCCGGAGGATCATCGAGTCCAGTCCCCTGCCCCAGGGGCAGGAAGTCAGCAGGGATTGTAGGATCCCAGCAAGATAAACATCCAAATGTGTCTTGAAGGCGTTCGAAGTGGGTGCTTGAACCGCCTCCGGCGGCAGTCTATTCCAAACCTTGGGGGCTCAGACAGTGAAGAAGTTCTTTCTTATGTCCAGCCTGAATTGGTCACGGTGGAGTTTGTGACTGTTTGATCTTGTCATCCCTTGGGAGGGTCTGGTGAACAGACGTTCCCCCAGATCCTGATGAGCACCCCTGATAAACTTGTAGGTGGCCACCAGATCACCCCTGAGCCTGCACTTTTCCAGGCTGAATAGCCCCATGGCTCTCAGCCTCTCATCATAAGGTCTGTTTTCCTGACCTCTGATCATGCGCATGGCTCTCCTCTGCACCCTCTCAAGCTTCTCCACATCCTTTTTGAATTGAGCCCACAACTTGACGTAGTACTCCAGCTGCGGCCTCACCAAGGCCGAGTACAAGGGGAGAATGACATCCCGGGATTTGCTTGAGAAGCATCTATGGATGCAAGCCAGCGTTTTGCTCACTTTACTAGCCACAGCATCACACTGAAGGCTCATGTTCATCTTGTGGTCACCCATGACCCCCCAAGTCCCTTTCATCTGTAGTACTAACCAGCGTAGCACTACCGAGCATATAAGCATGCTGCAGGTTTTTCCTCCCAAGGTGGAGAACCTTGCATTTTTTGGTGTTGAACACCATCAGGTTCTCATCCGCCCATTTCATGAGTCTGTCCAGATCCGCCTGGATCACCCTCCCATCCTCAGGTGTGGATGCTTTACCCCAGAGTTTGGTGTCATCAGCGAACTTGGCCAGTCCGCTTCTGACACCAATGTCCACATCATTGATGAAGATGTTAAATAGTATAGGCCCTAGGACTGAGCCTTGTGAGACTCCACTGGTCACAGCACACCAAGACGATTGGCTCCTGTCGACCACCACCCTCTGGGTCCTACTCCAGAGCCAGTTCCCCAGCCAGCGGATCGTGGTGACGTCAAGGCCGCAGTTAGCCAGTTTAGCCAAGAGGTGATCATGGGATACCAGATCGAAGGCTTTTTTAAAGTTGAGGTATACAACGTCGATTTCTTCCCCCTTGTCCAGGTGATGTCACCTGGTCATAAAAGGAAATGAGATTGGTCAAGCAAGACCTACCCGCAACAAACCCATGCTGGCTATCCCTCAGGATATTGTCTTCAGCTAGTCTGTTAAAGATGGCCTCCTTAACTTATATGAGCAAGCAGGTCACTGGATATATCCAGTGACCATATCCAGTATTGATATAGTCCTTGGAGGAATGGTTCTGCAGACTCCTCCCACCCAACTGGGTGCTATGGCCAAGTCATGCTCTGCCCTATTCTTTCTCTTACTCTCCAGTTCAGTGAATCTTGAATTCTCCTACAGCATCAACAGGAGGGGTGGAGAGTGGCCCCTTCCCTCAGGAACAATCTGCTATCATAGTGTTTAGGGCACGTGTGCATCTGAGTCCTCTCAGACAGAGGAGGGAAATAAATGTGGGTCTCTTGTTTCCCCGAGAAGGTCTTCTAATCTATAGAGGCAGCTTCTCTTCCTCCTCAGATCTCCCCTGTCCTCTTCAGCCAAGGTTGAGAAAGAATGATGTCTGCTTGGCTTTTGCCAGAAAGGCTATAGGTGCTGACTTTCAGGTTGGGTCTCCAGCACCTTCTTCCAGCCCAGAGGAAGTGGCTGGATTGAAGACTTGCCTCTGTCCTCACTATCTGTAGTATTACAGAGTATACTATCTCAGATGTCCGCATGCTGAGCATATGAAGTTTCTGTGGTTCACTACTCAGCATTTTGGCTGTTGTTGATCCCAGTCTGGTGCATCTGGCTCTACTTCTGTACTGTTTACAAAGCCAAGGCACCTAATTCAGGCTCCCTGACTCCATTCCAAGGTATAAGCACTGAACTTTTAGGCACCTAAGTCCTTTTTTCTGATCTAGCCTGGAGTGACTACTCGTGTGAAAGGAGTTTGTGTCTGCAGAATCAGGGTCCCTACAAGGACTACTACATTCCCTGGTGCTTTGCAGTTCTCCCCAAGACTACATTCAGTGTCCCACAGATGCTGATCTGAACCCATTTTCCTAAGGCAGCTTCAAACACTAGGCCCTATTCCATTGCAGTTGACTTGCAACATTTAGCCTGCTTCCATCTAGCCTCTGCTTGCTGGCGGGGGGCAAAAGTGCCCATTATATCAGCCACACTGAGTTCTAATTTATCTTTTAAGTGGGATAATGCAATGCAGTGCTATGGCTCAGCCTTTTAAAAAATGTTTCCTGAGCACTGAATGGCAACAGAAAAAAATCAAATGTGACAGACGGGCTCCCATCATATTTGTAAAACTTTCCCAGGAAGGAAAACCTGTCAACTTTCAAAAGTTCCTCATCCATCCAGACATTTCAGTTAGAGCTGTGTTTTTGTGTATAATAAATTGCTTCTAGTTGGCTGAAAATCATTTTTTAGCTCTTATCTCTGTGATCGGTTACCTCTGCTGTTCTTTAATGGACTTCACCTCATTATGCGACTAGTCATTAAAAGCTTAGTACCCAGTACAATGGTAGCTTATGTAAAGTGATCTATGAGAGCTTTATATAGGCTTACCAGCCGCAGCCTTAATTTTACTCATTCGTCTTAATTTTTTGTAATCATTTTTTGTAAAGAGGGTATAATGTCAGGCATGCTTCCCTGCTACTGACAGATCCAATCTAGCAGATAATTACCATAAGGAAATTGATGCTTTAGTGTGCAGAGGAGAATTTAATTTACTCAGACATCCTACAGTACAATGCATTCCAAAAGATATGAGGATTTAAGTTTTTAAGAAATTAAATTTCACTATTTAACATGATTACTTATGTTGAACATCATTAACTAGCTTTTTTTTAACCGTTTGATATAATTACAAGTACAGTTATTTGGTCTAAGATCCAAAGTCTTCTTTAAATAAGGGTTAAAGATCCATGAAATATGAAAGAGAAGGTTGTATTCTCTCTTCCCACCTCCCCAACCTCAGCCTTCTAGCAATTGCATTTAAAAATCTGTAGAGATTAATGGAGGCTGTGCATTCTTTGTGCTATAAAGCTTTTCCCAATGATGTTTTAATAGATCCTTAACTGTCGTTCTATTCCAGTTCAACTCTGTTGGCCTGGAAAACCTGTTCAGCAGTATTTGAATATGCAATAACTTATCATAGGTACTGAAAAATGCCAGGATATTAAAGTAGCCATCCTGACTTGGGCCCCAGTTCAGGAAAGTGCTAATGTGTGTGCTTAATTTTAAGCATGCAAGTAGTCTCACTGCAGAGTTGGGTTTCTGAGTAAACATTGTCCTGAATTACCTGCTTTAAACCATTTTAAAACTGTAAGGAAATTTCCTTCCTAACCTACTATGAATACACTATGAATCCAATAGGTGCCAAGAGTAGTAAAGAAGGTATTATGGTATTGGTTGTAAAAGCTTCAGTGATTGTGAAACTTCTGTTTCCCGCCAGATTCATGGCTCATTTTCTTAATTGTTCAGCGTTTCCATTATTTCCTCATCCAGAGAATTATACCAGCTGACCTTTGTTGTGGTCTTTCAAAGTCAAAAGCAAAATAAAAATAGGAGGCACAATACCATGTAGAGATGCCTGAAAATTTTCAAATTAAAAAAATTTACTTCATCAAAATTTTGAATTTCAACATAGGATGAATATTTTGGAAAACATTTTGGAGGAAAAATTCTCAATTCTGACCAGCTGTAAGATATAAAGAAAAGCTAATTAACTCCAGGCAGTGGTGTCCAGACAACTGAGAACTGCAAGGATTTGTCAGTGGGATAGTGACATAATTAGAAGTTACCCAATTCTTCCAGTTGTTGCATGCAAAAAGCATCCATTCATTTAAAATAAATCAAAAGTTTCTCTTTCTGGATTGTAGTAATTCCCCTAAAGAAGGGGCAATTAAAGGGACAGTTAAAGTTAGACTGGGCAATACACTTATATGCTACCAGGAGCAATCTGGGAGCTGAGGTAGTGTAGGTACTAAGGCACACAGTTAGCAGCCTAGAGGTTGCAAGTTTGAAGCCATAGCAGAAGCAGTCATGGTGTGGCCCTGTCAGTTCTATAGATGTTAGGGGCTGGAAGGGACCTTACAGATCATCGGGTCCAGCCCCCTTGCATTTGGGCAGGAAAGACTGCTGGGATCAGATGACCCCAGCAAGATGGGAGTCAAAACATTTTTTGAAGATCGCCAGGGTGGGTGACTGTACCACCTCTGGGGGGAGCCTGTTTCAAACCTTCGGCACTCAACTCATAAAGTTTTTCCTCATGTCTAACCTGAAGCAATCTTCAATCAATTTGTGCCCATTATTTCTTGTCCTCCCCTGAGGGGCCTTGGTGATTAGATGCTCCCTCAAGCCTTGATGTATGCCCCTAATATACTTCTAGACTGCCACCAAGTCCCTTCTGAGTCTTCTCTTCTCCAGGCTGAACAGTCCCAAGTCTTTCAGCCTCTCCTCGTATGACCTGCTCTCTAGGCCTCTAATCATGCATGTGGCCTTCCTCTGGACTCCCTTGAGCTTCTCCACATCCTTCTTGAAGTGTGGCATCCAGAACTGGATGCAGCACTCCAGTTGCAGTCTCACCAAGACCGAGTAGAGCGGGAGGATGACATCCTTTGCCTTGCTTGAGATGTCTCAGTGGATGTTCTAACAAACGTGAATTCTGCTAAATACTTTATCACAAGGACATGAAAAAGGAAAGGAAGAAGCAATCCTGCATTGGTGAAGAAGTGAGCTAGATCATTACTCTAATGGTCTGAGGGGATCATTCAGGTTGGCCAAAAGAGGATTGCCAGGCCACGTGGCACTGGTATACAGGGGTTAAATCGCATTTAAAGAAATAAATTTAGAGACTGAATTCAATGGGAAGGAAAGTTAAGCTACTTCTAAATTCTTCTGAAAATCCTGCCATAAAATATTTTTCTAACAAAGCTTTGCCATATAAGAAAAATCTGTATGTACCATGGAGAAGTTAAAGATATGGCTACATAAACTAGTTACGAAAGAGTAAACTAGACCTACTGCTCTGTAATACTGTCCATCAGCAAACTCTTATCCTGTAGCAAATTCAAGCAATTTACCCTATTTCCAGTGCAGGGCAAATAATTACACACTGACTGCAAGTGATAGTGTGGGAGTATGCACATAGCTACCACAGTGTAGCAGGCACACTGCAAGTTCTCATCATAACTTGGTCATGTGCTCGCACACTGAATGACTGTGAATGAGCAAGGTTATTACATTGCTCAATGTTATTTCTAAAATAATAAAATAATAATAATTATAATAATAAAAATATAATAATTATAATAATAATAATAATACCATGCTATTTTAATTGCTGGTACAAGGCAGGATAGATTTACATCTTATAGACTGTATGTGTGTGTGTGTACATACACACACCTATACACTTTGGTTAGTCTATAAGGTGCCTAGTAGACTTGGTCCTGGCTAAAGGAGATGACCTGGTGACCGACTTAAATATAGAGGGAAGTCTGGGCAACAGCGACCATGAAACCATTATGTTCACTATCCAACATAAGGCAGACAAATCAGATAGCAAGATTGAAGTCTTGGACTTCAAAAATGCAAATTTCAACAAGCTTAGGTCACTAGTAAGGTAAGTGCTGCAGGACCAGGAACCAAAAGCAAAAGGTGTGCATGAAGAGTGGTTGTTCCTTAAGGACACTATCCTTGAAGCACAAAAGAAGTCTATTACCATGCGGAGAAAAGGTAACAGAAGGGCTGGGAAGGCTAAACAGGGAAATTACGGTCCTCTTAAGAAAGAATAATGAGGCTTATAAGCAATGGAATCTCGGGGCAGGCCCCAAGGAGGACTATTCCACGACAGCCCACATTTGCAGGGAACAGATAAGACAGGCTAAAGCAGCGACCGAACTGAGATTAGCAAGGGAATCAAGGACAACAAGAAGTCCTCCTTTAGGTACATAGGGAACAGAAGGAAAACAAATGGGAATGTGGGGCCATTGTTCAGCAGCTAAGGAGAGCTGGTTACAAGTACCCAGGAGAAAGCTGAACTCCTGAATGACTACTTTGCCTCAGTCTTTCACCAAACCAAGGGGAAAACCATGCCAGGTAAAGTAGAGGATGAGCACGGTAGGAATAATTGCCTTCCTACTATTGTTGTACAATTGGTGTATGACCAATTAAAAAAATTAGACATATACAAATCAGTGAGACTAGATGATCTTCATCCAACAGTGCTGAAGGAGCTGGGCAAAGTAATTAAGGAACCCCTGGCAAAACTTTTCCACAACTCATGGCACTCTGGAGAAGTCCCTAAGGACTGGAAGAGGGACAATGTTATGCCCATCCACAAGAAGGGCAAGAGGAAGAAACTGGGTAACTATAGGCCAGTCAGCCTAACTTCCATCCTAGGGAAAATCCTAGAAAAGTTCATCAAGGAGTCTATCTGCATTAAGCTGGCAGAAGGTAAGATTCTGAATGAGAGCCAGCATGGCTTTGTTGCAGGCAGGTCTTGCCTTACCAACCTCATCTCCTCCTATGACCAGGTAACTCGCCACCTAGACACGAGAGACCTGGTTGACTTTGTATACCTAAACTTCCAAAAGGCCTTTGATCTAGTATCTCACAATGTCCTCGCAGGAAAATTGGAGGATTGTGGGCTTAACTCCAAGATAGTCAGGTGGGTGAGAAATTAGCTGCAGGATAGAACCCAGAGAGTCATAGTGAACAGATCTGTGTCATCCTGGCAATAAACGGGCAGCGGTGTCCCGCAAGGGTCAGTGTGTGGTCCAGTACTTTTCAACATCTTTATTAATGATTTGGATGTGGGGGTGAAGAGCTCACTGGCCAAGTTCATGGACGATATCAAGTTATGGGGGAATGTGGTCACACTTGAAGATAGGCAACAGATACAGGTGGACCTAGACAGGCCGGCAAGTTGGGCGGATTGGAATCTGATGAAGTTCAATGTCAAGAAATGTAAAGTGCTCCACCTTGGGATGAGCAGCCTCCAACACACCTACAGGCATGGTGGCACCAAACTGACTAGCACCACAAATGAAAGGGACCTGGGGTAATAATAGACTACAGTATGAATGTGACCTAGTGGTACGATGCTGTAGACAGTAGGGCAAATAATACTCTGGCATACATCAATGGATGCATATTCAGCAAAACTAAGGAGGTGATTCTTCCGCTCAGCACTGGTGAGACCACAGCTGGAGTACTGTGTCCAGTTCTGGGCACCGCACTTTAACAAAAACATGAACAAGCTTGAGAGAGTACAAAGAAGAGCCTCCCATATGATCGAAGTCTTAAAAGGCAAGCCATATGAGGAAAGCCTGAGAGATCTGGGACTCTTTAGGGAAAGAAGGCTGAGAGGGGACCTGGTAGCAGCTTACCACTATACTAGGGGAGTACATCAAGGTTCTCGGTGAGCAACTGTTCACCAGGGCACCCAAGGGGAAAACCAGGAGTAATGGCCACAAACTCTTGGAAGATCAATTCAGGCTCAACATTAGGAAAAACTTCTTCACAGGGTATCCAGACTGTGGAATAAACTCCATCCAGAGGTGGTGCGATCACCTATCCCGGAAATCTTCAAGAGGAGACTACACAGTCACCTTGTTGGGGTCACCTGACCCACAGCTATCTTTCCTGCTTGGTGCAGGGGGATGGACCCAATGATCTTCTGAGGTCCCTTCAGGCCTTACAACCTATGAATCTATGTATCTGTATCTATATCTGTATCTATATAAAAAAACACCTTGGTTAGTCTATAGAGTGCAAATCTAGCCTGCCTTGTACTTGACTTCAGACTAACATGGTCAACTGCACCTCATTTTAATTTCTATCCAGAGTAAAAAAGGAGGCAGGGTTATGAAGTGAGTTTGTTTTTTTCATAATGGATTATGCATGCAATAATGCTACAAGCTGCAGAAATGGGGCAGCAACAGGGGAGTCATTGAAAATATTGGGTCCTGCTCCTTTGGCAGTTTGAAGGAGCTGTATGGTGATTGGGTCCACCTCTCTTTGTAGACTCTCAGGACCAAGAATGAGGAAAGATGACTGACCCTGTGAGAACATTCCATCAAGGAGGCCCTTCTGCAAAGTGTGTTAATCCAGTTACTAGGCTAAGCAACCTTTTTATCTGTGATTTCCTTGCTTTTAAGTATTTAACACATTTCACCCTCTGCTGACAGAGTTTTTTGTGTGTTTTTTATGTCTCTTTTCTTGTAAAAAGTAAAAGAGATAAAGCATTGTTTCTCCTCGCTCTCCAGGAGTTCTCAAAGGTCTGCCAGCTTACAGATTTTAACATCAGGTTAAAATTCCATCATCCATAACTCTTTATCTGGGGAAGGCATTTTTCTTTCCTTCACATGCATTTCTAGCCTCCTCCCTCAGCTGCTCTGCAGCTGTTAGCAAGTGTTCTTCCATTCATAGCATCTGATAAAGTAGGCTCTTGCCTACAAAAGTTCCTGTCTCTCTGAACCAGTTAGTCCCTAAAGCGCCTTCCTGCCCTACATTTTACCTGATTTCAGACTAACATGGCTAACCACCTCTCAGCAAGGGCTCTGTATGCCAGCCTCTGAAAGAAAGCCTGGTTCAAAGTCCATTGTGCTCAACTGAGTCATTCATAGAATCATAGAAAAATAGGGTTGGGAGGGACCTCCAGAGGTCATATAGTCCAACCCCCTGCAGGATAACCTGTATCCAAACTAGACTATACAACCCATAGTGTAAACCCTATATAAGCTTGTCAGCCTTAACACAACACAGACCTAACACCCTAATGTGCCACAGGTAGAACAGAGAAAACATGGCAGGCAATGTCCTGCTCCTATCAAATGTTATCAATATATGCTCAAGAGATCTGGGTTAAAGGGTCATGCTCCCACTGCAGAGGAAGGAAAAAATCCCCATGCCAATGTAACCATGGGGCAAAATTCCTTCCTGACACCAAATATGGCAATCAGTCTGACCTTGAATGGAGAGGCAAGACCATCTAGCCAAGAACCTCTGGCTTTGGTCCCAGCAGGAGCATTGGCACATCCCAGTCAAAGTCCCCAGCCTTGGCTGTAGCCAACACCCAATGCCTCTGGGAAGACTTTAAAACACTCTAATGCATGTAGCTGAAAAGAGAGGGAGGGGTGGGAGCAACCAGCAAAGCCAAGAAGCATGGGAAATACCCATAGTAGAACATAGACATAGATCGTCCCCAACCAGTGGCTACCCAAAGTCTTCTTGAATACCTCCAGTGATGGAGAATCCTCAACTTCCCTAGATGGTCTATTCTAGTGTCTCACTGTTCTAACAGTAAAGAAATTTTTCCTGATATCTAATCTATACTTACTTTGCCACAACTTCAAGCCATTGGTCCATGGCCTCCTCTCTGCAGCAAAAGAGAAAAGGTGCTTTCCCTTTTCTTTATGGCAGTCCTTCAAGTATTTGAAGACTGTTGTCCTGCCCCCTTTTAAGCTCCTTTTCTGCAAGCTGAACATGCCTACCTCCTTCAGTCTCTCCTCATATGACTTGCCTTCCAAGCCTTTGATCATCTTAGTTGCCTGTCTCTGGAACTTCCCTAACTTCTCCATGTCTTTTTAAAAATGTGGATCCCAGAACTGCACACAATACTCCAGATGAGGCCTAACCAGGGCCAAGTAGAGAGGCACTAGCAGCACCTCCCATGACCTGCACCTAATGCTTCTACTGATGCATCCCAAAACTGCATTTGCCTTTTGTTAGTGATGTTGGTAGAGTGAATCCTTTCCCATGTTCAAGGTCTGTGGAATCCCTTTCCACAGTATCTCTGACTGGACATAGTACTGTCCACTCCAGCTGCACCCCTGTATTCGACTCTGTGCAAGTAGCCTCATGTTACTGAGTGGAATTCCCATGACCACAGCTGTATTAGTTAACTTCACTCATCCCTTGGTTGCACACTTCGCAAGCTTAAGGAAAAAAATGTATGAGACTTGCTCATGAATGGGCTTATCACTCAGTCAAAGCTTATGTAATGTGCTATAGAACAAAGCAGAACACTGCTCTCAGAGGTGGGTTATTTCCATGTCAAATGTCACCTTGTAGTTCCCCTCCATCTTGCCCCCACAGCTGTGAAAGAAATAATCAGAAGAAATGTTCACATTCTTAAATTTAAAAGCGTGTGTTTCCCCCCACCACCACCTCCCTCCCTCCCTGTGCTGAGAAACAAGAGTTGTACCTCAGCCTTCCAAAAATATTCACTTTTACCCAGACACCAAGCATGGAAAATGTTAAACTGAATGGTGAAAGTCTAAAAGTTATGAACAACTGAAGAGAGTGGGTTAGAATGGAAACTCTTATGCAACTTCATCTGTGGTTACTGGGGATGCCTTTCTGGTAATGTGAGTATTCATTAATAAGAATTCACAATAATGCCACACCCATGGGTGATATTGGTGCCTGCAACCAGGCACTCCTTTGACCAAAAGGCAATCACAGGATCTTGCTGAATATGATGGGTAGACTGGCCTCCAGCTAGCCAAATTAAATTACGAATCAATTAAATGCTCCTTTGTTTAATAATATCAGTAACAATAAGAGACCCTGATATAGGGCTCTGGCAGCATACAAGACCCGAGCAACGACCCAACCAGCAAGGTTAAGGGGTTTCCCAAAAACTGACTGAAACTTCAGTGTGGGGCATTCTTTGGATGGCTTTTTGTGTGCCTTTTTGAGTCAGAGCTAGGAAGTGAGAAAAGTGATAGTTTAAATACCAGGTTGCTTAAAACAGGGGTACTCAACCTCTATGGATCAGATGTGGCCTGCAGCACTGTATCATCCAGTCCACAGGGCTTCCCACAGGTCTGGAAATTTCGCAGTGACACTGCTCCTCTGCTGCCAAATCTCCGGACCATGGGGAGCCCTGGTGTCCAATCCCAGCACGCCAGGCCAGGTGGGGGCAGCACTGGGCCCCAAGGCCCAAGTGCAGTGCACAGAGGGCAGGAAGGAGTGGTGCTGGGGCCCCAGGACCTAATACCAGGGCACAGGGGGTGCAGGCAGTGCTGAGCCACCGGGATCCAATCCCAGTGCGTGGGGAAGAGGGGAGGTGGTGTTGAGCCCCATGGCCCAATCTGGCCCTTAGAGCCAAAAGGTTAAGCACTGCTGGCATAAAAATAATAGCTGATATTTTGTAACAGTTTAGGAAAGGGCCAAATCCTAAAGCTTCCCATTAGGGAATATGCTTCTTGTGTTTATAATTTTCAGTTGTCAAGTTAGTAATGTTTTTGTAGGTTGGTAAATGTTGTGTAGCTGAAAAAACTAGAGTTCTTTATTCAGGAAAAAAGACAGAAAGGGGATTTGATAACAGTCTTTAAATATCTTCAGATACCTGAAGGGCAGTTATAAACAAGATGAAGATGGGTTTTTCTCTGTGTCCTTAGGGGAGAGGACTAGAACCAATGGCTTCAAGCCGCAGCAGAGGAAATTTAGGTTGGAGATTAGGAGGAAATTTCTGACTGTGAGGGCAGTCATGCATTGGAACAGGCTATCTAGAGAGGTTTTAGAATCTTCCTCCTTGGAGATTTTCAAGAGCAGGTTGGCCAGATACTTGACTGGGATGGTTTAGTCAAGGGCAGTCCTACCTTGAGCAAGGAACTGGACTAAATGATCAGCCCTACTTTCCTATAATCCAGTGTTTTGTTGTATTTAAGATACTTGTTATGGACTTTGTCATCTTTGGAGTTGGATGTAGTGTTCAGGTAAGAAACCTCCTTTGTGTCACGCTGGAGTTTTCTTCCCTCGTTGTTTATGCTGTGGCAATGCCCACAAATCCCAGTTGTGGCTCAGTGCCTCATTCTGTGAAGCTCCCTACAAATTCTATAAATGCAAGACAGCGCCCTAAAGAGCTTTCAGTCTGAGGTCTGAACCCTCCAAAGAATTGTGCATGTCTAAAAACCATTCTAATGTGAATTGTCTTGCTGTTCACAAGGATACCACTTAACGCAGCAAAGTTGAGCATGTACTTATTGGTTGGGGCCTAGTAAAAATAGCCAGATAATTCTCCTGCTACTGGGATACTCTGGAGAAGGGACAAGTGGCCACCAGGTTTTTCTGTGGGAGGCAGCCTTGCCCCTGAACCCCTGAGAATGGACCATAACTTCAGTTCCAAAACTGTGGTTTCCCTACTTTTGGTTCAGAACTTGTGTTAACCACTGAGATTAAGGCCTTCAGCTTGAAAACCCCTGCTCCTTCCTCCACAAAAGTGCTCTAGGTGTACAAGGGTGTTGGTCGTAGCTGTGGTGGTCTAAGAACATAGGCAGACAAGGTTCTTGAGGTAAATTTAATATCTTTTATTAGACCAACTAAATAACTGAAAGAATTTCCCAAAAGCTTGCAAAGAATAATTCTTCCAACTTTAGCTGGTCTAATAAAAGTTATCACATTTATCCAAAGAACCTTGTCTGCCATCAGTGTACAGAGCCTTAGCTTTATTGCAAATTGAGGAAAGTTAAGCTTCTACGTGCTATGGTCTTGGTGTAGATCCTTTTTGAAAATGGGACTAGGAACACCAATATCTCAGATGTATCTGAAAAGTGTTACCTGGCATATATGGATTGATTTAAATTTTCAAGCCAACTTCAGAAGCACGCTTTCATCTACACTAATGGTTAGTACCATTCTAATAAAATAGGCTAGAATAATGCCAACAAAAGAGCTATAGAAACAAACCAAACATGGCTTTGTGTGGTCAGAAACTTCCACATTATCATCAAGGGACTGAGACTTACCAATTTACTATTCATTGTTGACGGTAGAAGCTGAGTGGCAATTTGACTAGAGATGAGAGTATGAATTTACACAGAGTGTCGTCAAACCTTGGAGAAATGGTAGGGTAAGCAAAGGGGCTTTAAAGCTTGCTATTTGGCTCAACATGCAACATAAATTGACCAAATACATCAAGCTTGATTAGGTGCCTAATGATATTCCTATTAGCCTTTCATAATGGTTTCCTCTTTCCCCTCCCAGCACAGTCTCTATGTCAAATGACACTGTATTTTGTCCAGAAGCATTGTAGTTTGGTCAGGTAACAAGGCATTTTTAGACTCTACCTAGTCCATAGCCCAAGCTACCATTCACTGTGAATTTTTGAATCCCAGTTGGGGTACAAACTTGATACTCTTTAAAATTTCAGTCTTAACTGTAATTTCCTGTAAACTGCCTCCCTGGGAATATATTTTTCTTTTCCTGTATACATTTTTGGCAATGTGTATTATCAGTTAATATAACCCACAATTAATTCTGGTCTGCAGTGTTGAGATCGTTTCCTTATTCCAAAAGGAATCTCTCAACAAGGGAAGCATATAAATCTAATAAATAAATGTAACCTAGGGACAGAGTTGCATTGCAGAACTGAATCGTTGCTGGGACAAAACGATAAAAGCTGCTATTACAGAATAGATACCAAGTTTACTGATGGCCAAGTAGTTCCATTTTTAATACCAACGCTTCCCTTCTAAAAGCATTTTGGAAGTCTTTATGATTTCTGAGGTGCTGAAAATCTCATCCACAAAATATTTTTTAAAGTGTTCCATGTGAACATAACTTTTAGAGCATTTTTTCATTTATTCCAATGTGTACAGAATTAGACCCCTCCTGAACTCTTTTGAAATCCCCAGCCTGTATTACTAGAGACCTTGGTATCCAAAAATGATAAATCATTTTACAAACATTAGTGAATTAAGCCTTAAAAGTTCTCCTTGGTAAGGGACTTTTATGCCCTTTTAGAAAGGAAGGCCAAAAGGAGTTGGAAAATCTTATCCCAGTTAACAAAAAACTAGGGCTAGAACTCAGGGCCCAGGTTTCTCCACACAGGGTGGTAACCACCGGAGAATTTATCATCTGCAAAATGCTGGTGGCAAGGGATACTGCAGATGGATTTCAGGTGCAGTGATCAGAGGTGGAAAACTTAAATTTCTCTCCTACTAACTCAGCAGGAGTACTGCATATATGCACGTACAATTTCATAAATCACATGCTTGGGACACCAAACACCCCCAGGCCAGGAAAGCAGTGGGTTATGTGACTCTCCTCTCGTTATTTTCTCACGAATCAAAGCAAGGGCTATTTGTGACTAAATGGCCTCCATTTGTGGGCACACACTGGTAAAGGTAGGAGTTGGAAAATGGATTGTTCAGAGTGAACTGTATGACTCACGTTAGTTGTGGTCTAAACCACTCTCATGCTCTTCCAAATATACAAATTTCTGTTTAAAACCTATTGCTGTGATGAAATAGTGCCTAGTTCTGCATCCAAATCTAGTTTAATGGTTTTGGTGTTTAACATTATAGTTGTACTCTAATAGTCTGCCTGGATCTAATTCCATATAGGATGTGCTCTTAATATTGCCAGCATAGAAAAACCTGCATGCAATTCTAAGTCTTATTTCCATATGCAGATATGTTATGTAGAAGCGCAAGTGGCCTGCTACTTAGTTTGAATGCAGATCCCTAGGGATGGGAAGATGGTCACAAAATGCATGGACAAGCACATTCACTAGATCTCCATGCAGTTTGACCAGACCATGGTTTTTGCTATTTCTAATTAATTTTCCATCAATATTTGGGCAATGTCTTTTTTCTTTTTCTTTTTTTTTTGGGGGGGGGAGAGGGGGGTGGCTGCTTGGAGGGACACTGTTAGAAGGGCTAGCAGCCTATCCCTCATTACATAGCTATGCATGTTTGCAAGAGAAGGCATAAAGAGAGATGGAAACACTAAAAGGTTGATTTAAAAATAATTAGGCACTCAGAAGTAATGATTGTGATGAGGCTGAAAACCCCCACACAGCAGAGAAGTGGTTAATTGGTAAACTAAGGAAACTAGGACCAGGTAGTATCCGAAGGCACCCAGGTAACCAATCCAGGAACAGGCTCTGTCTCTATCAAAGACTAAAACAAAGTCCTGTGTGATTGGGGAAACAGCCCAGGTTAGAAACCCTGAACAAGAGAAGGTAGACCAGGGACAGGCAGTTATTTCGGGCAGAGGGCCACTTAACAAGTTTTGACGAGCTGTCGGGTTATATAGGTAGCCCCACCCCTTGACAGTTGCCCTGCTCCTGATCACCACATTGGGACCAGATGTCCTGCCCCATAACCCCTGACCTTTGCCACTGGAAGTCCTTCCCCTTGCTGGCCCCCCTCCCCCAAATACTCCTGGTGGGGGGGGGGGGGGTTGCCATCTTAGAACCAGAAAAAAAAAAAGAAATCATACACTAGAAGTCAAACACCTACTATAATATATTTTAATTTTATTACAAAAAATATTTGTCATGACATGAGATTGTTTACTGTATATAGACGGTATCGCATAATAACTCAAAAATAGAGTGTCACTCTTTTATATTGTGTGTGGGAATGTGTGTGTGTGTGTGGTAGGGTGTGTGGGGGGGTTGTGAGAGGGTGTGGCTGTGTAGGGGGGTTTGGGGTATGTTGGGGTGTGAGTATATGTTGGTGGGGATTGTGGGGACAGGGGGTGGGTGTGTGAGGTGGGGAGCCTGCTTGCCTGCAGCTCCAGCACTCGCAGTGGGGGAAGCCATGCACTGGAGCCTGCTGCCTCCCCCACCACATGGGAGTGGAGGGAGCCCCGCCCTATGCTTCCCAATGGAGTCCAGCACAGGGCTTCCTCTCTGCAAGTGCAGAGCTGCAGGCATGTGGCACAGAGCCCCTGCAATAGAGGCAGCCAGCACTGTGCTGGGGGTGAGGAGTGCCCTCCTGCACAGCCTGCCCGGCCACTTCTATTGCAGGGGTTCCACACCTGCAGCTCCGCACTCACAGAGGGGAAGCCCCTGTGCCGGACTCCACCGGAAAGCACGGGACAAGGCTCCCTCTACTCCCAGCAGAGTGTGGGGACCTGTGCAGCAGGGGGTGGGGGAGGCAGCAGGCTCCAGTGCAGGGCTTCCCCCACTGCAAGTATTGGAGCTGCAGGCTCGTGGCATGGAGCCCCAGTGATAGGGCAGGCTCCACTGCCTCCCATGCAACACTGGCCAGAGTCACACCCCACCAGGCACCTGTGACTGACATGAGCACCCTGACCTCCCCACTTGCTGCTGCTGCCAGGCAGTGGGGGCTGCACACTATGAGGGTAGTGTGTGGAGGATCCCTATGCCCCCCCACCTCACCGTCACACCCACACCCTGCCCAGCTAAGCTCTGTGCTCCCTCTGCCCCTCTGTGTGCAGGTTCCACGCTGCACTCCTGCTTCTACCCAGCTGCAACTCCCCCCTGCCCCCCTCACCACCAGCCCCACCGCTTCCCTACCTGCTGCCCCAAGCGAGCAGGTTCCAGCTGCAGCAGGAGCCCTGCCTAGAAGCTCCTGGCTAGGCAGAGCACTTCTGCCCAAGAAGGTGGGAGCAACGCCCAATAGGGTATGTTAGGGGGTTGTACACATCGACACCTCGCTCAGACCCTCATGGACAGAAGGGCTGAGCAGGGTGTGATTCATTGTGGGGTGCCACGGGCCGAATGAAAGTGCCTGGAGGGCTGGATATGGCCTGTGGGCCATATTTTGCCCACCCCTGGGGTAGACCCAGAAACCAGTGTGTACTAGAGCCAAAAATAGTGCAAGTGGAAATCAAGCTCAAGAAAGATGGTGAGGACTTGGTAATCAGATCCAAGTATGGGGATATAGCCCAGGGGCTGTGGTTTTGAAACTTGCTGAAGAATTAAATCCAGACTGGGCTGTGTTCCCCAACCTCCTACCCACTTCTGCCCAGTGGGCAGGGAAAACCTTACCACTAGGCATCAGAGAGTTTAGCTGAGAGGCAGCGAACAGATGAGAGAGAGGAGTTGGATCTGGGACTCCAAATACTTGCCTGCTCCTTGAGACACAGTATCAGGCCCGGGATCCTGTCTGACCATGCTCCTCCTCAAGATAAAGACCCAGGGAAATAACATATTGCAATTACAACAGCAGTAGCCATGAAGATGAAAAGTGATGAAGGCAGTTTAAGTAGATGTGAATACTTTAACAGCAAGAAAAGCCTCGTTGTTTCACTCCTTAAAAGACTGTAGTTGGAAGATGCATGTGGTTATTTTCAACATCGTCAGGCACAATCCAGAGCTCACTACAATCAATGAAAGCACTGCCATTGATTGTAACCAGGTTTTAGACAGAAGATTAGCTATGCCTGAGCCATATCTACATCCAAACTAGGCTCATGTGTATGAATCTGTAGTACAGTTCCATACAGAAGAATTACTCTGTGAAACCACCTGGCCAGAGACTTGATTCTCAAGCAATGAAATTATTTGGAAAAGGGTCTTTCTGCAATCTTCCTTAATGAAGCCATGCATATGCACATTAATACAATTATTTGGTATTAGAATAGCAAAAAGGAGGAAAGGTGGAAGATGTCAGATAGTTAACTTGACCTTTGTTTTTTTTTTGTTCCACCTCTATGATGAAAGGATCCAACTATATTTAAAACTGAGTTCCATCTGCAGAACTCAAGGTAATCAAAAGGGGAGAGAAAAATGTCCCTGAAATTTTCTGCATCAACTATTTTTTCTACTCCACCCCTCCATAAAGGCATGAACGACTGGTGCCTCCCAAGATGGGGAGCACAATTTGTGGGCAGTAGTGTTGGCAGCGGGGTAGCAAGCGGCAATCACCCTCAGAATCCAGTGGCGGTGATGGTGGCAGCAGGAGGGGGTTGCAAGCAGCAATCGGAAACCGCCTGCAGAAGCCAGCGGCAGCGAGCGGCAACCACCTGCAGAAGCCTTTGGCGGTGGTGAGCAGTGACTGCCTGCAGAAGTTGGCAGGTGGTGGCAGGGAGGGGGCGTGGCGAGTGGCGACTGCCCGTACAAGCCGGCAGCAGCGGCTAATCTCAGGAGGGGCACATGCCCCCCCCTACACATCACCCATACATAAAGAGATCCCTTCTTGCCTTCTCCCTTACACATATTTGAAGTTTCAGTCACTTACGCGTACATGTGCCTTTTTTAAAAAAGTATAGATCTTCCAATATATGAACAGAAACATTCGAACTCTTCTGTCTACAGATAATCTGGAAGCACAGAGGAAACCCTCCCCATGTGACTTTGGGCAAATCACTTAGGACTATATCAGGAAAGTACTGGCTCTTAGAGATCACACATATCTCTCCACATGCATTGTAAAGGGAGCCTTGACAATGAACTCTTAACTGTGGATACATTTGGAGACCAGGGCACCATGTCCTGTAGAGTAGTAATACTTAATTCTTTTGTGCATTTGACCCTCAGCCTCTTTTTGTGGGTTAGACCCCTTATGTAAACTTTTACTGCCCTGCTTCACAAGGGCCAGGTACAAACGCTACACTTACACCAGCTTAAGTGCTCGGAAACCAGTCTCCACTCATAACTGTATAGAAGTTTAGTGCACGTTGGCAAGTTTAAAAATGGTGGAGCCCAGTCTAAGATAGACCTGGATGGATATAGTATCAGACTTAAGTGATTTAGGTTAGACCAATCTATCGAACTTCTGTACTATTTCCTAGCAACTCAAGTTAGGTTGCAGTTTGCCAGCGCACAGTTGCTTTTGTGTCCCCTGCTCCTCCCTCTCTCATGAAAGCCTGCTGGAACTCAGCTTGCTCTCAGCTACTCTGGCTGAGCATGCAGCCTGCCCCACCCCCAGGCTGTCACAGAGCCAGGGCAGCAAAGTATCTGCCCCCAGTCCCACCTTCTGCCTGCACTTGTCAGCCCAGTCTGGGCAGCGGAGGGCAGGGGAGTGGTGGCCCCCAACATGCCCCCCTCCAGCTGAATCAGGTTGTGCGGGGGGAGGGCTGGGGCCAGGGCTGCGTGGCATGGGCCTCTGCTCCCCCCTACTACTGCCCAGCCTAGCTAACTGGCACAGGCAGGACATGGGACTGGTAGCTGTGTAGCTGTCAGCTGGACCAAACAGTGGGGGTGAAGGAGAGGGGAATTGGAGGCCTCCACCACATGGGCCTCCCTCAGCTGTGCTGGCTTAGGTCTGGGGAGGCTAGGGCCAAGGCAGGGTCCTCTGCTGTCCCTTCCTGCCACAACAGACAGCTGGCCACTGTTGAGCTTTTTGAATGTTTGTACTTAGCCAAGGTGTGGTAAAGAGAGACCTGATTCAGAGTCATGAAAGATTCTGAGCTACACAGGTACTAACGTAATGAGGGCATGCAAGTAGCATAGATAGGCTATAATTTGTTCATAATAAAAATGATTTCATTATGAATACTGGGCATATTTGGAAGGACTTTACCACATGACTGGACAGTTCCATTGCTGGAGGAGTGTGTGGTTGTGAATAGTCAGACTAAGTTTTCTTGGTTGTTCACATTAAATGGGCACATGGTAATGCTCTCCCAGTTTTAGAGATCAGTCTATTCATATCCAGTTACTAGTATTAATACTGCCTGCTTCTAGGTTTCAGATTATAAATGCACAAAATCCGTCACTTCATTACAGAATAAACAAAAGTACTGATGAATCACAGGGTAAAGGAGGAAGATGTAATTAGAGAACCCGTTTGTTCATCTGTGCCTAAGACTATATAACACATTTGTGCCAGGCACACAGGCTCATGGCTACCTGCACCTCAGCAGGTATAAATTGGCAGAAGCTCATTAGAGCCATCCTACTTAATGCTAGCTGAAGATCTTCCCATCAGTTGTTAATTATCCTCTATGATCCAAATTATTTGTTTCACTCCAAGGGTATAAAGCATCCAGAAAGCCAACTTAACTTGCTATCTGGGGATTCCCTCCCACAAGAGGAATCCTGGCCAAAGTACAACTAGCACAGCTAATCTTGACTCTATTTCCTGACTGGTATGAAAGCATTCCTCAGAAAGCGAGAGGCCATGGCTAGCCAGCCAGTCCCCATATTCTCTGACAGCTAGAGTATCCTTCTGGGCCACAGTTAGGCATAGAGATGCTGACTACACAGTAGCCCAATACTACTGCTCAGAAGCGTTGCATGGCAAAAACCATGATGCAACACTACTGCACAGTAGTTTTAGGCTACTGGCTACCACAGTAGCATCACAAAAAAAGGTGTTCACCAGTGCTACTGTGCAGTAACTCAGGTTACTGCACATTTATTTAGTACTTGTTTATATAGGTACTAGATAAATGTGCAATAATGGTTGCACAGTAGCATCTTGTGTAGACATGGTTACTGGGGACCAAATTACCTCCCAGATGTTACCAGGACTGGACAGAATGGCACAGTTCAACCAGAGAACGTAGGCCCTGAGTCTCAACTCCTCTGTCAGTTGTGCTGGATGCACTTTGATGTAGCAGCAAATATGGTGCAGCCCTCATCTTTTATTGCTGTTACCATTTGTGGCATGTTGCAATCATTTCAAAATTGTGCTGCATCACAAAGATTTGGTTTTGTTCTTTCATGAGATTTTCATTCTGGCTCAGATTACACGAACAGAAACACATGACAGTGAATTTTTCCCGTAATCTAGTGCTGGCTTCTACATACCAGCTTCCTCAAACTGCCTCCCATTGAGGAACACCTTGGCAAGCACTGGGATAGCATTGTGGATGGAATGAGATAAGCCTCTGGCTAGAGTACAGTGGGAAAGAATAGAAAGGCAAGAGTTGGGTTTGGCTAAACGAGTGTTTTTTCTCAATCTTCTCTCTGCACCTTGGCTGAGATATCTCTCAGATCATGCTTCCTAGTGAGATTTTTCATTACTTCCTTCTTTCAGACAGTCCTGAAATATTGCTAAAAATTACTTTCCTACCATATCTACTTCCCATTCCAGCCTAAAGCAGTGCATAGGAGCAGGTTCAGTCTAAGCAGGTCTCAAAACCACCTAATCTCTTATAAAACATCTGCACAATGCTGTGCTTTGTCCTCCCCTTTTCTGGAGTTTTGATGAATTGGGGAAAATGTCAGTGCTTATTTTAAGAAAATGTGGATTTCCGTAGCTTTGTTCCCTGTGCAGACAGCACTGGAAATTTAAATGAATCTTAGTTTAATTCATTCTTGCCAAGAAGGATAAAGGTGCTTTAAATTTATTATTAGTTAGTAGTAGTACTATAAATGAATAATATACCTGCTATTTATTTTGATTTATAACGTTATAGTCTATATTGTATCTATATTATGTCAATGAATGGACATTTTTGTAAGTTCCAGCATTGTAGTTCAGTTCAACTGTAGTCAAAAGTCTGGATATCTTCAGATGTATATTGGAGTAAATCCTCCTGACCTGAACAAGACCTGTGATCCAATTCTGGTCCTTTCAACATCTGGCAAATTAATGTAGGTCTGGACAGGAAACCCAGATCCATTTTGCTAAACCCCAAACTTCAGATCTGGATCCTGATGTGGATCCAAATTCTGTGGTCTGGATTCTGACCTCAGTGATCTCAGCATGCGTTCAGAAATGAGGCACTCCAGATTTACCCTTTGAGTAGCTGAGGTTAGAATATTCCTCTGTGGTTCAGGTCTCCCTGTATAAATGGAATGAATTATAATAATTACTATAACACCACAGCGTTTTGGGGTACAAAAGTGAAAGTACCCTTATAGTTAGAGTTACCATGTTATTTTTAAGGAAATCCAGGACACTGCCACCCGCCTTGGCTGATCCTCTCCCCAGGCAGCAGGAGGGGATGCCCAGCCCAACGCCTAACCAGTGGTGCTGAGGAGGAGCCAGACCAGGTAGTATAGGCATGGTGGCACCAACCCAGGCCTTTTGTTTCTATTTTCACCAACCAGCTGGGATGCCAGGACAGTCTATGAAATCCAGGACAATCCCATCCAAACTGGGACATATGGTCACCTTGGTCATAGCTTATGAATTGGATTAGTTCAGTGAGGTTTCTCATGTTAATAAACAAAAGAACATACTCTGGTCTTACAGGGCTGCTTTTAACTTCACTAGACTCAAAAATATGACTAACTTGAAAAAACGTTTTTGCTTATGGTTTGGAAGGTCAGAATTCCCTCCAACACAGTTTTTCTTACATCAAATATTCATAGCAGAAATTGAAGACTTGATATGGTAACTTCTCATGTGTTACCCCCTACACAAACAAAACAGTTACATTTCAGAATGTTTACTGTAAAATAGAGAGGTTTCTGCCCTTAGCATCAGTGTATTGAAGTATGTCACTTCTACTAGACGCTGAATGGCATTTAGTGGTTCAAGGGGTCTCATACTGCTGCAGTGGAGGAAATTACTGTATTCCTTACTCAAAACATTCCTGTAAATTTAGATGTGAATATTGAACATAGTTAATCATACAAAGAGAGTTTGCTGAGAGGTAGGTGTACTCCTTACACCAGCCTATATCCTGTTGACAGCTGAAATGGCAGTAGGACATTTATTGGTTTCTAGTGGTTTAACTGACAATATCTTGGTCACACAACATGTGCTATAAATATCATACTTAGCAGTGCCTTGTTGTATGGTGGTATACCAAGCATTCAGATGGCTCAGAATGATGTTTCCCAATGGGAAATGTGGCCTTTGGCAATTACTTGTTCCTGTTTCCTTTTGAGGATGTTAAAGGAAGGTTTACAAAAGAAATCCCTGAATAAAAAGAAGCAAAAAAAAAAAAGAACTTTGACAGAAAACAGTATAGACCCTTGAATGATAAAGTGTAGGAAAACTGTGTGATGGGATACAGTGGCTGCATATTTTTACTTCTAAAGGGAAATTAATGCTTCCTCTTTCCACCCACAGAGTTGGTGGAAAAAACTATGAGGGCCGATTTCAGTTGTTTGGATACGAGCCCCTTTCCTGAGACTGACATTGTAGCCCAAAATCTGCCTTTAGAATCACAGTAGGCCCCATCTTGTTTCCATTACAATCCGTAAGCACTTTACCAGTGGTTTCAATACAAACAGGATCAAGCCCCAAATGGGCAGGTTCTAATATCATAGAGTTCCAGAGGTAGGTGAAAAACTTTGGACTTCTCTTTATCTGGAACAGGAGCATTTATTAAAAAGATGGGGAGAAGCAGCCCTGGAGTACTATTCAGGGCCATGGTATAATGTCAAAGAAAACCAGAGGCCTGAAGAAAAACCAGGACGGTCGGGGATTTATCCGTTATACAGAATCAATACTCGCTGTTCTTCATTCTCATTTTATTATTTCCACATATATATTTGTCAACCTGGATTTTCTGTTCATCACCAATAGAGGTTTCTCAGCCTTTTGACCTTTACTTAATTAAAGCAAAACCTTTTTCTTATCTTGGGCTCATTTCCCACCCCTTTCCCATTGGCACTACTGAGCAAGACTTTTACATCAAGAAATAAGCAATTTAGGTCACCTGTGTTAGGGGTAGGGAATGAACATAAATATTTTATAGCTTCATCAGGAAGATTTTTAACCACTATGAAAAAGCTTGTACTACAATTCTCAAGTGAAGATGCAGGTGTAATGAAAGGAAGCAGTTAAATGCTGATCTCAGAATAAAACCTAAGACCACAAAAACATGTTTTAAAGACTCAGGATAGTAGTCACTGCTGAAGCAAACAGAAAATGTGTTGCCTGTGCAGATAAGAGAGCCTTAGGGTACCTTAGAAATTGTGACTCAGCACACTGGGTCTACTACTGTATTACAAGAAAGTGCTGACTCATTTACTACTTAGACATCAATGATGAAACTTACTGGAGTTCTATTTTATTCCCCAAAAAGCCAGCAGTGGTTCTCCATGTTGGGCTTGTTGGGCTACAGCAAGTGGATCCTGCCTTTTAAGTTGCAGGTGACTGTAGGAAAGTTTAAATGCAACATAAGGTTCTGCAAGTGGCATAAGCAAAAGGTAAGATTGAGAGTAGCTACTTTTGCTCCTGTTTATGCCTTTCCAGGCAATCTAACTGGCCTGTTCACAGTAAACAGCTAATCACAGATTAAAAGAGGAGGGATTCATATCAGAAGCTGATATTGCACCTGTGCAGCTCCACTGATTTCAGTGACGGGCTGCCCCAGCAAGTCCAGTTTTCTTTTAATACATATCCCCTGAACCAAGCACATGATTAACCTAGAGTAAAGATGGCTTATATTCCCAATTAATACAGTCACTAGAAATCAAGACAATGACAAGTAGGGTGTCACTAACATACAAACTAATGTCACCAGCTAAGAAATGTTGCATCTAGCCCATTGGGCTGATGAAACCCTACTAATCCTAATACACTTTAATGCTTCCCTACTGCCTTTCTGGACCTCAGTTCTACTATATCTGGGGTGTCAAACATATGGCCTGCAAGCTGGATCTTCCAAACTATTGGCATGGCGGCGGGAGTGGCCTGCTGCAGAATGGTGATTGGCGGCAGGAGAGTGAGTGAGGGATGATACATCCCCTGTCAACTTCTGGCCACTTTGCCAGCTGCCACTGCCACCTCCCCACCTCCCTGACCACCAACCCCTACTGCATGTCCCATGATGGAGATGGAGCTACCACCACCTACTGCCACCATCCAGAGGACTATGTGCTTTGAGTCAGAGCTGGAGCTGCCTCCACATGCTTGAGTCCAGAGCCAGAGCTGCCACCTCCATATGCTCTGGTCCAGAGCTGGACTTGCCACTATGGTAGCTTCCTCATGCCCCAGTCCAGATTGAGCCCAAGGCACAAGGTGAGTTTGACACGCCTGCTTGACTTATGAACAGTCACTTTACAAACTTTCAGTTGTTCAGGTTTGCTGACACACAGACCTTAAATAATACGTGATGTCTTGCTGAGACATAGGTGTGAGTTATAAAAACGCATAGGGTCATCACCTACTTTACCAACCAAGGACCTGACTGAACCAAGCATGATCCTATTCTGCCCTGCTCAAGGCATAAAAAACATTAATGCATCTACTTTTGTGACATACAATCATATTAGTCTTAAGGCTTCATCACAAAAAATGCACCAATTAGAAGGAAGACCCATCCATTTTTTATATCAGCTGTTTTTTTCAGGTACTGGAGAAGGGTGGGAAAGGATCTTGCTTAAGCACCTAACAGGTGGAAGAGGATCTGGCCCAGAGCATACTGTTTTCACCTGAATGCTGACCTCAACATTTTTAGGTGTGAACATAACATGGTGGAAACATTCAACTGCCCATAACCTAGTTCTTCCAGTCCCCACCTCCAATCTATGGTGTACAGGAATGGGATTGTAACCCTTTAAATAGTTCTGGAGCCCTATAATGGACCTGCCTGTCTCTGAATTTAGAAGTCTCCAAAAATGTTCCAGAGGAGCTGTAAACATGTAGATGGCCCCTTCTCTTTGCAGATGAGGAAATGGTTATTTGAAACCGGTTGCATTCAGATAGGATTTTTCCAAGACTGCCCCCAGCAATGAAGTGTAATAATACTTCAGAGAGAAAGATAACAATTAGTATAAATCCAGTTTTACCTGAAACAGAGGGTGAAGTGACTCACTAAGTTTCTCTGTGCTGTTGGGTATCGCAGCCTGAATTAGGATGGTGACCAGTCCTTTCCCTTCAGTGCTGTTGACAACAAAGACAAATCTTCCGTTAAAATCTTTCTCATTTGCAATACCTTGCTTTCCAGTAACTCACTGGGAGCCAAGGGTGAGTGAGCAGCACTGTGGAGGTGTGTGAGCAACCTTTGCTGAGACAATCCTGCGATCCTTCGCCTCTCAACCTTATGGCTGGGGTCAAGATAGCGCAGTTCTAAGTTATCTCCTGTTTCTCCCAGAAGGCATTTTTCAGTAACTGAGGATCAGAACCAGACCATAAGCAAGAGTGCAGACAAAAGCACATTACAATGAGTTAAAAGGGAGTAAGGATCTGCCATTCATCAGCTGCTTTGTGGTAACTGTCCTTGTGCCTGCTCTTATCCTGCAGCAAATGAAAGCTCAACCATCTTGAGAGAGTCCAGAGAAGAGCCACGCACATGATCAGAGGTCAGGGAAGCAGACCCTACAATGACAGGCTGAGAGCCCTGGGGCTCTTTAGCCTGGAAAAGCGCAGGCTCAGGGGTGATCTGATGGCCACCTATAAGTTTATCAGGGGTGACCACCAGTATCTGGGGGAACGTTTGTTCACCAGAGCGCCCCAAGGGATGACGACTAGGTCGAACGGTTATAAACTACTACAAGACCGTTTCAGGCTGGACATAAGGAAGAATTTCTTTACTGTCTGAGCCCCCAAGGTCTGGAACAGCCTGCCACCAGATGTGGTTCAAGTGCCTACATTGAACACCTTCAAGAGCAAACTGGATGCTTATCTTGCTGGGATCCTGTGACCCCAGCTGACTTCCTGCCCTTTGGGCAGGGGGCTGGACTCGATGATCTTCCAAGGTCCCTTCCAGCCCTAATGTCTATGAAATCTATGAAATTTATGAAATCTTTCACTGAGAGCTAAGCTACTTCAGTTTAGCTGTCACTTGCCAAGGCATAATAGTGGGCACACAGTTATGGTGAAGCAGCTAATGCATGGTAAATCCACTCCCACCTTTCAACTTGCTCTAATGTGTCTGTTTGCCCATGTCCTGAGTTGCTTTCCCACATCCATGCCATTGACACATCTGCAGCCAGTAGCTCCATGGGGAAGAGAACAATGGGATGACTTGTCCAACATTCACCAGTGGGAGGATTCTTCCCTTCCATGGAGGCGGAATCATCAGCTAACCCTTAGGGCCTGCTGTACATCTATTCTGTGCCATCATAGCAGACCAAAGCAGACTCAGCAACCTCAGAGATGAAGTTGGGTAGTACAGGTGAGAAAGGATAGGCTTTAAAAGTGAACATCACTCTTGCTGTAGAGCTGCAAGTTGCCTTTAGAAGATTCACAAATTCACAAGAGTTTATGGCTGGAAGATGCTATATGGCTGTATGGGCATGTCAGCAAAGTGGCAGCCCTTGTTGAAACAGCCAGCAGACAGCATATGCAGTGGACCCAGACAGCACATGCAGTGGACAGTATTCACATGGAGTTCTCCTAGGTGTACCATAGCCTAGCAGAGTCTGCAGTTCTGAATTAGGCATGAAGGGTTCCTTCATGCAATGTAGGGAGAAAGCAAGCTGCCTGTGAAAGGGATTCATGCAAGCTAGTGAGCCATCCAAGTACTTCAATAGGAAACACCAAGCAGGGGGGCAGAAGTGTTGTAGAAGACAGCTGGATGCCTAACTTTAGATGTGGCACCTTCATAGCCACCAAAGCAAGGAGTTGGAGCACAGGCTGGAACCCAAGTCTTCCCAGTGTCTTCCCAATTGGGCATAGGAAGCATCTGATCTGTTCATGTTGCACAGGACATTTGACATATGCTAAGTGCACACAAAACATGAGTAACTACTCATTCAAGCAGTAAAACACATTCTTTTTTGGGTAAAGAGTATCTCCAGATCATATGAAAGAACACGTTCTGCTGTTGTTGGCCTGCTTAGTGGACTTGCTCCCCACCCAGACTCAGATCAGACCCAGGATTCATGAGATGGGGACAGTTTGGATGAAACTTGCACTGAGGAGGCTGACATGGACAACCTAACACCAGCCACTGGTAAGTTTCAAGAACTGTGGGGGAAAGTGGGGGAAGGCATAGGGCTTGGGGGTGACTTAGAGCTCTTGGGAGAGGGTTGTGGCTCAGGGAAGTGCCTAGGTGTGGAAGTGGCAATCAGTACAGATTGTCCCCCACCCCTGCAGTTTACCAGAAGGGAGGGGGCACTGTGTTCTGCACAGTGCAGAGAAGGTGAGAATTAGCTGCACACCTGTGCTTGGGCCACAGCAATTGCACATGAGCCAGAACAGCTATGGTTACTAGTGCCCCCTCACCCTTCTTCCTCCCCTCCTCCTCCTCGCTCCTCCCCCCTGGCTGGCCTGCTGCCTTTGTGTTCCTGAGGCATCGTGCCATGCCACTTCCCTTCCCTACCAGACTGCGCCCCATGCTAAATGTTAACTGGTAATGCATTCCTGGTATAAATATGCTTATCGTTTAAACATTTAAACTTTTACATCCCTAGTCCAGAGTAGAAGGCAAGGAGGCTTCTCCAGGGAGTAGTGAAGCTGCCAGCAGTAGCTTCCAAAAAGTGGAGAATCTCCATGCACAGGGGAAATTCTCTGAGGAGTATCTCTAGCTGGTGAAGGTTTCATCTGTGCTTCATAAAGACCTAAAGTGGATTTTAGCAGACTAGGGGACCTGGCCCGATGTGGACTGAGAGGAAGGTAATAGCAGTGCAAACCGTACTCTGCACTGAGGGTTTGAATCTATAGTGTGCATTTTGCTATTGAATTTAACTTTAACTCCTACGTTGTGTACTCCTGATATAAGGCATGTCATTCTTGCCTGTATAAGTACCTCACAAAGAGATTCCAGAATAAGAGTAGCATTCCTGGAGTTACCTTGTTGGCTGGCATCAAACTCTGCCATAAACTTCATCTTATCATTTCTGCAAAAAGAGCCTCTTTTCAAATCAAGGTACAGTTTTAAGGCCTTAAACTGGGTTCCTCACAAGTCAGAATGACCAACAGACCTCCAGAGCTGGATATCCAGAGAGAGTCTACTGCCTTGCCCTTTGGGCATAGGGCATGGAGGGAATGCAGAAGTATATTGCATTTGCACTCTGGTGAACATCTGCATCTGTTTCATATTCTTTAGTTTATCTGTTCCTTCTTCTTAGCTACTGACTCAAACCAAAAAAGCGATTGAGTTCAAAGAGAGAGGTTCTATCATACTCTGCATATGGGACTGGTAGCCAGGCATTTTTTAGTTTCAGTTCAGGCTGTGATACTCACTCCCTCTCAGCCCTTTGACAAAGCACTTACACCATCTGCCTCAGGTTCCCTACCTGTAAAACGGAGTTTATACTCATAAAGGTCTCTCTCCAAAGGTTTTTAGCAATTAATTAAGGCCAGGTCCCAGATCACTGAAGTCAATGGCAAAACACCTTTTTTTTTCTTCAATGGGAGCCTATTTTGACTTAGACACCAGATCTTCTGGCATAGCTAAATTGGTTAGGAGTGTGATAAAATCACAGCACTAACCCACATAAGTATGCCATGTAGATGAATTTATACCAATCAATGAGGCCTTTAGCCATTAATAGTCCCATAACTGGGGAAGGGAGACTTTTAAATATACCAGCATTAAAATCCTTTAGTCAACATAATCCTGTGCCTTATGCACTGGATTTTTATAAAGAAATCTGTTGGGATGAAATATAGTTGGTCATAATTTTTTTTAGAGGTCTAGAAGGATTTTTCACTGTTGAAATATGCATTTATATGAGAAATACCCAGTTGTGAATAATTTGGCTGGGTTTATAAGACAAGAACTTGAAAAACAAAATTTTTTCAGCCTTTGGCTGGTTTTTGATGTAAACCTGAAAAAAAATCCTGCTATCTTCAAAAATATTTTTGCTAGGAGAAACAAAATTTCCCAGAAAGCTCCAGTGTTCAACATTACTAAGATAGTGTGTTAATTACTATTTCATTACTACAGTAGTATATGACATTCAAGAGATACTCTAAAATTATGTGGAACTTAAGTAAGATGAAGTGCAAGTAGACATTTCTTTCTAGAGATAATAACAAAAGTTTCACTCATGATTCGCTAAGGCTAGGGACAGAAATCACACATAAAGCGGTATAAGTGATTGGAAACTGGTTCAAATCTGTAACACAACAGAGGTTCAGTACACATAAACTGCTTTCAAAATTGCTGAAACTGATTTAAGATACACCTGGATGGATGTAATATCAGACTTAACTGATTTAGGTTTAATCGGTTTATTGAATTTCTGTCCCAGATCCCCTCCAGATTAAAGTTAAATTACAGTCCCTCAGCACCCCAGGATGCCTTGCACCTCACCTGCAAACCCTCCCCTCCTGCAGGGTGGGGGCTAACCTTGACCCATGCTATCTGCTCCAGCCAAGCAGGGAGGCATGCTCTAGTGCCTCCCAGCTTCTGGCCTGAGCCACTACAGGCATGCAGATGCATTTCCAGAATCAGAAGTGACTGTCTGTTCACTTGTTTATTGGTTCAATCTACAGTTTAGACTAAACTCCAAAGATTGAATTGATTCAGCCTTGCACATTTTTGACTGTCTGTACTTAGCCTATTAGTTCACTACTGTCTACCAGGTTTTAAAAGCAGGCAGGGTATCCATCCTGAAGATGTTGATGCCTAGCAAGAGAAAATGTCTTTTCTAAGGTGGAATCTGAAAGTGGTTCATGGCCAAAGGAGTGGAACATTCTTTTCTCCCACTTGCTGCCAACCCATATAATGTGAGTGGAGGCTGTGATCTTTACTAGAAATAAGCAAGGCATTTTATCCCTGCACAGTGGGAGTTGCTGAAACCAAGAAGGAAAGGGAAAGGGGTATGTGCAAACAAGGCTGGGGGATCCTACAGTTGGGAGGCTTCTGGAAAGAGTGGGTCAGATTTCACAGTCACACCAAGCTAGGCAGATAGTGGGTATGAGAGGGAGGGAGTTAATACAGAAATGGCTGGGGCCCGGGGTGTGGGAAAGGAGCAGGGTGCTCACATAAGAAGGGGGAGAAAAATAAGGTAAAGAGAGAAACATTTGAGAGGAAAGTGTGAATATGCTTGAAGTTTTCCTTTGTGGGCTAGCAGTATAAGCATTGGGACTGCCCCCTCACTAACTGTGCAGGGTGGAATAATCTATTTCAATGGATGTATGTAATGGAGATGGCACTGTAGAGGACAGCAGCAGCCTAAAGAAGGCAAGGATATAGTCATCCAGCTGTCACCACCATCACCCTTAGTTATAGCGGTGATAAGAAATGGGATTTTCCATGAAAAGGTTCCGAAAGAAATGAACATTTTGGAAGAAGTCACTGACTTTTTTTGAGAAACAACACTAAAAATGTTTGTTTTGGGTTTTTTGTCAGAAAAATAGAAACTGCAAACTTCTTCATGTGCAAGCCGTCTTTCTGAACAAATGATGTTTTCCAACAGGGAAAGTTTTTAAATGAAAAACCTGATAATTTATTCCAGTTTGAAACAGGGATAATACCGAAGCTTGGGTGGTTTTGTTTTTTAGGTACCATATGAACATATAGGAGACAGTTATGAACTTAAATAAACAAGAAAGGCAAAAGCCATGCCAGCACTGGAAAATGAGTAGCATTTGATTACATGTTAACATGCCTGTTGTGAATACCCATATAAATACCCATAGTGAAATCATGACTTCAGTGGAAATCATTGACTTGAGGAAGGGGGAGACAGGATTTTTTGCCTACTATAGCCAAAGGCATGATGTCTTAAGGTTAAACATGACCAGTAGTAAATAATGCTTTAAAGTATTTTCTATATTGGGTGCTACATGGTGTTTAACACATTTTAGAATATTGTTCATTTTCTCAGGGTAGACAAGACCAAAGGTTAAGGAAAATGAAGTAGTATTTCTTTCATTTCATGGATAGGCACTTAGTAGGTGCATGGTTTCCTGAAGGTCACACAGAAAAGCAGAGATTGGAATGAGAGACAGATTTCCTTAACTGATGGCCAAGGACCTAGACGTTCTCTCTTCCTGTTTGTATTTGAGGAGCGCCCTCACGCCCTTTTCAGGCTTGAGGCTGTATCACTGTGTGCCCCAGGGAAATGTAAATGAAAGGTGGTTCTTACCCAAAGAATCTCAGGTAGATTTCAAGGAGGTAAATTACGGAGTGTTTATATATATTATATTGCTACATTAATATAGTGGAAAAAACTCTATGAGATTCTTAGGAGAGTAAACCATGGAATTTGGGGTGGGGGGAAACAGTTTTATTTGGTTGCAATTTGCATGCTTTACTAGGCATTTATTTCATTAATTTCATTATTTCAAATGTATCCTATTTCCTGAATACAGTGTAATGTCCTCACTTTTCCTGTTACCCAAGGTCAGTTATTTGTAGTTTGCAGAACATATCTCTTGCATATCCATTGGTAATCATGGACAATTCGCCATTCTCCACTTGTTTTAACACATTTCACATCTTTTGTATTCTCAAGTAAAAAACATCATAATTCTCATGACTTTTAGAAACAGGATACAATTATATGGATGGTCCGGTGCCTACCCACCTACAGAAGAAGACTGGTAGGTGGATTTCCACCTCCATTACCCCATGACTTTTCTGATCTCTTCATGTGTATTTTTGCATCAGGCAAAACATTCGTCCAGTAAAGTCAACAAAATTCCTCTGAAGTCAGTGAAGTCAAATGGTGTGCCTGGGGGCTCTTCACTTGCAGGATGGAAGTGAGAGCACACTTAGTAAATTTGCAAGTTATACCAAACTGGTTGGGGTAGCAGACACTTAAGAGGACAGAATTAGGATTCAAAATGACCCTGATAAACTAGAAAAATTGTCTGAAATAAATCTGATGAAATGTAATAAGGACAAGTGCAAAGTACTGCCCTGAGAAGAAATAATCAAATGTACATGAGGAATGACTGGCTAAGCTGTGGTACTTTAGAAAGACCTGGCGACCACTGTGAATAAGAGTCAACAGTGTGCTCTTATTGCAAAAAAGAAAAGCTAATAGAATATGGAACTCTATTAAAAGGTGTAAACTGGGTGGTACCCAATGATATATTCCCCTCTCCAAATGAAGGGAATGTTAGCAGGGCAGGTGCGCTGAGGGGTGAAACTGCCTATGACACAGTTTCCCTCCTTCCCCTATAGAGCAGGGCCAGGACATATGTTAAGGCTTAACTATGTACAAATGTAATAAGATATAAAAATTATAGGTTTAACATATTTACACATAAGATATAGGAGCTAAAACAGCTTATATACAGGTCAATGCAAACACTATATACAGGTGAGGAATCAAAAAAGGGATCAAAGTAAGAATCTCATAGAAGTCATGCAAATCTTATACTTTAATGGAATGCTACTTTACAAAATATGAGGCACAGGGTTCACAAAATATGAGGCGCAGGGCCCAGGGGAAATAAAGAAGAAAAAACCCAATAAGCTATATTAAAACAATAGCAACACCCCACGAGAAGGAATGGCTCTGGATGAAAGGAAGGGAGTGGGGAGCCCCAGCTGCCCCTTTAACCAACTTAAATACCCCAACTGTTCATCACAGGGGGAAAGACCCTCCTCCCCGTGGGAATCTCTTTCCCAGGCAACTCACGACTCCTCCAAAGGCCCAGTGAGGCTGTCCTCATCTTCCAGAGCAAGGCGTATTTTCCCTCAGCAGGGGGCCTCAGCTGCTTTGGGGCTCTCCCGGCCTCCAGCTTGCTCAAGGCCCTGAGCACCACTCCATGCACCATTGGCCCTACCTTGTGCCATGGGTTGGAGACCTGAGCTGACTTGTGCAGCACCAGGGTCTTGGTCCACTTCTGGACCTTCCATGCACCAGCTGTGCACCACTCACCCTGCCTTGTGCAGGGGGTTGGAGACCTGAGCTGCCTTCTGCAGCTCCCAGGGTCTTGGTCCCTCCAGGATCTTCTGTGCACTGGCTGTGCACCAATGCTCGCCTCCTTATGGTGGGGTTGGGGAACACGGCCACTTGCTACTCCTGTCCAACAATCTGTCTTATGGCTCTTCAGGTCTACTGCTCCACCCCACTGGCCAGCTCTACCATCTCTTCTTCCTCCCTCTTCTTCATCCCTTGATGCAGCCACCCATGTGCTGGACACGCTGCCCTTTTATTCCCTCCAAAAGCTCCACCCCCAGATTGCAAATGGACCAACTGGAGAGAGGGGGGGTTAGTCCTCTCTCAGGTCCATCTCTTAGTTTCAGCCCTGGGTAGGGGCAGGACAAGCCTCTCCCTTGCCATCACCTGATTGGTGGGAACACCCCACCGATCACTTGGAGGCCTTAGAGCCAGCAAGCCGGGCTGCTGCCGGCAAGCCCACCACAAAGGAATGTTGTATGCAAGTCACAAAACTCCATACTGAACTTCAAGTAATATGTGGACAAATTGGAAAGAGCCCAGAGGAAAACAACAACATTATTAGAGGGCTAAGAAATATGATTTATGGAAAAAGGTGGAAGAATTGGGATTATTTGGTCTGGGGAAGAAAAAAATGAGTGTGCAGAGCAAGTTTTGGTAACAGTACTTAAATACCTGAACGGTGGTTAAAAAAAGGCTGCCAGTCACCCTCTGTCCACAGGAGGACAAGACAAGGGGTAACAGTCTTAAATTGCAGTAAGGGAGATCCAGTAAATATTAGCAGAACTTTCACTCTGAGAGTGATTAAACACTGGAAAAAAATACCTAGGGAGGTTACAGAATCTCAATCTTCGGGAGTTTCTAAGAGCAGGTTAGACAAACACTGAGTGAGATAGTTTAGACAGGGGTGACCCTGCCTTGAGCAAGAAATTAGACTACATGGCTTTCTGAGGTCCTTTCCAGTTTCATTTTTCTATGAGTTTCATCAGAAATTAATCTGACCCTGTATAATAGGCACAAACCCAACAATCTCCATGTGAGTCCTTTCTCCTCTGATGATCCAGAAACGAAGTTTCATATTATGTAGCATTCTGTGTTGTTCTTATGTTTTTTTTATCCCCTCTTTCCTTCCTGATTTTTCAAACAAGTGTCCATAACTAAGTTGTAGGCTGTTCTATAAAGCAGCTTTGTGTTAGATCTTCCCAAGTTTGCATCTGCCAGGTGCAAACTTTATCCTCATGACTGTGATCTGTTGAACAGTTTAAGTCAAAACACAATTTGGTATCCTACTGAATTTAAATACCATGGATCTATCAGATGTAAAGTAGATTGTGATTCAAGTACAGGACTTATGGAGTTTAGACTTTTTTTCAGAGTCATCACAGCTCATGGAAGACTCATGGTTTGCCTTTTGCCATTTTCAACTTGTTTATATAGTTCTGTTGGCTGATTTTTGCTTTAAACTTGCAGATTAAGCTTAGCCACATCTACTCTGCGATGTAATTAAGACAGACCCCATGTAGTGCAACAATGAAGAACAATTGATGACACTGCTTAGGTAGGCTGTGAGCCAGGCTACCAGATTTGAACATACCCATGTTCCTGATCTTTGAATTTAGCGCTCTTCAGGCCTATCACAAGGGGCACAGCAACAGCTAGTAATATAATAAGCCTGGGGGTAACAGGAAGGATACGTGTTATACTTTAGGCTAAATAACAACAGTCTGCACTCAGCTGGTAAAAAGCCTACTCCTGTGTGAATGCAAGGAGGAACCTATTAAGCTGACAAAAAGCTCTGCCTCTTGTAAACCACATTAGGGAAAGGAGAGCAGCAGAGCACAGAGATTCAGTGGAAGTCAACATTCCTCTGCTCTGCTTTTACCACTCAGAAGTGCTGTATACATTCATTGATCCTTCCCCCAGTGCCAGTATCTTAATGCAAGAGCAGTCAATTAGTTGTGAGAGGGGAGAGAGCAGGGACTAAATCACTTAACTTCCTAAGCACCTAGAAGACATGTGCATATTTTCTTCTGTAGCTGCTTCTGACACAAGGCTAGTTGACCAGCTGATCTTCTAATGTCCCGTGTACAGTTGGGTATTTAAATATTTAAAATATATAGAATGCTTTCGTAAGATGAGATTTATGAAACGGCAACTCACTTGTACTGCATTGTACTGTACTATAGTTATACAGCCTGGGAAACTCCCCTTGCTGTCCTCCCAGTGTATGCGATTGTTTGAGGAGAGCACATTTTTAATGCAAGTAGTGCTGCTGGCAGAGCATTTTTGGGCTCAGGAGAAGTTCTTAAATCAGGCTCCTTCCCTATCCAATGTCCACATACTCCATTCATGACACAAACAAATCCATCAGTCCAGGACACTAAGATACCTAGGCCTGGGATAAAATCTAGTAGTCCCCTGCAGTGGGGATTTCCAATTGTGTGGCAGGGCACTGTTGGTGCCTGCCACTTTAAGGGCTGAGACAAGCAGCCAGCAGGTGCTTGATTGCGGTGGCCATTTTAGCTGTCTGGCTGCCCATATAAACAGAGCAGTTTGCTGCTGGCAGGCCAGTTAGAAACACAGCTTGGCTGCATGCAGCATCCTGGAGGTGGGGGCAGATGCTTAAGGGGATGGTTTAGAGGCTCCTGGTCCTGGGTATGACCTAAAACTGTACCCTGCCGGGAGTGGGTGTCCTGTACTTCCAGAGAGACATGGAGGATGTGGGGAGGGTTCAGAGGAGGGCCACTTGCATGATTAGTGTTCTCTGTGAAAGACCCTACAAGGAGAGGTTGAGAGATCTGGATCTCTTCAGCCTATATAAAAGATGGCTGAGAGGTTGTAAGGTTCGACCTAGAAACTACTATGCAAAGCCTAAGCAAAAGTGAATGTTATGTGTCGAATGCCCATCTGCAATGATAAGGAGCAGACAATCTTAGATAGAGGAAGCTTGAAAACAAAAAAACAGAATCAGAGTTACTGGAACAAAGAGCTCATTATAATATTAAAATCACACCCCTAGGCGGGGAAGATATATGTTAATGAAACATATATGTATGTTAATGAGATACATAGCTAAAACACAGGTATAGAGACATGCTCAGTAAAGAACTCCTTGCGTCACTCCTTTATAACCAATTAGCAAACAAGGATGCTTATGAAGATTCAACCTCTTGTATATAAGGGTCTCAGTATTGAATATGGGTATGCTTGTCTTGTGAAATTATTCCGCTTGCATCTTTTATTGCTAGCAATAAATCCTTTTTATACTTTCACCCCTGGTATCTTTATTGGCCTTTGCATACCGGGCACGAACCCAGACTTGAGCTGGGGCTGAACAGTTTTTGGCACCCCAGATGGGACTGCCGTAGATAAGCTTTGCCCGGACTAACTGACAACCAGCTAATCTGCTTCTCCTTATCAAATGTCGAGCGCGCCCTGGGATTTCTTTTCCCAGTGAGACTTTTGTTTCAGGAGGAGCTGGATCGCTGAGGCGGCAGTAGCCTAACGGTGCAACGCCATAGAGTGAAAGTATCAGTAACAGGCACCTGGGTGAGCGGGTAGAAAGGGCATAAGGCCTACCGTCAGTACGTCTGCCTGGGATTATCTCTGTAAGTATTCTGTCTGGCCCGAGTCCAAGACCAGTGATTTTTTCCCCTGTGAGGACAAGGACTAAGAACAGATCCCTGGATCCCAGGTAAGTCGGACGGTCAGAACCGGGAAGGCAGCCCTGAAATGGGTACTATTAACAGTAAGGTTAGGAAATGTACCCCCCTCTCTTGTGTATTGGGACATTGGGCAGAGTTTGGTGAGGATCCTATGACTAAGAAGAAAGCTAAATTCTTCTGTGAAACTGCGTGGCCACGCTATCAGCTAGATGATTAAGAATATTGGCTTCGGGAGGGAAGTGTTAATTATAATACCATCTTACAATTGATTTTGTTCTGCCGGCAGAATGGTAAATGGGACGAATTGTTGTATGTGCAAGCGTTTATGTCTCTTTGTAGAGATAAAAAAGTTTTGGAGGAATGTGGATTGGGGGAGGGAGTTGGGATCTGTGAGATGGCTGTGGCTCGACCAACTGCAAATCCTGTCCTGGACTGTCGGGAGCCGGAGGCTCCCCCCCCCCTCTGCTGCCTTTACCTTATTCTCTTCCTCTTCCCCCTCCTCCTCCTCCTGATTCATCTGATTCCTCGTTGGCATCTGCTCTTCCTGCTTTTTCCCCCCCTGAGGCAGAAGTTGTAAATACTCCCCGACATAGGGATCTGGAACAGCGCCAACCATGGCCGTCAGGTGCTTGGCAATCTCCAAACTCCCCGACTTCTCCTGATATAAGCCCGGGAGGAGGGTGGAGAGTACAGTTAGGAGCAGACTCCGGGGTTAAGGGAAAACATCACAGGGAATCTGATCCTGGCCGTGGGAAGGGAAATGGGGTATTTCCCCTAAGAGAACAAGTGGTACCCAGGCCTCTCGAAGATGACGGTGAGCCAACCTACCGTTGAACCTTTGTGCACGTTCCTTTTAATACCTCAGATTTGTATAATTGGAAGAACAATAACCCCAGCTTGAGAGAGAATCCTGAAAAGGTACAGAACCAGTTTAAAACAATTTTCAAAACCCATAACCCAACTTGGGCAGATGTTCAGTCTCTTTTAGATATCCTGTTGACACCAGAGGAAAGGAGAATGGTAGTGAACAAAGCTTGTGAGTACGTGGAAAAGGAAATTACTGCAGGGAACCTGCAAGGAAATAGAGACGATCATGTCCCCATCCAGGAGCCAGATTGGAAACCAGACCAAGATATGACCTCCATCCGTGCCTATCGAAAATAGGATTGAGAGATGCTGTGAAAAAACCTCAAAATCTCAGTAAGGTGTATGAGATTCGACAGGAGGCTAATGAGTGCTTTTTTGGAAAGAATTTACAATACTTTCAGACAATACACTCGTGAGGATCCGGAGGATGCATCGAACGCTCGCATGGTAAATATGATCTTTATGGGTCAGAGTGCACCAGACATTAGAAAGAAGTTGCAGAAGGCAGACGGAGCAACAGGTATGCCTATTTCCCAACTAGTAGACATTGCTTACCAAGTATTTACTAACCGAGAAAGTGTTCAGGAAAAGAAACAGGACAAGAAAGAGGAGAGAAAGATGAAAATGCAGGCAGCCCTAGTGGCAGCTGCAATCACGAGAAAACCTAGAGATGAGGGATCCTGGAGACAGCCGCAGAGACGGGGTCCATTAGAGAAAGATCAATGTGCCTTTTGCAAACGAAAAGGACATTGGAAGCGGGAATGCCCTTATCGAAAAGTTGGGGAAGGTGAAAAGAAAAAAGAGGAGAGCAGTGGATTGTTCGCTTTTGGAAGGGATTCAGATTGAAGGGGACCGGAGGCCCGGGAGGGAAAGATAACCCAGATCCCAGTGTCCCCTGACGAGCCTCTGGTTAAAATGCAACTAGGGGACAGAGATGAATTGGTAGATTTTCTCATCGATACAGGTGCTGCCCATTCTGTCTTAACTCAAAAACTGAAACCTTTAAGTAAAAAGACTGTGCCGGTGGTAGGGGTTACAGGGAAGGCAGTAACACGACCCTTCCTACAGCCAATGACCTGTAATCTTGGGCAGGCCGAAGTTACCCATCAATTCTTGTACATGCCAAACTGCCCCGTTCCCCTTTTAGGGAGAGACCTCCTCTGTAAACTGCAAGCTACGTTGTCGTTCCAGGATGGGCAAATGTTTTTAACAGTGCCTCCTGAAAAGGGGTGGCATTTACAGGCTTGCCTTCTCGGCCTTCTCCAAGAGGAAAGTACACCGGATATTCCTCAACCCCTGCTCGATGCTGTTGTTCCATGGGTATGGGCAGGTCACCGACCCGGGAAGGCTAAAAATGCTGACCCTGTGAAGATTCAACTTTTTCCAGGGGCCCAGCCTCCATGTGTGAAACAATATCCAATGCGGATGGAAGCCAGGAAAGGACTGAAGCCATTAGTTGAACGGTTCCTGGAGTATGGCCTTCTCCGTGAATGTACATCAGCTTTTAACACACCCATCTTGCCTGTGAAGAAGCCTAAGAGTAATGAATATCATTTCGTCCAAGACTTGAGAGCTGTAAATAAAGTGGTTGTGAGTATATACCCGGCCGTGCCTAATCCGTACACCTTGCTATCTGCTTTGAACCCAGATCATAACTGGTTTACGGTTATTGATTTAAAAGATGCTTTCTTCTGTATACCGGTAGAGAAGGGATCTCAGGAAATATTTGCATTTGAATGGGAAGACCCAGATACTAGCATTAAGACTCAGTTGTGCTGGACTGTTTTACCCCAAGGATTTAAAAACAGCCCAACCCTATTCGGCAATGCATTAAGCAAGGATTTACACAGACTAAAATTGCCACTGTCCTGTGCTCTTTTGCAATATGTGGATGACTTGCTTTTAACAGCCACCACTGAAGCAAGCTGCCTGGAAGGAACAATTTGCCTCCTTAATTTTCTGGGTCAACAAGGATATCGGGTTTCCAGAAATAAAATGCAGCCCATATCCCAGAAAGTCACATATTTGGGATTTGAATTACAGCCTGGTCAGAGAGCCCTGTTGCCTGAAAGAAAAGACGCTATATGCCGGCTGGCACCCCCAATAACAAAGAAACAACTACGAGGATTTTTAGGTACAGTAGGTTTTTGCAGGATTTGGATTCCAAATTTTGGGGTTATTGCAAAACCTCTATATGAGGCAACACACGGAGATGAAAAGGTACTCGAATGGACTGAAGAGTGTGAGCAAGCATTCTGCCAGTTAAAGCAGGCTCTCATTGAAGCACCCGCCTTAGGACTACCGGACATGAGTAAGCCTTTTTCCCTTTTTGTGCATGACCGAGGTGGGGTAGCCGTGGGAGTCTTAACACAGAAATTGGGTAGCTGGCAACGACCAGTGGCATATTTTTCAAAATAATTAGACTTTGTGTCATGTGGATGGCCTGCTTGTCTCCGGGCTGTTGCTGCTACCTGTCTGCTAATACAAGAAGCTGAAAAATTAACCCTAGGCCATGAAATGATTGTATATGTTCCTCATGCAGTACTTACAGTCTTGGAACAGAAAGGAAGGAACTGGTTAACTCCGGGACGAATGGCTCGATATCAGGCCATCCTCCTAGATAAGCCTGAAATAAAATTGGCCATTTCTCGCAATGTAAATCCAGCAACACTGTTGCCATCTATGGGTGACACACCAGATCTTGTGCATGACTGTTTGCAAACATTGGAAACTGTTTATTCTTCAAGACCAGATTTGAGAGACAGACCTCTTGAAAAAGCTGACCTGGAGTTCTACACTGATGGCAGCTCGAGTATAGAGAATGGAATTCGAAAATCCGGATACGCTATCGTGACTACACAGAATGTGATAGAAGCAGGACCTTTAAACCCATCTGTTTCAGCTCAAAAGGCTGAACTCATTGCTATGACTCAGGCTTTGCAATTGGCAGCCAACAAAACTGTCAATATTTATACTGGCTCTAAATATGTTTTTCTTGTTTTACATGCTCACGGAGCGCTATGGAGAGAGCGAGGTCTACTTGATTCACAAGGAACAGGCATTAAGCATAGCAAGCAGATAAAAGCCCTCCTTAAGGCAGTCTGGGAACCAAAAGAGGTAGCGGTAATGCATTGCAAAGCTCCTCAAAAGAAAAATGATGATTCATCCACAAAAGGTAATCGATTTGCTGATCCTACAGCAAAGAAAGCAGCTAAAAACCTCAGACAGACTTGCTGCCCGAAGTAAGTAATCTGTTACCTCTCCTCCCAGACTTATACCAGCCTGTGACACCACAGTACGGGGAAAAAGACAAACTATTGATAAGAGAGTTTCAAGCAAAGAAGGGGGAGCACAGGTGGCTAGTAGCAAAGGATGGCCACATTATCATCCCAGCTGCCTGGGTTCATATGGTAGTGAAGAGAGCTCATCATGGCACCCACTATGGACCCAGGGCCCTGATAAGGTGGATCAGTCACTATGTAACTGGAGTGGGATTAAGAGAGACTGCCAAGAAGGTATCAGAGACATGTGAGGTCTGCCAGAGAAATAACCCAAAAGGAGGGAGAAAAGAAACTTCAGGACATCAGAGAATAGGCAATGGGCCAGGAGAAGAATGGCAGGTGGATTTTACTGAGTTACCCCGGCAACAGGGGATGAGATATCTCCTTGTCTTTGTGGACACTTTCTCTAATTGGGTTGAGTGCTTCCCATGTCGGACTGCCCAAGCCCGAGAGGTGGTCAAGGCACTCCTACGAGAAATCATACCTCGCTTCGGACTTCCAAAAGGAATAGGGTCAGACAATGGCCCACATTTCATTGCACAAATTACTCAAAAGGTTTCTGAGTTCCTGGGAATCAGCTGGCATTTACACACCCCTTGGAGACCCCAGTCCAGTGGAAAGGTGGAACGTATGAATCAGACCTTAAAAAGACACCTTGCAAAGATTTGCCAAGAAGCTCGACTCAAATGGCCAGAGGCCCTACCCTTGGCCCTGTTGCGAGTAAGGGTCGCACCATATTCTAAATTGGGATTAAGCCCATTTGAGATAATGTATGGTAATCCTTACCCTCTGAGTCTGCCCATGGGTACTGAACAACAGTTACATGTTTTAGGAGAGGGAATGATTAGAGAATATGTATGGTCTTTGGTTTCTGTTTTGTCTTCCATCCATCAGCAGGTACGGGACGTGCTGCAGACACAGAACCAGTCTCCTGCCCCGGAAAATCGATTATTACCTGGAAGTTACGCTCTTGTGAAAGATTGGAACGAGGAACCACTTCGAGCCAGATGGAAGGGCCCATATAGGGTACTTTTAACGACCCCGACGGCAGCAAAGCTTGAAGGAATCAAGACTTGGATACATTCCAGTCGCCTAAAGCAGGTGGCTGAACCAGAACAAGAAGAAACTCCTGCAAACTCCGGGACCGGAGGCAGAGAACAGTGGAAGGTGGAGCCAATAAGGGACTTAAAATTCCTATTCAAAAGAAAGGAACTTTGAATAATTTGTCAATCTTTGATCAAGTTTTACAAGCCTTATTATGAAATTGTTCAAGGTTTTAGTGTGGGGCACCCTGATCTGTCCACTCCTACTTATAGGAGGGGAAAATCTTTTACCACAAGAATATGACCCTCAGGAAAATGTCTGGATTTATCTGGCCCGGGAAATATTAAATAGAACAGACTTCTGCTTGGCAGGAGGGATCAATGCTCATCTGGTTTTTACCTCATGCTTAATTGCAGTACCTACCCCTTTGAAAATTTTACAGAATTATACTATGCTGAAAGATGTAGAGAAGGAAAATACATATCAGGATATATATAAGTGGGGGGCTATTGTAAAAGAGAAAAGCAGAGACATGTTTTCTGTACGGGTTCAGGCAACAGCTAATGCTTCTGAATGTTTCTTAATAGTGAATTGTACCAATAATTGCTTTGAATTGAACCAAGGTAGAAAAATCTTCTGTAATAAGACCAGTCAAATATCCTATGTATACACACATACCATCCTTCCTCGAGGATGGTTTCTGGCCTGCGGGAGAATGATATATTCATACCTTTCAGCAAATGCTACTGGGGGACCATGCACCATTGCCCGGGTAACTGCAGCTCTTCCAAGGAAGTCTGACCTAATGCACACTGAACAAACCCCTCTTGGTGGGAGGTTTAAACGAGCATACACTACTCTCACTGCTGATTGTGACGAGAATGATTCCCCTGGACTATTATCTAAGGCAGAATACATAGCATTAGCTGCATCTATGGTGGGGGTTCCGGGTCTTGCTGTAAGTAATAGCAGAAATCTTAATGCAGTGGCCTGTGTTTTAGCAAAAGGACTAAATGCTACATCTCAAGCGCTCTCAGCCTTGAATGCTGAACAAAAACAACTAAGGGACGCTGTCTTAGAGAATAGAGCTGCTATTGATTATCTCTTGTTGCGACACAATCTGGGGTGTGAAACCTTAAAAGGAATGTGCTGCTTCAACCTCACTGATAATTCTGTGCTAATTGAAGACAAAATTGGTGCCTTACAACTATTGACACAGACGTTGAAAGAATCATCTGGCTTAGACTTTTCCTGTTAACTTCCTGGCTTCCCAATTTTGGATGGTTGAAACAGTTATTTTGTATGGTTATTCTGTTTTGTTTTATAGGGATTATGGTTTGTTTTTGTATCCAATGTATACCGGTTTGTATCGCATCTATCTTCAGGCCTAAGGTATATCAAATGATTTTGCAAACAAAGAAAGCAGAGAATACTAGATTTGTGTTAAGTCAAATTGAATGGAGCAATCATAATTAATAATAATTATGAATGCTCCAGATGAGGGAAATGTAAGGTTCGACCTAGAAACTACTATGCAAAGCCTAAGCAAAAGTGAATGTTATGTGTCGAATGCCCATCTGCAATGATAAGGAGCAGACAGTCTTAGATAGAGGAAGCTTGAAAACAAAAAAACAGAATCAGAGTTACTGGAACAAAGAGCTCATTATAATACTAAAAATCACACCCCTAGGTGGGGAAGATATATGCTAATGAAAGATATATGTATGTTAATGAGATACATAGCTAAAACACAGGTATAGAGACATGCTCAGTAAAGAACTCCTTGCGTCACTCCTTTATAACCAATTAGCAAACAAGGATGCTTAAGAAGATTCAACCTCTTGTATATAAGGGGCTCAGTATTGAATATGGGTGTGCTTGTCTTGTGAAATTATTCCGCTTGCACCTTTTATTGCTAGCAATAAATCTTTTTTATACTTTCACCCCTGGTATCTTTATTGGCCTTTGCATACCGGGCACGAACCTAGACTTGAGCTGGGGCCGAACAGGGTGACCTAGTAGCTGCCTATAAATTTATCAGGGGAGGACAGCAGGGAATTGGGGATGCACTGTTTACCACAGTGCCCCAGGGAGTAACTGAGAATAATGGGTGCAAACTAGTGGAGAGCAGATTTATGTTAGACATTAGGAAGAATTTTTTTACAATAAGGGTGGCCAGAGTCTAGAATGGGCTTCCAAGATAGGTGCTATCACCTAACTTAGAGCTCTTCAAAAATAGGCTTGACAATCACCTGGCTGGGGTCATCTGACCTTGGTCCTCTTTCCTGCCAAGGGCAGGGGGTTGGACACCATTGGGTCCCTTCTGACTCTATAATCTATGAATCTACCGGTGCCCTGGTGGGGCTCCCAGTGGTATGGGAGCCCCCAGGAAATACCAGGCTAGCTACCAACCTGGTGAAAGGTGGGTTGGGGTGCCTTAATCCCTAGATCCACAAAACTGTGAGTACAAGGGGGCCAGGCATGGCTATAGCCACCTGAGCCCCCACTGGGGAGGGAAGCCCTGTGGCCCCAGTGAGGAGGTGGAGATGAGAAGCCCCAGTAATGGACCAGCCCCAGTGAGGGGGAAACCAGAGGACTGGGAGCAGTGTGTGAGTGCATAGAGTTGCCCAGTGAGGCCTGTGGGGTGGAGTTAGCCCAGAGTTTGGCACAAAGCTGGACCACGCAGAGTAGGGGAATTCATTGGAACCAAAGGAACTGCATGGTGAGGCCAGTATGTGAGTAGCGAAGCCTGATGGCCTGGAGGGGTCGCTCAAGTTGGAGCAAGGCAGTGGCGTGTGGCCTGGTAATGGGCAGTATGCCAGAGGCCCTGATGAGAGAGGGGTGGAATAGAAGAGGCCTTCTGTGAGAGGGGAGATGATATGAGTATGCATGTGTGTGGAACCCAGCTTTGGACTTGATTTGCTTTGGTCTCAGTCCAGGAGTAATATTAACCTGGATGCCATCTGCAAAGCTTGGGCTGCAGTGTAAGGGAGGCATGGAGCTGCAGATAGCCGCCACCCCCCGGCCTCAGGGCAAGAGTGGGCAGCCTCCCACCTAATTAACACTATAATTATGTATCAGCAAGGTGTGGCAGATGGGCAGTTGGCCTTGAAACAAGTGGATGGGCCACTGACAAACTGGCCCCAAGAAAGTCCCCCTGTTACAAACTGTAAGGTTCTTGTGAGTTTGGGTAGCCAAACCAGACCAATAAAATTTGAGTAGGAAATTACTCTGGGCCTCTGAGATTCATGTTTTGCCACCTCATTTTGGACCATTACAAGTAAGTTCTACTTCTCCTAAACCCAGTGTAGAATTCTCACCAAAAAAACTGGACCAATATAAGTTTGAAGCATTCAGGTCTAAGGTTAACTGAGGACCAAAAATGCTTGTTCTGTTCCCTGTTCATCTGAATGGTTTCTCTCTCTAGATCCCAGGCATCTCCAGCAGAGATGGTGGGTCTAATGCAGAAAATCTCTAGCTACATTTAATTTTATTTTCAATAAAAGTATACCAGCCAAGTGCAATGGCAGGAGTGCATAAGTCCTGAATAAAAGACTGCTCTTGCCCGTTTGAACTGCACATCCATGGATCTTTTGCTAGAGCCATATTGTACAAAACAGTGAGCAGCTGCTGCCCAAGTACAATTGAGAATTGAATTCTATTTAGAGAGATAATTGCTTTATAGATATGAGATATTTATATCTCATTATAGTTTTCCCTAGTAATATACAGTATGTTCTAAACAAAAATTAAAAATAAAGAGATGACAAGAATTGACCTTTGGAGAAGGTGAATGAGTTTCTTTCACTTTGGGGAGCAAGAATGCACAATACTCCAGATCAGGGGGAATGCTAATTGTATCCTGCTTTCTCATCAGAGGTAGAAACAGAACACACCTGTGCTCTTCTTTCACTTAGTAGTTTCTGAAGTGTGTTTTCCTCCTGAAGTTTCTGCATCTTGCACAAAAAAGGAAGAATACAAACTCCTGTATTTTTCCAGGCCATGTTATTAGCTCTTCGTTATGATACTAGAGGACCCAGATTTTCAAAAGGCTTTTCAGGTTTCATTGATTGGTGTTCCTTTTGAGCCACCTTAAGAGGAGGTTTATTTTTAGGCTGGCTCACCCAAAATTATGATGATGTAGGTGATGCCTATCTTTTCTATGGTTCTCCAGTAATTTCCTTCCTTTCTCATGTGCTTGACCTTTAGGGCAAACTTTGAAAGAACTATAAAACTGTCCCACATCAAATACTTATAGCAGGGAAACATCAGGTGTACCTGTGAAGATGGTATAACTATCAAATCTGAATGTCATCTCAAAGCAGTTTCCTAACTACTGTCTACTACTGGGAAGTAGGATATTGGTTAAGAGACTGCAAATTCTCAGAATTCATCTCCTGCATTTTATAGTTAATGTCTTTTTTTTTTCTTTTGTACTTCACAACCCAGATTACCACACTGCAAATGGATATCAGCAAGTGTGGCACTGGGGCTGATTGCCTGCTCTCTATTGTAGTTTAGTTAAGGAGTGAAGTTTTCTGAAGCAGCTGACAAGTTCTGAGGTCAGTCCACTTGCACAGTAGCTTCTGTATCAAATGCAATCAAATGCCCGGGCAGTGTTGGAGCACAATCTTGCGTTCTTTATGCACCATGGTTTCCATGGACTTTTGCAAGAGCCAGGAGCAAGCAAGAACTGCAAGAGTGACTCAAATGTTTTGGGCACTCTTTAGTCCTTAGCATCATGTCTGATTAAAAATAATTCCCTTTGTTTCTTGAATGTTAGTTCCACAATGACTTCTGGCCTACCCATATCACACTGAGCACCCACACGCTTCAGCAAACTTGAAGGGAGTGAGGGATGATCAGAGTTAAGGAATCGTGGAATGCGTCTAATAAACAACTGTGGGAGGTGAAGCTTTGTTTGGGCTGGAGGCATGGGAAGGATAAGCTCCTTCCCATCCTTCAGCATGAGGCTTGGGAGAAGAGGAGAGGGGTTTGCAGATATCGGTATGATGCTCTAGCAGCAGGGGCTCCTGTACCTTCTCCAGTGTTCTTGCCCTGTGCTAAGTTGGCAGAGGGAAAAACTGTATCAAAGTGAAATGAGAGGACTGCAGAAATCTCTCCTGCTATAAGCAGGAACTTACCAAAATCACAGTTGTGCAATTTTCATGAAAACCACAATTTCAGGTAAATTCAGACAGGCTCCATGATTTTGGCAAACTTGCTGCAAAAAAAACTCAAGCAAAACTTACTGGCAAGCAGAGAAGCCCTGCAGTCTTGGAGCATGGGGGCAAGGCGGGGGAGGGTCGGGGCGGGGGGGTGCAGTTGTAGGTTGTTTCTAGCAGGAGGCACAGAGGCCCCAAGTTTTTCCAGTGACCCTACCAAAGTCACAGAGCTCGGCACTAGGGGATGGTCCAAAATCATGGCTTAATTACCCTGATTTAAACCTGGGAAGCCATTAATGCACACTTAATAACATATGAATTAATGGCTTCCCTGGGCTTAATCAGGGCAATTAAGCTGCAGTTTCAGGCCACATGGCAATCTGTGGGGAGGGGCAGGACTACTGGGGCCCCTGAGCAAATCAGAGGCATGGGGGGTGCTGCTACACTCAACTGGTAAAAATGGCAGCTGGCCCCAGGATCTGCCCACAAAATTGGGCAGCTGCCTCCTCAAGTTCACGAATGATCAGCCATCTTGGAAAGGCTCATAGGATATGGTTTTTTGTCATGCTAAGCATTAAGAACCAAGGTCATTCAAATATACTCAGGAAAACTACTCATGTTCTAAATTCTGAGCAGGGAATAAATTTTCTTCCAAATCAGGTTCATGAGGTTATGCAGTGAAATTCTCTTGCGTCATTTTGAAAACTTACTGCAAAGCAACTGATTGATTGAAAGAATTTCAAATGATAGCTGCTATTCTGCAGCATAGACATAAGACTTGTTTGTCTGAGAGAGATTGTAGGTTCTGTTCTACCTATTGATCATCTAAAGTGAACTTGGATACCTAAGTATGCTTCTATACCACCCTGTTGAAGTCCTGAAAATCCAATAAGGCATCTAATTTATTAACACACCATCATCTCACCCTTAAGACTAAGTCACAAAAAACAGTAAGGAAGAGAAGGAAGACCCACCTACATGTTGTATTAACTGGTTTTGGGGGTCTTGAAGACAGTGCCTTATGATCTCACTTAAGTACTTGAGTCCACCTAGATGCCTAAAAGGAATCTGACACTTAATCTTCTTTTGTGTCTTGGTTCCCTGTCTGTAAATTCACAGTGGTTACTTGGATATTTAGATTATAGGCACTTTTGGGTATTTCCTGTCCTCATAAATATGTTTGTGTAATGGGGACTACGTCTTGGTGGGGACCTTTAGCTGCTACTGGAACATAAGGACTAATGGTATGATGGATATGGGATTTAAATTTTGTGATTCCAATAAATGCCAGTAAACCATCCCTACAGTCCTCATTCACACAAATGGATCCTTTCTGACTGTAGTAAGGATGCCAGTCTAAAAATGGTCACTCGGGTAAAACAAATGCACATGCTTTTTATAAAATAGCCTCTCCATTCCCCACTGTCCTGGCCTGCTCCAGCTACTCCCCTGTCATTCTCCATGATGGGTAGTGAAGTTTTGATAGGTTCTAGACTTCAGGGAGAGATTTACCTGGAATTAATTTAGCATTAACACTGCACAAGTGGCCATCCATCAAATCTTGCAATGCATTCCCTATGGAGAACGCCCCATCCTTGGTTCTTGCCTTTCTTGCTTCTTGGAATTATATGTATTTTAGAGCATCTAGGATGCTGTTTCCCTGGTATACCCTATCACAGTAATGATAAGCAATGGAACAGCTTCTGTCCAGCCAGTGCCTTAGAGCCTTTTACATTCTGGCCTCAGAAAGCAGAGAACTGAGGTGAACCTGTGGGAGCTAGCGTGAATTCATTGAAGTACTGAACTGGAGCATGTAAGGCAGGCTCTGGAAGTGAAAAGAAAGGGCAAAGAAGTGTCTCAAGGAGTAAGAATAAAAGAAAATACTTTGAAGGAGGGCCTGTGAGGGTTCACGCAGAGGATGACTATCAAAGACCAGACACAAGTGGAAGGAACTGCAGGGAAGAAATGGAGAGCCCTTGTGGGATCATACAGATGCAAAAGCACATACAAGGGGTCACCTGGAGGAGAGGAAAAGACTGGGAGAGGTCTTGTCTATTGGTGGAGGGAAAGGACCTCTAAAAGCTTTGCAACAAGAGAAAGAGAGATTGCAGGGGGATAACAGACTGCTGTAACAAAAAAGAGCTGAGGGGTAAAAAAGAAGCCAATATGAGGAAGGATGATGTAGAAAGTTTGAGGTTGAGAAGAGAGAGTGTTGTACGGGTAAAGAGTGTCCCTGAAAGAAGCCAACGGCATTCATGAGAGGAAAAGTATTCCTTGCTAGTGACCAGCAAAAGCCCCAAGTCATGGAATTACCAGATGTCATCCACAAGGTGAGAGATACCTCTTACACCAAATTTGGACCACAAGCGCATGAGTCCACATCATTCTCACCACTAGTTAAGCCAGAATTCCCTGTCCTATTAGACCATCCCCTCCATAAACTTTTCCAATTCACTTTAAAGCAGTTAAGGTTCTTTGCCACTACTGTTTGTTTTAGAAGAACTTTTCAAAGCTCCATTCCTCTGATAGTTGGAAATACTCTTCTAATTTCCAACTTGAATTTATCCATATCCAATTTGTAGACACTTGATCTTGTGCCAGTGATGTTTTTCAGCCCAAACAGCTCCTCCCCTTCCTTAATGTTTATAATATCCCCTCATTCAAAGTTTTTTCCTTGAGATTCCCACACATTACTTCAAGTGTGATCGTGTCCTTCCTCAATATCCATTTTGCTAAATGGAACAATCCAAACTCCTTTAATTTTCTTTTATAAGAAAATGTTTCCATTCCCTTAACCATCTCAGTGGACCTTCTTTGAACCCATTCCAGTTGAAATTAATTAAGTTCACTGAGCCAAGGGTTTCCTACTGGATGCTGAGCATCACCAGCTGTTGATGATAGAAGAGGGTAGTCAGCATCGTGCAGAATTGACCCTGCCTCTATCAAGAATTCGGGTGACTAGATTTGCTTGAGACACAAAGCAGCATGGAGAGCAGTTAACATATTAGCTGCCTGGTCATTAATTACCATCAGAACTAGTTCAGAAGCTTTATTACTGTTACAAATGATAATAGCAATATTACATAATCTTAATAACAGTAGCACATCTCTAAACGGCTACAGCCTTCCTCCTTTGACAGCTGCAGTGGAAGATGGATCACTAGATGGTCATGAAATGAGTATTTTCCCTAATCAGAATGGAGAGCTTTATTAGCCTTCTAATTACTTGTTTAGCAGTCACTTATTAGATTTTTTTTTAGATCCATGAGTAATAAAATGAGCCTGTTTATTAAATAACATTTTAATTAGGAATCATTTTTAACGTGTGCCATGTTCTTAATGTTTTCTCCTCTGCAATTACTTAGATAAATACTTGTATCTCTGATGACTCCATTGACACAATCAGCCAAGCTAGTTACGTTGTACTTGCTCAGTATATATATGACAGGTTCCAGACCTCTTCACATCCTGGCAAGGCTAAATCTTAACTTATTCTAGTAAAAGATCATTTATTTCAGTTTACAGAATTGATTGGACTCACTTCCTTTTAAAATACTCTGAGGTCCATCATGAATCCCTGAGAGCTCAGATAAAGTCTCATATTCCTGGGGAATGAGCCATATCAACATTTTCTGAAATTTGATTTTTCAACAATATTTTTGGATTAAATTTTAAATTTTCTTTAAAAAAAAAAAAGAAACATTGACAGAGTCATCTTGAAATTGAGAAGCTAGTTATGATCTTTTACTTGAGATGAGAAAAAAAGTTGGATTTTCATATTTTAACCTCAAAATAGAGGAAATTATATCAAATTTCCATGACCTTTTTTTCACTTTCCAGCCAGCTCTAAATGTGAGACTTGCCTATGATGACTTACATGATCTGAATGTTATGTTTCCACTCATTACCTCTTTAGAGAGGTGAATTCTGGCAATAGCACGAGCCCTGTAAAATCTTTACTCTGTGGTGCAGATAGTCAGCTATATATATATATATATATATATATATATATATAATGTTATAGCACATACGAATAACGATATAGCTCACCTGACTTACTGTACCTGCTAGGACTCTGGCTCCACGAGTCCACATGTTTTCATTGTGCCTGACTTTTATCACATACTCTGCCTCCCTCATGCTTCCTGGTTATGCAAAAAGACCAGATGGAAGCTAATCTTACTGGTAGCAATGTAAATTGTCTTGTAGGTTGCAGCACGTCAATCTTCCGTTATAAGCGGAGGCCAATACTGCAATTCTTTACTATCCTTTCTAACAGTTTAAGTCAGAGACTCCAAATCCATTTCTGGCCTCCATTCATTGTTCAGTACAATTCTATCTGTGATAATTTGTGCTTCTGATTCATCCACAGAATGGTAATTTGGGACATTTGGCTGCTTGAGCTTCCATTTTTTCTATAATTGTTCTTCTCTGTATATGTAAGTGGCCTCCTTCAAGATACAAGGGATGGAAGGGTCCAGTGGGAGGACCAGTATGTTTTAAACCCCACTTAAGAACTGGGTTAAGGGCTCAGCAAGTAGTTTGTAAAGTGAAGTGGAAGGGTCTGTGTGGGCACTGGGCTTTAAGGCATGAGTCTAGCTCTTCAAAAGTGGGAAGGGGAGAGCACATGTCTGGATCTATGCTACTGAATTGCTGCCATAGAAATGATTTTTATGAAAGATAGTTTGAAAGGACAGATGTTGCAGGGGCTGGCCTGGGCTTAGCTCTTATACTGGTAGTGTCGGCAAGGACTGGGAATGCTCTAGGGAAAGCCAGCCCAGCTCACAGCTTGTCTTGAGTTTCACATGCTGATCATTTCAAAGTGCCACAACGACTCCTTTTGGAGGGAGAAAGGCTATGAGAGGGGGGAGTGAGAGTCAGCGAGGGCTATTGAGATATCTCAAAGGCCCCTTTCAAAAATAGGAAGACCCGTTGTTCAGTTAACCAGTTTATGATATTTAGAAGTTGTCTGACAGATCTTCTGTTGAAGATTGGCTCCATAGACATTCCTGTACATATACTGATTCTTACCACAGGGCATGCTTGTCCTTCACAGCTACAGGGTACATGCTCAGACAACCAAAGGAAGGCTGACAAAGGGTGTCTCCTGTTACCCAGATCCTGATTTCTGTCACATAGCTGATCCCTAATTTCTGTTACTTGCTTTCAGCATCTGTTGCCGATTCTTGAGGCTAAGTTAAATTCTTATGTAACTTGATTATTTTGAGGGTTTGAGTCCACCTCACCAAAATCTATGAAAGTTTAACATTGACTTTAACAGGAACAAGACCAAATCCTTAATATAATTGCTCCAGGGCTGAATTTAGCCACCAGCTACTGAAGAGAGGTAAGTGAATATCATTGAATTCTACCAGGAAATATTCCAGCAGGGAAGTAGGACTTTAGAGGAAGTGAAGGAGAGTCTTCCTGGAAATCTAATTTTAAATTCAGAGTAGTGCATATGTGGGGCATGAGAAGCAAGCATGAGACTGTTCTAAAAGGGGACCCTGATTCTGCTCTTAGTATAAGGTACAAACAAGTTGTTGTTCCATCTGTGACAATCCACTGACATTGGTGTAAAAAAGATTGGACTGAATTTTGATTTCACTCACATAAGCACAAATATTTGGGCACAATTTTATACAGTTGGGCACAGCCGCACGGTCCTTCTGAACAAAACCCTAGTTATTTACTCACACTGGTGGTAGCATTGTACACTCCCTTTGGGCAGATATGAACGATGGGGGAAAGTGCTTTAGGCTGTGAACTCCCGAGGCAGAAACTGACATTTACTAAAGGTTTATGATTTTTCTATGATTCCATGATTATATAGCACCTAGCACATCTGTGTCCCAGCCCAGCCTCCAGATGCTACCCCAGAGGGTATAATGTAAAATTCTGGTACCTGCAATAATGGTTCTGTAGATGGAAGAAGGAATTTTTAGCTATATTCTGGCCCTTGGGGGTGAAGACTCTAAGGAAGTCTATACTGAACAGCTGAATTTGTCCTAGATAACCTCCCTAAAGTTGGTACAGACTCCCACCCAAACTACCATTCTCTTAGCATACTGCTCAGCAATGTGCCCCAATTATTTCTGTGGAGTTGCTCCCTATTAACACCTCCTGAAACACTTTAGAATCACATACATGGTTAGTTAGACAGATTTTTGGCACAATACAATCTCTAAACCTGATTCAAGGTTTTTTTATTTTGATAGATTAAGACATTAAATTACAGAACAGATCAGAAACCAGATCTTGGCTCCTGCTCTGGCCTCTCTCTGTGTGCTTCCTCTGATACAAAGGCACACAAAACTGACAGCTGGGATTTCCCTAAGATTTCCCCAACTTGCATGGGTATTTTGGGCTATTCCCACCCTCTAGAAACAGGGTCATTAGCAAAGCACAGTAGTGATGATCACTGAGACTGTTACCAGCTGATGTCAGTTGGATCACTCCGAGGCTGCTCTAATTTCCTTGATGGGATAGACTAGCATGGGAGTGGGGGAGCACAAAGGGACATAAAGCCCCCCCCCCCCCCTTGCCACCACCATTTTTAAGTGTCCCCGTTGCCATTTTTAAGTGCAGGACACTGATGCCCTTGTATCAGAGATCCTGGAGGCTGCTGGAGTGTGGTAATTACTACACTCCAGCAGACTCAGTTAACTGAGTCTGTTCCTCTAATGCACTGTAAGCATCGGAGCAGCCTTGCTGCTTATGTATAGGTGGCCAAAGGTAGTTTTCAAGGCCTAGAGTCAAAGGGCTTGTTTGTACTTTGTTCCCACCTCTCCCTGCCTCTCAGCCATGTCAGACTTGGAAATGAAGTGGTAATGCCACTTTTAGGGAAGTGCCAAGGACATGGTATTGACATACCTGGAAGGATTTAACCCTAGATCCAAGACAGGAAGTATGCAGACTTCAGGTGCGTAAATCCAAAATTACAATCCCAAAAGCCACCTATTCAGCAGTCACCCAACTGGGAAGCCCTAAAATTCATTATGTGCCTCCTTGTTGGGCCTGGACATGCCCCCAGTACCTCCAATCACAGTACTGAGTGCGCCCAGCCCTTTCTGGACATGAGCAGTGAGGTGCCTAGGTCATGTCTACACCCAGGATGATCCAGAAGCTGGGTGGAGAGACGCTGAGTTCCTGAATGAGTCATATTGTGTAGCATGCTTACCCCACATAGACAGGATTGGGTCCCTCAGAAAACAGTTATAGTCACTTCATTTTAAATTGGGCCTACAAGTGGTGGTGATGACACCGCCCATCACTTACACAATACCCTTGCAAGCTTGCCTAGAAAAGGGGAGACATAGGTTGTGGATCTTTCTCAGCCTCGGAGGTTTGAAACCCATACCCCCACAGGAAGTCCCTTCCACTTCTATGTTCCCACCTCCCAAAAAAAACAATCTTAACCAAAAGGCCTCTGAGCTCTTCTGCAGACAAGGCAATCCCCCCTTCTCCTCCTGTTGAAGCTGGGTCACTGTGCAGAAAAGAATATAAGGTTCACAGTGCCCGCAAGAGGTGTAAGGAGTATGGCTGTGCAACCTAGCAGTTATGATACTGATCCAGGGGGCCTGAGGGCTCTGATTCTGGATAGCTGTTGTAACCACTAGGGAGAAGTGTTACAATCTATGCATTCTCCTTTGCCTGAGGAAGGGCGAGTGAGCCTGAAAGCTTGCAAATAAAGTAATTGTTTTGCAACTATTTAGTTAGCCTAATAAAATATATCACCTCTGCTAAGAGTTCTGCATATTTTTTGCTGGTAGACCAACATGACTAAAACCTGTACCCCCTAAACACTAGGCTATACGCTATACAAAAAACGGGAATCCATCAACAGACAGAGCTACCTAGATGTGATCCTAAGTCAAGTGACTAAGCTTCCAAGTGGGGCAGGAGTCTGGATTCACCCTGCAGCTTAGCATTTAAGTTGGGTTGGATGAATGGACTGTAAGGTGTATAGAAAACTGGCTGGACCATTGGGCTTAGAGGGTAGTAATGGCTCAATATTTAGCTGGCAGCCAGAATCAAGTGGAATGTCCCAGGGGTTGGTTTTGTTCAATATCTTCATCAATGATCTGGAAGATGGGATAGAGTACACTCAGCAAGTTTGCAGATGACACCAAGCTGGGGGGAGTAGTAGATAATCTGGAGGGTAGGGCTAGGATTCAGAGAGACCTCAACAATTTGGAGGATTAGACCAATAGAAATCTCATGAGGTTCAATAAGGAGAAATTCAAAGTCCTGCACTTAGGATGAAACAATCCCATGCACTGACAGACTGGGGACTGACTGGCTAAGCAGCAGCTGTGCAGAAAAGGACCTGGGGGTTACAGTGGCCAATAAGATGAGTATGAGCCACAAGCGTGCCCTTGTACTGAAGAAGGCTAGTGGCATACAGGGCTGCATTAATACGAGCATTGCCAGCAGATCAAGGAAAGCGATTCTTCCCCTCTATTCAGCACTGGTGAAGCCACATCTGGAGGCTGTGTCCAGTTTTGGCCCCCACATGACAGAAAGGATGTGAACAAATTGGAGGGAGTCCAAAGGAAGGCAGTGAAAATAGTTAGTGGTCTGGGGCTCATGACTAATGAGGAGAGGCTGAGGGAACTAGGCTTATTTAGTCTGGAGAAGGGAAGACTGACAGAAGATTTAATAGCAGATTTCAACTACTATTCCAAGGAGGATGGAGCTAGCCTGTTTTCAGTGGTGGCAGATGGCAGAAGAAAGAGCAATGGTCTCAAGTTGGAGTAAGGAAAGTTTAAGTTAGATATGAGGAAACATTTTGTCACTAGGAGGTAGTAAAACACTGGAACAGGTTACCCAAACAGGCTGTGGAATCTCCATCCTTGGAGGTTTTTAAGACCCAGCTAGACAAAGCCTTGGCTGGGATGATATAGTTGGGGATGGTCCTGGGGGTTAGACTAGATGACCTCCTGAGGTCCCTTCCAGCCATAATTTTCTATGATTCTGTGATTTCAGCACCATTCCTCATAGAGGTAAACACATAACTCTCAGCTGGAGGGAGATGTTTGCTTCTGCTTGGGATTTACAGCCCTGACCCTTCTCCCAGTCAGGTCACAAAGCCTGCCATGTCTGATCAAACACAGGAGGAGGAGGCCATACTACTCCTTCAGCCTGAATAGCTCAGTAGTCAAAGCACTTACCCAGGATGTGGAACACTGAAGATGGGCTTTTCTCTGTGGCCATAGAGGACAGGATTAGGAGCAATGGCCTCAAACTGGAGCAGAGGAAAAGTAGTTTGGAGATGGGAAAGAACCTTCTGACTATGAGGAGGGGTAAGCATTGGAACAGGCTACCTAGAGAAATTGTGGAATCTTTTATCCCTGGAAAGACAAACAGCGGCTGGGATGGTTTCGTCAGGGATGACCCTGCCTTGAGCGGGGAGCCGGATTATATGACCTCACAAGGTGGCACTAGCCCTGCTTTTCTATGATTCAATTTTTTTCTCTGCATAAAAAGAGCTAAACCCACATCAATTGTAATAGCAGTCTATCACTCGGGCTGCAGTGCATTTTGGGCAGGTACACTCTGTTTCTTCTACTGAAGCTCTTCCACTTCCCCTTCCAGGCCCCTCAACCCCACTCAAATGACCTATAATCTGTTAGTCAGATCATTTACCTGTTAGGCCAGTGCACACTATTTCCTAAACCACAGAAGCTGGATAGCCCTTCTTCTTGCCACCTAGTAGAATTCACATGGGAAAAGGTATGCACACCATCAAGAATGCCTACTGAACAGGGTCTCACAGGCAAGGGAAGGGAGGGATTGTGACCTTGATGAGCTGCGTTTCTAGCTGCTAAACTGTTGAAGCGTTGCAGCTGGATGCAAATAGAACCATTTGTTTAAGTAGATGAGGCACTTGTTTGTTGGTGGAAATTTAGGCATGTTAAGGGGAAGCTGAGAGGGGGATCTGAGGATCTAAACTGTTAACTTAGGCACTAGAAGAGCATTTAGATGGCAGTTAGATGCCAAAGTCCTTCCGAGCACATAGCACTAACTCTCTTGACAGTTGGACCTGAGGTTTTTTTGGACCCTGCTTAATATCTGAACTACTTCTTCCTCTCTGAAAGAAGCCTTCTGATCTTGAGATTGTCTTATCAGGACAACCTCAAGAGTCTACAGAGTGTTTGGAAACATTCTTCAGACCAGATAAGTTTCCTCCTTTAAAAAAAAAAAAAATGAGGAACATTGGTGCTCTAAGGATTAATAAAAGCTTTCAACCTGATCAGTTTTAAAGGCTGCTCCCATTTCTAGCTTTTCTGATATCAAGGACAGAGGCAAACAATGCTTGTCAAACTTGACTCTTGTGAAAAGACACTAGCTCTTGCTCTGGTGATGCCCCTCAGTTTCCATTGCAGTGGCTTGTCCTATTTTAAATTTGTAATGAAAAAAAAATTCTAAAGCTGGTAATCACGCGCCTTCCTTGTATAAAAACACATCTTGTTTTTATCATCAGTAACCTGTACTACACAAGAGCTCTGACACATACATTTCAGGATAGATTAGGAATTGCCTGCTGCATTTACATAACATTAAAATCACTGTCTAGGTACACAAAATAAAATGAATACCTTCCTGATTCTCTAGCATGGGCTTGCATAAAAACGATTTTACTTTGCTTTCATTATTTTTTGTAATGCAACGGTTCCTTTTTTATTTCTTTATTTATTTAGTGGGTTGGAAGGGAAAGATTTGATAGCTGAATGAGGGGACACCCAAGCAATCCATTTTTCTAGCAGTCTTTGGGTAGCAGTTTTGCAGCACTAAAGGCACGGTGCATGTGTGGAAAAAGGAGTTATGAAAAAATGTGAGGACTGTGTAACAGCCCAGCCCTATCTGACTCCCCATCATTCCTTGCAGCTGCAGGAAGCCACCCGCCCGTCTTTCCAAACCACAGGCTCATGTGGGTTATGATATGATTTCCTCTGTCTTATGTTTTTCGAAAAAAAGAAAGAAACCCAGAAGTGTCTACACGCCCGGTTAATCAAGGCAATGATGCTGGCCTCTCATCCTCCCTTGAAGTGATTCTTACAACACTGGGAAAAGCAGTTGGAGGATGTTTGTGACAAGCGGCAGAGTCTCAATCTACATCTAAATAATCTATTTCAATTGTTGTCTCCTTTGCAGTAGAATAAAAATATTTTATATTGGGTTCCCTAATTTCCTTTCACTTTGTTATTTTTCAGGTCCATCCCTGAGTTTTCTTTTTTTTTTCTTTTTGAAATCATCACTGCTGGCCAAGACTTTTATGCTGATATCACTATAGTTGAATTCATTTTAAATAATAGAAACTTCACTATGAGTAGTTAGACTGTACTCATAATTTTGGAAGTGTAGCCATCTTCAGATTTCTAGTGCTTTAAGGTACAAGACAGCATATTCCTTAAGCAGTCTTTTTCCATATTCAGGCTTTCTGCATGATCTTTTAGCTGGAACATACTCACATACTTGTTGAAGGGGCTATTTGAAACAGAAAGTTGATTCATACTGGTTTAACTGGGGAGGCTGGTAATCTGGATTCCTAATGAGCCATAGGTAAAATAGTGGCAATATTGAAATAAATGACAACATTCCCATTGATCATCTGGGGCTGGGATTTTACCCCTAACTTTTCAAAATGGCTTCCAAATTGCCCAGAAACAATAGTAGTTAGCTCAGGTAGACACAAATATGTCTGCTGTATATGCAGCAGAGGAGTCATTGCTGTTTGTTCAAGGTGCAAATATATTTATCTAGCAATTACCTGGCTTCACATGCTACTGCATGTTCTGTGAATGCAAATAACTGTTATTTCATGCATTCATTTTGCATTCTCACAGGCACCTCTTTGAAAATTTAGCTTTCTAATTTCTAACGGATACAGTGGTGAAGAAGTAATAAGAGGTCTGCATCACTCGTGGCATTAGAGTTTACTTGGCATGAAAGGGTTATAAAGGTTTAATAAATAATTAAGAGGTGTTACATGCATGTTACAGACATAAGTTGTCTGTGTTACTGATGAAATAGAGCTTATAAACTGTGGTTCAGAGGGCCCATTATCTTGATGGATTCTGTAAAAAATTCTGCTGTTTATGAAAACATCTATTCCATATCAGTATTTACTTGTATGATGGTAGCATGTGGTAGCTTAGGTCAGGGACTACGTGTTCTACATACCCAGGTCAAAGAAACAATTCTTTCCTCAGAAAGCCAAAAGTCCAACTTTTAGAGAAGACCAAGGGATTTGTGCAGATGGAGAGTACAAGGAAACACTACATCAGTATTTGTCAGTGTGACAGGCAGTTTTCTCAGTGCACTGGCAACTTAAGCACTGTCATGTTTTTTGGTAGTTAATGAATTATAAAAATAGAGCTGAAAGAGACTAACGTAGTAGTTTTGTGGATGTCCACAAGGACACTCTTTCCAAGCATGAGAATCACATGGGAGAAAGCAAAGATGTGTCCGTTTGAAAAGTTTACAAGGGGAGGGGGAACATTGGATCCTTGGGCTAATAAGACTTGGGAACTGACATTCCAATAATAAATGAGATATGATGGGAAGGACTGGGATAGGGCATGAATGGGCTTGAAAACAAACACAGGGAGCTTGCGTTTGATATACAAGGGAAGGGAGAGTCAAGGGAAGGACGAGAAAAAAGGAGGGGCATAGTTATAATTATTCTAGCAGCATTCTAGATTGACACAGACAAGGCTAGATCAGATTGTCAAAACCAAATTAAAGGATGGTTATATTCCAGGCACAAGAGGGGAGGAAAGGCCCCATCTTATGCAGAAAGATGTAGTCAAAGCCTGACTGTGAGGGCCTAGAAAGAGGTCTGAGTTGAAAGGGAAGCTCAGGTACGAGGCCTGAATGATAGGCTGACTGGTGGATCCTTAGGAAGACACACTGAAGCAGTAGTTATGGGGAAAAGAGGTTAATCAGGAAAGGCATGGCTTGAAAAGCCAAGGTAAGGCAAGATTTCAAGAGGCAGAGCCTGGGCAATGGTGCTGAATGTAGCTGAAAGTTCATGGAGGATGAGGATGCAGCTCGCAATACTAAGGTTTGACTACAAAGAGATCATTAGAGATGCTGGTGAGAGTGGTTTCCATGCAGCAAAAGGAGCAGAAGCTGTATTGGAGGGAGGATCAGATGGAACTAGAGAAGGAGAAATCCAGAAGGAATTGTGGACAGCATGTTCAGTGGATGCAAACCTGAAAGGGAAACAGGAACTTAGCTGGCCAGGTAAAGGGAGACAAGGATAGATGTTAGGATTGACTAACAGGCTTCAACTGTGAAGGGAGGGAGTGAGATGGAGGTGATGAGAACGGGCAGAAGGGAGAACAAGAGGTGGGAAAGACTTGGGTCACTAAGGACTTGTGGCAGAGAGCAGCTGAGAAGCTGCTGAATCTGGGGCAGGGGAGGAGGAGGAACTGAAGGGAAGAGGAAGGTCACATTGTATTGGATCGCTTTATAATAATACAGTATTAATCCTTTATCAATACAAACTTGATAAGAAGCATGACTGAAGCTCGATATTACTTTTCACACTTCCATGCATGTGAATAAAAACGAGCTACACGCTGTAGATATTATGTTAATGTGCCTAATAGGTAACAAAAATGCAGTTTAATTGTGGTGATAATATGAAACTGTGTGCACTGCAGGCACACACAAATTCTGGAGGGGAGTGTGTCAGCCAGGGATAGAGACTGAACAGTTTAACCCTCTTGGGACCAAGCCCTGCTTCCTTGACTCGCACTAGCAGTCTCACTGAGCCACACTGAGTGCGAGCTTACACATTATGCATTCATGTCAGGATTTGGCCACAAGCTGTGCATGGGGATAATCCACATGCACCCACCACTCTCCCTCCACTGTACTCCTGGGGCCAGTGGCAAAGGCACCTCCTCCTGTCCTGGCCAGCCATGGCTTCACCTTCTCTCTGCCTACTTGTTCAATGAGAGTGCAAGCAATGGGTAGCGTACACGGGACATAAAATATGGGTTAGGGAGTGTTACTTCCCTTTACATCCAGGAACTATTCTACTGTGCAAGGGGCTCTCAAACTCATAGACTTTGAAGAGATGGTGCAGGACTTCTTGGAAACACTATAGACAAGCTACTTTGGGTGAGATTTTTCAAAGGCACTGAGATGATTTAGAAGTACAATTTCTGTTGACTTTCAGTGGAACTCTGAAGTAGAGAGATGGTCTTGAAAATCCCTCTGTGCATTTATTTTCCTCCTTCTAAAGGGGCAATGGGGGAATTTATCTTTGAAGCACTTTGAATTCAGCAGAAGAAGGGGGGCTCTTCAAAAGCTTAGCAGCCTTGTTAAGACAAGCAAGATTTGGCAGTATAATGGTGAACTGAAATCCTGTTACAATTAACAAGCGAACAAACAAACAAATAAATCAATCAATAGAGATCCCAAATTGTTAATAGAACTCACCTGTAGGGACAGCAGCATCAACGTTGAAGGTGATCTAAAAGTATTTCTATATTTTAAATTGCCAGCAAACAGGGGCTGCAAACTGGGTAAGCAGTTTACAGGCAGTTTGCTGGGAGCAAGAGGAGGAAGGGGAAAAGAAGCCAGGCCCCAGATCCTGCCCAGGGAAGGTAAGTGTTCTAGAGCTGCCTGTGCCTTTGGCTTGCTGTGTGTTTGGGGCATGTGCTCTTAGAAGCAGGGAGTGTTGCTGGCTGAGGATTGTTGATTGTTGAGTGATTGCTGCCTCGGCCTGACAGAAGCCCTAATGAGGGGGTGGAGTCAGTCCAGGCCCAGCAGGGTATAAATAGGAGACTCCCTGAGCAACCAAGGAGCCAGCAAACAGGGCAAGTAGTTTGCAGGCCAGTTTACCACCATCCGTCCCCTGTCCCCCTGCCTCCTTTTTGAGGGGAGAGCAGATTAAGAGACCCAGGGAAATGGCTGGCAGATATCACAATGCCAGAGCCACTGCCTCATCCTGCACCCCTAAGGTTTCTGTCCAGGCAGGACCACTCACCATCAAGGCTTCCAACATGGGTCAGGGTTGGGTGCTGTGGGGCCTGCAGCTTGCAGGTTTTTTCTCGTGCCTGCCAGGTAGTGGGGTGCCTGCAGTGTGATCAGTGCCTCCTGGTGGTTTCTCTCAGGGAACAGAAAAGAGCTACAGGAGGAGGTGGTTAGGCTCCGAAGCATCCTCCACCATGAGGAGTTGATTGATTTGACGCTGGAGGAGACCTCCAGGATTGTGAAGGATGAACTGCCCAAGGCAGTGCTAGAGAAGAGAGAGGACATGGATTCCCAGGGGAGTGGAAGCCTGTGACTTCTGGCAGCAAGCAGAAATCTTCACCTCGACCTGCAGCTGTTCATCTGGAGAGCAGACACATGGCCCTGGCAAGAGAGAGCGAAGTGCATGTTCCATTGGTGGAGGAGGAAAAGCCAGGCCTCGCTATGGTGGGAAGGATCAAGACAGCTGCCACCAAGAAGAAGCGATGGGTGGCGGTGGTTGGAACCTCCCGTCTGTGGGGGACAGAAAGAGCCATCTGCCGACCTGACTTGTTGTCTCAGGAAGTCTGCTGCTTGCCCAGAGCCCAGATCTGAGATGTCATGGAGGGATTACCGAGACTCATCCAGCCCTCTAACCCCATGCTGCTCATCCATGTGGGCACCAATGATACTGCCAGGCAGGGACCCTGAGCAGATCAAAAGTGACTACAGGGCTCTGGGTGCAAGGGTGAAGGGGTCTGGGGCTCATGTGGTGTTCTCCTCAATCCTTCTGGTCAAGAGAAAGGGCCCAGGTAGGAACAGGTGCATCCTGCAGATCAATACCTGCACAGGTATTGTCACCATCAGGGCTTTGGCTTCTTTGGCCATGAGATGTTGTTCCAAGAAGAAGGATTGCTGGGAAGAGATGGTATCCACCTGATGACCATCTTCACAGACAGGCTTGCTAATCTAGTGAGGAGGGCTTTACCTTGGCCAGCCTAGTTTATGGAGACCAAAGCCCTGAGGTAAGGAGGGAAGCAGGAGACCAGGAGGAAGAGCAAGCAGGAAGGGGCAACAGTGGAGGTACTCTCATACTTCCTGAGAAATCAGGGCAATTGACTAGTTACTTCAGGTGCCTGTACACAAATGCACGGAGCCTGGAAAACAAGTAGGAAGAATTGGAAGTCCTTGAACAGTCCCGGAACTATGATGTGATTAGAATAACAGAGATGTGGTGGGATAGCTTGCATGACTGGGGCAGTCATGGATGGGTACAAACTGTTCAGGAAAAACAAGCAGGGGAGAAGAGGAGGAGGAGTTGCTGCACTTTATGTAAAAGAATCATATGATTGCTCATGTCACAACCCAAGGGTGTGATTTTTGTTTTGTGAGTGCTTCGGCACTGCTAAATTGTTCCCGCTAAATTGCAGCTTCTTTGCACAGTGGAGTTTTCTGCTGCAGAGGAGAACCCCGGTACAAAAGAATTCCCGCCACCAGTAGCTTTCTTTGCAGGGTGCATTTCTTTGTTGCAGCACAGAAATGCACGTTGCAAGGAGTTCCCGCCATTCGTATTCAAATTTGTGCCCCACCATTGGCTAGTTCTAAATTATTCCTACATGGCGGCTAGCGATTGGCTTGCTAGCCGTATAAGAGGCTTGAGTGGTTTCCGCCCAAGTTGGAGGACTCCACGAACACCAGGAGGAGGAGACTTCACATCTTGTGAAGATCTCTAAGTGCTGCGGAGCCTATTGGACCCAGTGTATTTCAAGAAGGCAACAGGGGTCTGATCAGCCTCTAGCCTCTCCCCGTCGCCGAGCGCAATCCTCGACGTATCCCTGTTCCCTGCGCGCACAAGTTCCACGGAGCCTAGCAAACTTCGTGTGAGTCTATTCAGAGCTCTTTTCTTCGATACTTTCTTCGGTTGGCGCAACGGGCTCGCGGTTTAGAGCCTCCAACCGGATGGTCTAGAAGAAAGTTCACGGGAAGGAACTCTAGTCCGCCTCTCTTCTTTTCTGTCTGTAACCGCAACTCAAGCAAGTTTTCCTGCCTGCACCGTGACCATCTTCGGTGTAAGTAAACAATCTTAAACAACCATTAAGCGTCTGTGCCTAATTCTAGCGTGTCGCCTGTTTTCTCCGACCCAGCGTGCCCGGGCTGCTGGCCACAGCCCGCGCGGCGCGAAAAAGGGCCCGGATCACTCCCGGCCCACACAGCTCAGACCTCCAGTATGAAACTGGAGATAGGTCTGCTGAGAGTCTCTGAGTTAAGGTTAGAGGGGAGATAAACAAGGCTGATGTAGTGGGTGTCTGCTATAGACCACCAGACCAGGAGGAAGTGGTGGATGAGGCTTTCTTCAAACAGCTAGCAGAAGTTTCCCAATCATAAGCCCTGGTTCTCATGGGGGATTTCAACCACCTAACATCTGCTGGGAGGGCAATACAGTGGTGTGCTGGCAATCCAGGAAGCTTTTGGAGAGCACTGGGGACAACTTCTTGGTGCAAGTGCTATAGAGGCCAATGAGGGGCCATGCTCTTCTTGACCTGTTGCTCACAAACAGGGAAGAATTGGTGGGGAATGTAGTAGTGGATGGCAACTTGCAGTGACCACGAGATGATTGAGTTCAGGATCCTGAGGAAAGGAAGGATGGAGAGCAGCAGAGTAAGGACTCTGGACTTCAGAAAAGCAGACTTCAATTCACTCAGAGAACTAATGGGCAGGATCCCCTGGGAAGCCTGTCTGAGGGGAAGAAGAGTCCTGGAGAACTGGCTGTATCTGAAACAAGCCTTACTGAGAGTGCAGGAACAAACCATCGCAACGCTCAGGAAGACTAAAAGTATGGCAGAAGACCAGCTTGGCTTAGCAGGGAACTCTTCAGTAAACTAAATCACAAAAAGGAAGCTTATAGGAAGTGGAAACTTGCACAAATAGATAGGGAGGAGTACAAGAGCATTGCTCAGGCATGCAGAGATGAAGTCAGGAAGGCCAAAGCACAACTGGAGTTGCAGCTAGCAAGGGACGTGAAGGGTAACAAGAAGGGTTTCTATGAGTATGTTGATAGCAAAAAGAAAATCAGGAAAGTGTGGGTCCCTCACTGCATTGTTTTGCAACCCGTGGGTCACAAAGATATACGAAAGGGTCATAAACAAACTTTAAAAATGGATCAACAAATTTTAAAAATGGATTCTCCTTTAAAGGAGAAAAACATGGGAAACGTGGCCCTTCACAGGTTCTAGAATGCAACCTCAGTCCCCGGAAAAGTGATGGAGAGGATCCTCAAGGAATCCATTTCTAAGTACTTTTAAGAGAAGAAGGTGATTAGGAACGGTCTATATGGCTTCAACAAGGGCAAGTCATGCCTATCCAACCTTATTGCTTTCTATGATGAGGTAACTGGCTCTGTGGATGAGGGGAGACCAGTAAGCGTGGTGGTATTCCTTGATTTTAGCAAGGCTTTTGATACGGTCTCTCACAACATTCTCGCAGGCAACCTAAAGAAGTACAGGCTGGATGAATGGACTGTAGGATGGCTAGAAAACTGGCTGAAGCATCAGGATCAGAGGCTAGTAATAAATGGCTTTATGTCTGGTTGACAGCTGGTATCAAGTGGAGTGCCCAGGGGTCAGTTCTAGGGACAGTTTTGTTCAATGTCTTCATCAATGAACCGGAAGTTGACATACAATGCACCCTCAGCAAGTTTGCAGATGACACCAAGCAGCAGGGTGTATTGGATATGCTAGAGGGTAGGGCTAGGATTCAGAGTGACCTAGGCCAGGGTTGTCAACTGGGGGTACTTGGAGAGGTGCTAGGGGGTACATGTGGGCAGGCAGGGACTGAGTGACACCACCCACCACCCCATGCCACCGCCTCCCAGGATCAGGGCCAGGGGCGGGGGGGAGCTGCCTGACTAGCCAAAATGGGGGCGGGGGGGAAACTCGCACGTGGCAGCTGCCACCATCACCATCCACCACTCCACGCTTCTGACGCATGCAAGCCCCCATGCTCCATGTCTGGCTGCCGCCACCCCACCCCCGCTCCTTGTCTGACTGCCACCAGCCCTGTCCCCACTTAGCATCCGGCCTCTGCCCCTAGAAGGGGTACACTCCTTAAAAAAGGTTGAAAACCCCTGACCTAGACAGATTGCAGGATTGGGCCAAAAGAAATTTCATGAGGTTCAGCAAGAACAAGTGCAAAGTCCTGCACTTAGGACGGAACAATTCCATGCATCAGAGCAGGCTGGGGGATGACTGGCTGGGCAGCAGCTCTGCAGAAAAGGACCTGAGGGTTTACAGTGAATAATAAGCTGAATATAAGCCAACAGCATGCCCTTGTTACAAAGAAGGCTAATGGCACACTGGGCTGCATTGGTAGGAGTGTTGCCAGTGGGTCAAGGGAAGTGATTGATTATTCCCCCCCTATTCAGCACTGGTGAGGCCGCATCTGGAGTACTGTGTTCAGTTTTGGGCCCCCCCATTACAGAAAGGATGTGGACAAATTGGAGACAAAATGTGGACAAAAATGGTGAGGGGGCTGGGGTACATGACTCGTGCAGAGAAACTGGGGAAACTGTTATTTAGTGTAGAGAAGAGAAGACAGAGGATGCAGCCTTCAACTTCCTGAAGGGCGGTTCCAAAGAGGATGGACTTGAATTGTTCTCAGTGGTGGCAGATGACAGAACAAGGAGCAATGGTTTCAAGTTGCAGCAAGGGAAGTTTTAGGTTAGATATTAGGAAAAAAAATTCTCACTAGAAGGGTAATAAAACACTGGAACCAGGTTACCCAGAGAGGTGGTGGAATCTCCATCCTTAGAAATCTTTAATACCCAGCTAGACAAAGCTTTGACTGAGATGATCTGATTGGGTATGATCCTGCTTTGAGCAGTGGCTTAGACTAGGCGACCTCCTGAGGTCCCTTCCAACCCTCATTTTCTATGATTCTATTTTATGTACAAAGTCTTGAGAATCAAGATCCTCATTTCCTTTGTAGGACAGATGAGATTGCAAATTCTTGAATTGTGCAGACAACTCCTTACACTGCTTCAGGGGTTACTGAAGTAACAGGGAGCTAACTTTAGGTCTTGGAAGATGGACCTGTTTTTAAGTATTTTTCCTGGAAATTTACTTCTTTATAGTAAGTATTTCCAAATAAGACCATTCTAGTATCTTTTTGTATATGCAGACTTATCCCTGGGTCTTATGTATGGTTAATGACTTACAAAGAGCTTTGTGTGTTTTTCAAAAAGTATTTCTGTTTTCCTTTAATTTATAGAAATAGCAACATGCTGGAAGTGCTCAGTGCCAACATGCTGGATTAAAATAGGAGTTTCTTTTCTGATGCTTGTTGAAGGAAAAAACCCCAGGAATAAACCTTTGTTGTTGTTTACAAATAAGTAAACAACACTTGTAACTTTATTCCCATTGCATGTTTCTGGTTGAGTTCTCATGGAACAGCTTCCCTGCTCATGCAAAGGAACTGCTCTGATTGACAACAGGTGAGGATTTGGCCCAATGTACCTAATACTGAATTTTTTTTCAGTAGCTGATGAGCATCATGGAGAATTATCAGCATATAGGCACCAGTGCAACCTATGAGCACTGGTGTGCAGTAGGAATTGTTTTCCTAGTGACAATGTAGAGTGAAGCAAAACAAAAGAAATAATGTAGAAAACATATTTGGGATATGTGGAATTTCTAAATGATCTTGAGAAATAAATTCTGAGTTAAATAAGGAAAAGGTAGCAGGGACTGGGGGGTTGTCAGATCCTGTCCCAGCTTCGATGGAGCTACACCAGCTTACACTAGTGAGTGAATCTGTCTCAGTATTTCAAAATTGGAGCTTTGTTTGGACTTTGGGCTGGGCCCAACAGTTCAGATGCAGATCTTGGAGCTGTATGATTCACATAGCAGCTTACTTGATTTCCAGAAAAATGTGTACATTTCATTTAAATACAAGAAAGGGATTCCACAAAACTAAAGGCAATGAGAAGACAGATTTCCTTCAGACAGTTGGCAGCTGCAGTGAAGTTCAGTGAGTACCATTTTTCTTCTCCAGTTGTCTAATCAAATCAAACATTGATATTTTTTAATCATATTGGTTCAATATGGGTAAATATAGTACAATCAAACTCAGTCACAGTTGATGAGGATAATCTACTGGGCATGTTCAGCCTGATTCTTTAGGCCCTGATTTCAGGATTATGGGAGAGAAAACAGAAGTGTGTTCAAATATTATGCAATTGCGTTCGGCCAATTCTGATTCAAACTTTTCCTGTATGTAACAATAAGTAGATATTGACTTATCTGAGCAATATTTATCTTGTAGGACAAAATCAAAAATAAACCTTTGACACTGACCTCAGGGAGTCAGTTTATACATTGTTACACTAACTAATGGGGCTAGATTTCTATCTAACTGTATATGTTCTCAAAAAGACTTTTTTTTTTCTTTTTGAAACTAACTCCCTAAAGGGAAGAGGAAGCTAGGAGACCAGAATAATAAATGTTCTTCACCTTTCTTGAAATGAATAATATTTTTCACTGAACTCAGTCCACAATCCACTGTCACAATCCACTGAACTGATTACGCAACATGAACAGTTAACATTCCTTCAAACCTTCATATTAGCGACTAGTTTGAAGGTGAGACCAGAAAATTAGCGCTGGGCTTGTAAAGGTTTCTAGGCACCTAATTTATAATTTATGTTCAATTCTGAGTCAGAGGACTTTTGCATGAAAGAACTCTTAGCCCAAGTTTGGATTACTTCCCACAAATACCTTTAACAGGCCTAAATGCCTTTAAAAATCTGGGCCTAAGTGGCTAATCGCATGGTTGCCTTTTAACCCAGTCATAGGCTAGGAGTTTCTTTGTGAGTTCATTGACATGGAACTAACCATAAATTATATAAAGATAAACTAATTATAGATTAATGGGGCAGTTTTGGTGTGTGTTTCTTTTCATGACATTTATTCTCTGTCCTGTAATGGCTCTAACACAGTGTTAATCTTTTTTATTCTTAATTTTCTTTTTATGGCTAATTTCCCCCTAATAACACCAACTGCCATCTGGGGTCTCCTCAGGTACATCATTGCCAAGGGGGCACCCAGTTGGGAGGGCAGGCATAGAACCACCACAGGCTGCTCTGTGACTGCTGTCTCATTAATATTTTTCTCCTGGCATGAAAAACCTCATGTTAAAAGTATATAATTCATGTTGATTTGGTTTGATCTACATAATGTGGTTCTCTTCAGGTTCTTATAGTCAGTCAATGGTAAATTGTATAGGTTCTTTTTCTGTAACATCTCTACGACACAGTCTTTCATACCCATCCATGAAACTACACCTCTCATTCATATCCTGTCTCAATTACTTCCAAAGGCTTTTCCTCAGGTCTTGGCAAATGCAGCCTGGCCTTGTTCATGGCCATCCAGAATACTATTATAAAGAACATTGTCCTAGCCCATTATTTTGACCATCCTGCTTCTTGCTTTGCTTACCCTTTCTCTCAACCCTTGCCTCTGGAGGCTACTACTCTGTGAGTGTATCTACACATGCGCTTTACTGTGGAGTAGACTAATTAGCTCCAAAGTAAACCATCAGAGTCTACACATACACTGGTAATAGGGCACAGTAAACTAATTAACTCCACTATAGGATAGTACTGTCAGGGACAGTACTATCTTATGGTGGAGTAATTTACTGTGCCAAAATGCATATGTTGATGCTGACTGTAGGTGTACATTGCACCCAGTCAGTCCAGCCAGCCAGGGGCCTGCTCTATCCTGGTTCAAACTGCTGCTGTCCTTGGCACACATGTAGACACTGCCCAGAAGAAGGTGAGTTTGGCTCAAACTGATCCAGAGCTTATTGAGTCACATAAATTGCTCATGTAGATGCACCCTGTTGCACCAAACATAAGCCTCTCATCTTCACTACTGCTACAGCAACAAAAATACAAACAGTTCACTTTGAGTATGGCTGTTCAGAAGCAGTCTAAGGTGCTGTTCCACCTATCTTAAGTACTCACACAGACCCATTTCCTGAATCTATGATCCTCATCATCTTTAATCCCTCAGCACCCTATGGGGTAGAAGGTGATTTAATACCCATTTTAAGTGGGTAACTGTTGTAAAGGAAAGGCAAGTGATTTGTTCAAAGTTACCTTGGAAGTCTGTGGTGGAACAGGGACTAGAATCCAGGTCTCTGTTACTGACACATACTTCCCTCTGGGGTATGTTGCCGAATGAGAGAGCTCACACTTTGATTTCTTAACAGACATTCTTAACAAAGAAAAGGTTCCTAGCCAGTGATAAAGATCACAACAGCAGTCTGACCACAATGGCAGTCTGACCACATACCTGTCATCATTTAAGAGCTATAAATAGGATCCCTGGAAAGGAGTGTAAGAACACACCTTTCACCCTGTTGAAACCCGGCGAAATGGGAGAAGTTCTGAAGGATCAGAGACCAAAAAACAAACAAACCCTAAAACCCACACAGATATTTTATTTTAAAGCCAAAGCTGCCTCTCCTAATTATGGGTATTTTTGTCTGGTAAGTTAGTAGCTTCCAGCAGAGCAACCAAGAAGTTCTAATTAGCATACATGCCCAGTGTCCCAGAGGAACAGGTTGCCTTTGATTTTTTAAGGACAGGTGATTGTGTATTTCAATGTGTATCGTGGTCATAGATCCTCTTAAGAGTGGTCAGGGAAGAGGAAGGTTCCAAGGATCCCATACACTGGAAGTATTAGTTCCATTCTTATTAAATATATGGAGTTTATCTCCACTACTTGCCAGTTATTGAACCTGATGTGTGCCTGTAAAACATATCAGGCCAAATACACACCAGGGTAATTCCCTGAGGCCATGTGTATCCCTTTCTGCATTTATGCTAACAGTAACAGTTTAAGGAATTGAATGTTACCAACAAAAATGTTAATAGAAAGCAAATTTCTCAGTCACATGGGAAAGAATTTGCACAGAATGAATATTAGACTCACACATGCAAATACTCTTGCCACTCATCTGGTCAGGGATCAGAAACAAGGTTATGTGATTTATCTAGCCAATTAAAATTAAGCAACACAGCATGAATTCTGAATATTCATGATCAACATATAGTGTAAAAAGTTCAGAGATATTCATTGAACAAATATGAATAACAAATTAATTTGAAGGAATCATGGTCTGCCCATGGATCTTGAGCAGAAAAGGAGGAAAAATCCCTCAAATGAATTATCTCCAAGTGACTCTTAGGTTTCTACTCATAGCCTAATATTTCTATATACAGAAGGTAGCATTGGCTCCTAAATCTTTCTCATCTGACTTTAGTGGAGCCACTGCATGGCATATTAGCCGAATACGTGACCAGAAATGTTAAAGGATGGTCCCGGGACTCTGAAAAAATTCATATAGTAATGCACAGTTTCAATCCCCTTGCCTCCCAAGGATTACCACTGCTGAACAGAGCATTCTGAAATGTTTTTGTTTCATTTTCTTTTTGCCAGAAAATTGAATAGCAAGTTTTAACCATGTGAGGCTCTCTATATGAATCATTTGGGCAAAAGATTAGATGGAGTATCATTTGGTCTTCATTCAGACTTCTGTCTCTGTGTTTCTATTACTCTTTTTAAATTGGCATATAAGATTAAATAACAGATATGTCTTCAGAGATGCTCCTAAATCTTCTCCCTTTGGAGAAGTTACCGTCTCAAGTGGAATTAAATTCGGTGGTTGTCTTCCCAGAGAAATGTTGCCAAGTTATTATGTGATTCCATGGCGGAACAAGGCCTGATTTCCAAAACAGATAATGGGCCCACGCTTGACAGAATTTGGGATTATTTTCATCCCTAGTCTGGTATATGGTTTGTCTCTGGTACCCATGTTCTTCAGCATCAAACCTACTAGAATTTTTTGAAGTTGTGAATAAACAGGTGGATCAGGGTGGGGAATTCAAAAGAGCTCTGATATTTCAACCTGATTTTGTCTCTAGCGTCTGTATGTATTCCTTCTTTAATTGATCTGAAAAGGCACAACAATGTCACTAACATTTTTGCTCAAAATAAGATTTAGTTTTGACAACAATCACTTTAGTAACTGACAGCAGGGAGGGATTATTGTTTCCAGGTTTTGAATATAAAAAAGAAGGAATTAACCTTACTAGATCAGACTCTAGGTCTGCCTACATCAGTTGTCTTTAATAGCAATGAGGACCAAATGCTTCACTGGAAGATGCAAGAAACCTTCAGCAAGCAATGGTCAGATAATCTGCCTCTCAAATGCCTCCCTTTTGAGCCTAGTAGTGAGAGACATTGTTTTAAGCCCTGAAGCATGAGGCTTTTTTTGTTGTTAACTGTTATTATTAACTAACATGTTTTTGTTGACTGTTATAAGTTGAGCTAATCTTCTCATGCATGTTCATTCTTTTTGCTTCTTGCTAAATGTTTTGCCTTGATGATGTGCTGCAGCAAGAAGTTGTCCAGTTATGATTGTGTGGGAAAGCATGTATTTTTGTCAGTTTTGAATTTACTACCAAAAATATCATCATATGTACTCTTGTTCTTATATTATTAGATGCGAAGAAAGGAAGTATGCCCTAAGCCCACGTAGGTACATTTTATGGAAGGGGAACAAGTATGTTTTCCAGTAATACTGCTTTGTGGCGGGAGAGCCCAGAGAGCCTGGAACTGTCCATGCTGTCCAGACACCCCAGAGAGGCGCTCCTGGAGCTTGAAGGGGCATGATCAGATCCACCATGAGAATTCCCATGCAGAATTGAGCCCCTCAAGCCCTACTTTCCTCCCTTACAGGGACATGCCCCAAGGAACTTCTGTAACTGGGGGAAATCTGGGGGTTACCGTTTACAGAGACATGCCCCAAAGAAGCCCCTAGGGTCTCAAGAGGCACATCTCCATAAGTGGGGAAGCCCCAACTTTCTCATTTACAGAGAGGTGTGCCTGGGATTTCTTGGGGTACCTCTCTGTAAGTGGGGAAATCCCAGCTTTCCTGCTTGCAGAGGCATAACCTGTGGAATTCCTGGGGCACATCTCTGTAAAAGGGGAAAGCTGGGGGCAGGCACTCCAAAGGTGGAAGGGACCCGATCCTCTGTAGGAATACCTGGGATGCACAGGACTGGGCCCTTCAAGAGCCCCTACAGAACATGTCACCTGTTGTCCCACTAGTTCAACAGGTGGGATGAAGGACAACATGTTTTATCCAATGAAGTAGATCAGCTGTGCCGGGACACATCCCAGCACAGGGTACCCACTTTATTTGGTAACATCTGTTTCTAGACTCAGTTATACCCCTGTGAATCTGGTGAAATACCAATAGAAGCAGGATTTGTTTCATTATCTATATAAGTTTAACTATTTATAAAACTGATGCATGAACTACATTTCCCATTTGAAATCCACAGATAAAGATACACTTTATATCTTTTATATACTTAGATACTTTTATATCTATATATACTTTTAATTGGCCATAGATTTGGGTATTTGAATTTAGAGAGTCAAGTTTGATCTTAGCTACATTGTAGGAAGTCCTAAATCCATGTTTGTATATCCAGAGTAACTATTGCTTCACCTGTGAAATAAGATGTGAAGTTTCTACAGATCTGACCTTTTACGCTGTTTCTTTAACATCAAGGACTGTTGCATCAGGGAGGTGGGGGTCTTCTAATCATATAGACACTTAACAATATTCTCTGCTTCCTTGATTGCTTTGAAATTCTATTATTTCCCCATCTACACTACAGCTATAACCAGGATGAGACTTAGTTATAACATGGTTCCATTTTGCTAGGGAGGGCCTTACTGACGTGGCCCAAGAAGACTGCGTATCCGTCGTGACAAGGATGGTGTCTACTTTCTGTCCACCTAAGTGTATACTTCTAGCATAATGGGACTGTGATCCTAACTAGGGCCTTTTGGCATGACACTAGTGAAAATATGCTCTCAGAACTACAAAATTGAACTATGTTGTAATTGGTACTTGACTCCACAGTAGCTGCATTGTGGATGGACCTATGCATCTTTGATTTAGTTGGACCCTCCAGCCAGGTGTGGTCAGGGTGAGAATATCATGATATTGGGTAGAGCCACACTGTGATGGCAGTTTAAAATGTTGATAAGCATCATAGATTCATAGATGCTAGGGTTGGAAGGGACCTCAATAGATCATCGAGTCCGACCCCCTGCATAGGCAGGAAAGAGTGCTGGGTTCAGATGACCCCAGCTAGATGCTTATCTAACCTCCTCTTGAAGACCCCAAGGGTAGGGGAGAACACCACCTCCCTTGGGAGCCCATTCCAGACCTTGGCCACTCTAACTGTGAAGAAGTTCTTCCTAATGTCTAGTCTAAATCTGCTCTCTGCTAGCTTGTGGCCATTATTTCTTGTAACCCCCGGGGGCGCCTTGGTGAATAAAACCTCACCAATTCCCTTCTGTGCCCCCATCCATGGATTCATATTGTCTGTGCTTTGTCCAGGCACGACAGTCATTTACTAGCAAATTAAAAAAAGAGAAGTTATTCCAACTAGTAAGATAAGAGCAGCATATGCAGCTCATGGGACTGATGTTGCATTTCTTGTACATCTCAAGCTTTCCTTTTCTATGTTTTTTGTGTGGGTATGTATACTCCATCTATCTATATCTGTCTGTCCATCTCTCTGCCTGCCTGCCTCTCAGTCTGTCTCATCAATATATATATATATATATATATATATATAAAACTATTCTGTGTGTGTGTGTATTTAACCACCCTAGTTAAAACATAGTTTAAAAAAGAAAAACCCAGCACAATACTAAATAGATATGTATAAACTAAATATGAGTATCTTGCTATATAAAAACATTAGCTTCATAAGAATGAACTCATACAACCCCATGGTTCTAGTTCATTTTTCCAGTTATGAATCATATCATACTTGGCTATTCCTAATGCAAAAATATATTTCTACATTCAGATTCTTGATAGTAACATTACCTCATTCTCTTCTTCAGGATCGTATTGCATTTCCAAAAGCTGCATAAACTATAACAGTGGTTAGGTAGGTCCCAAAGAGTCCCAAGTGAGTGAGGACATCAGTAAAAAAAAGTAGTGGTTACATTTGGAATTTAATAGCAAGCTCATTTCTGTGCATGGACATGGAGTCAGTCTGATCTGCATTACACAGGTGTAAATCTGATTCATCATGTGCAGATTATACTAGATCTGTTTTAGGAGATGCTTGTTTTAGGCAATGACATCCCCCTGTGCATGGTCATGAATCCCTTTGTTGCATCCCTTTGTTGTCTTCTGAGGCATGTGTTCAAACAATCTTCCTCTCCTCATGTAGCTCCACTCTGTGTCGCTGTTAGCCTTGTTCACCTCTCTCCATGTTAAGGTCAGCATGTGCAAAGTGCTAACTTTCATAGCCGTATGCTACAGCCAGGTCAAAAACTCCACAACCGCTCAACTATAATCTACATCCGCTCTATTTTTTGTATTTATGGCAGTGATACAAGCTCCCTAGATCAGGGGTGTTAAACATCTGGTCTGCAGAGCCACATTGTTCAGCTCACAGACTTTTATCCTGATTTCATCTGTGATGGGGAACCTTCCCACAGTGGCAGCCAAGCACGTAGGCTAGAGCTGAGGTGTTGGAGCTCCAGCAACACTGCAGGAAGAAGACTGGTACCATAGAAGACTGGCACTTGTCAGGCTTCTTTCTGCCAAGTCTTGTACCAGCCAAAGAGGACACTATGTGTACTGAATCCAGTATTGTGGGGGAGGGGGAGATGCTGTGGGCCCGATCCAGCCAATGGGACCAGCCTCACATTGTTCATCTGGCCCATGAACTAGTCCTATACTACTGATCTGTCCTGTTTAGCTAGATGAGTTTGACAACCCTGCTCTAGATCTTCAAGAAAGTCTGGTTTCTGGAAAAGTAACTCATAGACTAGGAAACAATCCAAAAAATGGAACATCAGGTAGGATTTTCTACAGCTGATCACAATGATTCACTATAGGCAGCATAACAGGAGCAGGGGTTGAAGAGCAGTTTTAAAGTGAAGAGAGTAGGGCCCTTGTGTGTGAATGCAGGGAGATCAGTCAGTGTGCTAGGGGTGAATGAAAGAAGCTGCAGATGTGATTGTTTCAAAAAAGAATAGGTGGGAATTCTGGAGCAGAGAGGAAGGCAGAGGACAATATGAAAGTCCACAAAGGAGAGGAATATTGAAGGAAGTGACCTATAAATCAAGTGCAATAGTGAACAGAGTGATACAAAGAAGGAAGGGATAAAATGAAGGGGAAGGATGAGGATGTTAGTGGCTGCTGTGTGTGTGTCTGGACAGCCAACTTGTCAAGGCAAGACATAGGGGTCTGAGTAAAAGACTACACTATAAGGATGAACCATGAGGATACTAATGTGGAAGAAGTGTTGGGGCTGTATTAAAAGGAGACTGAGCTCTGTAACTCAAAAGTTTGTGATCTGCATTTCCTGAAGACAATTATTTCTCAGTGATTAGCTGTTTAGTGTAAAACCTGATGACAGGTTTTCTTAACACCACAGGTATCCATAATGCAGAGTTCCATGGATCTGAAAGCCAAAGAGCACAACTTCTTTGTTCAACAAAATTTATCATACTACCCTATTATGGTAGAGTCCACAATTTGGGGGGGAGGGGGAGGATTTTTAAGTGCACAATGAAAATTGGACATCTACATGGCATTTATGCCCTTGAAAATCTTGTCGCTGTCACTGTTATTACATTAATGACTGCATGCCTCATCCCAGTCAGAATCACGGTTATCCCAGGTAAGTAGCAATTGCTGCCCTGAAAAGTTTATAGTCAAAGGCTTCGATCCCACAAAGGGAATCAAATAGGTGGACCCAATGCTCAAGTCATTATTTTTGCAGAATGAAGACCTGAAGACAAAACCTAAAAGGCAGATGAAGCAACCAAGCGGATAAGGGAAAAGAAGTTAAAGAATGAAAATAATATGAGAAAATAATAATCTGTTCCAGTGGAACGGCAATAAAATTACTCATCTGTTGCATTCTGGATGCTGTGGTGAACAAATTCTGTGCTTCAGACAATTTGAAGTAATTTTTTTTTCCTTGAAGATCTGGATATTATGTAGAACTACTTGGTTAAAGTTGATTCCTGACGAAAAGAAGTTTCACTATTTATGTTCTTCTCATGAATCATCATCAGCCAGCTAACAATTGTATGGGTTGACACAGCCCACATGTAGCATGACATCTCAACAAGTAATCCTGTATGATGATGCTGTCATGTGATAATGAAGGAGGACACTACACAGGAAATTACAGCGTTGTATTTTACCTTATAACAAATCACCCATGGCCAAATCTATGGGGTAAGCCTACCATACCTGGCAGTGACACCATCACACAGGCTGTAGAGGTCCACTCAGGCTGCCTCTGAACCAGAACCACAAGAAGCTTCATCTGTATGATACTGCAGGTGGGCTAATTAGAACCTTGGCGTGACAGCCAATTAGCTGTCTATGGCATCCACTGCTGACCATAGTAAGTTTAGCATGGAGACGCAACCTAAGCTGTGCTCTTTTGGTATTGCTAATTACAGCAGTAGACAATTTATAATAATACAAGCTAAGAGAGAATTTGAGAAGAAACTACCTAGAAAACAAAAGGTAACAATAACATTTTTAAAGTACATTAAAAGCTAAAGGCCTGCCAGGGAGTCAGTTGGGTCTTTAGATGATCAGGGTGTAAAAGGGATGCTAAAGGATGACAGGGTCATTGCCAAGAAGCTGAATGCATTCTTTGCATCTGTCTTCACCATGAAAGATGTTAGGGAAATTTTGTCACCGGATCCACTCCTCTCGAAGGACAAATCAGTGGAGCTGACCCAAACTGAGGTTTCAGTAGATGAGGACATAGAAGAAATCAATAAACTAAACGATAACAAGTCACCAGGACCCAATGGCATTCACCCTAGGGTCCTGAAGGAGTTCTGATTGGAAATTGCTGAACTCCTAACTGTAGTATGCAACTTATCAGTAAAAACAGCCTAGGTACCAGAAGTCTGGAGGGTTGCCAATGTGACTCCCATATTTTAAAAAGGCTCTAGAGGGGACACAGAGAAATACAGATCAGTGAGCCTGATTTCTGTTCCTGGAAAACTGGTAGAAACAATGATAAAAAAAATGGTTCAGTACATGGATGAATATGATTTACTAGGTACAATATGATTTACTACACATGTGCTTTACTGCATAGCTTTACTGCATACTTGACTAAATAGCTCCACACTAAAGCATCACAGTCTATATATGCAGCCATATTGGGAAGCAGTAAACTAATTTTGCTATAGGATAGTACTGTCTGGGACAAGTACTAGCTTACAGTGGAGTTATGTGTGCTCAAACACGTGTGTAGACTGTGACTGGGGCTGGCTGGGGCATAAGGGTGCTACAGTGAGGGGGCTGCCTGCTGTTTAATGTTGCACTGTAGCACCCTCATGTCCCAGCCAGCCCCTCCACCGCCCAGTGCCACCACCTGAAGCCTAAGGCTAACCGTCCCCCCGAGTACCCCTGCCAGCCTGGGGATGCTCCACTCTGGCTCAAATTGCTGTAGTCCAAGGTGCGTGTGAAGATACTGCACCTGGGAAGAAGCTGACTCTGGCACGAACTGCGCTGGAGTTTATTCAGGTGCATGAACAGCACATCTAGATGTGCCCACTGGGAAGGAATCAACATAGCTTTGTCAGAAGGAAATCATGTCTCACCAATGTACTAGAGCCCTTTGAGGGTGTCAATAGATGGATTAGGTGATCCAGTTGGCATACTATATTTGTACTTCCAAAAAGCCTTTGACAAGGTCACCCATCTCTTAACTAAATTAGGAAACCATGGGTTTACAGGGAACATCCACTCATGGATTAGAAATTGGCTTAAAGATGGAAAGCAAAAAGTGAGTATAAGTGGCCAGTTTTCAAGATGGAAAAAAGTAAATAGTGGGATCCCCCACAGATCTGTGTTGGGATGAGTGCTGTTCAATATATTCATACGTTATTTGGAAAGGGGAATGAGTAGTGAGTGAGTAGTGAGCAAAATTTGCCAATGATACAAAATTATTTAAAGTGGTAAAAACCAAGGTGGACTGTGAGGAACTACAGAAGAATCTGCCACTGTTGCACAAATGGGCAACTAAATGGCTGATGAAATTCAGTGTAGATAAGGGTATAATAATGCACCTGGGCAAAAATAACCCAAACTAAACCTACACTATGATTCATAGATTCATAGATTCATAGATGTTAGGTTCGGAAGGGACCTCAATAGATCATCAAGTCCGACCCCCTGCATAAGCAGGAAAGAGTGCTGGGTCTAGATGACCCCAGCTAGATACTCGTCTAACCTCCTCTTGAAGACCCCCAGGGTAGGGGAGAGCACCACCTCCCTTGGGAGCCCGTTCCAGACCTTGGCCACTCGAACTGTGAAGAAGTTCTTCCTAATGTCCAATCTAAATCTGCTCTCTGCTAGCTTGTGGCCATTGTTTCTTGTAACCCCCGGGGGCGCCTTGGTGAATAAATCCTCACCAATTCCCTTCTGTGCCCCCGTGATGAACTTATAGGCAGCCACAAGGTCGCCTCTCAACCTTCTCTTGCGGAGGCTGAAAAGGTCCAGTTTCTCTAGTCTCTCCTCGTAGGGCTTGGTCTGCAGGCCCTTGACCATACGAGTTGCCCCTCGCTGTACCCTCTCCAGGTTATCCGCATCCTTCTTGAAGTGTGGCGCCCAGAATTGCACGCAGTACTCCAACTGCGGTCTGACCAACGCCCTATAGAGGGGAAGTATCACCTCCCTGGACCTATTTGTCATGCATCTGCTGATGCACGATAAAGTGCCATTGGCTTTTCTGATGGCTTCGTCACACTGCCGGCTCATGTTCAACTTGGAGTCCACTAGGACTCCAAGATCCCTTTCCACCTCTGTGCCACCCAGCAGGTCATTCCCTAGGCTGTAGGTGTGCTGGACATTTTTCCTCCCTAGGTGCAGCACTTCGCATTTCTCCTTGTTGAACTGCATCCTGTTGTTTTCTGCCCACTTGTCCAGCCTATCCAGGTCTGCCTGCAGCTGTTCCCTGCCCTCCGGCGTGTCCACTTCTCCCCATAGCTTTGTGTCATCTGCAAACTTGGACAGAGTACATTTCACTCCCACGTCCAAGTCGCTGATGAAGACATTAAAGAGTATCGGTCCAAGGACCGAACCCTGCGGGACCCCACTGCCCACACCCTTCCAGGTTGAGACCGACCCATCTACCACGACTCTTTGGGTGCGACCCTCTAGCCAATTCGCCACCCACCGGACTGTGTAGTCATCCACATCACAGCCTCTTAATTTGTTCACCAGTATGGGGTGGGATACCGTATTGAAGGCCTTCCTGAAGTCCAAGTATACGACATCCACCCCTCCTCCTGTGTCCAGGCGTTTCGTAACCTGGTCATAGAAAGAGACTAGGTTGGTCAGGCACGATCTGCCCGCCACAAACCCATGCTGGTTTCCCCTCAGCATAATTTGTCCTGCCGGGCTCTCACAAATGTGAGCCTTGATAATTTTTTCAAATACTTTACCAAGGATGGAGGTGAGACTGACCGGCCTATAGTTGCCCGGGTCCTCCTTCCTCCCCTTTTTGAAAATGGGGACCACGTTAGCCCTTTTCCAGTCCTCCGGGACTTGGCCTGTGTGCCACGAGCATTCGAATATTCCCGCCAGTGGCTCTGCAATGACGTCGGCCAGTGCCTTCAGCACCCTCGGATGGAGCCCATCCGGGCCTGCCGACTTAAAGGCATTCAGTTCTTCCAAGTGACTCTGCACCACCTCAGGATCTACGCATGGAAGTCTGACGCCTTGCTGCTGCCTCTCTACAACCCCAGTGAGAGACTTGTCGTGCCCCTCGCTTAGGAACACTGAGGCAAAGAACTCGTTGAGGAGTTCAGCCTTGTCCCCCCTGTCTGTCACCAATTGCTTCTGCCCATTTAGCAGGGGTCCTATTCCTCCCTGGGCCTTCCTTTTACTCCCTATATATCTAAAAAACAATTTCTTGTTGTCCTTTACTTGGGATGCCATCCTCAGCTCCATGGTAGCTTTGGCCCGCCTAACTGCCTCCCTACAAGCACGAGCAGAGGAGGTATATTCATCTTTAGTGATCTCACCCTGTTTCCACTTTTTATGTGCTCCCCTTTTGGCCCTTAGGCTGCCCTGGATTTCTCTGGTCAGCCATGGAAGCCTCCTGGCCCCTTTCCCTCTTTTGCCTCGCTCGGGGATCGTCTTGCTTTGTGCCCAAAGGATCGTTTCCTTTAGGCACAGCCACCCTTCTTGGGCACCCATCCCATCAAAACTCCTACTCTGCAGTGCTTCCTTGACTAATCGCCTGAGTGCAATGAGATCAGCTTTCCTAAAGTCTAGCACTTTTACCCTACTAGTTACCTTACCCACTCGCCGTCTTATGTTGAATTCTATTATAAGGTGATCACTGTCTCCCAGATAGCTACCGATCTGGAGGTCCCCTATCATGTCATCTCCCGTTGCCAATACCAGATCCAGTATGGCATTCCCCCTAGTGGGACCATACACCTCCTGTGTCAGGTGGAGGTCCTGTACACAAGTTAGAAACCTGCGTAAGCGATGGGACCTTGCTGTCTGCGTCTCCCAGCAGATGTCCGGGTAGTTTAGGTCCCCCATGACTACCGCTCTACCTTAACTGTTACCACACTGGGAAGACATTTTTATGGAAGGGGAACAAGTATGTTTTTGTGGACAGTTTCCTAAAAACATCAGCTCAGTGGTCAGCAGCCATTAAAAAGGCAAACAAAATGTTAGGGATTTTAAGAAGGGAACTGTAAACAAAACTGAAAGCATCATTATGCCCGTTTATAAATCCATGGTGTATCCACACCTTGAATACTGTGCCCAGTTTTGGTTTCCATACCTACAAATGGATATAAAAGAACTAGAGAATATACAGAGAAGGGTAACAAGGATGATTAATGGTATGGAGGGACTTCCATATAAGAAGGGACTAAAGAGGCCAGGCCTACTCAGTTTAAAAGAGACACTTGAAGCGGGGGGACATGATAAGGGTATACAAAATACTAAATAGCAAAGAAAAAGTAAATAGGAATTTATTATTTACTGTCTCTTACAATACAAGAACTAAGGGTCATAAAATTAAACCAGCATGTAGCGAGTTTAAAACAAACCAAAGAAAGTTATTTTTTACACAGTGTGTAATTAAAGTGTGAAACTCATTGCCACCAGATGTGGTGGAAGCTGGTAGTTAGGCAGATTCAAAAAGGAATTGGACAGACGCTTGGAGGAAAGGGGCATCAGTACCTATTGAGCACTGGAGTTAGGGATACAGGCTCTGAATCAGAACTTCCTAGACCTTTAATGCTGGAGGCCACAGACGAAAAAGGAACAGTGGGGAAAAAACACCCTGGTCATCCCTAGTTCAGTCTCTCTTTCGGCATCTGCTCACTGCCACTGAATAGAGGCTGGGCAAGATAGACCTGTGGTCTGACCCAGTAAATGGCAATTCTTATATTCTTACATATGTTCTGTAATCAAGAATGAATCTGACTGGAAATATTCATAGTGCAACACAGTTAAAATGCTCCATTGTAGAACTGACAGCAAAGGGGAAATCTCTTGGACCAACTCCCAAAGATAGATAAGCATCTTCCTGTCAATATTTTGCATTCATTGCAACCCAATTTTACTCATGCAAGATTCCCAGTGAAGTCAATGCAGCACCAGACCCCAAGAGAGTAGCTGGTTACAGTGGCTGTAGGTCATGTAGACATACCTGAGTTTTAAACAAGCTAGCTCAGGTGCTGTTAACAGCACAGAGCTCAGTGCGGGCTGCAAAACCTGCCACGGATGAGGCATGGGTGAGTGGGCAGTTTGCCTGTTTTGAGCTCCATGCTGCTGTGGCTACAGTGCGAGCCCAATGGCAGTGCCCAAACTAGGGAGCTTAAAGCTAGCTCCAGTCTGTCTACATCAGCTGTAATCACAACAGATGAAGAGTGCAAGCAGAACCTAATGTGTTCCATGTGCCAATGTGTGGAAGGTCCCTAGCATCTTGCTGACCATGTGCAAATAGATGTCACATGTCTGTAGCCAGCTGATTCTGACCCTAGAATTGTGAAATCTGGGGAGAAAAGGTGTGCAACGTGCTTAAACGCAATTTTTGTAAATGGCTTTTTCCTTTTAAATATCTTTAAACTAGTGCACAACTATGAACCACTGGCCTGCAAAATTTTATTTAAAAATAATGAAGCAGTTGTAGCTTAGAGGCGCACAAAAAACTCCCCTTTGAAACCACAACTCCTCTATGATGTTACTTCAAAATATCCACCTCAATCTATGTAGCAGAGCACTTCTCTGAGCTGCTTAACCAGTTTCCACTTTCCACCCCAGTAGTGAGTAGAGTGCTCCCTGCATACATTTCCAGCCCATACCGAAGCCTCATGAGACTGAATTACTTATTGCTTGTCCTGTGATAAATCACACTATCAGTGTACTGAGAGTGGTATTTTCCCTTTTAATGCAGGGGTGAAATCTTTCCAGCCGAGCCTTCCAAGCTCTGCTACGTGTATGCAACCCCTGTAAGGCACATGTGGATGCTGGCATAGCTGATAGGAGAATTTGGATTCATATCTCAGCCTACAACCAATCCATGTGGCCTGTGTACCAATCCCTAAAAACAAGGGTTCGTAAAGGGAAATGCCAATATTTTCATAGTTATGCAGTGACAAATCTCTCCTTAAACAATATCATGAACATCAAATATGGTTCTAAAAGACTTGCTCTCAGGCATGACTAACATCCTGCTTTGGGAAGCATAAGTCAATTATATTTACAAAATTTCCTGGAGAGAGATGAGAGTTTTACAAATCTTGGAAACCTTAGTTACAACCTTATTACTGACAGGAAGTCAGGCAAGGTGGCACCGTAGCAAATAACTGGTTCAAGATAGGCATAAGCTTCTGTAGGTAAGAGCCTACTTTGTCAGATACTACAATCAAGTTGGTTGTTGCTTGTGCCTCCCTGAACCACTTAGCTCTAAGGTGCCATACCATCCTACCATCTGCTTGACTTTAGACTAATACAGCTAACTCACTCTAACCTCATTATTATTATTATAGGTACTGTGAAGTTCCAGAGCTACTGTGCTAGGTACTGTACAAACGCAGCAGTTTCTGTTCAAAGATCTTCCAACTTGACTTGATTGTGCAAATATTAAACACTTTTACATCTATGAACAACCCCTTCCAGTCAACAAGGCTGCTCAGGTGTACAAAGTTACTGGTGTGCTAGTGCTTTTGTGGCATGAGGGCAGAGGCAGGAGGGAAACAGTGTTTTTATAAATGGGGAACGGAGGCACGTCAAGAACAGTCCAGTCCCTGCATACCTTTATGTGGGTGCTTGACTTGTTGCACATGCCATTCCATTCGAGGCCCTGGAGTGAAACCTAGGAGATATAGGTTCCAGGCTTGCCTCTGATACTCACTTTTCTGCCTGGCCCAGAAAAGCCAGTGTAAGTCTCACTCTGGCAAACATTTAATTCAGGGGCTTGTCTGAATGGTACTCATCCTTCTTTCGTGATGAAGGGTCAGGTTGTTGAGACATAAGCAGTGGTCTTTCCTTTCAATGGAGATGCTACTGAGAGGCTGTCTTAGAGGCAGCAGCTTTGCCTTGGGATCCATGCTAGGCTACCTCTACGATGACCATCTGCAAGGACTTTGCAAGGTTTCTTCAGCTCTACGTCACGTGGGGGAACCCTCTCCTGGCTTCTCTCAGAAGTTGGCCCATTTGACCAGCTGGGGTGGTCACTCAGGCAGTCACCGGCACCGGGCTGGCATTTTGCTTTGAAAGCTGAGCTGGTTTGGCAGCTAACTTGTGGGACAGGCTTTGCTGCCTCCCAGCACCCCTTTTCTTTGGAGCAGCTGTGGCCTTTGGCACCAAAAGCAGCAGTTGCCCCATTTCCCTCTGGGCACCAGGCTGACATTTTGCCTTGAGGGCTGAGCTGGTTTGGGAGCTAACTTGTGGGATGGGCTTCGTTGCCTCCCAGCACCCCTTTTCTTGGGAGCAGCGAGGCCTTTGGTGCCCAGGAGAGCAGCAGTGGCTGCATTCCTCTCTGGGCCGCCCGGGCTGGCATTTTGCTTTGAGGGCTGACCTGGTGTTGGCGGCTAACTTACGGGATGGGCTTTGCTGCCTCCCAGCACCTGTTTTCTCTGGAGCAGCCGTGGCCTTTGGGCTGGAGCGGGACAATCGCTCCGTTCCCTTCCGGGCACCGGGCTGGCATTTTGGCTTGAGGGCCGAGCTGGTTTGGGGGCTCACTTATGGGTGGGCTTTGCCACCTCCCAGCACCCCTTTCCTTGACAGGGGCAGAGCCGGCTGGGGCTGAGGAGCTGTGAGGGGAGGGGTCACGGAGCAGCTCCCGCCGGCCGGCCGGCGCCCGCAGCCGGCCCGAGGGGGTGTTGCCGTCATGTGCCAGCCCCTGCGCCTCGGGCTGGCTTTAAAGGCAAAAAGCCCGGGCCGGGCGAGGCGCGGGGGGAGCCGGTATGCCCGGCGCAGGCAGGAGCCGCGATGTTGCACTGGAATGAGGAAGTGGAGTGGCGAGGGGAGGGACCGCCAGCTTCGCTGCCTGCGCTGCGCGCCGGAGCCGCGGCACATGGAGCGGGACCGGGGTGCTGGGAGCGCTGTGTGCAGCCCGCCGCGGCCGGAGCAGGTACCGCGGCCCCGCGCCAGCCGGGGCTCGCACCTGTCGGAGCGCGAGCGCGAGCGGGAGCGGGAGCGCGGCCCCAAGTCCTGGCGCTGGCGGGGCAGGGGGCGAGGGCTGCGCCGGGACCGCGCGGGGCGGCGATGCTCCGCGGGAGCCACCTGCATCTGCACCTGCCTCTGTCTGGGGGGTGCAGCGCCCGGCCGCGGCCGGGACGAGCTGCGTCCTGCCAGCAGCCGGGGTGGGACTGGGTGCCCCTCCTGGGGCTGTGATGCTGGGATGCTAACTCCCTCTCCCCAAACTCATCCCAGCCGGCCGGGCTTTCTGCTTTCTCTTCTGGAGGATGGAAAAAAAAAAGAAAGAAAGAAAATAGACAAGCAGGGGAGGGCAGGAAGTTTTTGTGAAAGAAACCTGGGGGATTAAAGAGGCTGTAAACCGGGGGGGTCCTTTAGAAAAAGAAAATACCTATGAAGATCACTGCTTTTGCTCCTCTGTCCAGACCAAGAACTAAAGCCACCTATTGCTATGTAGGTGGTTGAGAAGAGACCCAGGGGTCGCTTTGGATGGGATGCTTCAAAAGTTTGCAGAGCTGGAGAGCAATGATTTGTCCAGGATGGTTGGGACAGGGGTGATCCTGCCTCGGGCAGGGGTCTGGAGGTGCCTTCCATCCCCATTTCTTTCTGATTATGAGCTTGTTATTTAAAAGCCTGAGAGGCGAGCAACAGGGCAGTAAAAAAAAAACAAAACCGACCCCCCTCTGCGAAACAGGCAGTGGCCCCTTGGTGTCAGTGTCTGGGAACCCCCTGTTGCACCTAGGTTCATTCAGAAGCTAAGTTCAACTAGTTGGCTTGTGGGATTTGTAGAAAGAAGGTGCCGGGGTTGTAATAGCTGTCAAGTTTACATAACATTATTAGCCAAGTGCTTTTAGTTTGGGGGTGATAGGGGCTGAGGGGGCAAGGGGTATAAGGAGATAACTGCTGTACAAATGAAAGCTTAGCAAATTGTTTCCTTCTTTATGGTGAAGGCACTTTCAGTGGAAGCTTTGCTTTTTTTGTCACACCATCCAGCAAACTTCTTTTTTGCAAAGTGATAGCTTTGCTCTGTGCTCCCTTTTAAAAGTGGGGTGTATAGAATTAGGGTTGCAACAATGTCACCCCTCAGCTGTCATTTATAAGGGAACTGTTCATTTTGTGGTATTTTAGGAAATCTTTCTGGATGGCTCTTGGACAGTATTTTAGAAGGCAAGGGCACAGATGTCCTACGCTGTGCAAAGCATCCTGCATTTAGGACTTTTTTGAAAGTTAAGATCATGATAGTAATAAAGGTTGCTTTCTGCTCACAAGGAACACTTAAAACTAAAACTCTGATGCCAGTTATAACCTCACACTCTGAGCAGGAAGCTGGTGCTTTTAAGACACCATGGTCTGCTGCTCAAACATGGCAAATGTTCTGAGAGGACTATAAGGTTGCTGTTTTTGAAAAAGAGTGCACTTGCACATGTAAATGCAGCTGACATTTTCAGAAAGTTTAATTGTAGAAATCGGAATGACTTTCTCATTAGGCTTTGTCTTAGGATGATTTTTAACATGTCAAAGAGCCAGATGTCTCATAGGTTGTGTCAATATGCATCCACTGCTTAATAGTCTTGGAGAAACTAAAGGAAAAGTAGTGTAGAAAGGATACTACATTTCTTTCATGTGTCTATTTCTCTGGTCACCCTCTGCCCATTTTTAATTGGGAGAAAAGCTTAAAGTTTAAAAAAACAGTAATTAAAGATAAGGGACCAGATTCTGCAAATGTAGACACACAATCCTTAGCTTTACTTGACTACGCCTGTGCAGGATAGAACCCACCATAAATACAGCTGCTAACTCTTCTGTAAATGATCATGAAAGCATGGAGGAAAGAGGAAATGTTAAAACATACTACTTTTACAAAAAGTAGCAAAACTCTCTCCCAACAATTGAAACGGCTTGATGCGCATCACCCAAAACAAGGATATTTCATGAGCCTGTTGCCACTCCATCTTTGATTTACCTCTTTTTGCTAAATGTATTGTAAAACTTTACTCATGTGAGAGCTCAGAGTACCATTTATACTGTGGCATCTAGCCAAAGCATGTGTGTGAAATATGGAGCAGCAGTTTTGACTGGAAATGTTATTGTTTTTATTGATTTGACAAGCCAGATCCATAACTTTCATTCAGCTTATGCTATGATGCCATTGTTTGCTAATATAAATATTTAAGGAAAAGACAAAAAGATTGCTATTATTTGTGAGTCTACTTTAGGCCTAGTATTCCTGTTCATGGAACTAATAAGATTTGTACCACAATGCTAAACACTTTTTGAAAAGTTGCTACTTCACCTATGGAGAAGCTGCTTTTCTAATGCCAATTAGCAATTTAGATTTCTTGCCTCATATTTCATTCCTCAGTGCCTGTCCAAAAGAGACATAAAAGTAGATGTTAACTAATTTTACCTTTTAAAAAAATTGGAAAGAACCAAAAAAAAACCCCCCCAAACCCTCCAGATCAAGCACTTAAACTTTTTGTCTGAAGCAAATCGGAATGTCCACGTGCTAAATCCTTATCTTTTCAAACTGCCCTTTGGGGACAGTAGAAATTAGATGACAACTAAGTGCTTTTTGAACCCGCGGTGTGTCTACTGACAAACTCTTCTTTTCAAAAACCACTATCCTCATTAGTGTGAACTGGGTTGGGGGAGGCACGAGAGCTACATTTCCTTGCTTGTGGTTCATACTTAGTAATCAGCAGTCTTAGAGATGCAGCCAGCTTTAAAAGTCATGTAACAAACATTAAGCGTGGGTGAATGTCTTCTGTGGATTGAGTTATCGTTTTATTTGTAAAATTTAATTACAATTTCCTTCTTTTATAAAGTTAAACCTACCAAAATGGAAACTAAAATAACAAAGTTGCAGCAGTTTTTTGGTTTGTTTCTTTTATTTGAGAAGCAACATTTTGGATGGAAACATGACCCTCTTGAAGCCAATAGGAGTTTTATCACTGTCTTGACTGGGAGCCAGGATTTCACACCTGACACACTAACACCTGGAGGGACAACCTATCTTCCATATGTTATATTAGTGAAGCTGATCAGGAGACAGAGGCATACTGTGAAATTTTTAGAAACAATGCAAATTTAGTCTGGGGTTAGCAGCTGAGACTTACCCATTAAATGCCAATTATTTATTGGATAATGCAGGGAAAAAACCCACAGGAGTTCAATGGCTTAAATAGGATGGTTGCTCCTTTGCATGATAGTAGCTGGAAAAACTCAATGCGATTCTTTGGTACTTGTGGTGAGGCTTTTTGCAGCATAGTGTTTGTATAGAAGTTTCAGTAGAGTAAAGAACACATCATGCAGTTGTGACTGAGTTTTCTCACTGGTACAGCTCACCTGGGGCAAAGGTTAGCAAAATGTTCCACAAGATACGTTTGTGTCTGGTACTCATGGCACATGCAGTATGCAACCAAAAGCAGCTATCCCCGTTTCACTATGAACATAGCTGGGTTTATTTAGTTGTTGCCTTTAATAGTGGTTTACCTGTCCCTTCTACTGACTGCATACACTAACATTGTGTGACAGGAGAATCACATCTTGGTTTTTAAAGGTATTGTGTCAATATTGCTCTGCAGAGGATTCAGATAACTCAAAAATGAATCAAAAATATTTTTATTTGAGCTGAAAAGTGTATTTTGCACTAAGAATTTGATCATTCAAAAGGTAAGGAAAATGGGGTTAGTTTCCATTTAAATGGCACAAAGTGTGCAAAAGTAGAATTTAATTAAATGTCTTGTTTTGGCTATTTAAGCCTCAAAACTGGGGTGGGGGTGGGGGAGAGGGAATCTAAAATTATGCTGTCAGCCCAATCCTATCACTGTGCCTGGCAAATCTTCCATAAAAAGTTCAGAGGAAATTTGTATGTAAGAGGACTACATAGCCTGATCTGTAGTGAATTATATAAACTATAATTTGTTTTAAAAAAATCCCATTTGTACTTGAATACATTTCAACTAAATTTACACTAAATAGTAAAATGTAGTGTAGATTTTACAAATGGATTCTTTAGAAGATAGGTTACCAGTTCTGCATCTGTGAAGAGTGATATGCTGCTGAAGTGATAATGCTCTCCTACAGAATTTCCCTTCTTAGCCTGCAATAAGCTGTGTGCTCCAGAAGAACATTTGATTATCCAGAAGAAGGGCTGACAATCTAAGAATTTTCCTTTTTGTAACCCTTACATGTCCCTACCAAAAAAGGGGGACAGTGGGACAGCCTCCTCAGACAAATATACTTGCTTGTTGGAAACATGTAGAAATGAACAGGAAATACAATCTTTCAGTTGAAATGTAGAGGAGGAAGACTCCGATAAAAAAAAAAGAAAAGTTGGATTATGTGAAATCTTCTGAAAACCCTTGTTCCTTGCTGGAGTGGTCCAAAGCAAAGCTTGCTCTTCACAATCATTTTTAGAAACCAGGAAATCCCCCCAAATCTCTTTGATTTGGCAGTGAATTTTAAATGAGGAGTTGTGTCTAAGCCCTTTCAGTACATCCTCATTGACTATATTAACTTATTTCCCTAGTGGTTGCCCAGCAGAACTGAATACAGGGAGCAACTTTTTGCTTCTGAAGTCATCTTTGACTTGCCCTTCTCCATCCTGTGTCCTATCTGTGTGTGTTATCACTACAGAAAGCTAACAGGAATTTTGCATCGAATACAGCCATAAATTTGAACTGACCTACAAATGTCTTTTGAGGGAGAGAGGAGATTATGGTATAACTTAAAATATCAAACCATGCCCTTTCCCGTTAGGATACTCCCCCCTTTTGTACTCTGGTTGCATGAACATGAAGACATTGCAGAACAGATACTGAGGTGCACAGCTGTGATTGCAGTCTTGGACAGACCATAGTCAAACTGGACCTATCTACATGTGCAATTAGTGCATGTGAATAAACTCCAGAGCTTATTGCTCCAGAGTTTTTTCCTCCCAGGTGCACCATTTGAACATGCGCCTGAGAACTATTAACTCCAGAGCAATTTACTCTGCTGTTTATTCAGGCAAAGCACATAGAGCCAGTTTGAAGTAGCCCATGCTGGCAGGGAGCCCTGGGGGTCAGCTTGCCAGCCCAGTGCTGTTCCCCGGCTCCACATGCTGCAGAGGGGCTGGGTAGGGCACAAGGCAGCTTCAGTGTAGGGCTAGCCGACAACCAGTTCCTGGACTGAAACACCCTTATACCACCAGCCAGCCCAGCTGGTGTCTACATGTGCATTGCTGCGGAGTTGTTTACTCCACAGCAGGATAGTACTTATATTCACAAGTACTATCCTGCTGTGGAGTAAATTAGTTTAGAGCAGCCTAATAGCTGCACACGTGTAGACACAAGACATTTACTAAGCAGCTAATTAGCCAACTGCACAGTAAATATCTTGTGTAGATGCACCCACTGAGCTGTAGGTGTTGGGTGCAAATCCAGGTCCTGACCCTGCACAGACTCATGTATGCACTTCCCTTGTTTCATGTGATTATTCCATCAGGTTGGATGCTTACACATGTATGTATGCATCAAGAAAGCAACAACAAAATGCATCTCTGGTGCCTTTCCAAAAGAGGCATCACCAGGTGATTGAAATAAAATATAATCTAAAATGCTTATAATCATACAACCAATGGAAAACATTTATTTCTGCAGTTGAATTTGAAAGAAGAGATTATTTAAACAAATAAAAATGAAAATGACTCCTGTCGACCTGTTTAATAGATTTCTCCACCAGGGTGAAGGTCTTATTTACTGCTGCATTCTTCCAAAATTACACCGATGTTACCCCACTGAAAACAGTGGAGTGACAGCAGAATAAAAGTGGAGCCATCTTTGAATCCGAAGATTGCCAAACACAAAGTCATCAAACTGGAACAAACTGTGGAGAATATCTGCTAATTTATTTCATGTATATAGTAATCTTAGATGTTATTGGAAACTGTATATGGCAAAAAAAAAAAAAAGAACATAGGTTTATTAAATGATTATTCAGTCTGGTAATACCCTTTACAAATCCATAATAGCTTTAACACTGTAAAAAGAATTAGGAAGTGTTTCTGCATTTGTTGAATATAGTCATTAAAACCTCTTGTACTTTGGGAAAACCAAATTGTTTGCTGATCCTTACTTCAATGTACAGTCTAGGATAGTTGGCAATAAGAGCTCTGGATATAAAATGACCAAGACCATATTGGTAGATTTGCTGTGATAAAGATTTTGTGTTTTTCTTTTTTGAAAAGCAAGTGATATATAAAAAGACGTGAAAATTGCAGAGCTTCATGTGTTGCTCCCTTTGACTTGAATGGAGCCTTGCAGTAGCACCTGAGGGAACTGTTTGGCTGTGTGATAGTGTTCATTGTTCTTAGTCCCTGAATTTATACACCTCTTGTTATCAGCCAGTTTATTTATTTGATGGAAGTGCTTATATCTTCTATGTGATGGTGATTATTTTTAGTACTTTTTTCCATTTGATTCTTACTGAAGGAAGGTGACACAGTTTTTAATGAATTAATAAACTGTGGCTTTAATTAGGAAAACTGAGTTTTGTCATATTTTTTCTCACATTGTGCAGAGCACAATAGGGTAGTTTGTCTAACATTTTTGAGGAAGACCTCTTTATATTTGCAGCATTTTAGATATTGATATGTGCAGTTTGCTAGAATTTATATACAAAGTAAAGAGAAAATATTTCTCTCATACTGTAATATTTATATTACTAAAATAGAGGACTACTAAGAATACATTTGGAAAATATAATATTAATACAAATAGAAATGTACACACACGTATATAAAGGTATAGAGAAGATCTGCTTTTTGTCATCATTTGCAGTGGTTTTACAACAAATTCCAAAAGACTGAAAATTATATAGGATGTTTGATACAACTTTTTTCATACCCTCACAATTGTTCACTAACATGGAAATTAATTTTACATGTGCCAGGCATATAAATGTTTCAAATCTGCACTGTTAGCAGGGTTCTTTTCTTAATTTCATGTCTTGAATTACAGCGCTTCCCTCATTTTGTAGACAGGAACTCTCCATTGAAATTTGACTGCATGCTTATAATTGTATTGTCAATTCCTATAGTTAACCAGCATTTGCACCAGGCAGGAGCAAAAAAGGACTGAATTAAATAAACACTTCCCTAGCCTTTATGGAAAATGATAAATGTAGAATTGGTGGAGAGAAGGAGGGTAAAGAGGGTATTGATTTACTTAATTTTAAACTTTTTTTTCTGGAAGTATTTCAGTGGGAATTGGAATGATACTGAAGTCCCTTGTGTGATCCTCAGTTTTTAGTCTTCAAAAAGGGACCTTTTTCCTCCTTAGTTATTATTTATAGTGACTAGTGTGATGAGGAGGAAATTAAAAATAGAATTAAAATGGTTCTAAAGTAAAGTCATTCACGGAGATTGTGAAGTCTACTTTATTAAATTACAATAATACAGTTAATTATTAGCTGCTTGTTGAGATATTGAACACTTTTAATTAAAACTAGTTTGCAGGTTTCTAGCAATTTTCTACCAGTATTTTCACCATGTCCTTATGGGTTGCACATTATACCCCTCTTTTTATCCAAGTTTAAAACTTTCCTGCTTCTGTTTTCATTAAACACGAAGGCCAATGGTCATGTAAAACTAAACAACCTAATTTTCAGGAGGTATTTTCTTTATAAAACAATAGAATATAACAGATGAAGCATTATATATATTGGATTTTGTATTTCTGTTGTCCTTTCTCCTGGTTGCTGAGCTTGACCAGACTGGAGGGAATGACCTCCTCTCTAGCTTTTTGCAGTGCAAAGCCCTCTGGTGCAGCCAGAGATCCAGCTATGCTGCAGACCTGCAGGAACATGCAACTGCTGACTTTTTTTATTCAATGAATTGGGGTCCCTGTGCACACGCCATGTAGCACTTAGTTATGACTTTGATGTACATATGCTTTCAAATTCATGGAGCTGGCCAGTTTTTCAGTTGTCATGCTTGCTTGGTAGTTGCTTTGGGTCAGTTTTGCTTAGCTGTCCCCTTAGTCTTTAGGCTATGGTTGAAACTAGGATCCATGTTAGATACATTGCTGCAGCTAGGGTTTTTGTTTTTTGGGTTTTGTTGGTGATGTAACTTGTCTGATTAAGAGCCAACAAGACTTGTCAAAGACCACAAAGATGATCTTTGCTGTAACTTGAGATGTCACTTTAGGCCAGATCCTGCAGTTTTCAGAGTCGTCCATTTACCTCATTGGACGTGTTTGGGTGAGGGAGGTTACAAAACCAGCCTGTACCCTGTGGCTGTTGTGAAGGATGGTTTTTTTTGACCTGTGGTTACAGCAGTTGAAGAGCCCATATTCAGTCATTCTCACTGCTGCATTCATTGTGACTAGGATTTTCAAAAGCACATGAGGGATTGAGGACCAGAAGCCTTATTGCAAATGGGGTTTGTTCTTCTAAATCCTCTAGATACGTTTAAAAATCACATTTTAGTTTGGGCATAATATGAAAGAGAGCTGTTTCACTGGATATGGGGCTGCTTAGTTCTGTAGTGATTAAAGTTAGGCTTTTTGGGGGGATCCTTCCATATACTAGCTGAAGCTACACATCCTACAAAATAGGAAAAAAGTAGCAAGAGGCATGAAGTGCTAACACAGTCTTACTTAACAAAACCATAGCTAGGGATATGTAAAGAGTGCCAGGCTCTGAGCTTGGGTGTAAATCCTAAGTAGCTCCACCGGCAACAATCGGGGTACCAGTTTGTACTAGCATAGCAACAAGTAGGATATGGCTTTTCCTTAGTTAAAGACATGTGCATAAACTTCAGGCTTGTGTTTTGTCCCAGTGAAGTCACTGCCCATGTGCTTGCAGTAAAGAGTGTCTGTAAGTGTTTGCACCATTGTAAAGCGTTAGGTCATGATCTCAACCCTGCAATCTTTCTACATTCTATTCCCAGAGTTTTGGTTGTGTAAGAGATGCAGGATTTAGCTTCATGCTTGTATAGCATTGACATTGATAAAGTACTGTATGAATGCTAAGTATGCATTTTCTGCGTGGAAGTTAAATGTTTGAGGTTTAAATTTACCTTTCAATTTGCATTGTAGGATATGAGGTAAAATAATCAGCACTCTATTTGCAGAAAACAATTTAGTGTATTTTGAAAGATTAGGAAATCGTCCATATGATTCCCCCTGACCTCCTGTCCTCAGCCTCCTCAATGACCCCTTAACTTGTGGGCCCAAATTCACCCCAGTGTTGTTCTCCTGAAGTGAATTAAAATATGAGGGATGAATTTGACTCATTTTGATTATACATAAAGTGGGGAAAAGGTTCTAATCTAAAATGTACATATTAAACCAAATCCCCTTCTCAGTTCCACCAGTGCACCTCAGATTAATTTAATTGGCACTGCATGCATGTACCAGAGCAGAGCTGTTTCTGTGGGGCTGGGGACTTCTGTGCTTGCTTTGGCAGCACATATACTAAAATTAGAATTATATAGAGAAGATTCACATAGCTGCTGCACAATGATAACACAAATTTGTGAAGTGTTTCACAATTTTTTGGAGCTAGACTGTCCTCCGTGGGAGACGACAGATCAAGGAACAATGGTCTCAGGTTGCACCAAAAGAAGTTCAGGATAGATATTAGGAACAACTTTCTCACTAGGAAGGTGGTGAAGTACTGGAACAGGTTACCCGGAGAGTAGTGGAATGTCCATCCTTGGAGCTTTTTAAGACCTGGTTAGATAAAGCCTTGGCTGGGATGATTTCACTGGGGCTGGTTCTGCTTTGAGCAGAGGTTGGACTAGATGATCTTCTGAGGACCCTTCCAAACCTCATTTGCTATGATTCTATTAAAAATTAGAAGTGTTCCTCCCTTGACCACCTTCAGAATTATGTACATGCTACCACTTAAGCATGATGAAGCTGGTATACCTGTGTACTTCCCATAATCACAACACAAGATGAGTTATGGGGAGAAGTTGCAGAAAGGGGAAAAATCATGGCCAATTGGCCATGCCCGAACACATGGAATTTGACTAGTGGACTGTATAGATATTACTGAGAATGGGACAAGCTCCTATATCTGTACTTAGGCACATAAATAAAAGAGACCTGCATTTCCAGAATTGCTGAGTCCTGAATCTCTTCTTGTCTTAGTGAGAGCTGGGTGTGCTCATCCCCTTGCCAACCAGGCTGCTTACAGTAAATGGCCAAACATCGGCTCTCAGTATCCAACTTTAGCCATGGAAGTTTAAAGGATGTCAGCCAAACTCACTGCTGATGTTAGCAGAGGCAATAAAAGGGAAGGCAGTGAAATATCCACACACATGCCGGTGGTGAATTATTAGAAATTACAAGAGGGTTGTTTTTCTTTTTGACTAAATAAAAGGAACTTTCTCCAAATTTCATGCTGTGGACACTTCCATTAAAGTCCTTTTGGTGGATACTCCTCTGATAAGAGCCTAGATGATTATTCACAATGCTACCACTTAAACACAATGAGGCTCATATACCTCTGTATTTCCCATAATCACAGCATAAGATGAGCTGTACTGAGCTGTAGGGAGGGTCTTAAATAATTCCTTTGTAGGAGATCCTAACATCCTTGCTTATAGTGCTGTCTTATTGCCCTTAAAGTCACTGACAAGGCTTCTGATTTTTCAGGAGCCTAGATCAGGGCACCCTTTCTTACTTGGTTATCGTTAAGTCAATAGTGCCCATAAAAATTTAGCCCAGTAAAGATATTGTGCCTCTGTAAGGATTCAAGAAAACTTATTCTAGTGGTGAAGAGAAAAGGACACAATGTTTTACCGCACAAAGATTCAGAACCTAGTTGTGTGTTCTTTACTGACCTGAAACTCCCTGAAGTTGTTTGGGACTTGCCTGGGAGTTATCAACTAAGGCTGTTTTAATACAGCATTGTATAGGTATTTTTACCTTTCAAACTTCTACAAGTTTAACACGTTACACATTTTTTTATAAAAATGATTGATTCTGTGTGTCTTAAGCTCATATAAGGCACACTATACATTTCCCAAAAAAATGTTAAAAAAGGAACTTCCTCCTCTCCCTTTCCCCTACCAAACCCATATATTCCCTTTGCACTCATTTCAGAAGTCTAGACAACCTTGTGTTGACCCCTTTTCCCCACCTTCAAAAAGAAAGGGGAAAAGTATGAGCCTTGCAGCATGTCCTGAGGAGTCAGTGAACCCAGATTCTGATAAACTCAAGAAGATCTTTTCCAGAATGGTGGACATCAATCTCAGGTCACCCAGCCACCTGCTCTATCCTATCTAGCCCAGGAGTATTCTCCTTTATAGAAGTTGTGCTCTCGAGCTCAGCTCCCCATTTAGAAATTGAGAAATCTTTGCAAAATTAACTCCACATCCGTCTCCAGCAAACAGGCAGGAAGGAACATGCATTAGGAAATATACATGATACGGCACTGGGTCTGCTGCTGAAATAATGGGCTGGTGAGTTTTATTGTGTTGAATGCTGGTAGGCTCAGGAACGATATAATAGAAGTGTACATATTTAATTATCCTTTTCTGTGTGAAGTGCCCATCTTCAGTGGATTTAATGAAACTCACCTCAGATTCCTCTTTGCTTTCTCTGAAGCCCTAGAGATAGAGTTT